>NC_068284.1:42966515-44233771 GCF_025860055.1 Xyrauchen texanus
GACACTTTGAGCCTACAATACTGAACCTTTTCACAATATTCTAATTTTCTGAGATTCTGAATTTGGGGTTTTCATAAGCTGTAAGCCATAATCATCAAAATTATATCAAATAAAGGCTTGAAATATCTTACTTTGCTTGTAATGAGTCTATATAATATATTAGTTTCACCTTTTAAGTTGAATTACTGAAATTAATGAACTTTTGCACGATATTCTAATTTTTCGAGTTTCACCTGTGTATATATATATATATATATATATATATATATATTTCTAATGTGTTTGTTCAATAGAGTTTTTTGAACAGATCAAATTTATTTTAGGTTTACTCAATTTATTTAGGTTTTAGCTTCACAAAGTATTTGTGTAAAGCCTACATCTTAATTTTATATCAAAGAAACACATTTTCGTCCAGAATTAAATTAATTTAAACTGACAAAAACATTTTCAGTGCATAGTTACATAGTTTTATAGGCTATATTCTATAGAAATGGCAATAAAAACAGTACAGCACTGGTTATTATTATTAGTGAGGATGAGCTAGACTTTTAAGAAAAATATTAATAGATAAATGTTTGTAAGAGATCAAAGTGTCAAAATGTAATTTCATAAAATATGTATGAATTAGAGGCGAAATGTACACTTTTTTAAAAAGTTTTTTTGAGCATTTTCTGTTGTGGTAGAGAGTAAACAAAGCTTTTTATTTTTGTAAGTGGAACTATTCAATTATAACACAATGGGCACCATAGAAGGTAAAAACATTTATTAAATGACATCAACTGAGACGTACACCAAATTTCTGGGATTACAGTGATTGACAGGCCAGTTAAACATATGAAAGACATTAAAGCACTTTATTTGTGGGGTTTGCATCTGAGAATAAGAATCCCAATCCTAGAACTGTTAAGGAATCTTCATGTAAATAAGACTTTGTACAGAAAGTAGCCATACAACTGCAAACAGAGAGAGCTTTGCCTCAGTGAAGGTTACTGCAGTCTCTCTGCCCACCTACGCCACTACTTACCATCACCACTAGATGGCAAAGAAGTCCCTCTGTCTTCAGACACTGCACTATCTGCAGTCACTAGCCTCTTGGCAATCTCTAGACATCCCACATTTATTAATTGAATCCTATTTGTGATTTTGCACGCCATCTTCTGGGATACCATAATATGTTTGCATCTATTTTTACCTGCTTTATAGCACCCCACGCCCCTCCCCCAATGGTTTAATGCTTTTTAAGTGGTAATTTGATTAAATGTGTCCCTTGAAATTAATAAAAAAATTCAATCAAATTTCTCACTTAAAAGTGAAAATTATCTCCCCATGTCCTCGTGTTTTTCCAAATTACTTTCTCTGTTCCTTGGAACACATACAGAGATGTTATGCAGAATGTCCAGGCTGCTCCGTTCTATACAATAAAAGCATATAATGTCCAGAGGCTGAAAAGCTCCAATAAGGAAAAAACAAAAAATAGCCATTTTCTGTTGTAATTGATTTCCCACAATGCTGAGTGGCATGGCTTCCTGTCTTTTGTGGTGGTTTGTCACTGGGAATTTGTGCACATTGTCTGGCTTTGCCATTTTCTGTGCTAAAAACACTTTTTAGAGTGATTTGCCACTGACCTGTGTCCATTTTGTAGATGTCAGAATTGGATACTTTTTGCACGTTCAATATCAAAGCAGCATCTGTCTGACTGATCGCCTTAAATATGACCAGTAATGGTTTCCTGATGCTCATCTCCTAAGCAAAGGCAGCAAGGGTGATGAAAACCTGCCTGTTAGAGTTTCTCTTTCTCTATGATCAGAATACCTTTGAGGGATATTATGAAAACAGAGCTTTCAGAACTTTCAGTTTTTGATCCTGAAAGAATGTTTCATAGCTGTGAAATACTGTGGTTTTCCTTACTGATCTTTTTTCTTTAAAGAGTATTAGGTGATAGCTTTAAACTGGAATATATAAATTCACTCTGAATACAACTAAAAAAATAGAATACACCATAATTTATATAAATGAGCCGAAATCAGTAACGAACAGCAGCATTTAATCCTCTTATTCTGTTGAAGAAGGGCCGCTTACTTCACTGTTCACGATAATTTATATAATTTAATAATATTTTTTGACCGGAAACAGTACAGGTTTTACTTTGTTTTTTTGTTTTTAATAAATTATAACATTTCTTCTTCCCTGAAGTAAAAACAATAAAATTATGCACTTCTTTTGGGATTTTATGTTTTAAAGATCTTATTGATATACAAATTCCTCGATGTCACCATTCATTTGCATATGCAAATAAGCAAATTTAATTGACTTCACTACATTAAAACCTACTAAACCCTTGGGGCAGATTGTTGACATCTGTTGAAATAGAAAAATAACATGACTTGAAAATCATGTTAGGACAATAATAGCCAGTAGATGGCAGCAGTGTTCTATGCAGCTACCTACTGTTTTATAATTCTTAATTTTATCACAAGTTATGCCTTTGAATATTTTTATTTAAACATTATCAAACTATTATTTGTCAAAGTTTAGGCTATGCTTTGCACTCTGAATGTTTTATAGTCCTCCACACCCTTCATTTCTGTGTGTGTTTGTTCTGCTTTTTTTTGTCTTTTCCATTCATTTCCTATGGCCGAACAGTAAAGTTCTTAATGATATTTATGATATTTCTAAAACCATTTGAAAGGCACATATGATAGAAGTTTTGAGCGAACTATTCCTTTAAGCATTGTTTTGGTGACGTGAAAATACCCTTGACAAAATCTTTTAGTGTTCGTAGTCTTTTAAGTGTTTTTAAACTTTAATGAATCACATTTTACTCAGCAAGATCTGTTTTACTGGTGAATCTATCAGTCAGACTTTGAACCTGATATCCCACACATCTCAGTTGTGAATCCATCTGGAAAAACTTTGTGTGTGTGTGTGATAGAGAGAGAGAGAGAGAGAGAGACAAAAAAAGAGCAAAAGAGAAAGAAACAGCATTGCCTATGCAGCAGAATCACAACATGTTGTAAAGAATGCATACATTTAAAAACTTCCTTGAAAAAAATTTGTTATAATTGGCAATTATAAATAAATGTCATTCATACATTCAAATCCTTTTTGGGGCCACTGTTCATGAAAATTGGTAATGTCAGTTTGCTGACCTCTATCTGAGGTGAGATCACAATGATGGCAATTATTCTGTGTTCTTGTGTTAACAGGCTCAGTGAACTCAAGTCTATTGTTGCTTCAGCAGATGTGGCACCCAAAAATCAGACACAGAAAGCCAAAAGCATTATACAAAAGGTTGTGTTGTCTGCTGTGGTGAGGATTCTTGCTCAAAGTAAATTTAAATTAAATAAAAAAGCACTCTTAATGCACCCTGACATAATCTTCACACACTTGTAGTCTGTCTCTGTGAATTACACATAGACAATTGTGTGACTATTATTGAAATATATTTGCACATGTGCTAAAGATTCTGTTGTGGGTTTATGCGAACTTGTTTTATGCAGCTCACGTATGACAAAATATGTGTATTTCTTCTCACGACACATGTCAAGAAAATGTTCAGTACGAAACAAATATAAAATAATATTTTGAATAAAACAAATGAAGCCTTCATTAAAGACCATTACATTTTTTAAATGTATTTATTTATTTGCAGCGTAACAGTATTTTCAGGACTTTTACCATAATGTGTCCGGATATTTTACATTTGCTTTTCCCATTGATTTCAATGATGATTCTCATTACCGTAACACAGTATTATTTACTATTTTACAATAACAAAACTACTTAGGTACAAAGATTTTCTCTATTAAAATCAGCAAAAATGAAAGGCAGTATCAAGGAAGAACTAATATGATGTATAAATACTTAATATTTTTTCGCATTGTGGTAGTGAGAATTGGGACATAAAATGTGCATAACTGTCATGAAAATAATGTCACAATGTAAACAAATCTTAATGCCTTTGTAATTAATTTATAAATCTAATGGCAAAATATAATTTCTTATTTCTTTCTTTTGATTTTGGAGTAAAATAGGACCAGGTTATTTTCTTGACAGGTTTTGTGAGAATCACCCATTTGTGTGGCCCAAATATCTCCAAATGTCCTCACAAATATAGAGAGTAATTTCTATCGTGTTATATTTCATATCTAATAATACTGTGGCAAGTTGGAGGGCAGGACCGTGATGACGCATGCCCGGCCCCTAATCAGGCTAGTCAAGCCGAGAGAGAGAGAGACTTACAGGCAGCTGCCCTGTCTGTGTTTATGTTTGTGTGTTTTTGTTTTAAGTTAATCATTAAATTATTATTTATATTATCAAGCCAGTTCTTGGAGGGATGTGCTGTAGTATAGTCCTTGCCACTACCATCCACCCCAAAGGAGCAGCCGTGGGCATCCGCTGGGGGACAGAGGAGCCCGGCTGCCTGAAAGCGTAGGAATGACCGCCGACCATGAGGGGAGGTGGGGATCCTGCCAGGGGCGATCCCTACCGGCCGCTAAAACATGGTGGGGTCAAAGGAAACACTGCTGTCCGCAAGCGGGGAAGGGCTCACTACCGACCGCCTAGAGCATGAGAACCGCTGCCAGGGGCGGAGGAGACCCCTACTGTCCACCAAAAGGCGGCGGGGCGTTCCGTCCATCTGGAGGACTACCTCTGATCCACACTGGGTGGATTGGCTGTCATCCACTATAGGGTGGATGAGTGACCAAGGACCATGCTATGGCGTATCAGAGAACCGTCGAGTATGTTTTAATTTTTCTCTCCTCTCTCTCTCCCGCTGTCGCTCTGTGTTGGCCCTCTCTTTTTTTTTTTTTTTTTGCTCAACATTTCTACCTCTCATGTTCGAGAAGGCAGGGAAAACATGCCAGCGGGGGTGGGGTGGGGGGATGTTCTACATGCCGGGGGCTCCCCGGCCTGAAGGAAAAGAGGGAGGAGTGTGGCAGGGAGGAGTGTGGCAAGGAGGAGGGCGGGGCCGGGCCGTGATGACGCACTCCCGGCCCCTAATCAGGCTAATCAAGCCGACGAGAGGGATAAGGGCCACCGGAGGCGACAGTTTGTGAGAGAGAGAGTTACAGGCAGCTGCACTCTATGTGTTTATGTTTGTGTGATTTTGTTTTTAGTCAATCATTAAATTATTATTTATATTGTCAAGCCAGTTCGTGTGATATGAGCGTGAAGCAATCATCTGTGTTCCGCAACTGCTTTCGGGTCCTTGAATAATGTATAACGTGCGAGTAAGGGCAGCCGGTGGACTTTCTGGTGCCCTCCTAGGATAAGATGGTGCCCCCCTAGGGAGTTGGTGCCCTACACAGACTGCATAGTCTGCTTATAGGGAGCGGCGGTACTGACTGGTTATTTTCAGCACCTTCAGCAAAGAGTTTTCTTCTTATCTAGAACTATTTAATTATTCATTAAAAAAACACATACTGCCTACTGTTCTTGAGTTGGCTATGTTCTTTAGCATTTCAAAAGGTTTTTGATGTACTGTGACATTATTTGTTTTTCATATCAGCATTCTGGGACTCATAGACCACACATACTTTATATGGATTTTTAAAGAACTAGAGGATAAAAAGTTTTTTGTTGAACCTATAAGTTACTCCAAAATTGAATCAGGCTGCAAAAGCTTTATGTTCTAATTGGAATCTTTATATCTGGAATTCCCTGAGGGCAGGGGAGGATGACACCTCCCGTTCCCCCGGGGTCAGCCTGACGTGGAGCAGATGGCCCAGGCCACCAAACCCCATCTCTCCCCTCTTTTCATTCCAGGTGAGGGAACCCACTGCCACAGGTGTGGGCGGGAGGCTTGGGCCGGTCTGCTGGAGTTGCTGGGTCATGTCCGAGATCTGTGCCCAGTAATGGAGGTGGGGGCCTTGATCCAGGTTTCAGACACTTCACAGACCGCTCTCGTTCGAGCAGGGATGTACCAGATATTGGAGAGTGTCAAGGGGATTACATCCCAAGCCTTGGTGGATTCAGGTTGTAATCAAACCTACATTCATCAATGCTTGGTTCAAAACAGGCCATTGGATGAGGATAAGGGTGAGGTGTGTGCATGGGGATATTCAGGTTTATCCCATAGTGACTGTCACTATAATGTACCGGGGACAAAAGCATAATGTTGAGGCGTGGTTAGTACTCGCCTCAGTCCTCGCCTCACCCATCCACTAATTTTGGGAATTAATTGGCCTGCTTTTCGATTATTATTGAAGGGGTTGTGTGTGGATGGGTCCTGTAAGAAAATGGGTCGTGTGATATGGGCAAAGTGCTGGCTGGGGAGGCGTGGCCTGGGCCGTCTGCATCTGCTCCATGTCAGGCTGACCCCAGGGAATGGGAGGTGTCATCCTCCCCTGCCCTTAGGGAATTCCTGAGAGAAGAATTCCCTTTAGAGCAGACACGAGATGAAACCCTGAAGCACACATTTGACCAAGTGATATTGATTGATGTTCAATGTCTTCAGCCAGGCATCGCCCTCTCATATCCATATTTTTCAATTATAAAGGATTGGTTGTATAGAGTGACAGAGGATGCTAGGACAAATGAAAATACAACCCAGTTGTTGGTACCATAGAGCCATTGTGAAATGTTATTGCAGGTGGCTCATTATAATCCGATGGCAGGCCACTTGGGACAGGGGAAAGGACTAAGCTGTCTCATGGCCATTTTCTATTGGCCGGCATTCACAGGGATGTTCGCTGGTGGTGTGCAGCGATTAAATCAATTCGGACAAGCATGTACCATCCACAAATGAACAGCTTGTCCGAACGATTTAATAAAACCTTAAAGAATATGATTTGTAAGTTTGTGCATGAAGATGCTTGGAACTGGGATAAGTGGCTCGAACCGTGTTATTTGCAGTGAGGTCCCGCAAGCTTCCAAAAGGTTTTCCCCATTTTAATGTTATATGATTGTAAGCCCCGTGGCATGATAGACGTCATGAAGGAAAATTGGGATGAGGGACCTTCACAGAGCAAAACTGAAATTCAATACGTTCTTAACCTGAGAGCAAAACTCCACACTGGGGCAACTATTTTTGTGTTTATATGACAAAGCAATCAAAAGTTATAGCATTAAAAGGATAATTTATCCTAGTGTACAAAAACGTCTCTAAGTGTCCAAAAGCTTCTCCAAACAAACACAACATAATAATTGTACATATGAACTAATTACATATATAAACATAACATTGACTAAAGGTTTGCATAGAATGCAGAAATTATTTTAGTAATGAGATTTCACAAGAGTTTGTCGCGAGTTTAATTCTGTGCCATTTGAGTCATCATTGAGTCTGTGTCATGTACTTGGCGGCATCTCCTGGTGGCCATATGTAACAGTCACCAATCACATGTCTCTCTGCCCAAACACTACATCATTCCCAATTACATCACCTGATCCAGGAAAGCTGAAGTGTTTTCAGCCAGATAACCAGATGCTGTGTGCACATTGTGCTTTGTCTGGATTATCTAATGATCTATGCATCTGATTACCTTGTGTGTAGGCTCGTTTGAAAGATTATCGCCTCCTCTAAGTAATGGCATGTGATATTTTATGTTATGTTTATTTTTTGTGAAGTTATAAGTGTAAACACGACATACAAGCAACACCTGTTCACATTATACAAACAGTAAGTGTGAAAGTCGCTATATTTTTGTCTGTGAGTGAACCAAGGGAGTAGGCTGGTCGTATTCTACTCTGTGAGAGCTTTCCAACAACATATATCTGTATGATGGTCTAATATTTTTACTGATTGCGATAACATGTAGGCTTCAATGCAATTTTTTTTATTTTTTATTAATTATTAAAACAGAACACTTCTGATTTGTCAGTCAATTTCAAAGCAATTGCTCAGTTTTGGCCATAATGCCTTGTAAAGTGATTTCAAACGATACCTATTTAGTGTTGGTCATGACTGTTGTTATAAATATTTGGACAATTATTTTTTCACGCGGGCCTGGACCCATCCAAGCATAAAGGGTTTTAAGAAATAGAACCTGTTTAACGTCTTACCAAAATCCCTAGGTTTTGATTGCAGACATTGGTATCTGGGCAAATTTGAGGACAGTTTGTGACATCTGAAATATATTCTGAAAGGAGACACACGTGAGTCTTTTGTTCTCT
Source organism: Xyrauchen texanus (assembly GCF_025860055.1). NCBI lineage: Eukaryota > Metazoa > Chordata > Actinopteri > Cypriniformes > Catostomidae > Xyrauchen > Xyrauchen texanus. The sequence continues at coordinate 42,974,634 of NC_068284.1, forward strand.
AGAGAAAAATTTTGAAAAGCAGGAGACTTAAGACAAAACCTCAGTTTCCATTGAATCTCATTGCTGTTTAAGAAACATTTGTTTTCTACATGGGAACAAGCCTGAATGCGTTTGCCTTGAATTGAATGTTATGTGTGTGTGTGTGTGTGTGTGAGAGAGAGAGAGAGAGAGAGAGAGAGACAGAGAGAGAGAGAGAGAGAGAGAGAGAGAGAGAGAGAGAGAGAGAGAGAGAGAGAGAGAGAGAGAGAGAGACACCCTCTTTGGATGGTTTTGACTTTGGTTTGGATGCCTCAGTCTAAAACCCCCGAATGATGCTTGTGTTTACACAGCGCGCGGTGTCTCAACGGTGGATGTAAATATCTGTTTATTCACTGAAACGCGCACGACAGCAGAATCGATTCACGAGCATCGCTAAAGGAACCTCTGAAAAGCCCCTCTGATTCCACGCCAAGAACACGCGCCGTGGGAGGATGCGTTGAGTTATTAACAAAGGTTATTACATCCTAAACCATTTAAGGATTGAAAACGACAGTCATATATTAATAGGCAACTGATCTTTCTCAATTTTAAAGCGTTTCAGCGGACACATACTCACTGCGCTGTGCGTCTTAACGCTGGACTGCTCTTTTGGATCCGTGCCACGGTTGTCTCTCTCCGTCGGTCTCCGTCCGTCGCCCGTTCAACGAACCACACCTACTCCTGGTATCCTCCCTGAATTACAGCAGTGTACGCACCGGATCCCCGTTTCATCCTGAAAGGGACATTGTGTCTCCGTGAGCAGGTGGACAAAACTGCGCTATAAACGCCCGGTGCGCACCCGATCCTCTCAGAGCCGCCCTGTGTCGGACCGATGTCAGCCCGGTGTGTGTGATAAGTCTGAAGGAGAGGCAGGTGAACAGAGGAGGAATTTATTCGCCCGAAGGCGAGCGCAGCTTTGTCCCGCATCCTGCGCCAAGAAGAAACGCATCACCTGGAGGATTTAAACGCACCGACATCCAACTTACCAGGTGAGCCAGTCAGTTGCGGCTGAATATTATTAAATGCACAATAAGGAATGAAAGTATGGTTCTTTAACTAATATCAAGTCTGGCCAAAAAAATCATAAAGAAATGTGAATTGAATGGATGGAATGTTCCTTTAGGAATTTCTATCATCATTTGGCATCAATCAATGGGAGCAAATAAGTCTGTATTTAAGAATAAAAAAATGATCCTTCATATAGGATTCTATTTCATTTTCAGAGTCCTTTTGGATATGGTGCAATCTGTGGTAAACTCTACTTGTATTGGAATAATGCTACTGGACAGTTCAATTACACAGGGGAGCTAGGAGTTTTTTAAATCCTGGAAGATTTTCTTTAAATTCCTTGTGCTAAGAGACATTTTTCCCCTACTGATAATCATAATAGTCATGTTGGGAACTATGTGTTCTAAAAGATCTAGCTTTTGTGTGTTATGTTGGAATTCAAAGAAAAATCAAATCAGGAACCTTTAGGATGCGTTGCAAATCATGAATCCTGTATGCATTCCTTTTGGATTTTTGACTTAAGGTATGATCATTTTTCCAGGCTTATTTGGATTTTATATACAGGGCTCTTTCTTTCCCCCCAAGGCTTATTGGTCTCCAGCAGTATGTCTTACAGATCATGCCTGAAGATTTATATCTTGCTAAACTGTTTTAGTTTGTAATTCACTCACGTGCAGGGCACCAAAGGTCTGCTGCGGTGTGGTTGCAATGCAAATCCTTCTATTGTTGTGCATGCATGCACACCTCAGGTCCACTGATGTTGAATATACGCCTCTTGCTGGTAATAAACAAACCTTCTCCTGTGCCAGGCTTATGTAAAGCACATTTGGCATGTCAGTGGGGTGTTTGAAGACAAAGCTGTTGTATATTGGCGGATATGGGAGGATTGGAGGATCACGTCAGATTGAGCTTTGGGGTATACATGCATGCAGGGGCGGCACCAGCGAATTTTGATTGCTGGTGCTGAAGAGGTGCTAAATCACGGACAGGGGGAGCTGAGCTTTGATCTCTAAATATATGCATAACCTGGCATGGCCAAGCAATTTTATTAATAACAGTTTGCATGTGGTGACAACAGCAGTGAAATCTCTATGCTGCAGACTCAATAAAACAGGCAACACACTTTCAGGGGTGACTTTTTACAGTACTGTCTGAAGCAGGTACAGCAAAACATTGTACCCTTACTGGGGGTCTAGGGACATGCCCCCCCCCCCGGGAGAAACTTTTTGCAAATATGGCGCTAAAGCATTTAATTCTGGTGACTTTAGGAACAGCATTTTTACCTTTTCACAAGTAAATATCTTGTGTTGCAATTAAAGTAACTACAGGCTACAAAGCTTTGCTAAAGGCTTATTCACATAGCACATCCAGCACTAATCAAAATCAGCTAAAAAATCAAACAAAAAAAAAACATGCAAAACATGCAATGATACTTTTTTATACCTGTTTGGTTGGAAAATGGCTTTACCTTGAGTTGTTTAAAAGCTGCAAACGCAGGTGTTGAACTTAATAAAGGCATTGTTCATTACTGCCAAATGAAGTATGTACCCGCAGGTCTTGATTCAAAATATCGCTGTCACCGTATAAACGGGGAGAACTGTAAATTGACACCTACATGTTGCAAAATCGTCTGTGACTTCTCTTAAAAAACAGCCAGTTTTATCATAATTAACTCCACACATTGTTCACTCCAATAGGATTGTCGAGAGCAAGGGCGAGTCTAGCCTAAAAAGGAGCTCAGCACCCCTAAAACTTGGAGTAAGAAATGTTGTTATTCTAAAAATTTTGTTCGTCTTTGACAAGGTTAAATAATGTCCAAAACATACTCCGTAGTTTGTGGTTTAAAATGTATGTGTTAAGGGTGAAAATGAAAACACCCCCGCTTAGCAAATGGTGTCATCCTCTTCTCTTCTTCTACTTCTCCTCTGTACCTGCACCGCTCAGCACGACCGTCATCCAGCGCGAAACACACGCAGAGGGAGAACCTGTTATGTAGTGTTGTGAATCAACTATGTTGCTCCAAAGCTGTGTCTCTCACTTCTTTCCTTTTACCTAGAGTTGTTCCGATTCCGAAACCATATCGGTGAGTACTGGAGTCAGTATCCTGAATCACCATGGTACACCTATAATAAGTGTTTATTTTCGGACTATTTTAGTCCAGCGGGTCACCGCCGCTGTGGAGTAGCACAGGACCTGGGTGACTCGTCCATAGTCATAAACGGAGAGAAGTAGCGCCGGTTACAATGTTCTTCTGCAAGACGCATGCAATTCTGTTTATTAACTGCTAGAACGTGAAACAAAAACAGCAGCGCGACAAATAAACTGCGTACCTGTGTAGTGCGTAGGCCTACGTGTCTCTGTTGGTAAAGTTTATCGTTAATTGGATACTCATTTTAACAATCGGGAGTCATGTAAACATGACATCACGTGCATCTTTTCTGGTCAGTCGTCATGGAAACATGAAGCCCTGGCGTTTGGACCAGAGTAAAACAAACATATCACTGTATACCACCAGTATGTGTGAAAACACTCACTGTGGCTTTTGAAATGAATTAATATTCATTCCTAGATTTATATCTGTTATTTTTCAGTTGTGGCTGACTATCAAACTAGACAATAAAAGAAAGTTTAATGTTTTTCTTTTGCTGTATTTATTCATTCCTCACACAGAGGATTTAACCTGAACCAGGCTTAACTCCTGAACTCCTAGCATTACTCTCTCTCTCTCTCTCTCTCTCTCTCTCTCTCTCTCTCTCTCTCTCTCTCTCTGTGTGTGTGTGTGTGGCCTGCCAGTGAGCAATGGACATATGACAGTTCTTTAAAAGAAAAAAGACAGATTCAGGTGAGAGACTAGGGACAGTCCATAATGACCTCTGTCTTGTTTTTTGTTTTTTTTTTGTTCTTCTGAAAAGTGTTAAGCTAAAGTAACAGATAATGCAAACCAGCTATCTGTTGTTGTATCAAATTACTTATCTAGGCAATCCCCTGCTTTTATTTTTTTTATTTATTACCAACCTACAATGGAGAATACAGCTTCTCTTGTGAAAGGAATTTGTGATTTAAAAAAGTTTCTAAGCCCAATAATAATAATAATAAAGACATTTAAAATGACACGCCTCTGTGTGCCTTTTGATCATATCCTTAGAATCTGTAAATGGTCTCCATACCATTTTTGTGACATGACAAACTGACCTCAACTCTCCTGCCTACAATATATTTGTGTATGATTGTCAGTGCCAAGGGAAAGAGAGGGAGATGGAGAAGGAGAAAGGGAAAGGGAGAGCATGCAGGAAGAACCAGGTGAGGAAACAACAACAATAAATTGACAATGACATATAGTGAATAGTGGCAAGCAAAACAGTAACTACTCATACCCCTATACTAACTTATTGGCATTAAGTAGCCTATATTACATTTACTTTTTGTAACATTATTTTACACCACATTTTTTCATAATAAAGGAGGAGGAAAACAACAGGGAGAGTCCATAAGGGATGAGAGGGAATTGACTAGTGAAAGAAATGAAGAGACAGAGGGAGTGCAACATAGAGACCACCAAGCCAAAGCAGCAGAGACAGAAGAGAGCTGTTCAGACTTAGGGGATAAGGACACTGGTCCTAAACAGTTAAAGCTGTCTCAATACCCTCATACTCTGTTTGGCACACAAAAAAAGTGCCTTTCAAGAACCATTTTTTGTAAATAATTTACAGAAGATGAATTACATTTTGTTGTTCAAGTACCTGTTGCTTTGTTCAATGACAATAAAGTTGAATCTAATCTAACCAATCTGATGACTGTTGATACAAAAGGAGGCACATGGAGTTAACAGTCAGGAAAAGCAGCTGAGTGAAGAAGGTTTTGTGTTTGTTACAGGGGGCTGTCTGTGTGAACTCTCACAATTAAGCTGGTGCTCTGAAAAGGTCTAAAAAAAAAAAAAGAAGAAAAAAATCTGGATTTTGGAGTTAGTTATCAATGTTAAAATGATAAAGTTATTTTTCAATAGACATATTTTTTGTTTTTGTGTGAAAAGAGGGTGGGTGGTGGCAGTGGGGCTCATTGGGTGCTCAGCACCCCTAAAGCTCTGACCCTAGAATCGCCCCTGGTCGAGAGTAAAACATGTTGAAGATTAGTGGACAGGTGGCCAATCCATTAAGTTATATGCTGTTTCCTCACAAAAGCAGTTTATTATTTGTTAGGGTCCGGGTTTGCTATTTTACTGGGGCTGCTCCACCATTACCGAGAGTTGTTGTGAGACATGCAGTTGGAGTGCGCTTAATAAAGTTCCAACAGTTAAGTTAAACTCCTTATCTGCTCTGTGTATCATGACGGTAAATATTCCACTTGATCGTTTTCTGTTCTATTTATGTCATTTCTGTTTTTACGGAGTGAGAAACGCTCCAAATTATACAGTTCATGAGCTGTCTGTACGATTCTGACTATTTTGCTAAACGGTTTAACTTATTCTTTGAAGGAATCGACTCAAATTAGTAATTCATTTGTAAATCGGGCATAGTTCTGATGCTTAAAAGGTGACAGAAATACGGGACACATGGCATGATTGAAAATGTTTCTTCATACAATCTTCATACAGAGGATGGGGGTGCTACCGGGTTGCTACGGACTTTCTTGGGGAGGCTGAATCACACGCTAGCCCTTCCCTAGTGCCACCTCTGCATGCATGATTCAAATACTATCACAAAATGAATTTAGCTTTTGTGCTAAGTTTATATGTGATGATTGTTTGGTTTTTGTGGCTTGTGTAAGTTTGCATAATTTATCAGGTCAAACTGGTTCTCCTATTTTTGAGGAAACCTAACCTTTTATGAGCAAAACTTTCCTGTACCCTTTAAAAAGTATGGTGGTGGCATCATGGTAAAGTGATGGTACATTGATATATATATACACACACCATTGCACTTAATGGCTACCTTCACAAAGGTTTATCATATATGGTTTCCAATATACCACAGTTACTACAATTATTGTTGCTACAGTAAAATCACAAGTAGTTAATATCTCCTTCAGCGTATAATGCTTTCAGTATCTGAAAAGAAGTTGGGGCAGTTCTAAAGTTACATCAAGTTTATTGCATTAACTATAACTGTAGTAACTAGTACAGTATGTAGGTGGAAACTGGTTACCATGTGGACGTTTTTTTGTAAGGGTACTATATTGCAGTGGTTTTCAAACTGGAGTCCGAATATTCCCAGAAGGGTTGCAAGGGAGCCGTTTAAAGAATAAAGAAGATTTTACAAAAGGCATATTTTAGGGCAAAGTTAACTTGTTAATTTAGTTCACCTGCACAGATGTTGTAGCGCCTATAGTGTTAATTTCACCAGAAAACTGCAGTGAAACTTCAGCACGTGAAATTTTATTTAATGAAGGGGGTCCTGCAAGGTCCTTGGCATCAAAAAGCATCCAAGGCACTTTAAAGAATCCTAATCCTAAAAACATGGTAGTACCATGGTAGTACCAAAAACATGGTAGTACCATACAGTTTTGTAATAAGATTTATTATGGTGGCATTTCCAAAACATTTATGGCAATACTATGGTACAGTGCTCCAGACTGTGACTAAAATGGTCGCAAATGTGACCAAAAATAATTGTATAGGTTGTTTGCGTTCATATGCGGTTTTGTCAGGTATCATCTTGTGAGTTATTATATACATCATTAGAGCTCGCACCAGTGTATCTCGTGCCACTTTTCACCCATTCTGTTGTGACGAGCATGCTGCAGCGCACACAACAACAAACCCAGCATGAGAGAATCGTGAACAAATGACTCTTTTGAACTGGGTCTTTTTCATGAATCGCCCAAAAAGAATGAGACTTATATCTCTGCAGAACAAAAATGGGCTTTTCCCAATCTGTCGGCGTTTTCAAACCATTGAGATTCCCTACATTCATTGGATAGTTTAGAAACACCCATCCCGGTTTGAAAACGCCCACAGATTTGAAAACGTCTCCGGTTACACTTGTAACCTCGGTTGTCTTAGTTGAAGGGAACGAGACATTGCCGTAAGCACTATGGAGGAATTGTCCTCATACAACCTTTTTGAAACCCTTATATAATCCTCTGATTGGCAATGGTGTCTGAGACCCGCCTATTTAGGCATGCATTAGGCCTATATAAGCGGCATGCATTAGGCTTATATATGACTCACAAGAGTGAGTCACTCGAATTTGAAATTCTGAAGTAGTGGTGTGACCAGCTTTGCCAATGTCTCGTTCCCTTTATCTGAGGGAACCGAGGTTACATGTGTAACCGGAGATGTTCCCTATTGATTCAGTTCACTCGACATTGCCGTAAGCACTATGGGGAACGGAATCCAGTCATGCTGCACTACGTGACATTACACTCCCAGAGTTAAAACACTAAAAAGGGATATTATAAGGAGTCACAGGCCACAGGCTGATAAGTCATATTAAAGGGATTATAGTTGGTAGCCACCCATAGTAAGGGCTTGGGCTCACCCACTTGAATGTAAGGAGCACTCTATACATAGGGGACTTGTGAGGAGATGAACGGCACATCCAGGTTGTAAAATCTCGTAAATGTGTTTTGCAAGGACCGTCCTGCTGCCAAACATATGTTCTGTAAGGACACACCATTTCTGCACACCCACGAAGAGGCCATGCCTGAATGTGCTTTGATGGCAATAGAGCAATTCAAGCCCTGTGATTCGTAAGCAAGGTCGATCGCATCAATGATCCAGTGAAAGAGCCTTCGTTTGGAGACTGAACATTCCTTTTGTGCGTCCTTCATAACAAATAAAGAGCTGATCCGAAAGCCTGAGCTGATCCGACAGCCTAAGCTGACAGGCGTGCTCAACACATGTATGCAATGCCCTCACCGGGTGTAACATATGCATAGATTGCTCTTCATCTGAATTAAACAGTGGAAAAAAGAAGGCTTGCAAACGAACCACCTGAGCCCTGAAGGGCATTGATAAAACCTTAGGCACGTAGCCTTTTATACATTTAAATGTTGTTTAAATGACAAGCCAGCCTCCAGTGTTCATCACAGACTAAGCCAATTCTGGCTCGTCGTGTTCCGTTCAGAGGCCACACATATAGGTTCCACAGCTCTGGCTGGGGATGGCAAATCGTGCCTTGTGCTTGCCTCAGCGGAATGTCCCATGGAGGGCCATCTAGTATTTCTATCATCTTCGGAAACCAGAACTTTTTGAGCCATTTTGGCGCAACTAATGCCACTACTGTTCTGTTATACGAATGAGTCAGCACGTGGTGATTCACAATGTCAGAATGAAAAGTTCTCAGAGCTTGAAAGACAGCCAGTAGTTTTGCACCTGTCCAAGTACCGAAAGTCGGGCATCCATCGCACACCATGCCCAAACCTGTGTTGGATGCTTGACCCAGCCTACCCTGTTTGTTGAAGGCCTGTGCTGTCCATGGTACTAGAGTAGCAGACAGCGGCGAGAGGCACCAGGCGTGCTGCTTGAGCCAGTACTGGAGAGGTCTCATGTGGATGCTGCCACAATGAAACACAGCAATCTCTGAAATGACTTCAGAGGCAATGTATTCCCCAATTTGAACTGAGACAGACACTGAAGAATGGTTTGTTTGTGCTCGTTTGTGAGGTGTGCACGCATGCTCGTGGAGTTGAGACGAACCCCTAAAAAGGAGATTTGCTGGACCAGTTCACATTCAGACCCAGATTTTTCAGATCGAGAAAAGAAGCAAGTCTCTGTGTTTGCTCAGTAGTGCCTCTGATTGGGCTAGTAATAACTAATCATCAAGGTAATTCAAAACATGGACACCGTTCAATTTCAATGGGGCGAGCACCGCATCGATACATTTTGTGAACGTGCGGGGGGCCAGAAACAGGCTGAAAAGAAGGAATTTGAATTGATACGCAGTTCCCTCGAACGCGAATCTCAAAAAACGTTTGTGACGCGGTGCAATTGGTACATGAAAATATTTGTCCTTCAGATATATTGATGGAAACCAGTTCTGTTTCTGAGTTAACATTTTGAATGGGCACTTCGCGAGCACTCGATTCAATCATCTCAAACCTAGAATGGGCCGAAGCCTGCCTTCTTTCTTCGGAACGAGAAAATAACAGCTGTAAATCCTGCTGCGTGTGTCAGAGTCTGTGACAGTCTCTATCACGTATTTTGCAAGGAGACTGTGAATCCCTGCCTACAACATCGTGCATCCTGTTGTCGGACCACAGATTGCAGAACGCCAGTGAAGCAGGGTGGCCGGTGTACAAACTAAATCGTATAACCATGCTCAATCGTTTTTTTAACATCCAGTCTGACACGCCCATGAGGGCTTGCCACGCATCCATGCAGCGGGACAGCGGGTTTATTGATTCACTTGCTATAGGTGATTAGGCATCGCTCGCCATAGGGAAGTGGTTCAGCATAACATGCGGGGTGCATGATACGTGAAGAGAAAATGGACCTTTTTCTGAGAATGTGTGAACATTCCATGTTTGTACAATGGCTACTTTTCTCTCTTTTGCAAGAACAATATCTGTTTGAGTAATACACACAGATGCAAAATTTTGAACAATGTCCTGTTCCCGAGGAACAGTAATGGGGAAACACTGTCTGCCTCTTATTGAGCCTTCTTCATGAGCATGATTAATCAAAGATAAGGTGTTTGGGTGATGGCTGCTGGAAATGGGGCCAAAAATAAATTGTGATGATGTTGTTTTTAACATCAGTAATGACCTGACTGTACTTTGTGATCAGTTGAATGCCACTTTGGTGAATTAATGTACCAATTTCCTTCTGAAACAGCAAAATCTGTACATTATTCTAAACTTTTGGCTGCAAGTGTGTGTGTGTGTGTGTGTGTGTGTGTGTCTGTGTGTGTGTATATATATATACACTCACCTAAAGGATTATTAGGAACACATACTAATACTGTGTTTGACCCCCTTTCGCCTTCAGAACTGCCTTAATTCTACGTGGCATTGATTCAACAAGGTGCTGAAAGCATTCTTTAGAAATGTTGGCCCATATTGATAGGATAGCATCTTGCAATTGATGGAGATTTGCGGGATGCACATCCAGGGCACGAAGCTCCACATCCCAAAGATGCTGTATTGGGTTGAGATCTGGTGACTGTGGGGGCCATTTTAGTACAGTGGACTCATTGTCATGTTCAAGAAACCAATTTGAAATGATTCGAGCTTTGTGACATGGTGCATTATCCTGCTGGAAGTAGCCATCAGAGGATGGGTACATGGTGGCCATAAAGGGATGGACACGGTCAGAAACAATGCTCAGGTAGGCCGTGGCATTTAAACGATGCCCAATTGGCACTAAGGGGCCTAAAGTGTGCCAAGAAAACATCCCCCACACCATTACACCACCACCACCAGCCTGCACAGTGGTAACAAGGCATGATGGATCCATGTTCTCATTCTGTTTACGCCAAATTCTGACTCTACCATCTGAATGTCTCAACAGAAATCGAGACTCATCAGACCAGGCAACATTTTTCCAGTCTTCAACTGTCCAATTTTGGTGAGCTCTTGCAAATTGTAGCCTCTTTTTCCTATTTGTAGTGGAGATGAGTGGTACCGGTGGGGTCTTCTGCTGTTGTAGCCCATCCGCCTCAAGGTTGTGCGTGTTGTGGCTTCACAAATGCTTTGCTGCATACCTCGGTTGTAACGAGTGGTTATTTCAGGCAAAGTTGCTCTTCTATCAGCTTGAATCAGTTGGCCCATTCTCCTCTGACCTCTAGCATCAACAAGGCATTTTCAGCCCACAGGACTGCCGCATACTGGATGTTTTTCCCTTTTCACACCATTCTTTGTAAACCCTAGAAATGGTTGTGCGTGAAAATCCCAGTAACTGAGCAGATTGTGAAATACTCAGACCGGCCCGTCTGGCACCAACAACCATGCCACGCTCAAAATTGCTTAAATCACCTTTCGTTCCCATTCTGACATTCAGTTTGGAGTTCAGGAGATTGTCTTGACCAGGACCACACCCCTAAATGCATTGAAGCAACTGCCATGTGATTGGTTGATTAGATAATTGCATTAATGAGAAATTGAACAGGTGTTCCTAATAATCCTTTAGGTGAGTGTATATATATATATATATATATATATATATATATATATATATATATATATATAGAAACACAACAATTTGCCACAACATTAAAACCACTTGTTAATGTTGTGTAGGTCCCCCTTGTGCTGCCAAAACAGCACCAACCCACATCTCAGAACAGCATTCTGAGATTATATTCTTCTCACCACAATTGTACAGAGCGGTCTGAATTACCGTAGACTGTGTCAGTTCGGATTTACTATGACACTTTTCATAAACATGGGGTTATCACAGACCATGTCCATGGTACTTTTTATGAGAGAAGTCAACAGAAAATGGCCAGACTGGTTTGAACTGAAAAAGTCTACGATAACTCAGATAACGCTCTGTACAATAGTGGTGAGAAGAATATCATCTCAGAATGCTATTGCTGAGAAATCAGATTCAAGGACCAGATCTAACCATTTTATATAAAACGGTTAGATCTGGTCCTTGAATCTGATTGGACAAGAAACGTTCCATGAGTAATGATGGTCTCACACATCAGCACTCGCACACTTCACTATATGTATCACTCTGCTTGTGTCCGTGCCATTCTAAACTAAAGTGTAAGAGCAGTGCAAATGTGTTAACAGCCACCTGCATCTTTATATTTAATATTGTGAGATTACATATTTTAGCCAGCAGGTGGAAGCAAAAGACAATTTTTGTGAGTAATATGAGCCAGTTGGTGACGTGAAGTGAGTCAGCGTCACTCAGTGTTTATGTTCAACAGCACTCCATGATCGCTTGTATTACTACTACACTACTAAAGCTAGGAAATAGCTTTAAACTAACTTCAGCCTTAGGACTCATCACAGCTGAGAGACACAACAGACTGATTAATTAACAAACTCATGGTGCTTACCTCTTACCGGACTTTCCACATTGGAGAGTACAAAACGATGGAGGACATTTTGTTTCTATAGTGAAAGACTGCGCACCGGCTACTGCGAAATAGAGAGGAATACCCCCGCTTGGACGGCTATTTTTCCACTGAGAAAATAAGATGCATTTCACCAAAATGACATTATCTTCAGAAAGCTGACTACAGGCTACAGCATCATCGACAGGTGATCGCACACACTCCATCTCTCTCGCTCTCTCTGTCTCTCTCTCTCTCTCTCTCTCTCTCTCTCACACACACACACACACACACACACATCCTTGTTTCTCCAATAACATGTTAGTAACAGCGCAAGCTGTGATACTAGTAGTTCTGAATTGATGTTTTCGAGAGGCTTGGATGCATCATTTGGTTTGAACCAGCAATGGCAGATTCTGATCCGTGGCATATACTCGCAATCATGCTATATGGCCCTAAATCAGCACTGCTGTGATTACCTGCGGCCTCGTGTCTGTGGCTGAACCACAGCAGTGCTGATGTAGGGCCAAATCACACTCTTGCTCATGTGATATTGCTTAATATATATGAGATCAAGCTTTTGACAATTAAAACAATGGAGGGACTTGTACACAACTATTACACAAGATGCAAAGATTATATATACAGTGCAAAGATACACTGTATATATATGCATATTATACTTTATGTCATTATCTGTAATGTAGATTCTGAAAAGCAGTACTAAATAAAAAATATGTTATCTATTATATTTGTATAAATTATGAATGGAGTGTGAACCTTTATGAGACAAAAGGGGAATGCAAACTTATCTTATATGCTGTTTATTAAACCTCTTATTAATGGGTTATCAGCTGGGTTATCTTCCTTTTCTCCGGCTTTCTATCTGGTTTCTGAACAGCAATCTAAATTTAGCAACTCTGTGATTTGGCAACTAAAAGCATCCATTTGGCACCTTAATGTTTCAGTTTAGGAGCCAATGGCTCCTAAGTCATTTTTGTTTAGTCTGGAGCCCTGTGGTGTATGTCCAAAAACCTGGTAATACATTTTACTTTTTTTGTAAGAGAAGTGAAGAACTAATATCTATGATGTACATTTTCTTGTGAATGACACCAAAAGAAGGTTAGCACATCTATCCATTACACAGCAACTGCCTGAAAGAGACAGAGGTCCACCTGTGCCTGCCTCTTTTTTGCTGACGTGTTTTCTTTGTGTTCTTAGGTATTCTGCGATATATTTGTATTATTTATTTTACCCATGTGAATTTGAAAAAGAATATATAACAACTGTCTAGAGAAGTCCAAAGCTCCAAAGGACAACAGACTATTTAGATAAGAGAAATACCTAGATTTAAATTTGAACTAGAGAAGGGCCACCTTTGCCCCCTTTGCCAACCTTGTCTCATAATGAAAACTTGACTCTATATACATTTTAGCAAAAATTGTTATACGTGTCTCCAGATACAATTCCTTGCAGTTTCCAAGTGAAATGAACACTAGAGGCGCTACAACAACTGTATGTTTTATCCACTTTCACTCAAATCATGGCTTCAATGGCTGATTACTCAGATTACATCTATTACTCAGACCCTGCTATGCTATGATATCAAGACACTTTTACTCTAAAGCATCTTTTCAAAAATAAAAAATATGAACACTTGTATTACAGATCCACCTACATATATACACGTATTCCAATATGATTAACTCGCACGTTACTGCACCTCATAGAGCATTGGACTTTGTACTCTGAGGACCACAGTTCAAAACCAGACAAGAACTTAAGCTGACACATGACACATTAGAGACATAGAAGCGTCACGATTTGATGCGGTTGCTTCAGAAAATGCTTTTCATTTTGCTCATGCATTTTAAAACACAATCAGTTAAGGTTAGGTGTTGGTTAAGGATGTCTGTTTTGCTAAACTCTCATTTATCTTTTCGACACTTTTGGTTAAGTTTAGGGTAAAGTTTTAGGTTAGGGAGTTTTTAATCTAAAATTCACCACAGAAACCCCATCTGATTACAACCTCATTGTGTGGTTTGGCACCCCCTGCTGGACATTTCGCTTGAAAATTGCAGCCAAACGTGTTATGAAGCATGTCATTTCATTTTTGCAAACATTTTGCAATGCTCATGTAAATTTCATGATACCAGGCTGCTTTGGCCATGTAAAATTCCTGGACATCTGATCAATGACCAAGAAACGTATTGCCGGCCATCATACAAGAAATACAACATTATTTATGAATGTTTAGGCTACTCCTTGTTTGATATGGAAATTACTGCATATATAACATATAATTTAATCAATCAATAACATCAATAGACTCAAAAATATTTTTGCCTAATTTTAAGATGCATTTCAATTTAATGTAAATTAATTGTGTAATTGTTGACTAAATAAAATAAAATAAATTATTATTAATATTATTATTATTTGTGATGAGGAGGGTGGCACAGCCGGCACTGAATCAGATGATCAGTGGGAGAGTGAGATTGGAGACGCCACACGTATGTATGCATGCATGTGTGTGTATATGTTTTATGTTGTGTTTTACTTTAAACTTTATGTTGACTGTTCTGCCGGTTCCCACCTCCTCCTTGCCCAACCTTTAACTGTTACAGTGGTGCTGAAACCCTGGAGGGAGGAGGAATGTGTTGTTGTGGAGTCCTCGCTGCTGTCATTTACTAGGGGAGCAGCCGCAGCCCTCTGCCTGGGGATGGAGAGGTCGCTGCCTGACACTAAGAGCAGGAGGAACAGCTGCCGTCAGCAGAGAAGGAGAGGTTCTGTCCACCAGGGGTTGGAGGGCTTGCTGCCATCTGCCAGGGGAGGAGCGAGCTGTCTTCCCCCAGATGGCCGAGGAGTGGTTGAGGACTGGGCGACAGCGTGTCCAGGAACTAGCGAGCAAGTTTTTCACTCGTCTCGCTCTGTGTCTCTCCTGCTCGCACTTTCCCTCTCCCCACGCTTCCCCTCGTCTCTACCCCAGGCTCCCAGGATGCGGGGTGGACCACCGGCTGACAGAACGGCTGGAAGGGCATTGTCTCCCCTCCAGAATGGGGTGGGGGGGGGTGAAGTTGTCAGTCCAGTGGCGCCCCGGCCTGAATCGGGCGGGGGGAGGAGTAATGAGGAGGAGGGTGTGGCCGCACTGAATCAGATGATTAGCGGGAGAGCGAGATAAAGGGGGGCCAGAGATGCCGGTTAGAGAGAGAGAGAGAGACGACAGCCACGCTGCATGTGTATGTGTTTGTCTTATGTTTTATGTTGTGTTTTACATTCAACTTTATGTTGACTGTTCAGCCGGTTCCCTCCTCCACCTTGCCCAACCTTTAACTTTTACTTTTGTATTATTTTAAATGACTCAATTCAATTTAATGGAATTTTGTTAGGAAATAGTGTAATTATTATTATTATTATTATTTTTGTACATTTAACATATTATTTACTTAATTTGGCCTTGAGCAGTTTTCTTGAATTTATGACTGAACATTTAAATGTTTTATAATGTATAAATATGTGTGTATAAAGTTATGTAAAGTTAAAACAAACATTTGTACTTTATTTCCAAATGAAATCAATTAAATGTATATTACCATTTACCTTATTTTTTTCTTTAAGATTTGCATTAAGCATTTCAATATTTATGAGTATTTACGAGGAACAATCCTAAACTAGAGCAACCCTAAACTAGAGTGGTGCTAACCTGTGCACAACTCACCGGGACGATGCTTCAGTTCAGTATTCTGTGAGGTTACAATTGAGTTGTTATGTGGTCGCTAACGTTTTCTGAATGGCTTTCAACACATTGCTGGGATGGCGCTAGGGGGTTGTGGGCCACCCACCCCAAAGCCTCTAGGATATTCTGGTCATCTATGTGTCAATGTGTCTGTTCAAGTGTGTGTGTGTATGTATGTGAAGGTAGAGTGTGTGTTTATTTGAGAGAAATGGAGGGAAACGATGTGAGTGAGAGTGTAAGACAGACACACACACATGCACACACACACAAGTAAAGCTAGAGAGGGTTTGACTCTCTCCGTCTGACATGCAGTGAATAGCCCTCCTGTTATCTCTGCTGTGCACACAGACACCAGCGCAGCAGGCTAGCCAGGCAGGTGCTGCACAAATATAGCAGGTGTCTTTTCGGGTTAATACACATACTCCTCCCTCAGCTCCCCACCCTCTACCCTTTCCATCTCTCCTGGGACCGAGCACCCATCGCTGGGGACCAAGAACACCAAGGTGCTCTACCCCTCCCCCATGCACCTTAAGCTCGGGTGACCAAGGGTGACGTCTGGTTGCTGTCTGTATTTTGTTGCTTTTTATGGCCGGCTGTGTCCTTTTTTTGTGGTCTGCAGACCGCAGAATTACTCTCTTTTTCAACAGTGTTGGAGGATTTAGAGCTGAAGGTGTTATTCGAAGTTTGTGTGTGTGTGTTATTGAGCCCAGCCTAACTGAACATTTTATTGCTTGGAGGTTGCTCTTGACTTTCATAGCTCAGGAGTCTTAATAAAGTTCTCATTTATGTGTCACTTGAGTATCAGCTTTGTTTGAGATGTGACTCATAAAATTCCCAACAAAGATTGAAACAAATTAATTAAATGTTGTGATGCAGTGTACAGTAGATCTATAAAATGAATATGGATATAGCAGATGATTTGGTCTCAGAAGAATTTGATAGAGAATATTTGAGTTCAAAATTGAAATCTAAAACTATGTAAACTAATATACTCTTAAACAGAGGTCGGCCGATATTGGATATTGCAGATACCAATAACTAAGGTGGTGGAAAATGCCGATAACCGATTAATCAGATGATAGTTTTTTTAAATCGATTCATAGAATGTAACAACATTTTCTTAGTCGTCACAGACACAGAAGCCAGAGTACAAAATAAGTAAAAGTAGCATTCGAGTGCAGGCTATGAGGAGCATATCATTGGTTTCACCCACTGAACGAATACACCACTTCACTGAACTAGTAGTCAGTCATTTGAGTCTGAACAAAATGGTGACATCTCGTTTATGAAGAGAATTTATGAATCAGTCATCTCATTCATGAAAATCTGTTGATTGGCTGAACGAGTGGAGAAGGCTAGTCGTTTCAGCAATCTCGTTCAACAAGAAAAGGGGCTGGAAGAATAATGAATAAAAGTGAGTGATGACCACACATTACAATGACATACAGATGTTATTGAAACTCATAATTATTATTTAGTCTAGTATTGTTGTCTTTTTTGTATTGCTTGATAAAACGTTGTGCTCAGCAGTTCATAATATGATAGATTTCTTGTCATTTGTGGGTAATTGCTTATTATGCTTAAACACTCTGCAGAGATGAAGTCTCTTAGTAGAACTGTGGACATGCAAATTTTAACAAAGGATTAGTAGACTTGATCTGGTTGTGAATGACTCTGTGCCTTTGATTCAATGCAATTTTCTCGTTCAAAACGTAATAGACATTTGGTGCCATCAACTGTCGCAAAGGAGTAATGGTCGATGAACGAATCTGAACTAATCTTTTTGGTGAAGGGATTTAAAAGAATCGAGTCACTAAGATGAATCAAAATCACCATCACTAGTGAAGACCTGCTGACAGGGCATGACATGCAGCTCACAAACGGCAGTGCGCCCTGTAGTGGCGGTTGACTTTATAGACACTCTGTGTTTTATACCGCATACTGTATGTTCTGTATTTGATATAGGACACACTTCTTGGCCGGTTAAAACAGTACATTCTTAAGGTATGCATGCGAGTAGTATGAATAGATTTCTGGCATACTTCGATGTGGGTATTGACCCGAAAATATGACATAATAACATCAATCACGGAAATAATCTGCTCTGGTAGATTCTGACATGCAACTCTATTGGTATACTGTTTTTGGCACACTACTGTATATAGTAGGGAAGTATATTAGGATGCAGTGACTGTTAGGGTTACCTTGTCTTGTTTTACCTTTGCCCCTTTGGTTTGCATTTTTGTCCCTTTTGTTTTCCATAGGTTCACTTTTGTCCCTTGTTTAGCTCCACTGTCTCACTAGTCTATTGTTTAAAGAACTACACTTCCCAGTATCCACCTGTCATCATCACTGCCATTTTGTGGCATTGTTCACACCTGTTTATCATTTGTAATCATCCTGTCCTTGTGTATTTATATCCTGGTTTTTGGTTCAGTCCTTGTCTTTCGTTGAATGTTTGTGAACGTTGTTAGCCTGGTATGTTTTCCCTGCCCGTATTCTCAGTGTTGTGTTTATTTCCCCATTGAGGGTTTTCCTTTGTGTTTTTCTGTTCCAATAAAGCCTGCGTTTAGATCCAGTCTCCTCATCTGCCTTCGCTGCCTTCTGTTCATAACAGAACGATAGACCGCCAAAATATGGATCTAGCAGCTTACCTTACGGAACTGACCCTGGCGGATTTGACCTTCCGCGAGTACTCCCACTTCTTTTCCGCTGTTGCCATCCACACCGGCTTCGACGACAAGTCCCTGAAGACCATCTACCAGCTCGGGCTACCAACATACCAGCTGAGGGAATTGCCGAACTCCGGAGACCTCACGTGGAGGGAATATGTGTGTCTAGTCTTGAGAGAACTCGCTGCCGGGGAACCACCTTCCTCAATCCCGGTTTCCGCCTCTGGGCTTTCCGTGCCTGCCACGGCCAATGAGCCAGCGTTGCGAGCTTCGTCCGCCCGGCGGAGGAGGAGAAGAGGAAAGGCTTCTGCTCCCCAGTCTCCGCCTGCCACGGTCAGCGAGCCAGAGCCCACGCCTGCCACGGTCAGCGAGCCAGAGCCCACACCTGCCCCGGTCTGCGAGCCAGAGCCCACGCCTGCCACGGTCAGCGAGCCAGAGCCCACGCCTGCCCCGGTCAGCGAGCCAGAGCCCACGCCTGCCCCAGTCTGCGAGCCAGAGCCCTCGCCTGCCCCGGTCTGCGAGCCAGAGCCTCCTACGGCTCAGGCCCCAGAGACTCCAGAGCCTTCCTCGGCTCCGCCTCCTGAGCCTTCCTCGGCTCCGCCTCCTGAGCCTTCCTCAGCTCCGTCTCCTGAGCCTTCCTCAGCTCCGTCCTCAGAGCCTTCCAGGCCTCCGCCTCTAGAGCCTCCTATGGCGCCACCTCCATCGGCCCCACCGCCAGAGCCTTCCAGGTTACCGCCTCTAGGGCCTCCTTCCAGGGCCCCTGACCCTGTTCCTGACCTGTGGCCTCCTCCCAGGCCTCCTGACCCGGCCCCTGTCCTGTGGCCTCCTCCCAGGGCCTCTGACCCTGTTCCTGACCTGTGGCCTCCTCCCAGGCCTCCTGACCCGGCCCCTGTCCTGTGGCCTCCTCCCAGGCCTCCTGACCCTGTTCCAGTCCTATGGCCTCCTCCCAGGCCTCCTGACCCGGTCCCTGTCCTGTGGCCTCTTCCCAGGCCTCCTGAACCTATCCTTGCCCTGTGGCCAGCTCCCAGGCCTCCTAAACCTATCCTTGCCTGGTGGCCAGCTCCCAGACCACCTGAACCTGTCCTTGCCCTCTGTGCCCCCCAGGACTTCCTGCCTGCCCTCTGTGCCCCCTTGGACTTCCTGCCTGCCCTCTGTGCCCCATTGGACTTCCTGCCTGCCCTCTGTCCCCTTGGACTTCCTGCCTGCCCTCTGTGCCCCCCTGGACTTCCTGCCTGCCCTCTGTGCCCCCTTGGACTTCCTACCTGCCTTCTGTGCCCCCTTGGACTTCCTGCCTGCCCTCTGTGCCCCCTTGGACTTCCTACCTGCCCTCTGTGCCCCCTGGACTTCCTGTCTTCCCTCTGTGCCCCCCTGGACCTTTTGTCTGCCCCTTGTTGCCCCCTGGACTGCCTGTTTGCCCCTTGTTGCCCCCTGGACTGCCTGTCTGCCCCTCGTTGCCTCCTGGACTGCCTGTCTGCCCCTCGTTGCCCCCTGGACTGTCTGTCTGCCCCTCGTTGCCCCCTGGACTGCCTGTTTGCCCTTCGTTGCTCCCCTTGGTCTGTTTGTCAATTTTTGATCGTCTGGAATCCGATCCTTGAGGGGGGGCTATGTTAGGGTTACCTTGTCTTGTTTTACCGTTGCCCCTTTGGTTTCCATTTTTGTCCCTTTTGTTTTCCATAGGTTCACTTTTGTCCCTTGTTTAGCTCCACTGTCTCACTAGTCTATTGTTTAAAGAACTACACTTCCCAATATCCACCTGTCATCATCACTGCCATTTTGTGTCATTGTTCACACCTGTTTATCATTTGTAATCATCCTGTCCTTGTGTATTTATATCCTGGTTTTTGGTTCAGTCCTTGTCTTTTGTTGAATGTTTGTGAACGTTGTTAGCCTGGTATGTTTTCCCTGCCCGTATTCTCAGTGTTGTGTTTATTTCCCCATTGAGGGTTTTCCTTTGTGTTTTTCTGTTCCAATAAAGTAAGCCTGCGTTTAGATCCAGTCTCCTCGTCTGCCTTCGCTGCCTTCTGTTCATAACAGTGACAGTCTTTTCTGCTGGCATGATTACTGAACGTATTTAAGATGAAATGTATTAATCAACGATTGATAAGCTTAATCAATCACATTATTAACGACAAATAATTAATCTTTGATTATTCATGATCATCTGATTATTCGAAAAAAATAAAAAAGCTATACAATTGATGTAGATATTAAAGCTTCAATAAATTGGAAATATTTTAATTCATTTTCAAATCTCAGACTTTAAACTGCAGACTTCAGTGTTTCCCACAGGATTTTGTGAGACTGTGGTGGGTGGATCAAGCTAAATGTATGGTGGCTGTGGCTTAGTTGGTAGAACGGGTCGGCTGCCAATTGCAGGGTTGGCGGTTTGATTCCTGGCCCACACGACTCCACATGCCGAAGTGTCCTTGGGCAAGACACTGAACCCCAAGTTACTCCTAATGGCAGGCTAGCGCCTTGCATGGCAGCTCTGCTGTCACTGGTGTGTGAATGTGTGTGTGAATGGGTGATTGGGACACAGTGTAAAGCACTTTGGTAAGCTCTAAGGTTAAAAAAAGTGCTATATAAGTGCAGACCATTTACCATTTTACCATCAATCTGGTGCACTTTGAGAGCAAAATTAAAAGGCTAGATCCATGAAGAACTTTGTGCAGTTGTAAACAATTTTGTACTCCAGTAGTAATTTAATCATAAACACATTGGTTTTATAGATATGAATGATGTCAAAACACAAAATCAACTAGAGCATACCAACTAGAGCCAGGGCTCAACATTAAGCATTGTCATGTGCTTGTCCTCTGGACAAGTAAATTGGTCATTCACTTGTCTGAGTAAAAATGGGTTTCCTACCGGAGAGATAAAAGGACATGCAAAAGTTTATGTTGTATATTTTTCTAAAACTATGACTAATGCCGAACCTAATAGTGTACCTATGCAATCAATTCAATTCTCTGCAGCATAAATGCAAACTGCACTATTAGGGGAGGAGGATATTGTCATATGATAATATTTGAATGTAATGCTAGTCAAATAAAGAAAAGCCTCCATCACCATCATTAACAGCAGAGAGGTGCTCACACTTCTATGGAATGAGATCAATAAGTTACTAGCATAACCCCGTTTCTCTGAAACATCGAGTGAAGAAATCCACTTATGGGAAGGGCATCCGTACCTGACCTCTGCAGAAGCATCCAAGTCTGGCTATACAGAGAGAAGCGCGTGACCTATGCAAGGTAAGGACCCGCCCCCTTACCTGAGAGCATATAAGTACCTGTACGTGCAGGTGTTCCTCAGTATGTATATTCGATTTTTGTGCAGCAAGTGGGGAAAGCTTGGAGGATCTCTCCACTCAATGTTTTTAGAGAACCGGGGTTACTCTAGTAACCAATTGTTCTCTTTCATCATCTTGTGTTGGAGATCCACCTATGGGAGACATTGACTGCTCCCCAATTGCCCAATACACTCACAGTGAGGCCCTGCATGCCAGCTAAGGGAACGGTCACCTCAAAGAGGCAGTGTTTGACACATCCCATAATCACACACCTGACAACCCTGAAGCACACAAGAACTGTGCACAGGCAGAGCCTGAATAACACGTTAGTGGCACAAACATATAAATCAGCCCAGCAGCATATATACAGTGAAGATAGCACCCAGGCAAGTATGGAAAGGCATGCTTGGTGACATGAATGTGCATGGCTTACCGGCCCATAACCCATTTTTCTTACTCTTTATATTATAAATATAAAAAAGAAAGAAAAGGAGCCTACAGGGGAGGGGCTATGAAAACACACCCCCAGGACAGAATGAGCTACCGTGGTCTTGGTAACATTCAGCCTGTAGTAATGTTCAAAAGTATGGGGAGAAACCCAGCTGGCAGCAGAACAGATGTCCTGCAATGAAACTCCCCTAAACAGAGCCCAAGAGGCGGCCATGTCCCTCGTGGAGTAGACTCTGAGGCCTCCTGGAGGCTGCACTCCCCTGGATTCATATGCCAAAATTATAGCTTCCACAAGCCAATGTGAGAGGCGTTACCTAGAAATGGGATTCCCCATGTGAGGGGGGCCCCAAGAGATGAAGAAAAAGCACTGGTCCTATCCAAGTACACCCGCAGGGCATGGACAGGACACAGAGCATTCATCCTCTGATCCTCCGCAGAAGAAAAAGGGGGAGGGTGAAAAGCGGAAAGCTCCATTACCTCACATGAGAATGCTGGGAAGCATTTAGGCATAAAGTCTGAGTTGGGCCTAAGGAAAAACTTATCTCCAATAAGAGAGAATTTATTGCATGAGGAATGAACAGAGAGTGCATGCAAGTCACTGACACGTTTAGCTGATGCTAAAGCCAGGAGCAATGCTGTCTTGAAAGACAGGGAAATGCTTCCCAGGGTCTCAAAAAGCTGTTGAGGTAAAGCCTCCAGCACCATGGAGAGGTCCCACTCAGGAACAGTTCTCCTAGTAACTGGGAGAGAACGGTGGGTGCCCTTCATAAATCTACTAATAAGGGGGTGCTGCCCTGCCGTTGAGCCTTCAAACCCAACATGACAAGCAGAAATAGCCACCTGGTAGACCTTAATATTGAAAAAAGACCTGGCCTAATCCATAAGGTCTTGCAAAAAACATAAAATATCAGAGACTGAACACTGATATGATGTGGAACCATGCCCATCACACCACCCTTCAAACACTTGCCACATACAGTCATATAAGGAGTAGGCCCTAGCGTTCTGTATAGTGGCAACCGCACATGGCAGGAGCCTCATCAGGCTTAAGTTTGTCCGCTCACGGGACAAGCCCAGAGAGCCACCCTGTCCGGGTGGGGGTGATATAGCTCCCCTTTTTCTTGAGACAACAGGTCTGTGCAAAGAGGGAGGGGCCGCGGCTGGGCATGCAGAGGAATTATCTCTGCCAGCCATGGTGCTTTGGGCCAAATGGATGCCATAAAAATGAGAGACAGGCCCTGCTCTCTCACCCTAGTTAGTGCATCCACGCCGATGGGCACGTCCTCGTCCTTTAGCGAGAAGAACATAGGACAATGGGAGTTTTGGAGATCTATGGTGACCTGTACGAATCTCTCCCACAACATGCCCACTATCTGAGGGTGGAGGCGCCAGTGTCCGTAGAGCGGGTTCCCCCTCGTTGGAAGGTTCTGAAGGTTTTGAACCCCTGTTCAAAATGCCTGGAACATGGGTCGTGCATAATGACAGGACGTACAGCCTGCTCTACACTAAATGCCTGTGAGCTAGAACATGAAGCATGGGCGAGCGCATGTCGCCCTGGTGAATGATATGTGCCACTGCTGCGGTATTGTCACAGTGAACGAGCACATGATGCCCCTGCAAGCTGACTTTTTCAACCCGAAGAAATTACATAAAACATACATTTTCATGAATGAGGGCAAACCTGTCCAAGTGTCTGCTACAAGAATGCTTTAATACGGTCTTAATACCCTCCTCATAAAAGTCTCAGAGCTTTCCATACAGTCATGAACTCCAAATAATTAACGTGGGCCCCACCGAGAGAAAAAACATTTTTTTTGAATGGGTGAACTAGGAGGGCAGGATAGGAGTCCAGAGGGCTGGTGGCCTAAGATGTGGACTCATATCCCCCTAAGGCCGTGCATCAGGCTGGCCATTTATGCTTAGAGTTGGAGGGGGTGGTTTATTGGCCACGGCGAAAGACTTACCAGAGTGCTGGAAAAGACAACACGTGGCAGGAGGATTGGGTGGCTGTGCGGGGGCACCTGGCACAGTGCCGCTTTCCTAGTAAGGCATAATTTAAATGCTTCATCCTCCTTATTCTTGTTGTCGCAGCGCTGTTGAATCAAAGTGATGACAGGGAGAGTGCATGTTCTCTGGCCACTGAGAGAGCCATGGATCTCCCGCAGGCTTGGATGACATGAACGGTGTTACAGAGGACAAGGTTGTTAACCGTGACAATCTCTTTCCACAGAAAGGGCATGGGGTCCCTTTCTCTAATTGTTGCCCCATGTTGACCATGAGTTCAGCCTGGTATACAGAGAGGTGGGAGGAGACTTTGAGGGCCCTGACAGCCAAGGCCGAGTCTTTGTAAGAGGCCAGATGGATGGAGGCAGAAAAGAAGCCCATTTTGTTGGGGAGAATAGGCTTGGAGGGCAAGTAGGCTGCCTTGAGAGGGATAAAGGTGTCTGGTGATAGAGGGCTCGATGGCGGGATGGACACCCATGCCAAGGGCCGCCATATCCTTCACTTCGAGACCCGCGAAACCGTGTTTGAGGTTGAGCAGGTCTCCCCAACAATGCCTCATATGCTTAATACATGCAGGGAGAAGTTGTTTTCTCGAGCCGGGAGGAGGTCCCAGGAGTTTCCCGTCGTACACATCCCTCTCTTGGTCAGTGGCACTTTGTAGGGCTGGCCATTCGATATTGGGCGAGCGGTCGCTCACTCACAAAACTCAATGAGGACAGACTGGGGTAAGGCTGCGAGGGTGTTAGCCTGGGGAGTCATGGAAGACGGGATGGCCTCCTCGTCCTCCAAACCCTCGAGAAGGCCCGCATCGTCCTCGTCACCAGAACCAGCCGGCTCATTGGCAAATGAGGGATCCCCTGAGAAAATGTCCTCAGGGAACGCAGGGTTGCTTTGATCAGCCCAGCTGAGAGACCACGCCCCGGGAGGCCCCTAGGAGCACATCGTCGTCACCGTTTCCCCTGTCAGAGTTGGAAAGTTCAGGGTCGGAGCACTGGATGGTGGCAACCTTGAGCCTGCAGAGTTTTTTGGGCAGCACAAATGTAGGCAGTGGCTACATTTTTCTGAGAACACTAGAGCCTCCTCCATGTGTTTGAGTCCCATGCAAATGACACAGAGAGGATGAGGGTCTCTGGCTGCGATGAAGGTGTCGCACGCATCCGGGCAGGCATGCGATAGGTTGTCCCCGGGTGTAGCCGTAAGTTTGAAAAGTGCAATACTAGAGAAATATCAGTGGCTAGAAACCATGGAGCAGGAGAAGTGGTGAGAGATATGACTAGTAGGAAACGAGCGTGGGTGGCTTGCAGCAAATAGAAACAGCTAACCTGGCTGAAGCAAGACAGTCACGTCTGGCGGAGGCTGATCTGAACGATGTGTAATGTAGACAAATTGTGATTGTCCAATTCCAACCGAGCAGAGAAACAGAGGCTGGGAGAAGTGAATGTCAACTGAGAAACAGCAGTGCGTGCAGGTCCTTATATGCTCTCAGGTAACCTTACCTGGCATAGGTCACGTGCTTCTGGTACGGATGCCCTTCCCATAGGTGGATCTCGAACATGAGATGATGAAAGAGAACTACTTTAGATCTACCGTAAAGGCTATACATTATCACAATACCAAAATTTCAGTATTCAGATGTGAAATTTAATGATTCTCAATACCACAACAAATAATAACACAAACTAATATGTTAATTATGGAAGAATGGCTCCAAGTTCTTAAGTAATTATTCAAAAATAGGAAACAGTCAGTAATAAAATAACAATAAAAACAGCAATGAATAGAAATAGATTCAAAATAATAGAGCAAAAAATACAAATTAACAGTTTTTAACAGGCTATCAAGTATTCAAGGATACATTCAGAATGAAATGCAACATAAAGCTACTACTGTCTTCACTTTATGGTTATAAGACGTTCATATTTTTAAAGTTAATTAGTCAAGAGCAGTGAGTGTTTTCTCATTTTCTTGTTATGTTTGTGTAGAAAGGCTCTTTGTTCAGGGTAACTGTCGTTATGAACATCAAATCAACTCAGAAGCTCTGTCTGATGAAGCTTTCTGGTCACTCTCTCTCCCCCTCTGATGCACTGGCAGGCCTTTTAAGTCTCCCTCTACCATCACTTTAATGAGAGACAGGTGTTAGAGATAATTATGATCCAGGTGATGAGCCTTAAGGCAGACCGACACATGACCACACCCCCCATGCCACAGGTCGTTTGAGTATTATAATGACACACTAGACGGCAGCAGGTCTATTAACTTACATTTAAACTTACAAGTCCGACATTTTAATACAAATCTGCTTTTTCTTCGCTGCTTATGTTCACTTTAGATATCACTCTCTGTGTTTACATGAATACCTCACCAAGATGGACATTTTGGTGGAATTTTGAAATGTATTTGATCGTTGAGGTGTGCATTAGCATGAGCATTTTCGGAACAAACGCACATGTTCAGCACACACACATATGCCGCCTGTCAATGAAACAAGGTGCAGCTGTAACTAGATTGCTCGCAAATTATAAAATGACCTGCTCTTGATTACTTTCATCAGCAGAAGAATATTAACTTTCTAATAAGTGACACGGGCCTAGGCTATCACAAATATAGCTGGTTAGTTTTTTTGTTATTGTCGTTTTATTCAGTCTGCTTCTCCAGTCGGGCAAGTAAAATTCTCTTTCATATGCTCCTTCAAAGATCCACTTGTCCTGGACAAGCAAACAAGCATTAATGTGAAGTCCGGTGTGCCATCAAAAACATTAAGTGGTTATATGTGTTGAACTTGCTCCTCAGAAGCTGAAAATAGTTACTTTGTCAGAGCCGTTGGTAATAACGTTAATGCTAGATAATTGGTTTGAGTGCGTGTGACCATTGGTGTGTTGCACTGACTAACTGGGAGTGAGAAATGCTTTTATGTTATTATAAGAAGTGTAAAAATATATTCGCTTCATTATGAAACTGTGGCGGGACAATATAGACTGTGGCGGGAAACACTACAAATCTAAGCAGAAGCAGGAGACTTACGAAAATGACTTTATTTTCTCACCATTTATTCATTTATTTTTTGAAGAAACAATTACAGTACATTTGATGTTAAAGAGATCTCATTTATGATTTTTCCATCCTTTAAGAGGGTAGAAGAGACGGTAATTTCCTTCATCTGAGCAGTTCTGTATTTTTTTATTAAAATAAAGGAAAAAGGAAGTTTTCTGCTCTATAACAAGTTATTTTTAGAGACTTATTTTGTTTTATGATCCAATATGTTGCCGTTATCATAATTCATATGAGAGGCCAAGGGTAGACTATTACTAAATCACTAAATATTGACAGACTGGAGCCGGTACATAATTATGGGAGTGCATCAAACACGTATAGGGAAAATTCCTGATTTCATTTGACATATTATTGATCCTAAAATATTATTCTCACTACTTGAGACATCACAATAGGTTAACTGTAACACTGTGTCATTACCAGGTGCAAATTTAAGTTTTTGTCCTAACAGGATAAGTGACAAGACATTTTGTCTGCTGCAAAGTGCTTTGTAGCACCGCCCACTGTAAAATCTGTCCAAAATTCCACTCAACATTACTGTACACTCACTTAGAACTTTATTAGGAACACTATGGTCCTAATAAAGTGCCCAACTTAAAGTGCTCTTCTGCTTTTGTAACCCATCCACCTCAAGGTTTGATGTGTTGTGCATTCCGAGATGCTATTCTGCTCACTACAATTGTACAGAGGGGTTATCTGATTTACCGTAGACTTTCTGTCAGCTCGTACCAGTCTGGCCATTCTCCATTGACCTCTCTGATCAACAAGGTGCTTCTTTCAACAGAACTGCCACTCAGTGGATGTTTTTTGTTTTTGGCACCAGTCTGAGTAAACTCTAGTGACGGTTGTTCGTGAAAATCCCAGGAGATCAGCAGTTACAGAAATACTCAAAACAGCCCGTCTGGCACCAACAATCATGCCACTGTGGAAATCACTGAGATCACACTATTTCCCCATTCTGATGGTTGATGTGAATATTAACTGAAGCTCCTGACCAGTATCTGCCTGATTTTATGCACTGCACTGCTGCCACACAATTGGCTGAATAGATAGTCTCATGATTAAGTAGGTGTACAGGTGTTCCTAATAAAGTGCTCAGTGAGTGTAAATTTATAATCAAATATCTTTTGATTGTGCCATGTCGTGCAGTGTTTCGCTTTTTGTGTGGACAGAGTGCTTGTAGCTGTAAACATGCCACTGGTTTGGACACAGTGTTAGGCAGAGAGTTTCTGACAAGCAATAAAGTAGGTAAATGTCACTTCCAAGGTTTCCAGAGCCAAAACGCTAATCTGAAGAACTAATAATGTAAAAACTGAGTTTCCAAAAAAACATATACTCAAGAACTCTATGTATTGAAAATGTTTTATATATATATAAATTTGCTGAACTTATTTGCTGAACTTGCTTATTATTAACTTTTGCTTATTTGCAGAACTTAAGTTGCAACAAAGCCACTTAAACCATTGAAGAACCTAATTTATTTAAAAAAAAATTAAGTTTTGAGTCTCTGCTTTGTGTTCCTGTTTAAAATTCATAAACTATGTAAGTTCAACTCACCAGCTTTTGTTTGTTGGAGCATATCCATATTTCGTATCCATTTTATGTGCTTAAAACAACACTGTCGAGAGGGCTTCAGTTATCTCTATCTGCCATTTTGAAGTTCACATACAGGTCAAACTGAGTCATCTGAGGCATTAGTAGCTATCTGAATGTGAGCTAACAAGCTCCACAGACACTCAATCACAGCCAGTTATAGAAGAAAAACAATAACATTATATTATAACATGTGAAATTGTACTCCGTAAACATACCGAAAGTCAGAACAGGTAATTGAGCAATGCTATATAATTGTTAGACAAATTTGGCTTGCGAATGACGGATAAATAATAATACAATCGATCGGTCGGTCGGTCTGTCTTACTAATTGTCAGTTTGTCTGATTACCTTTTTATCTAGCTTGCTAGTTAGCTAGCTTGTTATTTGTCTTTCTGTAATGTCTGTATAACCATCAAACTTCTAAAACTAGTTTAAATATTTAGACAAGTCTTTGCTGAGGCAACATCAAAGTTTGTCTTGA
This sequence comes from Xyrauchen texanus, assembly GCF_025860055.1. NCBI lineage: Eukaryota > Metazoa > Chordata > Actinopteri > Cypriniformes > Catostomidae > Xyrauchen > Xyrauchen texanus. The sequence continues at coordinate 43,003,885 of NC_068284.1, forward strand.
CAACTTTACTTATCTAGTCATTAGTTATTATGAGACTCAAACTTACAACAACCCCATGAGCACCATCATCACATGTTGAGCATGTGTGCTAACTGCTGTGTTATGACTTCTGACAGGTTTAACATGGCTAGATGAGAGGAAACCATTGAAATATGTCATGTTGGGAGCAATATACATTACCCAAAGCTCACCACATAAAGGCGCGTTCACAGGGCTATGACATTCAATAGACACAACAGGGCATACAGTAAGGAGTGAATTTAAAAGCAATTAGCCACCAATTAGCTCCTTAATTTCATCAGCATTTAAACACACAATGTTCTATCCTTCCAAACTCTTTATTTGTGTTAACCTTCACAGTAATGTCACCCTGTAGGTCTACGCTTTTAATTATTTTTTAACAGCCACAATAATCTACATTAATCACATGCTAATGCTACGTAATTTCAATTAGTACTTATGTAGCAGTGTTCAAATGACTGTTAAATTCATGCTAAGTTTGGGACATCTTGCCTTTGGTTGTTGTGGCAGGATATTTGCATGTGTTTGCATAGGTTACATAGTGGGGTGGCGCTACATGATCCACAGCAGAGCCTCATATCTCTTGCTGTTGATGACCGAGCAACATTGAGCCACTGTATTTTAACAGCCTTTGGTTGTTTGTCCCAGGTACAATAAAAGAGAAACCTGGAGTGGTGGTGGCGTAGTGGCTAAAGCACAGGGCTGTTAATCAGAAGGTTGGTGGTTCTAACCCCACAGCCACCACCATTGTGTCTTTGAGCAAGGCACTTAACTCCAGGTTGTCCCTGTAATAATTGCACTGTAAGTTGCTTTGGATAAAAGCGGCTGCCACATGCATAAATGTAAGTGTAAATGTGACCATCCATCTGCTCTCAGAGTGATTTCTTACATACAGGCCCAGTCATACTTATAACATTACATTCTGACCAGTCAGGTTTTGACTTCTCATTTTGTTTTGTGGTGAACAAGAAGACCATATCAGTCTGTATAATTCTCACCTCCCTCTTATCTGAATATAAATTCATGCCGTGTGGCTGGTGTTGGGAAGACAAATAAAGTGCCATTAAATGAAAACAGTGCTTGCATTGATGCGAAACGAAATATTACTACCTCTCCTTACTTCCCTCGGGTGTCTGTGTTGACATCAGCGTGTCCAAAACGGCAGGTTTCAAATTGCTTTTGGGTTTTACCCATTAGGAATTTTTGGTCTTTGTGCACACTGCTGTTTGCACACTGTGTGATTGTACCAAAAGTGTGTATGGTTGCAAACATCGGTGTGATACACACTTTCCTTTTCTAAATTGATTTTACTGCTAAAAAAGTGATATGGTACAATTTCAAAGCCATATTGAAATTTCAATTCATGAATTTTATTGAAACGCTTGGAAGGAGATTGTTTAATAGGAGGATGCCAACAACATCCCAGAGGAAAATTGTATTGCTCAGAGGTTGAATTTACATTTATGCATTTGGCAGACGCTTTTATCCAAAGTGATTTACAGTGCACTTATTACATGGACAATCCCCCCAGAGCAACCTGGAGTTAGGTGCCTTGCTCAAGTACACAATGGTGGTGGCTGTGGGGATTGAACCAGTGACCTTCTGATTAACAGTTATATGCTTTAGCCCACTACACCACCACCAGATAGAGGCAATAGAGACAAATGAGTCAATTGTGGACATTAAGAGCACAGAGCTATAAAATTAATTTGGATCGCATAGCTCATATCATTTGGTTTTGGGAGAATTTGATTATAATGGCTTGAATTTGAATTTGGACTTTTAGTTGCAGACTTTGGCATCCAGGCAAATCTGGGCACAGTTTGAAATATTGTTAAGATCTCTTTTGAAACTCTAGAGGAGACACATGTGAAATTATTGTTTTTTCTTCTTTTCTGAGGAGAAACATCTGAGAAGTGGAACATTTAAGGAAAAATACGATTTTTTTTTCTCTCCATTTCAATAAATTGCTGCCAAACTTAGATTTTAAAGTGATATTATTTCAGATTTGTATTTTTTATGTCCTAGGGGTCACCAAAACTTCTCACAGTTTTAATGAAAGGCTCCCACATTTGGATGATTCTGTGCTAATTTAATATTTGATCCTTAAATGGGACATGTAATTACTTTCCACAAAGAATGCAATGTTATGAAATTTTTTGGCCGAAACTGATATTAACAAAAACCTATAGGATAATACAGAGATTCTGCCACTTATTTGCCTTATTTTGTCATCAGATCATTGTTTTTCTTACGAATTATGCTTTTAAAATCTACAAATAGATACAAACGTTACTTATAATAATTTCCACATAAAAAAATATATGATAACATGAAAAAAGGTGGTGAAAAAAGTTAATATATATATATATATTATTATTATTATTATTTTTTTTTAAATGTAATGCAACTTTATACAAAACTTAAAACTCAGTGAATTTAAGTAATTCGTTATTAAATGTTTAGAACCGATATGTTGATGGTTTTAATTATTGTCAATAATTGGCCAATAATTATAGGTGGCTGATTCATTTTTGTATCCCTACTTTCTACTCCAAATATTATAATATTCTTGTCATAAATCATCATAAACATTAAAAGTTATTTTCCCTGCAGTTGCCAATGATCTGCTAATGCATGCTTAAAGTAACCACACTGCTACGCCGGTGCAGTTATGATTAGGACAAGAAAGCTAGATGCCCCACCATGCTATTGTACATCTTTTAGAAAGCAGTAAATGGCTCTTTGAAAAGCGCCTGCAATGTGGCAGTATCTATGAAGACTTAGATCACACAAGCTCTGCTGGAGAGGGGCATCAGTCCAGTGACCGTCCCTCCAAGACACCAGACTTACAGGCGGCAGGGGGTGTATTCTTCAGAGCGCACATGGCAGAGGAATACAAAGAGGGAGAAACTTGGGTCGCTTTGATTATGATGTCAGTTTTGAAGCCGTAACTTGATTAATGAGTGAGTGGGTTGAATGGGTCTTTGAAAATAAATGTAAGTTGAAATTCATCTGTATGTTGTCACATATCGCTGGGGTGTTTAGCATTGCAATTCATTTTCAGTTTAAATGGCAGCACTAACACTTAAGGACAAAGCAACATTTTCAACAATAGTGCCTCAGTTCGAAAACATAGTGAGCTGTTTTGCCCTTCACTGTCTACATAGGCAGTTACCTCCCAAGGCAGAATCTTAATGGAAATTGAACCTCTTAAGTGACCGATGTAGAGCTCTCTACATAGGAAAAAACTTATCATGGCACCCAAATGGCACTCCAAAAGTGAAGTGCTGGGAAGACTTGACATAGAGTTGATTCCAGTAGAGTTTGGCATTAGATTAAGGTTGCCAACTGTTCCCTATTATCCAGGACATCCCATATTTTGGCTGAAATTATGCTGGATTTGCCTTAACGTCGGTACATGGGAGTGTCTATGATGCCTTAAAATGCAGTCTAGGTAGGCAGCTCACTAGGGTTAGGAACTGAGCTAGATTTATGTAAATATCTGCTTGTTTTGCAACAAAGGATGATGGTAAAAGTGTCTATTTTCATTTGAAAAACCACACAGGAGATATTTGACCTTGGAATTGCAAGACATATCAAACAGAAAGGTCAGTAAAGCCCTATAAAGTCCCATTTATTTCGATTAAACCCAGTTAATTAATGGTAAAGCTTTCTATGATTGAATTTAGCTTTATCCGTAATCTGCTTTAGTTCTTTACCCAACTCCTTATATCTTTTTTGGTCTTATTGAAAAAACAGCCTATCATCCTGGAACTTGGGACTCATGGAATGCGTTATTACACAGGAATGGGTAATTACACCATATTTGGTCTTTTTATAAATACATAGTTGAATCATTTTCATCATTACCAGCTGCATCTTCAGTATGTACAACAGGTGTATACTTTTCTAAGATACTGGACTTATGTTTTTTACCCGGCAGATGATAAGATGGATGAAAAATCCTTTAGATTTACTTAGAAGGCGATACCCGAACCATTTCGGGTCCAGAAAAGTATAGAGACTTGGGGAGGCAAATTTGGATTTGGTCCATTAAAAAAACCCTCAACCAGATAGCATCTTATGGTAATTTTATGTCCGCATAACTATAAAACCTTAGTTTAGTAAATGTATCAGTTCAATCAACTATTTACTTAAAAAGGTATGTCATACAAATATGATTTAACAACTAATAGCATAGTGTTTCAAATTAACTTTAAAGTGGTCATGACATACACTTTTTTAAATCATTTTATTATCTTCCCTGAGGTCCACTTAGAATGTTAGTAAAGTTTTAAAATTTTTTGCACCAAACAGTCATCATTTATTCATATACAATTATTTTCCACCCTGTCTCTGGTCCTCCGTCTGAAACGCTCTGTTTTAAGCTGCCTGGCCCTTTAAGACTTCAATGTAAATGCCCACTGGTTTGATTGGCTAACATCATGCAGCCCTTCCAATACAGGCATATTCGAAATGCAATCCAAAGGAAATGAACCAACTCTACACAACATAAAAACTACATCTCATGGTTAACACATAACGTACACTCAACACATTGCGTCTGAATATATCAAACTGTTCACTCAAGCACAGCAAAAACCATCAAACAGTCATGACATACTGTATGAAATATTCATGAATGAAATTGCTTACTTACAGTTTTAGTCCAATTTTACTGCCCCATCATTCAGTAACAGTTCTTTTGCAAAGCTTGAATTATATTGTGACTGTTACACAAGCAATTCACACTGAAGTCATCTGAATACACAAACATAATACAATACCCGGAGATGTTGGGTGCTTCAACCGGCTTCAACGTGCAAAATCAGAGATGCTGGTCTTTACATCTCACATTTTCCTGGTTTGTTTTCACATAGAACTGCATGTGTTTCTCCCAATCAGTGGCAGCAGCAGAATGAGATGCATTTTTGAAAGTCGTGCTTGTACCTCTTAACACATTGCTGGAAACACATCAAAATGATCAAAGATCTTTACAATTAAAAATAGCACAGATGGGTGCAAAAACAATCCAGGACGCCTTTCAAACAGCACAACAGTAAGACAGTGTAGATAAATGAAACAAAATGGGGGATAATATTTAGAGTTATAACTTGACATTGCGTCTTTTAAAAGTGGCACGAGATAACGGTCAAATCCGTTCATCTAGTGCACGTTCATGTAGATAAAAAACATTTAAATCCAGACAGGTACATAAAGGTGTCCTGTGTAAGTCCACTTTGGATGAATCTCCAAAAACAGTCCTCCTCTCTCTGTGTGACTGACTGTGCACCTGTGGGCGGGGCCTAGGGCGCAACGACGTAAAACAGGCGTTGCATATGCAGATGTATTTAGTCCTTGTGATGTCACGAGTTCCACGAATTCCAAAAGAGACCTTTTTGCAGCTTGGTTTAAATAAATGCTTTTTCTATTAAGGAGGAAGTTTTCAGTTCTGAAACTTACAGTATGTTTTTAATAGTACAATGACCACTATATGTCAAAAGATCTGGGGAAATCTGATTCCTCATGTCATGAACCCTTTAATATTATTGTTTCTACCTAATTTGATTGGCTCTAAACAAATAATGATTGAGGTTAGTCACTAAACAATTGATTCCCGTAAGAAGTGCTGATAAAGCTGCACTTCACCTACACATATTCAAATGCACAAGGAAAAATTACATGGACTGAACAGGATCCAACTTCACCAAAGGGAACACTAATCACCCTAATGGTGCCTTTACACAAAACAACTAATTACAGTAAAACAACATCAACAATATTAAAAAGCTTAAATCTCTATAAATTCTTCAAAACAACCAATTAAATGCCCCAATAAGTTCCTTTTGACCAAACAAATGTGTCAAGCACAAGGGACATTCCCCACAAACTTAGTTCTGTTTTAGTTATTAGTACTTAAAAACTACATTTTATAAATTTGTAAGCCAAAGAAGTTCTAGGAACTCAAAGTTATTATTTTATTTTATGTATCACTCTATTCACCACATAATTAACATGTTGTGTTTTGCACATTAATGCAAATTAAGTAAAGCTACAAATGTACTAAGAACCACACAACTACACCATGGTGAGTGAATTTTGCACGGGCAGGAACCACTCACATTTTCTTCCAAAAATCTATAACTCTACTTAATTTTATTCTCTCAGTACACATGGCCACCTGAAGTTGGCATTTGATTGGTCATTAATGTGTTTGGAAGGGCTCATTAATCATTTAATCGGTTTGGTAGCACATGTGTTTTAGTGTGCAGGTGGCTTGCAATCAGACCGTTTAATGAAGTCTCTTTCTCCCTATATTTCGGGTAGAGCCAACCTCTCAAACAGCTCTAACGCTGGTGCCTGCTGCATTGATTCTCAACCTAGGTTCTTGTTACCAGTTCATTTTGCCTATGGCAAGTCTCATGGGATTTGAAACAACATCCACTCTGGTCATCAGTCTTGAATAGACCCCACCCCACCCCACCCCAAGCCCTGCGGCCTTTGCTAATGCTTTCTTATTGAATGCAGGGTCCTTAAGAGAATTGCATAATTTGACATCTGTACGTTAGCCTCTGATTTGAATTTCCTGTGCTGTCTTTTGTTGACTGATGAAGTCTTGGGTGTGTCTCATTCCACTCCCTAGTTCCCTATGATGTGAATCAGTAAATTGTGAACACAAATTCTTTTGGTATCATTTCTTATGTTTATCAGGGTTCTTCGTTGTAGTTGTTAAAAAGTACAGCACTATTATGAAATATACAGAATAAGGTCAGTACTTATTACCACAAAAAAATATTTGGACTCTTCTTTTATTAAAACAATGAATGAAGAATGATTGGGGCCAGTCCACAGACATTGAAGTACACACTGTTTCAAAAATATAGCCACAAGATGTAAACATTATGTATATTACCATAATTTAATTGTAATAAAATCTGGGATTTACCAGCGTTAAAATGTTCACTAGATTACAGTGTTTACAAATGTGATGTTGTCATAATAACAAAGTTGTAATATTGTATTTTACACTAACATAGCGTTTTATTAGGAACACTATGGTCCTAAGAAAGTGCCCGATTTGGTCTTCTGCTGTTGTAGCCCATCCACCTCAATGTTTGATGTGTTGTAGATTCTGAGATGCTATTCTGCTCACTACAATTGTGCAGAGCGGCTGTGGCTCAGTTGGTAGAGTGGGTCGGCCACTAACAGCAGGGTTGGTGGTTCGATTCCCGGCCCACATGACTCCACATGCTGAAGCGTCCTTGGGCAAGACACTGAACCCCAAGTTGCTCCCAATGGCAAGCTAGCACCTTGCATGGCATCTCTGCAGCCATTGGTGTATGAATGTGTGTGAATGGGTGGAAGAGTCACAGTATAAAGTGCTTTGAATATGTTAAGGTTAAAAAGGCTCTATATAAGTGCTGACCATTTACGGTTATCTGAGATACCGTAGCCTTTCTGTCAGCTTGAACCAGTCTTGCCATTATCTTTTGACCTCGCTCATCAACAAGGCTTTTCCATCCACAAAACTGCATCCCACTGGATGTTTTTTGTTTAAGCAGGATGTTTTTACCATTCTGAGTAAATTCTAGAGACTGTTGTGAATTATAGAAATACATTCCAGCTGTTTGGCCCAAACAATCATGCCACTGTTGAAATAACTGAGATAAAAATGTTTCCCTATACTGATGGTTAATATAAACATTAATGGAAGCTCCTGACCCTTATCTACATGATTTTATGTATTGCACTGCTGCCATACGATTGGCTGATCAGATAATTGCATTAATATGTAGGTTTACAGATGTTCCTAATAAAGTACTCAGTGAGTTTAACTGTACACAGATAAGATTAGTACAAGATTTTATTATATTTAAATCATGTTAACACATATGGCATAGATGCTGGATTATTTCTTTACTGCAAATAATATCTTAATTGTTTTAGAACAATAATGGAAAAGATGAGAAACAAAAAATAGAAAGGTAAAAACATAAACAAAAAGAGTGTACATTGATAAGGGGGGCCTGGGTAGCTCAGTGAATATTGACGCTGACTACCACCCCTGGAGTCACGAGTTTGAATCCAGGGTGTGCTGAGTGACTAAGCACCCAAATTGGCCCTGTTGCTAGGGAGGGTAGAGTCATATGGGGTAACCTCCTCGTGGTCGTGATTAGTGGGTCTCGCTCTCAATGGGGGGGCGCGGTAAGTTGTGCATGAATCGCGGAGAGTAGCATGAGCCTCCACATGCTGTGAGTCTCCGCTGTGCCATGCACAACGAGCCACACGGTAAGATGTGCAGATTGACTGTTTTAGAAGAGGAGGCAACTGAGACTTGTCCTCCAACACCCGGATCGATGTGAGTAACTGCGCCACCACGAGGACAAACTAAGTAGTGTGAACCGGGCATTCCAAATTGGAGAGAAAAGGGATATATATATATACATATATTAAAAAAGAGTGTACATTGATAATAACAGTTAATAATGGTCATTTCTGGGATGTTTTGTGCTCAACAAAAATGTAGCATATGCAATAAAAAGACAAGCTTTTTTATAAAATTAAATTAAATAATGAAGAAGACATGATGGCATATCTGATTAGTGCTCACTTGTTTTTAAAATGCATTCTGAGATGTTAAAGGGAGTGAGCGTTTCAGTGCACTCTAAATGGCTGACTAGCTAGAAAACATACTTCTGAACTAAGGTGCAGATTTAGACAGTTCCTTTATTTAAAACACTTGCTGGTACTGTCCACCACTTGTGCACAGACATACATGTATTTGCAGGAAATTCTTTGGAGTCAGGTTTTTCACTGAGCACGTCTGTGTTCGCCAACGAGCTGTAGTTTAACCCTCAGCCTCTATCTTTCAGCCCTCTGTAAAGACTAGCAATGCTGTGCTTGTTGATAACACTGGCGATTTTCAGCACTGCTGACCTCACAAAGTTTTCCTTGGCCCTGACATCGATCTCGCTCTCTTCCTTCACCATTCTTTTGGATTTCGCTCTGTTTAACCTTTAAACAGAGTCTGCGGCTGCTGATGTGGATTTTTGGTCTAAATGGAGCATTGCAAACCACTGTTTGTGGTTAATGGCAAATGCATTCACTTTTCTCACTTCCATAATTCTGCATACTGTAAAAACATTGTTTCTTTATTAATATTTTTGTGTTGTATTCTATTAGAAACATCTACATGTCCTTAAAACAAGATAACAATGAATAAGATATTTAAACTTGTTTTCAGGGGATACAATTTGAATTAAGATTATTTTTCTTACACCACTGGCAAATTGTTTTTTCTCATTTTAAGCAAAAACCCAAGATTCACATGAGTAGCGTGAATTATTCTGTTTGATCCAAGAAGTACAATTATTTTGTATTTCCTTTTGCACTCTGAGAGGGTATTAGATTTACCAGCTAGAATTGTTTTAAGACTGCATGGAACATCGCAGAAAGAAAAAGTCTGAATGTGGATCTATTGAACGTTTTCATCATTTCTGATCCATAATGCTGTATTACGGCTTCTGCTCGCTTTAAACAGGATATGATGGATTTGTTTACAGTAGTGTCTCACTGTGAGAAGACTACAGTCAGTCTCAGTTATACCGGCATTCACTCTCCATGTGTTTTGATGATCACAGCTCGCTCCACAGTTTCTCTTTATCTCCGGCCTCTGCCAGATCCTTTGAATGTCACTGTGTGCTTTATGCCTCCGAAGAAGCAATCAGCAAAATGTTGAGTTATTTCCTCTTGATTTGTTTTATTTTTTTATTTTCCTGGCAAAAGTTTAGGTTATTATTTAAAAAAAAGTCTGAATGTTTCTCTTTGCATCAGATTAAAGCTTATTGCACCCCTGACAGTCAGAGCAGGGAAACACACTTATTTAAAACCTCTTCCTTCTTCCAGCTATAGATGTGTTTATCTGACTCTCTTAACAAAGTATGGATGAATGTGGCCTTTATGCTGGATTAATGGAAGTGGTTTATTGATCCCAGTGGGGAAATGAATAGGCTTTATAAGTACATTGACCTATGCAATGAAGGTGTGCAATGAAATTGACATCATTAACTTATCTGAGAACATCATAAAAACAAACCAAGTATTTTTGTGTTTTAACACCTTGAAATGTTTTTTAACCTCAGTTTAAGTTCATTTGTTTAACTGGTGGCTTTTGTGACAAAGTAGGCTATCCAATTCCTGTTGTAGACTGTCATGTCATTCTCAAAATGGGTATTTGTTGTTTTTTAACCTTGCATGTGATAAGATATGATTAAGCTTTCTCAATTGTAATTATGCTAAAACATTGCAGAACTCGACAGTTAATTCATAATTGTCTTTACTCATTTGGGTTGCCATTTATAGTTCATAATTCAATCCACAGAAGAAAAATAAATAAATAAATAAATAATTACAACACAAGACAAGTTACAATACAATAATTAATTTATAACCAGCTCAAATGAGTCATGAATTATTATGTGTCTTTAGAATGCATTAAACTTGTCGTATTGTTTGGTGAGATGATATACTTCAAAGGGTGAATGTTTATACATAATTATTTATATATTTTTATTGCTAAAACACCACAGGACATATTGTATTGTGTGAATTTACAGGGAGGTATGTATGTATGAGAGAGTGGATAAATGGATGGATGAATGATTAATGGAGGGGGGTGGATGAATGTATGAATGAATGAATTAAATGATGGATGGATGGATTGATGAATGAAAGAATGGAGCAATGAACAGATGAAAAAATTGATTAATTAAAGAACAGAAGGATGAACAGATGGGTTAATAGATGAATTAAATAATGGATGGATGAATGAATGAATGAATTAATGGATTGGAGGGTTGATGGATGGTTGTATAGTATGAAAGGATGGATGGATGGATGGACAGATTAATTATTGATGATGGGTAATGTATGGATGAATGTAAGAATAGATTGAAGGAAAGAATGGATTTATGAATGGATTTAAGGATGATAAAAGAAAGAATGGATGGATGATAAAAATGGATTGATTGATGAAAGAATGGATGGAAGAAAGAAACAGAAAGAGTGGATGAATTGATGGATAGATAAATAGACTGATGGATGGATGAAGGAATGTATGGATGGGATGGATGATTGATTGAGAAGTGATGGATGAATGGATGGATGGATAAAAGAATGGATAGATGGAAAGATGGATGGGTGAATGGACAGATGTATATATATGTATATGAAAGAAAAAATTTACTGAAGGAAAAAAATAACAGATGTAAGAATGAAAGAATGGATGAAAAAATAAAGAATATATGGATGGATAGATAGATTATAAAATAGATTGATGGATGGATGGATGGATGAAAGAATGGATATATAGACTCATGGATAGATGGATGGATGGATGGTGAAAAAATTGATAGATATGTGGATGATTCATGGGTGGATGATGGATGGGTGAATGGATGGATGGTGAAAAAATGAATGGATATATGGATGATTCATGGGTGGATGATGGATGGGTGAATGGATGGATGGATGGATGCATAAAAGAATGGAAAAATGGACTGATGGATGGGTGGATGCATGGATGGATGAAAGAATGGATAAATGGACCAATCAACCTCATTACATCATTGTGGTGAACACAGCTGTGCCAGTGATAATATCATAGATTCTATTATTTACTGAGATAACAACCTCCACACTTTTACCATAAGAGAGAGCCTAATGGTCATCTAGTGTTTCACAACAGTAAGTCACTGTTTGCGGATACCACACAAATAATTGGGGAAGAGCCATAAACTGACACCTACCTGTCACAAAATTATCTGTGAATTATCTTATAAAACAGCAGTTTTGATATAGTAAACTCCACACAAAGTTCACTCCAAAAGGATTGTTTAATGTAAAACAAGTTGAAGATTAGCTGATAGGCAGTCAATTCATTAAGTGATGGGCTGTTTCCTCACAAAAGCAGTTAATTCAGCACACTGAAGCATCTCCTCTATAGACATCCATTAAAAAATATATATATTTTAAAACGCCTCTTGTCTCCTAGCCAGTGGCACTGCCATGGTATGCTATTTTATGCTAAGATGGTAGGCTCCCTTATGTGGAAGGGTTCTGATAATATTATGGGTCTGGTCACAGGGTTAGAGGAAAGTGATTGCTAAATGAAGAGTTCACCATCTGTTTCCTGCTTATTCTCCTTGCAAACATATGGGGCTGTGTGAAATTTATGAAAATTAAAAGCATTTAGCACCTTGTACTTCCTGTTTATTCTCTGAGTTTACAGTGTGAAATGTTTATTGCAAATACTGCACTATTGTATGCAGCCAATATTTATGAAGTGTTGCTAGCTCACTTCCACCTACCATTGTCATAATTAATCCGGATCTTCCACACACTCTGAAGCCTTTGTAAAACTCTAACTCTGTTAGCGTTTGTAAAAAATCAATGGGGCTTGTATAGCTGTGAGAAATAATATTCTTCTCCCATTAATATTCTTCTGCCTGTAATAAGTCCAATAATGACAGAATTTTCAAAAATGATAGTGAGGACAGATATTCAACTCCCCTCACATCTTTTAAAGACCTCCTATGGGTACTAGTCACCTTCAGAGGGCAACACGCTGGCTAAATTTAGCCTCATTAAATGGGATTAAACACAGACATGTCAGTGTCTGTGGAGCGTTTTCCCTGTAACGCTTTTCATCAGGAACAGAGGACACTAGTTATGGACCATCATAGAGTTGGGACTGAACACTGGAAATGGTGTTGCACAATTAGAGGACAGCTTTCCTTTCATTTTCATCCCTCCTGCAACATGGGTGCTTCATCATTCATTTTTTGCTTTGATTAAATTTTTCTGTGTGAGGGATTTTGGAAGGATTAAGTTTAGCACTTCAAACGGTGCTGTGCGGCTTGGCGAGCATATGTGTGTTGCCACAGTGAGACAGAGAGAAACCTGGCAAGGTGTCAGATTCTAAATGCCAGCTTGTTTATAATAAATGTTTGGAGTTGGTTTTATTTGAGGGATGCACAGATAGCTCGTCTTTGAAGATTTTTTTTGTCACATAAATGGGCTACAGTTTCCTAGGCTCCTCTGTTCATTAAACAGCTGTTTCATTTTCAGTCTGTGAAGGTTTTCATTCATTCAGATCTTCACAGAATGTTAAGTACAGTTTCTTGTCATGACTCAACTCTTCACCGAAATCTCACAACCACAAGCTCATTAACATATGATCGCCGGCATTTTCATATCTACGCCCATTTAGAAAATTGGCCATAATTAATGAAAATGCAAACTATGACTATGGTATTCCCTGGTTAGCCAATCAAAACAGAGATAATTTACATATAGTCATAAAGTTGCACTCATTAATATTCATATTTATATTGCACTGACATCTTGTGAGCATCATGCAAAAACAGAAGTTCTAGTTTACTGATGACATGATAGTAATGCGCTATTCACATAATTGACAATTTCTAATTTAAAATACGCCTTCCAGAAAATGAACATTGCTTATATCATTTTACAGCCATACAAGTCATATGGGCTTCTGAAATTTGCTACAGTCTGGACCTTTGCTGGGCTGTAATTATAGAGGCTTAAATTGAATACCCTTGTGTATAACTTCTTCTTTCCTAGCATTTTGTCCTGCATGGGTGCAGGGTCCACTTCACATATATATTTGATTTGGCACAGTTTTATGCCGGATGCCCTTCCTGAAGCAAACCCCAGTCCTGGGGGACTCTCACTCACACATACGGGGCAATTTAGAGTCTCCAATTCACTTAACCTGCATGTTTTTGGACCTGTGGGGGAAACCGGAGCACCCAGAGGAAACCCATGCAAACACGGGGAGAACATGCAAACTCCACACAGAAAGGCCCTGGGTGAGCCGGGACTCAAACATGGGACCTTCTTGCTGTGATGCGACAGTGCTACCCACTGTTACCATGGTACCATGTCCATAAAAATACAAATAAAAAAACAACTACAGGCTAATACCATGATTATTATTATTTTGTTGTTGTTATTGTCATTGTTACTGAACGGCTCGTGCTTAGAGACATATGGCCCACCTTAGATCTTAGAGCTGGAGTCGTGCCTGCATGGCGGCACTCATGAATAGCCACCTTTTCTCTATTGAGCCAGGGCTATCAACTGGCCAGCCGGGGCCAATAGCCTCGGAACTCGAGCCGTAAGACCAAAATCGATCTGCGTTCCCGCCATCTGGCCAATAGTCCCACAGCATTGCCCTAAAACCCGCCCTTAATACGCCACCCTGGTGCCAGCTTCACACACCTCGCCTATTTCACAAGCAAGTAGGAAGCTCAAGCTGAGGTTATCTAGAATATTAAGTTTATATCGTATGTGAACATTAGCTAGCTAGCAAGATAAATTAGCAATAACAACTCACCAACTGTAACTGCCATGATGTCCCGAGTGGTCTCTCCACTAACAGTGGGACGATGTCCCAGCATACCGTCTATGAAAGTTCACCGATCCATGGAAATTAATTCCTTTGCACACAACTCCGTTCCTCATTTGGCCCGATAGTGGAAACGTGGCTAATGTGTGCAGAGCACCATATGTAGAATAAGCAGCTTTTTCTCTTAGACTCATGACCAAAGTCTTCATCTCATGAGAGTAGGTATGATTTTAAACATACTTTTACATTTCTTTTTCTACTGTTACAATGTCTTTCCATTTTAAAGTTTAAGAATATGCAAAAAAAAAAAAATAAAAGGGTGCATCATTAAAACCACTTTGAAGAGTTAAAGAGAGCTTTAGTGCAAGCCACTTTGACTAATATTGCAATTGTACATCAGGGGAAAAATCTAGAATATGGCGAACATAGTCTCATGACAACTAGTAATAATTTGTATGAGATGGCGAAATTGTAAGATATTGTGCAACTTCACTTGTAGCAAGTTACAACTTTTATCTCCATACATACAATACAGGCATCAAATTTTAGCTAGTGTCCTGTTCAACACCTTATTTTAAGAAAGGGAATGTCACTGAACAAATTTGGTTACTCATTCCATATTAATTTGACTCATGTATGTCAGTAACCTGTAATATGCTTCCCTCGTCTCATTCCAAACCCCAATGTTTTCTTTCTTCTGTGGTACACACAAGTTATTTTCCTATTGAAATCATGGTTAGCTTAACGGTTTAGATAAGGGGTTTGGAGTTTGATTCAGATTTGTTCTGGTTCAGAAGTTCCTCAGCCTCCTTTCTAAATGGTTACCAGTTAGAACTGAATAAAAGAACGTTTAATAACTTAAATTTTTAAAGGACAGTACTCTGCACTAAGGGTGGCTGAAATAACAGTTACCATGTTGTCAGATCTCGCAACAGAAACAAGCAACCTGGTATGGAAAAACAAGCTCAAAATAAGCAATTTTTTTTCACCCTGTGTGGTGGATTTATCAGCAGAGAAATCATAACAAGCATACAAGCATACAATTTCATTAATAATTTTAATAACAAATCTGCTCAATCAAAACCTGGCAGCATCATATCTGCATTAATGCATCACATCTAACAATAATTCAGTTAAGACTTATAAAGAACTGCGAAATTTACTTTTTTCATAACCTGGATTTGCCGTGCATGTACAGTATATATAGTGCATATACATACTTTGAAAACGGGAACAAAGTGATTTTCAAGTGTTCCTTTTTAACGTTACATTCTGCAAAATATATTTTTGTCCCTGGTTTGGGCAGTAGTGTAATTTTTTATCTTAGGGGCCCGTTGCGAAGCACCTGTCGGCCCACTTGGCCCTCTGTTATCACCGTCCTGTTTTCTCTATGGTAGTAAAAGTCATACCTTTTTGTATGAGCCAACTTCTTACGATTTCACCATATTTTACTATTATTAAGACTTGTCATCAGTACCGTCTCCCTATATGCATAGACCATCTTGCCCTAGGGTGGCACATGAAACTCCACTGGCTGCTCTTCCTCGCAAGTTATACATTATTCAAGGACCCGATTGCAGTTGCGGTACAGTTGTATAAATAAACGTGCCTTTCCTTTTGAGTATAAATGCACTCTAGCAAGTACAACTAATGAGAAACTAACCAAAAATTGTGCACACACATATTATCATTAAATTTAAGGTCATATACCCCCTTCAATTTGAAATATGCTCATGGAGGTTGAGCTCAGTCCCTGCTCTTCAATACTTGTGGGTGCATTCTAGCAAACACATCCATTTTCCAGGCCTGCTGTTTAATGGATGTTAGATATTTACAGGCTGGAAATTTAGAATTAGGGAAATTCAGAGTCTGGAAACAAATTCTAGTTATTACCCTCCAGTGGGACTGTGGCGAGCAGAAAGTAATAGTCATTATGGGGCAGTGCGTGAAATACAGTTTTATTTTCTCCCAACGACTTTGAGTGAGAGGCACTGTAAAGTTTAACTGTGCGACTCGCTTCATTTTGTGCCCTTTACAGTGGGGCGATTGTAACTTGGTTTTAATGGCATGATGGAAATAGGTCTGCCTGTCTGTGGAGAGTTAATGGCAGAGCCATTGTGACAGTGAAAAGTAGCAGTTTAGCAGTTAGCCGTGAGGCTCCGGAGAGGACCGGTCCCTGGGCTGTATGGGAGGTGGCAGAGCTTCAATGGTTGCCAGGAGACAAGGATAGAGCTGCCGAAGGGGTGTGTGTGTATGTGTGGTTTTAGCATGGATCAGCCACTGCGTTTGGGTTCTCTTAGGAATTTAGTTCAAGGAAGTGTGAGACAGACATGCAAACGCCAGGGATGGTGTGCTTAATGGATAAAATGTCACAGTGCACGTGCCCTTGCATAGCCAGATAAAACAAGAAAAAGTCTTGTCAACATTGCAGCTGATTCTGGCCAAGAATGCATAGTTAGAGAGGAAATGTAAGCGCAGGGTAGTTCTAGCGGGAAGACTAGCAGCTGTACATCATCGCACCATTAGCTGGGTAATTCCCAGCCAATCACATGTAAGCCCTTGCTTTATAAGTCTGCTCACAATCTATCGCATTGGTGTCTCAGTGTGCTAACACGGCAACCTCCACCACCCCACCACCACCAGTTGAGTCCCGTCCTGCACGGGGATAGGCTCTTCGCCCCTGCCTCCTATCTCCGGCAAGATATGACGGTTCCGAGTACAACTTCTTCTACGCCAAAGAGAGACATTACTTTTCTGTTTTATATTCATCAAATAAATGTCATCTTATATCTCACTCAAGTCTGCAAATCTTCCTGATATGAAAGCAACATATGAAGCAACCAATCACAGTTTCATTTTGTTTGTACATGACATCCAGGGGTGGGATTATATTAAATAATCTTTAAGGTGCACTCTGTAATATTCATGTTTATAATGTGCTGACATTGATGCAAAATTTTCAGTTACCAATGTCACTGTAATGTGATACATACAGGGGCAAAAGTTGTACTGCACAATTTGTCAATTTATGCATAAACTTTTTAGACAACAAGATATTTTTTGTTTTTTTCTGTAACAAATTAAGATAATGCTTATTCAAAATAAACACTTCAGAAAAGCATGCATCATTTTTTGTTTATTTCAATTACATTTGACATTTCATTTTAAGTATTCTATAAACAAATGATTCTCCATTGTGATTGGATCAGTCAATGTGAGCCTAATTTGAAAAATTTTCATATAAAATGTATTTGCCCCACTTAAGAAAAACAATGTGTTTTATAGAGGCCATTACCCCCTGCCTAGAGGTGCATTAACCCAAATTCTATCTTTTCACATGTTGGACAGTTATTGAATAATGTTTTGATATAATCACCTTGAACAAAATTGAAAATGACAAATAAGTATTTTCTCTCAAAATAAATATATTCCCAGGATATTCATTAGCTACATACATTTACAAGATTTAAAAAATATATAAAATATTAGATCAAATTGCCTCAAAACCAACCTTTAAATGTTTCATGCAATGATCTCATGGAAGAGGAAAAATGTGCATTTCATAGTGACAAACAGGTGTTTAGGGAATGTACTAAGGTAGTTTTTGATGCTATTTAGTGTTTTGGGATAAAACATAAATAAATCAAAGAAGCCATTTACCACACGGAGCCTTTTGCCAGTTAAATTTTAAACAATTATTGACTCTAGGCTCAAATATCAAATATACCTCATATATTATTTACTAAGCTTATGCTGGTTAAAAAATATTACTTGTCGAGAATAAAAATGAAACCACATTCTAGGTTAAGTGAACACAACTGTATTACAATGATGTTATGTCAGTCAGTGAAAAACTCAAATATAAGGTGCAAGGGGCCTATGTGGCTTTGCAATGCAATACAAACTACCAGCTTCAATGTACTATTATTATTCCATTCCTTGCATGTCAAGTAAATATTTATGCTATACAAAATACAGTATTACTGTACTATAACTAAAATGGACCTAAAAACCATACCATATATAGTTTACCCCAACATTTTAATTCATTCATTGTTTACTCACTTAACACAAAGGGAGACATTTTTGTGTTCTGTGATGTCATACAATGGCAGTTTATGGTGATGTATGGAGCCAGCTGGTAGATAGGTGTGCAGTGTGTAAACCTCACTCTCCTGACCTCAAGAGGTGCACTAGCGACTGACGCTAGAGGCTGTAGTCTTTAGCCTCCTTGTTAGCGCACCTGCCTCTCACACCGGAGATGCTTGTTTGAGTCCCATTCGGAGACTCTGGATTGCGTCCATCCATGCTGTTTTTCAGTTGTTTTTAAATGTAAACGTGTGCTAAATGCAGGGGCAAAGGAACCATTATATCATGTCCCCCTGCATTTAGCACACGTTTACATTTAAAACAACTGAAAACAGCATGGATGGACGCAATCCAGAGTCTGACATCAACTGATGTCAAACATGACATCAGTTGATGTTTCTCAAAGTTACCTTTCAAAAAAGTATCTTTTTGTTTCTAATGATTGTAGGTAAATATTGCATTCATCCTGCATTTGGTTTGATCTCCGTGTTCTTTAATATCCCAATTCTGTTTTACAGAGTAAGACACCACTGCAAATGATTCAGTGAGACAGCAGTCTGAACGAGTAGGTTTGAGTAGCGAATCGAGTCAGACCATTTTACTAACCCGTTTGGCCAATTCACTGAAAAGAACCAACTGAAAAGAATAATTAATTTGTTAATCGGACATCACTAGATCTGATTCAACACAGCCAACAGAAATACAGGGAAACACATCATAATCGTTGATATTGGCAGTCAGAGAAATATTTGTCAGAGACTGTAAGTCAAAGTGCCCATAATATATATATATTTTTTTTTAAAAGAAACTCGACTGGTCTCGGGGCAAAGTCCAAGACCACACTTGTTCATGTCTGAGTCAAAATTAAATCCATGACTAGACCAAGACTTTAAAAATATGGTCTAGAGACTGAGTCCGAGACCGAGTCTGAGACTGAGTCCGAGACTGAGTCCTCTCTAGAGTACTACAACACTGGTAACCAGGGCCGGCCCGACCCAATAAACAACATAAACATTTGTTTAGGGCCCCGTGATTGGTTCGGGGCCCCACCCACCACCCCCATGTATTTAATTTTTTGGCCATCAATTACTCTAATTAACAAAACACACAACCGTATCAATGAAACATAGTATGTTTCATTTCGTATATTTTTTTCTAAATTAACTAGAATTTTCTAGAAACCTGTAGGGCCCCATACACTATTTTTGTTTAGGGCCCTCAAAACCCTAGGTCCGGCCCTGCTGGTAACCAATCACAATTGAATTGTGTGAATACATGCCATTTATAGTTGGTATGATCAGAAAGTGTTGATACCAAAATAACAGAACATTGTGGAAAAATATATAATGTAACTAAGGTTTCAGTAGTATTTATAAACGGTTTGAAAAAAGAAATGTCCTAAAATATGTAAATACTCACTGCTCAGAATATATACACTGCTCAAACAAAACTATGAATATCTGTCCAGCACATCTAAACCCCAGGCTATCAAGGTGATAAATTGGATTTGACAGGTGAATTCAATTCAATTCATCATTTTTAAGATCTGCAGAGCAATATAGAGTACTTGCAGATACCAATTTAACTGTTCCATCGAGATGACCTCCATATTCATGCATGTGTAACCAGAAGTGCTATAAGTGTTATACAAGGTGTGATGACTCAGTGGACAGTGGGTTGGAAACAGAAGACCATCTGCAGATAATAGTAAAAATGCACACTAGATATAGTGAATTCAGTGCACTGTAAATGACAACTAGATTTTTTAATTTTCCAGAAAATGGTGCTTGCCTGTGTCAAAACAGTTGTGGGTGATTGCCATGTAGTTGCTAAGGTCTTTTGAGTGTTTTTAAGCATGTTGCTATGCAGTTGCTAAGAACCCACACCTATATCTCTTCTCAAATCTTGTCTGTACACATGGCTGGAGTACCTCCTTCAATTTTGGCTTGTGGCACTTTTTTTGTAACAGTGAATAACTAATACAATTGAAGTTGTTTGTTTGTAAATGTTAAGCTTATTGCTTATGAGCCTGTGTTATAGCCTTAGAGTTTAAGTTAATAATACGTTTACAAAAATGAATGGAACCTTTGCTACTACACACAGAATTGTAAAATTGCCAACTCACATTAAAGCTTCTTTAGTCAGATAAACAGAGACATGGTTGCTCGTTTGTGAGCTGTTAGTATTTTAGAGCTCCATGTTGATTTGCAGCCAGCCATCCGGAACGCCTGACAACTGAGAGTTTGGCAGTTAATTAAGTGATTTGAAGGCGCAAGATGCCAATCAGTGAGTCAGACAGTAACGATTAATTCGTCTGAGGGAGCATCAGCAGGAGATATTTCTAGACTGTGAGTCGTACATACCAGTTTAAAGGATGTCGAATTTTTGCCTTTTGGTTGTGTTTGCAGAGTGTAGGTTTTCAATAGTGCAAGATAAGTTAGTAGTATGTTTGTTCCATTTTCATTGGAAGAGACATTACATTTAAAATGTTTATATCAGCAGAGACTTTTGTCCACTCTTAAAAGTGAACATAAAAGAATGTCTGCAGTCTGAAAATGTCTCTATAAAGGGATCTTGTTATTAGCAGGGGATTTTAAAACAAATGTTTCAGCCAAAAGCCTTCCTCAGTGTCATTTTGACACTTATTTTACACTTTGGAGTACACTGTTAGTGCACCCGCCTCACATGCCGGAGACCCTGGTTCAAATCCCACTCGGCGTGGGTTGAGCAGGTCCAGTTACAGTGGTGCTATGGCCAGGATGGGAGTGAGGTGTAGGGTGTGAGTGTAGCTGCTGGGTTTGGCCAGCTGGTAGGTAGCTGTGCAGTGTGTAAACCTCACTCCCCTGGCCTCAAGAGGCACACTAACGACTGACGCTGTAGCCTTTAGCTTCCTTGTTAGTGCTCACGCCTCCCATGCGGGAAATGCCGGTTTGAATCCCGCTCGGAGCGGTTTGAGTAGGTCCGGTTACATATAGATGTTTTCTATCACAGATTAACTTTCGTGTTATCGGGTGTGCTCCATTATGACATCACTGTCTGTCATCAGCCATCAGCAGACGTGTGATGACAATTGATCTGTTTCAGTGACGTCACTTTTTCCCCGCAGCCACCATATTTGTGACCATCAGCGGGAGGAAACAATGGCGGAGAATGGAAAAACATCCGTAAAACGATATCAAGAAAAAACGCTATGCCAAGTCCCAGGAAAGGTGTATACAAATCTGAGGTCAGCACAAATATCGCCAAATTTGACTTTCACAGACATTTAAATATATTTTATCCATGATTTACCTCCGTATGGTGGCGAGTCTGTTGTGTGACCGGTGAGTACACACACCTACAAGTACATCACCGTAAACATCTCTCATTCAGAAATTAAATATGTTTGTTTTGTTTTCTGCTCTGTTTTGATCAAAATATTACAAAACGTCTGTGATGATCCCGTCTGTATAAATGTAAGAGCTGCTTTTAAATCATGAACAACATAACATCGTCCTATATGCATTTCCAGTTTAATTGTATCCAAATTGATGATGTTATAAATATAATTGACACGTGTACAGATAACTGACATTGACGGTATATAGAATTTTGGTCACAAACATGGCGATGCAGTCATACACTGATGTCACACGAAACAGGTCAATAGAGCACAGTAAATATCACACTAGTTTGTTCCATAGACAAAATTATTTTCAATGATATATTATAAATATTTAAAGACAGACCTACCATGAGCTCTGAAGTTGTTCATCGATGGTATACGCATTCGTTGAAGCCACAGTCAATAAAAATGTTTAATAGTGGAATTCCTGGTGAACAACTACATTACCCATGATCCAACAGAGAAAGCTTCACCAATCAGAGGACTGTGCCCAACCAAACCAACAAAATGTGCCTCGGAGCGACCGCCCACTTCAATGATGCACTCTGAATGCGCAAACAGTCCGGTCTCCCTTTCCCCTTAAACTTCTTATATACTGTATTTGTACATATCGGAATATTTTGCAATAAAGTAAAATATATAGTTTTATACTTATAATCAAAAACCTAAAATCAATAGTTTTATATATTCACATTGTTTATTATTTAATGACATTATTCACAATGCTTCATGGGATTGTATTTTGTGCCCTCATGAAAGACGGTAAGTACACAGCCTTGTACCTTTGTCTTTATGCCTCAAGTTTGTGATATTGTGATTTACCTCAGAGTTGGTTGGTTTGGTTCATGGCTTACAAATCTTTTATGTAGGATTTTATGAAAAGCCTAAGCAAGAAATGAATGGGAAAAATACTTCCGGAAGGAACCTAGAAGGCTGAAAAAGTGGGCAGGCACTGTTGCACTTTATTGTGTTAGCTGTAATTAAAGAGCTGTTTCAATGTTCTCACCTGTCAGTTATGAAGAGTCTCTCTCCAGCACATAAAATTAGCCTGAGAATGGTGCAATGAATATAGGTTCCATAACTTTTATGTAAATACCCGTTTATCTTTCTCTCTCTGTCTGTCCTTGTCTAGTCCTCGCTTCTCTCCTGCTGTGATTGTGTACTCTTAAACACTGCGCTTCTTTCATTCGTAATAACACACTGATCCAATCATATTGGAAAAACCGGCAAAGTGCAAGAATAACAGCTGTTATGTTAGTTACACTCCAAATTTATATGTCAACAAACAAGTATATCTTCTCAAGGTTTAAACGAAGGGATCTATCAATCGATTTCCAGAGAATGATCATATTGAAAACATGTATAGCTTGTGTCGCTTTAGATAAAAGATTTGTCATTAATGTATTTTCATTTCTCACTGTTCTAAAGGAGTTATTTTTTTAAATTGTCTGATGTTTCACCATGTTCATAATCAACATTTCACGCTTGAAATGTAGACCGCTTCATTTATTGATATGGCCGCAATCTAGATTTGTTGCATCGGAAGAAATGTTTCTGTTTACGCTGAGACCAAAAATACAAAATTAACCAGAATACATTTTAATATAAGGGGAGCGATCTAGATTTGTCATGCTGCAAGACGTTTTTAGCGTCCACACAAAGCGCGAAAACACTGCGGAGAGAGACTTCATCAACCGGAATATATTTGAATATTATGGCAGTGCTCTAGATTAGTCCAGGGGTACGTTTCCCACAAGCATCCCAACTACGCAATGCGCACCACAATGGGCTACGACTGTGCGTAACGTCTTATACCATTTTTGTTAGAGCACTAATTCTAAGTGCAATTTTCATGCCAGCACAAAGCGCAAATAGGCACAGGTGGGAGTGTTTGCGGTACTGTTGGTGTAGGCACGCAAACTGTGGGTGCATTGTATGTAAATGAAGTGGCACAAAGCACAATTTGCTATTTTCCTAAGAATTTGGTCATTGCACTAAGACGTTTCTATACCACATTGTCATGTTTATATGTATTGTTATTCTTGTATATTTACAATTGTTTTATGATTTAAATTTGACTAGTAATTTTCCACCAGTTGTCGTAGAGTGATTTTTAAGTCACTGCAAAAGGGGCCGGTGGAACAAGAATGGAGAGAGTAAAATATTTGGATTTAAATATTTTTGTTTTTGACCACTTCAATATTTTTTCATATATATTAGAGAAAAAAAAAGGTTTGGTTTTGATTTTTTTAAATAAAAATCGACTTGTAGAAGTGAAGTGCGAGCCAATACAATCACTGTTTATTCTAGCCATTATTTGTGCGTAAACATTAATAACAATTATTTAATTAAATGGCGCATACATTTAAATTCTGACGAGAATCACATTTTCCATGTGTATAAAAGGAGCGTGTTGCTGTTATAGAAATACGCTTGATATTCATTAAGGACGCAGTTAATGGACAGAAGAATGTAATGTTAAATTCTTCTAATACATTGCATATAGTCCATTTACACTACCAACTTCTTATTAATGTGCTGTCTTTGTTTAAATTATTGGTGCTTAAGGGAATGGACTATATAATAGGACGCAGACGTTGAATAACCGGAGAAGAACCTCCAAATTAATTGGCACTTGGTAACAAGTAGTTAGGACACTGTATTAGACTGCTATTAAATTCAAGGATGATTGCCCTCTAAAAAACACATCTAGAGTCTATCCGTAAACACGAGTTTGAAGATGTATCGCTCATCTCGTTCCATCCTCAGGCATTTGACAGGCCAAAGTTACCAATGATTGAATACATAGAGTTCCCTGTGCAGTTATTACATTGGCAGCATTCACTAGTGCCTTATGTGTGTCACTCTGTGTATTTGTGCTGCCACAGTGGTGTAACCCAGTGATGTGCATTAAAGAGATCAGAAATATCTATCTGTTCCTTGCCATGGGAGATTTTCACATGAAGCTCAAAGACGTGCCAAGGATACCTTTAAATGGATAACATTAACCAGATGAGCTACCGCTCACAGCCATGAATATGATGATAAATATGCAAATTGAGTAATTAAGAGCGCAAATGTTATGTTATTAAAAAGTTAAGCTCTTTCATTGGGCATTTGGAGGACCCAGGGGGCCCCATCGTTACTGTATTGAGATCTTACACTGCTTTACATAATGAGAGGGAACCGAAATGAATATACAGGCAGAATATTGAACCTCTGGTCAAATTTAGCAAAAGTGCCATGCATGTTTGATCATTTGGTCCTTAAAGATGAAGTGTGTAATTTCTGAGCCATAAGTTAAAATGTCAGAGAAAATATATATATATATATATTTTTTTTTTCTGCACATTAAACTGTGAAAAGAGAAAGTGTTTTATTTTTAACATGGAAAAAGTGATATAACTCAATTTTAATTAACATAAGAGATTAGATTCTGAAAGTGTGAGAACAATTTTTATAAAAAAGCTTGATTGCAAATGAGATTGTTGTTAATTCATATATTCATTTAATACTTTTTTTAAGTTTGCAAGTTGGAGAATCAAGTGTCACTCTTATTATCACCGTGACTCACTGTCATATGCCTCACAGCCATCAG
This sequence comes from Xyrauchen texanus, assembly GCF_025860055.1. Taxonomy (NCBI): domain Eukaryota; kingdom Metazoa; phylum Chordata; class Actinopteri; order Cypriniformes; family Catostomidae; genus Xyrauchen; species Xyrauchen texanus. The sequence goes on from NC_068284.1 coordinate 43,029,415, forward strand.
AATTTCTCACCTTTTCAATCAAACTTGAAATCTAGTTATCCAAAACTATGCACCATCTCACTCCTTTCTCACTTTCTCTTTCTCTCTATCCATTTGCCACTTTGAAAGAACAGCTTAAACCAGCCTCAGGTGGTTAGCTGGTCTCCCAGCCTGACCAAGTTGGTCAGACTGGTCTTGATTGCTGGTTTTAGAGAGATTTGGGGCACTTGTCAGCTGGTCAGACTAGTAAACCAGCTGGACGACCAACTAAACACCAGCTCGACCAGGTTGGGAGACCTGCTAGAGTAGCTGAAGACCAGCAAGATCAGCGATATTAGCTGAAGTCTATCTTGGCCAGACTTAAAGACCAGCTTGACAGGCTTAAAGGGTTCCGGGTTCAATACTAGCTAAGCTCAAGCAACATAAATTTTGGCATAATATTGATTAGAGCTCAAATTGATTTTGAAATGCAGTTACAGTGAGGCACTTACATTGGAAGTGAATGTAGCCAATCCATAAATGTTAAAAAACTCACTGTTTGAAAATTAATGCCACAAGACATTAAAAAAATGTGTATTAACCTGATTTTAGTGATATAAAATCTCTTACCAACCTTTACTGTGTAAAGCCATGATGATGTAATGTCAACTAACACTAAAACTGACGATTTAAACAACTTTACAGCTCAAATAATTCATGAGTATTTATTAACAATACAAAAAATCATGTAAGTGCTTTATAAAATTATAAGCTTCACATTTCTGCCTTTAAACCCTCCAAAAATTAGCCCTATTCACTTGTATTGTAAGTACCTCACTGTAACCTCGATTTTTGCTTTTTTAAATAAAAGGAGGAAAGAGTCAAAATTCATTTTTGTGGTAATCAACATTATGCCACAAATGTTGTTGACTGAGCTTAACTTGTAATTAACCTGGAATATTCCTTTAAACCAGCTATGACCAGCAAACTACCTTAGACTGGTCTAAGATGTTATTGTTGCTATGCTCCCTCTTTCTGTTTCTCATTATTTCTGTCCTCTTTGTCTTTCTGCTCTGATGAAAAACATGCTAAGACCAGCTTAAGGTTGTTTGCTTGTTTTAGCTAATTTAGCTAATGCTGGTGTTCAGTTGGCTAGCAAGTCATCCAGCTGGTCTCTCAATCTAAAAAGTGTCAAAACCCCTCTAAATCCATCAATCCAGACCAGCATTGCCAGTGAAAACCAGCATGGTGGCCATTTTAAGACCAGCAAACTGCCTCAGGCTGTTTTGTAGCTCTTATCAACTGGATCCCTTACTCTGCAGATACCGGATACTGCATATATGAGTATTTGTTTCTTTGGTCTTCCGCAGAGCTTGTTTCATCACTCAGAATTGTATTTTGATGGAGTATTACAATGTTTTTGTCTCTCTGATACCCCGGCAGAATATTACAAGCCCTTTATAAAGCTGTGGAAATGTGTTCCTCTTGCTTTGGGTTGACATTATTGTGACATTGTCAGCTGGTTGTGGTGATGAATCTGATGGAACACTGTCATCTTTTCTCAAAGCTGTCAACAATGAAAGACAAAGCGCCGAATGTGTCTTATCTTTAGGTAGCGAAGGTTAGGAAACGTCAAGGAAAGTCTCAGTCTCACACTGTCTGATGCATATTGCACACAAAAAATGCCAAGAGTTTTGTCAAAACAGCGAGCTTCAATCTGATTGGCTGGATTCACAAAATGTCTTGGAGTCAGGGTGCATGGGGTTTATTTTAGTGACAAACTTGTAAATAAAATGTTATGGTCCTATTTACTTCAAAATCAAAAGAAACAAATGACAAATTATATTTTGTATATAGAAAATGTTTTGTGACAGTTATGTACATTTTATCCCCCAATTCTCAATACCACAATGTGAAAAAGATGATCACTATGATATTTTCAGTACTGCAATGTACACACACACACACACACACACACACACACAAACACACCAATATTTTTGGCCACTAATATATATATATATATATATATATATATATATATATATATATGGTCTATGTTGGTGGACTCTAATTTTCAGTTCACCCCACAAATGTTCTATGGGGTTCAGGTCAAGGGACTGGGATGGCCATGGCAGAACCTTGATTTTGTGGTCAGTGAACCATTTTTGTGTAGATTTTGATGTTTTTTTTGGGTCATTGTCCAGCTGGAAGATCCAACCAGGGCCCATTGTTTTGATTTTTATCTGTTGGTATATGATAGAGTCCATGATGCCATGTATCCGAGCAAGATGTCCTGGACCTCTGGCATAAAAACAGCCCCACAACATTCAAGATGCAGCACCACATTTAAATGTTGTACTTTGTGTCTGTGTACGCCAAACCCATCTCTGGTGTTTGCTGCCAAAAAGCTCTTTTTTTTGTTTCATCTGACCATAGAACCCGGTCGCATTTGATGTTCCAATAGTGTCTGGCAAACTGAAGAAGCTTGAGTTTGTTGTTGGATGTTGTTTTTTTGTTTTTTTTTAAACCCTCCCAAACAATTTGTGGTGATGTAGGTGATGTCTGAATTTTTATGTATTTTTTTTTGTTTACTTTCTGACCCCAAAACCCACCTAATTTCTGCAATTCTCCAGCTGTGATCCTTGGATATTATTTGGCCACTTGAACTATCCTCCTCACTCTGCGTGGAGACATTATAGACACGCGTCCTTTTCTCGGCCGATTCTTAACATCACCAGTTGATTGGAACTTCTTAATTATTGCCCTGATAATGGAAATGGGTATTTTCAATGGGTTGGCAATTTTCTTTTAGCCACTTCCCATTTTGGGAAGCTCAACAACTTTTTGCCGCACATCAGAACTATATTCTTTAGTCTAACCCATTGTGATTGATGATTAAGGGTATTTGGCCTGTGTGTTACCTCATATTTATACCCCTGTGAAACAGGAAGTCATGGCTGAACAATTTCATGTAAAATAGGAATGGGAATATACTTCAGATATACACGTATATTACACATAATTTTGGCCATTGTGTTTTGGAGAAAAATATTTATTTAATAATGACATATTTCCCCTCTTTCAATTGTTTTACTTCAGTTAAAGGTTAAATTTGTTGTGAATTTATTTAATGCAAGATGAAAAGGATAAACAATTCAGATTTGTTTTCACAATCTTCTTTGCTCATATTTACCAAGGGTGCCAATATTTTTGGCCATTACTGTATGTATGTAATTTACTATTTACACCGTAAAATCGAATTAGTTGGCAAGGCAAGTGGTTTGCATGCTTTTTATAAGTTAACATACTTATTTGGCTCAAGTAAACTGAACTTATTTTTTAAGGTAAGGTTAACTAGTGGTTGGTTCTTGGGCATAATAAGCTGCAATGTGGACCAGACTTTTTGCAGACATTCTGAGAAGGTTTTATTTACATGGTACCATAGAGATGGTACCACAAGGGAAAGAGAGAATACATCAAGATACTCTGAGAAGGCAACAGACACTGAGTTTGTCTTTCCCTTTATAGCGATCCCATTCCAGCAGCCTTAAAAAGACCATCTAGACCCATTAAACCGAGCAGCACACTATCCATACAAAGCAGTTCTCTCTCATGAAACCGCCCCGAGAGAAAGAAAGTGAGAGAGAGGTGATGGGGTTGGGTTGTGCAGCCATGTTGAGCAGTTAGCCGGCCCCTTTAATTACACAGAAGGAAAGAGAGCAAAGAAATCACCTGATCGCTGTGCTGTCCGCCAGCCAATCTAATGAAGATGTACCCTCCTCATTAGCATATAAATTGGCCAGAAAATTTAAAAGTGCATTACAATGTATAACTACCCCCTAAAAAAAAATTCAGTATTGCCTTAAGTCTCTTTACGGAGAAATTACCTAAAAGATAAGCTCTTAAGGAAAGAGCATATTATCCAATAAGGCTTTTTGATCAAATAAAGACAGGATCTGATTCATTCACAAGCTTGTAAAGCTTTGTGTGTGTGTGTGGGTTTGTTCAGCTGGTCATGTGATTCTAACATGGCAGCCCCCAAATCCGGACCCTCTCCAATGCAAATATAACAGCTTTTTATAAGTTTAATGACATGACTGGAGTCTTCATTTTAACGTGAGTGGTCAGGATTTCCTACATATATTGCAAAATTACAATTCATGTTTTTAGGAGGTACTGAGTGAAACAATTACTGAGTGCACCTTTAAATATTTAACTACTTTTAGTAGTGTGACAAGTGCTCAGCTATTTTCTCAATAGTGTAGCTTTTCCAATAATGAGCAAAATGTTCAACGAGTAGCGCTGTAGTGTCACAAAACTCGACATTTGTCTAATTGTATTGCGATTGCTGCATTACATATTCAAACTATCCTCTTCCTGTCATATGCATCTCACATCACTCATATGTAATCCAGATCATTTAAGTAAATCAGTTCTTTCGGACAGTTCATGTAAACTAATCAGTTAAAATAAACGATTCACTTATATTTAGCGTTGAGAACTTGTTTGGACGGTTCATGTAAATTAACTAGTTCACATAAATTATTCACTAATTCACTTATAGGGATAGTTCACCCATAAAGGAAATTCCCTCATCATTTACTCACCCTCGTGCCATCCCAGATGTCTATGCATTTCTTTCTTCTGCTGAACACAAACAAAGATTTTTAGAAGAATATCTCAGCTCTGTAGGTCCACATAATGCAAGTGAATGGTGGCCAGAACTTTGAAGCTCAAAAAATCATATAAAGGCAGCATAAACTTAATCCATACAACACTAGTGGATAAATCCATGTCTTTAGAAGTGATATGATAGGTGTGGGTGAGAAACAGATCAATATTAAGTACTTTTAATATAAACCTTTTTTAAGTCCTTTTAATATAAACCTATAAACACTTTTGTGTTAATTTTCACAGTCTTTTGTTTTTGTTGATTTGCATTCTTTATGCATATCGCCACCTACTGGTTAGCGAGGAGAATTTAGAGTAAAAAAGACCTTAAATATTGATCTGTTTCTAACCCACACCTATTATATCGCTTCTGGTGATGTAGATTTAACCACTGGAGTTATTATGATTTTTGGATCTTTAAGGTCTGGCCACAATTCGTTTGAATTGTATGGACCTACAGAGCTGAGGTATTCTTCTCATACTTCTATTTTTGGGTGAACTAAATCAAGTCACTGTAGTCTTTTTAAAATTAAATATTAGTTAATAGTTTTATTTTTGTTTATAACTTTATTTTGACTTCTTTTTATTTTTTTATGGTTTATCACTATATTTCACTAGTTATATAAAAAGTATCTGTTTATAGTTTTATTAATTTATATTTAGCATAAATATGTGTATAATTAATAATAATGTATCATTGTAATGTATAAGTATATGTTTTTAGATACATACATTTATATAAATCTACTGTTTTCACTCTAAATGTTTAATGCCACCCTACCTAAATAAATAAAATCTGATTGCAGAATTAAATATATTTGTAATGTATTGTTCTTATTTAAATAGCTGAAATGTATTTAGCTACTTTTTGTAAGTAGCCTACAAATGTAGCCTAATCTACAATTTTAAAGTAGCTTTCCCTGCACTGTTATTCGCAGTATATATAGAGTGCTTAGTATGCATATTTCTTATTTGGCAAAACGTATAGTATACCAGAGTAAATTACGTGGAGCACTGTATCCCATAACACACTGATTTCCAGAATATATCATTTGATATATTGACTCAATTTAAAGCTTAAAAAAGCACCCAAAAGTGTTATAATAGTAGTCCATATGTGACATCAAAATCCAAGGCATATGACCACTTTATGATGAACAGACCGAGAAGTTCATCGTTTTTCATTTTTTCCATTTATACATTTCCTTTAAACATGCAACACAGTGAAGTCATGTGACAACAGTGTAGAATGCAACTATTTGGAATCTTTATTTTTGCAACTGCGTACTATTCCACGTGCTATTTAAAAATAGTATGCATTATACAGCATATATTGCGCAATATGCAGTACGCTGTTCCATTCCGATACCATTCTGCCAATACCTCTGCAGAGGACACTTTAGCTAAGATCCCCTGTGTTCAGACAAACTTACAGAAGCACTTTTATATCATATCTAAGCCTGGAAAGGTTTGTTTTGCCACAAATCAATATGAAGTATTAGGAGTATGATGAATGGGCCAACAACACAAAGTCGAGGAGCCAGATAGTGTGTGTGTGTGTGTGTGTGTGTGTGTGTGTGTGTGTGTGTGTGTGTGTGTGTGTGTGTGTGTGTATGTGTGAGCGTGTATTTATCACTTTGTGGGGACCAAATGTCCCCATAAGGATAGTAAAACCCGAAATTTTTGACCTTGTGGGGACATTTTGTCGGTCCCCATGAGGAAAACAGCTTATAAATCATACTAAATTATGTTTTTGAAAATGTAAAAATGCAGAAAGTTTTCTGTGAGGGTTAGGTTTAGGGGTAGGGTTAGGTTTAGGGGATAGAATATAAAGTTTGTACAGTATAAAAACCATTATGTCTATGGAAAGTCCTCATAAAACATGGAAACACAACATGTGCGTGTGTGTGTGTGTGTGTGTGTGTGTGTGTGTGTGTGTGTGTGTGTGTGTGTGTGTGTGTTTGATTGAGGTGAAGGTGACCTAGATTATTGTGCAGCTTTAGGCCCTCTTGTTTTATTCAATGGTTTTAACCTCTCATCTGAATATATTTATACAGAGAGATGAATTGAGTGAGTAAATATTTATGTTGGTGTGTTTGTGATGACAGTTGGCAGGTGAGAGAGGGCAGACTTAGAGAGCACAGTTAGCAATAAGAAATTATAGTGTGTGTGTGTGTGTGTGTGTGTGTGTGTGTGTGTGTGTGTGTGTGTGTGTGTGCAGTATTTATGGCGCTCTTGAGTTGTCCTTAGCTGTCACAGTTATAAGGCATGACTTCAGAATACTGATTTCCACGTACCTTACCGTTCTTTCTTTCTTTCTTTCTTTCTTTCTTTCTTTCTTTCTTTCTTTCTTTCTTTCTTTCCCTCTGCCACTCATCTGTCTGATTACCTCTGAGATAGGTTGTGTGTTCGGTCCATCCTATTAGCTGTGATCAGCTGTGATCCAGTTGAATAGAGTTGTATTCAAACTGACTGTTGCTTTAGAACACCCACAAACATTGCTCTTATTTGAATAGCAGCTCATGTGTCCAGCGGCCGACAAGTCAATCGTAAATCCTGGCAATGCTTACAGGAAGTGACTAGATCTGCATATGAAATGGATACTTGCTGCAGAAGTATATCCAATACTTTCATGATGAATAGAGTTTGATACATTTTGCGACAGTTTGCATCATTTGCGGAGAGTACAAACTGCACTGGTAATGGGAAAGTACACATTTTTAGTATATGTACAGTAGTAAGAGAGTAAGCCAGTAATAGGACATAGAATGACATTATAAAATTGCATCTTGATATGGCATCAGAGAAATGTTGCAAAATCAATTTGATTGTGTACAGTGAGTGTAATGGGCTATATAAAAATAATGCTTGAATGCCTACTTTGAAAATCCACTGGAAATAGTATACCATTTTTTTTTGTACTATGATTGAAAATACAACAATTTTGGAAGGATTAATCCTAATCTTGCATACTATAACATTTACATTTATTCATTTGGCAGACGCTTTTATCCAAAGCCTTTATCCAAAACCTCTTTGTATTGGTACGACAAGGCGACCGTTCCTTAGCCGACCGTAGGCTTCTGGTGGGAACGTAGCTCTGCATAAATGTTTTTAGGTATGCTGGAGCAGACCCAGTGACTGTTTTGTATGCCAGCATCAGGGCCTTGAATTTAGTACGTGCATGAACCGGCAGCCAGTGGAGAGAGACAAAGAGTGGTGTAACATGTGCTCTCTTAGGTTCATTAAAGACCAGACGTGCTGCTGCATTCTGGATCATTTGCAGAGGTCTAATAGCACATGCAGGAAGGCCTGCAATGAGAGCGTTACAGTAGTCCAGTCTAGTTATGACAAGTGACTGAACGAGCAATTGTGTGGCATGTACAGAGAGGAAAGGTCTTATCTTCCTGATATTGTAGAGTGTAAATCTACATGATCTGTCAGTCTTTGAGATGTGGTCAAAGACTGCATGGTATTCAACATTCAGCCAGCCATTATCGGATAATAAACCCTGACAAGGTTATTGTTATCATCCAGGTGGATGCTGCACACTGGTGGTGGTTGAGGAGAGTCCCCTGTTCACTGTGTAAAGTGCTTTGAGGGTTATACAAAGCGGAAAGTACAAACTGTGCTGGTGATGGGAAAGTACATACTTTTGAGTATGCAATAAGACAGGAAGGCAGTATTTGGACCTACTATGAAGTTATACAATTTTCTTGAATCCTCAAGCATAGTGCAAGTGATTACGTGCAATATTAGTATACAAATAATGCTTGAAAATCCACTGGAAATCATATTCCATTCAGTGAATTTAGGCTACTATTTTTTTAAGCTACTATGACTTTGGACTTTTGGACTACTATGACTTTACAACTAATAGAATAGTCAGCCAGTCATTATCACCAAAAAAAAAAAACAACAGGGTGATCTCTACTCTATGACCGGCTGACTTTAGATAATGCCGGCTTATTGTCCAAGTAATAGATATATCGACATTAAAGGTACATTTAGTAACTTTTGGCTTTGTGTCACCTTGCTCTTACCCTGACAGCTAGCGGTTTGGATGCAGCATAATTTAAAATCAATAGTTTTCAGTTTCAGATGCCATTGTAGAAATTTAGTATTCACACCATGATTACTTTAATCAATGAGTGAAAGTGTCAAATAACAGGCTGGTTACTGATATTAGACGAGTAGTTTTCGGCTGGTCATGTGATTCTAACATTGATTGACTTAAATTAGTTTGTGTAAAAATTAAGAGAATGCAGAATGATAACACACTCGGCTATGTAGGAAATCGTTTGCTTGGAACATTGGTTATACAATTATACAGTTTAGCAGCCAATATACAAAGATTTTTAACCACAAATTGCCACGATATATAAATGCCCCCATGTAATCTGTTAGCAAATTGTGCAAGAATAATTTCACAGGAAACAAAGAACCAACAGTGAAAAAAATGCATTTTCATTACTGATAAAGAAAATTAAAATATGCACATTGAATAATATTGTGTGATGCAAAACACCTATTTATTAGACATAAAAGTCATTTGTGTACATTTATGGGTATGGGTTCTGATGATGCTGATATCTTGAGAGCAGGGTGTCTGATGGCTGATTTTGCTGATATATGATTCAATTTAATGATGGCAAACGAGACAAAAAGGGAGATCTTAGGCATACTGTTGGCTTTAGTCACCATTCACTTTTATTGCATCTTTTTTCCTACTCAATTAAAGTGAATGGTGACTGAGGGTGTCAGCCCATAATATTCTGCCTAACACTTAATATATATACATTGGAAGAAGCTGAAATTTATTCTCCTGAATAAACTAAAGCACCCTAGGTAGGGGTATAGATTCTGGGGAGGATGGGGAGAGGTAACCCCGCCCCCCCATTATTTAAATGATCAATGTAAATATGTAAATGCTGATGCTGCAACCCCCCAAAGCTCAAGGCAAATCTATGACTTTGACCCTAGGCAAACAAAGCCTACGTTTATACTATGCACTGTGCCGTTTTAAAACTAGTTAGTTAAAGGTGACATCATGGAAAGTTGTCAAATCTCGGGCAGACGGCACATCAATATTCACTTTCCCTAATCACATCAACAGAACTAGAGGGAACTAAAAAAACCTGTTTCTGCATAACATCTTTTATTGTTACTAAAGACGGCGCCAATATTTTATTACCTCTGTAGTACAGCGCAATATTACCCACGGTTCCCTGTAGGACTGAGTTAATCCACTAACTGCTCACTCACTGTGGCAACAGAAATCACTGCAGGCAACAATGAAGGGATATACACACACTCAGGCACACACACACACACACACACACACACACACACAAGCATACATTCACAGCTCTTAACTAAACGGTTAATCTGACAAGACTGTCAAAATGACACATGCAGAGAGAAAGAGAGGCAGATATGTCTTTGTTAAGAGGCAGAAAAACCATCAATCCCGCGCAGACTGCTTGTAGCACATCATCTGCACAAAAATCCCTGTTGCGCGGCTGATCTATTTATAGTTTGTCTCACTTTGTACTGCATTTACAGTATGCAAATTTGGTAATGTATGTTATGCAATGTAATGTAATGTATGGACATATGCAATGTATGAATTAGAAGTTGCAAAGACTTAAAGGAGTGTTCCGTGTTCGATGCAAATTAAGCTCAATCGACAGTATTTGTGGCATAATGTCGATTACAACAAAACATTATTTTAACAAGTCCCTTGTATATAATATATATATGTGACGCTAACATTCTACCCGCTCCGTACGGGACTCGAACCGATGTCTCCGGCATGAGAGGCGGGTGCGCTAACAAGGAGGCTAAAAGCTACAGCCTCTAGTGCACCTCTTGAGGTCAAGAGAGTGAGGTTTACACACTGCACAGCTATCTACCAGCTGGCCAAACCCAGCAGTTACACTCACCCCCCTAAACCTCACTCCCATCCGGGTCACGGCACCATTGTAACCGATCCTGCTTGCCCCACTCCGTACGGGACTCGAACCAAGAGGCGGGTGCTCTAACAAGGAGGCTAAAGGCTACAAAAGCACAATCCAAAATACAACATTGGAGTTATATATTGTCAAATAAAGTGCTGCATACAGAGCATCACAGATGTGAGATATTACTTAAATATAATACAATTACTACTGATTTACTCTTATTAGTAGTAGTAATACTGCTGTGAATATTACATAACTTTACAGTAGTGGTTTATTTCTATCATACTTTTTTTTTAAATAAAATTGTATAAATGTAGTTTTTCTTTTGACTGAGCTTTGACTTTGAAGTGTATCTGTGTGTTTTTTACAGTAGCTTTTCAGTCCAGAAAAGTCAAAGTGATTATTTAACCATAAAAGGCTGCTATTTGATGAAATAAGTGTCTGTATGTGCCTTGTGCGACAAAGTGAATTAGTGCTCTGTTCACTGTCATCTGCTACAAACAGAGCGCTCGATGCTCATGAAGGTGTTTTCTCTGTATGAGCCAAGTCTTCGAAACAACACTGTATCCACACATTCACAAGTGCTCACATTTGGAGTGCTTAGCACAAACAAACTATATATTTATCTCATTAAAATGCAGCCTTAAGGTATACTAGTCACACTAGGACATAACATGATTTTAATTTGGGCACTGAATGTGTACATAATGTTATTCGTACGTCGTATCGTTTTTTGTTATTGGAAGATTTTTGAGCATGAGTACAATTAACGTGGTATTGGAGCTGTTTACAAAACCAGTATCGGTATCGATTAGGACATCCCTAATCTATATACAGGTATATACACTCACCTAAAGTATTATTAGGAACACCTGTTCAGTTTCTCATTAATGCAATTATCTAATCAACCAATCACATGGCAATTGCTTCAATGCATTTAGGGGTGTGGTCCTGGTCAAGACAATCTCCTGAACTCCAAACTGAATGTCAGAATGGGAAAGAAAGGTGATTTCAGCAATTTTGAGCGTGGCATGGTTGTTGGTGCCAGACGGGCCGGTCTGAGTATTTCAAAATCTGCTCAGTTACTGGGATTTTCACGCACAACCATTTCTAGGGTTTACAAAGAATGGTGTGAAAAGGGAAAAACATCCAGTATGCGGCAGTCCTGTGGGCAAAAATGCCTTGTTGATGCTAGAGGTCAGAGGAGAATGGGCCGACTGATTCAAGCTGATAGAAGAGCAACTTTGAAATAACCACTCGTTACAACCGAGGTATGCAGCAAAGCATTTGTGAAGCCACAACACGCACAACCTTGAGGCAGATGGGCTACAACAGCAGAAGACCCCACCGGGTACCACTCATCTCCACTACAAATAGGAAAAAGAGGCTACAATTTGCAAGAGCTCACCAAAATTGGACAGTTGAAGACTGGAAAAATGTTGCCTGGTCTGATGAGTCTCGATTTCTGTTGAGACATTCAAATGGTAGAGTCAGAATTTGGGGTAAACAGAATGAGAACATGGATCCATCATGCCTTGTTACCACTGTGCAGGCTGGTGGTGGTGGTGTAATGGTGTGGGGGATGTTTTCTTGGCACACTTTAGGCCCCTTAGTGCCAATTGGGCATCGTTTAAATGCCACGGCCTACCTGCGCATTGTTTCTGACCATGTCCATCCCTTTATGGCCACCATATACCCATCCTCTGATGGCTACTTCCAGCAGGATAATGCACCATGTCACAAAGCTCGAATCATTTCAAATTGGTTTCTTGAACATGACAATGAGTTCACTGTACTAAAATGGCCCCCACAGTCACCAGATCTCAACCCAATAGAGCATCATTGGGATGTGGTGGAACGGGAGCTTCATGCCCTGGATGTGCATCCCACAAATCCCCATCAACCGCAAGATGCTATCCTATCAATATGGGCCAACATTTCTAAAGAATGCTTTCAGCACCTTGTTGAATCAATGCCACGTAGAATTAAGGCAGTTCTGAAGGCGAAAGGGGGTCAAACACAGTATTAGTATGGTGTTCCTAATAATCCTTTAGGTGAGTGTATATATATACAGTGGGTACGGAAAGTATTCAGACCCCCTTAAATGTTTCACTCTTTGTTATATTGCAGCCATTTGCTAAAATCATTTAATTAAGTTCATTTTTTGTCCTCATTATTGTACACACAGCACCCCATATTGACAGAAAAACACAGAATTGTTGACATTTTTGCACATTTATATAAAAAAAAAAACTGAAATATCACATGGTCCTAAGTATTCAGACCCTTTGTTCAGTATTTAGTAGAAGCACCCTTTTGATCTAATACAGCCATGAGTCTTTTTGGGAAAGATGCAACAAGTTTTTTCACATCTGGATTTGGGTATCCTCTGCCATTCCTCCTTGCAGATCCTCTCCAGTTCTGTCAGGTTGGATGGTAAAAGTTGGTGGACAGCCATTTTCAGGTCTCTCTAGAGATGCTCAATTGGGTTTAAGTCAGGGCTCTGGCTGGGCCATTCAAGAACAGTCATGGTGTTGTTGTGAAGCCACTCCTTCGTTATTTTAGCGGTGTGCTTAGGGTCATTGTCTTGTTGGAAGGTGAACCTTCGGCCCAGTCTGAGGTCCAGAGCACTCTGGAGAAGGTTTTCGTCCAGGATATCCCTGTACTTGGCCGCATTCATCTTTCCCTCGATTGCAACCAGTCGTCCTGTCCCTGCAGCTGAAAAACACCCCCACAGCATGATGATGCTGCCACCACCATGCTTCACTGTTGAGACTGTATTGGACAGGTGATGAGCAGTGCCTGGTTTTCTCCACACATACCGCTTAGAATTAAGGCCAAAAAGTTCTATCTTGGTCTCATCAGACCAGAGAATCTTATTTATCACCATCTTGGAGTCCTTCAGGTGTTTTTTCATGTGTCTTGCACTGAGGAGAGGCTTCCGTCGGGCCACTCTGCCATAAAGTCCCGACTGGTGGATGGCTGCAGTGATGGTTGACTTACTACAACTTTCTCCCATCTCCCGACTGCATCTCTGGAGCTCAGCCACAGTGATCTTTGGGTTCTTCTTTACCTCTCTCACCAAGGTTCTTCTCCCCCGATAGCTCAGTTTGGCCAGACGGCCAGCTCTAGGAAGGGTTCTGGTCGTCCCTAACGTCTTCCATTTAAGGATTATGGAGGCCACTGTGCTCTTATGAACCTTAAGGGCAGCAGAAATGTTTTTGTAACCTTGGCCAGATCTGTGCCTTGCCACAATTCTGTCTCTGAGCTCTTCAGGCAGTTCCTTTGACCTCATGATTCTCATTTGCTCTGACATGCACTGTGAGCTGTAAGGTCTTATATAGACAGGTGTGTGGCTTTCCTAATCAAGTCCAATCAGTATAATCAAACACAGCTGGACTCAATTGAAGGTGTAGAACCTTCTCAAGGATGATCTGAAGAAATGGGCAGCACCTGAGTTAAATATATGAGTGTCACAGCAAAGGGTCTGTATACTTAGGACCATGTGATATTTCAGTTTTTCTTTTTTAATAAATGTGCCAAAATGTCAACAATTCTGTGTTTTTCTGTCAATATTGGGTGCTGTGTGTACAATAATGAGGAAAAAAAATGAACTTAAATGATTTTAGCAAATGGCTGCAATATAACAAAGAGTGAAAAATTTAAGGGGGTCTGAATACTTTCCGTACCCACTGTATATATAAATAAGCAAAAGTTGTGGTTATAGTGAGGCACTTACAATGGAAGTGAATGGGACCAGTCCATAATCATTAAAATATACACTATTTTAAAAGTTTTGTATATCCACAAGATGTAAACATTATATGTGTTAACATTTTAGTGTGCTAAAATTGTTACTAACCTTATCTGTGTAAAGTTATGTCCAATATTACAACTTTGTCGTCATGACGACGCAATGCCGTAAACCCTGGAATCTGATAAATGCTGTAATGGTGGCGAATCCCTGATTTTAACACACTAAAAAGGTTTTGTGGCTGTACTTTTGAAACAGTGAGTTTTGGACTGACCCCATTCACTTCCATTGTTAGTGTCTCATTGTAACCGCAATCTTTGTTTTTTTGTTGTTGTTTATTTTTTTTTAGATAATTAATTAAATGAGAGACAAGTTGAAATTGTTTTGTGTGGAAATCAACATTATGCCACAAATGCTGTCGAGTGCGCTTAACTTGAATTGAACCCGGAACGTTCCTTTAAAATAGAGATAAAGTATATTCCACCTAGAATTTTACAAGCCACATGAATTAAGGTAGCACAAATGGTGCGGGACAAGCTATGCACTGAAGTGTAATGCTTAGGGTTAGGAATGAGCAATGGTAATAGCAAGTACCACAAATTATTTTGAATTCTTTTAGAAAATTCGTTTTGTTTGTACCAATTTTAATCTGATGGTTTTTATGCTAGTCATGCTAGTTTTATGCTAACAATATGGATGATGAGTATATTTTTGTCCTTCTCGCCAAAGGCAGAATATATTTACAGATTGTATCTTTTCGTTAGTGTCCGTTAGTAACATAATCACTGACTGGAGCATTCAAGAAGCATTCAAGGTAGTTCAGCCAATCAGACTCTTGCTCATTTACCTTATACAAAAATCTGTTTCACATTTACACTGTAGCAAATGAGAACTCCAGCATTAGTAATCGATTTTCATGCATAAATGTTTGATCGTCTGATAAACGAATCATCATTAAGCATCTCTGTGTAACATAATTAAACCTCAGCTAGCTCAACGCGGCCTCCCATGCCGTGGTTAGCTGGCGTGTTTATCTCGCTTAAATATGGTTTCACTGTAATTGCTTTTTAAAGGCCACAATATGAAGAGCGTGGTAACATGATTCATTAATGAATTGGTTAAGAGTGTTTTTAAATGCTTCTCCCCAGCCAACATTTATGATATGATTTGATTTGACTTCCTTCGCAGTTGCCATGGGGGTCTTATCGTGAGATAATGAGTTGATGGTTGCCACGGTTTCTGCAGGCATCAGGGATTGTCAACAATTGCATGGCCTCAGGAGTGGAACCGGAAGAAACTATCAACGTCACAGAAGGCTTGAAATGCAATTATATAGAAGTGTAATTATTTAGTGTTGCAAAGAGGAACGGGTTTACAAATGGGATTGTTTAGAAATGTGACTGGTGGCCGAGATAGTAAATGCCACAATGTGGGTGGAAAGCTAAATGTGATTGGATGATTGTGTGTATTTGCGTGTGTAATGCTCTGGCAAGGACTTACAGTAGACATAAATCTGTCTAATAAAAGGGCAGCTCTGAATGTCACTACAGATGTACAAAAACGTTGTAAACATTAGTTATTTGTTGAAATTATTCATCTTAGTTAATGGTAATTTCAACATATACATTTTTAAAATGTTAAGTTGTATATGTTAACATTACTTAATGTATTATGAACTAACATAAACTTACTATGAACAATTGTATTTTTACAAAAGCCTATCATTTACCAACATAAATAAATGCCAATGAGGTGGCTCTGCCAGGGGGTGGCAATAGGGATCTCGCTTAGGGCTCCAAAATTGAAATGCCATGAAAAGAAACTTAAAGTGTCACTGAAAGATTTGACACACAAAAATGGATAATTATGTTGGCCATTATCATGAAGGGGTAAGACAATTGACCAGGATATGATGTCACTTGGGAGGGCTCCGGGTGTAAGTAAATAATACATCACAAATAACAAATAATATGATGTCTACTCACTTTCCTGTGACAATAAAACCCACAACTTTCCAAATATGTATCCTTTGTATTGAGCCAAGAGGTCAATGTGTGAAGTTTCGATCTTCTATTGGTCGTGTTGCCTCTCGTCACACAGATTCTCAGGTCAGGGATTGCCTAACTTGAACTCTTGTTTGCAGCAGAGTATGACGTTTTTTTGCATGAGCTTTCATTTCTGGTTTCCCGCATTCGGCTGCATTTGAATGGGAGTTAATAGAGCGTGACGTGTAGTGTGACCATGCCTTAAATCTGTATGTTTTTTACACTAAAGCTCCAACATAGAATTGTGCATGCAAAATCAAGCATGGAAAAACTATATGGTGCTTGGCCATGCAAAACTTGATTCCAGGGTAATATGGTATTCTGGGTGGTTGCAAGAGCATTGCTAGGTGGTTGCTAGGGTATCCTGGATGGTTCCAAGGTGGATACTTAATGGATCTTAAGAGCAAACCCTCTAAAAATCTCTATTGCAATAATTGTAACACTTTTTGTTAACACTGGTTGTATTTGTTTACAGTAGATAAATACATAAGTTAACAGTCAATCAAATTTCAGCCTATCAAGTTTCAGCAGCTAATAAGTTACATTGTGAACAGCCAATCTTTATGAAATTTGGTGTTCACATACAGGTTGACAAATTTAGGTTGTACACCACATTTTGTGATAATCGACCACAACATGGTGCTACAATATGTGAATTTGTACTTTTTTGCTAAGGACTCCGGAACCATATGGGCTAGAATAAAAAGTTTATTTCCTCAGAATCTTTCAGTGCCCCCAAATCATATAGTTGTGTGAATTTCCATTTCTGCATGAACATTTTTCTGATACTTTTTTGGAAAAACTTTTTCGAACTCGTCCTTTTTGGTTGTGGGGCCTATAATGACTAATTGGCCTGTATTTTGTGAGCACAACATTCCAACTTATTCCAACGTAGTGCACCTGGACAACAGATAATGTTGAGGTCTCAAGCCAAATTTCATCATTTTACGATGCTAGGGGGCACTTAAGGAACTTAAGGAAATCCTAACTGTGCAGCTGTGATCAAAGCAAATTAAATTTGACACCAAAATAACTGTGTACATGATCTATTCTGCCAAATTTTATAATTTTGGTTATCTTCTCTTCACATATGCTTGGACCCAGATAAATGCCACTTGTAGCTATATTTACAATTAAAGGTTGTACATTTTAACATTAGTTTATGCCTTGTGAACTCATATAAACGAAGATCTAACAATTGGATCTTTAAAACTTAACATTAACCAAGATAAATAAGTGCTGCAAAAATATTTTGTTCATTGTTAGTTCAACATACCGAATGCATTAACTTATATTAGCTGATACTGATATGGTCCACTGATATATCATACATCCCTAGTACACAGGTGGTATGAACGCATTTACATCTTCTATGTGGTAATTTCTCCTTATACAATAGTTTTGTGCACTGTCAAGTACACCTCACACCATCATCTATATAACAGGTTTCAGAACGTGTGAAACCTTCAGTCACACATTGAAACAATCGTTACCTTATCAGCCAATAGGCAGGCAAACCTGAACACAGATATGTGTCAAACCAAAGTCAAATATTTTATTACACATATACTCTCTGTGGGTGAAAACGAGACTGGTGGCGATATCTTTTTCTCTTACTCCATCAGAGAAGAGCCCTGTTGAACATCGCTTACTGTTTCCACGGCAACAGAAGCAGAGGGAAACAATCAGTAGGGAGAGCGGGTAGTCGTGTTAGAAATATTCATAGGTTTATTTTATTATTACTGTGTGTGCGTAAGAGAGAGCGAGGGAGACTATGTTACCTGCATTTGCTGGTTTGCAAAATATCCTTTTTATGATACTAATAAAAACAAATCCCTGTGTAATGGTTTGAGAAGGATGTAATATCTCACTTAGGTCAATTTGGCATGTTGGTTAATAGGATAGTTTGCCTAAAATAAAAATTCTGTCATTATTTACTGAATTTTATTTCTTATGTTGAACATGAAACGCTCAGGCTGCTTGTTCCATATAATGAAAGTGACTGGTGACCAGGGGATGTCAAGCTACAAATATGGCAAAAAAGCACCATAGAAGTAGTCCATATGAAGTGTGCGCTGTGATCCGAGTCTTCTGAAGCAATACACTAGATTTGTGAGAGGAAAAGACAGAAATTTTAGCTGTTTTTCAATAAAAATATTTTATGCTTCAGTGCTAAAATATTATTTATTTTCACATACATTAAAAATAGCACATCAAGGTGTGTCATATCAGGTATGGCATCAGTGATGCCATATGTCATTGGTTCCTGTTTGTATCGAAACTGATGTTCATATTCAAATCTCACCAATGAAATTTTTGTGATACATTGGAGAGGATGATTTTCAGTGAATAACAACTTAAATTTCAGTTTGTTCCTCACACCAAAATATCATATGACTTAAGAAGACATGGAAAATAGTGCACGATTCATGTGGACTACTTTTATGATCTTCAAGGTGCTTTTTAGGCATTTTTGGATCTTAAAAGCCCTTGGCCACCATTCACTTTCGTTGTATGTAAAACAACAGTATGAACATTCTGCTTAATCTCTACCTAATCTATGGAAGAAAGAAAATTTTATGGGTTTAGAACAACATATGAATGCGAATTTTTATATTTGGGTGAAGTATCCAGCCTGATCTCATGAAATTTATGTGAACATTGCAACGCTTTTGCAAAACTGAAATAACATGCTTCATAACACGTTTGGCTGCACTTTTCAAGTGAAATGTCCAGCAGGGGGTGCCAAAACAGAGCAAAATGATGTTGTAATCAGGTTTTTAAGGTGAATTTTAGATGTTTAATAAAACGTACCTCCAAAACCTAAAACTTTAACCAAAAGTTTCTTAAAAGAGAAAATAGTTTAACAAAACATATATCCTTACCCTTAACAAACACCTAACCTTAACTGATAGTGTTTTAATATGCAGAAGCGAAATGAAAAGCAACATTTTTGAAGCAACCATGTCAGTTCATGTCGCTTCTATGTCTCTGTTGTGTCATGTGTCAGCTTGAGTTCTTGTCTGGTTTTGAACCAGGTGGATAAAACTTAGAGTTGTTGTAGTGCCTCTAGTGTTCATTTCACCTGAAAACTGCAGGGATTTTGTGGCAGGGCGGAGGGCGGGGCCAGGTCGTGATCCTACGCACCCGGTCCTGTATTAGGCTAATCAAGCCTCCGAGGTATAAAGGTCGACTGCAGGGTGTCGTGCGGGAGAGAGAGATCGTTAGTGGACATGTCCGTCATGTGTGTTTATGTTGTCTTTTAAGTTTACCATTAAACTATCATTTATATTGAAAAGCCGGTTCTCGCCCCTCCTTTCCATTGATCCCTTTATACCTTGGAGCCTTGATTAGCCTAATACGGGACTGGGTGCGTAGGATCACGATTACTCTTATTTGAATCCCAGCAGTTATTTGTTTACATTATGCTTTCTTAATTCAAACGTTTTAATTTAACTTTAATTTAAATATTTTAATTTATTCTTAATTTGTATTATTTTTATGATAAACTTGCATTTAAACCTCTTACATTGACAGTTAATTTGCACAATAATTTGTATGTGCAAATCTGTCAATTGTCCTGTCATCACAAGTACCTTACTAACAAAGCAATAGTCTTACTTTTCGGATTAAAGTAAGAAACCAATGCCTACCTTACAGTGAAAAGTTCAACCTCCTGGTCCTTGATGTGTCAAATTAATTCAGTACTCACTTTTTTTATTCCAGTTTATAAGTCTTTTTGAATGTTCATTAGTGCCAAGCCTGTGAGGCGCGTCTCCGTCTTTCAGTTCCTTGAGTATGCACATTTATGTTCACAAAAGTTCAGAAATAGTACTCTGCTTGCTTTTATAATTTTTTTTAACACTTGTTGGGTTTCCATCCAACTATTTATACAAGTTTTGATCAAGATATTGGATGGAAACATGGAATCATTTGTATTTTACTTACTTTTCTTTAGAAAAGAGCTTAAAAATGTGAAAGGTTTAGATGGAAACCCAGCTATTGTTAAACAAGATGCTGTCATGAAACGTTATTACAATTATATACAACAGTAAGTTCCGGTCCTCGAATCTGCCTGGACAAGAGACGTTCCATGAGCACTGATAGTCTGACACCATCAGCACTCCGACGCTTCACTGTGTGTTTCACTCTGCTTGTGTTCATGCCATTCTAAACTAAAGTGTAAGAGCAGTGCAGCTCTGTTAAGAGCTGCTGTTTATATATTTTACATTACATATGTTAGCCAGCAGGTGGTGGCAAAAGAAAATTTTTGTGTGTTACATGAGCCAGTTAGGTGACGTGAAGTGAATCCGCATCAGCCAGCGTTTACATAATACAGCTCTTCGTGATCACTTGTATTAATACTACACTACTAAAGCTAGGAAAAAGCTTTAAATGGCTTTAAATGAACAACTTCAGCATTACGGCTCATCACAGCTGAGAGACACACCAGACTGATTAATTACACAATGGGTGCTGTTTAAAATGGCGGAGGACATCGCAGTTTCTATAGTGATCGACACTTGTGCACCAGCTACTGTGAAATAGGGAGAAATATCCCCGCTTGGACACTACTTTTCCTCTTCAGAAAGCTGACAGAATCTCTGCTTGGGAGTGGCAACAGGTGATTGCATACACTCTTTCTCTCTCTCTCTCTCTCTCTCTCTCTCTCTCCACACACACACACACACACACACACATACACACACACACACATACATCCTTGTTTATCCAATAACTTGTTAGAAACAGCACAAACCAACGCATCATTTGGTTTGAACCAGCAATGGCAGATTCTGATCTGTCACATAAGAAAGTAGTTCCATGCACAAATGCGTTTTTATGACCGACCGTTTTTCCTAATTTTTTAAAATGTACTTGTTCATTGAACTGTTGTATATAAGCAATATCACACGAGCAAGTGTGCGATATGGAACCTACATCAGCACTGCTGTGATTCACATTATTTCAAAAGTAATTCAAGTTTCGCTATTGGTTTGAAATGTCTGACCGGCTTTTTTTTGTACTCTGCGCACAGGCAGGGGCGCCACTGCCTGGAGACACATATAGCAAGTTTTGCTCAAATGTATATAGTCACTTTTTCAATATGAGTCCAGGTAGGAACTATCCCTTTAAGAATCTTGCAAATGCAGCAAAAAAGGGATCTTCATATTAGCCAAATTAAAAGGTGTTGATTGACTTATGCATTTAAGCAGGATATTAATTGCTGGCAAGGAATCGATGACATTGAGTTATCATTTCAAATGCCTTTCATATCTGACCGTGAGAGAGAAGGAAGAAAGAATACACATCCTCTTTTTCATTTTTTTCCAAGCTATTGTTCTGTTTTGCAAATGTAATTCCATCACCGCCAGCCAACCATCCTGATTGTGTAGTTCAAAATGTTCAACTAGTCTCGGTGTCAGAACCCATTTTACAGGTTCACTCGGACATTTTAGCAGCAAGATCACTTGAGTCTGCCCACTCACCATATAATCAGGCCAAACGGCTGCCAGCTCATTGGCTCAACAGCATGTGGGGGGCCCTCAAACTGTGGCCGGGCATCTGTGAAACAATGTCTCTATAATAGGTTCCACTTCTGTAACGAAAAGAGTACGACTGCATCCCAGCATGCAACAGAATGAATTTGTGTGTGTTGGAGTGTGCTGATTTGTGGCCGCACATCAGGACTGGTAAAAATGTGAGTCAGACTAATTGTATTTGTGTGAGACAATCACATAAAGACGTACAGAGACAAAAGAGATATGTACTGCTGTATATACTAGGGATGAGAATCGTTAGGTTTCATTTCATGATTCCGGTTCCTACAATTCCGGTTAATGGTTCCATTAATGATTCTTTAAGTACCTTTAAGAAAGAAATATTAGGAAAGAAGAAATGCAATTCTTTACTGAACTCAGCAGCCTGTAAACAAATGATGAGATGATTTCGTATTTTAACAGATAAGATTCTTGCAAGAGGTGTGTAAACAGACTTTTTAATTAAGATATTTTATAAATTTATAAATTTGTACAAAATACCCAACACACTCTTACAGCGAAATCGTCAGGATTCATACAACTTTTCTAAATTTGAATTCCTAAGACTTTCACTATAGCCAATGACGTCGCTGAACATCGCTTCCATCTAATCCGCAACAATTACTTGCTTCTGTCACACACAACAGACACGTTGCAACAGGGTAGGTAAACCAGGCAATTGCCTGGGGCCCCGTGCAGGAAGGGGGCCCCCTCAAGGATGGCTGATTACACCGAACCCCCTTAAATTCTTTGATGGTACAAGACACTGCAATGACATGTCCGGAAACCCCTCTAAAGTTGCCCCTATGCTATGAGCTTTCTGTCAAAAGTTTTGTAGTTTCAGAGCGGCAATTAAATGATGGACCATGAAGCGGATTTACCTGTCCGGGCATATTAAAAGGAAAAGAGAGGAAGTGGAAAAGATAATAAGATAACTGATAATAATAATTGTGTAATATCGTATACCGTGACATTTTCTGAGATGGTTATCGTACTGTGAAAATGATTAATGTGCATTATAGTTGTTGGGGTGGTCGTATCTGGGGTTTGGGGGGGGTCACCAGGTCCCTCCTTCCTGGGGCCCCCAGAGTCTCTAGAAATTCCCCTGCCCATCATGTTTACAAACTCTACTGATTGGTTAAGATTAGATAAGGGCAAGTATGTCCTTAACACCTTGTGCATGGAACTCATACTATTCGCATTAGACATCTGGGAATTTGCACGTGAAGTCGTACGAGTTTATGCGAACAACATCGTGCGAGACCATATGAAATTCATAAATTATGTAAACATTTTCATGTGATCGGGTTGAAAATACCACAAATTACAAAGAAAATTATAATGTGTAACTTTAATTACTTGTGGTTCAGCAAGTTTTTGATTCACTATAAAGAATGGGCTTATAATAGTCATTCATATAGGAAGCGCTGTACGTTTTGCAGTGTGGATAAAAATGAACCAGCTCATAAGAGTCATTCACACGGTAATCTGACTTCACTGGTCACGCTGTATGCTTTGTGTTATAGATTCAAATGAACTAGTTCATAAGAGTAATGCATTCAGGAGTCTGATTAAACTGGTGACGCTGTGTGTTTCATGCTTTATATTCAAATAAACCGACTCATAAGAGTCATTTATTTGGGATTCGGAATACACCGTTCAAAATATGTTTCCCATTGTAGATCCAAATTAATCATGAGAGCCATTTATTTGGGATCAGACTACAGTAGTCACACTGTACACTATGTTTCATGTTGTAGATTAAAATGAACCGACTCATAAGAGTTATTCATTTAAGAACGAACAGACTGCAATGGTCACGCTGTATGTTTCGTTAAAGATTCAAATGAACTAGGAGATGGACTAAACTGGTGATGCTGTGTGTTTGGCGCTGTAGATTCAAATGAACCGGCTCATGAAAGTCATTAATTTATGATTCAGACTACACTGGTTGCACTGCGTTTCATATAGTAGATCCAAAAGAATAGGCTCATGAGAGTGATTAGTTTGGGAATCACACTACACTGGTCACGCTGCATGTTTCACGTTGTAGATTCAAAGGAACCGGCTCATAATAGTCACGCATTTGGGAATACTATTGTATATTTTGCATTGGACGTTCAAATGAACCGGCTCATATAAGTCTTTTGTTTGTGAATCGGGCAACACTAGTCATGCTAGTAGTGTTGCAATACCGCTGCGTGGTTGAGAATTTGGTAAAAATTGTATCTGAAACAGTATGAATTATGCTACACTAAACTTTTCAAACAGTAATATGCTACATTATCATATGTGACTTGCTTAATGTGCATGTTTAATTCAGCAAGTGGTTTCCAGTTATCATCTTTGATTCAGTTTAGTGTAATTCAGCCCCGCCCCTTTTCAGCGCTCCATTCTTCAGTGTTTTGTCTCTTAACCTCCGGTTTGCACTGAAGTTACTGAGAAGATTCGATGAAAATGGATTATGCGTGGGCGCAGAGAACGTTTTTTTCACCAATAGTTGATGGTGTGAGTCTACACAACCCCTCTACTACATGAAAATGCTAGTGAGGTGTTTTTTCTGTCACTGTAAATGTTTGTTTTTCCGACACACGTAGAGGTTAATTGGACCTGGCAGATCACATTCAGACAGCTATGACACACTGCACTTTTTCATGATACAAGCGTATTATTGTTACAAGTGTAATTCTGCTTTATTTTTTAGGTTAATAACTCATTGTAACACCATTTTTGTTCCTGGGTAGTAAGTGTTATTTCCTAATTTCTTTTGCCTCAAAAGTATAGAAAATGGCTATTATTCCCCACAAACTTTGCTTTTGTGACCAGGACAGTGATATTTTTTAATTTACCTATTTCCAATGAGAAAACAGGCAAATTTATGTCTTTTTGCTTACATAAAGTCAGATAAAAACAACATATGAATCCAAAATACTTCTTTATCTGTGGTTCGAAGAAGACACCGGCTTTGACCTTTGCCTCTGACAGCTTAGGGAAGAAGTCTTGAAGGTACTTGAAGGCTGCCGACTCCTTATCTAGAGCTCTGACAAACTGTTTCATAAGGCCCAATTTTATGTGCAGTGGTGGCAACTGCACCTTCCAGGGGTCCACCAATGGCTCACACTTGACGTTGTTCCTCCCCACAGAGAACTCGGTCCGCTGTGGCCAGTCTCGCATGTGGTAGTGTGTCTTGGTGTCCTTGCTGTCCCAAAGGCAAGGATAGCAGGGAAACTTGGTAAAACCGCCTTGGAGACCATTTGGAAGTCTCCTATGACCTACCAGCCATACTCATCATACTTCAAGGCGTCCAGCAATGTCTTGATGCTGTTGTAATCCTCTTTGTGCACTGAGTGAGCCAGGGGAAGACCATTATACCACTATGGACCAGCACGGCTTTGAATATTACTATAGTATAAATACATGTTAATTTGGATTCATATGTTGTTTTTTTACTGACTTTCTGTGAACGAAAAGACACACATTTCTAATTTCTTTCTCATTGGAAATATGTAAATTTCAATATATCACACCAACAGCATGGATTTCTAAATAGCAACCACTAGACCGGAAGTTCAAAGACAACATTTTCAAGATGGCTGTGCGCTAGTTTCTCTGGCGCATAAGGTGAATAGCTGCACTTTGTGCTCTCTAGCGACATCTGTGGCTGAAACGTAAAATTTCAAGCAATTTTCTGAAGAACACTTTATGTCAGCTGTGTTTCAGCACTGCTCTTCTGACGGATGAATCTCGTGATTTGAGCTTACTGTGACATCGTCTGTGTGTGATCGTGATTTGTCATAACTTTATTTTCATGTTGATATTATGTTATATGATTAAACATTTAAAACTTATGTATTACTTGCTTTGTTGAAGATTAAAAAACAACAATCTTAAAAATGTATTAATTTTACACTTATAGCGCATTTCCATAGAGAACAAGAGACTCTCCTCAACCACCATCAGTTACCAGTAAATTTTAATATGATTATTCAAGTGTTTTATCTACTATTAGTGCTTGAGGCGAAACTCCTGAAATGGCTGATACAAGTTCAGTAGAAGACTTTATTATTATAATATTTTATTATACAGCCTTGGTTGATAATGCAAGTGAAAAGGTAATAATACAATAATATGTCTATGCAATGCACACAATAACATAGTAAACTAAAAACGATCATTCAATAATGATGGGGATAAAATATCCTTCATCAAACATGAAAACATAAGCCAGTGATTTTGCGCCAAATCGGACCCGACAGCTCAAAATACAAATCATTTTAATAGGCGTACCATAGTAAATCAGGGTAAGGTAAGGACATTGTTTTGAACACTGATAGTTTATGTACAATTTGTACATTTTTAACCAAAAATCTTATGTAGTGCAGCTTTAAAATAACTTTCTGTATTCTGTGCAGTGTGCTCTGGTTGAGTATTGCACATTTTGGCAAATGTAGTTGGTCATTCGGGTATTCCATGCATACATAAAATTACAGTATTTACTGCATACTACAAAAATAGTATCAGTATAAAATAAATAACACAGTGTGACCAAGTGTTAGCATAAAGGTATGCGCTTCAGACACTGCAGCAATCTCTCTCTCTTTCTCTATCTCTCTCTTTCTCTATCTCTCTCTCCCTCACACACACACACACACACACACACACACATACAGACATCTCATCATATATCTGCCCTCCGGCAAAGTACACTGGGAACAGATTCGTCTGGCTCTGCCGTTGCTGTCTTCCTCTGCCTCCTCTTAACATTCATGTTTCTCAGCTTAGTTTCTGTTTGTCTTCTAGAGTTTTTTTGCTACAAGCTTAGCTGTAAAGAAAGTGTTAGTTAGTGTGTTATTAAAGTGTAATTATATTCTAAATTTGTCCAGTACTGGTTGAGATATAGAGTTCGTATTCAGGTTAAATTGTAATTTGTGACTTTCTGTATCTTAAAATAGTGAATGCAGTTTGAATCAAATTAGTCTCCTTACACAGTTCTCATTTAAAAAGGGTCAGAGCTGTGGTGCAGCATTTTTGGAGCTATGGTGTTAATGTGGATGATGTAGGTTTGAATCTGGCCTGTGATCAGTGCTGAATAGCAATGTTTTCAGGCTTGGTCCGACTCGATTAAAAGACCAACAAACATGGGATCAATGAAAAAAGTGAATAGAAGATAATTATGTGGAAGAGTTTCCACATATTGATTGCTTTGAGATGAATCAAACGGTTCTCCAATTTAGACTGAGAAAGAAATCATTCTGTGTAAAACTGTGCTTACCTAAATTATTGCACTGAATTGTATGAGCACCCAATAAGGGCTTTAGAGGTAGAAGCAATTGCTGGATTTTGCCAAGTAGTTGCCAGGGTTTGTCAGTTTCATCACATTGAATCACATTTGAAACATATTCAAGAGTTTTGTTGGAGGATTTTAGCTAGACATCCTTGAGCGCACCTTTAGATTTAAATGTTATTTGGAATAGTGGTTGATCAATATGGGGTTTTCAATGACTGATTCTTAAACTTCTACATTCTACTTTAAATATTTGGTCACATTCTTGAGGTCAAACAGCCTTTTATTTTTTGGCCAGAATGATACAATGTGGACCAGATTTTCCTATCCCAATGAATCATCCATTTAACTCAATAGAAGACCTATCAAAACAACACTGAGATCTACGTACACGGTCTCCACAGAGCAACCATCTAACAGCCTTTTAAGGCAGATTTGGACAGAAAGGCCGCAGGGCCACTGACTCAGCTGTTGATTCAGTTGTCGTTGTTTTAGTGTGATTTGGTGAAGTGCCCTGGCTGTGTATGTTGTGGTTAGCTGCACTAATAGTCAGTGGAGTTCTGATCCATAAGGATTACAAGAACACTGCAAGCTTCCTGTGCCATGCTCATAAATCAACAGGCATAAGCCGCAGCAGACAGATGTGTGTGTGTGTGAGAGAGAAAGAAAGTGCCAAGTCCATCTGCAGCATTTAGTCTTTCTCATTCTCTCTACCTGTCTACTTCTCTCTTATCCCTTTCTCTCCTTTTCTTTCTTTTCCTGTGCTTATTACATTAAAGCAGTGACAGAGAGGAACTAACAGCCTTCTGTATTTCATTGGGAGCTGAGGGGGATGTTTCAGTGTGACTCAAGCCTCTACATTTATCACATTTAGGTCTCTGAGTGGAAAACTATGTTTAAAGTTTCTTATGAGGTTATGGGAGATGGCCTGCTCACAGCTACAGTTATTAACCACAAATAAACTTTTAAGAAACTAGCATTTTAAATGAGGCATGAATATACCTAATGTGAACATTTACTGTTATACCAAAGGGAGAAATTGAGAAATGTGTTTTACATTTTTGAAATGGTCAGCCAGAAACTAAAATAAACATGAAATCTGCTGTCTGTAGCTTCTGTGCCACTAATGGCACCAAATGGAATCGCAAAAATAACTAGATTGTTAACTAGATGTGTAAATGTTAGTTGTGCTTGCTTGTGATTGATACCAAAATCCCAGGGTATTGTGCATTGTTGCTTGGGCATTTCAATTTCTAAGTAGGGCTTGGTATCAAGACCAATTTAACGATTCAATTTGAATCTGATTTCGGTTTTATTCGAATTCATTTGGGTACATTTCTGTTATAATGTTAATTTGCTTACACATGAAATCAATTGAATGATTACCAATACCGATACCTCAACAAATTACTTTTTTGACCAATGCCGAATTTAACAAAACACTATAGGCTGATAACAATACCAATATTTTGCCACATACCTTATATATATATATATATATATATATATATACAGTAATTTCCAATATACACTGATGAGCCAAAACATCACGACCACCTGTCTAATGGCACTTTTCCAGTGTAAGTTATGGTTCGACTTTACGGTTTTCTTTTCACGTAGTTTCGTTTGCCGCTAACAAGAGGAACGTTTGCACCTCGCTTATTGACCACAGAGCACAGCCATTTCTTTTTACAATTTGAATTATACTGCTATCGCTGTTGCTAACTTTAAAACTAGCAGGTTGATGTCCCGTGTCGCAAAACCATGATGCTGGTAGTGACGATTCTCTCTGACCAATCAGCGATCTGCAGGGTTTTGACGTCACATTTCGTATCGGCTCGGCTCGCTTGGAACATCGACCAAGGTGGTACTAAAACCAACCAGGTACCAGGTACTATCCACAGTGGAAAACCCCCAAGCGAGCAGAATCAAGTCGAGCTCTACCGTGCAGTGGAAAAGCCCCATAATATGCTGTTGGTCCTCCAAGGCACGTACTCTACAAGACCCCTGATGGTGTGCTGTAGTATCTGGCACCAAGATAATAGCAGCAGATCCTTCAAGTCCTGTAAGTTGCGAGGTGGCCCCATGGACAGGACTTGTTGGTCCAGCATATCCCACAGATGCTCAATCAGATTGAGATCTGGGCAATTTGGAAGCCAGGGTAATTGAACTCTTTGTCATGTTCCTCAAACCATTCCCGATCAACGTGTGTAGTGTTACAGGGCACATTTTCCTGCTAAAAGAGGCCATTGCCATCAGGGAAAACCATTGCCAGGAAGGGGTGTGCCTGGTCTGCAACAATGTTTTGGTAGGTGGGACGTGTCAAATTGATGTCCACATGAATGGCCGGGTTTTCCAGCAGAACATTGGCCAGAGCGTTACATTCCTGCCTTGGCTTGTCGTCTTTCCACAGTGCATACTGATGCCATCACTTCCCCAGGTAAACTCCTCAGACCACTCCTCGGTAGGTACTCATCACTGCTGACAGGGAGCACCCCATAAGCCTTCCCATTTCAGAGCTCTGACCCAGTCGTCTGGCCATAACAATTTGACCCTTGTCAAAGTTGTTCAGGTCTTTATTCCTGCCCATTTTCTTTTGGCCTGATAACGAGTTCAACCATTGATTGTCTTGAGATCGACTGGTCTATTGCGATTAGCATCCCGGGCATAGAGTAAAAGATTGATCTTGCGATTTAAAGAATCAGATATGCATCGTTTAAATAATGATATTGAAACATCTGAAAACATTTATTCCATTTTCTTTTAGTATTTCAGCATAAAAAAATGTCCCAATTCACTTTTAAGTAGAACTTAGTGGCTGCACACTAGTGTGAATACAAGTGGATATATGTGAGTGAATTTTACAAAGAGTGCCAGAGAAATCCATTACCATGTGACAGATCACAGTTTAGTCTCCATCTCTTGTACATAAAGTTGAATGTTTACATAAGCAGAGTTTATTTGAAGTCTCTCCCACCATCTAATAGCATACAGCGCTTATCTAGAGAACGAGTAATGAGTCTCGTCTCTGACTCCATTCAGCTCTTCCTCTCGCTCTCAGCGTGCGCTCTGGTAATTAGCCTCCACTCATTAATTATTAAACGAAGTCACAGATCTGAACCTGTCTCATTATTTAAACATCACACTCACGACGACATTTTTAGATGACACAAAAACAGGAAATAGGGACTGACAGATTGCTGTTCACAGTATATATGCATGTGTTTGTGTGTGTGTGTGAGTAATTGGGTGAATCTCATGAAAACTGTCAAGGTTGAATTTTCATCCCAACAATTCAAAGTAAAAATTTAAAAAAAGTATTTTACAAAAGCAAACAAAGTCTGCTTTAGAACCATTGTAAAGTACGATTGTAGGTTTACATCATGGTAGAAGTTGCGTAATTTTAATTTTGAAAAAACATTGTATCAGAGCAGTATGATTTTTCCTGACTATTACAGTAATGGGAAAAATATATTTTCATGAATTTGGGGGAGAAATGTGCTTAAATGTCATGAAAATGTCACAATGCAAACATTCTTAATAGTCCTACAGAGGCTTAATTTTCTTTATATTCAATATATGTACAGTACTGTGCAAAAATAGGCACATAAGATGGTCTTAAGATGGTTATTTCTATTTTCAGCTTTAGTGTGTCGATGGGAAATGTACTTTTTAGACTCCCAAATATTACTTGTACAAATAGAAAAAGATTAGAATAGAAGAACAGGGAGCCCTGCAACAGATGTCATGGCCCTCACAAAGCCCCCCACTGAACATTGAGTCAGTCTGAGATTACATAAAGAGACAGACGCAATTGAGACAGCCTAAATAGATAGAAGAACTGTGGAGAATTCTCCAAGAAGCTTGGAACATCCTATCTGCCAACAACCAAGAAAAACTGTGTCCAGGTGTTTGGAGGAGAATTGGTGCTGTTTTGAAGACAAAAGTGGCCACAACGAATATTGATTTAGCTTTTTTATGTTTACTGGACTTTGTATGACATTAAGTGATAAATGAAAACTATTTATGTCATTATTTTTGAAGACATTTTTCACAAGTGCCTAAAACTTTTTCACAGTACTGCATGTTTTTTTTTCTTTTGATTTTGGGGTGAACAATGACCCAGATATTTTATTGTGAACAATCAGCTTTTTCCTTATTCACACTAACATATGTGAAGATTGGAGTGCATATGAAGACTGTATGCAAGTTTAACTCGAGTACAAACAATTTAAATTCATTCTCCATGGTGACAGCATTTCAGTACCAAAGAAAGCTCGCCTTTTATCTGTGTGTCAGAATTGAATCATGACTGAAAGCATTGTTTATTTTTTATGTGTGCATATTTACTGCCTGCTCAAGATTGTAAGCTGTCATAAATTCAAATGTTGCTGCACTCATGCAAATTCTTGGCTTTAGAATCACAATGGCTTCAAAGTAAAAAACAAAACAAAAAACAACCAGTGCATATAGTGCAGCAGGAAGTAAGACATCTTGGTTGTCCAGACAGAGTCCATTTCTCAGTGCCAAGCACAGACCATGATTCTATGTGTTTGGAATGGAATAATAGTGTACTGCATACTGCATAATATTTTGAAAAAGTAATATGTTAAACGGTCCGCATTGCATGTTTAAATTTAGTCAGGTGCATCCTGTTATCTCTGAAATAAATAAATAAATAAATAAAGTATATCTAAAGTAGGTACATTTTTAGTAAAAATGTCATAACTCAAGACAAGTCAAGAAGAAAATGTTAAAAATCTGTGTGCAATCATTTAATTTGTCAAATTGGACACATACAGTGCACAGTATTTATACTCCACACTACAGAAATAACATGCATAGCATGGCAGTATGCAACTCTGAATGTAGCCTGATATCCTTTTCTCTTTCTGTCTCTCCCATTTATTTTATTTCACTTCAATTCATGCTGTATTTTCAGCCTTCTATCAGTAGAGAGAGAGAGAGAGAGAGAGAGAGAGAGAGAGAGAGAGAGAGAGAGAGAGAGAGAGAGAGAGAGCAGCGATGATCCCCATATGGATTGAATATCTTGTCATTGTAAGCTGAACACATTTTTGATTGAAGGCTTGTCAAAACTAGCTTTTTCTGTCTCTATTGATTGGCTGATTTTTATTTGCAGGAATTAGAGGTGTAGACAAAAATTGCTTTCTGATTGCTTTGTACATTATGATTGTGTTATAAATGCCTTTAGGTAGGATCGATCTATCTATCGATCTATCTATCTATCTATCTATCTATCTGTCTGTCTGTCTGTCTGTCTGTCTGTCTGTCTGTCTGTATGTATGTCTGTCTGTCTGAGTGTCTGAGTGTCTGTCTGTCTGCCTGACAGCCAGCCAGCCATCCATCCATCCATCATCCATCCACCAACATATCCATCCATCCATCCATCCATCCATCCATCCATCCATCTATCTATCTATCTATCTATCTATCTATCTATCTATCTATCTATCTATCTATCTATCTATCTATCTATCTATCTATCTATCTATCTATCTATCATCAGTCTGTCTGTCATCCATCCATCCATCCATCTATTCATTTACCAACCTATCCATCTATCCACCTACCTTGCTATCTATCCATCCATCCACCAACTTATCCATCCATCTATCTATCTATCTATCTATCTATCTATCTATCTATCTATCTATCTATCTATCTATCTATCTATCTATCTATCTATCTATCTATCTATCTATCTATCTCTCTGTCTGTCTGTCTGTCTGTCTGTCTGTCTGTCTGTCTGTCTGTCTGTCTGTCTGTCTCTGCCTTCCTGCCTGCCTGCCATCCATCCATCCATCCTTCCATCCATACATCCATCCATACATACATCCAGTAGTCAAGTGTGCATGAGATTACATTCTTCTTAACAAACTTCATAATGTCCCAAAATCTATAGTAAAAATGTTACCGTTCTTTGACATGCATCACATTAAAGTGACATAGACAACTGTATTTGAACTTCTAAATGTCTCATATCAAGTTAGCCATTTTGTTGTGATGTAAAGTATTAATAAAGGTTAGTAAGCAACAGCGGCTACCAGTGACAGTATCTGTCCACAGGGCCCATCTGTCACCCCTTATAAAACATTGCATCATAAACAGGTTTATTACTCTCATCTTCACAGTCCTAGCAGGTCTTCCAGCTGCAGCAGGAAATGTTTTTTAACCAGTTTTATTTTTTTAATAAATGTGTCTTGATGGGGTCGGTAATGAAAGTTCTTAAAAGCTTGAGAATTTTTGCATGAGTGGCTCATAAAATGATATCTGTCTTTATTTTGCATTTCAGTTTTTGTGTTAAAGTAATGGCATAAACAGTCAAGGTCATTGATTTGAAAGTGTAACTCACTTCCTGTACAAAAAAGTACTGCAGCTCTTAGATATACACCATAGTACATGGTACATTTCCCCCAAATTATGGTAGTGCCATGGTGTTATTGGTACATTTTGTGTTATATTTCCCCAACCTAAAATGTAACATGGTATCCATAGTTACCACCAAAATACCATAATTAGCACAGTTATTAGCTTATTAGCATATTCACAC
Source organism: Xyrauchen texanus (assembly GCF_025860055.1). NCBI lineage: Eukaryota > Metazoa > Chordata > Actinopteri > Cypriniformes > Catostomidae > Xyrauchen > Xyrauchen texanus. Next base: position 43,063,204 of record NC_068284.1, read on the forward strand.
ATAATTGCTATAATACTTCTAGCCACTACTATAATCTGTAAATCACAAAAACATTCTGAAAGCTTTTTGGACTGTTTGAAGAAAATTCCATATTAAATAACTATTTTGGTGGAAACTATGATTGCCCTGTTTCATTTTTGTAACCAATAACTATAGGATCCCTTTTACTCTCAATAACCTTAACTAAATGCAAAATATTGTAACATTGATGTTAAGCAGTATTTTGTTTTCCTGAAATATTACACTGTGTACATGTACACACTGCTTGAGTAATGCTTTAGAATGTTGAAACTAATCAAAATTCAAATAGGCAGCTATTTTTTGTTTTTACATAAGATGCAGTGACAACAGTTTCCATATCAGATCAATGTAAGCGGTGTAGGTATCATCTATATCTGTAGCACTGATATCCTGTTTCTTCTCTGTTGCTGATATTCACTCTCTCCCTTATTCATCAGTACGTGCCCCCTCTGCCCTCAGAAACCAGCTGACTCTATAATAATGTCCATGATTCATTTCCTTACTGTCTGTCCCCCAAGACCTTGTGCGAAGTGAGCTTTAAACTCATGCGCTGCCCTCATGTTGCAGTGACATGCAGTGTTGAAATGGTGTTTCGTTGAACTGCATCACTAAATTTATAATAACGCAGGTCAAACTTGTGATGTTAGCTCACAGGAAATCCATAATGGTGGATGTACAAAATGAACTATTTCAGCACAAAAACCTGCAGCTTAATCACTAACCACCCAGAATCCTATTTAACCAGAAGTTAAATGCATTCAAATAATTCTGCACCGTGAGTTTATAAATGTAAATATTAAAATTCATTGTCATTTTTTCCCAGCGCAAACACTTATTTTCACAAATTGCGCTTAATTCACAAAACTCAGCACAATTGGGAGGTGCAGTGGAGCCTTTTAGAGAGCCGATTCAGGTGCATGGATCACAGCGTCATTCTGCGCCGGAAATGTGGGCTTTTAGTTTGAAAACATGGCGAGGTATGATTTTGTAGCTGAACGTATGTAGTCAGAAAAGTTGGTGGGTTTTTTCAGTTTTTTTGGCAAATGTTTTCATTTATGCACCTGCTCGAGACTCAACGACACCGTATGTGATGACTTCAAATGAGACTTCAAATGTTGAACAATAGAGAACAAAATGCTGTCGTTAGCATCTGAAGGCGAACACACTATCTGTGGCTGAAAAGGACAGTAATATATAGTACATACTATATACATATACAGTATATGCACAGTTATGCACAGTAATACATATTTCACTACATAGAGGTCTGTGTGAAGAACGTGGGTTCATCAGAGAATACATGGGATATCGCTAACTGTGGAAATGTTTTCACCCGCTCGGATCAAGATAAATGCTCTAGTTTCACTATCTGACCAGTTTGTTGATATTGTTCTTACTTCAGAGTCACCGGTGTTAAACAGCACAGAGTAATTTCATCATCTCCATCTGAACATTCTTACTTCAGCATGCCCTGACCTCATACGAATCGAAAGCGTTAATCTTATTAATCAGTATGGAAATTTATAGGTAATTATACAATTTAGCATTAAGGGAAATTGCCAGAGCAAAATTTACCAGTATTTTCAAAAGGGTTGTGTTCACATTTGACCTCTAAACTGGAAATTGTAAGTAATTTTCTGAAAAAGGCTGTGTGAATGCGTTTTGCATTCTGTTTTGCAGCGATTTCCTCCTAACTGAAAAAATATCTTTGAAAATAAAAATCTAATTTAAAAATAATATAATATGACTATATTAAAATTTTTGTAATATTTAAATGAAAATTTGTATTTAGTTTCTCAGTCCTGTTTACAGTCCAACAGTGAAGGAATCATGGTCTGCTGCATCCTCCACAACGTAGCACTCAGAACCGCCCCAAAAAATCACGAATTGCTTGACGAAAAATGTATTTGCACAAATGTTTGGGCATATTTGCTCCATTTACTGATTTGCATCATTTGTTTAGTGAATCAGGCACTAAAACAACACAGAGAGCATGAGCAAATAAAGCATGCTAAACTCCAAAAAAACTATTTTCTTACATTTATTTGAGAAGCAAAATGACAAAAATTGCACCAAATTTTGTAAGGGTTTAAGCTACAAAACAAGAAAAAATATTTATTTCCCTTTAAATTCTGTTTATTTTTCTTACCACCTTTGGCAAAATAGTTTTTTTCCCTTCTTGTTTTAAGCATATATATTGCTACATTTTCTGAAATATTGCTTAAAAAATGTGAAAACAGGACTTTGGTTTTATGTCATTTTGCTTCTGAAGTTAATGTGTTTTTTTTTTTTTAGGTTATTATTACTGGAAAACAATACAAAAATACTGAGTAAGAAAATAGTTTTTGCAGTTTATCAGTGGGTGCAATTAATTCTTAGTAAATTTCCCCCGGATCACAGTGATGGTACTACAATAATAATAAGAACATCCCACCCCACACCAAACTCAAAAAGTCCATTAAAAAGATGTTCTAGATTTACAAGTCTCTTAGGAAATGGCTAAACCCTTACAAGTGTTTTAAAAGCAGCTAGAAACTTGCATTTCCTGGCCCAATCCCGTCTCTTTCATTCTCTATTCCATTAGTGATATTGTGCTTTTTAGTTTGATTGGTTGGTGTGCAATGATTTAGTCTAGATCAAAGGCCGTGCGCCGCAGGGATTAAAGCTTTGAAGTTCTGTTTAGGTTAAGCGCGGTCTGCTACGAAACGCTAGGGGCCCTTGACTAGCGCTAATGCTAATGCTAACCTTCACAGATTAGTCAATAAAGCTTCTAATGAGGATGTTGAATCAATGTGTTTTAGTAGGCCATGTAAGGAGAGAATCTGGGATCTAATTAGAGTGTGATTTGAGGGCGGAGAATAGCTGTTTTAAACGCAATGTGTGAAGCAAAATGCAGTATGTGTGTTATTCGTTACAGTCAGGCATACAGTATTCCCCACAGTGTACTTAGGTTGTGTACTGTTCTACATTTTGGCTAAAATAGTACTGTACATTATCCAGGCAGTTCATACATACAAAAATACTGCAGACAGCAAAATAATATGTCATTTCAAACATATCCAGAGACTGTAGGGTGCACCACAAGCAAATGCAGGTGGACTGAATGTATTTGTTTACACTGTCCAATGATGGCCCATGTCACATTTGCAGTCATGGTTAATATCTGTAATGTGCTTATTGGGAAGTTCGCATTGTCTTAGCTGCTGGTTGTGGTAGTCACTATGCTGTAAACATTCTCAGGTTTCTTGTATTGCTCACACATATCCGCAACATAAAATGACAGGCTAGTTATAAAAATGTGCTTCAAGAGTCCAATATTACATAAAGTATATTAATGAAGCTTATATAACAGACACTGTGATCTAGGTTGTGAGCTGTGCTGTAATATGACTTCATAAATCATATATGTGCCACATTAAACCCTGTATAGAGACTTGGGACTGTCCTATTGAATATAGAGGAGCACGCATAACCACATATGAATGTAGACTATAACTGTGAGTTATGGATCATAACAGGTGTGTTAAAAAGTGGCTGTCTACTGGGATCTTCATCAAGACTGACAAATCAGAAAATGTTTAGTTTGTGTATGACCATAAAATAATTTTAATAATGGAATATGTAACGCAGGTTAAGATGGGCAAGGAGGCGGCGAGAACCGGCTTGTCAATATAAATAATAATTTAATGAAAACTTAAACCAAAACACACAAACATAAACACACACAAGACGGACATGCCCGTAATTCTCTCTCTCTCGAACCGTCGTCACCTGCCGCCTTTATCCCTCGCGTGCCCCATCAGCCGATTGGGGACCAGGCGTGCGACATTCCAGCCCGGCCCCGCCCCCCTCAGCTCCACAGAATTCTACAGTAGTTTACTACTTAGTAAATGTTGCATAGTATATTGGAGTGTTGGGTGGTCTTATCGCGGCCGACTCACCAGCCCGCTCGGTTCTCCCGATGGCCAGTCTGCCCCTGATCGGCCCCAAAGTGCGTCGCCCCACCGGGAAAATGCCCGGTATGCCAGATTACCAGTCCAGCCCTGGTGTGTGTGTGTGTGTGTGTTTCTGCTCTACAGGCTTTTAACAGATTCTTTACAGCAGTCAGAAGCTAAAGGTGAAATGGTGTGTTGGTGTGTACGTTTAAAGTATACTGATGAGGAAAACTATATTTGCTTGTGCGTGTGTGTGCATGCGTGTGTGTCTGTTTGTGTGTGTGCATGTGTTTGACAGGTAAACTGATGAGTTTGCCTCAGCCTTTCTTCATTAGTAGAGGTGTTTTCTTCTTCCTCCTCCTTTTTTCTACTCCAAATATCGAATGTTTTGATTAAGTGTGCGCACTATGTCTTTGATGAGGGTCCTCATTAGTATCTTTCTGTATTAAAACAGTAGCGATAATGTAGACATGCACACATTTCCCTTAGAAAAAAGTACTGTTGCGGTACCATGGAACAGTTATATAATGCTCACTGAATGATTATTATATTCATATACAACGTTATTTATTTGGTCCTCAAAAAAAATAAAACTAAGTGTTAGAACTAAAACATGGTATTTTATAGGGATGGCCATTTTGAGTAATTTTGTAGTAGCGTCTTCTAACACATAAAACAAAAAACTAATAATCAAACTGAAATTTTGAATTGTTTGTCTTATGACAAACTACATTTATATGAGCTCTATGCATAAACAACAAGATCGAGATTAAAAAAAATAAAAATAAAAAAGCTAAAACATTCTTCTCTGAAGTGTGTGAGTTTATTTAAAAACAGGCCCTCAACGTACACTACACAGCTACACACAAAACAGAGAACAGAACAGAACTTATTAAACATGTCTGAAGAGTTTGTAGTCGAAAAATTGATGCATTTCTATGCCCAGCCTTATTTTTTTATTTAACAGATTTTTTTATTGCTCGGAAATCAAACAGAAACATAGAGGAGGCTACAGGCAGCCACAGTCACACCATGTCCTAACCTGACAGAAAACAACACACGATAAAAGTTATATTTTGTATGTTAATCAGAGTTTTTGTCCCAACCAGAAGTGATGAGCAACAGTACATTCTAACAATCACTTTTTCGACATCGTACCGGTATCTGTCCACTGTGAACTTGGACTGGTCCAAAAAAATAAGGCTGGGCATATAAATGCATCAATCCTTTGACTACAAACTCTTCAGACAAGTTTAGTAAGTTTTGTTCTCTGTTTTGTGTGCAGCGATGTTGTGTTCTGCTGTCACAATCGCGGTGGAGGACCTGATTTAAATAAACAAAATTAGTTTTTGCTTGAACGCCCCAATGTTGCGAGGAATGTTGCTTTCATTCCCTATCATGAATGTGCACAGGAGATCAACGTTCGGTGAGAATGTTCACTAAATCATACATTAGATTTCATTATTTTCTCACAAACCTTATCGGATGCTTTCATTACAATCATGAGTCTCATGGAATAATTTATTACACTTCTGAATTATACTTTTGTGTTCTTTTGAAGCTTTAAGAAGTGGCCACCATAAACTGCCATTGTATAAAAACAATGAGCACAATTTTAGTTTAACAATTTCTCATTTTGTGTTAAGAAAAAGAAAGTCAACAACAAATAACAAATAACAACTTATTTGACTGAATTTTAATTTGGGTGAACTAATCCTTTAAGGAGTTGTGGGTGGTTTCCAGGGCGTTGCTATGCAGTTGCTAATGTGTTCTAAGGGCTTTTAAAGGGGTCATGACATGAGAAACCAAATTTGCCTTGATCTTTTGGTATATAAGAGGTCTTTGTATCATTAAAACGTCCTGCAAGTTTAATATTTTAAGACGTCCTCCCCATTCCAAATGAATCATTTATTTAATCAAGCTCAAAATACAGCTCGTTCTGGATTCATGGTTAGAAGTGACGTGTCGGTTAGAAGTGACGTAACAGCGTTTGCATATGACCGCCTCCAGCACAAGATAACTACGCTTTAAGCGCAAGACAACTACGCTCATTTCGTATCGCCGTGCGCCTCACAAGTGTTCAGTTGATGGACAGCGAGCTCTGACAGAGACTACTTGTGCACAGGAAAATTACGATGCCACACAGATGTGCTGTTCCTGGCTGTGGTCAAACAAAAACTCTGAATAAGCTGCCGAAAGATCCAGACGTCAGGGAAAAATTAATGCAGTTTATTTTTTGCGGACGTCCCAGTCACAGCAAGGTTAACTTAAGCGTTTGTTCTGTACATTTTAAGGATGACTGTTTTGAGAACAAATCTCAATATGATGCTGGCTTTGCCAGAAAACTGTTGCTGAAAGATAAGTCCGTGCCGACTATTCTGGGAACAACGACGACGCAAACTGTAAGTAATCTATTTTAAACTTTAAACTACTTTTTAAAGCGCAATTTCATTCATTATGAATAATCACAGTGTTTTTACTTAGTTTACTTGCATATTGTTCTGGCTGGGGCGTCAATAATTGATACATAGGCACTGACGTTAGCCAATCATAACACTGGGCGTTAACACTGAAGTCTTAAATGGAAAACGCCCCCAAAACAGACTGTTTGAATCAGAGGATGAGAAACAGGGTGGGAAAAGGTCATAAATCACTAGATTTTAAAAGTTTTTCTTAAAAAAAAAATATATTAATACTATAATTGCACCTAAGGGAACATAATAATACAATAAAAAAAACCATGTCATGACCCCTTTAAGCACTTGCCTTAGCAAGCACCCCTAAAAACCTTGGTAATACAATCATACATTTTTGTTAGTGTTCTCTGCAAATGTACAGTACAGCAATTCCATATTTTCTATTCTGTCACAAGCTCCAATACCTTCCTCCTCTAAAGCAATCCATCCCTGTTTATCAATGCATCAGTATGTATGACTCACTGATTATGCCTCTAATTTGAGTGAGTTCAGACAGTGACAGACCTGTGTTAGAAACAATTCTAATTCACTCATCACAGATGGTTAGACACATTTGCCTTTTAACATTCGGAACACTGATGATTCATATTGAAAAATGTATAGAATTTATTGAGGGGATAATTCTGCTTCAAAAACACCCAAATTGGATTCATACGTTTTACATGGCAAAGCTCATTTGTCTGTCCAGAACTAAAATTGGCATTCGCAGCCAATCAGAACATATTTGGGGTTTAATATACAGCTACTGTATGTGGAACAGTATTTTGGACTAATTTAACCCTGGGCAGGGCTACCCAGTGCTAAGCAAAAGATATAGAAACCAAAATGTCTTGTTGCTCATCATGACTGGTTAAGACAGAAAATCAAGGGCTGTTCTGACTCGACTGCAATATGCAGTTGTATCAAGGGGCAAAAATCTTAAAATCTTTTTGAAAATCAATGACTTCATCTCGCTCTGTCGCTACAAACTGCCGTGTGAACATCCCTTCAGATTAACATGTCAGGGCTGCTCTTATTGCTTGTCGCATCCCGACCGGGGTGCGTTTCCCACACAAGTTCCATCATTACCAAAATAGTTCAACAATTAGTTATTTTCTGAAACAATAGTTACAACGAACATTCACAAACATAATCGCAAAGTTGTGTGGTTGGAACTACAGCTTACCTCTTGTAGCTAGAAGCATCATTTCTTGTAAGTTTGTGGTGTTGATGTCCTTTGACTGCACCAACGGTTCTGTTTCTTTCATTACATACATATCTTCAACATATTTCATTCTGTTATGACTTCTGACCCCATTTACAACATGCATGCACTTAAGAAAGTGACTCATATGAAACATCATGTAAACACATCCGATGTTTTCCTTAGGCTGTTTAACTTTTAACTACCTTTCCCTGTGGGTATAAAAAGAGAGCATATAATGGGGGAAGAAGTCTCATCTGATTAGTGCTCTGTACGTATTGTCATCTTGTCCCCGTACCTAATTTTCCTTCTCATCTGTAATATCTCACCAAGCCATCTCATTCTGTCCATTATTCCTTCATTAAAAAAACAAGAACAGGGGCCTACCTCTCCTTCTCTCTCCTCTCCTCTATCAAACGCAGGGCTGTGGTTGTTTCTACAGCGTTAAATCTAACCTACCACAGACCATGTAAAGAGGTCACCAGCACTGAGTCTGGTAGCTGGGTGAGAGATAGCATACACCCGACTGAAATACGACATCCTGTGTGTATTTATGGAGGCCTGAGACAAAGTCTCAAGGGAGCTGTAGGGAAATATCGAGGTCTCCTGGTTTGTGTTTGAACGCCATTCAAAACTCTCTGGATTGTTTGTGGACAGTGGGGTGTCAGAGCACCAGTCTCCGTAGTTTGTTTTATTTGTCTGACAAAGCTTAATCTTCGACTTTTTGACCCGTGAAACATGGTTTTGAAGATTTCAGACTTTGGTGCTCTAAGCAAACGCTTAGAAAGGGGTCATTGTAATTATCAAGAGGGTATTGATAAAAGCAGACATTTTGGTCACTGGCATATGTCAAGTGTTTATTTAGTTTTAGCTGTGGTGAGTCTGTGAGTCAAAATGATAAAGTTGTGCAAAATATATACATTGGATTAACCAGGTGATCTTGAGTACACATATACTGAAGTGTATAGTTACAGTGGAGTACAGATACTTTGTTATTGTTAAGGACAGTATTTGACTATTTCTGCTTTACTCAAGCACAAATATCTGTTGACTTTCATTTTTACTTCACTACCCTTTGAAGTTAAAAGTAATACTTTTGCTCGGATACATTTCTCCAGAACCTTTCGTTACCTTTGTGACTCAACACCGCAAAAAATAACATAGTTGCAAATGTAAACCGCATGCGGCTTGCTGATAGTGATGTGTGATTCCCAAAATAAATAGATTGAGTTGAGTGTTTTGAACTATTTGATTATTTTCAATTGATCAGAATGATTAGAACACCATTCTGAACGATTCATCGCGCAAATCGATTCGCAAATCTGATTCAAAATCAGATGATTCAGTTTCTGAACTTGAATCTGAATCAAAATCATAGATGTGTTGTGTATCAATTTATTTATTACAAAATTGTCATTTTCTAGGGTGTTGTTTTTCGGTTGCTAGTGTGTTCTGGGTGGTTTCTAAGATGATCTGGGAGGCTGCTATGTGTTACTTACTGGTCCAAAAGACCCCAACCACAAGTCTTTATGGCTCGGGGCCCTCTTTCAATGTAAGTCAATGGGATTTTTTCATCTGTTTTACCATACACCAGATGAAAGTCGTAAGTCTGATGGCTTAAAAAAATAATAGCACAACTCAACGCCTCAGCGAAACTACACAATTTGAGGTATCATTTAATTTTTTTTTTCCATTTTGGATTGTGGAGTGCCATGGTATATGAATATAGAAGTTCATTCCATACCATGGTATGTATCAAAATACCTTAGTATTACCAATGAATGTCATCACACTATGTATTGTGTGGTTAGGGTATATTCAGGATGTTTTGACCAGTAGGGATGTGGGAACTTTCAATGCACTTTTGGATTAGAAGTTTCTCAGCATAGCAGAAAACATTTCTGTCATTGTTCGGTGTAAAAATCGTGGACGTCATTTGTTTTGGATCGGCATCTTAAAGGGATTTCCATTTACCGTGTCTCTGACCGCTGTTTAAAGCTGTAGTTTTAAAGGCTGTTTGCACCGTGAGCCTGCCAACAAAGGCTTCTGGTGTTATTCAGATCTCGTCGCTTGGTGTGTGTGAGAGAGGAAGGAAGTGAGAGAGTTTGTGAGTGTGAGTATGTGTATGTGTATGTTCCATTAACAAGGAACAATTGAGGTGGTATCACAGCCTGTTAGGTTTAATTTAGAGCAGTAACCAAACTCAATGTGTCTGTGGATTGGTCACAACCTCTTTAAACCATATTACAGAAGTGTTCTATACTAGAGGCGCGTTCTCTGCTGCACAACCCAATGGGAGGGTACCTACCTGACCTTTGACCTTTCCTCTGGGCGCTGGGGTTATGACTGGAGCAGGATAGGGGAGATTATGGAGAGAGAGAGAGAGAGAGAGAGAGAGAGAGAGGGAGCGAGGGGAGAGAGGGGAGAGAGAGGTTTTGAAGGCTGTGGACAAAGAATGGTTTCTTAAGGAGATATACATGAGCATTTAGGAGCTATGAGTGTCCAACAGTACCTTTGTCCTTTGAGCCTGCCTGTGAGAACGCACACATATACACACACACCATCCTGTTGAATTCTGTTTGTTTTCAAACGTAAAGGGGTTGTATAATGGCAAACTGGACATCCTTGCTGTTTTGAAGTAGAAGAGTAGATGGAGTGGTGGTGGTGGCGTAGTGGCTAAAGCACAGGGCTGTTAATCAGAAGGTCGTTGGTTCGAACCCCACAGCCACCACCATTGTGTCCTTGAGCAAGGCACTTAACTCCAGGTTGCTCCGGGGGGATTGTCCCTGTAATAATTGCACTGTAAGTCGCTTTGGATAAAAGCGTCTGCCAAATGCATAAATGTAAATGTAAGAGTACTATATAGGCTATGGATGTGCACAAGTAATTGATTAATCGAGCATTCATTCAGCTTTAAATATTCTACTAGTAAAAGCACTACTTGAATTTTGCAATTTGATTTTCCAATGTGCCTTTACCTGAAATGGGCAACATTGAAACGGGTTCATTCACATACATCTTGTCTTTAGTTCTCCCAAAAAGAAAATTCTAGCATTAATTATAATGATTGTATTGCTTCGGTAAACTTGGAAAGTATGTTTCTATGTGTAAGTGCAAAAGTGTTTTTTTGTTTTGTTTTTTTTTTTCATTTTTAAATCTAGATCTTGTTGTTTATGCATAGTGATCTTTTTTTTTTTTATAAGAGAACTTGGTTCAAAAGTTGAAGTTTGAACTGAAATTCAAAATTTCAAGTAATCAATAATTTTTTGTGTGTGTGTTTGTTTGTGTGTGTTAAAGTACTTGACACAATTGCTCAAAATGCCCAAAAGTTCTTCACAGTACACCCGGACTATTTATAGAAACTAAGCCACAAAAGTGGCTCATTCAGAAATATCCATGGTTGTATTGTCATATTTCAGCACATATTGTTTTCTGAACCAGTCACAGTGTAATCCAATCTTTGAAACAAAAAATACGAAAGTCATTTTAATAGAAATGCTTGCCTACACGCACACCACTATAGATAAAACAAGCGTAGTATATGTCCCTTTAAAGTGGATAAACGTTTTGTGTTTAAGCCCATGTTGTGCTAATGGAGTAATAGAGTCTCTCATTCTTTCACTGATGCATTTTAGAATAATTTCTGGCTTATGAATTGGAAACCTCAAAAGACTGCTATTAATTTTGAAACTTTTCACTGAAGGCATCCAAAGTTCTTTCAGTTAGTTTTTTTGTTTACTCTCTTTCATTTGTGTTCTCCCTGTCCTGAGGGATATCTTAATTACATAATTCATTGTTTCATCTCATTTACAGTTAGTGCAAATAAATGCATTGTTCAAGGCCTGTAGAGAGCAGAGGAAGAGATAATGAAGAGGGATCTCTGTTGATGGCAATACACAGTCAATGTCATAAAAAACAGTTCTGTAGGACATTAGGTTTTACTGATAATATAATTATCTTTTCTATAGTGTCATTCAGACTGTAGCCCCAGATGGGAATCCTACAGTGTATTTGATGTTTATGAAACACAATCATGGCAAGCTCAAACATGAAAAATCGCATGTATTGAAACTGCTGAAATATATATTATATACTCTATATATATTTCTGTCAAAATGTATTTACAGTAGTTTCTTCTTAGAAAAGAAAACAATATGTAACAGTAAAGTTTCAAACAAAGTATTCCACAGTATAAAGATTGAAATGCACTAAAATAACAATTCAAGTCACATTAAATGTTTCCCAAAGTCTACATTTGGAGATTGAATAATAGAAATATCTAGTCCCTGTAGTTTGCGTTTCCTTGCAATAGGCATTAAATCTGATAAACTCAGATCCTCCATAATACTAATATTTGCTATCCACATTGCAACAGCTATCACGAAGAAGCATTTACATGATTTTCTTTGAACTCCACATGAAAAGCGCTTGCAGAGAATGTCTTGTTTTGCTTTTACTGTTGTGCTGGCACTGTTCTCATTATGATACTTCATCCAAAATATGGCTTATAACAGGTCCTATCTGGGTTTGCTTTGTACAAGGAACATCTCGGTTACTGATGTAACCTCCATTCCCTGATGGAGGGAACGAGACGTTGTGTCTATGAGTTGACACTAGGGGTCGCTCCTGCGGAGCCCAGACATCTCTGATCTTGAGAAAAGGCCAATGGAAATTGACGTGTGGAATTTGCATGACGGTGCTGAGTCTAGAGACATCAAAGCACTTACCTGGCTCCTTGTGACCACTCCCAGAACAGCCTGGGATGGGGGAGGAAGATTTTCATCCTCGTGGCCCGTGGAGACTGTCGGCTCGGGGGCAGGCTTGTGCCACAGCTGGGCGTGTGGAAGCGGCAGGTCCGGTTCCAGGCTGCCGTACCTGCCAAAGAGACGTTGTGTCAATGAGAGAACCGGTGGCCAGCGGTCGTGATAACGATGGCCAGGGAGACCGGAAATAGAGCCCAGGGGCTGAGGAAACTGCTCTTTTTTTGTAAATGTGGGTACCAATAAGGATTCTCCACCCGACCCTCCAGTGGGGGAGGGAGTGGTCTGCTTACCAGCTCCCTTAGTGCAGTTTCCTGAGTCACAGAGCTGCCCGTCTCAGGGGCGCTTTGAAGCCTTCTTGGAGTTCTTGGTGGCTGGCCGTGAGGCGGGTGGCGTCATAGACCTGCGGGTAGCTCCGTGCCGGGGCTGGCCCTGAGGAGCGGGCTGTGGCGGGGCTGGTGTCGGTGTTGGCACCACAGGGGGATGCCCTGGGCAACGAGCAGACGGAGTGCGGGGTCTGTGGCTCAGCCTGGGCAAGATGTGCTGTATGGCCTCTGTCTGCTTCCTCACTGTTGAGAACTGCCGGGCGAAGTCTCCAACGGTGTCATTTTGCCGTTGTTCAGCTCTTTGTGTTTACGCAGCTCAATCAGAGAAATACACAACATACTGGATTTTTGGATTATATCAATAGATTTTTCTAGGTGTTTCTTGTGTTTTAATTAAAATCGTCTTTGTTACCATTGCCAAAATCAAAAAACCATTTGTCAACAAACATTTTCATCATTCATACCCAGGGTTGGTAGGGTTACTTTTTTAATGTAATCAGTTACCGATTACTGATTACTTACCAATGTAATCAGTAATGTAATCCATGTAAGGAATATGACAGTAATGTAATCATAAAACTTTTAATTAATTTTGGATTACCACAAGGGCACATATGTAAATAAAGACAAGATCAAATCAATATGATCTCTAAAACTTTAAATGATGCCTTGTTTGAGTAATATTATGAGTAATGTTGTAGCTGTTATTATATCTAATGAAAAGAAAGATGTACACTGCACCTACCAAGAAAACAGATAATGAGCTGTTAATGTAGAACAACTCAGTATTTTTAAAGAAATCTGGTGAGTACTCTCTCTGCTACAGAAAATTTTTATTTCTCATAAAGCAAATATAATTACAGATGCACTGATGTATGTCTTTCTGAAGAACTAAATCTGACAGGATGTACCTCAGATTCAAAATGCATTGCAGTTAGTGTGTGTAGGCAATTGTAATTTGCACTATTTATTAACGTCAGACTGTATTCAATATGTAGATCACATGTTATCATCATCATCATCATCATCATCATCGTTATTATTGTCATAATAAAATGCTGGAGAGTGTTTTTCCTCTGCTTGCTCATAATCCAAAGTCAAACATCACCAGCTAACAGTTTATGTCTGATTTCTTTGTTTATGTTTCTGTTTAATGAGGATTTTTAAAGGGGAAAAAAAGTTATGATTCCAAAAAGAAAACAAAATCTAGTTTTAAAGAATAGATAAAAACAGATTTAAACTTTTACTTATTCCTAATTACTATAAGTGTTGAACATGCTACATTTGCCTGAATGTCTCCCTCACCGAAACATTTGTACTGTTCTCAACATTAATTTATCGAAATCAGATAAATTCTTCATAGCATAGCAGGTTTTACATGTTTTCAGTTGAGTTTTATATTGTTGTTGTATTCAAAACGTATTTTTTTTTTTATCCCCTTTTCTCCCCAATTTGGAATGCCCAATTCCCACTACTTAGTAGGTCCTCATGGTGGTGCGGTTACTCACCTCAATCTGGGTGGTGAGGACAAGTCTCAGTTGCATGTCCCTCGCTTTGCATGACACCGCGGAGTCTCACAGCATGTGGAGATTCTCTGTGATCACATTGAGAGCGAGACCCACTAAACTAATTGTGACTATGAGGAGGTTACCCCATGTGACTCTACCCTCCCTAGCAACCGTGCCAATTTGGTTGTTAGGAGTCCTGGCTGGAGTCACTCAGCACGCCCAGGAAACTAGGAAACTAGTGAACTCCAGGGCTCTTTAGCCAGTGTCTTTAACACTGAGCTACCAAGGCCCTTGTTCATACCATTCATATACATTATGTGTCGGGGCTTACATATTAGTCATATAGTTTCTTCCAGTCTAGGTTGGTGAATCTTGCCTGCATAAGATGCAAATTGGGCCAGAATTTATGCCGGTACTCAAAAGTATGTCTCTACGAGACTATCTGGACTATTGTGCTGCGCAGTTCAACTTCTTCATATATGCTGTTTGATCTTCATATTTGCTTTTTGAACATGGTTCACCCCATTGAATGTGTATTTGTGTCAGTAATAAACTGGAAAAAGAGGGTTAACCCACTGTCATAAATTGTCCAATTACAGCAACCATGTTGTGCGAAAAAGAGAAGGGACACTGAAAAAGTATGGAAAAAGAAAAGAACAGATGGTGGCATCATTCTCTCCTCCTCTTTAGCCACTGGTCACTCCTTCCTCTATAGACTCAATGAAATGTGTGCTGAAGATAAATTGCAGTGTGTCTTTGAATGTGTGTGTGTGTGTGGTCTCAGGACTCTATGGTAATTGTGGGCTGTCCATGAAAGAGAGGCTCTCGTGGCTGTCATCTGGTTTCTGTCTAAAGGAAGAGCTGATAGTCTGAGATGAAAGCTTTTGTTAAACAGTTTTATGCCCCACTTACACTCACTCATAGACAGACGGCTTCCTAACACCCGTTAAAATTGTGTAAGTCTGCTTTGCTTTACAGGCAGGTCTTGTGGTTTTTATAAGTCATCTGTTCCTTATAAAATGCTTGAATGAATGTCAAATGTGAGTTAATAAAACTCAGAGGGTTTCTGTTTTGCCTCAGGCTCATGTGGAGTAGTCTGTGCACTTAGACAGAATGTTGTGAACTGAATAAAGGCATGAGACTTGTGTAAGGACATGCACACACTACATGTGTAATTATGCTCCTGTGTGTAATTTTGCCTTGATCTTTTTATTGAATGTGATTTGATGTTATTAGGTGTGTTCCAAAACCTAATTTGCTGCCTACTTAGACAATATTTATCATAGATGTTTGCCTTATGTGAAGGTTGTTCCAAACAGTAGACAAACTTACTGCCTTGTAAGATACCTTGTTTTGGCCAAAATCTAAGGCAGCATTGTGTGCATCCTCCAATGGATTAGAGAATCCTAGAGTGCAGCAAAGAAAATTAATCCAAGATGATTATGGAGGACTAAGTCTGCCAAAATTAGAAAGAAAGAAAGAAATATATGTGCAAATAAATGAAATATTGTAACAGAAATAAACAAATTCATTTTCAAATGTACTTTGAAACTTGTATTTCCTTATTAATGTATTTATTAATTTAGTAAAACCATGGTAATTTTCATAAGGGTTAATCATGGTTTTACTACAGTAGCCTTAGTTTAACTATATTGCAGTAAAACCATGGTAACCACAAAATTTGATTTTTTTTATATTACCATAGTGTTTATTTTCCTGTTTTATTTGTTTGTTTGTTTGTTTTTTGCTATGGTTTTACTGTAAATATCATGGTTGAAATATGACTACTCTAGGAAAACCATATAAACATTTGTGGTTATAATTTTAATAACAATACCATATTTAAACCACCGTATAGTATGGTTTTACTACAAATAACATAGTTCAACTATGGTTACTCTGTATCGCGAGGGAACACAAAATAATTGCGAGGTAATGCAAAACTATTTCAGAAGATACATTCACACCATGTCCTCTAAAGGGCTTTGTGCTTTTTTAATAGTTTGATTTTACATGATACTTAAAAAAAATAAAAAAATAAAAAAATCAGTTCATATAGATTGCATTCCCAAAGAACAAGTTCTAGTGGATTCAATTTTCCATTTATTTGAAAAATGTATATTCACCATAACATTTCCATGATTATTTCTTGAGTTTTTTAAATTTTTTAAAGACATTTCCCAAATAGCGCAGACTGACGCAAAGAAGGAACCTGCCTATGTAGACAGTGAAAAGTGAGGCAGCTCACTAGCATTTGGAACAAAGCTTATATGTGTTCACTTCTGTGTTCATTTTTAGAACTTAACATCTTTTCACTCCTCTTCCCTTCTAAGCTCTGGTGTGTCGCTGCCATGGCGACCCTGACCCCCTCCGTCTTATGGATTTTTGCTGTCTTCCAATTGGCGGCCTGTTCATTTCCAGAGGAACCTGGTCCTTTAATCTCTGCCCCTGCTGAGGGTAAGCACACACCCCTTCTCCTGTTATAGCATTATCAGCAGGTTTGTTTTTAATTGTCACATATGTCAAATATATGTCCTTTTATTTATGTACATGTACAGCATTATAGCACAATCAGCAAGCACTTCAATAGCACCACTGTCAGCTCAAAAACAGAGTCAACACAGAGTGTTAGAGTCAACACAGAATGTCATTTATGAGTAATTTATAAAACGTCTAGATTACTATTGTAACCTCCGTTCCCTGATGGAGGCAAAGAGACATTGTGTCTAAGAAGCGACACCAGGGGTCTATCTTGACAGCCTCACGCATCTCTGAACTTGAAAAAAGTCCAATGAGAAATTGGCAGACAGAATTTGCATGTCCCGTCTCCCGACACACGGGTATAAATGGATGGAAATGCGTCTGTCCATTTAGGATTTTCCCCTGAGGAGCCGAGAATGAGGTTTGGCCGTAACAGCGGCTCGGTTCAGCGACATGGCTGGGAGGACACAATGTTTTGTTCCCTCCATCAGGGAACGGAGGTTACAATAGTAACCTAGATATTCCCAGTCTGTCACTCACTTCGATGTTGTTCTGAAGAAGCGACACTAGGGGTCCATATTTAATCACGCCATGCGCTGAACAGTGTACGTGCGCTGCTGACGAAGGTGCGGGCAGGCAGTTGCTTGCCAAGGCAACAGGCCTCATCAGACTGCAAGTACCCTTCCCCAACGCTCCATAAGATCGTCATAACCTTCTGGTTCCCTACACCCCAAGGGGGGAACAAGGCGATGTGCCAAGCCTTTTCTCTCTCTATGTTTCTCGCATGGAGTTTAAAGCGGCTGGGGCCATCTTAACGCTATCGCACGCATCGGGGAAGGCATTCTTTTCCAATTCCTATTCTTTCAGGGGGAAAATACCCTGCGGAGACAACACCTGCCATGCTGTGGGAAGTAAAGAGTGGTGAAATACATCACATGGGTTTTCAGGTCGCATGTGGAAAATGGCGCGGTGGTAGATCCTACCTATTGAAAGTGAGGAGTTGCTACAAACATGACGACTGGGGGGCAGCAGGGACTGCCCAAAGGAGACGCAGGTCTGCTCGCAAGGGGACCGTACCGCGGAAAATACACACAGGGGGATAAGTCCACACGGGGCCCGTCCTGTGGAGCACCTATTCCAGTCCAGAGTAGTTTGAGTACTTGTAGTGGGTCTGGTCGGGGAATTCCTCCCCTGAATTTGCGGACCAGAGGGCAAGGGAGGAGTCATCCAGGGAGCCGGGTTAGTGGGATCTCCTGTGATAAGAGCGCACAAGATTGCCTCAGTGGTGGGGAAAGGCGCTAGATGCAAGCGGTACACCCGGTCAGTTGTTACCGCGTTACCGAGTTCTACCGCTTGGACCTGAGAGAACACAGGGTGAAACCGACTCAATCCTGAGATTGTAAAATCTTGTAAAGGTATTGGGTGTTGCCCAACCCGCTGCTCTGCATATGTCTGCTAGGGAAGTGCTTATGAGGATGCCACACTTCTCGTCGAGTGTGCTCAGACCCGCAAGGGCGGGCACGGCCTGGGTGTGATAGGTCAATGCTATGGCATCAACTACCCAATGGGAAAGCCTCTGTTTGGAGACAGCGTTCCCTTTCCGCTGTCCACCAAAGCAGACAAAGAGCTGCTCAGAACGTCTAAAGCTCTGTGTGCGGTCCACATAAGTACGCAGGGTGCGCACTGGACACAGCAATGAAGGGACTGGGTCTGCCTCCTCCCAGTGCAGTGATTGAAGGTTCACTCTGTTCTCTGAAGGGAGTTGTAGGAACCTTGGGCACGTAGCCCGATCGCGGTCTTAAGACGACGTGAGTGTCTGCCGGACCGAACTCCAGGCAAGTGTAGCTGACAGAGAATGCTTGCTGGTCCCCGACCCTCTTGATGAAAGTGAGCGCAATCAGGAGGGCCGTCATCAGGGAGAGGGCCTTGAGCTCAACTGATTCTTGCGGCTCGAAGGGGATCTCTGAAGACCCGAGATGACCACTGAGAGATCCCAGGAGGGGACAGGCTTGGCCGGAGAGGGTTCAACCTCCGGGCACCTCTAAGGAACCTGATAATCAAGTTGTGCTAACCCAAAGACTTGCCGTCTACTACGTCGTGGAGGGCTGCGATAGTGGCAACATAAACCTTCAAGGGTGAGGGGGACTGCCTCCCCTCCAACCTCTCCTGCAGGAATAAGAGCACTGACCCGACTGCGCACCTCTGCGGGTCTTCAGACCGGGAAGAAGACCAATTCGCAAATAAGCGCCACTTCAAGGCGTAAAGTTGCCTGGTAGCGGGTGCTATGGTTTTGTTGATCATGTCTACGACAGCAGGTGGTAGGCCACTTAGGTCTTCCGCATCCTGTCCAGGGGCCAGACGTGGAGGTTCCAGAGGTCTGTGCATGGATGCCAGAGGATGTCCTGTCTCTGAGAAAGAAGGTCCTTCCTCAGGGGAATTCGCCAGGGAGGGGCTGAATTACTTGTTCCTCGTCCTCCATGACCTAGCACAGTACCCGTGTAAGAAGGCACACTGGGGTAAATGCGTACTTGCGCAGCCCCGGGGCCAGCTGTGCCAGTGCATCTGTCCTGAGGGGAGCCTCCGTTCGGGAGTACCAGAGCGGGTAGTGGAAGGTCTCTCGGGAGGCAAACAGGTCTACCTGTGTCTTGCTGAACCGTAATTCTCGGGAGTGGGCCAGGATGAGCCAGTCGTCGAGGTATTTGAGTATCCGAATGCCCGCTTCCCTTAGCGGGGCAAGGGCAGCCTCTGCGACTTTCGTAAAGATGCGAGGGGACAGGAACATGTCGAAGGGGGGTGAGTGACTGAGGAGGAGGTCCTATGAAGGCGTCCTCTTGACCCGTCAGTACCGGCCGGCCGGGGGGCAGCAGTCGTGGGTCCGGGGCAGTGGGTCTGCATCCGGTGTGCCGGGACTGTTGGGGTGTGGCACCGGGATGCCATGAGAATGGCATTTGCATGCCGGTTGACCCAGAAAAATTGCTCTTTTATTGAGAATGTGGGCAAAGAAAACAACCTGAACTGAAGATTCTTCTCCCGGCCCTCCACCGGGGGACGGAGTGGTCTGCTTACCAGCTCCGGAGCAAATGTCTCAATTTGGGAGCCTTCCGGGTCCTGGAGGATGTTCATGAGACGGGGGATGTGCGCTGGGCCTAGGTTGAGGTTGAGCTGCAAGTTTTCTGGAAGCAGGAGGACGCCCTTGGCGGGCAGACGGAGCACGGCCTGTGCTGGTGGCGCAACGGGGCATGATATGAGAAATGGCCTCTGTCTGCTTCTTCACTGCTGAGAACTGCTGGACGAAGACCTTGACGGTGTCGCTGAAGAGACCGAACTGGGAGACGGGGGCGTTGAGGAAGCGTGATTTGTCCACATCCCGCATCTCGACCAGGTTCAGCCACAGATAGCTATCGCCTGCCCGAGTGTCCGCGCTGTGACCTTCGTGGCCCTGACACACGAGGCAGCGCCTGTGACCGTCAGGAGCGGAAAGAACTCGACCGCATCCAGGAACTACACAGGGGCAGAAGGGCATCTTTATAAAGATGCGTCCTGAAAAGGACGTTCAACGCTGCTGTGTATTGCTCTTTTAGAGAAATAAACTCTGTTAAGGAATATTCTCTTTTATAAAAAAACACTGTCGAAGCAACCAGGGGCAAAGCTGCACTGCCGTGCAGAGAAGGAGAAAGCTGCTGATATGCGCCGTAGATCCAACAGCATACGCACTTTCAAGAGAACTGAACCCCAGTTCAACTTTTGAAGTGGACTCAAGATTATTAATGACAAACCTTTATGTTAAGCCTATCATTACCCTTTAACAATGGTGAAATTTGGGTAACACATGGCCTCCCAGAGCTTGATTTGATTTACCTCTATTGTGCAGGAAGTTCCAGCCTATTCCTTTTTAAGTTGACTTTCTACATGTACATATGGCTGGCATATGATGTGTTGCACTGTTTCTAAGTAGTTTTATACATTATTGCTCATGGATTGATTAAATGCACTATATGGTTGTAAATTTCTAAGGGTCTTGTCACATAATGGTGCTGGAACAAACTTTTTGTGTGTGTGAGGGTTGTATCACTCCGGGTCCCTACGAATCCAGGATCAGTGATATTGATGAACAGCCCCTCAAGCATCTCTAATGATTCAGTAGAGACCAAGGGTTGAAGGTCAATTAGCACAGTATACTTTACACAATCAGAGATGCCTATGAACTGGAATATGTGTGTTTGAATTAAAGCGAGACAACGTGACTTTTCTTAAGGGTTTTTCAAAGTAAGCTGCAGCTAATTGCTCTTTACTAAGCGCAAAAAACATTTAAACTTCATGAAATGTGTCCAAACAACCAAAGGCAACAAAACAAGCCAGCAGCAATGGTATCACTTTCCTGTTGTCTTTGTTTTACAGTGGAATTAATTACTAGCCAAAACTGTAAGGAATATTTTTAGCATTCACAGTAAACTTTTGACTGTCTTCAGGCTTCTCTGCCCACAGACTGAGCAGACAGAAACTTGCTCTGTCTAACTGTGCGCAGAGGACACATTGCTGTCTATGGCTTTGTGTCTCATTCTAAATTTTAAATCAGTTTTCTAATTATGGTTCATCCCCCCTTCCATGGCATTTGGGAACCAATTTTCCTTATCTGAAATGCATAAAGTCTGAACTGCTAGCATTTCTTTTCAACAATGTTTACAGAGTTTTTAATGCAGGGATGTAGGAAAGAACGTACAATTTTGGGTTTGACAGTGCATTTGATAAAAACAGTCTGGTTCCGGAAGAAAAAATCCCATTCGTTTTCTCCATAGGTGAATACATTTTTACGATAACTTACATGATAAACCTTTGGAAGACGTAAATATTTGTAAAAATTATAATTTCCCACCCTTTCTGACCCTTCTTCTTTAAGACTTGTCAGTAAATGGCCACTGTTATGATTGGCTCTATGCTCTTGACTGACCTCTTCTTTTCGTCGCACTGCTTACCGCTACTGGGCAGCTACGGAAGTGATAAGGCAAATTATGTGTTGATGTGTTGTTGTGGAGGCAGTCAGATGCAATTGTCTACCACAGTGTGACATCACAATGTGATGTCTATAGAGAAAGTAAAGTATGAGTCATTTGGGCAGCTTGGTTTCAGCAAATGCTCTTTTGCAGTGAGGAGAAGTTTTGAGTTCTGAAACTTACAGTATGCTTTTTATAATACAGTCACCTCTTATATGTCAAAAGATCAAGGAAAATTGTATTCCTCATGTCATGACTTCTTTAAAGACAAACATACAGTGAGCTCTGCGTTTGTTAATTGATGGCATATCAGTCAGTTATTGGCATATCAGTGATATCAGTTATTTCAACTTCATAAAAAACTTTAATATTGGAATTTGTGGTAAACTAGCAGAAAAATGTCCTCCAATCAGAGAATTGTGAAAACTACTTAAATACATGCAAATATCTGAATATTATGCAATAAAATGTTAAATATATTGTTTCTATACTTGTAAGCAATGACTTTAAATCAGTAGTTTCCTATTTTCCTGTTTTTAATGTGATTATGTCATTCGCAATGCTTAATGGGATTGTAGTTCATTCCCTCTTTAAAGACATTAATTCTTGATCTTTTTCTTTTTGTCTGATTTTCAAATGCTATTTTACTTCAAATCAAAGTTTGTAATGATGTGATTCACCTCAGAGCTGGTTGATTTGGTTCAAGGCTAATAACTCTTTTATGAAGGATTTTATTAAATCCCTGTGTAAGAAATTAATGAGAAAAAAACACTTCCAGAACCAAGGTGGCTGAAAAGATGCTCTATAGCTGGATGATTTTTTATATATTTATGGAAGAATTAATGTAAGTTCTTTAAGAAAAATATGACCCTTAGCGACACAGAATTGCAATGTTTGTTTGAAGCAATTAAACAATACCTATATTTTATTAAACACAATATATATATATATATATATATATATATATATATATATATATATATATATATATATATAAATAAATAACTTTAGTTTATGCTTTGAACTGTATCACAGTGACAATTTTGATGGGGGGAAAAATTCACACAAAAGTCACCATAAAGAAAAGTATGTTTAAAAATCTTTTAAAATGTTTTAATAATCATTAGCTTCCTTTAAACACTGCTTGGATGGGTCTCTGAGAGTTAAAGCCTCTGGATGCTGGATTCCGTTCCAATGTATGTGTTTTACTCTAACCACCTCAAAATTAAGGGACGAATCAAAACTATTTCCAGTGGTAACTGACATTATACACCAACCTTGTGTTGAAGCATTGAAATTTGTTTTGTTATTCTTTTTCCTGTCTTTCTGTCCACAAGTAACTTGTAGAAAAGTGATGGACATAGTCCTGGATATATTCATGTGCCTCTTTCATCCATTTTTCCTCTCTTTTTTTCTTGTGAGCCATTGATGGCACATTTTGACTGTTTTTCCACTTTTTAATTCTCTCTGTCTTTTTCTTTTCTTTTTCAGTGGTGAGACGATATCCAGTATTTGTGGGCCGAGCGCATCGCTCGTATACACGTCAGGAGCCATTGTACATTCAAACAGTTCTTAAAGTCAACCGCACACTCTACATCGGAGCCAGGTAACATCCTCCAGCATTTAAACAGACACTTGAAGAAAAATATGTTTTTTATATAATATATTTACTCCAAAGTACTGTAAGCAATTTAGTTAACTTTCACTAGACTTAATTCGTTTGGCAAAACCACACCCTCCAATGACATGTCAGCCAACCCTGTATCAGCAAATTTATTGGCTTGGCTTTCTTGGTTAAAAAAAGGCAAGGGCACCCTCCTGACTCTTTCTTGCTGTTTACAGACCCTACAGGGGCTGTTTAGACTATAAGAGTTCTTTCGCTAAAAAAGCTAGATTCAGCGTCAAATGTCTGTGATTAGCCACTGGCTGGCAAAAGTTTATGGGTGAACCAGTTTAATACAGAGATCCTTTTACTGCAAGTTTAGAGCAAAAGTGTGGTTTTTCAGTCCAAAGACGAGATCCACTCTTTTTGTCAAGAAATAGTGTTGTCTTATAATACATCATACATTTAACAATCATTAGAGTTACATTCAGGTGTTGGCTAAAAACAACCAAAAAAGAAACATTTAATTCCAATCACACATAGCACGGTTGGGGTAAAGAAGCCATGCGACTCTCGTTGATATGTGCTCCACCAAGACACTTGCTGAATTCTTAAAGAGACAGAACCAGTTTAGCACTTGTTTTACTAATCAATGTACATTTTTGTAAATTATACAAGTCAGGGCTGTAGTTAGAAAATTCTTGGGCCCGGTAATCTGCCTGGGGGGGGGTGATCAGTTATTCCACATGTGCGCTACCCTGTAGATGGTTTTGTAGACGGCTTTCCCTGTTGCGCACTGTTTCCGTGTTTATATCCGCATCTCCCGCTGAACATTTAGCATTTACAAGCGCTCTGCAATATGGAACAGCCTTTCTGTGGGCATATGAAAAATTACAAGACATCATATTTATAGAGGGAATACATGGATTTGTACATTTTTTAAAAGCTAAAATGTGACCAAATTTATGAAAAACTAATGATAAAATCTAATTTTATAATGTGTATTTTCGTAATGTACCTAGTTACTCTAGATGGTCTCCTGTATAGTTAAAAGCATTAGCTGAGAGAGAATTTCATTCATATTTAATCAAAATGGACAGTATAAATTAAATATACATAAAAATTAATTGAAATGGAATTGGAATTCAAATCAAAGTTTGTAATGTTGTTTGTAATCGAGGGCTTGTGAATCTGAATGGAATCGGGAAATATGTTTTAACACCCAGTCCAAAAAAACAACTGAATATCAGTGCAGATCGACTCAAAAATGTGTTTGGTGTGAATGGCCCCTAGGGCTTTCACAAGACAGGTGCTTATTCTCAGTGACCGTTTGTCAGGTAGTAGGAATTTTATATGTGTAGAATTAAAAAATATGGGCTTAATGTACATTTAAGGTGTTAAAATGAATGTTAACAATGACGCCCACTCTATTAATACAGCATATTTGGTTTTAGATTACAAATTAGTATAAAATTAATAGGAATTCCTCTCACTTATTAATGCCTTTCTGTTTCACTAAACCATCTCAGAGTCTAATTGGCCTCAAATGGAAATGACAAGTTACACAATGAGAAAATGTCATTACCGTCTCAAAGCCCTGACATTAACACACCCTTCCTAATAGCTCAACACTGTGAGCCAAGATGGAAACATTACTGTCCACAATGAAACCCAATTTGGCTCTGGTCTGTGTTCCTTACACGATGCCATTGTGTGTGTTTGTGTGTGTGTGCGTGTGTGTGTGTGTGTGTGTGTGTGTGTGTGTGTGTGTGTGTGTCTTGTGGATGTTTTGGCTGAAAATCCATCCATTTTTCCTGATGTAATATTTAGTTACATCTTTGAAATCCTTCACAGGAATAGCCCTTTAAACTCAGAGCTTGGAGGATTTAGACTCCCAGCGCAGCTCACATGTGGTCCTGGTTAGGTGGTGGTTGAAAGTTAAACCCCTGTTCCCTGACCTTTACACCATCTATTACACGTCAAACAGCTTAAACGCTTCGTTTTTCTGAAGCAAGAGAACAATTATAGTCTGAGCCACTCTCATAAACTCGTTTTGGAAAGTGGAATCTCTTATAAATCAGTAGCTGTCTGCACAAAACTATGAGACTGACATTTCAAGACCTGCAAAAAACTCGATGTAAGACTTCAAGACTTTCTCAAATCATAGAGAACCCCAATTTGAACTGGTTGATGGATTTTCTTGATAAAATTCATAAAATTATCAAAATTGTTTATTTACAAACTTTATTACGCTACATTTAGATGAATCCGGATACATTTGAAAACTGTGACTTTTTCCAAAAGAAAAAACTGAAATCCCTTTACTGTGAACCAGGGCTGGACTGGGAAGAGAAATCAGCCCGGGATTTTACATGGCAACTAGCCCAACTGAGCCAAATGTTGTTGAGTGGGGTGTTTGCTGTTCTTTTCTTCATATCGCGCGCCATTTTGTGGTCCGTTCTGCATAATTGCTCATTGTTGCTTATCGCGGCCCTTCCGGCACGTTTCGCAGCCAAACCACCGGCCCACTCGGTTCTCCCGATAGCCATTCCACCCCTGATCAACCCAAAAGTGCTTTGGCCCACCGGGAAAATGCCCGGTATGCCAGATTACCAGTCCAGCCCTGCTGTAAACGTGGAAGACATAAGAAGCATGGCCCTATGTCATTTCCATGAACAGTCTGAAATGCAATTGCCCTCATGTTCTGCCGCCGGACAGCAATTCTGAGTAAACTTCCTGTTGCCTTTAAAGGATGCAATGTAAATGTTGTACAAATTAACATTTATCATTAACATCGCTATCAAAGTGTGTAGCAAGCATAATAATGCAGCTACAAAATGGGCCGCCGTCTTAATTGCTTTGGGTTCAATTGATCACATGACTGCGTCACATGACAGCAAATAAGTCAATTTTCGAATATCTCCTTTTTCCTTCTCCACACTACAATACACAGACAGCAAGAGAGAGTGTTTTTGAAAAGCTCAGTTTTCACTGGACTAAAACACTATATCAGTGTGGATGGAAGGCCAAAACGTAGCAAAATTTATATTTAACACATATTAGTGTGGACATGGCCTATAAAGTTACATGTTTTGGTTGCATCCCATTTCTCATACTTCTACTGTACACTGAAAGTATGTACTATGCTGGTAATGGGAAAGTACATACTTTTATGTATTTAGTAAGACATAGGATGGCAGTATCTTCACAGCACAGTCCCTTTGTCGTATACCGTTAGGATTGTATTGTAAGTGTTCGCATCTAGCTTAATTAATTACTTATTACTGCTTACATCATTCATTCCACAAAAAAAAACAATTCCCTATGGAAAAAAAAATGAATGGGATTTTTACTGAGCCAGACTGTTGCATTCTACAGTTTGCCATCTGTGCATCTGTGATGGAAGCAGATATTAATGCCATTGTACTTTGATAAATACCATGATTACAACATTCCAAGAATACCATGCTATTGCCATAATGGTAGTGTCCAAAAGGCAATACTATTTTCAATGCACAATTATTTGAGAGGATTTTTGATAATTATATACTAAATAGTATATATAGTATGTGAATTGGGATGCAGCATTTGTGTTAAGACCTATATTTTCTTATTAATAATATGTCTGTGTATGCAATGTGTGTGTATGTCTTATGGTGCAGAGATGACCTTTATCGAGTGGAGCTGGACCATGTATCTGGAGATGAAATGTTTTACAGCAAAGTGAGCATTGTAACTCTCTCTCTCTCTCTCTCTCTCTCTCTCTCTCTCTCTCTCACTAATGCACAAACACATACACTCAGTGTGAATATGCATATGTGAATACTCCACTTATCCTCTGATGAACATCATGACGATTTTCTCCTCTTGTCATCCTGCAGAAAAGGACATGGGAATCCAACAAGAATGACATCAGGATCTGTAGAATGAAGGGCAAACATGAGGTGCGTGTTCCACGGCAAATTGCAAAAGGTTTTTATGTTACACAGCCATTTTAGGACTGTCTGAGTGAGGAAATTTACTGAGAGCAATTTGAGTGATTTACTGTTGCAATGTTTCAAACCCAAGACAATGCTGGATGCAATTACATACTTATAACATTTTCCCAGAGAGTATACACAATCCATATGTCAGGATTTGGTACATAATTTCTTAGTCTCACAAAGAAACGTCACTCTAGCATTGTTTTCCCATAGAACCAAGTTCCTTTGTGACTGCTTTTTTCATTTTAAATAAGAAAACTTTTAATGCAAGTATTAGATTGATGTTACTCATATACTATATGTGCTGGTATAGAACTTCACCATCCATATTTAGATCATTATTTGGCATATCTACTGAGCAAACATGCCTCCTTTCTATGCAAATGAAGCTTAGGTAATGCACCAGATTCACAAACATTAGCGCTATTTGCTTGAAGCATTTATCATTATGTTATTACTGTCCACGGAAAGCTGCGGTAAAACTGAATTGTATTTATTTAAACAAGATTTTGTTTTACTCATTTATACAAATTGTGATCAGATCACATGTCCTTTAGCGAATCAGCTGGTAAAACGGTTTTAAAGTCCTGTTTTCTAAGCTTTGTGAATCATAGTTGCACTGAGTTCAGTCCTCAGGTCTGATTCACAGACTTGAATTCTGTCTTTTCTTTCATATTTAAATAAGTAATAAACCTGTTCTTATTCTTTAGTTCAAAGGCTAATTACCTTCTGCATTCTCCCCACTTTCATAATGTAGGCATGAGTCTTGCTTTTCTCTCTTTCGTCAAGCAACATTTTTTTTAATAGATGTGTATGACTGCAGGGGAGAGAACTTCAAGGGACCGAATGCCAAACCCGGACAAGGATTATTGTTTGGCAAGAGGGAGCACACAAATTAGACTTGCCTGCCACACGCCCACATGTTCGCAGAAATCTGAGACATCAAACATGCACCTGTGAATCTCTGCCTCTGGCACTTTCTGCAACAGTGCCCAGCACTCTTTCTCTCTCACTTTTTCCTTGTTGCTCTTTTAGTGTTCTTTTTGTCCATGACCACTAATTACCTCATAAATGATAAACTGCTTTTCACAGAGTTCACCTCTACTTGTATGAGAATTAGTGATATAAGAAGTGATATAGGGAGGAAAAGAGCAAGAGAGTGGACAAAAATAAGCACTTTCTCTAAAAGATTAAGCATGTTTATGTGGGTATGACATATTAATAGGATGTCAGTCTTGTCGGATTTGATCTGCTTCAATCTTACTGCTGCAGAGCAAGTGCAGAGGCTTGTTACTGCTAGAACATATCCAGAGATACTGAGTTAAACATTTGGATATGTGCACACGTAGAAAAACACAAGATATGCTACACCAAGCATGTACGACATGCTGATGCACAATTAGACATATTTGGCAAGCCGATTGGCTTTCCGCAAGATACAGCGATATTAGAGCATGAAGTCAACATAACACAATATTCATTACCCATTTACTTTCATTTACTTTCGAGTAAAACAGGATGTTAACCATCTGAGGACCAAGCGTGACCACTGTGTGCATTTGTAACTATTAGCACCTAATTAACAAACAAAAAATAAATACAATTCTAGAGCAAATAGTTTTCCTAAAAATGTATTTCCACATATGTGGACAGTGGGACAAAGTTGTGAAATTTTAAATGATAGCAAGCTACAGAAAGACTGATTTTTTTAATCAAATTGTTAATTATGTTTCCAGAACTGTTGGTTATTTACATTTTTGAGACATCACAGACAGTACATCAGAAATTAGCATAAATAATTTTGATTTAAAGTAATGGCCATTATCATCCAATCACTGCCAACCATATTAAAATAAAATGATACATTATAAATTCTAAACCTATGTACTGATTATCATTGTCCCATGTCTGCCAAACATGTTGAGTAGTCCAAACATCATCTGCAGCCTGAAACTGAACTTTTGGTCTGATTTTAGGAGTGAATGCAGTTAGCTACATAGAGAGCTATAGGATGTTCCCTTGCTCCCTACTTATTGAATGACTTAGCCTCCATTATGCTGTCTGTCTGCACTGGTCTCAGAACAGTTCGAAATGCACCTTATTTTCAACTCCATATAAAGCCTCTGAAAGCAAAATTTTTCAGCTTTTGGATGAACCCATTGATTCTTAATGTGAAAATGCACAGTGAATATAGGAAGGCAGAGATAGATATAACAACATTTATATTAAAATGAAGCTAAATGACCCACGGATGGGTTAATGTTGAAAGTTATTCAAAATAACAACTTTTGATTAAATAATGTCACAAAATCCACATATGTGGATATCATAAAATGCATGAATTGTATAAAGTGCATATTAAAAGGAAACTAGAGACACTACTCTTTACTCCCAAACAGTTTTCACTGAAAAACCAGAGGCACTTTTGTTGGCTCTGCATCTATAGAAACACTTCATGGAAATCGACGTTATGTTGTTGTGTCACGTGACTCTGTGCGGCAGAAGTTTAACCCTTAAATGACAATCTAGATTGTTTTGAACTGTATTCAGCTGGTTTAAATTAATTTCAAATATGCGTTGTGTAAAGCGAAGCTAAAATACAATGTCCACGCATGTGGTCGTACAAGGTTAAAGGAAAAAAATATGATGGGGCTCAATTGTATCCATTAGGAATTGATTTGATTATGAAAAGTGATCTCTGTATGCAGTAAGCGGTGATTGGAAAACCTTTTTGAAAAAGGTCATTATTTTTGAAATTCCGTTTAGTGTCATTATATGCAGAAATTGGACCCTTTGCCTTTAGGAGGGTAAATAAGTTACATTTTTATTTCATGTTGAATTTAAACTTATATTACAGATCCGGGATCAGGTTTAGACTTTCATATGCTCTGGAGTCAAATTTTATGGATGTAGGAAGTGATGTCAGGTGATTTGAGGAGACACAGTTGTGTTGGAGCAGGTATGAGTTCCCTCAGTAATTGTTGTTTAATTAAATATTTCAAGCTGCTTGATACAAGCTGACATGATTTTGCAATGAGGGAGGAAATTCAATATCTTTATTCTAACTCCCATTAACACACACACACACACACACACACACATGCGCACACACACGGTCTATGGAGATCTGCTTCAGCAAAATGCAAATGCAATCTTATTCCCAATATGCATGTCTTCTTAAACACAGGAATACACACTCATTCACAAAGAAGTATGCAAAATTATGTCACTATAAATATAGGGAACAGGATATGATGTCATGCACTAGGGCTTCTGTTTTCAATAAATAATGAATTATAAATGACAAATATTAATAAATCAAAACTGTAAAAACAATTCTAGAGATGTCTACTTTTCCACAAAAATGCAACCCATAACAATTTGACATTTGTATCCTTTGCATTACGCCAAGAGATTCTTTGTGAATTTCTTTTAACTGCACAAAGTTACAGGTCATAGAAATCGCAGTCAGTGGGATGGGTCATGCTGTGTAGCTCAGTCCATAGTGAAATATCATTGGACCAAAATCTCACTACACATAGTCAAAAAAAAGGTATGCCACAGCGATAGACAACAGAACACAACACAGCTGCACAAAACCCAGAGAACAGAACTTACTAAACATGTCTGAAGAGTTTGTATTCAAAGAATATATGCATTTCTATGCCAAGCCTTAATTTTTTGAACCGGAGTCCTCAGTCACACAGAAAGAGATGGGAGTAGGCGGGAATGTCTGTCAACTCCTCTCCATTTTTAACTGGTGAGTATTTGTGACAGACCTGAAGAGAGTGAGTCCTCTATAAAAACATTCGGTAAGTGTAACATTTTCAGCCAAAATCAAGTCGTTTTTAACAGGCTCATGAGATGCTGGCTTTAATATAATGTTATGAAAACGTTTTTGGACCAGTGCCAGTTCACAGCGGACAGAGTTTCCCGTGCAATGCTGAAATAGAAACAAGTGATCGATAGAATACCGTCACTCATCATGTCTGATTAGGATAAAACTGAATAACATAGGATAGATACCTTATATAGTGTGTCGTCAGGATAGGACACGGTGTAACTGTGGCTACTTGTAGCCTCCTGTATGATTTTGTTTGATTTCTGAGTAATGCGTTGTAAAAAAATAAGGCTGGGCATAGAAATGCATAAATTCTTCAACTCTCACTGTTGCTGTGGGCGACCTTTTTTTTTAATAAAAAAATTAATTAATTATTTTAAATAAAATTAGTTTTCGCTTGAAGGCCCCATGACTTTGACTGAAGGCCCCATGGCTGTTGCTCTCGTGCCCTACCATGAACGTGCACAGGAGATCAACGGTCAGTCCACAGTTTCACTAAATAATACATTCGATTTTGGTTTGTTTCGCACCAAAACTTATCGGATGCTTTCATTACAATCATGAGTCTCATGGAATCTGTAGTAGACATGAACGAGTTAATGTTTTGATTGTCAAGTGATCATGGTGGGGGTGTCGCGGGATTATGTAGGTATGTGAATATTAGTCACCTGTTCACTGATTAAGATAGGTGTGAGAGGTGAGCAGGGGCGATGTATTCTTTGTTGACCACTAAACTTTGTACCATCAAGAAACATCAACCAGCAATGAAGAATTGCTAGTAAAAGATCAGCCACCTCATCGATGTTTTTATTTATGCGTCACAAGTGCATAAAGTCCCTGTCTTAGTCTCTCAGCGGTATCATCATAGGATTGAGTGGCCGCTATATTATGTCAACAAAGAACATTCTCAGCGGACGCGCTAAGTGGATTAAGTTCACATCGCACTACGGAAGACAGGATTCTGCTCAATTAAAAGGAAAGGAATCCTACAGCCACAGAATTTGAAACGCCAGCGAAACTTGATCAGCAAAGCTCCAAAGAGAAGCAAGCAAACAATCACAGCCAAGGTAAGCCTGTTGGGCTTTGTTCTAATCAGCTGTGCAGTATTGGATTGCGCGCAGATTGAATTGTGATCGCTATCTATCCATTGGGGATGATCGCGCGGTTGTGTTATTGTTTGTTGTTTGGCTTCAGTTGATGTTACACAGAGCTCTGGTGTTTAAAGCTTATTGTTGGTGATCCGTTTTGTGTTGAAAAATAATGTTGCGTTGTTGACGGCATTTGTTTACGTGCCGCCGACACTGTGTTATTGGAGGATTTGAATGAATATACGAACATTGTTGACTTGTGAAAAAACATAAACATGAGTGAAGTGAGTGTTGATGACGTCACTGGCTTTGAAATGGATTGCGGTAAAAGAGAAAGTAAACTTACTGCAAAGGCCTTGGCGAACAAAATTGAAAGTTTGCAAATGAAACGAAAATCAAATGAAAACAAACTTAAGAGCCAGATACCAGAGATGAAAAATCTGATGAAAAGAAAGGAAAATGCCTTCCAGATGCAAATTGAGTTTAAAACTCTTGTTCAGCTTTGTGAAAATGCCAGCAAGATGCATGACATGGTGATTCCTTTACTTCCTAAAGATGAACAGGAAAAACAAAACGAATGGTTTTGGAGTATTATGAAATACAGCAACACATTTAAAGATGCAGTTCAACACTGGTTGAGTGAACCAGAAGGATCATTGGAGAATGTTATGTCTGTTCAATCTTGTGCTGGTGCAATGCAGGAAGAGTTCCCCAATACTCAAGTGCTAGTTCATGCTTCATTCATGGTTATATCAGATAACTTACAAGATGACATCAAACCAACTGACAGTGTATCAAATGTGGGGAGTATATTATCCAAAATTCAAAGCTCAACAACGGAAAGAAGATCTGCGGCATCATCTACTTCTTTTGTACGTCTCAAAGCAGAGGCTGAGTTAGCAGCATTAAGGGCACAACAAAAATTCTTGAAGGATAAACATGAGCTGGAGGATCAAGAGGAACAGCTACGGAAAAAAAAGGAACAACTTAATTTGCATGGAGAAATTGCAATTCAAATGGCCAAACTGAATGTTTTGAAATCTCAGAGTGTGTCCAGCAGTAAATCTGACCGTTCAGGAAGGAAACATTTCAACTTAGAGAAGGAACAAAAGAAAACACAAAGTCTTAATGCCAGTGCTAAATTATTTGTTCCTCCAAAGCTTTTAAGAGAAAAAAGATCAATGCATGAGTGTTTGGAATCAGGTGCAAGGCCTAAAGAGAGAATTGTACAACAACGGGTATTTTCACAGCCTCAGCCAGTGGAACAACATCCATCTAGATGCCAAACAGTGGAACGGAGATCACAAGGAAATGTATTAAATTCCCATGATGTATCCAACGATGGAGAGCAAAATAACATATTGGGAATAATGAGAAAGCAAAATGAAATAACAACACTATTGTTAAAACAGCAATGTTTATCATCCTTGCCCAAAAAAGATCTTAATGTGTTTGATGGTGATCCATTACAGTATCATGCATTCATGAGAGCTTTCAAAAATAGCGTTGAAAGTAAGACCGATAACGACAGTGATTGCCTGTACTACCTTGAACAGTATACTGTTGGTTTTCCAAGGGATTTGATACAGAGTTGTCAGCATATTGATCCACAAAGAGGATACATTAGAGCCAAAACTTTGTTGCAGGAACATTTTGGCAATGAACAGAAAGTTGCATCTGCTTATATTAATAAAGCTCTTTCATGGCCTCAAATTAAAGCTGAAGATGTGAAGGCTTTGCAAGAATACAGTCTTTTTCTTAGAGGCTGTGGTAACGTCATGGAGGAAGTGCAGTATATGTTTGATTTGGATATGCCTGCCAATATGATGATAATTATAAAGAAATTGCCCTACAGACTCTGGGATAAATGGAGAACAGTGGCTTGTGAACTACAAGAAAGACACAGACGCAGAGTTTCCTTCATTGATATTGTTCACTTTTTAGAACATCAAGTCAAAGTTGTAACAGACCCAGTATTTGGAAACATACAGGATGTTTCTGTAGTAACTAATACAGATTTGAAGAGACCAAAATCACAATTTCGGCCTGGAATAAAAGGAACTAGCTTTGCTACCACAGTGGTTGCTGCGAGCAAAGAAAATGAATCCGAAAATACAGCAAAGAAAAAGGTTGGATTTGAAATGAAAGAATGTTTCTGCTGTAGAGGTGCACACACATTGGGTATGTGTCCTCAGTTGGGAAAACAATCCCACAAAGAGAAGATTGGCTTCTTGAAAGAAGGTGGAATTTGTTTTGGGTGTTTGTGTATTGGGCACATCAGCAAAGAGTGCAAAAAATGTCTTTATTGTGATGTTTGTGGTCTTAGACATCCTACTTTGCTGCATATATTTTCCAAAGCAAAGGCAACCGATATAACTGAGAAGAAATCAAAAATGGCAGTGGATGATGTTTTAGTATCTAGTGGTCTTACTGGGGCTGGTGATCATGATTGTAAACTCCCGATTGTGCCTGTACAGATCAAGGCCAAGAAAGGCAGCAAAATTGTCACCACTTATGCCTTTTTAGATCAAGGGAGCACTGCTGTGTTATGTACGGAGAGTTTAATGAGAAGACTCAACCTCACAGGAAACAAGGTGCGGATACTTTTACGAACTATGGGGCAAGAAAAGGTCGTAAGTAGTCATGTTTTGTCTGGACTGGAGGTAGCTGGCTTGAATGGCCACAACTTTTGTGAAATACATCAAGTTTATACACAGGAAAGTATGCCTGTTCATAAAGGGAATATACCTAGAGGAAGAGATCTTCAAAGATGGCCCCATTTAAAGAGTGTTCATTTACCTGAGATTGAGGCAGGGATTGAGCTGCTGATAGGGACAAATGTTCCTAAAGCATTGGAACCATTGAAGGTAATCCGCAGCGTAAATGATGGACCCTATGCAATCAGGACAATGTTGGGATGGACTGTGAATGGCCCACTCTCTGGAGACAGTGAGAACAAAATGGATTGTGCTCAGCCAGAAGTCACTGTCAACAGAATTTCAGTTGTGAATTTGGAAGACATATGGCAACAGCAGTTTAAAATGGACTTCCCAGAATGTAGCCAAGATGAACAAACTGGCTATTCAAAAGAAGATCAAAAATTTATGGAAATGGTGACATATTCTGTCAAATTTGTTGATGGGCATTATGAGATTGGTTTACCTCTGAGAAAGAGAGTTCAAATGCCAAACAATCGGAAAATTGTGGAACAACGTGCCTTGCATCTAAAGAGGAGACTTCAAAAGGATTCAGGTTTTTTTTCTGACTATAAAACCTTTTTGAAGGATATGGTCTCCAAAGGTTATGCAGAGCAAGTGCCAGCAGAGGATAGGACACGTAGTGATGGAAAGATCTGGTGCATCCCACATCATGGTGTCTACCATCCTACTAAGAAAAAAATCTGTGTGGTATTTGATTGTGGAGCAAGTTTTCAGCGAACATCACTTAATGCTCAACTCTTGCAAGGACCAGACCTTACCAGCTCACTCATTGGAGTGATAACAAGATTCCGAAAGGAACCAGTGGTGATCATGGCAGATGTAGAATCAATGTTCCATCAAGTAAGAGTGTCAGCTGATGATGTTGATTTGTTAAGGTTTCTTTGGTGGCCAGATGGGGACTTAAGTCAAGATTTAGTTGACTTTAGGATGCGGGTACACCTCTTTGGAGCAACATCATCTCCTAGCTGCGCAAGCTTTGCACTTAGGAAATGTGCACAAGATCATAAAAAGCAGTTCAACAGGGAAACAGTGGATAAAATCTTACATTCCTTTTATGTTGATGATTGTTTGGTTTCAGTCGCTTCAGTTGAACAAGCGGTAACCTTGTACCAGGAGCTTGTATCCATATGCGCCAAAGGTGGATTTAGGCTAACAAAATGGATGAGCAACAGACGTCAAGTGCTAGACGCAATACCGGAGGATCAAAGAGCAAAGACAGTGAAGGACTTGAGTATGGATTTGGATTCTCCATCAGTTGAGAGAGTGTTGGGAGTGCAGTGGTGCATTCAGTCTGATGTATTCAAATTCAAGATTGCAATCAAAGACAGGCCTCTGACCAGAAGAGGAATCTTATCCATGATTGGTTCCATCTACGATCCGTTGGGAATTGTGAGTCCTGTAGTGTTGTTTGCAAAAAAAATCTTGCAAGATATCTGCAAAGGAGATTCAGGATGGGATGATGTCTTGCCTGAATTGGTTGTTAAAAAATGGACCACATGGCTGCAAGAACTTCACCATCTGGAATGTTTTGAGCTTCCCAGATGTTTAAAACCTCCCAACTTTGGTGACATCACAAATGCACAGTTGCATCATTTTTCTGATGCGAGCCAGGATGGATATGGAACAGTGACATACTTGCTTTTACACAACATGCATTCTCAAGTACATTGTGCTTTTATCATGGGAAAATCAAGAGTAGCACCAATTAAGTCTGTTAGCATTCCTCGTATGGAGCTCATTGCTGCTACCATGGCAAGCCGAATGGATGTGTTATGGAAGAAAGAACTGCATCTGCAGCTTCAAGATTCTGTCTTTTGGACGGACAGTGCTTCTGTTCTCAAATACATCAAGAATGAGACCTCACGATTTCGAATATTTGTAGCCAATCGAGTGACAGAAATCCTCAAGGCCTCTCAAGCTTCACAGTGGAGATATGTAGACACAGCAAGCAATCCAGCTGATGTTGCTTCCAGAGTATCAACTGTCCACGTGTTTCTTAAGAACAAGACATGGACCTCAGGTCCTGCCTTTCTTCTTCTTCATGGAAGTAAGTGGCCTGCTAATCTCAAAGAACTTGAGAAGCTTGAAGTGGATGACCCTGAGGTCAAGGAAAGCATTGAGGTTAACTTTGTTCAGCTCAAAGAAGAGGATGATGTGCTTTCACGTTTCATCCATCACTTTTCTTCTTGGTTCCGTTTAAAGAAAGCATTGGCTTGGATTTTAAGATTTAAGAATCTGCTCTTGTCTTTTAGTAAGAAGAGGAAACAACTGAGACTTGATTTTGCTCATTTTAATTCAAATGAACAAGTAATCTCTGTGGAAAGAGAAATGGAGACTTTCAAAGTTCAACTTGAACAATCTCACCTCTCAACAGAAGAACTTGAGACTGCTGAATTGGAGATTATTAGGCTCTCACAAGAAAAGATGTTTCCTGATGAGCTTGCTAGCTTAAAAATAGGTGAAAGCGTAAAGAAAAGTAGCTACATTCAGGGACTGTTCTTGATGATGTTTTAAGGGTTGGTGGACGATTGAGTAGGGCATCAATGCCTGAAGAATCCAAACATCCAGTCATTTTGGCCAAGAATTCTCACATCTCGGATATCCTCCTGAGACACATACACCAGGAGGTAGGACATGCTGGTCGTAATTATATGTTGTCCAAATTACGACAAAAGTATTGGATTACTGGTGTAAGTACAGCAATAAGAAGAGTATTGTCCAAATGCATCATCTGTCGAAGACTGAATTCACTTCCAGGATGCCAAAAGATGGCAGATTTGCCATCAGAAAGAGTTACTCCGAATGAACCTCCATTTACCCGTGTTGGGGTAGATTATTTTGGACCTTTTGAGGTAAAGAGCAGAAGAAGCGTTGTGAAAAGGTATGGAGTAATCTTCACCTGTTTAGCCATACGAGCCATACATATTGAAGTGGCACCCTCGTTGGACACAGATTCTTTCATAAATGCACTGCGACGTTTCACTGCAAGACGTGGACAAGTCAAGGAACTTCGATCTGATAATGGAAAGAACTTTATTGGAGCAGAACGTGAGTTAAGAGTCTCCATAAAGGAATGGAATCTGTGTAAAATCAATGATGTCCTCCTTCAGAAAGGAATTAAATGGACGTTTAACCCCCCCAACTGGATCACATTATGGAGGGGTATGGGAGAGGTTAATTAGATCTGTGCGGAAAGTCCTGAATTCTACCTTAAAGGTGCAGAATCTAGATGAAGAAGGCCTACACATCGTTCTTTGTGAAGTGGAAGCTATTATTAATGGTCGTCCAATTACCTTAGCATCCACAGACTCCAGTGACTTGGAAGCATTAACACCAAACCACCTGTTGCTTTTGAGGACTTCACCATCTTTACCACCAGGAGAATTCAAAAAGGATGATGTTTATGCTCGCAAACGATGGAAACAAGTCCAGTACATGTCAGATTTGTTCTGGAAGAGATGGGTGCAGGAGTATTTACCGCAGCTGCAAGAACGTCAGAAATGGTCAAGAGTCAAACGCAATTTTAAATCAGGAGACATAGTGCTTATAGTGGATAACACAGCACCTCGAAACTCTTGGCTTATGGGATGCATAATTCAAACTTTTCTAGACAGAAAAGGATTTGTGCATCGTGTGCAAATTAAGACTAAAAGCAGCTGTCTGGACAGGCCGATAACCAAGGTCTGTCTTTTACAAGAAGCAGAAGATGGATAACTTCATTTGTTACC
Organism: Xyrauchen texanus; assembly: GCF_025860055.1. Lineage (NCBI taxonomy): Eukaryota > Metazoa > Chordata > Actinopteri > Cypriniformes > Catostomidae > Xyrauchen > Xyrauchen texanus. Next base: position 43,101,849 of record NC_068284.1, read on the forward strand.
TGACTTTTTTTTTTACTTTGACATTGGCCTATGAGCTGGACAAAGATAAACTGGAAAAAATACTTTAAATATGAGTATTAACACCTTTTTGCTTGACTTTTTTCAAGATTTTTCCTTTTTTGGAAGAAGAAATGGACATTAGCCTATATGATGTTGTTAATGCATTGTTAATTTGAAAAATTCATGTCTCTAATGAAAATGTAATCATTATTTGATAATAATTAGGGGCTGGAATGTAGTAGACATGAACGAGTTAATGTTTTGATTGTCACGTGATCATGGTGGGGGTGTCGCGGGATTACGTAGGTATGTGAATATTAGTCACCTGTTCACTGATTAAGATAGGTGTGAGAGGTGAGCAGGGGCGATGTATTCTTTGTTGACCACTAAACTTTGTACCATCAAGAAACATCAACCAGCAATAAAGAATTGCTAGTAAAAGATCAGCCACCTCATCGATGTTTTTATTTATGCGTCACAAGTGCATAAAGTCCCTGTCTTAGTCTCTCAGCGGTATCATCATAGGATTGAGTGGCCGCTATAGAATCATTTATTAGACTTCTGAATTATACTTTTGTGTTCTTTTGAAGCTTGATGATGTAGTCACAATAAACTGCCATTGTATGACATCACTGAGCACAACATTTATTTGTATTTATTTATATAACAATTTCTCCCTTTGTGCTACAAAAGGAAAGAAAGTCATATAGGGTTGACAATACAGGGGTGGGTAAACAATGACTGGATTCAATTTTTTGGGTGAACTATCCCTTTAAAAGACAGACCTACCATGAGCTCAGAGGTTGTTATTTGATGGCATATGATTCTGTTGAAGCCATCAGTTCACGTTTTTTTGTGTTTAATATCCAGAGGGGAAAATCCACCAATCAGAGAGTCACGGCAAACAAAGCTGGCCAACGAGCTCACAGGTGCAATGTAAATAACACAATCAAATCAGTTTCCATACACTATCAAACTTTTTATATATTTGTATCTATCCAAATAATTTCAAAGAAAATAGTCCTATATTTTTCCATACTTATAACCAACAAATTTAAATCGATGGTTGTATATTTTTCCATAGTTTTTAAATTGATTACGTCATTCACAATGCTTCATGGGATTGTAGCTCATTCTCTTATGAAATATGTGAAGTACATAGTCTTGTACCTTTCTTTTTTTATTCAATTTTCAAATAATTTTTGCTTCAAATCAAAGCCTGAATTGTTGTGATTGACCTCAAAGCTGGATGGCCTGCTTCATGGCTTAGAGCCTTTTTATGTCAAATTTTAATGAAATCCCTTTGGAAAAAGTAATGGGAATATTCTTCCGGAACCAAAACGGCAGAAAAATGGGTGGGCACAGTTGCGCTTTATTTCACATCAAATATGATCTGTTTGACTCTGATTTGTTGCTTTGTGCAGCATTTTACTTTCAATTTGGACAGAAAAATTAGTTGACATTGGTAAGTGAACGTATTTTACATCAAACCACAACCCTGTTTAGGCGTAAATGTGTAAAAGTGACCAGCTCAAATCAAATCAAAACACTATAATACAGTTTCATCCTGAAGTGCAGCTACGGCTGTAGAACACATCAAATAACAATAAAATCTTCAGAGTTAGATAAATGGATTACTCATAATTCATATAAAGGTTCTTCAGATGCAGAAGTGGAATTACAGCATTTGGCTGTCACATGTACTTCTGTGATTGACATTTATGACTCGAGAGATAATTAGCTTTCTACAGCAATGATAACAACACAGTGTCTACAACAACATCCTGTAATATTCCTATGAGAGTGTATAAATGTGTGCGTTTGAGGCGTGCTTTTTTCATTTTTTTTACCTGCCATGGCATATAACAAAAATATGCTTAAAAAGCAGCTGAATGTGCAACGGTCAAATACTTTACATAGAAAGAAAATGGAAAAAGAGCGCAGATGGGTACAAAACACATTAATTTGGTAGTCTAGATCTGAAGATGTTACGTTTTTCTTTTTTTTACCTGCCATGGCATCTAAAAAGCAAGACACTCCTGCATGGGGCACTGAAAAACAGCTGGATTCGGCGCAACGGTCAAAGACCTCTGTCTAGCGCATGTTTATACAGAAAAACAATGGAAATAATTTACTCGCTATTTTTATTTACTCTCACATTTTTCTTAAGCACATTTTGTTCACCTGACCTTAAGCTCTCACTGGATCGCTTGGCAGTCGAGTGTGAAGCGGCTGGGATGAGGATTAGCACCTCTAAATCTGAGGCCATGGTTCTCAGCAGGAAAACGATGGAGTGCGTACTCCGGGTAGGGAAGGAGGTATTGCCCCAAGTGAAGGAGTTCAAGTACCTCGGGGTCTTGTTCACGAGTGAGGGGACAATGGAGCGGGAGGTTGGCCGGAGAATCGGGGCAGCGGGGGCGTTATTGCACTCGCTCTATCGCACCATTGTCACGAAAAGAGAGCTGAGCGGGAAGGCAAAGCTCTCGATCTATGGTCAATTTTTGTTCCTACCCTCACCTATGGTCATGAAGGCTGGGTCATGACCAAAAGAACTAGGTCTGAAATGGGCTTCCTCAGAAGGGTGGCGGGCTTCTCCCTTAGAGATAGGGTGAGGAGCTCAGTCATCCGCGAGGAGCTCGGAGTAGAGCTGCTGCTCCTTTGCGTCGAAAGGTGTCAGCTGAGGTGGTTTGGGCATCTGGTAAGGATGCCCCCTGGCCGCCTCCCTAGGGATGTGTTTCAGACACGTCCAGCTCCCTCCTCCCAGGAGGCCTCGGGGAAGACCCAGGACTAGGTGGAGAGATTACATCTCCACAATGGCCTGGGAATGCCTTGGGGTCCCCCAGTCAGAGCTGGTTAATGTGGCTCGGGATAGGGAAGTTTGGGGCCCCCTGCTGGAGCTGCTGCCCCCGCGACCCAACTTCGGATAAGCGGTTGAAGATGGATGGATGGATGGACATTTTGTTCAACTCGAGTGTTACTTTTGTATCTTAGGTGAATGTCTTGATATAGGGTTTACCAAAAGGCACATATGGGATGCTAATCCTCTGCACCCTTCGTAGGACAATCTGCAAGTTATCTGCCCTCACAAGTTCGAAGGGAATAGTGATGCCCACGTTCAAATTGCAATTCACAGAATGTTTTTTTCCCTTTTGTCTGATTTCGCTCTGTGTCTTTTTAAGAGTCAGAACTGTGTGTTTCAGTACAGAGGCTGCAGTTACCCCTCTATACCCGAAATAGAGAAAGAGTTAGAAATGAATGTGCGATTTTGGTGTAGAAGAAAGTGAAAAGCAATTCGAGTGGGAGGAAGTTGAGGAACAGGAGCGAAAGCAGACATGCAAAGAGACAACAAGGAGGTATAGAGAGAGTGAGGAACATGAGAAGAAAGAGAGGAGGGGAAAAGGCAGTAAGGGAGGTGAAGATAGACTTAGATCAGAGTTGAAAGTAACAATGGAGGAGTCCGCTGGGATATGAGAACTTCTACTACGATGTCACGCTCTAATCTGAAAGATAAATCTTGACACTTTCTTGATGGCGTTTCACAGAGCTTGAACCACATGTGCTCTTCCATAGAAGTGTATGGATCGACCCGCTCACCACCCTGCATCTCTGATGAATTCAAATTTCCCATTTTATGAAGCGGAACGTCAGATCTCCCCAGTCCTGCCACGAGTTTACAGCATACTGACACAGCTGGACTGTTTTACTCACATTTCTAGTGTGCGTTTATGGATTGAAGTTAACCTGTGAGCCAGCAGTTGGTCTATAGTGAAATTAAAGAGGCAGTGTGAAGTTCAAGACAACATGAAATCAGAAAATATAAAATTTTCTGTTCTTAATAAATCATTCTAATTATAATGTATACGTCTATGGAAAAATTTACTTTCTTTTTTTTTTTCGCTGACAAAACCAATGTCCCACAGCTTAGAAAAACAATATCAACTAATTAGATTGAAATGTTTCTATATATAAGGTGAGTGCTGCCTGCACCTGCAAAACTTGCAGCCACAATGCTAAAATGTGTATGAGTAATAGTAATGCGGTGCATTCCAAACCGCACACTTCTGCACTATTCTATGTCATTTTGAAGTGTAAGTAGTGCGAGTAGTATGTTAAAAATGAAAATGCAACAAAAAGAAGTGTACTGTGTGTACCTAGATGATGCACTACTGAGTGTGGAATGTCAAACACTTCATGCATTTAGTGCTTGCAGCTTGCTGTACTTAGCAGAAGGAGTGGAGTTACCTGGCTATGATGCTGGTCTGACAAATCGATTATAAATAATGGAGAATGTAGCAACTAGTGAAACCTCAGTGAAGACAGTATCTTTCTGGTAAGCTGAATGCTTTACCATCACCCCACACAGTGTGAATATGTACATTGTTTGAGATACAAGTGGTGAACTGAGGCTGGCTAATGTGCTTAACCTAGCCGCAACACATCACTTGCAATTGAACCAACTGTTAAACAGTGAATGCTTCCATGTAGTAAAAAATCATTAAGTGGTCCATTTCATGATACTACACTTAAAAGATGCATACACTACGTGGCTGAGTGCATAGTGTATATTGCAGGCCGTGGCAAAATCTTTGCAAAACGAAAAACGTGCTTTATTACACGTTTAGCTGCAGTTTCCAAGTGAAATGTCCAGCAGGGGGTGCCAAAAGCAAATGGTATTGTAATTAGAAAAAGGTTTTAAGGTTAACATTAAATGAATGTTTTAATGAGTAAAATGTACCTCCCAAACCTAAAACTTTAACCTAATCCTAACCAATCGTGCTTTAAAAAAGCAAAAGAGAGGTGAACAGAACAGGCGTCCTTTACCTAACCAATAGCCTCTAGAGTGAAACTACAGCGAAACATAGAATTTGGCATGTGACTGTCGGTTTGCAAAAATGTTGTTAAAGTAACATTCATTCTATGAGACTAGGTTGCTATATTTTAAGTGATATATAGTGTATAGTGTGTCATTTGGGACATAGCTATAATGATGCTCGCATTAGCAAGCACCACAAATTATATCTTAGCCTGTATTTATAAGTTTCACTTATTCACCATAAGGCATTTTAATGTACCACTTACATTATTTGTATGTATAGATTTTACTGTTCAATTAACATTTTCAATTTAAAAAATAAAAATAAAAATACATTCTAAAAATACAAATGATTACATGTTTTAAAACTATGAGTATAAACTATAAAGAGTGAAATAAACATAAACCATTTCAATGTTTATTGTGTGAAAATGATCAGTTTTTCTATTACCTGTCCCATGGTCATTTTGTCAAATCATATGAAAATATTTTTGGATTGTGTATTTTAGGATACATAAAATGTTAGCTATGCAATTAGCTTTTGCAAGACAAAGGAGGTAGCCTATGAAAATCCATTAAACAAAAACAACAATAAATTATTACATGTTTAATTCTATGATAATCTAAATATTAAATCAATGTTGTGACATGTCTTTACTTTAAAGTTTACTTCAGTTTCTAGAAGAAACACCCAAATACATCACATTTCGGTGGTTAGATGCTTTTAGAATGTGTTTGATATAGTCTTTAAACACACATTTCTGCCTTGATTCAGTTTTAGGCTGATGATCAGCTGTGTTGTCTTGTAATTAGCTGGCAATTAGAGGCAAATTGCTGCCTAATTTCACTGCTGTTACTTGCATTGTTTTCTTATCGTCACCAAGAATAACACACAGAGGGTGAAAAGAGGCATTGATGATGCAGGAATTATAGAGTATATTTCAAAATGTCTTTCACACCATCCAAGTGGAAAAATACACAGTAATAAGGGGGGACATTTTTCATTTAAAGGGGCTGGTCACACATTCAAAAAAAGGCTAGATGCAGTGCAACAAATGACATAATATTTGAAACAAAACATGATTTGGATGATTTGTGAGCATAACAAATAGTGAGGAACACTCAGATCTTCTCACAAGTCAGTTTTCGTCATGTTTCTTTGTAGAAGTGAGGATTTATTTATTCTATTAGGCCCTTGCAAATGTAGCCACACACATACACACACTTCAGCATATCAGAAATGTATAGATCTCTTTAAATTCTCCTCGTCAAAAATAGAAACTCATGCATGCACACACACTGTAAGTTAATATATCTCTAGGGATTGTGTGTTTAACGCTGTGAGCAGCTTGAATGCATTTGCAGATCTACATTACTCAGATCTACATCTCTTGTGTAAACACACGCACACACACACATGCACACACACACACACACACACACACAGAAAACAGTGGGCCTGCATCTGTAACAACACATAGACCCTTGGCAGTCCTGCTAATCACCTCAAAGAGCCTGACCTCAGTGTTGAACCCCTCTGGCCTCAGCTCCACCAGGAGGCCCAGTTAAGCTCAATGGCCGAGCTGTGAATGGGCCCTGTGGTGGAGCTGCGCGATTGGCCCCACATGCTGCGATTTCAACAAAATACACAAAACCACTTCAAAATGTCCCATTGATGTCCGTCAGGGAACAAAGGCATTCCTGATGCATGAGTGTTTGCAGCTGGTTACCTAGTAGCTTTCTGGACTGCTTTTACAGCTGGACTCATGTCGTGATGCTTTCAAGTCCGACTACTTCCCGTTCCTCTGCTACCGAAAGAAATGTGACATATCTAGTCAATATGATTCAATAATGGGGAGAAAATTGGACCATTGTGAGTTTTAGGGTGATGGCTGCAGTGTGTGCTCTGTGGCGGAGCTGCACGCTGGGTCCCACTTATCATGTGTCTGTGTTCATAAACAAACAGAGCTCTCAAAATAATGACGTCTGGGGAATAATGGCTTGTGAACCTGTTTAAATATTTTCAACCTTATTCTTTTGTCCACCTTAATATACTCAACCATGTACTTTCATGTCTGACCTATTCTCTCGCTCTTTCTCTTTGTCTGGTTCTCTCTCCATCAGTTCAATTTTAATTAAGATTAAAATGGCTTTGTTGAAATAATATGATTAGTCAAATGCTGCCAAGTCATTGTTATTCAAATAAGATCAGACCTGAACAGCAAATACAGAGCAAATACAGCAATTACAGAGTTGATATCATCACCACTGTTTTCATACAAACGTTATTAGGAATAATCATTCCAAAAGTATTTATGCACAGAGATATCACAATTAAATGTAAAATGTAAAAACACTTTTTGGTCACACTTTATTGCACAGTATTCATATTACTGTGTATTTACATAGGTAACTACTGCGATATACTAATTAACTATATGTATTTAATGTGTAATTATTGCTTACATACAGGGGCGAAAATTTCATCAAAATGTTGGGGGGGACAATAAACATAACAATTCTCAAGAGCAAATTTTGAAGGGGACACCAAGGTTTTTTTTGTTGTTGCCCCGTTTGCATTTGTATTATTTTATTTCTTAAACAATTATTTTAAGAATATATCATTATATTATTTACAATACACATATTTTAATGATATTTTAGGGGGACAACCCTCAGATGGGGGTCCTGACCCCCTGACCCCCGACGATTTCTGCCTAAGCTTACATACTGCTATTTTTATTGCTATAGTAAATGTAATAATAGTAATGTAATATGTGTAACACATACACTTTACACTTTAGTGTCTCTATCTCTCTCTATATTTCTCTCACTGTTTCATTTTAATGTGCTTTATTGAGATGATAAATGATGGTATATTTGTGTTGCCAGAGCGTTTGCAGTTTAGTTGTTTAAAAAATATGTTAGTAATAAAAAAAAAAATTGTTAAACTTTACAAAAAGGTTGTATATGTTAAAATTAGTTAACTACATAAATTAACATGAACAAACAATCAACAATACTTTTACAGAACCTTTTGATGTTGGTTAATATTTATTTGTAACATATATTAAAAAACGTTTTATTGACAGTTGTATATATTATCAGTAGTCAATACATTATGAACTAACAATGAACATTGCTTCATTTACTGTAAATACATTAATAAAGTTTAATAAATTCTGTAAAAAATATTGTTCATGGTAAGTTCCTGAAGCCTAATGCATTAATGTTAAAACCCTTGTATTGTAAAGTGTTACCATAAAATCAAATAACAGGAGTGGAAATGCAGTAAACAAGAAATATTAGCAAAAACAAAATAAAACTAAAAACTATTAAAAATATTCTAATAAAATAAATAAAAAAGATCCCAAAAAGTACCCTGGTATTACCATGTTTTTTGGACATGGTAACATTGTAATACCATTCTTTGAAGTAGCTTGGTGTACCTAGTTAATGCTATGTTGTATGAATGTGGTAGCATTTACTGCTATGGTATATTTCAGAGTACCACGTTATTATTTTCTGATTACTTCATGGTGCTTTGCTGTAAGGGATAAAAGAACAGTGTTGATTAAACTGACAGAACTATCAACAAATTTAACAAAGTAGCATACTGTACAAAAGTAATCTCTTTCTTTCTCTTTATTTCTCATTACTTTAGGAGGAGTGTCGAAATTACATCAAAGTGTTGTTGAGTCATGATGGAGGGTTGTTTGTGTGCGGGACGAACGCTTTCAACCCGCTGTGTGCCAATTACACGGTGAGTATTCTCACGATGCCTGCAGCCTTCAATATCTCACCAGTGTTTACCCTTGCCAAACAAATAGAGCATATACTACACAAACATCACATGATTCAATTCAGTTCATCCCACTATATTTAGAATTTAACAAACAATTATTGTTATTTTTTATTCTTATTTTAATCTCTTCTATGTAAAGCACTTTGAATTACCATTGTGTATGAAATGTGCTATATAAATAAACTTGCCTTGCCTTAGTAGCAGGCAAACTAAAAAAAAAAAAAAAAAACATGAATTTACCTTTCACAGTCTTAGGATCTTTGTTGCAGTCTCATACTTTAAATGATCATTGACTATAAACATTGAGAAGTCTGCTTCAGTTTAGGGAATCGGTTCGTTCGTTTCAATGAACTGGTTCAAAAAACAGTTCACTGATTAATTTGAGTCAGTCACTCAAAAGTTTTCCCAAAGGTTACTGCAGCATTTTACAAATAATTTTAAGAGTATATATGAATTACTTTATGAATTAATACTACTGTTTATCACTATGTTTTAATTAAGTTACATAGAAAGCATTTAATGTTGTGTTGTTTGCCATTCACCTCACAGTTTAAAGGGATAGTTCACCCAAAAAATTAAAATACTCTCATCATTTACTCACCCTCACGCGTATGTGTATGGATTTCTTTCTTCAGCAGAACACAGCAGTTTAATTTAAGTCTCTATAGGACCTTACAATGCAAGTGAATGGTGATCAGACCTTTGTAGCTCCAAAAATCACATAATGGAAGCAAAATGGATTCCAGTGGCTAAATCTATTTCTTCAGAAGTGATATGATAGGTGCTTGAGAAACTGGTATAAATGTAACTGCTTTTTTTACTCTAAATCTCCACTTTCACTTTTACATCTGAAAGCCACATGTGGTGCTGTTTACATTCACTTTCAGACTTTCAGATTTTAGAGTTAAAAAAGCACTTACATTTTGATCTGTTTCTCACCCACACTTATTATATAGCTTCTGAAGACATGGATTTCACCACTGGAGTCGTATGTATTATATTTAAGTTTCCTTTTTGTGATTTTTGGAGCTGCAGACGTCTGATCACCATTCACTTGCATTGTAAGGACCTGCAGAGCTGAAATATACTTTTAAATATTTGTTTGTGTTCAGCTAAAGAAAGAAAGTCATGCACATCTGGGATATCATGAGATTATTTTGGGGGTGAACTATCCCTTTAACTTCCAAAACTTCCTCTCTCAGTTGAGTGATTTATATATGTTTGCAAATCAATTAAACATAATTGTAAAGCAGTCAATGGAAAGGAGGAGGCGAGAACCGGCTTGGCAATATAAATAATAGTTTTAATGATAAACAAACACAAACACATGACGGACATGTCCGTAAACTATCTCTTACAATCCTCCGCAGTAGGCCTCTCGGAGGCTTGCTTAGCCAGATAAGGGACCTGGTGTGTATAATCACGACCTGGCCCCGCCCTCCGTCCCTGCCACAGTAATCATTAAAAGGAACCCGTTCGAAAAGAATGATTCGTTCAATAATCAGACATCACTAGAGTATAAACATTTATGCATTTTTAGAATTGGTTAACTTTGATGAAAGTAAAACACACTTGATTGATTAAAATTCAGTAAGTGGATGTATGTATACAGTGAGGTTTCAGAAGAGAGGATATTCATTTTAAGGGTAGAGCTGAAAGTACAAGTGTTAAGTGTGTTTTTTTGTAATGTAATCCGATATTTTTTATTTGGTAAAATATTCAAATATTTGTTTATCTTTGCAAACAATATATGGATTTAAAGTTATGTTTAACATTGAGAAACATAAGAATACAGAAAACATTTTGGATGCTGTGTGGACTATCCAAACAATGTTTTAGTTGTGAGAGTTGTAAACCGACAAACACTACAGATGTGTTTGATGGAACTGTCTAACAATATTTCAGACACACATACTCTCTCTCATAAACTCACACTTTCCATTGTTCCTGGAAGCGTGCAGAAATGATAGCAGCAATTTTGAATGTGTTTGGAGAAATGTGTGGTTTTTAACAGTTGTTCGTCTCTCGGAAAGTGACAGATCCATCCTCACAAAATGTGTGTATGTGTGTTCAGAGAGACACTCTGGAACTGGTTGGAGAGCCCATCAGTGGAATGGCCCGCTGTCCTTATGACCCTAAACACGCTAATGTGGCCCTATTTGCAGGTAACCTTCACATCCTTTCCTACCATATAATGGTTCTACCCTACTGTCATCTACAGATTTGTTTATGTCTCTTTAATATTTGATAATAGCATCCAGTGTTGAGTGTAATATAATTAAAATGTTATTAATTACTGTAATATTATTACGTTTTAGAACAAAAAGTAATGTAGTGCATTTCATTTTAAATATTTGTAATTAGATTACAGTTACTAACATTCAGTAAATTACTTTGAATTACTTTTCTTGGGTACACATATTTTTCTAAAATAATATCATATTATGTAGAATACATTTAGATTGCATGGTGTGCACCCCCTAACGAGTCACGAACAAGGAAAGCTTTTCTGTGAAAAGTGTTTTATAAAGTAACTTAAAAGTATTAGTAATCTGATTACAATTTAGTAATTAGTCATTCGTAGTGAATGTTTTTTTATTTTTTATAACTTACCTAATACTAACAGTAGCCTTACACAAAGTAACATTACACAATATTATACGGGGTTCCCACAAAATTGGAAAGAAAACAGGGAATTTAAAGGTGCTGTAACGATTTGTTTTCCATGGAAATATATGCAAAAAAATTTACTACTCCCTGAAAGATATGAATTAAAATAAGTGTACTAAGATATTTCACCGGTCGGTCTCTGTGACAGCTCTAGACTCTGTAAACATCAAACAAAAATGTGCCCGCGGACTGTGGACAATGACACTTTCTGGCTGTCAATCATTTTGCGCATTCTAATAGTATTGTAGTTGAAGCGTAATGTTGAGCATAATGCCATTTTGATGCCATGTTGCTCATAACAGTTGTCAGTAGAGGGCGCTATGTTGCTGCTGTTGTTTTTGACAACCGTTTCTGCTCGTGATGGTGTGAATAAAGCTCATTTGGTATCTTTGGAGTGCTGGGTTTTGGAAAGAGAGGGCGTGGCTAGTACAACGGCTCTGCTTGTCGAAATTCAAGAACTGCTCAAATCGCTTACAGCACCTTTAAAAATAATCATGGAAATGAATAAAATCATCAAGTTTTAGAAAATCTGTGGTGAATAAAGTACATTTTTGTAGTTATGCTCAGTTAAAAAATATTACATTTGAAATGTCATGGAAAAATCATTGGAAAATGTATTGAAAATGTGTGGTAAGACTGATAATAATCAATGTTCCTACATTGAAGCGTTTAACAACCTCTTACAAACATCATTACACTCTAGGATTTTTTATTCAGCTACTATGTGCTATCTATCATTACGGCATAATGTAACATCTGGTTATTGACCCCAGACATTTGCTCTTTGACCCCAGAGGGCAGCCTGTTCACAGGGACAGTGACTGACTTCCTAGCCATCGATGCCGTCATTTACCGGAGTCTGGGAGAAAGTCCAGCCCTGCGGACTATCAAACACGATTCCAAATGGTTCAGAGGTACATTTAAGATTTCATCTTAAAGAAAAATTCTGGGTTAAATACAACTGAAGCTTTAACAACAACATCTGTTTGCGGAAAGCATGTTTACAATAATGCAATCACAATAGGGCAAGCGTTCTAGATGGTTTAAAAGCAAAAAAGTAAAGCACTGTATTTTTGATAAAGCACTTACATTCATTAATTTGTTTCTGTAACACTCTCAATGACGCTAATATTTATAATGCATTATATAGGCATTATACTGCATTCATAATGTCTCATAATACGCCTTATAATAAGTTAGAAGATTGGCTACATGTCTGATCAACATACATTTTTTTTTTCTAAAAGATATTTTAACTTTTAGCTTCACAATAGTTTTTTAATATCTCAGAATTTTAATTGAATGGGTGTTATTTTGTATTTTGTGTATGTGTAATGTATTTAACTTGTATGACATGTAATATCTTAAAACCATTTTAAAATATCTTTTGTATGTTTATAAGAAGACATTGCTTTTGCCACTTTACTTAAAGCATATCTATTATATATATTGTATATAATACATTATAACTTCTGCAGATAAAATTGGATGTTGCTTGTTTATAATGCATTTAACTCTAAGATATCACTATGAATAGGTAAGTATTATACTGTATAATGCTCTATACTTCTATACTTAATTGTGAGATTTTATAACATATTATATGGTGTATTATGTGATATTGCAATTGCATTAAATTGCCTTTACCATGCATTATAAATAGGGGCTTCTTAGAAATATTACTAATATTTCTTATTTGAGTTTACATACACGTTTCTACACCAAGTATGCTAAATAAGCCAACAATGTTTGTGGTCATGTAAATGTATTAAACGCCACCATTTTTATGCTAACATGTACAGTATAATGTTTAAAGCTGCAGTGTGTAATATCTGTGCCACTTGCGGCAGTATACGTCATCCGACATTGCAAAATATAATGACTGTTTCCCAAACGCTCTCTCTGACATTGTTTGCTCACACAGGTTGTCCTGTGACAAACTCACAGCAATAGTTGTGCCAGAAATTGACATGGCAGGCTCCTAAATTATTATGAAAATGTGAAAATGGTATATTTTAAATGTTTATTGCTTATTGGTGCTTTTCGTTTGTTACATTTGGGGCGAGTCAAAATAATTTTCTGAGATAATCAATACCATGTCACATGTGCTGCAATTGAGCTCAAATTACATTTAAAATAATCCCAAAAGTTGTTTATTGAGTTTTTAGTGAGATAGGTGGCATCTGGATCACTCCTTAAAGTTCTGTATACAATTTACCCGTTAACCTGAAGTGTGTTTTGTTTTGTGAATTTTAGCTTCAGGTAACAGATCTCAGCACAGCTGAATTCTAAGTGTGATTTAACACCAGACACATTGAGAGCGTTAACAAAACCAAATGGGATTTTTTTTCTTACCCGAGTCGTTTTCACAAATATCAGAGATCTCGTAACCACGGGTAACTGAACAGTGCTCTCAGAGCCCCATTCAGATTAGAATAGGTGGATCTGTGTGTATAATTTAGAGCTCTCTTTGAACTTGGAATGCAGGAGAGATATGAGATGAATATATCTATAAAAGAATCATCCAGTGAGTGAGACAGACAGCCGTTTTGAACCTCAGAGAAATAGGCCTGCATTATAAAACACAGCGATGGAGCGAGAAAGAGGCCAAGACCTCTGAATGTCCTCTCTTCACTCTCTTTTCTTTATTTAAGAAGACATGCATGTTTTATGAAGTCTCTCTCTGCCTCATTCACTCGTACTTGCGGATGCCATTCTCTCTCTGTGTGTGTGTTTGTGTCTCTTGCTCTCTCTCTCTCCTTCCGTCTGGGACTGTGCATATGTTGTTTGTTCAGATGAAATGTCTTTATAATGAGTGATGAGCGTTTACTTATTTGAGCTTCTCGCAATAAGTAATTTACTCTCCATAGGAAAGCTCTCTGCCTACTGTAAAATGAATGCATGTATGTGTGTGTGTATCTTACAGAGCCCTATTTTGTAAGTGCTGTTGAATGGGGGTCGCATATCTACTTTTTCTTCAGAGAGATGGCCATGGAGTTTAACTACCTGGAGAAGGTGAGAGAACAAAGGGTTTAAAAGCTCTTGATATTCTGTTGGTGGTGTTGATGCAGTTTTGTATTCGCTTCATGATAGACGATTGCCTTAAAGGGATAGTTCAACCAAAAATGAAAATTCTCTCATCATTTTCTCACCCTCATGCCATCCCAGATGTGTATGACTCGCTTTCTTTTGCTGAACACAAAGATTTTTCGAAACATATCTCAGCTCTGTAGATCCATACAATGAAAGCGAATTGTGGCCAGAACTCTGAAGGTCCCAAAAGCATATTAACGCAGCATAAATATGATCCATAATACTCCAGTGGTTAAATCTATATCTTCAGAAGCAATATGCTAGAAGTGGGTGAGAAACAGATCAATATTTATGTCCTTTTTATGATAAATCTCCACTTTCACTTTTACTTTACTTTCACTTTTTGCATATCGCCACCTACTGGGCTGGGAGGAGAATTTACAGTAAATCGGTTTTTTTTAGGTTTTTTTTTTAAGCTTGATGTACCAAAGTTTTGTCACTCAGACATCGTCATAGCATTGATGATTCACAATCATGGGCATATTATGGGAACATCTCACTCAAAATTATAAGAAAATGTACTCACCTGCAACCCATATGACTTTCTTAAATTTTTTGAATAATTTTTAAGCCGCTATATAGTGAACAGTGCCTGTCAAACTCCAAAAAGAACTGAAAGTACCAGAAAAGTTGTTCATACGACTTGCGTTCTAAATATACCATTTATTCAGAAGCCATAAGATGAGGAACAATCAAAAATTGATTCTATGTGGGACCTGGGTAGCTCAGCGAGGAAAGACGCTGACTACCACTCCTGGAGTCGCAAGTTAAAATCCAGGGCTTGCTGTGTGATTCCAGACAGGTCTCCTAAGCAACCAAATTGGCCCAGTTGCTAGGGAGTGTAGAGTCACATGGGGTAACCTCCTCATGGTCGCTATAATGTGTTGTTCTCGCTCTTGGTGGGGAGCATGGTGAGTTCTTCCTGGATGCCGCGTGATAATAGGGTAAAGGCTCCACACGTGCTACATCTCCGCTGTAACGCACTCAACTAGCCACGTGATAAGATTCGTGGATTGACTGTATCAGACACGGAGGCAACTGAGATTTATCCTCTGCCACCCGGACTGAGGCAAGTCACTATGCCACCATTGGGAATTGGGAATTCCATATTGGGGAGTAAAAGGGGAGAAAATAAAAATATACATATACTGTATATATATTCTATGAAAATCTTGCCCTCCCCGCCATGGTTAAAAAATCTCTTTCAGGCTTTTGGGTTGAACTATTCCTTTAACAAATGACTGCTCAAATGGTGTTGTTGTGCCTGCTATCCACTTTGATAAAAATTTTTAAAGATACATTTTACTTTGTACAACCTTCACATTGCATTCCTTCAAAGGCAACAATATACAATGCTTGGCCAAAACAAAAGTTGCCATTTGGATTTAAACAAGCAGATACTTAAGAGACTATGATTGGATCATTATTGCAGTGATTAATATGTTTCAGCTGGCAACAGTTCTTTTAACCTTAACTGATGCAGTGTGCAGCTTCTCATTTCTTAAACAGCTATGTCGGAAGATGTATCCCATGATCATGGAAAAGATGTTACGGTGTTTCAGAAGGGGCAAATTATTGGCCTGCATCAATCAAAGAAAACAACTAAGGAGATTGCTGAAAACACTGGAATTAGGTTAAGAACTGACCAACACATTATTAAAACCTGGAAGGATAGTGGTGAACCGTCAGCTTCGCGGAAGAAATGTGGTCGGGAAAAAATCTTGAATGATCCTGATCGAAGATCACTAAAATTCTTGGTGAAATCACATCATAAAAAATTGACAGTAGAACTTGCAACTATGTTTAATTGTGATATTAAGAGCATTTCCACACACACAATGTGACCAGAATTTAGAGGATTGGGACTAAACAGCTAACAAGAAAGCCACTTGTTAGTGAGACTAATCTTTGATTTGCTAGGGAGCATAAAGATTAGACTGTGGAGCAATGGAAAAGTTCATGTGGTCTGATGAGTCCAGATATACCCGATTCCAAAGCGACGGATTCATCAGGGTAAGAAGGGAAGCGTCATGCATAGTGCCCACTGTACAAGCCTCTGGAGGCGGTGTTATGATCTGGGGTTGCTTCAATTGATCTGGTCTAGACTCATCAACATTATTCAGCAATGAAATGAAGTCAGCTGACTACCTGAATGTACTGAATGACCAGATTATCCCATCAATGTATTTTTTTCTTCCCTGACAGCACAGGCATACTCCAGGAAGACAATGCCTAGATTCATCATGCTTAAATTGTGAAAGAGTGGTTCAGTGAGCATGAGGAATCATTTTTACACATGAATTGGCCACCACAGAGTCCTGACCTTAACCCATTGCGATGTGCTGGAGAAGACTTTACAGAGTCATTTGACTCTTCTGTCATCAATACAAGATCTCGGCCAAAAATGAATGCAACTCTGGATGGAAATTAATGTTGTGATGTTGCATAAGGTTGTCGAAACAAAGCCACAATGAATGCACGCCGTAATCAATGCTAAAGGTGGTCCAACAAAATATTAGAGTGTGCAACTTTTTTTGTCCAGGCAGTGTAGAAGCATATATAGAAGTGTTAAAAGTACAGTAACTAAAACAATCTGAATAATTCTATCGTTTAGACAGATAGTGTTAAATGGTCAACTGAAACTACATTAAGGCTTTTTTGTTGCAAACAAACTTTGACTAACATATAAAGGGACTTCAGAGAAAAAAAATGTAATGCTTCAAAAGTGCAGAATAAAACCCCTTTAAGATTTCACACTATTGTCAGAAGAATTCTTACAATTGAAGTGTTAAGTTCAAAAGCAGTTCTCTGATGAATGGTTGCTTTGAAGCTGTAGAAGCTGAGTGCAAAGTAAACCGAATTATTTTCTTTTTAAATGTGTGTGTGTCAGGTGATGGTGTCCCGTGTGGCACGCGTGTGTAAAGGTGATCTGGGTGGATCTCAGCGCGTGTTAGAGCGCCAGTGGACGTCGTTTCTGAAGGCACGTCTGAACTGCTCAATCCCTGGCGATTCACACTTTTATTTCAACCTACTGCAGTCTACCAGCCCAATCATACGCATGCAGGGCAGAGATGTCATACTTGGCGTCTTCTCTACACCCTCAAACAGGTACGTACATGAACATCCATAGGGAAGAAAAATCACTAATGTGATTTCTTTGATATATCAGGTGTTTTTCATAGACAAACAATAAGATTCATTATAGATCAAGTGGAGTTTTTGCTCATGTCTCCTGCCTCACAGAATGGATGTGAGAAAGTATGGTGTTTATAAAGTATTTGAAGGCAATGAAACTGTGTGTGTGTGTGTGTGTGTGTGTGTGTGTGTGTGTGTGTGTGTGTGTGTGTGTGTGTGTGTGTGTGTGTGTGTGTGTGTGTGTGTGTGTGAGCGTGTATTTATCACTTTGTGGGGACCAAATGTCCCCATAAGGATAGTAAAACCCGAAATATTTGACCTTGTGGGGACATTTTGTCGGTCCCCATGAGGAAAACAGCTTATAAATCATACTAAATTATGTTTTTTGAAAATGTAAAAATGCAGAAAGTTTTCTGTGAGGGTTAGGTTTAGGGGTAGGGTTAGGTTTAGGGGATAGAATATAAAGTTTGTACAGTATAAAAACCATTATGTCTATGGAAAGTCCCCATAAAACATGGAAACACAACATGTGTGTGTGTGTGTGTGTGTGTCCAGGTATTCCTTACTTTGTGGGGACAATCAGTCGATCCCCAAGATGAAAACAGCTTATGTCAATCATACTAAATGATGTTTTTTGAAAATGTAAAAATGCAGAAAGTTTTCTGTGAGGGTTAGGTTTAGGGGTAGGGTTAGGGATGGGGATAGGATAGGATAAGTTTACACAGTATAAAAATCATTATGTCTATGGACAGTCTTCATTTCGATAGCTGCACCAACGTGTGTGTGTGTGTGTGTGAGAGAGAGAGAGAGAGAGAGAGAGAGAGAGAGAGAGAGAGAGAGAGAGAGAGAGAGAGAGAGATGAATGCAGATAAGACAGTAATGTGATTTAACAGCCCTGATGCAAATAAGTACAAATACCCTTGAAAAGGTTATTGCCTAAAATGATTTTGGCATAATTTATTTTCTTATTGTTATTCATTCTGAGATCTGATTTACTTATGTTTAAAGCCACTGAATGTCTCACAAAACCTGTCAAGATTTTTTTTTTTATTGATATATTATTTAAATATTACATTTAAAGTATATTTTGCCTCTATATACATATAATTATTTTTCACAAAAAATTATAATATATTATGTTACATTTTATATTTATTTAATGATGATATTTAATATAATTAATATAGTATTTCATATTATCTCAATATAAATGTAAAGTATATTTTTGAGTTTTTATATTTGATATTATATTTTAAATAAAATAAAAATTATTGGGGAAAAAAAATTATCTATACATTTTGGTAGTATTTGTTATGCTACTTATTGTTTATACTGATTTGATTAAACAAAATACTTTATTACATAATGAGAATCATCACTGCATAAAATATCTAGACACATTAAGGGGACATTTGCAGGAAAATCCGCTTATGTCATAAAAACAATGTCACAATGCAAAACAGTCTTAATGGTCCTTAAAATAGGCTTTAATAACATCCTATTTTTCTTTTGAATTGGGAGTAAAATATGGCAAGTTTTTGTAAGATTCATCTGTAAATGGGTTAAGATTATCAAACAAAAATAATAAAATCACTATGGAAAATGGCTTTAAACTGAACACTCACACATACATGCACTCCGCTGTGATTTGGCTTCTTATTAATCTGTTTTCAACCCGTGCAGCACGAATGAATCCAATTTCAAGGCAATTTGGATTTTGTCCTTTTGGTATGGTGCCTAAAAAAGCTTCCTTTCACCAGAAGGAAAACAAAAACAGCAGTTGTGTGAATTTGATTGTCTTGGGGGAAAGACTATTTAAAATTATGTTTATCAGGGATGATAAGAAATGACAAAAACACATTTTAACAATGGGCAAAACACTGATCTGCTTTCCACAAGGTTGGAAATTGCTAGCTCGCATTTTAGTGCAGATTACAATATCAATGTGCAAAAAGAGGGAGAGTGAGGCAAAGAGACGAGAAATAATTCAGCATTTACAAACAAGTACCAAGGCATTACCATCAAAATATATCATGGCAGACCTCTACGTAGACATTTTGTCCTCTCTTCTACTCTGGAACAGTGTGAGACTTGTAAAAATCCCTCTCTGTTACAGCGTAGTTTGAAAACAATGATGTTAGAAAACTGAAAACTGGTTTCAAACTTAAATGTATAAGTGTGGACATGACCTTAGATATTTCTAAAAACATCCCTCCAATGATAGTGGTTGCTAAGCCTTGTTAATGTAATGCAAAATACCACATTACCATCAGATACCACAACAGAATAATAGTGTCGCCATATATTCAACATATAAATATCTCCTTACCATACACATACCACCATTATGACTGAAGTTTTATGTTGGACTCTGATATATCCTTGGGTACTGAAAGTCTAACACCTCAACAAAAAAAAAAAAATGGCTGCCAAATACCTGAAAACTCAATGTATGATTGACACATAGACGTGTAAAATGTCTCCTTGGAAACCGAGCACTATCACAGAGTAGTTCTACAGTGAGAGAGCAAAACATTTACTACCTAAATAAGCATGAAAGAAAGATTTTGCGGTTGGTTTCCACCTTGCGTTGAATACGCCGCTTTGGCACAGAGTGCCTCCCGAAACAGCAGACACGTTTTGTTCTCACAAACATGAAATAATTCCCAACAGAGGACAGACATTTACACACCGTGAACCCACAATAAATGGGTAGAAAGAGACAAAGAAAGACAGAAAGAGATTGACAGGAAGATAGCACAGAGACAAAATGACTAACAAAGCAATAATCTGAGCTCTTGAGCTTATGATAGAGAATGAATGAGTTGAACTAAATGGATAAATAGTCGAGTACATCATAAAATCAACCCAAATGTTGTTCTTTCAGCTCTTTTTGTAAGTCCCAAGATCTCTGTACACAATGTCAGGACTCGTCTATGAAAACTCATCTAGGCCTCAGCAGAAGTACACATTGACTGTATGTTCAGTATAATATACTGTAGTCCATCAGACAAATGATGACAGACATTTTCTGTAGATTACCTCTCGTTGTGCTGGTGTGATTAGAATTTAAATTAGCTTAGTGTTTTTGGTGCTATATGTGCTGAACATACTTTCGACAGGATACTTGTCAATGTTTTTTGGAATATAGAAGTATTTTTGCGTAAATTACTGTTGGTTTACATTTTGTTCTCTCCACAGGAATAAAGAGTAAAACAATAGTAATACATGTACATGACAGGCTGTTCGTTACTGTGATATTACCACAGTTAAAGTCCCATTTTACTACCTTATGTGACAGAGTGAAATGGGATATTCAAAGATAATGGGGTCTTAATTTTATTGATCCGGAATTGATAGGATCGAGAAAAGTGGCAGGTGGTTGGAGGCGAGGGGTTGAAAAATAAGAGGTCTTGGTGATGTCATTCAAAAAGCAAAGTCATTTGAGAGGCGGATTGATTTTCATTACTTTTTAAAATGACTTTTTTTTGGGGGGTATAACATGAACTGATGTATCTCTCACAATATGATCAGGCTTCTGTATTAAGAAATAATATATTCTAAAACCCACTTAAGTCTGAAACATACTTTACCCAAGTACATGAACGCAGACGCTTCTAGGTATGCAAGCTTGATTTTTTTGTGTTGTTGCATTCCAAAATATGTCAGACCGCTATTCGGAAAACAACACCTGCGTGCGTTGCATTTTCAATGTAGCCACAATGGGTGTTTTAGCAGACATTAGTGTGAACTGTCAGCTTTTACCTTGAGTTTTTTCTTTCAATTCAACAATTGTCATGACATGGCAACAATTTGAAGAGAATATTGCCGAGCAAAAAAATCTATATATTTATAGCAACTTTCTGATTAATAACACATAACATTTAATGGCTCAGACTTTTGTTAAATCTATTTAAGTTAAATCTATCACATCCTTAAAGGTGCACTCAATACATTTTGTATTTGGGTCATCATGGACTTACACTGACACCTAGTGGCTTGGATGCAGCATCATTTAATATCAATCGTTTTCAGTTTCATTGTAGAAATGTACAATTCACAGTCAGCCATGATTACTTTAATCAATGAGTGAAAGTGTCAAATAACAGGACGGTTACTGAGATTAAGCGAGTAGTATTCGGCTGGTCATGTGATTCTAACATGGCCGCCCCCATGTGCGGACCCTCTCCATGTAGAATAAAACAGCTTTTATAATGTTACTGATATGACTGGAGTCTTTATTTTTGTGATGAAGGCAGGCATTGAATGCGGATCAAAGTGCAGTTTTTATTAATAAAACCAGGAAAACTCAGGACAAAGAAAAACAAAGGAAACCTAGCACAGAGCATAACACGTCCAAGAACTAACAAAGCAAACAAGAAAACTAAGGGCTTAAATACACAAAAGGAACAAACAAGGGAATGAGGAACACCTGGGGAAACAATTAGGGAATGAGAAATAATCAGGGGAGAACCAATCATAAAATGAAACTACAAAGGACTACAAAAACCAAACAGGAAACAGTAACTAAACTAAACTTCAACATTAAAGCACAAAAACAAAAGACAACAGAGAACATGACAATTTTAATGTGAGTGCTCATGATTTCCTACATATATTGCAAAATTACAATTCATGTCTTTATGAGTTAAACTTTTTAATGTGGAAAAAAATGACTTAGTACACATTTAATAGTAATTAGAAGAATAATCACAATAAACAATACTTCCATCAGTTAATATAATTCATCAGCCTAACTGTAGGTTGTTTAGGGTTAGAGATAGATCGATAATCGGTTTGACTGATATAACTGATATTTCCACTTTTCCACTTAATCATTTAAGGTTGTTTAATATCAGGTTTACCAATAAAGTTGGACACTGAATACTTTACATTTGATCTATTAATTAAGGGGTTTTTAACAAGCGTACTCTCACTGAGCACTTTATTAGGAACACCTGTACATCTACTTATTCATGCGATTATCTAATCAGCCAATCGTGTGGAAGCAGTTCAATACATAAAATCATGCAGATATGGGTCAGGAGCTTCAGTTAATGTTCATATCAACCATCAGAATGAGGAAAATGTGATCTCAATGATTTCAACCGTGGCATGATTGTTGGTGCTCATGACTCTAGAGTGTATAGAGAATGGGGAGAAAAACTAAAAATACCAAGTGAGCGGCGGTTCTGTGGACAGAAATGCCTTGTTGATAAGAGAGAACAATGGAGAATGGCAAGACTGGTTCGAGCTGTCAGAAAGACTACGGTAACTCAGATAACCCCTCTGTACAATTCTAGTGTGCGGAATAGCATCTCAAAATGCAAAACATGAGACGGATGGGCTGCAAAAGCAGAAGACCACGTCAAGAACTTTAATAGGACCATAGTGTTCCTAATAAAGTGCTCAGTGAGTGTATACTGAAACTAAAACTGGAATAAACTTTGTAGACTGTGCACAATATTCGTTTTGTAAATCAGTTCACCAGATGTTTCTAAAAAAAAAATCTTATACCATTTTTATACCATGATCAGTGGAAACATGTAAATGCGTCACATTGCAACCCCCTCAAAGTTCAAGCCAAATCTACACCCTTGATTGTATCGGTCATTAAAAACCAATATCAGTCATTCTCTATTTACGGTTTCTGAGCAACGTAGCAACTTGGTGGATTATAATAGAATTTAAAGGCATTTTTTCATCCGTAGAACACAAAAGGAGATGTTGGGCAATATGCTAGTCACTATAAGTCATACAGGTTTGGAATCACAAGAGAATGAGTAAATGATGAGAGAATTTTAAGTTTTGGTTGAACCATCCCATTAAGTCTGAACTTAAACTGATGATTTTGAAATAATATGCTGCATTATTCACAGAAGTTCCATAATGCTGTAAGGGAGTGCTCTTGTCTGCCTAGTTCGGCATGTTGCACTATCTAGAGGTATGATCTGTACCAAAGTACAACCAGCATGAAGTCCTTCCTGCTTTCCGCCGTGTCCATTTTTCTCATTTAGTTCTCATTTCGCAGACCCTTGAGTCATTCCCTCTCAAACAGACATGAGTGGCTGTGCCGCAGAGCTTTGTGTGATGAGGTGATTATCTACATATCTGCCCGTTTAGCTTTTACAATGTTACCAACCAACAACATGAATCAAACAGAATTGTTTTGTATATTCATTGACATGGTGCTAGTGTGTTGTACAGGGTGGCTATATGGTTGCTTAAGTGATCTTAAGGGTTTTTTAGTGTGTTGCTATGTGGTTGCTAGGGTGGGAATTTAGGGCATTCTGGGTGGTTGCTTACAGGCCCTAGTCAAAAGACTCCACCCCCAAGTCTCTACAATTAATATTGTTAGTAAACTCAAAAATGAAAATGCTACCATTATTTATCGTTCCTAACCTGTATGACTAACTTTATTTCGTGAAACACAGCAGATGTATAGCAAAATGACAGCCTGAGTCACCTTTGACTTTCATTGTATGGTCAAATGATGCAATGAGAGTGAATGGTGACTGAGACTAAAATACTTCCTAACATCTAATATTCTATGAAAGAAACAAGAACAAAATGTGAGTTACAAATAATGACCTAATTTTCATTTTTGGGAGAACCCTCCCTTTAAGTAGGAGCAATAATAATAATAATAATAATAATAATAATAATAATAATAATAATAATAATGACAGTCTAAAAAATAAGGAGTCAGAGAGAATATTATGTTATTCTTTAATCACCTACAATTTACCATCACCTACTGAGGTCAAAAGAGCAAAGTGTCGGTTCAGTAATGCCTCTAGTAGAACAACATTACTATGAATTAAAGCCTTTGCACAATCAATTGTGTTGTTTGTCCCTACTTCTTATAAATTGTTGAGGTAATTACATGGTTGAGATACTAAGGTAGCAGTTTACAAGATCGAAAGTGATGGTGAATGAGAGAGAGAGGAATCTTCCATTCAAGGACATCTCTGTTAACTCAGTGTAATCTTTGGCACAGATGCCCTCCATGCAGAAGGCAGGCGGCATGCTCAAGCTGAGTTCAAAATCAGTCCATTAACACCATGCCCACTGCCTTATTTCTGCCACCAGTCTGTTCCCATTTTCCAAATGAGACCCTTCATTCCCAAAGCCCTTCAATTACACCAACAGACTTTACCCAGAAGCTCATCTTTAACAGATCAGACCCTTTTTGTCTCATTTTGTAACTAAGGGGAATATTAACAGAATTGAGCAGAAATTGAATGATTACAATTGAATGAGTAGCCCTCTTTATATCTGAATGGGCAGATTTTTCTGGAACTGTCTCATCTAGTTTATTTTTTACTTAGTCACTATGTGGAAAGTGTGAGGGCTAATCTTTTCTGTCACTTGCACTCACAAGGTGAAGTAGCTGGAGTCGTGCCAAATTCTAGACCATAAACGATTGCACTGGCTGAGAGAACAGTTTGAGGGATATTTTAGAAATCCAAAAATACAACTTTTTAATTTAAGTAGTCAAAGTCTCAGCCCATGGGATGCCTACATTTCGTTCGCTATCTGATGCATATTGTACACAAAAAAAGCAACCACTTTAGAAAATCACAGATTGCTTTAAAACATCTGGGAATCAGTGTGAACAGGTTTTCATCAACATAACTAATCACTGGGTTTGCCCAAGTTTCCAAGGTTTGTGAAATTGAATCTTTGAAAAATATGATAATATAAAGTTTTGTTTTGAATATTAGTTGAAATTAATATTCATTTGATTTGAGTACCAAGCTCTTGGCCAGAATATGCTGCAAAGTAGGCTAGACTTCATGCTAATTGGGTTATTCTCACTGTTTTCAAGAAAAACTGATTTCATTCAGGTTACACAAGATTTTTGTTAAAGTTCATATTTTTAACTATTATAAGGACATTTGGACATTTTCTGTAGTAAGTCTGGATAAATTCTCATTATCTCAACACAAATAACCTAGGCCAAAATTATTAAAAGATGATAATTTTTTCAAAAAATAAAAATTGGTTTTAAATTATCACGTTAACGTGGTACAGGCTCTAAAAAAAATACAAAATATTTGTTATCTAATTCAGTGCAAATAAAATGTATCCCATTACGTCAATATGCCAGCCAATTTCACTCCTTGTTTTCTATATTTTTCAGATTAAGCTAAATATTTTTAATAACTATATACTATATGTCTAATAGCTGATCTAAGGATAAATTATCAGGTTCACCATTTAATAATTGCTAAAAACATTCTAATATTATATATATATATTAGGGCTGTCAATAGATAAAAAGTTTTAATCAAATTAATTACAGGGTGTCCCGATTAATTAATCGCAATTAATAATTTACAAATATTTGCTGAGAAAGCCCCTCATATAACAATAATTCAATATATAATGATGAAACAATTATACATAGTTATCTTTATTATTTAAAAATTATATTCATAATAAATATAATAAAAAAATTTCAGATAATTAAAATGCATTACATTCTTGTGGCAGAAGCGTTCATCATTGATAAGACAATAGAAAAAGTGGCTTTAGAATACAATGTATTGTTTACTACCATATTATTGATCATAAGTCAATCATTGACACACAGTTCACAGCAATCCATTACACAAGTGAATTTGTCAATCAGTTGGAGATTTATTATGAGGGCTTGTTTAAGGACCCATCAGCGTACACCTGCATCAGACATGCTTGTGTAGCGTCTGCGTCATAAACATAAAATATTTAGGTCACTGTGTCAAGTTAATTATAGTTTAATACTTAGAACACATCTTGAGATTCCTTAGTTCGAATTTGCGCTCCATCAAGTGTTTTGAACGTAAGAAAGTAACGCATGTTTGTGTTGTGCTGCCTGCCAGTGTTGCCAAATACTTTCAATGAAAAGTAGCTAGAGCCTGCTAAAAATGTCACTAAAAGTCGCTAGATGACGTAATGCATTAATTAGTATATACAGTACATGATGTCATCACGTCCTATTTGCATTCTGCCTTGTGTCATCCCTTTACATATGTTTGCTTCTCTCCTACTTTCTGTGCTCACATACTGTATTTTAGTACAGCCGAATTCCCAATAAAGCTGTTCTCATGTACATATTTCTTCTGTTTCTGTTGTCAGAAAATGTAACGAGGATGAAATAGTGACTGAAATGCTGCCTATTAAGACTACATGTTAACCAGTAGCCACTTCCAAGCTGCTGCTCTTCACTGCTAAAATCCTGATTTTATAACATAAGTTAAAGACAACGACTGTGCTGTGCGGCAAGCAAGACCTCACGCTCGCATGGCAGTACTGGTGACTCTTCTACAGAAAGTAGCTAAGATTGGTCCAAAAAGTTGCTAGATTTGTCACTAGGTGCTTTTTAGAAAAAAAAAGTCACTAAAGGGGTCTGAAAAGTAGCTAAATCTAGTGACAAAGTTATAAGCTGGCCACACTGCTGCCTGCTGAAGGGTTGTTTTCTTCACTGTATAAACTGCGCAGTGCCATACAGCTGAAGTTTCACTTACTGCCCTCTGGAGTAAACAGGTGGTACTACAAGCTTGCATTTTTCAGGAATCTTCCTTATTACTGTCTGGAGGCATTGCGATTAATTGCGTTAAATTTTTTAACACGTTATTTTTAATCATATTAATTGCACTGAATTAACGTGTTAAATCGGCAGCCATAATATAAATACTGTATTACTGCAAACTTCTGGCTTTGTGAGACTAAAATCACTGTCAAATACGTCAATTAATGTCAATAAAATGAAACACCAGCTGACATTATATAACCAAAACTACAAATAAAACATTTCTTGAAACAAAGGAACATTTTTCTTTCTTTGTCTTTTCAGTTAGCAGGCTAACTGGTTTTTAAATGCTAAGACAATTTAAATCATATTAGGTGTTTAATTGTCCAAGGGTGTTTTTTCCTTTGTTATTTTAAGCTTCACTGTAGATAGTTACTATGTTAAAGTCAATATAATGTCTAGAAAAATTATGTTTAATATATTAGTCATATTATCTGCATTAAAGTGCTGTTTTAATTATTTATCTGACCAGCTACTACAACAATATAATGAGAAAGGCTTTTTGATCAGGCATTACATACAGTTATTATCTCTAGGGTGGTAGGATTTAGATGGGGACATTGATTTGGCATGACACTGTCATTCAAGGACAGTGAGGTTTGGCAGATGAGTGTTTTCCTGTCTTTGATCAAGTGTTGGCCCACTATTGGTCCATTGTTGGCCATTGTTGTCTCAGCAGGTTTAGTGTCAGGTGAGGAGTGCAGACAAGATATCTCCTCTGTGTACCAGCTGGACTTCACACAGAAGCAGCCAAATCTGCCCTCAGAGCATAGATGAGAGACTATGGGTGAACTCTGACACACCTCAGTTGCCTACTCTTGTCCCCCCCTTTCTTTTTACTGTTGCTCCCAGTTTTTTTATTTATTTTTTGTCTTTTCTCTTTTTACTCTCTTTCTCTCATCCAAACTTCTAGTGTCAGTTTGTAACATATATATATATCAGTTTTTAATACTATATATATATATATATATATATATATATAAGTATTAAAGACTGTATGTTTTTAGATATTAGATAAATAATAGTTATTTTGGGCCATCACCATTTTTATTTTTTTATAATATATCCTCCTGAGATCCAAGTGTGACTGCTGTGTGCATTTTCCATTTCCCTTTTTGATTTGTAACTAGTAGAACCTAATAATAAATTGTTAATTATGTTTCCAGGAGTGTTGGTGTTGGTCATTCATGTTTTTGAGACATTACAGACATTACATCAGAAATTAGCATAGTTAATTCTGACTGAATGTAAAGGCCAGCATCATCCAATCAATGCCAACCATGATAAAATAAAATCATACATTATACATTTTGAATCGATGTACTGATTATCATTGTCTCATATCTGCCAAACATGTTGAGTGGTCCAAACATCATCTGCAGATTGAAACTGAAATTTTGGTCGGATTTTAGGACTCAGGTGTGAATGCACCTAGTTGCATAGGAAAGCTATAGGATGCTCCCTTGCTCCCTATTTAGTGAATTATTTAACCTTCAGTGTACTGTCTGTCTGCACTGGTCTCAAAACCGTTCAAAATGCAACTTATTTTTATTTTAACTCCACATAATACGTCTGAAATTAACCTTTTTCAGCTTTTGTATGAAACCATTGATTCTCAATGAGAAAATCCACATTCAATTTAGGATTTCTAAGTAAAAAGTGTGATAAAGTACTTATTAGTGTACATTGTGTTTAACAGTGTGACGTTTTGCGATAAATCGCTCAAATTGGATGTAACTAAATACTCTAATCTTTTGACTCAAATAGGTTTCGATGTAAAAGCTTAATTAGGTTTCTTTCCAGATGTAGTTTTGTTGACGTTTCTCCCAAAGACAAACTCCGCTGTGATCGCCGCCATGTTGTTTTGTCACATGACTACATACATTCAAAGTTTAACTCTTTACTTACTGCCCAGAGTCTTCTAAACTGAGATCAGTCAGTTTAAATGAAATAAAATTATGTTTAATTATTGTAAAACTAATGTATGCACTAGACAATACAGCATATTGACGTAAAATAAATAAATAAATATATATATATATATATATATATATATATATATATATATATATATATATATATATATATATATATATATATATATATATATCTGTTGCCACAATATTACATTTATTGTAGACAAACATGTTCTAATTATTAACAAATTTTAGTCCTGAATTAAATCATAGGTCAAAATAAGTCAGGAAATTAAAAGAAAAATCACTTTGTACTTTTTTAGTGTAATTGACCTGATATGTGTGTTTGCATTAGAACACACCATAATAGATCATTTGATATGATGCTTATGGTTTAGCACTGTCAAAAATGTTCTCAAATTGAAAGTATATGATCAGTCAAGTGATAAACATGATTTGTTTTCTTGCTTTGCCTGAAAACTGAAATCTGGACAGATTAGGGGATCCAAGTTTCCTCAACTGTCCATCCAACCCCCCACCGTTTGGAGAACACATGGTGAACACCTGCAGACCTGAACAGACTCTATCCCTTACCACACACAAACTCATTGGGCTGTACAGTCTGTTCACTTGCCTGGATCCTGTCTGTTCATTTTATAGTTTCCGCTGCAGTGTCTGTCTGATATGAGGTTCTTTGTTGCCATGTGCATCAAGCATCAGACTGAAGTTTTTTGCTTTTGATTCCTAATGATTGCGTATTTAAAATGATAACACAGACCGTATACTGTACCAATAGTGTTTCAGTGGCACAATTGTGTTGACACATTATCACTTTATCTGAGAGATTTCAGAAAAGTTTAGATTAGCAAAGATGCCAAAGTCTATATGAAATAAAACATTTCACATTAAATTCTTCCAAGACCAGTGACCGGAGCTCTGCTATCAATAGTCATTTTATAGCTCTATGCTCTAGACTGTAAAACAGTATGTCAACAATTTTCTCATTTGGGTCTATTTTATAGAAACATCTGAGACAAGTTGGAAATGAAGCATAACTAAGCTAAGAGTATTTGTATAAGGCTAGTTAGATTCATGTAAAAATGGTGACTCCATTTTCAATATTTAGTTGACATTTGCATTTACATGAAGGTAGATTGGTCAATTAGTCTGTCTGCTTTGGAAACCAAAAAGTGCTTTTGTGACTATTCACATCGCTTTGGCTTGGGCCTATATTGACAGTGTGTGTGCTTTTTGAAAATGTGTGCTGGTGTGTCTGTCATCCTGTTAGAGGTGTGGATTGGATCAGTGGCATGTCTTAACCCTGTTGTTACTCTGTGATTTTACCCAGCATCCCTGGCTCAGCAGTGTGTGCATTTGACATGCAGCAGCTGGCACGTGTGTTTGAGGGAAGATTCAAGGAGCAGAAATCGCCGGAATCCATATGGACACCAGTACCTGACGAACTGGTACCAAAACCCAGGTATTTGTCAGGGACTGACCCCAAATATACAACTTCTATCCCGTCTCAGAATCAATTAGTCTTTCTTTCTATCCATCCATCCATCCATCCATCCATCCATCATTTGTTTGTTCATTTGTTCTATTGTTTGTTTTATCTATATATAATTTGTTTGTTTGACCTATCTGTCACTTGTTCCATCGTTTGCTCGCTCTATCAATTGCTCTATTAATCATTCTGTTGATTTACTCATTTATTCTATTGTTCATTCTATTGTTAATTGTATCTATTGTTTGTTCTATTGTATCTATCTATCTGTCTTTTATTTTATAATTTCTTCTATCATTTGTTTGTTCTATCGTTCATTCTGTCATACGTTCTATTGTTAGTTTGTTTTATAAGTATTTGTATCTACTGTTCGTTTTATTTGTCTATTGTTAATTCTATCATTCATATTTTCTATCATACATTCAATCTATAATTCGTTCTATTGTTCATTAGTTTGTTTTATCATTATTTCTATTTATCTATCATTCAATCTATCATTCATTCATTCTATCGTTTGATATACAGATCGTTCTATTGTTCGTTCATTCTATCGTTCATTCTATTGTTTGTTATATTGTTTGTTTTATCTAACTATCTATCTATCTGTCTTTTGTTCTATCGTTCATTCTCTCAGTCATTCGTCCTATCGCTCATCATATCTGTTTATCATTTGTCATTGTTTGTTATATGGTTGGTTCTGTCTATCTATCTGTCGCTTCAGTCTATCATTTGTTTAATATTTTGTTCTATCCTTTGTTGTTATCTATCTATCTATCTATCTATCTATCTATCTATCTATCTATCTATCTATCTATCTATCTATCTATCTATCTATCTATCTATCTATCATTTCCCAGTTTACACATAGATCATATTTCTTGCCATTAATGACAAGAATATTTTGCTGTTGGATATTTGACAGTTTTTGCCCAAAGCCACTGGTGCAGTAGATGCTAGTTCAGGCCTACAGAAATAAATTACTGGGGGGTCACTGCTTATGTGTGGGGCCTAAAGGTCCGGCTGGAGAGCCAAGTGAGAATAAAAGTTAAGAACTAACCCATAACTCTAAACTCACTTGATTCAAAGCACATTTGTGCAATGCATTTGTGCAATGCAAATACTTTGTGCCAAAGCATTTTCAAGTGAATGTGTATCTTTTATGTTTCCAGGCCGGGAGGTTGTGCTGTCCAGGGTTCAAGATTCAGTTCCTCCAACACCCTTCCAGACGAAGTGCTGAATTTCATCAAGACTCATCCTCTAATGGATGAGGCAGTCCCCTTGCTGGGACATAGACCCTGGATAGTCAAGACCATGGTCCGGTGAGAAATATACTAAGCACAGAAAGCCAGGGTGTTATGTTGAAATATCAATAAAACCCAAAGTGCTTTATATATGGAGTATGTTTCTGTGAATTGAAAGGTGAAAAATAATTCTCTAGGCCTTTCTGAAAGCCCTGCTACTTAGACTGAAATTGGGTGAGAAATCTTAAATCAAAGCCTAAGCTCTACTGTAGTGTAGCTAATGTTAGCACACTATACACAAAGGACTTCATTCTGTGAACATTTCAGTTAGAGTGGTCCTGCGGTGTCTCTCAAGGTTAGAGAAATCTGCACCCCAGAAGTGCTTCTGCAGAGAACAAATTGCCAGAAGCCTTCAGACTAGAGTAACTGTGAACTAAACTTTTCAAAATAAAAGGTGAAAAAGTAGCTATAAATCGTCTTCCTTTTTAAAAGTTGATTGAAATGACCACAAGGCCCCTTTGAGATAACTAGAGGTAAATTGTCACAGAAAAGTGGCACTGTGGTTTTCTTGAGAGAAAGAAATTTCATATTTGGTTCAGAATCAATAACAGACCATTCTGACTCTTTGTTCATCTTGAATAGCGGTTAGTGAATGCTTGAAGAAAAATAAAATAAGCCTAGCCAGTTTTCTAACATAGAATAAAGTAAAAGTACACTAAAGCAGCCATGGGCCATGCATTTTAAATCTAGACCTTCAGTGCGCTTCATGCCATTAAGAAAACATAGTTTCACAATGAATAAGATGCTACGCCTATCATACATTACGTGGCAGTCAACCTTTCATTTTAACTGCAGCATGACTGTTTTGTGAAATGAACGTCAAAAATCATAATTTTTCATATGAAACTACCAAGGAGTTCTATAATACCTGGAAAAATATATCTAATAATATTTGCAATTTAAATGTTGCTTGCAATATATTTTGTTTCATGGTACATGGTAATGCTGCGTTCCATTCAAGTTGGATGTGGGATATTCCTACTTGATTTTTCCGACAATAAATGCATTCCATTCCCCAATATTCAGAACTGCAACGCTCCCGTTAGCTTAGCAGGGGTTTGACTCTCATTTGAGATGTCTCCTAGCAACCCAACTGTCTGCACCGCTAGAATTTGTGCTTCAGGTTTACGATTATCAAAAGAGATTATAATGTTTTATACACCTGATTCTGCAGGCATTTGTTAAACAAGTTTTAATATCATGTAATGTGGAAACGAACTCATTTATCGATATTACTTAATAAAGTAAATGTTTATCACTTACTTTGAATATCTCCCTGAGATGTCGACATGTTTGTGTGACATCATACCACAGCATCTCGGCGAGTTGAGAATTTATGCACGAGCCTACAATTTGTAATTCTGACTTCAGGGATGTTGAGGGATTCTGTGGAAATTCTGAAGCCCTGAGGGGGTGGATCTCAAACACACGCAATTTGTGAAAAAGCTGTCACACTTCGCTTGTAAGCATCAAGGAATAAATTCTGACTGATAAACTTTTTGCTTTTCTCTATTTGTTTGTAGACTAATTAAGAGTGGAAAGCGCAAAATAGGCAAAAAGATGATTGAGAATGAAAGGATGAAAAACATTTATTTATTTGGCATGTTAGGCCAGCAGAGAAGGCTTTGCTGGCCCTGAGAATTCGCCACTGCTAAAAAGGAAAGTTGATTTAAGCCATCAGTGAAATTGGTGACACTTCTCTGTGCCTGCATGATTTAATCAAAATAAGCTTTAATCAAAAGAAAACATCTGGGTTACTGATGTAGCCAGTCACTACATTGACGTTGTGTCGTTGTAGTGACACTAGGGGTTCGATCTTGAGAGCCCCAATCACCAGGAGCACAGAGGTTACACCAGTAACACAGATGTTCCCTGTCTGTCACTCACTCGACATTGTGTCGATGTAGTGACACTAGGGGTTCCTATAGGAAACACTGCAGGCACTGAACCATGTCAGGAGGTATGGAAGAGTGGACATGGGCAAGCTGCTGCGTGCCTCACAGGGAGCGCTCGACCATGTCGTGACCTTCTAGTGAGTTCAGGTAAGGCGTCTCCTTAGTCCCGTCATGGAGGCTACAACGGGGGCCTTTCCTAATATTTGCTGTTAAGCAATTTCCCACCGAGCACCTTCTAGAATAATGCTGGGAAGTGCTCTTCCCTCTCCAGGAGGGAAGGCAATACGGAGACCACATCCTACCCCAGAGAGGTTAACCTGTGGAGAATACCTCACATTGACTTACCAACGGGAAATTCACATATGGAATGATACCGCAGGGAGGACCTTATCTACGGAGAGGGTACACAGCAACAGTGGCAGAAGCAGAGTGAGGCTCTGATTAGTGGAAACACAGGGTTTACCAGAGGGGAGAAGGGATCCTTGGTCGGTTGTGCCAGGTAGCTGCACCCTGCGGGCATAAATGGGCAGAAAGCTCATCCTCGTCGCGAGCTGCGGACGACACATTAAACCCTCCCTGAGGCGGGCCACCTGCATCGCTCGACAGTTCTTCTGGATAGAAAGAGCATGCTGGGGGCTGGGAGGTCCTTGGGGGCTGAATCGGCAGAAACGTTCCCATGTCCACATCCAGATCCAAAGATGGAAGTGAGTTGCAACCGCAATGGGCATGTTCTAGCAATGAGAACATAACCCTTCCACGAAAGCTGTCTCGGTGTGCTGGTGCCCCAAGCACTCGAGACAGATTTCATGGCTGTCCGGAGGGTAGAGATAACAGCCACATCCAGTGACGAAAACAAAGAAGAAAATTTTTACAAAGATGCCAGGTGTTTGTGCGAGCTCTTTTAGAAGGAAATATACTCTTTTGAATATACTTTTTTAGCACCTGCAGACTCAGCTGCCGAAGCACCCAGGGGAAGCACAAAACTCGACCGTGTAAGGGTGACCGCTGATATGTGCCATAAAATCCAGCAGCATAAGCAAAAGGTGAGAAGACGAACACAAGCATGCATTCAGCTCCGAAGAAAAAATCTGAATGAATGATGCACAACATCTCCTTTTATGCCTGTATGTCCAGGGCAGAGAGTGGAATGCAAATTCCACTCGCCAATTCTCATTGGCCTTTTCTAATTTAAGAAAAGGTGATTGGGGCTCTCAAGATCAAACCCCTAGTGTCACAACATCAACACAACTTTGAGTGAGTGACAGACAGGGAACATGATCTTTGTGGGTTTCAACAGAGGTAGTATTTACACTTTAATCTCTATAAGATTCTATAAAATTGTGCTTCTTGCTTTATTTTCCTCACTTTTAAGGTACCAGTTGAACACTATGGTTGTGGACACTGAGGCAGGCCCACATCAGAACCGGACTGTGGTGTTTCTTGGATCCACCAGGGGAACCGTTCTCAAGTTCCTCATCATGCCCAGCTCGGAGATTCCATATTCCAACAGTGATATATTTCTGGAAGAGCTGGAGGGCTACAACATAGAACGGTAATGTGATTTCTCCTTGAAACTAGTTTAAGATCAAGAACATGACTTTTATGACTTTGTATGACTTTCCATTTGACTTTCTTTCTTCAACAGAAAATGTCCACTTATTTATTCATTTGGCAATTAATGTAGTAAGCAGGATAATGAGAAGTCAGGTGGTTATTTTCAAACCATAAGTCGAATTCAGATGTTTCTGGAGACTCACGGTCTCTTTATTCTCTCAAAATATATGTATCTTAACTCAAATAAATTTTCATGTACATTTAATTGGTAAGTAGCCATATAATAAGTGTAATAATATGGTCAGAATAAACCCCTTCATGATGATACAAGACCTCTTTGCTCTGTGTCAGGGTTTGTGCATCCCTAATGGATATCTTTAAAATATATTTAAAATATATAAAACAGTTGTTTTGTGAGCTTTGGTAGTTACCATTCGTCTCTGCTTCCAGACAGTATTTATGTATTTTTTTTACTTTTGTTTCATCAAAGCAGTGCCCCATGGTTGTTTAAATTTATTGGCATTTAGCAGTGGAATAAAAACTTTAAGAAAGTAAAAGATGTCTAAGTTATCCAACATCAAATGCAATGGAAAAGATAAATCCACGATTTATCTGTAAACAAACACAGTGTATCTGAAAATGCCTACAAAAGCAGAAGGTGGTAAAATGATCCCACAGTGTTTAGCTGATTATTTGAGTTTGTGTGTGTATTAGTCTGGTGGATGAAAACATGGCTGGGGTTTTGAAGATGAAAGGCATTACCTGTCTAGAAGAACAGTGTGTTTCAGAGAGATGCATGCTGGGAGATGGAGCCAAGATGTGCGGCGGTTGAGATAAGGTTCTCAGCAGGAAATGGCACTTGGAACACACACACACACACACACACACACACACACACTTGAAAGAAAGAGATGACTGTGTTTGGTTGACCTTCTGTTTTACCTCAGTTGTTCTCTGGATGACATCCAGACTTTCACACAACTTAAACATTCCTGCATTTGGACAAAAGTAAGTGGACAACCAAACACACACCCATTTTGCTTGTTGAGCATTTCAGTTCTAAACCATTGGCATTACTAAGGAGTTGGTCTTTCCTAACAACTGGTTGTTGGAACATGGCTGCAGATATGTTCTACCATTCTGACACAAGAGTACCAGTGTGGTCAGGCACTGATATTACAGTTAGGTGTTTCAACTTATCCCAAAGGGGTTAAAGTCTAGGCCTTGTCCAGGCCAGTCAAGTTCTTCCACTCCAGACTCAATAAATGAACCTCGCTTTGTGCACAGGGACATTGTCATGGTGGAACAGAAAAGTGTACTCCCCAATCTCTTGCTATATAGTGTATTTATCATTGTTTGCAGCAGATGTTTGATATTGCTGGAGCTACTATTTCTGGAGCTTCTCTGAGGCGCCTGTGTCATCATTTAATCAGAGATTTTTCAGTAATGTAATGCACTGTTAGGTGCTTGGCAGTTAATGTGAGTTGGATACAGGCCAACTCTGCCTGAAACTCTTTTAGTGGGGATTTTTTGGGCTTTTTGCCACTTTTTATAGGCATAGACAGTTGACAGAGTACATGCAATTATTGAGGAGAGAGACAGAGAGAAGAGGAATGGGATAGAGCGCATGTATGCACTAAAAATTAGGCCACGATTTTCAACATTTTGTTGTGATTTTCAACTATGAGTTTCAACTGAATGTTTGTGAACTTTGTGAATGAGAAAATTTTCACGCTTCTGTATGTGTTACACAAAGGGTGCCATTATGTCTGTAAAGGGGCCATTTTGTACAATTTTGTTGCATTTTATCCCCTGAATTACACTTCCAATGTCAGTCTAGTTAGTTTTTTGCTTGCCAATTTACTTGCTCCCTCCGACCCTTTTTAGCTACAGTACCTTTAAGACATCTGTATGTAAGCAGCCTCTGTCATGATTGGCTTAACTTTTCGTTAACGCAGTATGGTATGCATTATGTTCTAATAAAGAAACATTTGTTCCCATTTGATTTTATAATCCCACAACTCCTGAGATCTCTTTTTTTTTAGGCACAGTCCACTTCAGCAGATGCTTCTTGTGAATAGCAAACTCAAAATGCTTTTTATGAGTCAAAGTAGCTCTAACTCACACCTCCAATCTCGCTTCATTAATTTGATGCCAGGTTTGCCAACTCCTGACTCTAATTAGCTTTTATCGATGTCATAAGAATAGGGGTTCACATACTTTTTCCAATATACTCTGTGAATGTTTGAATGATATATTCAATATGTACAAGAACAATACAATCATTTGTGCATGATTAGTTAAAACAGATTGCGTTATTAAAACTTAAATGATCAAACAAGATTTTAAGACAAATTTATAAATGCAGGTAATTCCATTGTTCTTTCCACTGTACAGTACATATACAGTAAAAATATTAGGGATGCACCAATGTATCAGCCACCGATATGTATTGGCCAATTAATGACCAAAATAAAACCATCTGCAAATCGGTTTAAACATGAAAACGCTGATATGAAAACTTGATGTTTCATTTAGGATTAATGATCATCATTACACTTTGTACAAACTCTTTGAATTCAAATGCTCAATCCAGAAATAATGTTAGTCACAGAATGTAGAAGGGTTGGCAATCCTAAGAACATCCAATATTACATTTTTAATCATTCTCATTCTCATATTAATGAGGAAAAACTTTGTTACATGACACTTGTGAAACCGGCACTTACCTATACATGATAAGGTAAAACCATCCAAATGTTTTGAAAACAGCAAACTTTCACTTCTGATACATTGGTATGGTATCCATTCAGGCTGCACTATTGATTGAGTTAAGTTTGAAAACGCAATAAGGTTTTGCGTGATTATAAAATCTTGAAAGGCTGTGTTTCAAAATAGACTGCAGATAGCATTGTGTAAGCAAGCGGCACCCTCTAGCGATCTGGACAACATTTCCCATTATCCATTATACCATTATAGAATTGTTCCTTTGGTAACTTTTTATTTTTCATTGATGTGGTTTCTGTGGAAATGCTCAAAATAATATGTTTACATAATATGAATTTGTGATGTTCTATTATATACTGTACAAGCATGTAAAATATTTGTTCTGTTGTTTTGAACTGCAAAAAAATATGTGCAAAATGATTTTTTTTAACTCTTTTTTTACATTAAGCATCATGCTATGTTATTTTTCAATATTTTTTTTATCATTTTATCTTCTATTTGTCTTTCAGTGTGGCTCTCTTTAAAATGTTGCCCTGTCATGTGTTCAACAGATCCAATCCATGTTCAATGGAAATTACTTATTGTTAGAACAAAAGCTTTTTTACCTCTTTGTAGATTTTAAAGCATAATGCCCAAGTAAAACAGTGATCACGTGACGAAATAAGGTAAATGGCAAAATATTGGTATCGGCATCTGTATCGACCAATAGTTACTTGTTAAAATCGGTATTGGCCAACAATTTTCATTTTTCAATTTCCATATTTTCAGTTTACATTTGGTATAATTATATCAATGCGGCTGAAAAAATTGGCCATTCACCAGCCACATTTGTCAAAAATGTTAATTTCATACATTGTTTACATTGTTAATTTTGGTCTACAAAGAAGAAATAAATGCAATTGTATAATTGATGCCACTATCTACAAAATTTCCCAAAGAGAAAATGCATTAGTGCAATTTCATTGTAGCACAGAGGCAATATAGGCATTTTTTCCATTGTTGCCATATGGCAACGTTCATATTTTCTGTAAAACTCTGTTAGATAAATTTGATCAGTTAACAACAACATCTATTTAATTCATCAAAGAAGCAGAAACAAACATCATGTAGAACAAACATAGAGAAATCTTTTTAATAGAGCAATTTGCAGGGCACTTCAGCAGGTGTCTCCACTTTAAGAGTGACCCCTAAAAACTATAAAGGCTGTCCTTTAGGGGGGGCTGGGTAGCTCAGCAAGTAAAGACGCTGACTACCACCCCTCGAGTCGCAAGTTCGAATCCAGGGCACGCTGACTGACCAGACAGGTCTCCAAATTGGCCCGATTACTAGGGAGGGTAGAGTCACATGGGTTAACCTCCTCATGGTCATTATAATGTGGCTCTCGCTCTCGGTGGGGCACGTGGTGAGTTGTGCATGGATGCCGCGGTAATGCACTCAACAAGCCACAAGATAAAATATGCAGATTGACGGTTTGAGACGCGGAGGTGTCACGAATGTATGTGAAGGCAGACAAGGAGAGAGGATCCAAATGCAGGGCTTTATTGAATAACAAAAAAAACACAAACAAAGAAAACATCCACGATGGGAAAAGGTAAACTAAATGAGGGAAAAGGTAAAACAAAACACGGAGGGCATACAAAGGGTTCAACGGGAAGTACATGAAGACAGAGAGCACGGGTAACAGGCGTCCATGAACATCAAAGACCGACAGGGGAATGGAGAAATAAACAGGGTTATATACACAGAGGTGATGGAACTAAACGATAAGCAGGTGAACACAATGAGTGAGTGCTAGCAGGTGGTGAGGGCAAGGAAAGATGGGAAGTGTAGTTTTCTTAGACAGGGACTAGTGAAAACACGGGCTGGACCATAAGGAAATTGACATGGAGTGTGAAGTGCTGAGTAAAACAGAAAACACGGGACAGACAACACAGGAACGTGACATAATCCCCCCTCAAAAGGACCGGATTCCAGACGGTCCTAAATAACAACAAAAAAATAGAAAAAGCAAACAAAAGTTCCAGGAGAGGGGGGCTAGACGAGGGGGAGAACGGACAGACCAAAGGGGCACAAGGGACACAAAGACAGACTAAGGAGGCACAAAGGAACACAGAGACAGACCAAGGAGGCACAAGGGACACGGAGACAGACCAAGGAGGCACAAGGGACACGGAGACAGACCAAGGAGGCACAAGGGACACGGAGACAGACCAAGGGGGCACAAGGGACACGGAGACAGACCAAGGGGGCACAAGGGACACGGAGACAGACCAAGGGGGCACAAGGGGCAATTAGGCAGTCCACGGAGGCACAAGGGCAAGAGGGCAGTCCAAGGGGCAGGGACAGATCCAGGAGGCCTGGGAGGTGGCCACAGGACAGGGACAGGTCTAGGAGGCCTGGGAGGCGGCCACAGGACAGGGACAGGTCTAGGAGGCCTGGGAGGCGGCCACAGGACAGGGACAGGTCTAGGAGGCCTGGGAGGCGGCCACAGGACAGGGACAGAAGAGCCCTAGGAGGCTCGGGAGGTGGAGCCGTAGGAGGCTCGGGAGGCGGAGCCGAAGGAGGCTCGGGGAGAAGAGCCATAGGAGGCTCGGGAGGCAGAGCCGTGGGAGGCTCTGGAGGCAGAGCCGTAGGAGGCTCGGGGGGCGGAGCCCTGGAAGGCTCAAGAGGCGGAGCCCTGGGTGGCTCGAGAGGCTTGAGAGACGGAGCCCTGGGAGGCTCGAGAGGCTTGAGAGGCGGAGCCCTGGGAGGCTCAAGAGGCTTGAGAGGCGGAGCCCTGGGAGGCTCGAGAGGAGGAGCCCTGGAAGACTCGAGAGACTGGAGAGGCGGAGCCCTGGGAGGCTCGGGAAGCTCGAGAGGCGGAGCCCTGGAAGGCTCGAGAGGCGGAGCCCTGGAAGGCTCGAGAGGCGGAGCCCTGGAAGGCTCGGGAGGCGGAGCCCTGGAAGGCTCGGGAGGAGGAGCCCTGGAAGGCTCGAGAGACTTGGGAGGCGGAGCCCTGGGAGGCTCGAGAGACTTGGGAGGCGTAGCCCTGGGAGGCTCGAGAGGAGCCCTGGAAGTCTCGAGAGACTTGGGAGGCGGAGCCCTGGGAGGCTCGGGAGGAGGAGCCCTGGAAGACTCGAGAGACTTGGGAGGCGGAGCACTGGGAGGCTCGGGGGGAGGAGCCCTGGAAGACTCGAGAGACTTGGGAGGCGGAGCCTTAGAAGGCTCGAGGGGTGCTGGCTCTTGGACGGTCATGGCTACTGGCGCTGGCCCTTGGACGGCCATGGCTGCTGGCGCTGGCCCTTGGACGGCCATGGCTGCTGGCGCTGGCTCATGGATGGCCGAGGCTGCAGGCGCTGGCTCAGGGACGGTCGAGGCTACAGGCGCTGGCTCAGGGACGGTCGAGGCTACAGGCGCTGGCTCAGGGACGGTCGAGGCTACAGGCGCTGGCTCAGGGACGGTCGAGGCTACAGGCGCTGGCTTAGGGACGGTCGCTGGCTCAGGGACGGTCGAGGCTACAGGCGCTGGCTCAGGGACGGTCGAGGCTACAGGCGCTGGCTCTGGGACGGTCAAGGCTACAGGCGCTGGCTCTGGGACGGTCGAGGCTACAGGCGCTGGCTCTGGGACGGTCGAGGCTACAGGCGCTGGCTCTGGGACGGTCGAGGCTACAGGCGCTGGCTCTGGGACGGTCGAGGCTACAGGCGCTGGCTCTGGGACGGTCGAGGCTACAGGCTGGCTCTGGGACGGTCGAGGCTACAGGCGCTGGCTCTGGGACGGTCGAGGCTACAGGCGCTGGCTCTGGGACGGTCGAGGCTACAGGCGCTGGCTCTGGGACGGTCGAGGCTACAGGCGCTGGCTCTGGGACGGTCGAGGCTACAGGCGCTGGCTCTGGGACGGTCGAGGCTACAGGCGCTGGCTCTATGACGGTCGAGGCTACAGGCGCTGGCTCGCTGACCGTGGCAGGCGTGGGCTCGCTGACCGTGGCAGGCGTGGCCGCTGGCTCGCTGACCGTGGCAGGCGTGGGCACTGGCTCGCTGACCGTGGCAGGCGTGGGCGCTGGCTCGCTGACCGTGGCCGGCGTGAGCTGAAGAGCGGAAGCTTTTCTTCTGCTCCTCCTCCGGGCGGACGAAGTTG
The DNA here is from genome assembly GCF_025860055.1 of Xyrauchen texanus. Taxonomy (NCBI): domain Eukaryota; kingdom Metazoa; phylum Chordata; class Actinopteri; order Cypriniformes; family Catostomidae; genus Xyrauchen; species Xyrauchen texanus. The sequence goes on from NC_068284.1 coordinate 43,143,955, forward strand.
GCAGCGCTGGCTCGTTGATCCGGGTAGGCATGGGCTCAGGCTCGAAAACCGGGATCTCGAGGGGTGGTTCGTCGGCCGCGAGTTTCTTCAGAGCGAGACTCACGTACTCCCTCCACGTGTGGTCTCCGTGTTCCGGCGCTTCCCTCAGCTGGGATGATGGTAACCCGACCCGGTAGATAGTCTTCAGGGAAGCGTCGTCGAACCCAGTGTGGATGGCGACCGTGGAGAAGAGACGTGAGTATTCGCGAATGGTCAGGTTTGCCTGGGCCAGTGTGGTGAAAACCGCTGCTAGATCCATTATTGGTCGGTCTTTCTGTCACGAATGTAAGTGAAGGCAGACAAGGAGAGAGGATCCAAATGCAGGGCTTTATTGAATAACAAAAAAAACACAAAGAAAACATCCACGATGGGAAAAGGTAAACTAAATGAGGGAAAAGGTAAAACAAGACACGGAGGGCATACAAAGGGTTCAACGGGAAGTACATGAAGACAGAGAGCACGGGTAACAGGCATCCACAAACATCAAAGGCCGACAGGGGAATGGAGAAATAAACAGGGTTATATACACAGAGTTGATGGAACTAAACGATAAGCAGGTGAACACAAGCAGGTGAGTGCTAGCAGGTGGTGAGGGCAAGGAAAGATGGGAAGTGTAGTTTTCTTAGACAGGGACTAGTGAAAACACGGGCCGGACCACAAGGAAATTGACATGGAGTGTGAAGTGCTGAGTAAAACAGAAAACACGGGACAGACAACACAGGAACGTGACAGGAGGCAACTGAGATTCGTCCTCCGCCACCCGGATTGAGGCGAGTTACTACGCCACCATGAGGACCTACAGTGCATTGGGTATTGGGCATTCTGAAAAGGGGAGAAAATAAAATAAAAAAAAGAAGAAGCCTGCCCTTTTATTTCCAATAATACATGATATTTGACCTTTTCTGAAAGGTGAAAAAGTGGAAGGAAAATACATTGTTGCCATATGGCTACATTTTAACATACATCAGTCTTCATTTAGAACATCCCCACAAGTTGCTGAGCAACAAATAGCTGTTGATATGTAAACTTGTACATGTTGGGTGCTAATGAGTGTGTGTTAATGTGAAATGTATTCTGGGAAGTGTTTAGTGAATATATTGTTGGCTTTAATTATGTGTAGATGTGGCGATGACTCCATACAAGCTCGGCAGCCTCTTTCTCTGACCCTGGATAAACCCAGTCACACCCTGCTGGTGGTCTTCCATTCCTGTGTGGTGAGAGTTCCTGTCGCACGCTGCCAACTGCACTCCAGATGCATGAAGTTAGTACACACACACACACACACGCACACACACACTTCAACACATTTACTGTTTAATGGTGTTCTTAGGACAAAGGTATTTTTGATCAGGTGGGGCTGTCACATTTTTATCAGGAATGTGTCTCCTCAAATGTTCATATGAACTTATGCCGCTTGTTTTAATGGTAGGTTCCACAGTGACAGCTTATATTGTGTTATATAATGTGACAAAATACTCAATACTTAAAAGGTGCACTCCTTTTAAAAGTGTAACTTTTGTCATCTTGGACTTACACTGACACTTCTTGGATGCAGCATCATTTAAAACCAATAGTTTTCAGTTTCAGATGCAATTGTAGAAATTTAGTGTTCATACCATGATTACTTAATCAATGAGTGAATTCGTCCAATCGCAGGACGGATACTGAGATTAAGCGAGTAGTATTCGGCTGGTCATGTAAATCTAATATGGCAACCACCAATGTGAGGACCCTCTCGAATGTAGAATAAAACAGCTTTTATAATGTTACTAATATGACCAGAGTCTTTATTTTAATGTGAGTGCTCATGATTTCAAAGGCTACGTATATTGCAAAATTACAATTTATGTCTTTAGAGGTTAAACTTTTTTAATGAGGAAAAAATTACTGAGTGCACCTTTAAGGTTTGGGCTTATGCAGAAATGTACTTTATAAAAGAAAACTTCTTTGAGAAATGGAGTTATAAGTGTGATAACTAACCCATGTGCCCCCTCTACACAAATATGCACAAGCATAGTTAATTCCGCATATACGCACACACGCACACACAGATTTACTTGAATTCAATACATATAATACAATACATATACAAATACATCAAATACAATACACACACACACAAACACACAATTCCACACAATCTCTCAATCCCACACACTCCCTCTTCCCATTTTAAATTGTGCCACCCAAACACACGCTGCTTCATTAGCGGCTTTGAAATTACAGTGACCCAGCTTTTACAATTTCCTTTAGACAAAACACTCACACATGCTCTCTCTCTCTCACGCACACACACACTCCTGTCGGCATGTGTCCTGTATGGCACATTTGGAACAGTCTCTTCCTGTGATGCAGTAAAGCTCTGCTGTAATTGAGCTGTGATTAATGGAATGGTTTGATTGAGTCGGCTGTCATTCTCTCATCATGAGGGATTGTGGTACTGCTCAATTAAACCATCTGCACCAACACAACTTTTTCCGGTGTAGTTAGTAACTCGGCAGCACCATGTGCAACATGTGTACGGCAAATTGACTATGTGTTTTGCATCAGTAACCTACACTGCCGTGGGTGGCGCAAACATACACAAAGTGCTGTCCTCAGCCTTTAACCTTGAATAGTACAGAGCTGAAGAAAACGAGACAGATATGAGACAACAGTGAAACCTCCGTCAAGTCATGTCTTTAATCTATTTCTTCAATTCATTCAGTCTCTGTACATTACATCTCTGTGAACCCCAATATTTATTGTCCGTTTGTATTGTGTATTCAGTATAGAGGAGGTTGGCTTTGTCATTAGGGCTGGGTATTGATGCAGATTTCTCAATTTGATTCGATTCCGATTCGCTAGCTTGCAATTCGATTTTGGTCACATTTGGGCTCTTCAAAAATGAACAAATCCATGTATTCAATCAATAAAAAATATGTTATATTTACACGTTACATGTTTATTGTTTTATTGCACAATTTGTACTATTTACAAGTATTTAATTTGATTTGTAACATGTACTGTCTTTTTAACAAAACTGGCATTTCTGTAAGGAGTGTCTGAAGATGAGCGCATGTTAACAAGAGAGGACTCAGATGCCTTTATCTCATCTGCACCATGCAAGATTAGAATTTAATGTTTATTTTTTTGTTGTTTTTGATCAACAACTCCCTGGAAAAAACAGAAAGGGTACTAAAAGAGACATTATTCAATGACAAATATGTTGCGTGGATCTAATCTTCGGACACGCAGTTTTTACTCACTTTTACTCTGAACACGCAGTGAATGGATCTCACTGCTGAATACTTTACCACTATACTACACAATTGCTTGTGAGTGAAATGTAAACATTTCTCATTTAAGTATATACTGTACATTTTAGTCGCACAGTGCAAAATTTGGTTGCAAATGCGAAGGATTTCCTCTCATTTTAGTGGGGGGATTTGCACATAGAGGAAAATATTGAGCTTGGGATTTAAGAATCCATAACAAGCTCATTCATAACTGTCATCTGCAATAACACAGAGAAACTCTCTGTATGTATGTTTGTGTTTGTGTAGAAACTGCATTGCGTCCAGAGATCCGTACTGCGGCTGGACCCGAGGAAGCACCTGCTCACTCCTGAGGCCTGGCACCAGGTTAAATATTAAACACACACAAACACTCATACAGACATAGCACTGACAATCCAAAACATTTTTAGGCCAGAAACATACTATGCCTGTACACAAAAAGAGAATACTTGGCCAATGCAACAACGTATTACATTCAATTCAGACTGCAAGCTCAAAACGTAGTATTATGATAAAATATAATTTTGGTTTTTTTACCATTTGCATAGAGTATATTTCAGGGCTTACAATGCCAATCTAATCTGTGAATCTGTGCATTTTATGTTCAAATACATTTTCTCCTGTTTTTCAGATTACCTTTTGTGCAGGACATTGAATACGGGAACATCTCACATCTCGGAGACTGTGATGGTGAGTTTGTGCACATGTTTGGGATGTCTGATTAAAATTTGCCCTCTAGCTTTCAGGCCTGCCTCCAACGGGTCTGTTCTTTACCTTGTACCACGAGTGAATACACTAGCAGCTTTTAACAACACATATAGAAGAGACAGAGAAGGTCCATTCTGATCTGGTTTAAAAGTTTAGCTTAAGCAGTCAACTGGTTGAATCAGGCAAGATGTAGAAAAAGAGTGTTGTCTTTTCTTTTTTTACAAATGGATCCATCTACATGCCGTGTTTGTGCATTTCTGTGCCGTAGCAGTTTTGACACTTTCAAAAAGGTGGAACGAATTGTAAACAGAAGATGCAGAATGAACTTGAAAACTGTGTTGTTGTTGATTTTTTAATTTTTTTACATTCAATGAAGCATAAAGCTTAGATTCGCATTCTGCTCTAAAGGGCATTTGCAAAGCCGGAAACACAAAGCTGGCCTTCTGGCAGCAAATGAAACACATTCTGCTGTTTTCAAGGTCCAGAAAGAACAGCTTAAATATGTTCCAAAGGTCTGATTTAGTCCAGCAGAACTTGGAACAGCAGTCCCGACACTTGAGCACTTGAACATAATAAGCTGGTGCAGATGAACAAGGTTTATAGAGCAGAGGAAATCTAGTTTACATTTACATTTACATTTATGCATTTGGCAGACGCTTTTATACAAAGTGACTTACAGTGCACTTATTACAGGGACAATCCCCCCGGAGCAACCTGGAGTTAAGTGCCTTGCTCAAGGACACAATGGTGGTGGCTGTGGGGATCAAACCAGCGACCTTCTGATTAACAGTTATGCGCTTTAGCCCACTACGCCACCACCACTCCATAAATCTCGGCAGACTTACAGATTCATATAGTCATATAGGGCAGAATGACTCAGAATGTCACTGGCCAAGTAAAGCAGAGTACACACTATACGATTTTTGCCAGTGGACACATTTCAGGCTTGTAAAAGACAAGAAAAACTCTTTGCCAGTTGGGTAAGAACAATTATTTTGTTTTCCCGATAACACTTTACAATATGGCTCCACTCGTTAACATTATTGAATGTATTAGATATCATAAACTATCAATGGACAATATATATATTTTTTAATAATTTAATTAGTTAATTAGTTGTACATTGTTAGTTCATGTTTTTTCACAGTGCATTAACTAAAGTTAACATATACAACTTTTGATTAAAATGTGTTGGTATACATAGTTGAAATTAACATTTACCAATATTAATAAATGCTGTGAAAGTATTGTTCATTGTTTGTTCATGTTACTAATCTTTTTCCCTCAAATTAAGTTTATTGGCTAATAGTTTTAGCATAAATCTCACTATAAAGTATTTTTTCTATAAAAACATTTAATATCTTGTGTATTTACTATTTCTCAAGTAAGTGTGTGTGTGTGTGTGTGTGTGTGTGTGTGTGTGTGTGTGTGTGTGTGTGTGTGTGTGTGTGTGTGTGTGTGTTATGTGTCACATTTCAGTGAGGATGTCACAATATGACAGATTTAAATGATAGTTCTTACAAAAATAAAAATTATGTCATCATATATTCACCCTCATGTTGTTCCAAGCCTGTACTGGTGAAACAAATGAAGAGGCAGTAAGATATAGAGAGAGAGAGAGAGAGAGAGAGAGAGAGAGAGCCAACACCTAATCATCAAAATTACTTTCGATGCTAACTAACATTCGATGTTCAAAGCTGGAGGCTGATGGATGTATTTACAGACAATGTTGAGGAGGAGCAAAATTAACACAGAGATCATAATGAACCCCAGCGAGAAATCACAACATCAAGAGGTGAATGAAAGATAATTGAAGAGATCCTTCTGAACAAAATCTAGACACATTGAAATGATGATGAAGGCAGAATGAGAGAAAATGAAAAGAAAGGGCAAGATTTATGCCACTCAAAAAGAAGAAAAAGAAGAAAAAAATTTTTGATGGAAAGTGTCAGCATTAGACATCATGCTATATGGGAAAAGCTTTCTTACAGGGGTCATGAAATGGAGAAAAAAAACATATCCTTGATGTTTAGACATGTAAGAGGTAACTGTATTATAAAAACATACTGTCAATTTCACAACTCAAAACTTCCTCCCCAGTCTAAAAAGTGCATTTATAGTTACCACCCTGCTGAAACATATTGCTTTGAAATGTGTGCTTTCATGACATCATGAGACATTGCTCATTTGTATTTTACACATCCCAAAACATGCGTCATCGCACCCTTGGCCCCGCCCACTGGTGCTCAGTTCGAGAGAGAGAGAAGGACAGAAAGCATAGAGTGGCTAAATATTCTTGAACACCAAAAGGGACCCATCTGGATGGTTTTTAATTATTTTTGTATATAAACATGTACTAGACAGACATCCCTGATCATTGACTTGTATTTCGCGCTGCTTTTAAAAAATGCATTGTCAAATTAAAACTCTGAAGAGGAGACGCCATTTTCTGTCATTCAGCTGCTGCCTCTTGTTGTTTTGAGCACAAACTCATCCTGGACAAGATATTTTGCACATCTGCGCTATTTTTGTTTGTTGGTGTATGTAAACATACACAAGACTAGATGGACTTCTTTGACTGCTTTGATGTGTTTTCAGCGATGTGCACCTCAGTGCGCCTGTCCGTGTGCTTCATTTCACCATGCTTAGGAATATGTATATGTGTTTCTTTTTTTTGTGGTTAATATCAAGTGGATTGATTGTGAACCAGTCATAATACAATTCAAGTTTTGCAAAGGAATTGTTGTTTGTGCTGAGATAAGACCTACTTTTGAAGCGTCTTAGCTAGGGTGACCATATTTTGATTACCAAAAACCAGGACACTCGGCCCGGCAATGAGATACTCAAATGATTTTACTCAAAGATGCTTTGTTAATTTCAATACATTTAAAGTAGGTTATGCCTCTGTATGGATAGAAAATTGTTATTACAAAATACTATCTATCAAAGACACAAAAAAGACGGCCAGGACAGGACGTGAATACAGGACATATCCTGGTAAAACAGGACGTTTGGTCACCCTAGTCTTAGCGCAATTACCTATTTCTCTGGAAAATAGTGAAATGCCCTTTGCTCCGCTTCATTTACATACAATACATCCCAGTTTCTGCACATACACCCACAGATAGCACAAACACTCCTACCCATATCCACTTTTGTGCTGACACAAAAATTGGATAAGATGTTGCATACCGTCTTAGCACATAGCGCTGCGCTTTACGCACTTACGAAAATAGAGCACAATGAGTCAAACTTCATTTGTTTCTCAAAATCTTAAAAAAAAAACATTTTAATTTAAAGGCTATTGTTTCTATACTAGTTTAATTTAAAAGCGTATGTTTATTTTGTAGACAAATATAAATTGTGCCAATGGTACATATACATTTTTTACAAAAGTAAAATTGTAATTAAAATTGTTTTTTCCCCACAACATATTTCATAGTTTTGATGACTTTATTAATATTTTTAAATTTGGAAAATAGTAATAATTAAGGAGGTTTGTGTCCAAACCTTTTACTGGTAGTGTACATCAAACAGTCTCTCTCATCTCCTCTCCTTGTTCACTTCATTCCTTGCATACATGAATTTCTAGTATATTTTAAATAGACCGAGAAGAGTGTATATATCCCTGAACGCCAATATAGAAGGGATCTGAGGTTGTTCAGAGTGTGTTTAAAATCGCACCAGGGGTTTGTGTGGATTTCAGAGGTGAACCTGGAGGACAAACACACATTAACAGCAATCTTGAGGCATTGTACTTGAAAGTGCAAAGGAAACAAAATATTAAGAAAATGGGTTAAATTGACTATAGTGTCTGTTGGACTCCTGCTGTTTGAATGAGAGAGCAAAATGAGAGTTGAGATTCCCAGCTGACAATTTTAATAGCAGAAAAGCTAAAGTGAGAGAGATCTAAAAAGGGGGCTTTAATGTTTGTTTGTTTGTGCGTGTGTATTTCTATGAATTTGTGTCCTTTTAGATGTAGATGTCTATTTAGCTGTCCAACACATAAAAAAGGCTAAATGAATATAAAAAATACCATGGTGTAAGAATGTGGTAATCAAACAGTACTATGGTATTTATCAAAGTACCATGGTGTTGCCATCTGATAGCATCCTTGTAGCATGGCACTGTCACAGTCCTAATTGTAAGGACTGCAAACAGTATTCTTAAAAAATCGAAAGAGAGATTCACCAAACAACGAGCTAAAGTTCCTCTCACTGTCAAGACATATTCCAGTTTGGATAGTGAGGCAAAGAGACTCTGACAGCTTCTCATTTCTGAGATGGCTAACAGCCCACACATAAACGCTACTAGAAAAGAAATAGTCAGCGTCGAAAAAGCAGAGAGAGAGAGAGAGAGAAAAGATAACAGAGGAAGGATTGGAATGGCTTTAGTACATGCCGACTAATGATTGTCAGTTTACTAACGCCAAGGTAACACAGTTTTTTTTCTAGATAGCTGGCCAAATTCTCTAATATGTGGGTAAAGTTTATATAAGGTATATTTTTCATCAGGGAGGTAGATTATGCTTGCTAGCTCATTAAAGCTCATAAAATATATAAATATATTACTCAATAAATCTCCTTTTTTGCTAGTCTGGGAACTTTTACCTTTCTGTGTGTTCATGTCCGGTGGCATATACAGCTCCTCAGCATAAGATAGTAAATCTTTTTCTTCTCTTTGTTTTCCTTTTTGTGACATAGGCTCAGGTCTCTCCTGTACTTTAGCAGAGTAAAAAGCAGCCCTACAAACTGGAGAATGTGATCGTCCTCCATATCTCACTCACTCCAATGTTTACCTCTCACGGCATCTGCAACTGACATTTGTTTGTGCATTCTGGGGCCATGTTCACAAAAATTTTCTTAAGAAAAAAATTAAGAAAGTTCCCCTTCTGTCACTCATTCGACATTGTGTCGATGTAGTGACACTAGGCATCGCCCTTGGGAGCCCCAAACACCTCAAATGTTTGAGAAAAGGAGTTGATAAAAGAAGCTGGAATGTGGCATTGGATATGCTGTTGGATATAAGGCGCTTTCTCTCCTTCTGCAAAGATCAGTACAGAGGACGCCCCTGGGTGCTTCGACAGTGCTAAGAGAGTATATATTTCTGACAGAAGAGTATATTTTTTTCTATTAAAGACACATCTTTTTAAAGATGCCTTTCCTTCTTTGTGTAGTTCCTGGATGCAGTCATTATCTCTCAGACGGCCACGGGCGTTGCTTCACGTGTCTGGGCAGTGATCACATTGAGGCAGTGTTTGTGGATGGTTTATGTTCTCATTGCGAAAACATGACCATGGTAACATTGCGGTCGCAGCTTTCCTTCTTCTGCGGGGCCAACTCGGCTGCTGCTGGAGGTGACTTAGGAATTTAAATGTGTGCGGTATCGCCGGGTAAACCCCTGTGGACCTCGCATTCCCCAACATGCTCGTTTGCCCCAGTCGAGCTCCGAGATGAGACCAGCTTGCCTCATGGACAGCTTAATGTCTTTCAGAGCCCGTGAGCAGGATGTGTCCTTGATCACTGCATCGGAGAGCGTGCTGGCGATGTTGCATGCCGAGGACTCGACTGGGCTGCCACCTTCGGGTCTGCCCACCCAGTCTGAGGCCAATGCAGAACTGACCGCCATGCTTGCTCGGGACACCGCGAGTGTCGGGTTGTACTGGAACCCTCCACCGTCCCCTGAGCCCTCATGGCTAGATGATTGGTTCCTGGGTTCGGGGTGCCACTCACAGCCCCCCCTGTCATTTTTTCCCGGATGTGCACGATGAACTAACAAGGTCGTGGAGGACACCTTTTTCTGCCCGAACCCGACTTCCCAGTTCGTCTGCTCTCACTAGCCGCCACCTCTCTGCATGCCACGGCCCTCCTGCAAATACACCAGGCCAAGGCACTGAAAGAGCTGCACATGGATAGTCCTTTCCTGTGATGCAGGAACTGCTCTCGGCGACCAACCTCGCCCTCAGGGCCATGAAGGTCACAGCACAGCACGATGTCCACCTTGGTGATCCAGGAGTGCCACCTATGGCTGGATCTGGTTGACATGAGGGACTTGATCGGCCTATTCGGCGACACTGTCAAAGACTTTGCCCAGCAGTTCTTGCGGCAAAGAAGCAGACTGACGCGATACAACACATCTTGCCCCGGCACGACTCAAGATTCCGTAAACCACCCCTAGGTGGTCCAGCTGATTTGGAGTCAATTCGGCAAAGCATATGTGGACCTGTTGCTTCCCGGGAATCCTCCCACTACCCGCTCTGTTATTTCGTATTGAAATACACGCTGGCAAATACGTGTTCCCCCCAGTGGGCTTACTTGTACAGACCCTGTGCAAGGTCAGGGAGGACAAGGAGCAAGTCACCCTTGTGGCCCCCATACTGGTCCACCCAGACTTGGTTCTCAGACCTCACGCTCCTCACGATAGCACCTTCCTGGCAAATTCCCCTGAGGAAGGACCTCCTCTCTCAGGGATGTTGCACCATCTGGCACCCACGCTCAGACCTCTGGAATCTCCATGTCTAGCCCCTGGATGGCCCTTGGAAGAATTAAGTGGCCTACCACTCTACGAGGCAGCTATTTGCCCTGATGTGGCATTTGTTTGCAAATATGTGTTTTCTTCCCAAGGGAGTCGGTCAGTGCTTTCCCTCCTGCAGGAGAGGATGGAGGGTCAGCTGTCCCCCTCCACCTTGAAAGTGCATATGGCAGCTATAGCAGCGCACCACAATGCGGTGGACGGTAAGTCCTTGAGGAAGCACGACCTGATCATTAGGTTCCTCAGAGGTGTCTGCAGGATGAATCCTCCTAGGCCACACCTCTTTCTCTCATGGGATGTCTCCATGGTCCTCCTGGGCCTTCGTAGAGCCCCCCTTGAGCCGCTAGAGTCAGTCAAGCTGAAATCCCTCTCCTTAAAGATGTCCCTCCTGATGGCACTCACCTGCATGAAGAGGGTTGGGTACCTGCAAGCGTTTTCTCTCAGCGACACTTGCCTGGAGTTCAGCCCGGTAGATTCTCACATGATCCTGAGACCCCGACTGGGCTATGTGCCCAAGGTTCCCATGACCTTTAGGGGTCTGGTTGTGAGCCTGCAAGTGAATCTGCCCCAGAGGAGCCTTATTGTTGCTGTGTCTGGTGCATGCGTTGCGCACCTATTTGGATCGCACCCAGAGCTATAGATGCTCTGAGCAGCTCTTTCTCTGCTTTGGCAGACAGCGTAAAGGGAACGCTGTCTCCAAACAGAGGCTTGCTCACTGGATCATGAACAGCATACCAGGCCAGGCTGTGCCTGCCCCTTTGGAAATACGTGCACACTCTATGAGGAGTCTGGCACCCTCGTGGGCACCTCTCTAGCAGACATCTGCAGGGCAACGGGCTGGGCAATACACAATACCTTTGAGTCTTTTTGGTCTCTGGGTTTCATCTCGTGCATTTTCAGGTACGAACAGGTAAGGTTACAGGACAGCTGGCCGGGTATAACGCTTGCGTACAGCGCCTTTCACCTCCATGAGGCGAAGACGTGCGCTTCTTGCCTTTCTCCTTAGCCCTGTGGCTCGCAAATTCGGTGGACAAGTTCGCAGCCAGACCTACTATGGGTACTAATATGTCCTGTACTGTGGTAGATGCTCCTCAGGTGCCGACTACTCCGGTAACCCCTGTGATGTATTTTACATGGTACGCTCTCCCTGTCGGCAGACCCGCGTCTCCCTTGGGCAGAGATTTCTCTGCCCAAATCTCTGTGTTTGTAGAGCTCCTCCCCTTCGTATCAGGACATACCACCTTGCCTCTTCCATCTGCGGCAGATGAGCCAAATTGTTACCTCCCCATCGGGCGGGATGTTTTTTTTTAATGTAAAGTGTACGAGATGTGTTAGTTTAATGTCATTAACCATCAAAGGAGAATTTACTTGATTCTAATCATTTGATACATTTTCATTTGACATGGAGGGAAAGAAACAAACTTCAGTAGACAAGAGCTGAGGAAATTACTGCAAGGAAAACGTTCTCCTTGGGAAGCTTGAGAATAATATCACATCGGAAAGTACAAGGCTGGTAAATGGGAAAAGGTGGCGGAGGCTGTCTCCGGTGTGCCCAACTCCGATAGGGATGTGGGTGGGGGGTAAAAAAGAAGCTTTCTAATGTTAGAATTATTATGTTTCTATGAACTCTAAAGATCGCGGCGAGAGAGTGCTATATGCAGCACATCCATTAGCATTATTGGTCACCACATTAAGATGCTTCAAAACAACATTTATTGTTTGAATTTGGTTTACAAGCTGAAAATGAAACGCAACTACACTCAAAAATTGTTTTTTTTTGTCTAAAAATACAATTTCTATGTAAACAGCCCACTGCAACTTCAGACTCAACATGAAAAACCCAGTAAATTCATTAAACATCTTACCTTTTAGGATTTAAGACAACTGTGAGGTTATCCTAACTTTAAGATGTTATTTACGACGATATTTATGAAACAAAATTGAGAATTTGAGTGCTTCTTAAGAACAATCTTAAGAAAAAAGATAAGAACTTTCTTAAGTTTATTCGGGAATAAAAAATATTTGTAAGTTACAAATTAAGAAGAAAATGGTAGTTAAGAAGAAAATTATTTGTAAGAAATTTTCGTGAATCCGGCCCCTCATCATTATTTCGCAGCATCACAGTGGAAAAAGAAACCCAAGGCATGGTTTCACAATGAAGATGAGTAATTTAGACATTAGCTCTAGGAATTGTTACATTCTTTGAAAATGTTGTTGATATCTTTATACTTGTCTACTTATATTATTTTGAACATCTACTTAGTCTTAAGTGTTTCAGGAAAACTGGAATAACATAATTTGCTTATGGTCACATAAGGACAGTATTTAGTGTGTATTATTTGCATATAGTTCATGGGGCAGGACTTTCAAGGTACTTTTTAATTACCATCCATATATTTTCCCTACTACATGACAAAGATTACTGAAATAGGTGTCTTGAGAAGTTTTTCAGAAGTTGGCAAAGTGGCCGAAATTGCTGAGAGCACATTTGATTTCAGGTTTCTAAGGTCATATCTCCTTTAAAGAGCAGCCTTGTTTGTATCTGCTGAAACATGCTATATATCATGGACTGAATTAGGAGTGGCTGTAGTCAACAATCTGCTTTGTGATCAATTGTTGTGGCTGAAATGTACAGAAACTCAATAGATGCATTTCAAAATGCTTCATAATTTACAAAGGGGCTGCCTTGATGCTTTTGTAAGCCCTTCAAGTGTGAACTTTTGATTTGTTGGTCGAATGAAGTTAATAGAGTCAATGGTTGTAGATGTTGCAGTTTTTCTTTTAGTAGCGCTTTTGTCCACACTAATAAGTTTAGTTTGAAAGTGCATACATTTTTCTACTTCTATGCCTCTCATCCACACTAGAACGGCGTTCTCCGAAAACCGAAAAATTGTTTCCAAAACATTTTCAATTACTGGCATATTTAAGAAAACGATAGCATTAGGAAACTGAAAACAGATTTTCAGACAAAAATGTATTAGTGTGGATGTTCACATACAACCCACAGTCCAACTTAACCAAGCTCTATTTGCATTATAATCATGCGCATTTAAATCATACCATGATCATTATTTTCTGGGTAAACATGCATCCTTTCTATGAAAATGAATTATAAAATAAAATCCTCCAGATTTGACAACTGTCAGTACTATTTTTCTGACACAATCAGGTACAACATGTCCAAATAAACGACGCTATCAGCGAGCGCAATACATTTGTGAGTTCCCCACTTGTTGAGTTATGTGTTTGTTGTAGTATGTAATCGAGATTTGCTACTCTGGAATTGTAACATATTTTGCTCTCTCCCTCTTCTTTCTTGTTTTGATTTCTATTCTTCTCTCTGCAGGCCTTTTACATGAAAGTTTCATGGATGAACCTGAAAGTCTTGTTACTTTGAACCTGTTGGTGGTCGCTGCAGTTTCAGCGTTCTCCACTGGGGCTGCTCTTTCTGGTCTGGCTGTTTGCTGGATCATGGGCCAGAAACACCGCCACCGTTCGCAAAGCAACACCCCCACCTCCAGTGGGCAGCGGAAGAGTGAGAAGGAGCGTTGCATCATGGGACAAAGCAGAAGTGGCTCCGTCATGAGCGTATCACGACATAGCGGCGCAGACCACCCACGCTCGCAGGGTGAGACGCTCTTCGTCATGCCCAATGGTTGGGTAAAAGCAGGCGACCTGGATCCTGGTCTACTGCCCACACCTGAGCAAACACCCCTGCAGCAGAAACGTGGGTTACGCCTGTCTGACTCCGGTTCCAGCTGGGACCAAAGTCAGACCTTCTTGAGCTCGGTGGGTACACAGTGCCCACCTCCTTCCTCCACCTTGTTTCTCAGCTCTAAACTCTTACAAGGCACTGGGCGACGCCACGAGGAGGCCATTGAAACTGGAATTGACCGCCAACGTTACGTGTCCCTCTCCAAGTACCGTGATCAGGGTATACGACCAGGCACCCTGCTTCGCAAGTCAGCAGGCGAATACAACTACCCCATGACTCCCCAGGATTCTCCTGACCGACGTAGGGTGGTGTCGGCTCCCAGCACCCAGACTGAATACAGTGGAGAGCCTCTTCGTTGGACCCATAAAGGATACATCATCAGCAGTCACGGCTTACCCCCAACGGGCCACCACTACACCCCAGCATCGCAGCATCCTACGGGACTAACACGCACCGTGCTCCATGGGTCCCGGGGGCTGATCGACCTGGCCGACTTCAGCCACCTGCTTGGCAAAGGAGGGAGTGATCGGACACCCACTGGCCAGTGAACGAAGAGAAAGATGGATGTGAGGAGCGGGAACATGTAGAAATGCTAGAGGCTGAATCCTCATATCGACTGCGGTGTCGGCATGTCCTGGCCAACCACAGCAGCTCTCTGTCTCTCTCTCTCTCTCTCTCTCTCTCTCTCTCTTTGTCTTACATTTTTTCTTTCTTTACCTGCCTGTTGTTCTGTTTTATGCTGATCTCATTCATCTGGAACTGCTGTCACACACTGCATGAGGACAGACCAAATGGACCTCGTTGATTAAGCGACAAGCAGCCATTTCAACTGCAACTCTCTCTCTCTCTCTTTCTTTATCAATCACATATATAGAAAAATACATAGGATGTACTTTTCCCAGTGGCTGCCTCTCTTGCTGAGTGTCTGACAATGTGTGTGGCCGACCAAACATTATGGCATCTTTATCCGATGGTGGAAAGAACTGCAGCCAGCTGTCTTGAAAACTCTATCTATTCCAAAATCTGCTTAAAGGTAGAATAATTTTAGCAGGTTTCCACTTTCAGCAGATTTGTATATTTGATTACAGAATTTAGTTTGAGAATTGGTGTCGGAATTGGGACAATGGTTCACTCTAACCATGAGCGGAACATGTCTCAACCACATTTTGGAACCATTACTGAGTTGTTGCCAGTGGTTGTTCTGGTCCAATTTGGATCCAGTTGTGTTTGGTTCCAGCTAAGTTGGGTCATAGGATCTCAGGATGGAGTTTGGGCTTGGTTTCAATGCACAAACCGACACCTTGACATTTCTCTACAAGATTAAATACTACAACATTTTTTTATGCATTGCTTTTTACCAAAATGTGAGAGTAGAAAACCCCTTTTTGTGGTATGTTTGGAAAGCTTTTGTGATTGTGACTTTGTGTTTGTGTTGTCTGTATTTTTTCTCTGTTGAGTGAGCAACGAACTTAATCTCAATATTACCTCAGCACTAAATCCAGACTTTACAACGAATGATGAGAGATAGAGATAAAGAGAGGGAAAAGTTGAGAAAACATTGGTCAGATATGTTTCATGACCTCAACCACATAAAGTTTTGTTTTCTGTGTAGCTTTGTATGGAGACTGAACTTATGAACAAGCTGGAATCAATGTCTTTTTTTTTGTAAAGTATTTGTACGCAATATGACAGGACATGGAACATGGAATGAAGGTTATTACACCTGCTGTTTTCCTGAAAGACACAATGGGAGATGGAAAGAAAGAGAGAGAAACTGTCTTGAAGACATTTGAACACTTCTGAGCAATTATTTGCCATTTGAAGACAGTAATGTCAGTCTGATTCTGGACTGAAAGAGAGAGCAAACAAGAAGAGAAAACTAGAGAAGAGAGATCAAGATGAGAGAACTAAGGCAAACTAAAGGACTACAAATTCAAGAGATTCACCAGAGTCTTGTGACTTGAAGGCCAGTTGATGGAAAACCAATGTGTTACGCCTTTGGGTGTTTGTGTGTCTGTGAAGTGACCAGTCATTATACACGATAATACACTTCTGCAACTTTTGTTTTGGTTTAGTCATGGAACCCATTATTTGTGTTTCATTTGAACCCTTCTTGAAACTACTGTGTATACCTTTCCCCTTTTCTGTATGCTTTTAGGAAAGTTCTATATAATCAATATCGGTACTAGAAATAGGGCCTGAAACTGCATCCATCTGGATGTCTGTTGTTCACAGTGATCATGAAATCTGTAGTGTTTCCCAGTCATGTACCTAGGGCAAATCAGTTTGTGTCCTAAGATCATTATATTGTTATCTGACATGGGTGGCATGATAGCATTTTTCACCAAAACATTCATTGGTTCTGTTCCAAACCCTAGTTAGCTACCCAGCTACTACAGCATCTTTGAGACACCGTGGGCATGTTCCAAACACAAAAGATGATTGAAACCAATAGGCAGCAAAATTATGAAGAATAAGTCTCTCCTCGAAGATACTTCGTTGTGGGCAAAATTCAATGGCATAGCCTGTAGCTTGTATCATAGCTAATCTTAGAATACATTGAAATTATTTAATCGAAAATTTACGTCCAATATTAAATATAACATTTAGGTGAATTCAGTTCTAAAAGGTATCGATGGAAAACTATTCCATCACATAAAAAAAAATTTTTTTTACCTAGTTTTCTTTCTTTTTTTGTGCTTAAAGTATCAAATTGTTAGCTTAGCAACATGCTAACGCCAAACTATTGGAATTCACTACAAAAGGTAGAAAAGGCTATTTTATGTTTTAAAATTAGGAGTGTAATTTGTGTAGCTCATTAATGACTGGTAACAATGTTGTTGCCTCCGAGTTTCTGTTTTAGTTAGCATGCTGTCTATATAGACAGTAGATAACGAGGTAGCTCACTGGGTTTGGAAAATAGCCTCTTATTTACTATCTTTCTCTTTTTATCTATTTCCCTCACTCTGTTTCACCCATACACATGACAAGCTAGCCTCCACATATGCTAGCTTTGTTATTAAATTGCTAATCAGTCTGTGAGATATTGAAAGCAGATGTCTTATTATCTGATAGATTACAACACAAACACAGTTTAGTACACAAGAACGCACTTAATAATAGTTCTCATGCACCTGCAAGATGTCTCTTATTAAAAGCACGTGCTTAGACGTGCATCAAATGCTACATGCGTGACTTAAGTATAGCCCTCTGTCTTACAGACCATGCACAAGCTATTGTGGTTGAACTCAGAAAACACACGCACATGCAGTTATGTGCAAAGGATGGTTGAACATTGATTAGCTCATAAATCCAGCTGAAAGGAGAGTCATGCCTGAAAGAGCCACCTGTGTATGTGTGCATTTATGTGTTTAAATGAATGTGTATATGTATTTATGTCTTCTCTCCAAAGCAGTGATGATACACCAGGCAGGAAATAGGATCCAGAACATAGGAAATAGATGCCAATAGACAGGAAATGCAAGGATATAGTCGCTTACCTGTAGGTCAAGGGAACTCAAGCAAGTAATCAAATTCGGGAAGTAACAAATGTTGCTATATGCTAATGTGAAATCCATATGTGAAGAAAGACATCTGTATCAGGCTGATAACATATCATTGCAGCAAAGCAAGTTTGTTCAGTCACAAAACTCAGCCATATCTATATTAATTTACCGTGTGTTTGCCAAATAACTTTATTTTTCATTAGAAATGTTTAAGTTTGCAGTCACAAATGCTGCCTTCAAGTTCCTGCTTAAGGGTTATTTAGTCGTAATTATAATGTGATGTGCTTTAAAGTGATTTTGGTCAGAATAAAACAATGCACATTCCTTTCTCTCTTATTTACTTCATGACACGGAAAGGAAGACTTCTTGCACTACTACAACAAAAGTGCAAAGGATGTGCATTAGATTTGTAATTGATCCTTTATGTATTTTAAAATGCTTGTGTTGCCACAAAGAATGATGCAAAATGTTGTTTTGTCGTGCCTCATAAACCAGCTAAATAAGCAGTATTTTCTGGCAAGTTTTATTGCTATTCTATATCAACAGTACGCTAAATTTTGCTTTCAGTATTCACAAGGAAAACTTGATGATGGCATTAACTCATTTTCTTTTGGCACAGTTCTTTCTTTCGGGGCTCGGTGAGTTTCCTCACTGGAAATTACGCCATTGTCACACCATTAAATTATTTCCGACATGGCTTGAAGGCAGCAAAAAATACCAAAATATTTACTACAAAATATTCAAAATTATAACTTTTTGCTAATTTCTTGATACCCATAACCTTATTATGTAGACATGTATATAGGCTATTTAGCAAAAATAATTCCTATTTTTTTTTTTTCAGGCCTAAAAAAAAATGCCACACAAATTGCCTTCATTTAAAAACTGAATGACAAAGTGTCCACAGATTACCTTGAAAATGCAGTGCCTAAAGTGAACTTCCTGTTTAGCAGGAAGTCCCTTTGTGCCACTTGGTGTAAAATGGCTTTAAATGTCCATGACTTTGTAACTCAACATATTTTTTTCTTTAGATGATTACTGGTGTTCTTATGCCTTTAAGAGACACTGAGTGGCATTGGTTTTCACACGGTGTCTTTGTGTTAATTCTGGTCTATTATTATCAATGGAAAGTGCTGAATGTACTGTGAATGTATTCAAATAGTCTTTACCCTTAAGCACTTGTGATAATAACTGAGAGGTCTATATCTCTGAAAACATTGCAACAAGCACAATATTGTACAGTAATGAAGGCCAGATTAAAGGGACAGTTCACCCAAAAATTTTAATTCTATCATTTACTCATCCTAATTTTGTTCCAAACCTGTTTGACTCTTTCTTCCATGGAACACAAAAAGAGATAAATGGAAAAAGTTCAATGAACTTTAAGTAATGGTGATTGAGACTGTCAGGCACAAACTTTCTGGTCCTAACATCCATTTCATTTTTTGGTGTGAACTCAATCAATATCATTTGTTTTACCTTTTCACAATGTATCAATCCTGTTTTATTTTTAAAAAAAAATGCAACAAATGATCACATCGGTTTTCACAGACTTTGCTAAGGACGAAGTAATTCTGATCTCTTGATAAATGGACTGAATGGACAGCTTTTTCTAAGAGGATGTCTATGGTGACACAGATTTGCCTTCGTCACGAAGGGCTGTGTGTATGACCGAGTCAGTGTTATGTTGAGTTGTTAACAGGTCTACTTGATGGAACTGGACTCAGCTGCAATGTACATAGCTCAAATAGTTCCACTGCAGCACGGGCGATGATGTAATATCCCTGTGTATAGAAGACAATGGACGGTATACAGTGAAAATTGTTTTGTTTGTTGGTTGGTTTTTAAATAACCACACATGTATAGATGTATACACACTTGTTTCAAACATGTACATGAACACACACTATTCAGTACTGGAATACACACTTATTTTCAAACGTCAATCAACATGGAGATTTTATCATTCTAATAAACACATTTGATTGTTTCATCTCTGTCTCTTGTTAAATATGTCAAATTAACAGCAATTGCGTATTAAAGACATGATGCTACATGATGTAATACAGCGTTCCAGTCATGCAAATATACACATTACAGTAACAGCTATGACATGAAAGACCTGTATATAAATAAAACTTTAATGAAAATATGTGTATTTAATATTCATAGCAAAAATGCACTTATATTGTGAGGACAATGGGATAATTCCTACTATGCTGAACATTTTCACATTCCCATCATACATAATATATTGTATAAAATATTAAACACATTTTTTTTTTTTTTAAATGGAAACCATATTAGTTTTCTTTTATTAAAGTTAAATGAACATACAGGTGAATTTCTTTGTTTTGAGCAGATATTGCCATGTCCTCAGGTGCTATGCATTAGCTTCAATGAAAAATGTCATATTTTACATTTTGGTAACTTTAGCGAGTTTTAAATTTCAGACCTCTTTATTGTTTGTCTTATTTTACTGAAACACTAAATAACCACTAATGTTTCATGTACAACCACTAGCCAAAATCTAAACTAAACAATGATATTGTTCTTTGACTTTTCCATGTTTTTTGTTTGGCTAATATATTGGATTTATATTTATGATAATGGTGATGTTTGTGGCATATGAATTTTAGCAAAAGAAGAAAAGTGGCAAAGTTAACAACAAAGACAGAGAGGTGACACAAGCTTCTGTAATTGTTCAGGTAAGATCATTTTTGACATGGACATTAAGGAATATTTTTTAAGCTTTGATCTATTGGTTCTGGCTGACTGGACCAATGTTTGAACTTATTTTGTTTAATATTAAAATGTACATTTATACATGGTGTCTACATTTATTTCTAATTATTAGAATTATAAGTTATATCATAAAAATGCTGATGCTTCTTAAAAGTTGATATGATTTCTTTCAAATATCACATAAAACATATGTTTTTAATATCATTCCTACGCTCCTGCTTTCCATCCTGTGAGTCTTTTGTTATATCCTTACAGGAAGTGGATACAGCACAAATGTCAGTAAGTATTAGCGATGGATTTCCTGAATGATAGCACACGTACATTTCCAAGATACTGTTTAAGATATTTTCATCTAGAAAGAATCACATTATAATGACTGACCTTGGCCAGAGAATATTTCTGAAAGCCTGGTATTTACTTCCTTAATTTACACGTTGTAGGAATTCCACTGCATGTCTATTCTCACAATATGTTCCCTTTCATACTTTATTGCTTAAATATAAGTGTAAAAAATATTCTGAGTGCTTCTTACACATAATCAACAGGTGCAAATTTTTTCGTACTTTAATTACTCTGCCAGTAGACGGCGCAGCACAGAACACGCATTGAACTCTCACAGAGCATCTCTCAGTTGCTATGGAGATCCCTTTCACCATAGCAACGTGTGCAATTGCCGAAGACCAGAGTGATGTTGTTTTAAAGGATAATTACTGGGAAGTTAATTAAACACATCAACATATCAATTACATCAGGCATTTAGCATAAATGTATTTTAATGATTTGGAGTTTTTTTTTTTTTTTTTTGAAGCTGCAGACACCAATCTGGATGAGCATCATATATCAGTTTCTGTGAGGTATATGTGCATCCCTACTTTGGCTTATTTAATATACAGCAATGACAAACTATGGTTTACAGCAAAACTCAGGCAGCTTCGTCAGGTCAAAGAGGATGCTAACAGAAGTGAAAATAAAATCGTATACACTCAGGCCAGAAACACTCTGACAAAAGGGATTAGAGTGGCTAAAAGAAGCTACTCTGAGAAGCTGAAAAAAGGTTTAGCTAACTACCCAGAAAGATATTACTAACTACAATACACCATCCCCCAACACTGTAGGGAATCAACAAATGGCTGACGACTTGGATGTGTTTTACTGTAGATTTGAAAATCTCAGTCTCACACACCAAGTCGCGGAATCCTCGCCACTGTCATCCACCAGGTGAGCAGCCACGGCCATCTGCCTGGGGACAGAGGGGTCACTGCCGGCTGTTGAGAGCTGGAGGAACTGCTGCCGTCTGCCAAAAAAGGGGAGGAGCAGTTCCGTCTGTCAGGGGCTGGACGACTCTCTGCCATCTGCTGGTAGAGGAGCGAGTTGGTGTCTGCTAAAGGGCGGAGCAGCAGTTGAGGACCGTGCGACACTGCGTCGTGGAGCCAGTGAGCAAGTTTTTTTCTCTCCCAGGTCTCCAAAAGGTCGAGAAGACTTGACGGCAGGCATGGCCGGGAGGGGAGTGCGTCATGCCTGAGTCGGGCGATGGAGGAATGTAAAGAAGAGGAGGGCGGGGCTAGGCCGATTACACGGCTGGCCATGGACCGGGCTAATCAGCCAGGAGGGGGATAAACATAAGCCGGAGGTGCCAGTTCCAAAGAGAGAGAGATGCACGTGGCCACACTGCATGTGTGTCTGCATTTGTTTCTGTGTTTTTTATGTTCATTTAAACTTGACTGTTCAGCCGGTTCCCACCTCCTCCTTGCCCATCTCTTACCCTGTTACAACTACAAAGAACAGTTCGGATTGCTGAGTGGATTATTGGTTACCCCCTGGCCTCCCTTCAAGAACTGTAGACTTCCAAAGTTAGGAAAAGGGCCTGAAAAATCACTCTGGCGCTACAGAGTATTGAGCACCAGAACAGTTAGGCACAAGAAAGTTTTTTTTTGTGAAATACTTTTTTCAAGAAAGAGTCATGTGGCACCATGCAAGGGTCGGATGTGTGAACGGAAAGCTCTGTGCTCTTTGCTAGTTTTAATATTTTTTATGTCATAAACCGGTGAGATTCAATATACTCTGGAGGCTCTGGAGACATTAAAAGACAATTACGTGCTCAAGCCGAAGCCCCTGAGCAACAGGCCATAAGCCTGTTGCTTTCAAACTTACAGAGTTCAAATGTGCTTGATTTCCAGTTCATGGCATGTTATGTCGAGCAGACACGGGAAGAGCACGTCTAGGAATTTCACCATATCTTGGCCATCTTAGAGATCTGCGGAGGGAGACAGACCCCGATCAATTCTGGCCAAATTTCTGAAATTATCCGATGTGATAAACGAGGCAAGGAGTAAAGGAAGGCTTTCTTGGAAGAACCACAACATTTTCTTGTTCCCAGATTTTGCAAATTCGACAAGAGAGAAATGTGAGCGATTCAAGGAATACAAGAAACTTTTACATCAGCGTAAGATCGCTTTTGCACTCATGCTCCTGGCCAAATTGAGAATTGATACTTAGGATGGCTGCAAAATATTTACATGCCCACAACAAGCGATGTCCTTCATAAAGTAAATGGAATGAGTAAGTCATTGTGAGATACTATCTATGCAGTCGAGTGGGCCTGACTCACTGAACATTCCCTTGACTGTCTGAGGAAACTGAGCACCTGCTTTGTGTTTTTGTGCTGGTTCTGCCTAGCGGCTGTAGTTTGTTTTGTGGGATAACACTCCATCAGACAGTTTTTGGATGAATCTGCACATTCATTGTGCTTATGCCCTCTATTGGTTGGAGTTTGTTTCTGTGGAATATTTCTTGAAAACATTGGAGTGATTAGGGCATTTGTTGCACTCATGTAACAGCCGATTGGGCCTGACTCACTGAACATTCACTTGACTGTCCGAGGAAACTGGGCACCTTTTTTGTTTCTTTTTGTATTTGTTTTGCCTTGCGGCTTGAGTTTGTTTTGTGGGGAAACACACCTTTGGAACGGTTATGTGTATGAATCTACATGTTCTGTGTGCTTATGCCTCCTTGCTGGAGTTTGTTTTATAGATAATTTTCTGATGTGCAATTCTGTCACACTAAATTTGTATAGAAGCAACGGACTTGAGCAATCCGATGGCAAATTTGTTGCGAGGGCCCTCGTAGGTGTACATGGACTTTTTGAGTTTAGAGGGATGGACGCCGGTTGCCGCTGTTGTGCGTGGGGTTAATGCACATGTTTTTAGTTTTTCTGTCAAATGTTAATATGAGTAGATTTTCTCTCTCTACAGGGAATGTGAATGGGTTGGGGCACCCCATAAAAAGAAGGAAGGTTATTTATTTTCTTAAATGTAAGAAATATTATATTGTGTTTCTTCAAGAAACGTATCTTCAAGAAACGTATCTTTCCCCACAGGAAGCTGAAAAATTTGGGATGATTTGGGGTGGACATATTTTATTTGGTGCTGGCTCAAGTAAGAGCAGGGGAGTCATTACATTGATAAGTAAGCATCTACATTTCAAATATCTCAAACAGATTAATGATAAATTAGGAAGAGTTATTATAGTTTTAGCAGAAATTCAAATCAAATCAAATCAAATCACTTTATTGTCACACTACCATGTACACAAGTGCAACAGTAGGTGAAAGTCTTGTGTGCAGTTCCGAGCAACATAGCAGTCATGACAGTGAATGTACATATATAATATACAAATTATAAAAATTACATATACAAATTACAATAAACAACATATTTACACAACACAATTTACATATCAAATGTACACATACTTAAACAACACAATAATTATATACAATGTACAGTAAACAATACACACATTATAGAATACACATAAAATAAAAAAATTAAATAAAGAGTATATACAAAATGTGTATATACAGTTGTTGTATTGAGGAGAATATATTTGACAGTCCAGTGTGAGATATAAGATGAATAAAGTGCAGTGCTGATTATTGATCTTGAGAGATCAAATGTTCAGAAGTCTGATTGCTTGGGGGAAAAAGCTGTCAGGGGCAAAGGTTGATTTTTGCTAATATTTATGCAACTAACGCTGATGATCAGGGCTTTTTAATAGATCTTGAAGGGATGTTGCAAGTCGCTGGCACTCCTAATTATATAAAATTGGGAGGAGACTTTAATCTTTTGATGGACTCAGTCCTTGATCATAGTGAAGCAAAATTGTGTAAGCTCCCTAGAGCAACATTGAAAAAGAAATCAAATAGTTGGCACTTTAATGCATCACTTTTGCAAAATTCTGAGTTAAAGGCTAAAATCAATGATTATATGGAAACCAATTAGTCCTCAGTATTCTCTGGGCATGGCTTGGGAGGCACTTAAGGAAGTTCTTAGGGGTCGGATTATACAGTATGCCTCATTCACCAAAAAATGCAAAGCACAAGAGCTTGTGGAACTGGAAGGGAATATAAAAGGAACCGAGGCAGAGTTGAAGCGCCGAATGTTGTCTGATGGCTGACCCGATTGAAATACAGGTATATAACTTGTGACGAGTAGGAGGGCAGGGCCATGCCGTGACAATGCACACCCGGCCCCCAATTGGGCTAATCAGCCAATGAGAGGGATAAATGCAGCTAGATGCGTCATTTCGGGAAAGAGAGAGAATCATTAAAGAATGGAATGCTTTTGCCAACCATGACACAAGTCCGGATCAGACTGATTCTTAAAAAGGACAAAGATCCAAGCGAGTTTAAGAGTTAACGTCCAATTTCCCTGATCCAGCTAGATTTAAAAATATTGTCAAAGATTTTGACTAACCGATTAAGTAAATTTATGACATCTCTTATACATATAGATCAGGTGGTGTTTATTCAGGGCCACAGCTCCTCTGATAACATCATGCATCTCATCAGTATCATGTGGTCAGTGGCGCATGATCAAACTCCGGTTGCTGCCATCTCACTTGACGCTGAAAAGGCATTTGAAATGGTAAAATGGGATTATCTTTTTAAGATTTTGGAAATGTGTGGGTTCGGGAATACTTTTATTGGATGGATTAAGTTACTTTATAGACACCCAGTAGCAGTGGTACAAACAAATGGATTAATTTCAAATTATTTTATTCTATACAGGGGCACCCAGCAGGATTGCCCTCTTTTCCCATTATTGTTCTGTCTTACCCTGGAACCATGAGAAGCCGCGATAAGAAAGGAAAACGATTTTCCAGGGGTGGTGGTGGGAGGTATGGTGCATAGGCTTTTTCTTTAAGCAGATGATATTTTATTATTCGTCTCCGACCATACTAGATCTATGCCTTGCCTCCACAGAATTATTAATTCCTTATCAGGATACAGAGTCAATTGCCCTAAATCCGAAGCTTTGGCTCTGACAGTGGCCCAAACAGGGCATTAAATATTTGTGCATTAAATTCCCAGTAAATTTGTGTGATTTAGTTAACTTTGACCCCTTAATAAAAAGGTTTTCGAGCAATGTGGGCAGGTGGGCTTCATTACATCTATAATTGGGAAGGTTAATGTTACTAAAATTTATTTTATTCCAAAATTCAACTACCTGCTGCTACAGTCTCTCTCTGTAGATGTCCCCCGCTCTTATTTCAAGTAATTTGATTGCATAGCATTTGGAATGGTAAGCGTCCCGGATTACATTTCAGTAAGTTGCATAGGCCGATTGACAAAGGTGGGCTAGGCCTACCCAAGATTTTGTTTTATTACTATACAGACATTTGGCTTATTGGTCGCTTCCACCTGAGAGAGCCCCTCCCTTGTTTTGTATTGAACAGGAAGTTCTTGCCCCTATTTTTCAATTACAAAGACTTTCTATTAAACTATCCGAAAAAGTTAAATCACACCTCGTTATCTCCATTTGCACGTGGTATGGACAAAAGTGTCCAGAGTGTTTAATCAAGACATTTATTTAAATGTTGCTTCGAGCGTATGGCTGAACCCAAAATTGCATATTAATATGTCCCCTTTCTGCTGGTCAGATGTAAGGGAGGTAGGGGTTTAATGTATATAATTGATTCCATATTTTATGTTGTGTTTGTCTGTCTTGTGGATGGAATCAATAAAAACTGTTAACAACAACAAAAATCTGCCACATTGAGCATTGCTGAAATATGTGAAATACACAGCCTAGTCTGTTTAAAGATTCAACTTTATTGTCATTGTGCAGAGCCAATGAAATGCACTTGTTTTTGCATATCCTAACTAAGCTCAGAGCACAGGGTCAGCCATGAAACAGCACCCCTGGAGCAGATAGGGTTAAGGGCCTTGCTCAAGGCCCCAACAGTGGTATCTTGAACCCCTAACTTTTCAGTCAGTAACCCAGAGCCTTAACCGCTGAGCCACCACTGCCCTATAGGGCACTGCCCTTATATATATCCTTTAGTGGCATAAAATTGCTTACTAACCTTTTCTGTGTAAAGATGTAATGTTAGCAAACCCTAAAACTATTGTAAAAATAATGATTTAAACAACTTTACAGCTCAAATATTTCACTAGTTTCAACAGATGTGTGCTGAGTGGTGCTGGCGTAGTGGGCTAAAGCATATAACTGTTAATCAGAAGGTTGCTGGTTCGATTCCCACAGCCACCACCATTGTGTCCTTGAGCAAGGCACTTAACTCCAGGTTGCTCTGGGGGAATTGTCCCTGTAATAAGGGCTCTGTAAGTCACTTTGGATAAAAGTGTCTGCCAAATGTGTCAATGTAAACAGAAGAATGTTTATATAAAATTGTAAGCTTCACATTTATGCCTTTAAACCATTCAAAAATTGTCCCCATTCTCTTTCATTGTAAGAGCCTCACTGTAACTTATTTTTTATATATATATTTTTAAAAGGAGGGACAAGTCAAAAACATTTTTATGTAATTAACATTATGCCACAAATGCTGACGATTGAGCTTAACTTGTATTGAACCCAGAATATTTCTTTAAGTTATTATTATGTCTCAACAATGGTTTGGAGTAGAAACATAATAGTATATCATTAGAAAGCTTAGACCTTCCTTCTTACAATAGTTCACTCAAAGCTAAAAGTGTTCCTGGGTCAAAGTGACTCAAAATGATGGAGCACTACTGTTTACTTTGATGGACATACTAAAAGGAATACTATGGCATTACTATGAGATGCATTACTGTACATAAAATAACAATAAGAATAATTCTAATAATAAAACATCGTATTAGCACAGTACCATGTCTAAAAAAAGAGGCAGCTGAACAGACACATACAAAATGTTGATCCGCATAACACATTAAGAAGAAACTTTAGAAATTTTGGCACATTTATATAGATATCTGGGGCTGTTAAGACATTAAAACTCGTGTCATTTTCAGTTCAGATGATAATGTAGACTGAGTCCCTATCCGGCTGCCTGCAACGTGTCTGTGACTGAACTGACTGGGCTTGGTGCACTACATGACCACAAGAGGGCAGAGAGATCTTGCATGACATCAAGTGCAAACTGAAGTAGGCCTATTATCTGTGTTTACTGATTAGTGGACCGCAGGGGAGTGTTGGTGACAAACAGATCAATATTTGTGTACTTTTTTACTATAAATTCTCCTCCCGGCCCAGGAGTTGGTGATATGCACAAAGAATGCAAATCGACAAAAACAAAAGAAGAATGTGAAAGTGGAGATATATAGTAAAAAACAACTTAAACATTTGTCTGTTTCTCACCCACACCTATCATATCACTTCTGAAGATATGGATTTAACCACTGGATTCGTATGCATTCGTATGGATTACTTTTATGCTGACTTTATGTGCTTTTTGGAGATTCAAAGTTCTGGCCACCATTCACTTGCATTGTATTTACCTACAGAGCTGAGATATTCTTCTAAATATATTAATTTGTATTTATCAGAAAAAAGAAAGTCATACACATCTGGGATGGCATGAGGGTGAGTAAATTATTAGAGAAGTTTCCTAGTATTACATTAAATAATGCTTAACAGATCATTTGCTAATATTCAATCAAATAGTTAGAAAGGTCATTACAAGTTTTCAAGAAAATGCTCCGTTTTATAGTTCCTCCTCTGATTCCCTGCAGTGCCTTCATTGACCCCTAGGGGTCCCCAGACCCCTGGTCTCAAACCCTGGATTTTGATCATAGACACTGCTTTCTGGTTGTCTCTTATCAATCAGGACAAACTAAAGTCTCTTTTATTAACTTTTTTCAGCTAAAGTAATCCATACATCAACTGGTGGCAGTTATCCACTCAGCAATGACAAGACATTTATTGTTGAAATATTTTGATAAATATTGAAAGATAAGACCAAAATGAACCGGTGAACTATGAATGTGAACATGTTAGCAGTAATAACAGCAGCAATATTTCTACTCTCCATTCTACTCCTTCCCTGCTGAATGCTGAAGGGATTTCACAAAGATGTAAATTGTTTGTGATGAGCAAAACATGACGATGGCTATTGGTGTGATCGGCTCAAGCTTATCTTGCAGCTTTAGGTGATAACAGGTTTCTAAGTGACCACCACGATAATCAGACAGGGAAGAATGCACACTGAGGTAGCAATTGTATTACATTTGGTGACCATAGCCTTTGTCAGAAACGGGAACCTGACGCCTTCATGCTGGTGGTTGTAATGGTGAAGATACTGCCATACATGTTGGAGTATTTGCTGCAGAAAACAGGTATGCTCTTTTCTAGAGGCAGGGTTGGGGAGTAACAGAATACATGTAATAGATTACTTATTTATAATACAAAAAGTATTCCACTACAGTTACAATTTAAATCAATAGTAATTAGAATACAGTTACATTCAAAAAGTATTATGATTACTGAAGAGATTACTTTGCAATTTATTGTCATTTTTTCTTTTAATGTTTAGTCCTTTCAGATGGAAAACATTTAAACATATAAATGATGCGATCCAAAGTGCATTTGAACAGCAGTGAAACACTTTCTTGTGATGTGTTACATTCATACGAGCAGACAGAGAAGTTAGTTTGAAGTAAGTTTGGAGCAGATGAAATATAAATAAACTTTGTGTAAATTTTATGCTTTACGCTAAGCTAAAATGACATTTTACATTCATGTTACCATGGAAACATGAATGTAGGAAAACATTACAAAAATTATTATCAAGAATATGATTTTTTCCTAATATCAAAGGCCTTACTAGACAAAAAGAAATTATGAAACTAAAAAGGTATGATTGTACATGCAGTACCTGTTGTACTTTTAGATTAGCATAATTCTATTTAGTTCCTTAAATGAAGCTTAACATTGTCTTTTTTGCATTTTTTTTTTTTGAGTTGACACAGTATGCTATAGACTGGCATGTCTTAAGGTCAATATTAGCTCAAAAATGGTAAAAAAAGAAACAGCTTTCTCTAAAAACTCGTCAGTCAATCATTGTTTTGAGGAATGAAGGCTATACAATGCTTGAAATTGCCAAAAAACTAAAGATTTCATTCAAAGGTCTTCAAAGACAAAAGGACAACTGGCTCTAACAAGGACAGAAAGAGATGTGGAAGGCCAGATGTACAAATAAACATGAAGATAAGTACATCAGAATCTCTAGATGCCTCACATGTCCTCAGCTGACAGCTTCATTAAATTCTACCCGCTCAACACCAGTTTTATTTACAACACAGATAAGACAGGCTTTATGGGATGAATTTCAAAGAAAAACAAAAAGAAAAGGTTAGAGTGGACAAAGAAACAGACATTGAACAACAGATCATTGGAAAAGTGTGTTATGGGTCTTAACCCCATTGAGCTTTTGTGGGATCAGCTAGACTGTAAGGTGTGTGAGAAGTGCCCGACAGCACAGCCACATCTATGGCAAGTGCTACAGGAAGTGTGGGGTGAAATGTCACCTGAGTATCTGGACAAACTGACCGCTAGAATGCCAAGCTGCACTTGGAGGATTTTTGATGAGAACTCTTTGAAGTAATTTTTCACATTATTAATGTCCTGACTATACATTGTGATCAGTTGAATGCCACTTTGTTGAATAAAAGTACCAATTTCTTTCCATAAGAGCAAAATCTGTACATTATTCCAAACTTTTGGCCACCAGAGTAGTTTTTCTTGTAACTTACTACTCTTTTACTTATTTGGCTTGGTAGTACAGAAGAACCCCACAAAAGGAGTGAATTGAAAGGGACGAACACGGGATGGTGTTTACCTGGTTTCTGCGAGAGCTGTGAACGGGGCACTGTTGCGCATTGGCGCTGGAGATAGCAAATGTGGGTGCTGCCATTTGTGGGGGAGCTGTATGGAGTATAATGCTGGGATGCACTATGCTGCTCATTTTTTTATTCGAATACAGGAGCGAGTACTGCAGTGGCAGTGTCAACTGGGGTTGCGTAAAATTAGAACGGCTAAATCTCGCCACTGTGTTTATCGACCTGGTGACGTGAGCAGGCGCTGCTGCTGCTTAGGCTGGAACGAAGTCTCCCTACTATGTACAAAAAAGCATGTCCCAGCGATGCATTTGCGACGAAAGCTGTGTTTGAGGTATTGCTGATGCAGTGTAAAGGCAGGAAGCTCGTGGAAGCTGTATTAGGATTTTGGAAGCTTAGCGCTGGGACACATCTCGGCGCTTCTTTTATTGACCAAGAGTCATGACTGAGCACTGCTGTGGCAGTTTTGCTCCTGCAGAAGCAGCGTTTTGACTGGAGGGTTTAAAGTAGTAGAGCTGGAGTGTGTCCCGCCGCAGCGTCCATGACATGGAATCCATGAGTCAAAGGTGCATGGGATCTCAAATGTCACAGACACGGAAGGGTCGAATGATTTCCAAAGCAAAACCTCCCGGTATCAGAAAGATGGAGCCTAAAGATGGAGTATTTAGATAAGATGCAGATCTATAATCCTTTTGTGGCGAGGGCGTGGATCGCATAAGGAGGACTAGGGCCTGCTGCAACCCACTGCACCTGAACGAAAGGCTCACATTGCGATTCGAACAGGAGAGTTCCCATTGCAGTTCGAAAGGGAGAGCCCCTGATATATAAATGGGAAAGCTCACTCTGTGATCGAATGGGAGGGCCCACATGGCGATTCAAATGGGAGAGTCCACGGCAGGCATGGTAGCTCACACACACTCGAAAGGGGGGGCCCTCGCTGCGTCCAGATGGATACAATCTCAGTGGGGCTAGGTTAGTGGCGAGGTGCGTAATAGTAGGGAGATGTGGTCCGAGCCTAAAAAGATGCGAGTGTTTAGTGTGCTTGTCTGATGTGAAGGCGGCTGGATCGAATGTAAGATTTGAAGGTGTGGGATGATGACTGACCAAGCATTTTAATTTGGTTTTCAGATAGACCTTTCTGGGTGACTGAAGTGGCAGTCCCTATGCGGAAGGAATTGGAAGTGAAATGTTTGGTCTGCCGCAATGCCGGATCTATTGAGGATAATTTTTAGATTATTCTGAAACCAATGTCTAGACACGGGGAGGTTTTTGTCATCAACAAATAGAGGGTTGAGCGGAGAGGTGATTTGAGAGTTTCTCTGGAGTAGAACAAAGGCCAGGGACTGGTATGGCAAGAATGGGTGTTGAAAATAAAAAAACTGAATGTACATGCATTTCAATTGATCAGTTTTACTCTGTTTGATGTTGAAACGGACTGTGTCATGGTTGAAGAATTGAAGGTCAGAGAAGGTGGGATGGATAGCTGGCTTGAAAGTGAAGTTGATGGTGAGTTCTGAGACTCTGAGGAAGCCAGAGAAAGCCAAATTGAACATAGCGTCTATGGATCTTGTTTTATTGGGGGAAAATAAACCAGAGCGAAGAGTAACAAGACATTTGCTTAGGATGTTGATGGTTAGTGGTTGTCTGGTGTTGGGACGGGTGGGATTCATTTTTTGTAAACCCTTGATAAGGAGAGATACACTCACCTAAAGGACTATTAGGAACACCATACTAATACTGTGTTTGACCCCCTTTCACCTTCAGAACTGCCTTAATTCTACGTGGCATTGATTCAACAAGGTGCTGAAAGCATTCTTTAGAAATGTTGGCCCATATTGATAGGATAGCATCTTGCAGTTGATGGGGATTTGTGGGATGCACATCCAGGGCATGAAGCTCCCGTTCCACCACATCCCAAAGATGCTCTATTGGGTTGAGATCTGGTGACTGTGGGGGCCATTTTAGTACAGTGAACTCATTGTCATGTTCAAGAAACCAATTTGAAATGATTCGAGCTTTGTGACATGGTGCATTATCCTGCTTGAAGTAGCCATCAGAGGATGGATCCATGTTCTCATTCTGTTTACGCCAAATTCTGACTCTACCATCTGAATGTCTCAACAGAAATCGAGACTCATCAGACCAGGCAATATTTTTCCTGTCTTCAACTGTCCAATTTTGGTGAGCTCTTGCAAATTGCAGCCTCTTTTTCCTATTTGTAGTGGAGATGAGTGGTACCCGGTGGGGTCTTCTGCTCTTGTAGCCCATCCGCCTCAAGGTTGTGCATGTTGTGGCTTCACAAATGCTTTGCTGCATACCTCAGTTGTAACGAGTGGTTATTTCAGTCAAAGTTGCTCTTCTATCAGCTTGAATCAGTCGGCCCATTCTCCTCTGACCTCTAGCATCAACAAGGCATTTTCGCCCACAGGACTGCCGCATACTGGATGTTTTTCCCTTTTCACACCATTCTTTGTAAACCCTAGAAATGGTTGTGCGTGAAAATCCCAGTAATTGAGCAGATTGTGAAATACTCAGACCGGCCCGTCTGGCACCAACAACCATGCCACGCTCAAAATTGCTTAAATCACCTTTCTTTCCCATTCTGACATTCAGTTTGGAGTTCAGGAGATTGTCTTGACCAGGACCACACCCCTAAATGCATTGAAGCAACTGCCATGTGATTGGTTGATTAGATAATTGCATTAATGAGAAATTGAACAGGTGTTCCTAATAATCCTTTAGGTGAGTATATGTGAAATGGTAGGGCATTGTTGGCCATCGATGAGTTTAAAGAAGAATAATCCAGGGGCTTAGGAAGAATAATATTCGGGGGCTGAGGCCCCTGATGTATTGTGCCAAGCCCCTGAACTTTTCTTGAAGATTCACACACGTTTCACTTCACAAAAAAATAATATGTTGAATGACGTTTGACTTTACTTGCCAGTAAACCGTCTGTACGTAATGAAAAGCAATGCTTGGGTTTCAAATCTCTCGCATTTATCCACAGTTTTCCTGAGCAACCACTGGACCACACCATGATGATTCTAATTGCCTGTTTTGTATTTCTGGTTTCGCGACACCAAGTAAATACTGCCAAAACGAGAAATCCAGAGGAGAACAACAACTATTTTAGTGTTACTTAATTAATTTCAGGTTCCACTTGTGTCATAATGGCTCAGAATAATTAATGATATCAACATAACTCACCTCGCATCATTGCTTTATGTCATCTACACAGTAAAAAAAACATTTGTCTCGACTCTGTGAAGTATCAGCATGTTTTTTGACCATTTTCACAATGTAATACCTTAAACATCACATTATCTGCGAAAAGCGGTTTTAACCACAATGCAAACCACGCAATTTCCTGGGGCCCCGGATGTTCTCCACTGATGAAATGTTGATGTAGCTACAGTAAAGAACGAGTTTGCAGTCTGTGCACTTGTGTATCCACCTTATTTTGCAACGCGGTATTAAGCAGCGGCTGCATTTCTGGCAAATGTGTAAAAGTTCCGATGTTTTGGACCGCAATGTAAATAAAGAGAAGGATAATAATACCAGAATATAGTGATATAAGTTTATAAACTATCACACAACCACAGGATGTACAGCAGAATGATGTTCTAATGTCGGATAATTTTCTAACTTCACCATTCATAGTAAACGAGTAATTAAATCATTCACTTGTTGCTGTGTGTTGTACTGAAGAGACGGTAATAAAATCTGCTTCTTTCTTTACCGAGATCGTGATGATGCAGTGTTTCTTGTCTCCACGTATACCTCCTTTCATTGTGCCTGCATAACCTCCAACGATGCCTTTATTTGTTTATTTCCATATGTGATGTTTCATAAGCCAAACTGAATGTGAGATATGCGTGTCAGTTTACTATACGCTGCTCAGAATGAGAGAATGCTCTCTGACAAGAACAGAGAGTAAAATGCGTTTATTAAGTTTCCAAGATGAAACAAGATGCAGATTTGGTAAAACATGCAGTTTGGTTAACAGTGTGATAAATCGATGGCAAAATGCAATATACATGGTAAAACTATATATGACAACATATATTGCCAGCCTGTAATATACAGCAACATAATGTAGTATTTGTTTTATAAAGTATTGCTAAAATAGCTGGAAGTGGCTGATACCGGAAGTGGCCCACATTCAAGGTTGATAATGGTGGCGCCCTAATTTAATTGAAAAATAAGGTGGATAGAGAACATGTTGAAACGTGCAGTTGCTAAAACACACAATGATTTAAAATCAGTCATGTATCTTTAAATGAAGGACAGGAAGTCTCAACATAGAGTGTTGTTGTGAGGCAGTGTTACGCACTCTAGGCGTATGTGTTTTGTTTTCTCTCAGTGTGTTTTCTGTTGCAGGAGCCTGCCCCATTGGTTCCTCCATTAGCCAATCACCGCCTGTCTTGTGTGATCAGCCAATTGCACGTGGAGTCTTGAGATCACCTAGGTCTATAAAATCCAAGATGGCTGTGATATGAGGAGACCTGTTTTGTATTGCTTGTGGTTTTTGTTGACAAGCCTCTCAGTTTGTTTCTGTGCTTTGTTTTCATTTCTTTCAACTTTGTAAGGTCCTTGGACCTTTCAGGAATCATGTTATATTTTAGAATTGGGAACAGGTTAGGGGCCCTGCACATGTTGCAACATGTACTGTCTAGTAACACCAGGTAAGGAGTGGTTGCCACCAATTGTAATTTGTTGGTTTTTTTTTTTGGTTTTTTTTAGTTAAGAGTAGGGAGATTTATTTTGTGTTTTTGTTTTCAGTAAACCTTTTCTGCCTTTTGGTTAGTTGGTTTTCCTTGTTTCTTTTTGTTGGCAACACTCTCGTTCCCTTTTCACCATTTTTGTGTTTTCTTTTGTTTGATCATATTGATCATATGCTCGCTCAGTAAAGCCTGCTTCTTGCGCTTCAAGCCTTGTTGGTGGTCTGCTTGAGCTTCTTTCAGTTTATTTATATAAGGTTGTTCTGGTTTGTTGATGTCCCTTTGATACCCCTAGATTAATAGGGACGTAACAGGTAGTCTATCAGAGCATCTTAAAATTTGAGATACAAGTAGACTTGGAGAAGTAATGATTATTTTAAGTTGATTAACAAAATTTGACATCCCTCAGCCAATTGTCCATTTAAATATACTGTTATGAAAATAATTTTTATTTATTTAAATCCAAAGCAAATTGCTTTGCTTTCAAAATGATTAGCAGTACCACTGTTGTATTACAGTCTCAATGCAAGTATTACATTACCTACATTACCTTAAAGTATTTATCCATGTATATGACCGTGTGTGAGCTGTTGTTCTTAAGTTTACATTGGAAAAGAAAATGGTATTACAGTAGTCCTGTATAACAATACTACTGTTCCAGGTAAGCTGATTTAAATAACTGAATTTCCAAATCTGTAAACCATCCTTTTTTTAAAATATCGACACTAATTGTCTTGATAGTTATTTGTTTTAACAAAAACAACTCGCCATGGTGTATAGCTCAAAGGTTGTTCTTCCTTTAAATTTTTTTTAAAAAAAACTCTCAGTACTGTATCACTTAATTGTGTGTCAAGTGTTGAGTTTTGGAGAACAGAAATGAGTAAATAGTGTCTTGCATGACTTAATAGACTGCATCTTTCCTCCACTTATATGAGGTGGGTTTTGATTAAACTTTTGATCTTGAATGTATGTGACAATTAATCCTCGTCCTTGCAGTTTTTGGTTACACACACATTCGTACATGTGTCAAGCTGTATGTTGGTAAAGAGAACTGTCTGAAGTTATGAAATAAATAGGGTATTGTGAAATACACACAAACAATCATAAAAATACAGAACATCAGGATGTTTTTATAATTAAAACGATTTTTAAATTTATCAATAAATAAGGTAACACTGCATACACAGAATTAAAAGGGAGATCATTTTTTAAAACATGTGTTTAGAATAAATAATTGGACAGAGAATACAAAATAATAATACATTTTGAGAGGCAGAAAGATTGTTCACCCAAAAATATACATTTTGATAAAAACTTTAGTACTTTTTTACTATAAATTCTCCTTCCTGCACAGTAGGTGGCGATATGCACAAATCTATCGCCAAAACAAAAGGGAGTGTGAAAAAAAAGGACTTAAATGTTTATATGTTTCTCACCCACACCTATCATACCGCATCAGAAGACAGATTTAACCACTGAAGTCATATGGATTACTTTTCTGCTGCTCTATGTGCTTTTTAGACCTATTTGGAAAGTTCTCGCCAACATTTCTCTTGCATTGTATGGACCTACAGTGTTGAGATATACTTCTAAAATCTTTGTGTTCAGCAGAAGAAAGAAAGCCATACACATCTGGGATGGCATGCTGGTGAAATAATGATGTTTTTCGGCTAACTGTCCCTTTTAAACCTGAGAATCAGGACGCTAGCACTTCCTGTTCCCAGTCAGTTTTATTCGTGTCCACCTCGGGCAGTACAACATCAATTCTTTCTTTCTTATATTGGTTTTCTCTCTCTCTCTCTCTCTCTCGCTCCCTCTTTGCCTCCATCTCTCTCTTTTCTTTATTTGTCCGTATGCCACATTCTAGTTTGAATGTAGTGAATCAAAGCAGTGTTTTTCCAAGCCATTCTTTTTTTTTATTATGATTATTTTCTAACATTTCTTTTCTCTCATCTTTAGAAATTGCCAGGGGAAAAAAGCTGCAAATTATTATGACACAGTCTAGGGTCAGACTCTGGGGTCTCTGTGATTGAAACAGGGTGTAAATGGATGACCAATTTCTGTCTTTCAGGACTGGCCTGTTCTGAACTGCATCTATTCTCATGGACAGAACATCTGAAGTAGGTCAGCTGTACAATTCTTTAGGAGAATCAGGTACTTCAAATTGCCTGTATATCCATCAATGTGACATTGTTGTTTGGGGTAAGTATGTCAGTGTGTCATTGTAAGGTAAAAGTGGGGTAGAGGAGCATTTTGGACCTCAATCATACTCCTCAAATGTAGGGCCTGGAGAAAGATTGCTACTTTTGTGCATTGTCCAGCCAAATGTCTATATGAGCTTGTATTAATCTAAAAGTTATTATGAAACCGATTATTCTGGCTTTACATTCTGAATGCATGAGACATGTTCGAAGCTGTTGTAAAATAGCCAGTAGTAGCTACTTATCATTTGTTTTTTAGATGAATGTGCCAAGTTGCTTTGGGAAACACTGTAGCCATTGATGAACAATATTACTTGGTAGAAGAGTGGAAGATTTTTTTCTTTCACTTTGTGGCACAGACACAAATATCGATGACTCATCTTGCACTACACAGATTTTTGTCCAATCAGATTCTCTCTATAATGAGAGTTAAATTTAAAGTTATAATATATATATATATATATATATATATATATATATATATATATATATATATACGCTAAAATTATCAGTTTCTCTGGATTTTGGTATGTTTTTAAGTAAAATTTATATTTTTGTTTTATTCTATGAACTACTGCCAACATTTATCCCAAATTCCAAATACAATTTTTGTCATTTAGAGCATTTATTTGCAGAAAATGACAACTGGTCAAAATAACAAAAAAGATGTAGTGTTTTCAGACCTTGGATAATGCAAAGAAAACAAGTTCATATTCTTTATTAAGCAACACCATACTAATGTTTAACTTAGGAAATGTTCAGAAATCAATTTTTGGTGGAATAACCCTGATTCATGCATCTTGGCATGCTCTCTTCCAGTCTTTCACATTGCTTTTGGGTGATTTTATGCCATTCATGGCACAAAAATTCAAGCAGCTCGGCTTTATTTGATGGTTTGTGACCATCAATCTTCCTCTTGATCACATCAGATTTTCAATGAGGTTCAGGTCTGGAGATTGGGCTGGCCATGACAGGGTCTTAATCCAATGGTCCTCCATCCACACCTTGATTGACCTGGCTGTGTGGCATGGAGCATTGTCCTGCTGGAAGAAACAATCCTCAAAGTTGAGGAATATTGTCAGAGCAGAAGGAAGTTTTCTTCCAGGATAACCTTGTGTGTGTCTTGATTCATGAGTCCTTCAGAAAGACAAATCTGCCCAATTGCAGCCTTGCTGAAGCACCACAGATCATCGCTGATCCTCCACCAAATTTCACAGTGGGTGCGAAACACTGTGGTTTGAAGGCCTCTCCAGGTCTCTGTCTTACCATTAGATGAGCAGGTGGAGGATCTGTGATGGCCTGGAGATGCTTCAGCAAGGCAGATTCGTCTTTGTAAAGGACGCATGACTCAAGCCACGAAAACACGGCATCTTTTTTGTTATTTCGACCAGTTGTGATTTTCTGCAAATAAATGCTCTAAATTACAATATTTTTATTTGGAATTTGGGAGAAATGTTGTCAGTATTTTATAAAACAATAAAAACTCAAACCATTCCTAAATCCAGAGAAACTGATCATTTTCTTTATCAGACTATCTTTTTTGACCATGTTATGGTGCAGTTTCTATTACAGTGACCAACCTGCGACTAATGTTTTATTTATCGTCCAAAGCCAATTCTCACTTTCATTTGGCTCTTGAAGAGTTTTTAAAGGGGTCATGGCATACTCTTTTTTTTTTTTTTTTATTATTTACACACACACACACACACACACACACACACACACACACATATACATATATATATATATATATATATATATATATATACACACACATTTAAGCAATATCACATGAGCAAGAGTGCGATATGGCCCTACATCAGCACTGCTGTGATTCGGCCGTAGGTAATCACAGCAGTGCTGGTGTAGGGCCATATAGACAATTCATGCTGATATAAGTCCAAAAAAAAGCACATACATGGTCCAAAGCACAGTAAATAGATGCACACACATACAGTATCACATCACTGAAAATGCATAAAAATGATCAAAGACATCCATCAAGTGTGTATTTACAGACACCAACAATTAAAAATATCGCAGATGAGCTCGAGAAAGTGTCCAGGGTGTTTGTGTGCTCAAAACAGCAAGAAGCAGAAGCTGATGAAACCGAATGTGTTCTCCTTTTCAGAGATGTAACTTGACACCACATCTTTTAAAAGTAGAGCAAGTTACATGACAA
This sequence comes from Xyrauchen texanus, assembly GCF_025860055.1. NCBI lineage: Eukaryota > Metazoa > Chordata > Actinopteri > Cypriniformes > Catostomidae > Xyrauchen > Xyrauchen texanus. The sequence goes on from NC_068284.1 coordinate 43,183,698, forward strand.
CAGCCAAAGACATCTGTCTAGTGCATGTTTGTATACAAATGTAAAATTAGTCCAGATGAGTCCCCTTTAATGTTCATGAATAGTTATGCCATACTATGCCTGTTTGTCTCACTCTCTCTTGGTGTATTAACGGAGCACCAGTTGGCAGTGCCAATGGTGTCATGACAAAGTAGGTGTTAATGTTTTTTTGCTGTATAGGTGGTCATGAATTAATGGGCCCCCTAGTTATGTAAGGAAGTCATTGAAGTGTTTTTTGCATTTTGGTTTCACTAAATGCTTTTGTAGCATTGAAGATTAAGTTTTGATTTCTGAAATTTACAATATGATTTAATAGTAGAATGACCTCTTGTATGTCAAAATTTAAATATAAAGAGTGAGTGTTTTTCTACCAATCCCTCAGTGAAATCTGCTGATGGAGAAATTTTTACCTCTGCCATTGATATTAAAAATGCTTTTAAATGATTCTGTCTTGATCTCTATAGCTCCACATTTTCGTCTAGTTATGAGGATATTAGAAATTTTGTGGAACCATTAGAACTCCCTAAACTGATGACTGAGCAAATAAACTATCTTGATTCTGAGATAACCTTTTAGGAGCTTGGCAAGGTACTTAAGACCTTGCCTACAGGCAAGCCTCTGGGGCCAGATGGATTTTGTAGATCTAATGCTACAGAACTGGCTCCACTTTTGTTAGAAGTTTACACGGAATCATTAAAGAATGGAAAGCTTTCGGGAATACTTATTTTGGATGGATTAAGTTATTTTATAGACACCTGATAGCGGCGGTACAAACAAATGGATTAATTTCATATTATTTTACTCTGGACAGTGGCACCGTGCAGGGTGGCTCTTTTTCCCATTATTGTTCTATCTTACCCTGGAACCATTAGCAGCCGAGATAAGAAAGGAAGATGATTTTCCAGGGGTGGTGGCAGGAGGTATGGCGCATAAGCTTTTTCTTTACGCAGATTATATTTTTTTATTTGTCTCCACCCCACTAGATCTATGCCTTGCTTCAACAGAATTATTCATACCTTTTCTAAGTTCTCAGGGTACAGAGTCAGTTGGTATAAATCCGAAGCTTTGGCTCTGACAGCATACTACCGGGTGCTTTCCAGTGGCCCAAACAGGGTATTAAGTATTTGGGCATCAGAGTTAATTTTGACCCCTTAATAAAACTTTTTTTGAGTGATGTGGGCAGGTGGGCTTCATTACATTTATCTATGATTGGGAAGGTTAATGTTATTAAATGAATTGTATTCCAAAATTCAACTACCTGCTACAGTCTCTCCATAGATGTCCTCCTCTCTTATTTCAAGCAATTTTATAGTATAGCAAAGTCCTTTATTTGGAATGTAAGCATCCCAGATTACATTTCAATAAATTGAGAGAGCCCCTCCCTGGTTTTGTATCGAACAGGAAGTTATTTTCCCTATTTTGCTATTGCCTTTCTATTAAACTAATCGGAGAAGTCAAGTCGCAACCCATTATCTCGCATTTACACACGGTTTGGGCAAAAGTGTCCAGAGTGTTTAATTCCGACATGTATTTAATGTCCGAATTAAGCATACACACCCCTAAAGCGGCAGATACTCTGGAAGTGGTGATTACTGCTTTTGGAATAGGTCATGAGGCATCAGTGTATTACTCCCCATTAATTCAGAGTCTGGATGATGGAGCTTCATCTCCTCTCAAGAGATTTTGGGAGAAAGATCGTGTGATGTAGTGGACACTCCATTTTCATTTTGCCCCAGACTGTGTATTTTGGGTGATGGGGCAGTCCTGAATATGGTGATGGATATATGGAGAGTTGGGTCCTTACCGGCATGATGATTGGCAGGCATGTAATCCTCAGGGGATGGAGACTTTCGAGGGGGAAAGTTATGATTTCACGTGGTTTAATTTAGCATTTTCTGTGTGCCTATTTGATTTGATATATGGAATCAATAAAAATGCCTGTTGTGAGTAAAGCATTTATAGTGTGTTCTGTTTTGGGAGCATGTTTCAAATGATCCCTTCCTCTGGAGGGTTTTTTAATTTAATTGTATTGTTTTATATGGGTTTGCTATTTATGCCACTTCTGTGTTTTGTCTCAGCATCTAATCTGCTGCAATCTACTCAGTGTTTCTTTTGAGGAACTTGCACATTCGTATTTTTTAAGCTGCTTTAAGATAGTTGCCATTTTTCATTGCTTAACAGCACAGAGACTCTCAAAACACTCTCACATAGTATTCACACAATGGCAATTTTAGGAGTTTATGCCATATTATAAGTTCATGTTTTTAGAACAACTATTCAGCATCAAAAAACATATTAAATATTTTTGACCACCTGTTGAACATGCTTCACTCTTTTTCCCATTCTGCAAATGCAAGATCTGACATTTATTTTAATTTCCTAAACTCATTTGAAGTTTAAAATTAAGAATTAGAATTAGTTTTTTGGACAAGTTACATATACAAGGAATTTGACTTAATAGTTTGTTCCACACACAATAAACTGTTCAACATACAGTGGCCCCAAAATGTAGTTGGACACTTTAGCCACGCTTAAAAATATATGACTAAAATTGCCACTTGGTTTGATTCTTTGTTATATAATGCAATGAAAATGACATTCAAACATTCTCACTGTGTGGTTTTAGTGTTCCTGTACCTGCCTGTCTGTCTGTCTATTCATATACCTGCCTGTCTGTCTGTCTATCCATTCATATACCTGGCTGCCTGTCCTATCTATCTGTCATTCTTTCTGGCTGTCTGTCATTCTTTCTGGTTGTCTAGCTCTCTGTCTACCCATTAATTGACCTGCCTGTCCATCCATCCATCTGCCTGCCTGCCTGTATGTATGTATGTATATGTGTATGTCTGTCTGTCTGTCTGTCTGTCTGTCTCTCTCTGTCTGTCTATATGTATGTCTGTCTGGCTATCTATCTATATGTCATTCTTTCTGTCATTTTCTTTAGACAGACGTCTATCTGTCTACCCTATTAATTTGTCTGTCTGTCTGTCTGTCTGTCTGTCTGTCTGTCTGTATGTCTTTCTACCCATTCATGTACCTGCTTGTCCATTCATCTGTCTGTCTGTCTATCTATCTTTCTGCCTTGTTGTGTGCTGTTATTGTAAATGATCACACTTTCACATTGCCATATGTGGTTTCCTGCTGACAGGCTATATAAAAAAAAAACTCTCTCGTAGAAACAGTCTGCTCACTTTCAGAGTGCATCGGGTGATTATCATATATGCTGTGATTGCTCACATGGCCCTGCTGTATGCACCAATCACTGTGCTCACACTGCAGAGGGCTGTAACATAAGGCTTGACCACCGAGAATCGTTAGATCTTTGCTTTTCCACCAATATCTTGTCTCTCTTCTCGCTTACTCTCATATAGAATTCAGCGAGTCTCTAGAATCTGATAGTGGGGAGAGAATGAAATGAAACAGTGTAACCTCGAATTGACCCCTGAAGTTTGAGACTCTCAAGATGTGAGCGAGAGATGGGGGGGAAATACTGAGATGGAGAGTGTCTTAACTGAAAGAGAATGATGGTAATTAAAGGAAGAGAACAGAGCTGTTACCATGGAGACTGACAAAATGGAAAGATGATGATTTTTTTTAAGGACAGAGTGTTATTGAATGAAAGAAGGATAGGAGGGAACAAAAGGTGAGAGAGAGAGAGAGAGAGAGAGAGAGAGAGAGAGAGAGAGAGAGAGAGCGCAAAGAAAGAAAGAAAATAAAGCAGGAAAAAGCACAGAAATAAATTCAAAGAGAAACAGAGCAGGAACTTTAATGGCTGTCCTTATATAGAAATGTAATTTCAATTGATCAAATTTGATAGGGTTTGTTCCCTACCAGAGGATATTGTAGAAACAACATCTGTTATGTTTCAAGCCCTCAGACCTAGATGTTACAGTAAGAGATGTCTTAGGGCTAGTAAAGCAGAGATTTACATAGAGTTTAATGGTGAGAGGAATAATATGTAGGTCTTCAACGATAAAGGAACATCTTTAATCCCATTGATTAGTTTATTTTCACCTGAGGAATATGGTAAAAAAAAATATTATCATGATATTATTTTTCATATCATATGATATCGATATTTATCACAATGTACATTCACATTTGCAATTTGCAAATTTTTTTTATTTCCAAGTTTATTTCCAAATTTCCCTAAAAAAATTCAATCCTAAACTGTAAAAGTACTCCAGAAAACTGCTTTGGGGACCCAGAGACAGAAAAAGTAGTGGAGTCTGAAGGACCTTCTACCAAAATATTAGACTTATCAAAATAGTCTAATGAATGTTTGTTGAAACACTGTTTACTAGCTATAGCAAGCCAGTTGATAAGTCACTTATAGTCAGTTAAATAGTCACTCATAGTCAGTTAAATATCTACTTGGGACCATCAAAATAAAGTGTTACCAAATATTACAATATTTTATTGAGTTTATCAATCAAATGCATTTGGATATGAACGTTGGTACGTTGGTCATCATTTTGAAGCTTAATAACATCAGTCCAATATTTGTTTGAATATTTTTACATTTAGATTATATCTTTTTTTGCATTCAGATACAAAAATATGAGGGCATAGAAGCCCTTGTGACTGAGGAATGATACTTCAGGGGGTTCAGAGGTATCCCCTGAGAGAAAATGTAGAAGTCTGAATGACCCATATTATTATTTAAATTAGTGTGAGAAAGACTAGTGTGAAGGTGGGGCCGTGGTCGAGTGCCGACTTGTGAATGGAGAGTGAGATCAGGAGATGAGAATGGTGAGGATCATCAACTGTCATTGATTATCTCTAACAGCTGTTTGTCATTGCAGTGAGAGTTGGAGATGGATTTAAGAGCGAGCCAGATGCCAGAGAGGGGGAAGAGTGTGCAAGCAGACAGAAACATATGTTGAGAGTTTATAATTCTGCTGAAATGCAAGTTTTATTCATTGTAGTAATAAAGTACATTTTGTGTTGGATCTCGCCATCTCCCACTTCCTCCTTACGTCATAATGATGAACCTGTTACATCAATGAAGGAGGAAGAATGCCGGAATCCTCACCTCTGGAAGAAGTGTTCAAGACCCTCGCAAGCATCCAACAGTCACAGTATCAGGCCCCCCTCGAGCTGCTTGCAGAGCAAGAACAGTGGTTCATTGTGCCTTCCAGGCCCAAGAGGAGGACCGGCAGGTGCTCCAGTGTTTGCTACCCCGTCAAGATGGGCCTTCAAGACGATCCGGAAGCGAGGGCATGCGGTTGGCTAAGCACCCAGTGGGTGGTCTGTTTGGTACTCCTGTTGCCCGGGGAGGCCCAACTCACTGTGGAGAACCTCCTGGTGTACGCACATTTGAAGAAATCCATCTTGCAGCTGGTCAGCCAGACTTTAGAGCAACAGTGCCAATGCTTCCGCTAGCTGACCCTTGGCGAGCACGGCCGCCCGTTTGCTTTCACCCAGCAGCTCCGGGATGCCTGCCAGAGGTGGTTGCTGGCTGAGCAATGCAATGTCGAGACTGCAATCAATCTGGTGGTGCTGGAGCAGTTTATTGCTTGGCTTCTGAGATGAACGGCGGAGTGGGTCCAGTGCCATTGCCCAGCATCGCTCCATACGGTCATCCAGCTTGCAGAGGACAATATAGTGGTGTATTCGGGATCCTCTCTCTCTCTCCTGTCTCTCCTCCTTCTCTTCCCTCCCCTTCATCCCATCCTTTTCCTCCTCACCGGAAAAGGGGAGGAGGGTTGTGCAGTCCCCCCAGACCAGCGTCGGGGACTGCACAACCCGCCTGTTCCCCCTGTACCTCTCTGTTCACACTCCTAGGTTATTGAATCCACCATCGCGGGCGTGAATGTGAAGTCTGGGCCGGCCTGCTGGAGCTGCGCAGAGACATGACCAATGCCTGGTGATGGAGGTGGGGACATTGGTCCGGGTCCCAGACATGCTGCGGGCTGCCCCCGATCGAGCTGTGATGTACCGCATACTTGTGAGTATGCGGTACGAAGGAGAGGTGTGTGCATATGCACGATTACCCCTTATTGACCATCGTTATTCAATGTAAAGGGCAAAAGCATTGAAGGTAGTGGGGTACTTATTGATGGAAATTTATGTGAATGGGTCCTGTAACAAAGCATCTGTGCTGGCTGGGGATGTGGAGCTGGGGCTGTCTAAGTCAGCTCTGTGTCAGGATGACGTAAGGGAGGGGGAAGTCTCGGCTTCCACACACCTTAGAGAATTCCCTGCAGGGGATTTCCCCTGGAGTAGATGAACCCTTATGCACAACTTCGACCAAGTGAAAGTGATTGATGGTGAATCTCTTCAGCCAAATATTGCACTCTCATATCCATATTTTTCGATTATTAAGGATTGGTTGTATCGAGTGATGCAGGATGCTTAGACAAAGGAGGATACAACACACTTGTTAATACCGAAGAGCCGTTGCGAAATGCTATTCCCGATGGCTAATTATAAGCTGATGGTGGTTCACTGAGGACAAGAGAGAACTGTCTAATGGCCTATTTCTATTGGCCAGTCATTCTCAGGGATGTCCACGGCTGGTGAATCTGCCGTCTACCCAAAGAGTGTCATTGTGCCCGCTTTCACTGATCGAGGTCCCCTTGAAAGAACTGGTATGAACCTGTTATATCCAATGCCTCATATTGGCAAACTGCTCGATTGGATGGGCGCAGCTCATTTTTACTTGACACTGGATTTGACAAAGGGTTACTGGCAGATCCCCTCAATGCCAATATCCCATGATAAAATGTCTTTCTCCATGCCATTTGGCTTACACCAATTTGTGACCGTTCGGTTTGTTCGGGCCTCGGCTATGAGGAGGAGCCAGATGCCTGCTCCTCTGTCACTGCCAGCTTCCACCACCACGGAGGCCATTCCCCAGTCACTGCCAGCGCTCCCGGTCATGGAGGCCGTTCCCCAGTCGCTGCCAGCACTCCCGGTCATGGAGACTGTTCCCCTGTCACTGTCAGCACCCACGACAGCAGAAGTCTCTCCCCTGTCACTGCCTGTATTCACAGCCATGAGGGCTGTTCCCTTGCCACTGCCAGTGCCTATGACCACAGAGGTCATTCCTCTGTCACTACCTGTGTTCACAGCCACGAAGGCTGTTCCCCTACAACTGCCAGTGCCCATGACCATGACCACGGAGGTCATTCCCCTGTCCCTGTCTGTGTTCACAGCCACGAATGCTGCTCCTCTGCCTCTGCCAGTGCCCAGGACCAAAGAGCTCATTGCCGCCCAGTTCTCTGTCCCCTGCCCAGCGGCCATCGCCCATGCACACCGGGTTGCCAGGAGGCATCCTTCGAGGGGAGGTACTGGCAAGGGGAGATACGTGACAGTATCCGCCTGCCTCTGTGCTTTGTGTGCCCCTTTTGTGTGAGCACACCGGCGTTACTACCATGCACTCTCAGTTGATGTCATGGTCCTGTCAACCCGTTAGGTTGGGTTTTGTCTGTCGAGAAACATGATATCATCGTCCCTTGTCTGTTTGTGTCAAAGCGAGTTTACGCTTTTCCCTCATCTGTTTCAGGTGCCGCTGACATGCTGAATCAGCATTTCCAAGGGAACCCTGATTGTTTCCATGGGAACGCTAATCGTTACAACATTCAGCTGCGAGCGGCACCTGACCCTTGTTTGTTTTCCGCTTATTTAAATCCCCTCGTGTTATGTCCGATTTTGGATCATTGTTATTATGATTACCAATGTGAATGTTTGGTGCTGTGTTGATTCAGATGTGACTGTAGTCCAGTTAGAGTGGAGGAGGATTCCTCGGTCTCTGCCCTCGTGTCGGGGGAGAAACATTCCCTGGGCATGCTTAGTTTGAAAAGAGAATTTTGTGTTGATTAATAAATCTGATTGAACAGTTACCTCTGCTTTTGGATCCTGTCTCTCACACCTTCTGACAAGTAAACACTGTTTAAAAGCATTTCAGAAGAGGTCACCATTGTTTATTGCTAGTATGCTTTATAAATAAACTTGATACAAACAAATTGATACGAGTGGCAGGAGGACTCTCACAGATGTGATCCGTCAGTGCCAGCCTCTGCCAGCCAAACTTCACGGAGCAAACAACGAAAAGCAAAACCTTTTATGCTTAAAGCATAGAGACACACTTGGCACCAAGTTTGCGCTCAGTGGCATGAATGGTTTGTCCAGTCTTGCTATTACCCGCGCTCCGTGTAACAAAGGTGCCACGTGTGCCTTTGACTGTTAACCCCTGGGCATGCCTTGTAAACTACTCCTCAACGTACATGCAGTCCATTCCCTAACCCATAACCCCGCACTATTGGTACAACCCACAGCACAAATTGCAAGACAAAAACAATTTAAATTGGTCAATTATTTTTAAAAAAATATTTCTAAAGTCATAATTTAAAAACAGTTAAGTTGAAGAAAAGGACAATTATCCATTCTTGAAGTTACTGGAACAAAATCTAATCCAAACCTTTTTTCTGTTTTTTTCATTTGGATTGGTGTGGTCTGAAAAATGAATTGTTTAGCATTACACTGACCTGAAACTTTACCACTTAAAGCGAATATAAAATGGTAACAATCATCTCAATAAAGCTTTTTTTACTTTTAATTAATAAACATATGAGAGACTGACAGACAGACAGGACAACAGTGAGGGGTGAGATAGAGCCCCCATGGTGGTTGTCTATAGGTTGTGAGAGCAGGTATGTGGGGGGTTACAGTAAAAGGCCACCAGATACAGACGAAACAGAGTTTTGTCATCTTTCTAGTTCATCTGTAGATGGATGAATGCTTGTTTTCATGGCCTTTGTTCCATGATATCTTAATTATATTAGATCCATTTGCTTTCTGTTTATATATTGCTCTGTTTCTTTCTCTCCCTTTCAGGAATTTAAGATACATAGTTTTATTTATTTTAAAATGATTTGTCTTCTTGTGAAGTTACATGCCTAGATACAGTGCATCAAGTTTCCAGTAACAAGTACTGGAATTACATGTGGTTGTGCTTTTCCATGCAGAAGTTGGCTTCACAATGAATCTTAAAGGGACAGTTCATTCTGTAATCATTTACTCACCCTCATGTTGTTTTAAACCTGAAGGCTAATGTTAGCATCAGTAACCATTCTTTTTAATTTTATGAGTGAAAAAAATAAGCTGTTATATGGGTCACTCTCACATGGCATGACACGCTAGATGACTCAACACTGGTAAACAGACTCACTCGTCCGTTTCCACAGCAACATCATTGCTGCCCTTTTACGTGTTTTCAATGGCTTAGCAAGCATCTGGTTTCTCCTTCCAACCGGAACATTTGCAGGGAAATTTGCCTTGCAAAGCAGACATCATCACGCTTTTGTGCACCTTTCTGGTGGCATATTGTTTTTTTGCTGTTTGTAAAATGTGTAAAAACTCTCTCACTTTCTGTCTTTCGCTCAGTTTCTCTCTTTTGATGGGTGTGACTGCCATCTCTTTCCTCATTTTTGTCTTCCCGTTATTTGTTATACGTATATGTATTGTTTTGTTTGAAAAGGTTAAGGTAGAAGAAATGTAGGCACTGTTGTTGTCAAAAGCCTTTGTTGACTGAAGTGCACATGCCAGACATACCACAAATCCTACAACAATGCAATCTCATTTTGACATTTAAATAATCCTGTTTTCTTTTGTTTACTATCTAGTTCTGTGGAAGTTTGCAGTGACAAGCTAATAAAATAAATGTGTTTTGTCTCATGAGGCTGGTTTTACTTTGAAACTTTCAGTGTTACACTTGAACAAAAACTTTTGCTGCCTGTTCAATTTAATTAAAATGAACTAAAAAACACAATTCTAGAACATTGTCACAACTTGATTTCATTGGGTTCTACAAATTTAAAGGTGCTCTCAGTAACTAAGTCTTTGTGTCATCTTGAACTTACACTGACACCTAATGGCTTGGATGCTGCATAATTTAAAATCAATAGTTTTCAATTTCAAATGCCAATGGCCAATGCCATAAATTTAGTATTCACAGTCAGCCATGATTATTTTAGTCAATGAGTGAAAGTGTCAAATAACAGGATGGTTACTGAGATTAAGAGAGTAGTATTCGGCTGGTCATGTGATTCTGTGTGGCCCTCTCCATGTAGAATAAAACGGCTTTTATAAGGGTACTGATATGACTGGATGACATTTTAATGTGAGTGGTCATAATTTCCTACATATATTGCAAAATTACAATTCATGTATTTAGGAGTTCAACTTTTTTAATCAGGAAAGAATTACTGAGTGCACCTTTAAAAATCTTTAAGTAGAAGTTTAGTTAATCCATTTGAGTTGGGACTACATAAATACTTTGTGGTGTTAATGTAGCATTGATTTGCATGGGACTATATTAAATGTTAAAATAGATGTTATCTTATGCCATTTCAGTGTAGTTCTTATATTGCTTTCAATCTATAATCATTTAATGCGGTATACATTATTTTCTTTTATATGCCAAATTGATAGGTTCACGTGATATGAGCGTGAAGCGATCGTCTGTGTTCCGCATCTACTTTCGGGTCCTTGAATAACGTGTAACGGGCAGCTGGTGCCCTCCTAGGGTAAGATTGTGCCCCCCTAGGGAGTTGGTGCCCTACTTAGACTGCGTAGTATGCATAAAGGGAGCGGCGGTACTGACCATGCATAAAATGTCTCTATTACTAGACAGATATGTATGTTGGAATTGGTGAAAGAAAGGTTTCAGAGGAGCGGCCCATGCATTTATTCTTATCAGAAATGCTCTTTGCGGGTCGATCATCGTGTATGTTCAGGTTTTCTAACATGTGTATGGTGAGGTTTTGGAGAGAGGGTGTGTTGTTTAGGCAATGGGGGCAGCCTAATTCAGTGGCAAAGTCTGGCAGAAGTTAACCAAATGGCTGAACTGTATTTATTATGGGATTGTAAAGAGATAATAGAAAATTATGGAGAGATGACTTGGGTGGATCTGAGAAGAATATAAGCGTCACATTTGGACCACTGCTCAATGCATCAGAGCTTGAACACTAACACTCAAACCACACTCGCTAGGCGACATGGAAATAAAGCTAATTGTGTTTCCTGGCAAATATAAAACTTTCAGAGACAAACTACAAATGTCAAACTGAATTAAGCAATTTGCAAATATAAGGAAGTCGAAAAAAACTGAATGGAAATTCAAAAATAATTATTGTTAATTAGACAGGTTTACCAAACACTCTCCTCCTCGTTCCATTGTTCGAACAAACAGGTTCCACCAGAAACTCATGCCATTGATCAAGTCAGAAATTCACATGTTGGGCCACTCAAACAAACAGAGCAATGTTCAGAAAGCATTAGAGAATGGTTGCCTGGTAGCTCAGCGAGTAAAGATGCTGACTACCGCACCTGGAGTTATGAGATGGAATCCAGGGCGTGCTGAGTGATTCCAGCCAGGTCTCCTAAGCAACCAAATTGGCCCGGTTGCTAGGGAGGGTAGAGTCACATGAGGTAACCTCCTCATGGTCGCTTTAATGTGGTTCTTGCTCTCGGTGGGGTGCATGGTGAGTTGTGCGTGGATGCCTCAGAGAGCCTATATTATATTTGTGTCTGCATATTAACATAAAATTGCAAAAAGCATGTCAACATCAAAAGAATTATAAACATACATTTTAAAATGACTGTTTGCAAACAGGTTTGAACCAAAATTGGTTGAACCAGTTTTACAATGTTTGACTAGTTGGAATGCTCAAAAAAAAACAAGCAATGCTTTTTATAATGCAACAGTGTTTACTTTCCAGATAAATTAACCTACCAATGATTGTCTTATAGTTGTCTCTACATATTACTGTAAGATGGGACATGAGAAGGTATTTCAAAGTGATGGTTCACTCAAAAAGAAAATTCATTATTTCATTATTACTCATTATTTACTCCCACTGACATTGTTACAAACCTGTATGACTTTCTGTAGTGCACAAAATGAGATAGTAGGCAGAATTGTAGCCTCAGACACCATTCAGTTTCATTTACTTTTTCCATACAATTAAAGTGAACTCTCCCTTTAACATTACACACACATGATCTGCAAACAGGTGGAAATGAAGCAATATAATTAAAAGAACAAAAATAAAGAGATGCAGGGAGGTGGTATGTAGAAAGGAAAGAGGAGGACAGGATAAGAGTGAGCATGGGAGGTGAGAAGAGAACACAAGGTGAGAGAATGTGTGTTTTCACTGACACACTGACATGGTAGTATGTTGCCTGGAGTCACATCAGATAAGCAGGCTCAAGCCAGTGGAGATTAGAGAGCTTTTTAAATTGTAGAAAAGCAAAGGATTAGAGGGAGAGATAGAGAGGAGCAGGAGGCAGCCGGATTATGGCGCCATGCGAAGGCAGGATCAAGCATAATCCCTGCAAAGGCTCAAACCTCCATCTTTGTTACAGGGAAAGTGAGTGTGAGGGTTTACCAGTCAGTCACTTCATTGATCTGTTATTCCCCACAACATCAAGTTTCTCAGTCTATCCACTCACCCAATTGATCAAGGGCTCTTTGCGATGTTTAAAGGTATAGTACACCAAAAAAATAACGTTTCTGTCTAAATGTTAGCATCCTCATTCAATTTCATTGCATCTGCCTTTGTGTTCTATTCAAGAAATAAAGTAATATCTTAATTTTTGGGGTGAAATTTTCCTTTATTTTAATATTTCTTTAACCCGTTTACAAAAGTCACAGGATTGCATTGTTATACCATATGTTTTAGAAAATGTGAGTGGTGTTTGTAAGATCAAAGCTCAACAGCATTTTCTAGGGTGTTGTGGGTTGTTGCTAGGGCATTGCTCTGTGGTTGCTATCATTTTCTGAATGGTTGATAACTATGTGTTTGCCAAGGTGGTTGCTAGGTGGTTGCAATGGTGTTCTGAATGTTGTTTCTATTGTTTGCGGTTGCTATGGTGATCTGGGTGGTTGCTAGGGGTTGATAGATGGTTGCTAAATGCCAATTAAGTTTACAGTACATGATAAATTGGTTCCAAGATATGGCTTGGGTCACTTCTTCAGAGGGTCTATGGGAAATGGGATATTTTGAAGAGATGCATCAATGTATCGGCCGCCAAAATTTATCAGCCAGTTAATTACCAAATTCAAACCATGAAAACGCTGATATAAAAAAAATGTATGGTTAATTTATAATTAATTATCATCACACTTTTTAAAAACTCTTTGAATTAAAATGCATAATCCAGAAATAATGATAGCCACATAATGTGGAAGGGTTTGCACTCCAAAGAACATATAATATTTAATTCTATTGAAAATTTTACATTTCATTCTTGCTCATTCTCACATTAACTTGTGAAAGTGGCACTTACCTATACATGATGAGGTAAAACCATCCAAACTGTGAATTCTAAATTTCTACAACGGCATCTGAAACTGAAAACTATTGATTTTGAATGATGCTGCATCCAAGCCGCTAGGTGTCAGTGTTGTCCAAGATGACCCAAAGACAAAAGTTACTGAATGCACCTTTAAGTTTGAAATCACAATTGCGTGATTACAAAAGCTTGAAAAGCTGCGTTTAAAAATAGACTGCAATCAGCTCTTCGGTTACTGCTTCAGACAGCATCGTGTAAGCAAGAGATAAGCGGTCTGGGTGACATTTTCCATTATCTGTTACATCGCTATAGAATTTAAAAGGGCATTTTGTTCCTTTTGATAACTTTATTTTTAATTGATGTGGTTGACAACTCCATGGAATTGCCCAATATTTATGTTTGCATAATATGAATTTGTGATGTTCTATTATATACATTCACCTAAAGGATTATTAGGAACACCTGTTCAATTTCTCATTAATGCAATTATCTAATCAACCAATCACATGGCAGTTGCTTCAATGCATTTAGGGGTGTGGTCCTGGTCAAGACAATCTCCTGAACTCCAAACTGAATGTCAGAATGGGAAAGAAAGGTGATTTAAGCAATTTTGAGCGTGGCATGGTTGTTGGTGCCAGACGGGCCGGTCTGAGTATTTCACAATCTGCTCAGTTACTGGGATTTTCACGCACAACCATTTCTAGGGTTTACAAAGAATGGTGTGAAAAGGAAAAACATCCAGTATGCGGCAGTCCTGTGGGCAAAAATGCCTTGTTGATGCTAGAGGTCAGAGGAGAATGGGCCGACTGATTCAAGCTGATAGAAGAGCAACTTTGCCTGAAATAACCACTCGTTACAACCGAGGTATGCAACAAAGCATTTGTGAAGCCACAACACGCACAACCTTGAGGTGGATGGGCTACAACAGCAGAAGACCCCACCGGTACCACTCATCTCCACTACAAACAGGAAAAAGAGGCTACAATTTGCAAGAGCTCACCAAAATTGGACAGTTGAAGACTGGAAAAATGTTGCCTGGTCTGATGAGTCTCGATTTCTGTTGAGACATTCAGATGGTAGAGTCAGAATTTGACGTAAACAGAATGAGAACATGGATCCATCATGCCTTGTTACCGCTGTGCAGGCTGGTGGTGGTGGTTTAATGGTGTGGGGGATGTTTTCTTGGCACACTTTAGGCCCCTTAGTGCCAATTGGGCATCGCTTAAATGCCACGGCCTACCTGAGCATTGTTTCTGACCATGTCCATCCCTTTATGGCCACCATGTACCCATCCTCTGATGGCTACTTCCAGCAGGATAATGCACCATGTCACAAAGCTCGAATCATTTCAAATTGGTTTCTTGAACATGACAATGAGTTCACTGTACTAAAATGGCCCCCACAGTCACCAGATCTCAACCCAATAGAGCATCTTTGGGATGTGGTGGAACGGGAGCTTCATGCCCTGGATGTGCATCCCACAAATCTCCATCAACTGCAAGATGCTATCCTATCAATATGGGCCAACATTTCTAAAGAATGCTTTCAGCACCTTGTTGAATCAATGCCACATAGAATTAAGGCAGTTCTGAAGGCGAAAGGGGGTCAAACACAGTATTAGTATGGTGTTCCTAATAATCCTTTAGGTGAGTGTACATTACATCACAATTTTAAAGTTTTTGAGTACAAAACTCAAAATGTGAGTTCTGTTGTTTTGAACTGAAAAAACACAAGTGAATATTTTTTTAGAAGTATTAAATTAACCTTTTTTTACATCAAGTATCATGCAGTGATATTTAGTCATTTTTCAATATTTTTTATCTTTTTATCTTCTATTTATCTTTCATTGTGGCTCTCTTTAAAATGTTGGTCTGTCATGTGTTCAACAGATCCAATCCATGTTCAATGGAAACTACTTATTGTTAGAACGAAAGCTTTTGTACCTCTTTGTAGGTTTTTGATGCATAATTCTCAAGTAAAACAAAAGTGGCAAAATATCAGTATCAGAATCTGTGTCAGTCAGTAGTTATTTGTTAAAACATTTTCATACCGTTCGTCCCAAATATTTCGTTTTACTTTTGTGTGTGTGTGTGTGTGTGTGTGTGTGTGTGTGCAAGGAAAAAATATTGTATTGTCTTTATAGGTCACATATCAGCTGTAAAGAATACTGTAAATTCAAATGTGCAAGAAAATGTATAACCTAAATTAATTTTGGTGTAATATTTGTTTCCCAGTCTTTGCAGATGAGCTTATGAAAATGTCTCTTGTCAGCTGCAGTTCAGCTTTCAAAACATTTACTTGTCTATTTACCGTTAATAATAATTGTGCATACTGATTTCTGCCACTGTTTCTACAGATAAAAACCTGTCAACGCATTTGGATTCACTCAGAACCCTTGCCCCCACCCTTCCTGTAACTCTGCGTTTACGTAGGTTTAGGGTCAGAAAGTCATGGCTGCTGCTATTAGTTACCGAGCACGCATGAGAGAACACCGTAAAGGTTGAATGTAGAAAATCTAGAGAACTCAACATCAATGGGAAAAAAGACATTGCTAAATGTAACAATGGTGAACTGTGGACACATTTTAAAAGCACTTTATAAATGGCATTCATTAGAGTTGTACAAAATTGTTATATGGTATGCATAGGTAAGCTTCTATAACTACTTCATGTTTATTGCATAAGACAGAAAGATAGGATGAGTGGACAGATGTGTAATGGTAGCCAGCTGGTAGGTAGCTGTGCAGTATGTAAACCTCACTCCCCTGACCTCAAGAGGTACACTAGCGACTGACGCTAGAGGCTGTAGCATTTGGCCTCCTAGTTAGCACGCCTGCCTCCCATGCCAGAGACCCCAGTTTAAATTCTGCTCTGAGCAGGTCAAGCAGAACCAGTTACAGTGGTGTTGTGACCTGGATGGGAGTGACGTTTGTGGGGGTGAGTGTAACGTTAGCCAGCTGGTAGGTAACTGTGCAGTGTGTAAACCTCACTACCCTGGCCTCAAGAGTCTCACTAGCGACTGATGCTAAAGGCCTCGTTAGTGCATCCCATGTTGGAGATGCCGGTTCGAGTCCTGTTGGGAGTGAGTCAAGCAGGACTGGTTACAGATGAAAGATGGCAACAGGCCAGTCTGGTGAACAAATAGAAATAAATATATATATAGTCATTCAAAACATTCTGCAAATCCCATCACAACACATGACATTTCATCATGTTGAGATGGATTTTGCTAACAAAGTAGACTGTGGCAGGGCGGAGGGCGGAGCCGGGTCGTGATCCTACACACCCGGTCCCGTATTAGGCTAATTATACCTCCGTGAGGGTTAAAGGCCGACTGCAGAGGATCGTGTGTGAGAGAGAGATCGTTAACGGCCATGTCCGTCATGTGTGTGTTTGTTGTCTTTTAAGTTTACTATTAAAATATGATTTACACCGTCAAGCTGGTTCTCGCCTCCTCCTTTCCATTGATCCCATTACACTGGTGCCGAAACCCAGGAAGGAGGAGGGATACGCCGTAGTAGAGTTCTCGCCACTACTGTCCACCCCAACGGAGCAGCCGCGGCCATCTGCCGGGGGACGAGGAGCCCAGCCGCCTGAAAGAGGACGATGGCCGCCGACCGCGAGGGGAGTAGGGGCTCCTAAACGACCGTCTGGAGCGGTCAGGGCCACTGCCAGGGGCGCAGGAGTCGCCTACTGGCTGATGAAACGCGGCGGGGTTTAAGACCGCCGACCACGAGCGGGGAGGGGCTCACTGGCGACCGCCTGGAGCTGGAGAACCGCTGCCAGGGGCGAGGGAGACCCCTTCTGTTCCCTGAGAACGCGGCGAGGCGTTCCGTCCGCCAGGGGCTGGAGGACTGCCTCTGATCCGCCCGGAGAGGCGCGGCTGTCCTCCGATAGAGGGTGGAGGAGTTGCCAAGGAACAAGCTGCGGCGTATCGGAGAACTGGCAAGTTTTTTTTTTTTTTTTTTTTAAATCTCTCTCTCCTCTCTCTCTCTCTCACTGTCGCTCTGCGTTGGCCTTTACCCTCTTTTAAATTTTACAGTGTTTTTGGGGGGGGGGTACTACACTGTTACAGGAAGTACCCCCCATTTTAATTATTTCTGTTTCCCTCCCTTTGTCCCCTCCCTCGTCCAGGTAGATGGGGATGACCTGCCGGCAGACTAGATGTAAAGCATGCCCTCCCCCAGGGAAATCAGGCCGGGGTTTTGCATAAATATAATTACATAAATAACAATAAAAAGGTTGTATCAAAAAGTGAGGTAATGAGGAAAAGAAGAGGAGCAAATCTCCCAGGACTCAAGATGGACACAAGAAACAGAGAGCGATGAAACTGTTGGAGCAGAGGAGATAAAGTGATGACAGCGACAAATGGGGGTGGGGCAAATAGGGAGCAGCGGAGAGCGCTGCATGCTGTGTGCTCTCTGGTTGTTCCACTGACCTACTTACTTTAATCTCCTCAGTGTTTCATAAGAGCCCCTGCCAGAGAATTGCATCACCAAGCTTTTCCACACTCAGCCACTGCTCGTCTTTTCACCACTGCCATTTAGGAGTTTGAAAGATGCACAAATCATATGCACATGGAAACACATTTTCTTCTCACATATTGGCTCATCATTTGATGTTCAGACGCTTGGCTTGTGTTGCTGGTGTGCAGAACAGACAGACTTTGGTTTTTGTGTCTGGAAAAAGTCTGTGGCTGTCTGAAATGTGAAAATTTTATCAATGTAGTGTATTTCTTTCCTCCTAAGATGTTTAAAGTGCCACAAAAGATATGGGCCAAATCGAGTATTAATGGGCCACCCAAAATGAATAAATAATGAATAACTAGTCTGTTTAAGCCTACAGCAGGCCTCCAGGGATGACATAACCATCCACCTATGACTATTACATGAATATTTTTAATGCCTAGTAATTTTCTCTGTATAGTTTGATTACAAAAAATAGTCATTTTGCAGAACCAGCTTCAAATGTCTCTGAGCATGCATTTACACTGGCAGCCAAAAGTTTATAATAATGTACAGATTTTGCTGTTTCAGAAGGAAGTTGGTACTTTAATTCGCCAAAGTGCCATTCAACTAATCACAAAGTGTAGTCAGGACATTACTGATATAATCACCATCACCATCACTATTTGAAAAAGGTCATTTTTAAATATATCTAGACAGGCTCCATTTCCAGCAGCCATCACTCCAACACCTTATCCTTGAGAAATCATGCTGAAAGCTATTTAGTTCGTTAAAGGTGCAGGTTGTAAGATTTAGAAACCCTTGTTATTAATGATACCTGTGGCTGTTAAGTGAACTGCAGTCTGTTAGTCGTGCTCACGCTCGTGCACTTACTCCATAGGGACGTGGGCGAGTAAACAATGACGTAACGTACAAAGAGACTCAAAGTGATTCACCTACATCATGCTGACAGATGAGGTAGCATAATTAAAATTACACTGTTATGAGTGTTTTACTACAAACTTTGAGAATGTATATTATATTTGACTCTCCAGTGCTGGAACAGGGTTAAAACACAGTGTGGATATAGGTCTGACTTTTCGAGACTGTAGTTTGAAGTAATCACTTTACTTTGCATGATACATTGACTGCATTTATACTATAGCCTATGTCAGCGTTAGCTAGCTAGTCAGCTTCATCAATAGCTGTTGGCTAAATTTGGTGGATGATGACAGCAGCTGTTTATTAAAAAGACTGTAATTTATAAATATGTTGACACAATTCAGTATTGATGTGATTCCATCACAACTGTCATTTTGATATATCGATGCGCTATTGTTTAGAATAATATAATGTATATATTTTCTGTATAACCAAGTTATGTTACTAATGAATGGGTATTTTTGTAGGCAGTGGTGGCTCAGTGGTTGAGGCTCAGGGTTACTGACCAGAAGGTCGGGGGTTCAAGCCCCAGCACCACCAAGATGCCACTGTTGTGTCCTTGAGCAAGGCACTTAACTCCAGGTTGCTCCAGGGGGATTGTCCCTGTAATAAGTGCACTGTAAGTCGCTTTGGATAAAAGCGTCTGCCAAATGCATAAATGTTAATGTATTTTTGCATTATCTTGAACATTGTCTAGCATTCATTTCATGTACTGTTGTAGTTTAGCTAAAATTACACAGATATTTCACACAGAAAAAGACAAAAAGCAAATATAAATTCCTTTTTCTATTTTTTTATTAAATTAATCAGTGAAAATATAGCAAAATGTGTGCAAAACAAGTGTGCAATATACAGTAATATATGTTGTGTGCAATGCCAGGCGAGCAGTCTATGAAATATGCATTTGGTTAATTGAATACATACACTTGGACAATGCATTGGGGGCTTGTGGAGACATGTATAAAAGTTGATATTCGGAATTGAGGTTTTAGCTCTATTTCGTTTGTTGATGTTATTTTCTCGTAGTTATGTTTCCTTTTAAGTCACCATTATGGTGATTAGTTTTTCATTTGGTATGACCTTATTTATAAATAAATTTTCTCTGAATGTAGCCTAATAATAAGCCTTACAGTAGCTTTACAATTACTATAGAATATAATGTGTTGCACAGTGTCATGTGGAAAAATAAGTGTCTGAACATTATGATTGAAACCTCATGTTGCTGTATAATCATGGATAGACTCTGTAGTCCCACCTTAAGCGCTGACGAGATGCGCGTCCCCGTGAGGAATAAGCGAGAGTGAGATCATGTGAGAGTCCACGCGACGGAAAGTAGGTTAGCAGGGTAGAGAGAGAGGCGAGTGAGGAGGACGATTCATACGCGCCAAAACACACATCGAAGGCAACTTTCATTTTTGTTGCCAAAGCGAAAAGGGACGCTTTTGAGGCTCTGCCTTGTATTTAACTGACAAAATAATGCTCCCAGTCGGAGCTGTAAATTATTATTCGGTGAGTTGTCTCGCGTTAGCGACTTAGTCCAGTCAGTATTGCTCCGCACCCTGTGGACTTTGGAAACTAAATAAACTGCCATCAAAATGAGAGGTAAGAAGCTCGCTTTGCTTTTTTGCCTAGTTATTACTTAGTTATTACACTGTTATTACGTCGACTTTGCTTGTTGGGCTTTAAGTAACTATTTGGAATATGTGTTAACTTTAATTACGTACATTAAAATACATGTGGTTTAAATGAAATTTCATGCACGGCTCATTCTGGAAACTCACACCCCTCTCCTGTCGACGTGTAAATTTCGGTCGGATGGCTTTAACGTTAACGGTGGATTCAATCACATTCATTCTATTTCTGAGCACACCGCGGAGTTTTCCTCTTGCGTTGCGTTTCGGTGACGTTTACCACGCTGGCACTTGTAGCGCGTTTAAATGGAACTCAGTAATGTTTCCGTTCTTTAACGTGCAAATGTTACAATGTAGCAACAGAATGAATTTGAAATTCTGACGCAGTTCTGAATAATTAAGCTCTCAGCGGCGGTTGGTGATGCGGGCGTGTTTGACATGTCTGTTTTTTACATAATGGGGGTCAAATTGTTGAAGTGTTTTTCTATAATAAAGAATGTTTATTTTTTTCTACATAAGCGATATAAATTTGTTCCATAATTTCCAGATACTACATTCTGTATAAATGTTTAATGTATAAAATTCCTCCAGATATTATATGACGCGCACAATCTTTAAAAGTTGAAATGATTTGGATCATTCGCAAGTTTATTGTAATGCTTTATTTAAAATCTTCGCTTTAGGGTTTATATTAAATGTATGTAAATACCGGGTTTTTGGGGAGGATCTCTCTCTCTCTCTCTCTCTCTCTCTCTCTCTCTCTCTCTCTCTCTCTCTCTCTCTCTCTCAATTTCAATTCAATTTTAAATTTTAAAGTACTTTATTGGCATGATTGTGTTTACATACAATATTGCCAAAGCATTAATACACAAAACAGATAATGACAAGACAAATATAATAATAAAACAGTACAAATAACAATAAATATATAATTAAAATAAGGTGCCAGGTAGTGAATCAAATGAAAACTATAATAACAATGTATACAGTATAAAATAAAATACGCATTTAACAGGACATTATGAACATAAATAGTAAATAAAAGTACTGTGAATGAAGTACATTAAGGCAGTGATTGGTTTCTGAGGGTGTGCATCTAATTAATTTTGCTGCAACTGATGCATGATGGTCCTCCCCCAGTAACACCAGCATCTGATCTGTATCTGCTGAACTGGAAAACTGTGGCATGAGGTTTGAGAGTTTGTGGAGGTATTTCTCTCACCTCTGTAAATGTCTCACAGTGAAGGAGACAGTGTGTCTCTGTCTCGACCTCACCCGTGTCACAGTGAGCACAGACTCGTTCTTCCTTTGGAAGCCATGTTTGTCTGTGTCAGCCTTTTTCTATGGCCAGACTGTGATCACTGAGTCTGTATTTGGAGAGGATCCGTCTCTGTTTTGGATCTCTTACAGTGTGGAGATATTCTGCCAGATTATATGTTCTGTTTAGGGCCCGATAACATTCCACTTTCATTTTCCCAATGGTCCAAATTTGAATTTTGCTTTCTTTTATGATTTGGTTTATTCTGATTTGGCTTAGTTCAGCAGTGCTGGTCTGAATCTAGTGTTTGTTAGTTGTTAGTGGGTTTGTGAGTTTCAGAGCCAGCCAAAATTTTAGGAATAATTTTTCAATATGTATAATAAGTGAGTATCTGCCTAGTTCAGCCCGGCATGCGTTAGTAGGTGTTTCTCTCTGAACTCTTGCATTCTGCATGCAGGGATTCTATAGAAACATATAGAATCTATCTCTCTCTCTCTCTCTCTCTCTCTCTCTCTCTCTCTCTCTCTCGTATCGGCTGTGTGTTATTGTTTTGAGAGCAGCATGGCCGGCTGTGTGAGCAGCGCTCAAACCTGCTGCTGTTCTACTGACCTAGTTATGTCACTGAGCATTACACAGCATTCACAGGAGGAAAGAGGAAGATTAACAGATTGAGCGGGAGAGAGGTGGTGCTTTGATGGAGTCTTGCAAACCCATGCGGTCTGTTTGTGAGAGCTACAGCTGTGCCTTTCCCAAGTCACAAACCTTACGAACTTCAGTTTGAACTTGACCTTCAAAGATTCGACCCTTAACATAGACAATAAACAACCCACATTAGAAAATATTCACCTTTTATTTAACAAATGCATAAACTGACGCAACATGCTGTACTATTACAGTTTGTCCTGTCAATATAGAACAGTATTACATGATAAAAGTAACAACCTACACAAGAAGATAATAATACATATTAATGTAATATCAAAATATAATGTTATGGAAATAATTACATATACATCATATTGCACAACTCTTGTGCACAATATCCGAATGTTATTGGTTCGTGGAAGCATGATGTAACATATTTTTGGATAATAATGGCTAAATGTTATGATCAACTGTTGTCCCATGCAACCGATACATATTTATATGTATTAGGGCTGCAAATATCGATTAATCTAACGATTATTAGAAGGATTATTTGACTATTCGGCGATTATTGCGATAATTAATCTTTCGCTCTTAACCGATTATTCAGTGTGTGCCCCGAAAAGGTTGTATTAAATGTACTTTCTAACAATAAAGAGGACAAAATAATTTAAAAAAAATGTGATTTCGTGTTACGTTAAATTATATCGGAAGAATATTTGACAATTAAATTTTTGTTTAAAATGTTTTTTGTTTTCAATAAAATGTAATGGGTTCAACACCAGAGTAAATATTGATTTGTAATACATTTTCTTTACATTTAACTCAAGCCCCAAACTCTTTGAGCTTCTTTTGTCAGGATTTTCCCACTCCCGTTTTTTTGCTCTCTGGACAGACGTATAAAGCAGTTGCGAGCATACATGTCCGGGCACACTGTCGTGAGGTGGGGCAGTGTTTAAATTTACTCATGTTGTCTAGATCTGTGCCACTGTATGACATGTACTGGAAATTATGATGTTCTGATTCAAGTAGATCTGCACTCTGTCAGAATTAATTTTTAATGTAAATCCTGATGTCAGTTTGTGTGGTCTTCTGTCGGTGGCTCTCTTAACTGTAAGTCATCATCTGCTCTATTGCAGTACACAATTGAAACTTTGTCACGTAGCCACCCTTTAACCTGCAATACAGTTCTTATGTGTTTATTATCTTGAAAAACAAAAGAAGTTTATGACAGTGACGAGTATCAAAGTCTTTTGTCATTTCATTTCTTTATTTGTGTTGCTCACACAATATTTTGTGCCATCCGCCCATGTTGCACAATACTATTCTCATT
Source organism: Xyrauchen texanus (assembly GCF_025860055.1). Taxonomy (NCBI): domain Eukaryota; kingdom Metazoa; phylum Chordata; class Actinopteri; order Cypriniformes; family Catostomidae; genus Xyrauchen; species Xyrauchen texanus. The sequence goes on from NC_068284.1 coordinate 43,207,271, forward strand.
TGTGGTTTTGTCAACACCAAAATTACAATAATCATCACACATCGAATACCACACACACACACACTAATGCACGTATAAATGAAGGTGTTTTCTAATTAAGATCAATTAAATTAATAGATGTTCCTTCAGCCCAACTGCAAGAGCATAGCACTAACAACAGCAAGGTTGTGGGTTCAATTCCCAGAGAACATATGTCCTGTTTGCACTGCAAGTTGCTCTGGATAAATGCATAAAATGTATAAATTTTTTAATGCAATACAAGTTTATTTCTTTGCGCATTTAAAAACAACAGCCATTGATTAAAGTGGTTCACAGGTAAATGGTACTGTCGATGAGTTGGTTTTGCTGTTTGCTTTTGCATCAGTACAGTACAGTACAGTACAGTAAAGTGCCATCTATATTACCTTTGATCTGTGGTGACAAGATAGAAACATTTGGCCAATGTTCAGCAAAAGCACCCCTCTGGAACACTGACTTACTGACACACTGACTGTTTCGCAAACTCTGGCCGGTCTTATCTGAAATTAGAGGGTTATTCTGTTCTATCTGTGCGAAACCGCCAGGATTTCACATCCGTTGGGAGAGAACAGAGATGTATTATGTAAAATAGGTGAGGTGTTAACACATTGTTCTTTACTCTGGCCTACACTGAAAAAAATTATGTGCTGGATTTGCTGAAAAATATAGTGTATCATTTTTGCATCCCAATTTTTAAAGGGGTCATGACATGGTTTTTTTTATTGTATTATTATGTTCCCTTAGGTGCAATTATAGTATTAATATATTTTTTTTTAAGAAAAACTTTTAAAATCTAGTGATTTATGACCTTTTCCCACCCTGTTTCTCATCCTCTGATTCAAACAGTCTGTTTTGGGGCGTTTTCCATTTAAGACTTCAGTGTTAACGCCCACTGTTATGATTGGCTAACGTCAGTGCCTATGTATCAATTATTGACGCTCCCAGCCAGAACAATATGCAAGTAAACTAAGTAAAAACACTGTGATTATTCATAATGAATGAAATTGCGCTTTAAAAAGTAGTTTAAAGTTTAAAATAGATTACTTACAGTTTAGCGTCGTCGTTGTTCCCAGAATAGTCCGCACGGACTTATCTTTGAGCAACAGTTTTCTGGCAAAGCCAGCATCATATTGAGATTTGTTCTCAAAACAGTCATCCTTAAAATGTACAGAACAAGCGCTTAAGTTAACACTGCCGTGACTGGGACGTCCGCAAAAAATAAACTGCATCCATTTTTCCCTGACGTCTGGATCTTTCGGCAGCTTATTCAGAGGTTTTGTTTGACCACAGCCAGGAACAGCACATCTGTGTGGCATCGTAATTTTCCTGTGCACAAGTAGTCTCTGTCAGAGCTCGCTGTCCATCAACTGAACACTTGTGAGGCGACGGCGATACTGAAATGAGCGTAGTTGTCTTGCGCTTAAAGCGTAGTTATCTTGTGCTGGAGGCGGTCATATGCAAACGCTGGTACGTCACTTCTAACCGACACGTCACTTCTAACCATGAATCCAGAACGAGCTGTATTTTGAGCTTGATTAAATAAATGATTCGTTTAGAATGGGGAGGACGTCTTAAAATATTAAACTTGCAGGACGTTTTAATGATACAAAGACCTCTTATATACCAAAAGATCAAGGCAAATTTGGTTTCTCATGTCATGACCCCTTTAAGCAAATTCCACTAGGAATTTTAAGCAAAGTTACCTAAAAAAAAACTTAGCTGGCAATGGCAAAATGAATGAGCTTCCATTCAAAAATGTTTACTTAAAATACTTTGCCACGCGAGCTACTGCATTTAAAGTTTTTAACTCTAAGTGTCTCTGTTTAAACAACTATGCTTTTTAAGCTAATTTAGCAGCTTCAAATTCTAGGTTCTGTTCATTTACTTTCAATTAACTTTAAAATAAAATGAAAGAAATAACAGACAACTGGTGAATGTCAAAGGTTTTTATTGTTGTTTACAAATTTACAATCTAACATAGATATATTCATGCTCTCCTAGAACCAAAATGCATTCTCAAATACAAATATAGTAACAAAATCATGACGATAAACTAAAAAAGTGGGCTATGCAGTGACTTTCAGTAAATCTAAACACAATTCAAAATGCATTTTAACAGACTGCACACTGAAGAATTATATGCAGGTAGGAGAAAATTCTCTGAACTAATACTGTAACAAAAACACCAGAAACAGTTTGTATTTACAAATGAAACTATTCATTCAAATGATCTTTTCAACTTGGCCTGACATTGCCATCATCAAGATGCAACACCATTTACATACAGTAGTATGACCACAAAAAAAGAAAGAATAAGTGTCAGCTTCTTTGGGTACCTGATGTGAAGGGCATAAAATAGCCCAAAAAGTGAGTGCACTTACCCAGGTTTTGACAAATGTCCCCAGCTCATTTTCATGTACAATCAATACATCCAGGGGGTTGAAAGGCAACTTTTGCTCTTCCTGCTCTATTGATTTGCCCAAATAAATATCCTCAAAATCAATAATTACAGAGTAAAAAGCAAAATAATGCTTAAAGGGATAGTTCACCCAAAAATAAAAATGCTCTCATTTACTCACCACCATACCATCCCAGATGTGTATGACTTTCTTCTATTGAACAAAAACAAATATTTTTAGAAGAATATCTCAGATATATTGGTACATTAAATGCAAGTGAATGGTGGTCAGAAAGCACATTAAGGTGGCCTAAAGTAATCCTTATGACTCCAGTGTTTGAATCATGTCTTCAGAAGTTATTTGATAATTGTGGTTGAGAAACTATTTAAGTAACTATTTAAGTTAATATTTAAGTACTTTTTTTTTTACTATCAATCTCCACTTTCACTTTCATATTTGTCTTCTCTTGTTTTTGGGGGATTCACTTTATTTGTGCATTTCACCACCTACTGGGTAGGGAGGATAATTCATATTAAAAATGACTTAAATTTTGATCTGTTTCTCACCCACAAATATAATTTCACTTCTGAAGAAATTGATTAAACCACTGGAGTTGTGTTCATATCTTTATTGCTACCTTTATGTGCTTTTTGTACTTTCAAAGTTCTGGTCACATTCACTTGCATTGTCAGACCTACAGAGCTGAAATATTCTTCTAAAAAGTCTTAGTTTGTGTTCAGCAGAAGAAAGACATACACATGTGGGATGGCATGAGTGTGAGAAAACAATGAGAGAATTTTCATTTGAAGCACACCAATTCAACCACTGTACCAAATGCATTCATTTATATGAATGTCATTTTTTTTGCCTTTAAAACCTCTGATGACTCATCTTTCAGTTATAGATGTAGACCTGTCAGGACTATAATTGAAATGACCGTATCCTTTCAGACAAATAAAATAATAAAAAAAAAAAATTGTATAATTGTAACTAAGTTAAGCAACATGTATGGCTAGTTTACATTTAAGATTCATGACTAGACGCTACATATTGCAACAGTTTTATACTTATAATGTGACTCACATGTTGATATCAGGGTGTCTCCTTGAGGAAAACCAAAAATTATAATTCTCTCATCATTTATGCAGTCTTATGCCATGTCAGACTCATTTGACTTCTTCAGGGGAACACAACGATTTTTGATGGATATATGATGTGTATTTGTCCATACCTTAGAAGTCAGTGAGGTTAAAATCTTTCAAGGTCCATAAAGGCAGCATCAATGTAATCCATCTTACTTGAGTGGAAATGTTGTTTTGTGTTAGACAGAAGAAAGAAAGTCATACGAGTTTGAGAAAGCATAAGGTGTGAGAAGGCCAAATTCCAAGAGAAATAGCATTTTTGGGTGAACTTCTAAAATCATTGATTAAGCTGAAAAGTGAACATAAACCAACACTCAGCTGATGTTAGCTGGTTTCCCTTTAAGATGAAGGGGTTCAATTATACATTTGCATTGAAACATGTAGAAAAGAGATTTACTTGTTGGAGTTACCTATTGTCTGCTGAGTTTCTGCTGCGTGAGTGAAGCCTGAGCAGCAGTTGAAGATGAACTGTCTCTCCGGTGAAAAATCTGCTGAAATTCTTCGCCACTGCCCGACAATGAGAAAGCACAGTATTTTCCCATGAGAAAAGTATGGTGTAAGCACCACATACAGAATATTATTGTCATTGACAACCTCAATGTCGTTTAAGGCAAGCGGCAACCACAACAGTGAAACTCATTACAGAGACCGAAATTTATGCTTCACGTAATTTTGATGTATGTATTTATTCGTGTCGTCTCAAACACTAACTGAGGAGCAATTTAAAAGCATAACCTGAATGCTCAGACTGTTCATAAATCAGCTTAGGATGGAAAGAGATAACATTTAGCATTAAAAGTGTAGATGCAATTGATGAAGCTGAATATAAACTACACTCAGAAAATTTTAGCTGGTTTCAAGATGTACAATTTGAAGTTTACATTAAACGTTTTAAATTGGTGTAGAAATGCGATGAACTTACTGGAATTACCTGTTGTTTGCGGAGATTCTGCGATGCGAGAGAGGAGTTGTAGGTGAAGGCCCCGAGCAGCGGTTGAAGATGAAGAGTATCTGCCTGGTGAAAAAATGTGTGGGCTCCTTTATGTTTGTTCGACTGTGAAGATGTAGACATCTAATTAGCCTCATGCAGACAAAAGTTTATTATACTGTAGATTTGTAACGTAAGTTAAAATAACTTCTTTAAGCGAATAGAAACTTGAATACACAGAAAATTGACTGACATGAATTAGACCAACCAACTCACACAACCGACTGGAACAAACACAAGACAAACTGGCATTGGACTGGACAGCAAACACGAGGAGGCTAAAATAGGGAGAGAAATCAAATGGGTTAACAAGGGACAGGTGAGGCAAATTAACTAATAATAAGCAAACAAGGAGAAGGGGTATGTCGTAATACAGAGAGACACGCAGCAATGCAGAAACAAAACAAAGCCACGTGCTTGCAAAACAAAACAAACACAACGAAACACCCAAATGGCATGAGCGCACATCGCCAAGACAATAAGGCAATATACGCTCATGCCAACCGACAAACAGAATGAGAGAATGCATAGCGATGCCACGCATTCCCACACTAAACAAAACCTGTGAGTACCTCGCGATGCAAACACCATGCAATGCATGCAACAGGCAACAGGACACCTGTGCGAGAGTTCGGCCACACACAAACTCGAAATCTCAAACTGAAGTGACTGAACTTCAGCACAACGTGATGACAGCTCGTGTCCTGGGTGCGCAGCGCAAAGCGAGTGCAACGCGTGTCCGCGGTCGTGAGATACAGACTCAGCATACATTTTTTTAAATGATGCATTAGAGTAAAAGTGTTTTGATATCATAAAATAGTGAGTAATAGAGCGAAAAATACGTGCTAATAAAGTCATTATGACTTTACTGCTTAACTCATTGTTCTATAAAAATAATTGCTGGGACCTGGGTAGCTCAGCAAGTATTGACACTGACTACCACCCCTGGAGTCACGAGTTCGAATCCAGGGTTTGCTCTAGGAATCCAGCCAGGTCTCCTAAGCAACCAAATTGGCCCAGTTGCTAGGGAGGATAGAGTCACATGGGGTAACCTCCTCGTGGTCACTATTTATGGTTCTCGCTCTCAATGGGGTGCATTGTAAGTTGTGGGTGGATCACGGAGAGTAGCCTCCACATACAGAGTCTCTGTGGTGTCATGCACAACGAGCCACGTGATAAAATGCATGGATTGACAGTCTCAGAAGCGTAGGCAACTGAACTCGTGAAATATCATGGATTATTGCCACTCAAAGTGGATTTGATCCATTTTCCTAAATGGTTCATGTTTATATGGTTTCATAGATAATTCCATTCTTCATCTGTCTTGCATTTTCTTGTGTAGTGTCTTTAATATCACACAAGTGGAATTTAGAACATAAGGGTCTGTGGAAAAATAGAGTATCAAATTGCTTTAATGCTACAAATTTGAAACAACATTTAAGCTGTTGAGGTATTTTGGGGTCATTTTCTCAGACCAAATCTTCAGTTGAATTACAGAGACTAAAACTGGATGCATTTCCAGGAAGGTCAACACTAAAAAAGTTGAGACAGTTGTATTCATATACCTTCTGGAGTGCTAGACTCCTCTTTCAAAACAAAAATTTTCGGCATGATGCTAGACAGTTTTGCATGTATTTTTTTTTATGTTGCTCAACATTTTAATAGGGATTTATTTTGTTGAAGGGCTTGTAGCTGTTCTCATGTGTCAAACAAAAGACTGGAATGTTTGTTTTCCCATCCAGTTCCACCTTAACTGAGAAAAGGGAGAGGCCTATTAAAATTGCATGCGCTGCGGATACGCCCACAGCCTTCCTCCACTTTTCACTGAGAAAGTATGTCAGTAGGACAGCGAGTCCACATGGGCTCGCAGCCAAGCTGAATTGACTGGCACTTGGAGTTGGCCAATCATAGCCACAGCTTCCCGAGCGTCTACCAATAGGCTTGTAGAAGCATTGGTAAGGCGGAACCTCAATTAGATTGAGCTGCCCTGAATGGTGTGTTTGTGGAATGTTTGCAGAGGAAGGTTATATAACACTACACATAGTGCGGTATGGGAGGGGTGCCCAAGGGCTTACAGATTTTTCCACTGCATGCTACACTGTCTCTTGGTCATTGTGTTTAGCTGACAGTCGAGCCAGAAAGACAAAATGGAGGATGGGCTTTTTGTCTATTGAGCATGCCGCTGCAAACTACTGCAAACTTTGGTGTTTTTTCCATGCCAAAACTACATAAAATATTCACTTATATGTATAACACAACTATCACATTACTATTGTCATGCAAACCTTTTCCAAGAAATATACATTTTTGCAAATTGTTGGCACAGGTTTCCTAGCAGAGTAAATCAAGTTAATTTATAACATTAACTAAGAATATTTTTTACTTATATTTGACAAGCAGAAAGTGTTCAAATAATTTTTGCCATTACACACCCATATATATATGATAAATAATCTCAAAATATGCATTTTCTTGATTTCTTAGGCAATAGTATAAAGGGGTGCATTCAGTAACTTTTGTATTTGTGTCATCTTGGACTTACACTGACACCTAGCGGCTTGGATGCAATAGTTTTCAGTTTCAGATGCCATTGTAGAATTCATAGTCAGCCATGATTACTTTAATCAATGAGTGAAAGTCAAATAACAGGACGGTTACTGAGATTAAGAGAGTAGTATTCGGCTGGTCGTGTGATTCTGACATGGCCGCCCCCATGTGCGGACCCTCTCCATGTAGAATAAAACCGCTTTTATAAGGTTACTGATATAACTGGAGTCTTCATTTTAACTTGAGTGGTGAGGATATCCTACATATATTGAAAAATTACAATTCATGTCTTTAGGATTTAAACTTTTTTACTGAGGAAAACATTACTGAGTGCACCTTTAATAGCCACATATTTTTTTCACTAACTGAAATTTTTTCAGCTGATTTCACAGTTTATTATAAGACTTTAAATATCTATTTATTTATATGTGAAAGTGAAGTGCAGTATCTCGCTTCTAAAGGGGCTTTATCTTCTGACAGCTGCATTTGGGCCCCTCATATAAGCGGAGACTTAAAACACCCTTCCGTTGGAAAATCAATCCTCTGGCTATTTTCGTCCTCCATGCCATGCATAGTGAGAGATAGAGAGACTCTATCTGGTCTGGCTATAATCATCGTTGGTTACCGATTATTTTGTATTTATTTTTACAATTAGTTAAGTGCAATTCTTTTTACATGTTTTCTCATCTACATCACACTATATGTTTTTTCTGGCAAAAGACCAGGTGAAGAATCTCTTCCAATGCCTTATCCAATACTGTCAGGCTAACATGGCCAACATTTTTGAATAGAAATTAAGCATATTGCTGTTTAATTCAGTTTAACACTTGCTAATAGATGAGCTCGAGTAAGAAAAGTTATAATGCATTTTCCTTTTTGCGCAAAAGTAATATCAAACTGCAGTTTTGCTATCCGAAGAGTATAAAACCTTTTTCCTGATGTTGAAAAATGCACCAGTTGTAAAAAACTGTAAAAATGATTGCTGTTATGTAGATCAGAAATGTATGTGTGGTTTTTGATGTGTTTCAGTGATTTTTTTTTTTTTTTCACTTTTAATGCTTACACCCGTGTTATGTTTTTTTCCAGCTCAAATTGAGGTCATACCCTGTAAGATATGTGGCGACAAATCCTCTGGGATTCATTATGGTGTTATTACGTGTGAAGGATGCAAGGTAAGAATTGAAACTGTAATCCCCCTATTATGTTTCATTGTTTTTTCTTCTTTTGTTTACACAGGTGTACAGTTCACTTTTATTTATACAGTCTTTGTATTTGAAAGAAGCCTACCCAAGCAAAATTATACAAACTTTCTTTTTTCTTTATCCATCATTTTTACATTTAATTATGTTGGTTTTGTGCAGATTTGTTTCTGGGTCAGTTCATATTACTTTATGTTCATCATAAGCCACACCGACACACCCACTCAAAGCCACACCTGATTTTAGTCATCCACTAAGGTAGTCATACACTAAGGTAACTACATTTCATGTTTTGCAGGGATTTTTCCGACGCAGTCAGCAGAACAATGCCATGTACTCATGCTCGCGGCAGAGGAACTGCCTGATCGACCGAACCAATCGGAACCGCTGCCAACACTGTCGCCTGCAGAAGTGCCTGGCACTTGGCATGAGCCGCGATGGTGAGCTCAGGTTTAAATGGCAAATTTGTCCACTGGGAGAAAGGGAAGGCTATGTTTAAGGTTTTGGGATTCACAAGAACATACAGTACTAGATTAGCAGAGAGATCAAAGGTGCAGCTGATGAAGTCTTGGCACTAATAATAGCAGTTTATGTAATAAAACCTTGATATTGTCCAGCTCTGCCTTTTTAGTTCCATAGCTTGAACCTGATTGAATACAGGAGTTCTTTTATATTTTTACAGTAAAATTAAAATTAAATTCTGGCTTAAGTTTCGAACCATCTGAGTCTGTAATTTAAAGCTGTTTACATGGTTGTCATAACAAAATGTATTTATTGACAGTTCCCCATCACTTACTGTCATCTCTACTAAATAGAAAAACACTCTTTGGTTACTCAAAAAACTGCAAATAAAGAATTTGTTGCCATGGTCTATATTTGTTATTTAGTATAGTTTTATGGTGTTATATAGCTTAAAATCCACTGCGATTGAAAAAAAATCAAAGTGTTGCCAAAGCGAGTTAATCTCATCAACTAAATCACTGACGAAAATGTTTGTTGACTAATGGTTTTATGATTTCGAGATGAATATGAGACGAAAAAGATAATATTTTATTAAAGCATACTGTTAACGAAAATGTGTTGAGAAAAAAATAATACTACAAGATATTAACATTGCAAGATAGAATCAGGAGAGGAAACATCTAGAGTAAAATGGACCAAAATTAACGAATATAGCATGACGAAATATTGAATCATTTCCGTCAAAAGACTAAAACTATGACTAAAACAAAAACTGTGGAAAAATTTACACTGTCCCAAAGTTACAACCTTCAGCGATATTTTAATTGCCCTTTATCGACCACTTTAAATGTACATCCTTATGAAGAAAACCCAGTCAAAATTCTTTAAACGTGTAAAATCACGTTGAAATAGCAGAGATTATTCTGTTAAAACAAAGACCCTGTTATAACTTAATGATTTTTTTTCTTGACAGTATACACAATTAAAGTAAAAATAACCATCTTTCTTTCTTTCCCTCTCCTTCCTTGCCTAGCGGTGAAATTTGGTCGGATGTCAAAGAAACAGCGAGACAGCCTGTATGCGGAGGTGCAGCGACACCAGCAATCTCAGGAGCGTCTGCCGGGTTTGGGCAGCGGTCTGGCATCACGAGACAACGAGGACACGTGTGAAGACAGTGTGAACAGCCGGCCGTACAGCAGTGGGGGCTCCAGTGATAGCCTCAGTGACTTAGATGACATCGCAACGCTGCCCGACGGTTTGCTCTTCGACTTGCCGCTCACCCCAGAGGAGGCGAGGGATTACTGCGTTCTGGAGATGCTCGGGGGTGAGACTGGCAGTACAGGAAGTGGAAGCTCATCCAATCAGAGTTCTCCAGGGTCTAGCTTTATTGATTTGTCTGAAGCAGGAAGGGTGAAACATGAGGATATGCTGCATGAAAACAGTCTGTTTCCACACTCTCTTCTGGGGTCCCTATCTGACAACTGCTCTCTATACGACATAGGTGAGATGCCTATAGAAAACATAGAGACCACTTAAATTTAGTGACTAAATAATATGTAGGACATACAACTAGACAGACAGACAGTTTACTAATGTGTTGAATTTGTGTTCAGAGCGGATCACTCAAAATGTTGTGAATTCTCATCTGGAGACGTGTCAATACAGCACAGAAGAGCTGAAGAAAGTCAATTGGAATGTCTACACGAATGATGAAACTCGCAGCTTTCAGCTCAAGGTAGATACAAAGCTTTCAGATCTACACATCTGCTCTAGGTGATGGATTATAATAGTCGCTACCAATACCAGTGAAATGTTTCGATTACCACAGCAAAACAAATTTGTATAATGAAGTATACATTGTTTTACGTTCAAAGTAAAACAAAGTAAATACAAAGAAACAGATAACAAGGAATAGATCAAATAGAAGCAAAAGCACAAAGGTACAAATTAGGAAAACCGCTTGAAGTTGTTTAGGTTGGCATAAAAGCAATATCAAGTACTCAAGTAAGCATTCAGAAATTGAACAATGTAATCAATTCTAACTTAAATCTACTTAATTCACTGGTACGGTCTTCACTTTTACTTCACTTCACTTAGTTATAGGCCTTATGCATCCATTTTTTAAAAGCTACTGAAGTGATCCAGCAAAGAGCTGTTAGTGGTTTTCTCATTTTCTTGTTAATATTGCTTGATTAATATTAACAATACAGTAGACAGCAGCAGGTCTATTATGCTGCATTTACACTGAAAGTTCTAGGCTGCACAAAATCTGATGTTTTGATACAAACCTGCTTTTTTTGTCCCACTGCTCACATTCATTTTATATTTACATTTATTCATTTGGCAGATGCTTTTATCCAAAGCAACTTACAAAAGAGGAACACATAAGCGAATCATCTTAAGGAGACATTACTACAAAAAAGTGGCATATTGCAAAGTTTCACTCTCATCAGGATTATTGTATTCAAAACAGATTAAAGTGCACAATAATTTTTTTTTAGTGACTGCTTAAGTGCTCATGGAAAAGATGTGTTTTTAGTCGTTTTTTGAAGATGGGTGAAGTTGGGAAGGTCATTCTACCAACGTGGTACGATGAAACCAAAAGTCTGTGAAAGTGTTTTGGTGCCTCTTTGTGTTGGTACAACAAGGCACCGTTCCTTAGCCAACTTTAGGCTTCTGGTGGGAACATAGCTCTGCAGAAATAATTTTTGGTATGCTGGAGCAGACCCAGTGACTGTTCTGTATGCCAGCATCAGAGCCATGAGAGAGAGAGAGACATGGAGTGGTGTAACATGTGCTCTCTTTGGTTCATTAAAGACAAGACGTGCTGCTGCATTCTGGATCATTTGCTGGGGTCTAATTGCACATGCAATTACAATGAGACCATTACAGTAGTCCAGTCTAGTTATGACAAGTGACTGAACAAAAAATTGGGTCTTAAATTGGGTCTTATCTTCCTGATATTGTAGAGTGTAAATCTACATGATCTTGCAGTTTTTGAGATGTGGTCTGTGAAATTGAGTTATCGATGGTTACCCCTAGATTTCTGACCGTTTTGGAAGGTGTTACTGTAGTTGGACCCAGCTGCACTGTGATGTTGTGTTCAACAGCAGGGCTGGTTGGAAAGACAAGGAGTTCGGACTTGGCTGGGTTAAGTTGCTGGTGGAGTTCCTTCATCCAGGCCAAGATGTCTGCCAAACAGGCAGAGATTCGCGCAGTCACTGTGGTGTCGTTGGGCTGGAAAGACAAGTAGAGCTGCGTGTCATCGGCAAGGAAAAGTTCATCAAAAAATGTATCAATATTTACTCACACACATGTTATCCCAGATGTGTATGACTTTCTTCTGTTGCACAAACAAAGATTTTAAGAAGAATATTTCAGCTCTGTAGGTCTATACAATGAAAATCAACAGTATCCAAAACTTTGACGCTCCAAAAAGCACATAAAGACACCAGTGGTTAAATCTATATCTTCTGAAGTGATATGATAGGTGAGGGTAAAAGTCCTTTTTTAACTATAAATCTCCACTTTCAAGCAACTCTCCTAAGCGCTCTTCTATCCTAAGAGTTCTTTTTTTGTTATTGTTGATTCAAATTCTTTGTTCATATCGCCACCCTCTGGGCAGGGAGGAGAATTTATAGAAAAAAATAACTTAAATGTTTATCTGTTTCTCACCCACACCTATCTTATCGCTTCAGAAGATATGGATTTAACCACTGGAATTTTATTAATTACTTAATGTGCTTTTTGGCTCTTCAAATGTTTGGACCCTTTTGACTTGCATTGTATAGACCTACCGAGCTGGGATACTCTTCTAAAAATCTTTGATTGTGTTCAGCAGATTAAAGAAAGTTATACACATCTGGGATGACATGAGGGTGAGTAAATGATGAGAGAATGTTCATTTTTGGGTGACTATTCCTTTAACACCTCGACAAGATGGGTATCTGATAGTTTAGGTGCTGCATTACCACGAGCAGAGCACACATGCTCTTAAGCACACGCATAGAAAGTAGCTGCATGTCAGTCAAAGCGTGCCAGGACCGAAACGAGTCGGTACTATATACTACCAGTACAGCAGAAAGTCTAGTATCGTTGCATGGTTTTAATTTTAGAATCAACGTGGTACCAAAGCACTAGTACTTTTGACATCCCTAATTCATACATTGGGCGAATGTTTGCTGCTCAAAGATATTAAAGAGCTCATATTATGCTCATTTACATGTTCATCATTTTATTTTGGGGTCTACTAGAATAGGTTTACATGCTTTTATGTTCAAAATCCACTTATTTTTCTCCTACTGTACATTGCTGCATCACCTCTTTTCACCCTCTGTTGTAGCTCCTATCTCTTTAAAGCCTCCCTTTCTGAAAAGCCCAGTCTGCCCTGATTGGTCAGCTGGCCCAGTCTGTTGTGATTGGTCAACCACTTAGAGCGTCGGAAATGTAACGGCCCTTACCATAACCGAGTTTCAGCTCCTGGCTTCCTGAGCAGCGCATTCCTGTGGCGAGCATTATGCAATAATGTGTTACATAACGACATAGCTATGTCATGGAAGTAATGGCTGGACAGCAAACCAGGTGTTTCAGGCAGTTTAGCAGCAGTGTTTTATGTGGGAGAGAGTAAATCCCTTTGGTGTGGACTTTGTGCTTTGTAATTTTGCAGACCTGCACATGCAGACATGCACAAACAGCTATATTACATACTATAGGAAAGGTAAAATCACCAAAAAGCATAATAGGGCCTCTTTAAAACCCCTTTACACTTTTCATTGCAGTTTGCATCTATTTGTCATGACACTCTTTTTGATGGTATTAACTGTTACAATAAGTCTTTGTTAATAGATCTCTTTGTGTTCAGTCTGCAGAATGGATGTGGCAACAGTGCGCCCTGCACATCACAAATGCCATCCAGTATGTTGTGGAGTTCGCCAAGCGCATCTCTGGATTCATGGACCTGTGCCAGAATGACCAGATAATCCTGCTCAAAACAGGTCAGTGCTGCCTTCATCTCGCACAGATTACAGATTACTAATACCAGATTATACATCAGATTTCTCAGTCATATCACCTCATCCAGTCAATGCCTTGACTTGGCATTTTTATGTGGCATTATTAAATTTTTTATAGTGTTATGATAAAATTCACAGATTCTTTGTTTCTTCATTTATTGCATAAAAGTAGGCTCTTTAAATGCATTCACTCAATGTACACTAAAGAATAGGCTAATTTAAATAAATATAGGGTGAATGCATGAATTAATTAGTATACAGTTACAGTCCATCTACCATTTTACAATTGCAAACCTAGTAATAAGAATAACATTTTACATCCTTAAAGACAACATGAAGCAGCATTCGCAATGCATTTAAATTCTGTAATGTGATGTATTTCCAAGTGAAACTGAATATTCAGCAGGAAATAATTACATTTAAAGGAATATTTACAAAAATCCCTTCTTTTCTAAAAAAACAAAGAAGCAAAAATCAAGGTTAGTGAGGCACTTACAATGGAATTGAATGGGGCAAATTTTTGGGGGGTTTAAATTCAGAAACGTGAAGCTTACAATTTTATAAAAGCACTTATATAAAGGTTTTAGTTAAAACTCTTAATAAAACTGTTATTATTCGAGCTGTAAAGTTATTTCAATCGTAATTTTTGTGGGATTATAAGGTTTTCATTAAGTCGTCATGGCAATAAAGTTGTAAAATTGGATATAACTTTAGACAGAAAAGGTTATTAAGTGATTTTATCACACTAAAATCATGTTAACATGCATATTGTTTATGTCATGTGGCTATACTTGTGAAATAGTGAGTATTTAAATGTTTACAAATTTGCCCCATTCACTTCCATTGTAAGTGCCTTACTGTAACCCAGATTCTTTTAAAGAAAATTAGGGGAAAGTTGAAATACATTTTTGTGGTAATCAACATTATGACACAAATGCTGTCAACTGGGCTTAACTTGTATTGAACCCGGAATATTCCTTTAATCTTGAATTTGAAATTCTGCTGAATGATGAGCAAACCTCTAATCCTACTTATTAAACCATGTAACTTGTCCTGCACCATTTGTGCTACAGACATGAATGATACTTAAGTAATGTGGCTTGTTGTAGAGACATGTGCAGTCAGACTTTATTTGGGTACACTATGACCAGGGACATTTATTAACAAAGGATAGAGGGTCAATTTTGATTTCATGTTCTCTTTAATCCTGATATTTTCTGTAAAGAAGGAAGTTTGAAGCCTAATAAACCAGTTTACTTGATTAAACGTATGCTACAAACATTCATATACTTTACACACCTAAGACACTTTTGCCAGGGCAAACATATATGTAAACATACACACACACACACACACACATGGTTCAGTTCTATTCACATTTTTCTAAGTGTTGTGCTAAGTCAAATTGCACTAACGTTTGTCTCCCCTTGTTTTTATTTCTCCAACATTCTGTCTACTTCTATTATCTGTGCTTACCGTATGAAAAACCCTGTCACCAAACAAAAACCCTACTGAAAAAAAATTCATTTTATTCTGATGATGTGCAAATATTTTACATTTGCTGTTCCCATATTTGGAATAAAATTGTAATGTTTTTTTTCTGTGTATTTTTGCATGGTGGGGCATATTTTTCGATTTCCCAACCCCCTCCCCTGTACACTTTTTGTCTGTTTTTCTCTCTCTCTGTCTCGCTCTCTATCTGTCTCGTCTGTCTACCTCTCCATCTTCCTTCTCCCCTGCCCAATCATGTTTTTTGCCACTCTCTTTCTCTCTATTACTGGTTCAGGATGTCTTGAAGTCCTGCTGATCAGAATGTGTCGCGCATACAACTCTTCTAATAACACTATGTTTTTTGATGGAAAGTTTGCCAGCCCGCAGCTCTTCAAAGCTCTCGGTAAGTCTCCTGTTATGATTGCATACTACTGCTATTTGCTAGTCTGCTGCAGGTGGTAATTTGGGATGGGATATTCTCATTCTACAGAGCATTTGATCAGAGAAACCTGTGTGTAGTGCAAGATGAGTCATCAATATTTTAAATCCGTTTCCCCAAAGAGAAAGATAATTTTTTTTAAAATATGTTCAGTAAATGTGCTAAAAGCTAATTTTATCAACGTTTAGGAATACACAAGAATATAGATTATCTCAAAACTAGCAAACTTTGACTTAACAGATTGCTCATACTGGGAATTTGAAATTCAAACTACTGCCCCCAGTGGCCAAATATTGAAGTGTTGTGAAACACAGGGATTAAAAATGATTCAAGGAACGAAAACAGAGAACGAAAGGAATTCTTAGCGGAACATTTCTAAAAACCGTAAACAAAGTGATGTTCAATTGTTCCGGAGTGAAAACTTTATTTTTAAATGCTGGAAACAGATTATAACCGGTTCCAATAATTTGTTCATGAAACTAAAGGCCAGCACAGTAAGTATCACTGTATATTTTTGGAACAACACTACTTCATGTTGGCCAAAAAAATTAAACGTGCTTTGATCCTGAAGGAAACTGCTTCATCACACGTTTCTTTGCCTAATTGTCCGTTGGGGATGTCGTATTCCTTGAATGAAGACCTTTTTAACAACTATTTATAATTACTACATAAACATGCACAGCTAATTCAGATACAAGGAAAACTTTATTCAGAATCAGCTTTATTGCCAAGTATGCTTACACATACAAGGAATTTGTCTTGGTGACAGGAGCTTCCAGTGTACAACAATACAAGAACAGAAGCAAGACATAGATAATTAAAAACAACCCCCCAATTTTTTTTTATACATACACGTACATACACTCACCTTCATACATACACACACGTTGTGCAATTCTATTAGAAATCCGTTATATAAAGAACAAAAATACAGTATATTATGTACAGTGCAATCAATGTAATGGCAGAAATGGATATGTTGGATAATATAAATAGACTTAACTGTGTATTGCACATAATTATTGCTCAATGGGGCAGATTTAACTGTTCATGAGATGGATAGCCTGAGGGAAAAAACTGTTCTTGTGCCTGAAGGTTCTGGTGCTCAGAGCTCTGAAGCGCCGGCCAGAAGGCAACAGTTCAAAAAGTGGGCTGGGTGAGTGGGGTCCAGAGTGATTTTACCAGCCTTTTTCCTCACTCTGGAAGTGTACAGTTCTATTAGATGTAAAAAGTACTTTTCTCAGTTGTTTCCAATTCTTCACTGAATTATTAATTGATATGATGTATTAATACAGATTTGATGCTGCTGGCTTTTGACTCAGCAGCAGATATTTAATTAAAATTGTAATTAACTGTTAATTAACGGTATGCTTGTTTCGATTCCTATTGTTATAAATCACAAATTTTTTGTTTATTTTGAGGCAAGTGGCTTATTTTGAGCTTGTTTTTCTAGACCAGATTTCTTGCTTCTCTCATGAGATCTGGCAATGCTGCCACTGGTATTTCACCCACACCTTAGCGCAGAGTAATGTCATTTTAAAAATAACTTTACTAACTATTAGTTTATTTTGTTCTTACCGGTAACCATTTGGAAAAGAGGCTGTGGAACTTTTGAACCGGAATGAGAAAAAAAATTATTTGCTCAGAACGAACGGAAATGAAAAACATTTAGATTTAGTCCCTGGTTAAAACGTAATGCGGGTAAAATGTCCACAAGGTTGCGCCAAAAACAAGTTGTATTATGTAACACAGTCAACAAGAATACATATTTTATAAAATAAATAGCACCCCAGGGAAAGGTGAACACATTTAAATGTATGATACATGTCTGATGGGGTATGCTGCTTGTTTTTAATTCTGCAGAATAGGGTCAATTTCAGAGTACTTGAACATTTGGATGCATTATGTCGATTTCCTGTGTTATCATGTTGGACTGAAAGCGCAAAAACTCCCATTTTGATTTGATGGGATGTTTTAACATGCACATAATGAGGTCATGTGATAGCAATGTTAATAATATATTTTTTAAATGTTTAGTGTTTAATAAATTCGCATACCATTTAAAAAAATAGTAATAGTAGCAGCGTATACTATGCGGTAAGCAGTATTCTAGCAATCCATTTCAAAAATACAGTAGCTTCTGTTGCTTTGCAGTGCAATACACCCTCAGCCTCTCAAAAGCAAGAAAAAACAAGAAATGAGGATGTCAGGGTGTAGGCGTCTTGAATTAATACTTAAACACAAGGGCTAATCGTTTTTTAACCCACTTTGTGAATATAAGTGATGCTCAGAGTGAGTAATAACTCTTCATCAGAGCTAAATGGATGCAAACGAAATGAAAAAAATGCAGAGGGCTAGTGGGTGATACATTAAAAGCCTTTTATTCTTAAGACTAAGAAGTTTAACCATTAGAATTATTTTTAGCTTATGCAGTTAGATATCTTTACAGCCTGTCCATATTGGATAGACTTAAAGGTATAGTTCATCCAAAAATGCAAACTGTGTGAAGAACAGACGGAAATTCGTTATTTGGGGAACAAATCTCCTGCAGCTCTTAAATCTTGTGTTAATGTTTATTCAAATATGCCGCACAAAGATGCGTTGCGCTAGGTTTGATGTGAACTGATATTTCAGTTTTTTTCTCACATAAAGCTTATGATATGGATTTTGAAGACTTTAGCGCACAAATCATACTTTTATTGTTCTTTTATGGTGCTTATTTGTCATTTTTAGAGCTGGACAGCACTTTTAACTTTCATTGTATGGAAAAGAGCTGTGTGAACATTCTGCTTAACATCTCCATTTGTGTTCCACGAAATTTAGAAAGTCATATGGGTGTGATGTTACATTTTCATTGCAGTCTTAACTATTAATTTAAACACAAAACTTATTTTTTGTAAATTACTGCAGCTTTGTACCCAGAACACCTTACGATTTTCTTCACAATGTCTCTTGCATTATTGGAACACAATAGCTACAGTATATCAAGCCTTTTTTCATGATAAACTAATTGAGATGGGCTCTGGAAAAATTATAGTCCACATCCAGTGTCCAATCTATTTATCCATCTTCTGTACATGGTCATTTAATCGTGTCTGTGTGTTTTTTGAAGGGTGTGATGACCTGGTGAACGCCATCTTTGAATTGGCTAAAAGCTTGAGTCGTCTACAGCTAAGCGAAGAGGAAATGGCTTTATTCAGTGCTGCAGTTCTACTGGCACCTGGTAAGACACACACACATGTCTGGTACCAATTTAGAGACCAATTTCAGAGACATTTCCTGAAAAGCTGGATCACCTTACACTAAAACCTCAAAGGATTTTAAAGCTGTGCATATTTGATCCTGGAAAATAAAATATGGACTTGAGTCAGTCTTGCACATAAGCGTAAAATGATACACACTCTCACGGTTTGAAACCTGTGCTCTGTGTGTCAGATCGGCCGTGGTTGACGCACTCTCAGCAGGTGCAGAAGCTTCAGGAGAAGGTTTATGTTGCCCTGCAGCACAGCCTGCACATGAACAGAGCAACCACTGAGAAACTGGACAAGGTGAGGAATCATACCAGTGCACAAAGACACAATCACATTTACTTTTGAGTATTTATGAATCATTTTTCTAATTAGGCAGATTTAGCTCACTTCTGGGGACAAATTTGTCCACCTTAAAAGTACACACACACACACACACACACACACAGAGAAGCAGATTAACATCTGATCACTGAACAAAGGGTTTGTTCTATTTATAGAACAGGTGTTCCACTTCAAAAATACTTAAAGATGCCATATTCTACATTTTTAAAGCATTGTAGTGCTCTGTGTAGAACTCCTTTATAGAAAATAATTACTGATTAAAACACAAACAATATTACTTAGTGAAGACATTATTTTAAGGGCTTAGTGTCACTTACTTATTGGATGAACTTAATTTTGAAGATTTATGCACTAATCTGTTACAAGCAAATCTGTTGCGACGTCAAACAGTGACTTTGAGCATCATAAATTGCTGCGATGGCTGATATCAAACAAGAGTGAAATAATTGTTATTACTGTCAATGCGCTGTGAGCCAAGTTAAATGTTTTATCATTGCCCAGTGCTACACAGTACCATATGTCAAGTAAGCACAATGTAAACATTGTAAAGGATTTACTGGATCATCGTAAAAAAAAAAAAAGTAGACTAACATTTTTTCTGATTTACATTGATGGTTGTTACAAACATTCGTCTCTTGACAAGAGTTTATTTTACCAATCAAATATTATCTCCATTACACTAATAAAACAGTTAGCTACACTGTCAATTCTTTAATGCAACAAAGCGTATAAAACAGACGTAAACATTTAACGAATTAGATATCATATATAGTAGCCTTTAAAATTCACACATTAATATGTACAATATGGATAGCATCAGACAGTACAAATAATATGAAATAATAAAATGTATCAAAATCATAATTGAAATGTGTTTCCAAAAGAACTGCTGGCCAACATTTGCCCCTCATCAAGCAAGCAAATACAATCCAAGAAAACATATACAATTCATTTTACACACTAAATCTGCAGGCCCGAGAGTTATCCAATTAGCAAAATTCGAATAAAAGGTAGCCTAAATCATTTATTTCTTCATCTCTTTATTGCCTTCTTCTTTTAAAAGTTGTACACTACTTCATTAAAGCTAAGCTGTTTTATGAGTTGTGACTTCATGGCTATAAGCGATAACAATTTAAAGAGTTCTTAAAGGGAAAGATCAGGCAAAAATGAAAATTCTCTCATCATTTACTCACCTTCATGCCATCCCAGATGTTTATGACTAAGAATATTTCAGCTCTGTAGGTCCTTACAATGCAAGTCAACATGGTCTAAAACTTCAAAAAGCTCCAAAAGGCATATAAAGGCAGCATACAAGCAATCCATATGACTCATATATATATATATATATATATATATATATATATATATATATATATATATATATATACTGTATATATACTGAATAAATCCATATTTTCAGAATCAATATGATAGGAGTGGGTGAGAAACAGATCCTTTTTTACTATGAATTCTCCTCCCTGGCCAGTAGGTGGAGTAAGACAAAAGAAGATGAATGTGGAAGTGAAAGTGAAATTGGAGATTAATTGTAAAAAATATATATATATTTTTAAATATTAATCTGTCTTTCACCCACACCATTCTAACTATTCCTTTAAAATGGTACATTCTCATTCTCAGTTTGAATTTGGGACAGTTTAGGGAATGAGTCGTCATGTTTATTTGTATAACACTTTTCATAAAACACATTGTTTCAAAGCAGCTTTACCGAAAATCATAATGTAGCTTCTGTAATGTCTAAATATATTAAAGTCCCCATTGAACAGTTTAATTGAAAACATAATTACAAATAATGCCTTAATGTTTTTTGTCTTTAGGTCCCCAGATAGAAAGCCAAAGGCGACTGTGGCAAGAAACGAAAAACTCCATAAAATGTTAGTTAGTGGAGCAAGACAAAAAAAAACGAAACAATAAAAACCAGGCTCAGCTGGGGGAGCCAGTCCCCCTCTGGCTATACTGTACAGCATGAACATACTGTAATGCCAAAATCAGTTATCTGTGTTTAAAACAAGTCATGTATTAGTTGAGTGAAGATATTTTTTGCAAGGCAATGTTTAAAACTTAAGGATATTCGTTGAACTGCAATTCAATTAATTCTAATCACATGTAGTATGGATGCGGTAAAGAAATCACTCAACTGAAACACTCACCATGAACTGCCGCTATTGTTAAAGAGACCGTACCATTTTAGCGCTTGTTATACATACCAATGTAAACTCACTGTAATTACTTGTAAAATTTACAAATTATGCACATAAACAACAAACATGTAACAAAATGTGTAAATATGCAAGTATGTAAAGAGGCAGTTATACATTCAGAAGTATTTTTACTTAAACACTTTAATTTAATAAAGAGGCTCCTAATGCATCTACACATGGGTTTGGAGAAATCCGTGCAAAGCCTTCTCCATATACCTAAAGTAATAGTATTGTAATAAAAAATGTCCACTGAGGTAAATCACGCAAGTCACATTGGACAACAAAGACACTTTTTGAACAACAAGACTTTTTACAAAGAAAGCAATTAAATGTTAAGAATTAAACATAACATAAACATAAAACAACATAGGCCAAAAAAAGAACCACATGAGACTACACAGACTAAATAACATACCTATATAAAGTGCACATGCCAATGTGTGCAAAAGGTACGGGACAGTACAATAAATTACTTAAAGGAACAGGGCAATTGGCACAGTGAGAGACAGTAAGAGACAGTGGAGCGCCGACCAGTACACATTTGTAATCAAGTAGTGCAAAAAGATGACACTTTCTAAAATGCTAAATGTAAACATAACATACAATGAGATAGTGTTCTATGGACATAGCAGTTATTGAGGTAGCAGACAGGTATAAAGTGACAATGAATTCAAGTGCAACTCTGGACGTGCAAAAGTTGGATGGTGTACAGGTGTGTGTGTGTGTGTGTGTGTGTGTGTGTGTGTGTGTGTGTGTGTGTGTGTCGTAGAGGGTTGCAAAGCAAATGTACACATTGGAAAAACTTGATTGTGAATATCTCAACATCAACGTATTTGAAAATGCCAAATTAAATGCACTTTAATCTGATTACACTGTTGCATGTATCGAAATCGAAAACAACAAATCAAACTCTTTCAAAATATACACCCTGCTATTTTTCATATTTAATGGTTGGCCTTTTATATTTTGGTCCGACCAACTGGGGCCCACATATTCAACTGTACTGTATATAAACATTATATACAAAATTGGTCAGAAGTCCCTGGGCACTGACCCCATTAGCCCAGTCCATAACTGATCCATGCCACCTTGTTGTGTTATGTTTGTAGATGGTGTCCAAACTACCGCAGATGAAGTCCATCTGTAACCTGCATATTGATAAGCTGGATTTCTTCCGCCTGGTGCATCCGGAGACAGCCTACAGCTTCCCGCCTCTATACAGGGAAGTGTTCGGCAGCGAGATCAACTTCCCTGACTCCACCAACCGTTAGAGAGGAAGAAGGAGAGAGAGAATGATTGAGGGAGAGAGAGAGTAAAGAAGGGGAAATTATGAAAGAATGTAAAAGGTAGCGGAGAGGAGAAAGAGACTATTGCATGTAAAAACAGCTTCTGAAACAAGGCAATCCAGGGGCAGTCCTTCCCAGTTTAGTGCAGTGTTACATGTACTGTGTTACATCACAAACATGTATACATACACACAACTCAATATGGGACCTGCTTCCAACACTTTCATATACACAGATGCACAAACATACACTGCCAAAGGGTCCAACACAAAGGGGCCAATTTACTAATCAGTTGCAACATTTTTGCTGTATTTCTGCACAAAATGTTTGTTTTTGTTCTGTTACTGGATTTGCATTCTTCCTTAAACAGCACATGCAGATTTACAAAGCTATTAGTGGGCACAATTCGTTTTTAGTAAATTCCCCCCAAAGACTTTCAGATTACATGCTATTCTGCAACATTATTATTATTACCAGAATTATTCCTGGATGTGCTTTCAAGCTGTTTTTATTTTATGCAAACACTTTTAAATACAGATGATAGCTTGCAAGGGTCCTTTTTTTTTTGTCCCAACATGTCGATGTTTAAGCATGCCACAATCCTTTCTGTTCACAAAAAGATTTATAAAGGAGTTTTTTTTTTTTTGTATACAATGATTTTAAAAGGATCAAACTCTCTTCCACAAAGTCCATCTACCTTCAGTAGAGCACAACACCTTTTTAATGAAGTTTAAAAAATATCTTTCTCCATCTGTCTCCCACCAAATCACTCTTTAAGCTTTAATATCGCTTTAAAATTCTCCCTCCTCCCCTTGTTTTTTCACCCTCAGACAAATCATGAATGTACCCCTTGAAACAATAGCACTTATTTTAATTTTTGAGACCGAATGTACACAATGCACTTTTGGTCCTGTGTAATGCTTTCTGTAACTTTATGATAATCCACTCAAACAAAAACGTAAATGTGCCCAGATCACTACAAATGAAGGGACCAATGTTACCAACACTCTACCAAAGCTGGGATAAAGGAAAATGATATACTAAGTACAAGTTAAGCCCTATCAATGGCATCTTTTTTTGTTTATTTATTTGTAAGCATGCCACTGTTGGAGCTTAACTTGTAATTAATGTGGAATATTTCTACAAAACCAACATAGCTTCATGACAACACATAGTAATTCATACGAGATGGCAAAATCATAAGATATCCTACAATTTAGGAAAAATCATAAGTGTCATTCATTGGTATATTTTTTTTATGGGAGTAAAAGTATTTTTGTACAAGCTAACACATACAATTTTTTGTGATTTCGACATCTCGCAAGATTATTACAGCTTGTCATGTGACCAGGTTGGTAAAACTATTTAAACAAACTGAAACTCTAATGTGCAATAGAAGTAAGTACAATCTGATTTCTTTTTGACCATCAGACTGGATATAAGAACCAACATGCAGTCATAGCCAAACATTTGTTAATGCATTATTTTGTTACTATTAAAAACAGTAAGCCATATGCACACAATCATCACTTACACATTTATTTAAATACACTAATACCTCAGAATCCGCAGAACAACTTTACTACATTTTAACAGTTGTATAGGCTTAAGTTCGCTTTAGAAGAAAACTATGATATTAATGACATATTCACCAATTAAAAAACTTGACAAATACCTGTATGTAGTGTATTGTTTTTAAGTTGCTCAGTTTTGAAGTTGCTCTCATTTTCACTTTGTAAACAACTTTTGAATGCAACAATGCTTAACGTGACATGTATTATTTTACTTTAACTGCCCAATAGCACAGAAATTGCAACAGTATCATGTTTTAGGAGTTTGCAAA
Organism: Xyrauchen texanus; assembly: GCF_025860055.1. NCBI lineage: Eukaryota > Metazoa > Chordata > Actinopteri > Cypriniformes > Catostomidae > Xyrauchen > Xyrauchen texanus. The sequence goes on from NC_068284.1 coordinate 43,231,909, forward strand.
TTTTTGCATGACTGTAATGAATTGGCGAACGGAACTTCCAGCGCAGTTATTTCACCGACACATGCTCTTATTTGCTCAGGCACATTTTTACACAGTGTTTGGTGCTGCTCCTTGTTTTTGTTTTTATTTTTTTTTATCATTTTAATGCAATGAGAAACCTCAGTCCCACATCCCCTTTCCTTGAAAATGCCACTTTAAAAAAAAGAAAGAAATTGATGTTCATTTAATTTATATAGACATTTCTAAATAATTATTTTGAATAGGAATGTATATAAAATAGTATATTTAGTCAGAAAAGAGGGAACTAGAGAGAAAAACAAGGAAACGTGGAGCTACGGGAATGTTCAAAGAATGTTAGAGCAAACCAGGACTTTTAAAAGCCGTCTTGGGAATTCTTGGGACTGCATCGGAAAACAGGACAAGATAGATCTACTTTGAATGGACTTCCGCCCACTTTGTTCTGGATGGACTTTGCAGGCTGCCCTCCTGTAGCGTTCAGGATGGAATGATTACAGGGGATGGACAGTTATTCCGAGCCGAGTTGGATGGGGCATGGAATTTGACACAGCTTTTTCACAAAAAGGCAAAGCAGCTATGTTTTCTGGGACATGCACAAAGTTGGGACAGCACTGATAGTCCCAGCCTGAATATGAGAGACCCTTTCTCCTATAGGATTAGCTGTTTGGTGACTTTCCCAATTGGTTTTCATAGACTGAAAGAAAACATGATACATTTGGAATGTCAATCAAATAACAGTCCCGGAAGTAGAGGGAACTGATACGCCACATGCAAACCTATGGCTTCAGGGAGCCATGTTTGTGGTTACAATGAGCACGAAAGTGGTTTCTGTTGTATTATTTCGTAAATTGTTGATCACCTCTCCTTTCGTCCATTTCTGTTTCCCAGATTTTGTCCTTCCATTCTCCTTTTCCCTACTCGTGCACCACAGTACGACAAAAAAGCTACTCCTTTGAGTCAAGATTCACAATATTGTTGATACAACTTATGGTGATTCTCAAAAAATTATCAATCACATCCCTGCTGAATAAACTATCCTAAAACCAGCCTAAATTGGTTTTCTGGTCTCCTTAGATACTTCAGGTTGACCAGTCTTGGAGACCTGCTAGACCATCCTAAACCAGCCAAGAACAACAAATCAGGATGGTTAAGAGAAATGTTCATGTCAGAAATGTTCATGAAATCATGTCATTTTCAGCAGACTAAAATGACATGATTTGTTCTAAGTCAGTTATTTTAAGAAAAGAGAAATGTTCATGTCTGCCCAACCATGTTAAGGAAGTCTTGCATCAAATAGTGTATCATGTCATTGCTTTAGAAGTTCAAGAAGCTCATAAATACAGGAATTAGATGCATGCCTTCCTATTCAGACATTTTGTTGTCTCATTCAGTCACCCTGTAATACAATTTGTATGGTTCCATGTTCATTTCGTTTTATGTAGAAGGAATGTTTCTGATGTGTGTGTGTGTATTTCACAGAAATAAATTTAAAATAAAATAAAAATATTCTCAGGGAGAATAGCTGGTCTCTGTCTAAGCAGCATCCTCTGCCGTCTACACACACACTCTCTCTTTGCACCGAATAGGAGACCCGTACTGTTGATCACTGTGTCCTGTAGCTATATATATATATATATATATATATATATATATATATATATATTGTGTATGTCAATCACAAAGCGTCAAAGACCTTTCCTCTTTCTGCTAATGTATTATTACAGGTTCTTTCAGCCTAATTTATATATGGCATAGAATATGACTAAAAGAGAGAAAATGAAATAAAATAAATAAAAACTAAAGATGGATTTTATTCTTTAAGAATGAATGCCGTTGTCCTTTGTCTGCTTGATGACATTTTTTTTATTTTAGCCTAGTAATACCAAAAGTTATTCTATGATAAGCTATACCCTATATGCTGTTCAAAAGAAAGGAGTCAAAGAAACAATGAATAATGGTGTTCTACATAGGCCTACATTATGAAGGATTTACGGATTTCCCTTTCAAAGACTAGACTTACAATGGTTTTCTCCTAAATATAATTTTAACGTAAATTGGAAATTGCTAAGTTTCTGATGGCCTTTTAAACTGAATATATAAATGTATGTTTTGACAGTAACTATTGATATGATAGAAACTGTATGTTACAGCTTGTTAGGAATTTAGTGAAAGTTAAAAAAGGATTTTAGTGAATTCCTTATTTCGACGTTTAGTCAACATATACTTTTATTGAGCACAAGTTACAAACTTCATGTGTGTCAAATATATAAACAGTTTAAACACACAGGCAGATGACGTTTTACCCGGAAGCTGGAGAGTTTCTAAACGCATTGCACGCGACGCACTCGTTAGACCATCAGAATGATCCCCTATCACTGATCTATATATCAGTGTCCCCTATATATTTTTTTAATTATTATTATTATTAGCAAGGGATGTATAACCAAAAATACGTGTATAGTAATATACAATATATGGAGTATCAATACATCATAAATAATTAAGTAAAAAGATAGTCACAAGTTGAGTCTTGACAGCTTTGGAAACTAGCGACGGAATCCTGACGTTGGCACCCAGCCGACCAATCAGAACGCTGCTATTACGCGCGTCGGGCACAGCGTCGTTGATTGGAGCATTCTTGTTGCGTCGCGTCGCGGTGTGGATTGTGGGTGACGCGCACGCTTGCGTTCGGCAGGTTCAAACTCTGACCGATCAGGAAGAACGATTCGCGGGAGACTTCAGCTCGGAAGCATATAATTTGATTTTTAAACACTGGGTGAATTAAATTATATATAAATCTGTTACAGTGACAGGAACCGACGCAAAGATGTCTGTTGCCGGACTGAAGAAACAGTTTTATAAAGCGAGCCAGGTGAGTGTTTCCACGTCATAGCGGAACTGACAAACAAAACAAATAATTTAATTTGATTTTTAAGGAAACATATGGCGTTGTGTGTAGGGTTTTGTCTATTTAATGTTAAAGCATCTGATGTTTCCTACTATGGTTGAGTAAAAGTTATGCTCCGGTTGTGTCCCTCAACTTTGTGAGCTGCCTACATAGACAGCATTTTAGGAATCATACTCGCGTTCTGAACGCGTCTAGGTAGGCAGCTCAGTAGGGTTTGAGTCACAGCCTTTGAGTTTTTGTTTCTATGTAAGATTTGTCATCCCAGAGGTTTGTTTTCGCTAGTCATATAACATAAATTAATTTATGAGTATACATATACATTTTATATGAAGAAATCGAGCTCATATAATCCTCAATTTCATGTCACAACATCAGATTGTATTGCACTGTCTATAAAGAGTACTAAAAAGATTTAAGCTTTATAATAGAGTATTGTCAAAAGTTACTAGGTTGTTGTAAAGAACATTATTTTGACTCTGAACAGGAAACACGTGCTTTACTGGCAGTGTCACCCAGAAATCTTGCAATTTGTTTGCTTTGTCTTTTAGGAAGATTTGATTCAAATGAGGTAATTTTATCTGACTACTAGTTCTTATTTCTCAGTAGCATTTTTGAGGAAATGCCTGTGCTGTGAATACTGATGCTATAATGAATTGTGCAGTGGGGTAAACAGCCCATATCAGCACCTACTGTAGTTGTTTAAAGCCCAGGTCTGTCAGATAATGAAAGTGGTTGTGAATGAAGATTCTCCTCTTAGATGAGAGCTTGTTTGGCTGAATTGGGGTTTAATCCATGTCTTAGAGATTCTACATATATAGTCATGTATTTAATCAAAAGTAGCCCTGTTTATCAAACTTGGCACACATTAACCTTTGCACATGCAATTTCAGCCACGTTTTTGGCCTCAACCAGTCCCAACATTCCTTTATCCTCTTTCCTTAAGCAAAACAAGTCTGGCGTGCACCTACATGTTTCAGAAGAATCCGGCAAAAGCATCTTAATGTCAGACATTCAGTGTGCCTCATTACAGGAATGACTGAAGCCTGTGGGGGCCAGTTTGAAGAGCTTACAACATACACACAAGTTATGAGTTACCTATTTTTCCTTATTGGTCCATACCAGTCTTTATATAGAGCACATTACCTTTTGGTGTTACGTCAGCTTTTGTATTGCTTGTCTTGCTTAGAATAATATTGTCTGTTGGCTTCAAGCACATATAAAATGGGGCTGGGCTCACCATCATATCAGAGTCATATAGTTCTTCAGATAAGAGACAAATTCTCCAGTTTTCCCCATTAGCCGAATTTAGTGTACACACTGATGTCACTCAAAATATTTTCATACCGTTTTATTCCAATGTTAGATACATTTCACAGGACCCCATTGTGATTTTATTTATTTAAAATTATATATTTTTTTGCATTGTGTCATTAATTTAATGACAATTAAGCACCCCCAATTCTCTTTACTGTAATGTGAAGAAAACAAATCGTATTGCTGTAATGAGAAATAATAACACTGTACTACATCAGGTTATATTTACTGTACTGCCTTTAATACTGATTTTTTGAAAAATTAATTGTGTCTGGGAAAAGCTGATTCTCGTCACTGCATAACGAATATAAAAATTTTAGTGTGTGTATATATATATATATATATGACTTATTGAAAATAGTCACGGTGCAAAAAATAAATACATAAATATTTTTATTTGAATGCAAATCAATAATTTCCAGCCTGATCTGATGAAAATTACGTGACCTTGCCAACATTTTAGCAAAATTATATTGCATGGTTTCTTTCATGTAACGCTGCAGTTCTTAAGTGAAATGTTTACTGTGTGGCACTTTAAAAGCGAGTTAAATCGTCTCCCAAACAGATAAGGTTTTGAAGGTAAATGCTTTACTGAGTTTAAATCAACAAAACCTTCCTACCTACCATAAACCTTCAACCTAAACCTAACCGATAGTGTCATAAAAAGCAAACGTGTCATGAAAGATAATGCAATTGTTGAAACAACATCTTCATTTTGTGGTGCTTTTGTTGCTCTTTCAGCTCACATGTCAATTTGCATGCTCTTCAGGTCTCGTACCCCAGTCCTTTGAATCACATGTGCAGCGCTTTATCAGTTGAGCTACCACTCAGTTTAATCACTCGAATAAGCTTGTAAATGTAGTTGGCTATGTAATGCAAACTTTAAAATGCATCAACTTACAAATCATGTGCTATAGTTAGAGTGTTTAGATGTTATAAGATAGCACTGTGTGAGGAACAGGGTAAAGAGTAAGTGTTGAACAGATGAATCGATTATCATGATTTGTGTGAAAGGGAGTTAAAGTTGTTTTTGTAGCACTAAAGTGTTCATTCCACCAAGAAACTGCTGCAATACATTCAACGAGCCACATAAAAAAAAATGTTTGCAATGAAATGTTGATTAGTGATTCAATGAGACAAGGTTGCAAATTTAGTTTTTTCTTTTGATTTAAAGGAGAAAATGTCCCAGACATTTTTTTTGTGAGATTCACACTCTTAAAGGGATAGGTCACCTAAAAATGAAAAGTCTCATTTAATCACCCTCATGCCATGCTGATCCGACCTTCGAAGCTCGAAAAAGAGCAGACTGTCAGCATAAACCTCATCCATACGACTCTCGCTGGTTAAATGAATGTCTTCTAAAGTGAAACAATCACTTTTGCTGTGAAAAAGATCAACATTTAAGTACTTTTTAATTATAAATCATCACTTCCGGTCAGCAGCAGTATGCACATTCACAGGAGGGCGGAGCTCAAGTTATGGACTTAATCTCACGTTTTTCTCTTGGTTGATACATCCAGGATGAGCACACAAACACACCATTGTGAGTAAACAAACAGATATAAATACAGATCTAAACCAAAACCAACTAAGCTTCTGCACAGTGTTCCTCCTACTCGATTGTAAATCGCGGCGCTCTTCCGGGTGTGTAGGACGTTCGTCTGTTCTCGCGCGAACATTTCATTCTACTGCTGACCAGAAGCGATGATATATAGTTAAAAAGCACTTAAATATAGAACTTTTTGTGCCAAAAGAGATCATTTCACTTTAGAAGACATTCTTTACCCATGTAGAGTCAAATGGACTTCAAATGTCGGATCACCATCCAATTGCATTTTAAGTACCTACTGAGCTAGATATTTTTCTTCAAACGTGTTCTGCTGAACACCTGGGATGGCATGAGGATAAGTCAATTATGAGATATTATGCAATTCAGAGGTTGCATTTTCCCCTTTAAAATTAGGCTACATTTTTACTCCACTGATGGTTTGATTTGGGGGGTTCAGTTTATAAAACAAGCAATTCCTCTTCACTGTATCACAGCCTATACAGCTGAAAACAACTCTCATCACAACTTGCTTTTGGTGCCCCTCTGTGGACATTACACCCCAAAAAGGGAGCTCAAACATTGCCCATATTTGAATTTCGGAAAGCACACACCGATTTTAGCTAAAGAAAAGTCAACCTACTGTTTCCGATTTAACTGTCAGAACAGAAATACAGTATAGTGTTTTGGAAGTATGCATGCCAGAGCCCTATTTTGATTTCAGCTGCTCCCCATTGGAAAGTACAACTGTGTGCGTGTGTGTGTGTGCCCAAAAGAACTTAAAAAACAGGTGTATGTGGAATTCCGTAGAGTTTAGTCACCATTCTGGATTCCAGTTCACAGCACACACCTGCCCGCCAAACAAAACCAGTCGTCAACCAGTTTTCTTTCATGCTATTACCCTTACTGTTCTCTTCTTTTGTAATAATCCCTCCCTCCCTACTCTTATATCACCTGCTATTTTTGGAATCTAGGTGTTATTAGGGCTGAGCGATAAAGCTACAAGAAATTATATCTCAATATTTTTCAGCCAATTTACTATATTCAATATATATTTCAATAATTATGAATTTGCTCTGAAAGGGCTTAAAAGTTATTTGTTTTTGTTTTCAGAGGATCCATCATTTCAACTAAACAGCCATCGTTGTCAAGTAGATTCAAAATATTTAATGCATAAAGTAAAAATCTATTTGTTAACTAAACGAACACAGAGAACATATATTTAACAATATATTTAATTGTTTTTATTTATATGCAACCATATACAATGATACATGGTAGCCTAATAAATAGCATAATTTACACAAAAAAAAAACAAAAAACAATATATACATATATACATATACATACATATACATATATATATATGTATGTATATGTATGTATATGTATATGTATTTGTATATATATGTATATGTATATGTATGTATATATTGCTTTTTGTTTTTTACCTGGAGCTTTTATTTTTGCAGATCACTGAAAGTGCACTGCAGTGTAAGTCTGAATTTGACAGTTTTCAGTGTTCCTCATGACAAATCTGGTGAAATGCTGTGATTTTTCTTGGTTTCCATGTTTATAGGTTTGTATAATAACTTACCAATTGCCAGTGTTTGGAATTGCACAATTGTGTGAACCTGACATCTGAAAACAGTCAGCAAGCACCTTGATAACATTAGCCCCACATCACTTATTCCCTCTGAAGCACACATTAATGTCATAAAGACACAACCTTTTGCAGTTTAATATTGACATTGTGAATCTGATTTTTCCGAGAAGCGTTTATTGCACTGCCATCTCTTGTATTTTAAACTGTGCTACCATGCAGGCGTGTAGGTTTGGGAATTTTCTATTATGTAAAGGTAATGTTTTTCAACTGTGTTTGTTCCACTGTTAGCAACAAAGTTGTGTTAGATTGGCTTTAGGGCAAAAACAACAATGCAAACAGGTCTGTATTTTCTTAAAACTGCGTGCCATTCCCATAAAAGCATGCTTTCATACCAAAGCATGCTGCAAAACTTTTTTTCTTTTTAAGAAATAATCATAAAAAATTCCAAACTACTTCAGCCAACATGTTTTTTTTTTCTTTTTTTTTTTTTTGGTTTGTTTGTTTTTTCTCAAGAATTTTAGCTTTTAATGACACTTTTGTTTGTATTTGTTTTTTTTAAAACTGTCTCCGGACAATTACACAACTTAAATATTTTGACTTCAACCTCCAGAAAAAACATCTAAATGACATAACTATAGTTCAGATGTATTAAAGTAATTATTTTATGGGAATGGCATACCTTTATATATCTGAACATCCATATGAATGTCACATCATTGACCCTTGTATATAACAGAATCAGAATGAGCTTTATTGCCAAGTGTTCTTGTGTGCACAAGGATGTTTCTTTGGTGATAGGAGAATCAAGTGCACACAGAACATTACAGTGAGACACAGAATATAAAACAAGGTAAGAGTATAAATAGACATTCAAATAATAGGACATATAACTGAGTATATAAAACAACAGTCAAGTCGGTTTTCGATTACTGTGTTTCTCGTTTCATATTCTAGAAAAGTTATTTGTTTGATCAGTATCCGTGTTCACACCTACATCTGTATCATTGCTGCTAGCGTTCAGACCTGTACAATACAGCCACTGTAATGGAGCTATCAATCAAACACACACAGACACTCTCTGGGTGTGTGCTTTACAGATCTGTGCAAAATGTCATCAATATGTGGCCAGTCTGAGAGTAGTGTAAACCTTAACCGTAGGTTTTACAGTATGTCTAATACTTTCTAAATGGGAGGACAAGGCTTACACAAATTAGTTATAGTTGGTTCCTCAAATATCTGCTAAGTTTTCCTTTATGGTAGCAGCTCGTGTATGGACAATTTATAGTTTCTAAGTGCAGACTCCTTTAGGACCCATTTTATAATAGGATGACATGTTAAAAAAATATGGCCAAATCCTGATAGAAAGATAAACTAAAGTTTTAAACCGAGATAATGACTTGTAAATACTATCCAAGGTGTTTTCAGTCATAATAACCTTGATGAGTTATGCCATCCAGGCTATGAGCTTTGTGCTACTCTGGTTTATTTGAATACAAGAAGCGCTTCCTGTTTTCTTTAATACAATACACCAAATTGTCTTTGTTTATGTGTTTGGAGAGATTAACAGCAGAAAGAGCTCATGATGAGGAACTCTATAGGGGTCGATAAAGAGCGTAACATATTTTATCCCTCCTTTTTCCTCTCTACTCACCATTAACTCTGTGTTAATAGTGGTGTTTCTAAAGCAAACATAACTATTACTAATATCCAAACTTCAGCACATATATATTTTTTTTTTGCACAGTCGATTGTTCTGTACTCCATTGACTGATCATTTTATTATTCAAAGACAGTCCTCTTTGTTTTAATACTTTATCATGCAAGTCAATAATGTTAGAAGATTGACTCAAGCTAGGTCTCCTAAGCAACCAAATTGGCCCGATTGCCAGGTAGGGTAGAGTCACATGGGATTACCTCCTCATGGTCGCAATTTGTGGTTCTCGCTCTCAATTTGGGTGCGTGGTAAATTGTGCGCGGATCGTGGAGAATAGCATGAACCATCACATGCGAAGTCTCTGTGGTGTCATGCACAGCGAGCCACATGATATGATGCACAGATTGACGGTCTCAGAAGTGGAGGCAACTGAGACTTGTCCTCCGCCACCCGGACTGAGGTGAGTAACCGTGCAACCACGAGGACCTACTAAGTAGTGGGAATTGGGCATTCCAAATTAGGAGAAAAGGGGATTAAAAAAAGAATATGCAAAGATGCAATTCTTGTAGTTATATCATCCATTTATTAACCTGATCTGTCTGTGTGTGTTCCAGATGATGAGTGAGAAGGTGGGAGGAGCCGAGGGAACTAAACTGGACGAGGACTTCAAAGACCTTGAAAGGGTAACCCATTTGTAAAATTCACTTTGTGATGTCACAGATCAAATTTTCTTAAAGGAGTTGGTCTCCAAAAAAAAAGACAATTCTGTCATCATTTATGCATGCTCATGTCTTTCCAAACCCATTTAAGTTGAGTTTTGCTTCTGTGGTACACAAAGTTACATTTTGAAAAAATGTTTCAGACTGGTCACTTTTGGGCTCTTGAGTTCAACTCACTCACTCAACGATCCAGTGAATAATGACTTAATGTGGTGGTGGTGGCGGCGTAGTGGACTAAAGCACATAACTGGTAATCAGAAGGTTGCTGGTTCGATCCCCACAGCCACCACCATTGTGTCCTTGAGCAAGACACTTAACTCCAGGTTGTTCCGGGGGGAATGTCCCTGTAATAAGTGCACTGTAAGTCGCTTTGGATAAAAGCGTCTGCCAAATGCATAAATGTAAATGTAATGTAGATTTTGATTTGTTCCTCACACAAAGCTTCTGAAAGCATGGAATATAGCGCATGAGTAGTATGGACTACTTTTACGATACCTAGCCCCAGTCATCATTCACTTTCATTATATGGAAAAGAGTGGTCAGAATATTCTTCAGCAATTAACCTTTGTGTTCCATGGAAGAAAGGAAGTCATATAGGTTTGGAACGACACAAGTATGAGTAAAGAATGACATAACTTACATTTTTGGGTGAACTATTCCTTTAATGTGGTATCAGAGCTAGCCTGCTGCAGTCCAGTTCCTGAATTTCTGTTATTTTATTAGGTGTGACCACTGCAGATTGTTTCAGGCCTGTCCCACTTCATTGTTTGATAGGTTTATAGATCATTGTTTAATGAGCCCTATCTGTTGACAGTGACGTAAACCCACACACCTGTTCTCTGACCTTTGTGCTCTACAGAAGGCTGACATCACCAGTAAAGCCATTGCAGACGTTCTCTGTAAAACCACAGAATACCTGCAGCCTAACCCAGGTACAACACACAGTAAATCATGTGACACCAGAGTAAAATCCAGATTTACTTGCTAAAATTATGCTTTCGTGAATGTGTCTTTGCGGCACCAGTGCTGCGAGAATTTCAAAAGCAGTACAGCACAACAGTTTTTCAGCCGCCTTGGTTCAGAAAGTGTTTTTCCCATAGGGATTAATTACATTTTTCTTAAAACATTCCAAACCATGAACCAAACCTACCAAGGTTATTCACAACATTACAAACTTTGATTTTAAGCAAAATTATTGGAAAATCGGACAAAGAGGAACAAGACTGAGTATTTAAAATCTCTAACCTCCTGAGACCCGTGATTGACTGCTGTGTGCTTTTTCCATTTCCCTTTTTGATGTTTAACTAGTAGTACCTCATAAACATGCAAAAGATAATAACAATAATTTCTATGAACATATAGAGCATATAGTTTTCCTAAAAATGAATGTCCACATATGAAGTTGTGAAAATTAAATGATTCAAATGTATTTATTTTTTTTATCAAATTGTTTGTTTCCAGGAGTGTTGGTGTTGGTTATTCATGTTTTTGAGACATCACAGACATTACATCAGAAATTAGCATAATTCTGATTTAAAGTAATGGCCAGCCTCATCTAATCACTCCCAACCATGTTAAAATAAAATGAACCATTATAAATTCTAAACCTATGTACTGATTATCATTGTCCCATGTCTGCAAAAACACGTTGAGTAGTCCAAACATCATCCGTAGCCTGAAACTGAACTTTTGGTCGGATGTTAGGAGTGAATGCAGTTAGCTGCCTAGAGCCCTATTTAGTGAACGACTTAACTTCCAGTGTGCTGTCCGTCTGCACTGGTCTCAGAACAGTTAGAAATGCACCTTAATTTCATCCTAACTCCAAGTAAAGCCTCTGAAAATTACATTTTTAAGATTTTGGATGAACCCATTGATTCTCAATGTAAAAACAAAAATACACAGTGAATATAGGAATGCATTTACTACAGGAATGTTAATGAATAGAACCCTATTTTACAGTGATAAAAAAATTATATATAGCCACATTTATATTTAAATGAAGCGAAATTACCCACAGATGCCACATGTTTTTTCTACTTTTGAGGGAATAATGTCCCAAAATACACGTATGTGGACTATGGCTGAAACAATTAGTCGATTGTATCGACAGTTGACAATAAAAAGTTTACGACAAAAATTTGATGTAATTTAATGTAACGTGAGATCACTTTAAACTCTAATCATGAGAGCAGCTCACGTTTGATTGAGGAGAAGAGTTACACAGATCACAGTCCAGATGCACTCTAAACTTTCCAAACAGCTTCAGGTGATGTAGATCGCAAAGTATGAGGGAATTATAATGCAAAAATACAAAACGAGTAAATGCAGAAGCACTCTCATTGTGAAATATTTGGAGCTGGAGCTGCCGCTCTCCGCTGAAGCAAAACTTGCGTGTCGAGCATCTTTAAAGGAAACGACCCGACTTTACATCGGTATTTACTGTGTGTAAAGTCTACTTCCTAGACTTGCTTTTAGAGAATAGATCTTGAATATAAGTATATTTTGTCTTTACTGCACTCACAGAAGTATAACGAAGTAAAAATACACTTGTATACAAAATACACTTACTGTATATTTAAGATACATTCTCTTAAAGCAAGTCTAAATATCTTATATGTTGCTTCTCAATTAAATGTATCTATTTGTAAGGATTTTTAGACATTTTTAAATGAAAACAAGACAGAAACACTTGACAACAATAGGATTTTTTGCAGTGAATTTCTTTACTGAACCCTATAATTCAGTGAATGTCATTTAGATATATTTTTAAAAGATGATTTTGTCCTCTTTATTGTTAGTAAGGACATTTAATACAACCTTTTAAGTCAGGACACAAGCAGAATAATCGGTCAAGAGCTTATGATTCATCGTTACAATAATTGCTGACTAGTCGAATAATCGTTCTAATAATCATTAGATTAATCGATTATCAAAATAATCATTAGTTGCAGCCCTAATGTTGACATCATGTTTATCAGCACGCTGACGTGCAAAAAATGACTGAAATGTTTAAAGCAGCATATCAAACAAAACCAGAGATGGTATTTTATACACCCAAACATGTTTCCATGAAAAAACTTCTTACCAGAGGGACTTTTGTTGGCTCTGCGTCCATAGAAGCGTTTCACGGAAATTGACGTTATGTTGTTTGTCACATGACTCTGTGCGCTAGAAGTTTAACCCTTAAATTACACTTTAGAGTCTTTTGTGGGCGGTCGCAGCCGAGATCTAAACATGATTTGTTTTTTAACATTTTAATGAAATAGTGCAGAGGATGGCTTCAATATAAGAATAACAACCTCAGAGCTTACTGTATGTCTACCTTTAAAGGTTCTTCATTTATTGTTAAAAATGCATTTGTCTTGGAGTAAATGAAAGGGTTTTTCTTCACGAAGCAGACTGTTGCGTTCTATTGCTCTATACAATCAAGATTAACTGTAAAAATTGTACATTTGAGTAACGTCAATGCCTGTCACAAGACCATCTTGCTGGAAAATGAATAAGACAAGCTGCCAATGTATAAGACAAGCACTTATGTCATTTCACTAATTCAGATTAAAATATACTCAAGTTAAATTCTTGATTTCCAGCCTGAATATAAATGATGCAGCCTCCTATATATTGTTCTCACTTTTAATTATTTACTCTATGCTGAATATTTTGTACGTTTTTTTATAATCCCACTATGCTTAATTTCTCTTGATCCATCTGCCTGTCTGTCTCCCTACATGTCTGTCTGCCTTTCCCATCTGTCGATCTTTCCCATATGCTTGTTTGTCTACATTGGCTGTCTGCTGTCTGTTGTTGCATCTCTCTACCTGCTTGTCTGACTTCTATCTCCCCGTCTCCCTGCATTTCCTGCACCGTAGCATCCCGAGCAAGACTGACAATGGTGAACACCGTGTCTAAGATGCGCGGACAGGTGAAAAGCCTAGGTTACCCACAGGCAGAGGGACTTTTGGGGGAATGTATGCTCAAATATGGCCGAGACATGGGAGAAGACACCAACTTTGGTAAGAGGAAGCATTTATAAAAAATGGTAATGGGAAATTGTGCAGCATATTTCAAAAAGCCATTACTCAAAGTTCACTGCAATAAAGATCCAATCACAGGCTTTTATATATCTGCTTATTTAAATCCAAATGGCGATAATGTTTTTTGCCAGGCAGTGTCTAATTTGATTTGTTTATACTGATACAAGGGTATATAAGGTATTTTGATGTGAAATGTGAAGGAATGACCCTGGAGTTGCAGCAAATTTGTTGTCTAAGACAAATTTATTTGCAGAGAGATGTATTAATTCTCTTAAAAATAAAAATAAAATATTAATTTCGTATGTATCTCGTATGTTCTCCTGCTGGTTTTTAGGTGGCGCTTTAGTGGAGATGGGAGAGGCCATGAAGAGACTGGCCGAAGTGAAAGACTCTCTGGACATTGATGTCAAACAGAACTTCATTGACCCTTTCCAAACTATAATCGACAAGGACTTGAAAGATATACAGGTGAAAAACTGGAATAAAATTAAGTTTATTATCAGATTGTTTTGATGTGCTATATATATGACATTTTGTGAAATACATTGTCTCATGCAATGTGTAGTCTCAATGGAAATCACCTCTATATGTATAAAATGGTGTATGATTGGCTAACTTCTTGCATGGTACCGTGCCAGCGTAGTTCACACTGTAATTGTTTTCACATGTAAAGTTGTGTTTTATAGTGCCGTCATAAAAATCATGCAATTCTTCCTCAGCATCAACTAAAAAAACTAGAGGGCCGTCGACTGGATTACGACTACAAGAAGAAGCGTCAGGGGAAGATTGCAGATGAGGAGCTCAGGCAGGCGGTGGAGAAGTTCCATGAGTCAAAAGATGCAGTAGAATCCAGCATGCAAAATCTTCTTGATACTGACGTAAGATGAGTTCAGCTTCTAAAACATTGAGCTATACTTTCTGAATGTCTATGGAGCCTGTGTTGTTTCTGACGCTTGAGGCCTAAACGTAACATTGAACTTATTTTCAACTAACTGTTCTGATAAGTTATGCTCGATTGACAGCATTTGTGGTTAATGTTGTTTACCACAAAAATTCATTTAGTCTTGTCCATCCTTTTTTTAATAAAAATGAAAATCAGGGTTACAGTGAGGCACTGTTACTCACTTTTTCAAAAGTATAGCCACAAGATGTTAACAATATGTGTGTTCGTGGTGTCATGCACAGCGAGCCACGTGATAAGATGCGCGGATTGCGCGGAGGCAACTGAGACTTGTCCTCCTCCACCTGGATTGAGGTGAGTAAAAGCGCCACCACGAGAACCTAGTAAGTAGTGGGAATTGGGCATGCCAAATTGTGGAGAAAAGGCGATAAATGTTTTTAACATGATTTGAGTGTGATAAAATCACTTACTAACCTTTTCTGTCTAAATTTATTTCCAGTTTTACAACTTTGTTTGCATGACAATGTAACGCTGTAAAACCCAAAACTCCAAAACGACCATAAAAATGACCATTTAAACAGCATTACAGCTCAAATAATAAACAAGTTTGTAAATGCTTTTATAAAATTATAAGCTTCACATTTCTGCCTTTTTAAACCCTCCAAAAATTGGCCTTCCATTGTTGTAAGTGCATCACTGTAACCTAGATTTTTGCTTTTTTTAAATAAAATATATATTTTTTAGTAATCAACATTATGCTTTAAATGCTGTTGATTGAGCTTAACTTGTATTGAACCCAGAATTTTCCTTTAAGCGGCTCAACAGTAAGGATTTTTTCTGTTGGTCCAGTAGTTTAGATTTTTACTTACCCTGTAAGCACTTTCACTGGCCCCACAACAAAAATTATATGTTTTACTTTAAGCAATGCATCTTTGCATATTAACAATATTTAGAATTTTCCTTATTGTTACTTTTGTGTTTTGTTTGTTTCCAAAACATAACTATGTTTTTAATTTGCGATTATATCTGGAAATTATAATGTAATTCCACTTTTGATGGAAAATTATGGCAAACAATCCAAAACATTACTATTTGGATTATAATTTTCATCCCATTCTTACTAATGCTTCCAAGACTATCACAAGTAATTTTTGTAAATTCGCCAGTTCTCCAGCATGATAACGTAGCCTTGGTGACAATGTAGATTAGCAGAAATTGCAACAACAAAACCATCACAAAAAAACAAATAGCATTAAAACACATGTACAATGTGACATTGCAGCACTGTCCCTATTAGGCAAATAAGAGTTTCATCAACTGGCCCACAACTCCCTCGCACAAGCCCCGGGCTAGCAGGCCATCTTTATTTTTGAGCCTTGCAATTGTTAAATCGCTTTGGTGAAAAACAGTCTGCCAAGGACAGCAAAGTAAATGTTGAAGTTCGGATGCGTTGCAAAAGCCATATGCAAACTACAGTCTGAGCCTTCCTCCTGTATGGTGAGGTCCAGATCATTAGTTTTGATAAAGCATGTAAATGCGCAAATCTAAGATCGGTGCCAAACTCTCTTCACAGTGCTGCTTATTCGTATACTAAAGATCAATATTTTGATCCTAGATGAGCGCTATTACCTTGTGAGTCTTAGTAGGTGAGCCATATTGCTATGCAGTTGCGAAGTTGTTGTGAGTAGGGATGGGCATTTTGTAGTAATTTTGTTATCGACTACTTTAACCCACAAAAAACTTGTAATCGCGTACTTGTAAATTAAAAGAGTTAAAAACAAGTATGACACTTACGTTAAAGGGTTAGTTCATCCAAAAATAAAAATTATGCCTGAATTTACTCACCCTCAAGCCATCCTAGGTGTATATAACTTTCTTCTTTCAGACAAACACAATCAGAGTTCTATTAAACAATCCTGGCTCTTCCAAGCTTTATAATGGGAGTGAATGGTACCTTAGTGTAGATTTTGAAGCCCAAAAAAGCACATCCATCCATCCATCAAAAAAGTTAAATTCATGACTTCTCACCGGAGCTTATGCTACACCTTTGTTGGTGTGGTGGTGATGTAGTGGGTTAAAGCACATAACTGTTAATCAGATGGTTGCTGGTTCGATTCCCACAGCCACCACCATTGTGTCCTTGAGCAAGGCACTTAACTCCAGGTTGCTCTGGGGGGATTGTCCCTGTAATAAGTGCACTGGAAGTCGCTTTGGATAAAAGCATCTGCCAAATGCGTAAAGGTAAAATGTAAATGTACGCCTACGTCATACGCTGGAACTCAACTCTCTCGTGAACGCTTGGACGGCCGTTAACGGAAGCCAGGTATTCTAGTTTTTAAAGTTATAAATATAGATATTTTTCATACAAAAACGCATCACTTCACTTCAGAAGGCCTTTATTAACCCCCTGGATTCATATGGATTACTTTTTTGATGGATGGGTGTGCTTATTTGGGCTTCAAAATCTAAGGTACCATTCACTCCCATTATTAAGCTTAGAAGAGCCAGTATATTTTTTAATATAACTCCGATTGTGTTTGGCTGAAAGAAGAGTCATATACACCTAGGATGGCTTGAGGGTGAGTAAATTACGTGCAATTATTTTTGGGTGAACTAACCCTTTAAAGTTATTTTTGTTTTATTCTTAAGTTACCAAAAAAGTTTTTTATATATATTTCACAAGTTTTTAATGTTGGGTTTTTATAAAAATGCACTCTGTCAGTGCTTAAATATTTTACATACATAAACACATCCTTGTCTGATAAGCTTCGGAGTTTCTCGTACCACTTCGCATTTTCTTTCCAACATAAAAGCAGATCCTTATCCGTTGTTATGCATGCCACCATCAAGAACTAAATACCAAAAAGGTTTAATGAAATAAGGATCAAAATATTATGTATAATGAAGTATAAAGTTATGCCACGCGAAAGTAATGCCTTGATATCTCCTCAATGACAAACATCCACAGTGGACTCAATTGCAACTGTGAAATTAAATGATAGAATCGGAGGGATGGGAGTGTAATTCAGCGTTCCTCACCACAGGCAAATTTGCCAAGGAAAATTATATTATATATAATATTATACAAATAATATTTGCAATATTAGAGTAGTGTTTTTAATAGTCGACTTGCTGATGCAAAACGAGTACTAGATTAGTTGATTACTCGAGCACATCCCAATTTCTGAGTGGTGGTTAGTGTGTTGCTAGGAAGTTTCTATTAAAATGAATGAGATAAATTGGAATGCACACTGGCCAGCGGGTGTAGAAAAGGAAGTTCCGCCTTACAGGTAAAAGAGCCAATCGCCTTTTAGATACAGACATTGCGTGGAAAATGTCATTTTTTAGAGTAATCTGAGGTAAAGAAGCACAGTTTATGATACCAGTGTTGTCAGATTTTATTGCTGATTTGAAATATGTTCTATCTTGACCAACCGTTTTGTGTTTCCCAATTCAAGTAGATAGGAGCTGCACTTGAATTCCGCTTGTTTACATACAAAAATAGCTGCCCAAAGATGTCCAATGAGTGGACTGACTTGCTAAAAAAGACTTTTCCCGAGTCAAAAGATGGAAGTTTATTGGATTTCATTCAATGTTTGTAAGTTCAGTCGCTTAGAAAAGTAATGGCACAACTCTCCTCAAAAATCTGCATGATTTGAGGTGACATTCATGTCCGTAGCAGGAATGGTACGGGACGAGTTATGAAAACTCCATATTAAAAACTTTTTTATATCACAGGACCAGGCAGAGTCCCTCTTCTGTCATTTATTGTTACAATCGCATTTAAGTATTTTAATTTTGATAAATACAGTGATCTACATCAGTGCTTTATGTGTTGGCTGTTTTCCAGACAGTCACTTAGCAATCACTGAGCCAACTCCTTTATCAGTCTGTTTTATCGACAGTGGACCAGCGACTGCGAAAACATCAGAGGGTATTTCTGATTCTCTGCCAAGTCAAGCTCAAATGCTTACTGTAGGTTCTTGATGTCACCAGTAACAAAAACAAATAAATAAAACGCCCAAATTTACCATGGTACTACCTTTATTCTTTAAAGTAACTTTGAATACCATGTAAATACCATGGCACATGAATATGGTTATCACTTAGTACCATGGTATACTGTTAAATGTAGCATGGTATTACC
Source organism: Xyrauchen texanus (assembly GCF_025860055.1). Lineage (NCBI taxonomy): Eukaryota > Metazoa > Chordata > Actinopteri > Cypriniformes > Catostomidae > Xyrauchen > Xyrauchen texanus. The sequence continues at coordinate 43,250,756 of NC_068284.1, forward strand.
TTCTGATACCATCACTGTACCATGATACTACCACTGTACTGTTTTGTATGGGAAACTGTCAGCATGCCTGTAGTAGAGAATACAGATTTTAATCTTAAATATTGTAAAACAAATATCTTAAATTTAACATTCACATTTATTAGGCTTTATTACACTGCTCTCATGATTCTGTATCTTCAAAAACAGTTAATGTAATATTGTTTCATCCAGCTTATATAAATTGAGCAGACGTAATTGACTTAAGGCAGGCATAAGAATGTTTATTGCCAAATCACAACTTTTTTGGGGGTTAAAATACTTTCTCCTATCTTAGCTTAATATGCAGAGGCAACTAAAAGTAAGACATTCATAAGTTAATTTTCTAAAAAACATTGTTGGCGCTGTGTCTGTGGCACTTTGAATATTCCTTTGTTTGTTTTGAGTGACCCACTTAGACCCGCCCAAACAATGTTACTCAACCAATAGCATGAGTTGGGGGGGTGTCTCTTTCTTTGATGTTGAGAAAGCTGTTTTGAAAATAAAGTTTATTTTTGCAATTCCATTTGGTGGCACTAGTGGAGCAGAAATTACACGCTTCAGTTGTAATGTTTGATAATTAATAACAGAAAACTGTAAGAGCAGTTATTTAGTTTTTTTTGGACCAGACATGACATATTTGATATACAGTATATATGTGATATAATCCTTTATATAAAGGATTAATATATTTTTATACTGAATGTTTAGGTGGAGCAGGTGAGTCAACTCGCAGCTCTTGTAGAATCTCAACTGCAGTTTCACAGACAGTCTATGGAGGTCCTGGAGGAATTGGCTGAGAATATGAGACAAAGGTTAGTGATGAAGTCTTCATCATTCCATCTGATTCTCTATCTCAGATCCTCTATCACCTTATTTAATCTGCTGATGGATGGTTTAATCTCAGTCTCACCTTGTGTGTTGTGTTTGCATGTATTTGTTTGCGCTCTGCAGAGTAAACAAGGCCCAGTCTCAGCCCCGGCAGAAACGGATGCCCGTGTCCAGACCCAGTTTTGATTACTCCGAATCTGAAATCTCCAACGGAGGCTGGAACTCTTCAGCTTCCTCCTCACCGACCAACTCATCTGCAGGTGAGCTCACCTGTTGAAATTAGTACCTTTCGCATCGCATTTCTCATTTGAGCAATTTGCCACTTGAAAGAGTTGTAACATTCCATGAAAAACATTTGTTTTGGTCCTGTTGGTGAATAAAGTCTGACGTGAGATATCTGTCAACAAATAATAGATGGAATGAATATATGCAATTTACGTAGGCCCATGTGAAGTGGGGGTCAAAACCTATAATCTTGATTTAGCTTGCTAGAAAATTCAGCAAACTATATTGGTGCCATTGAAAAAGGTTTTGGAGCCGAATGCACAAACATTTTATACATTTTCAAACTACTGTTAACCTATTTCTTCTGCTGTGAATTAAAGATTATTTCTGATAAATTACATCAGAAAATTTTAACAGCCTTTTATTTATTGCATATGTTTGTTTGAAGCCAACAGTCTGCGTTATTTCATCGTAATGTTTTTTTTTTTCTTCTTTTCTTTTTTGATTTTCTCTCCTTTTCTCCCCAATTTGGAATGCCCAATTCCCAATGCACTCTAGGTCCTCATGGTGGCGTAGTGTCTTATCACGTGGCTTGAACACGTTACTGCGAAGTCGTAGTACGTGTGGAGGCTTCACGCTATTCTCCGTGGCATCCACGCACAACTTACCTCGTGCCCTACCGAGAGCGAGAACCACACATTATAGTGACCATGAGGAGGTTAACCCATGTGACTCTACCCTCCCTAGCAACTGGGCCAATTTGGTTGCTTAGGAGACCTGGCTGGAGTCACTCGCGACTCCAAGGGTGGTAGTCCGCGTCAATACTCTCTGAGCTACCCAGGCCCCCATTTGAGCTTAATTTTTAACAAATTGTTTTTAATAACAAATTCCTGGTGAAGAACATGATACACTGCAATGACTCACTGGGAATGATGCAATCGAGTTGATGTCCCTTAACTTTCCATTTTCTATTTGCTTCACTAATTGCATATTAATATTTATTTCATAATTCACAATGCTTTACACACAGTCTCCTTTTTCTTTTTGTCAAATTTAAACAATGTTTTTGCGTCAAATTAAAGTTTATGTTGTGATTCACCTCAGAGCTGGTTGGTTTGGTTCGGTTCATGGCTTTGAATTATTTATTTATTTATTTTTTAAGTATTTATTTAATCCCCATGGAAAACATTAATGGGGGGGAAATTCTTCCAGAACAAAGAAGGCTGAAAAAGTGGGCGGGCACTGTAGCACTCTTAAGTTTACCCGTTTATGTACTGAGCAACTTGAATGTCATGAAGCAGAACCATCTTCACATGCACCGAACTTGTTCTTATACAGTCTCTAGTTTCCATGGAGACAAGACAGGAATATGCAATAGATTGACTACTGGGCAAGGAGGCAGCGGGAACTGGCTGAAAAGTCAACATAAAGCTTTAATGATAAAAATGAACTTAAACAACATGAAACATAAATTAACACAGACACACATGCAACGCAGCGTGTGTCTCTCTCCCACTCTGGTGCCTCCGGCTCTCCTTTATCTCACTCTCCCGCTGATCAGCTGATTCAGCACCAGCCATGCACAATCATGGCCTGGCCACACCCTCCTCCTTGCCACACTCCTCCCCCACCCAATTCAGGCCGAGGCACCACTGGTCTGACTAATTTTCACCGGTCTGATTGTTTATGTTTCCAGGAGTGTTTGTTATTCATGTTTTGAGACGTTACAGACATTACATCGGAAATAAGCATAATTAAATGGCAGATGCTATTTGCACCCTGGTGCAAATAGTGTCAGATACTGTTTGCACCCATATTTAAATACTAACCTACTGTATGGGCATCACTGCAGTGTGTTTATTCTGTTTGAGTCCCACAGACATTAACCCCTACCCCTAAACCTAACCTTAAACTTACCTTAGAATAAAATAACCTTGGTTTTACAACAGTATTTTTTGTATTATCACAATATTACTGTACTATGACCATGGTTAATTGCATTAAATCTATGGTTTCTGCCAAAAAAACATGGTTACTACAATATTAGTAATGCAGTGATGCAATCTACACACAAGCAATGCAGAGCCATGGGAACGAGTGCAATCGACATACCCCGCCTCCAGATCAAACCTTTCTCTGCACTCCCTGACATTCACCATGACAAAATCACTGCAATGAAATAAACATGTGGCAAATTTGGTTCTTAATGTGGAAAGGAGGAAGCGGAGTGAACAATACACGTAGACATTGATTTTGCCTCTTTTCAGTGTCAAACATAACGCACTGCTTTTCAGCAGCCACTTCACACTGACATGCAGACACACAGCTCCGGTCTCTCTCTCTCTCTCTAATTGGTACTCTGGCTCCTCTTTATCTGTGTCCAGGCTGATTGCTAATTCTCTACCAGGTGTCCATCCTTACTGCTGAGCCACACCTGGCTCGCCACAAACCATTAATATTCATTTTTATCTATTATTTTATGTACTATTAAAGGAAACATTAAGAGTCGAAACAGGAAATCGAATGGGGGAAAAGAGTGTGACAATGCGGAATCGAACCGCGGTCGCTAGGACAACACAACTCATTCACACACCGTCTATACACCCCACGCCACTGCAGTGACACCTATTGTTTAGTTTTACCCTATTGGGGTGCAAATAGCTCTGTGGCAGATGCTATTTACACCGGGGTGAAAATAGACACTCCGTAATTGTTAAAATAATATGATACATTATGAAATCTGATTCTATGTACTGATTACCATCAGAGAGATGTTAATCAGTACATAGTCAGATGGTAGAGAGCTAGAGGATGCTCCCTTGAATAGCACATCCAGTGTGCTGTCTGTCTGCACTCATCTCGAAATGCAACTTATTTTCATATTTACTCCATATAAAGCCTCTGAAAGCAACATTTTTCAGCTTTTGGATGAACCCATTGATTCTTAATGTGAAAATGCACTGCTAAATGAAAAATGTTATTTTTCAACTTTTGAGGGAATATTGTCTCAATTTCCACTTATATGAGCATCATGTTTATCAGCATGCTGACTCTAATAAACATGATGAAATTAATGAGTTTTTTCAAGTAGCATATCAAAAGAAACTAGAGATGGTGCTCTTTACACCCAAACAGGTTTCTATGAATCCTTTCAGTTTCTTACCAGAGGCAATTTTGTTGACACTGTGCCCATAGAAGTGCTTCACGGAAACTGACATGTTGTTGAGTCACGTGACTCGGTGCACTAGAAGTTTAACATTTAAATGACAGTCTGCAGTCTTGTGAACAGTATTCAGCTGGTTTAAGTTCTTTTAAATTATGCCTTACGTATAGCGAAGCCAAAATACAATGTCCATGAAGGTGGACGGGGTTAAATATACAGGTATATGAACTTTTCATTCATCTTTTAATCTAACTCAAGCAGTCCGATTAAATAAAGAGTCAAGAAAGAGAAATGTAAATCTTGGCCAATGTTACATCTGTTCATTTCACATTGGAAATGGATGTTAAAGTTGAGTTAATTCCATTGTGGGATACAGTATTCTGTGCAGTGTGCTTTGTTGTATAGAACTCATTTTGACATAAAGTGTTGGTACAGAAAATGTGTATACTGCACACAGTATACGTACGTACTGCACTAATAGTACAAGTAGGATGGCAGTAAGCAATCTGAAGGAGTTAGTGATCACAGCCTGAAATTAAACTAAATTCCATGACATTTTTCATGCAAATATGCCCCTATATATTTCTGTAAATGTGTATTGATGCCTTGTTGCTAGGAATGCAGATAACTGCGGCAGAGGATGTGTGCAGTCACCTGTATTTTACACAGTATGTCTGACTGTTGTTTTTCTTTCATGTATTTCAGCTGCCAAATCCTTTAACAGAGCATCTGGACGCCAACAACGTAATTGTGAGTCATACAAACTCAGCACAGTGTGTTTTTTTTTATTTTTTTATTTACAGTTTTTACAAATCCTAAAAACGCTATTTAACATGATTGGCTTGAATCAGCTACCTGCTAAATGTACCCAAGTGAAACCCACTCACACGCATAATTAACTCATGATGAACAGTTTTGCCCTCCTCTGCTCTCATGGGGCCCGTGATGAGCACAGTTCCTTTGCGTATATCAGATGTTCTGTGAGTGTGACACGTTCAGTTTACCTTCATAAGCTAAATCAAAGTCGTGAGAAATCTGGCACGTCTTCAATTATCCACTGGGGAAATTATTGTTCAAAAATGGTTTATTTAATAAAACCAGGGAGAACAGTTTTTAGAATAGGCACAACATATGCACAAAAAAGCTATTTTCTATAACGAGGTAAGCTTTCTTGTACTGTACAGCCATGGCCAGAAGTATTGGCAGTGACATAAATTTAGTTTTTTGCAAAGTTTGCTGCTTCAGTTGTTGTGGTGTTGATTCACATTGTTTCTAGATTATTGTGCAGAGTGATCAGATGCCATCCATCCATCCATCTTCAACCACTAATCCGAAGTCGGGTCGCGGGGGCAGCTGCTCCAGCAGGGGGCCCCAAACTTCCCTATCCCGAGCCACGTTAACCAGCTCTGACTTGGGGACCCCGAGGCATTCCTAGGCCAGTTTGGAGATGTAATCTCTCCACCTAATCCTGGGTCTTCCCCGAGGCCTCCTCTCAGCTGGACGTGCCTGAAACACCTCCCTAGGGAGGCGGCCAGGGGGCATCCTTACCAGATGCCCAAACCACCTCAACTGACTCCTTTCGACGCAAAGGAGCAGCGGCTCTACTCCGAGCTCCTCACGGATGACTGAGCTCCTCACCCTATCTCTAAGGGAGAAGCCCGCCACCCTTCTGAGGAAGCCCATTTCGGCCGCTTGTACTCGCGACCTAGTTCTTTCGGTCATGACCAGATCAGATGCATTTTAAATAATTGCAAAAAGCTTCATTGGCCAAAAAAAACTAATTTCACTGTTTTTTGGCCCTGGCACAAAATGACCAGCTAACATAATTTCACTAATCATATCAGCAGCACCTGGGAAAGTGTGAACAAATACTAGTCAGGAGAAATCACTCTATCATTCTGATTGGATTATAAGAGCAGACTGATTGCTATAAAAGGAGGGAAGAAGTGCTTCCAATCATTGTGTTCTTGTTAACAATGGTTACCTCTAAAGAAAGACGTGCAGCCATCATCGTTTTGCATCAAAATGGCCTCATATGCAAAGAAATTGCTGCAAAGAATATTGCACCTGAAAGAACCATTTACCGGATCATCAAGAACTTCAAGGAGAGAGGTTCAACTGCAGTGAAGAAGGCTTTAGGACGTCTCAGAGTGTCCAGCAAGCACCAGGACAGTCTCCTCCTGAGGAGTCAGCTACGGAATCGTGTCACCACCAGTGCAGAGCTTGCTCAATATTGGCAGCAGGTTGGTGTGAGTGCATCTGCACGCACAGTGAGGCGAAGACTTTTGGACAATGGCCTGGTGTTAAGAAGGGCAACATAGAAGCCAATTCTCTCCAAGAAAACCATCAAGGACAGACTGAAATTCTGCAGGAAGTACAAGGATTGGACTGCAGAAGACTGGTGCAAAGTTATTTTCTCTGATGAAGCCCCATTTCGACTGTTTGGGACATCTGGAAAATCGATAGTCTGGAGAAGAAAAGGTGAACGCTACCATGAGTCCTGTGTTGTGCCAACAGTGAAGCATCCTCAGACCATCCAAGTGTTGGGTTACTTTTCATCACAGGGAGTGGGCTCTCTCACAATTCTGCCCAAAATCACTGCCATGAATAAAGAATGGTATCAAAACGTCCTGCAAGAGCAACTTCTCCCAACGATCCAGGAGCAGTTTGGTGATGATCCGTGCATTTTCCAGCATGATGGAGCCCCATGTCACAAGGCAAGAGTAATAATGAAGTGGCTCAGAGATCATTACATTGAATTTTTGGATCCGTGGCCAGGCAAATTCCCTGATCTTAATCCCATTGAGAACCTGTGGTCAATCCACAGTTTGGCAAGTGGACAAGCAGAAGCCCACAAATTGTGATCAACTCCGAGCACTAATAAGGCAAGAATGGATCACCATCAGTCAGGATTTGGCCCAGAAGCTGATATCCAGCATTCCAGAGCGAATTGCAGAGGATATGAAGAATAAGGGTCAACACTGTAAATATTGACTCTGCATAAATTGAGTGTTTTTGCCAATAAAAGCCTTTCAAACTTATGAAATGCTTATCATTATTTTCCAGTAAACTATAGAAACGTGAAAAAATAATCTACAAACACTGAAGCAGCAAACTTTGCAAAACACAAAATTTATGTCACTGCCAATACTTTTGGCCATGGTTGTACTTTCTTATACAGCATCCTGACTGAAACGGATCCTCATAAGTGATTACATTGGAACATTTCACATAGTCGCTATCTCATGTGGACGACTATTCACCATGATTCCAAAACTGTGCCATAACCAGACATGACAAGTTTCCAGCGTCAAGCAAATTGTCTAGCCGCACTGACTGTAAAACTACGGATTTTCTGAATTATGTTTCCGTTCTCTCATGGACAGTTTTGTGTTTTATCACAAAAAATTATTTCCTCGCAATAGTTTTCGTTCACTCACAATATGTTTTATTCCCTCACAATTATTTTGGGTTCCCTCTCAATACCTTTATCCATCCCTTTTGAATATTAAGTAAATGGTCTGCAATTATATAGCGCGTTTTAACCTTAACGGATTTCAAAGCGCTTTACAGTGTGACTCATTCACCCATTCACACAAACATTCATACACCAATGACGGCAGAGCTGCCATGCAAGCCTGCCATTGGGAGTAACTTGGGAGTCAATGTCTTGCCCAAGGACACTTCGGCATGTGGAGTCGTGTGGGCCGGGAATCGAACCACCAACCCTGTGATTAGTAGCTGACCCGCTCTACCACATGAGCCACAGCCGTTATACCACAGCCACACAGTTAAGCATTTTTTAACTACAGTATTTGTAGTAAAACTATAGTAACCACAAAATGTACTTTTACTACAGTAACTATAGCTCAACTATGGTATTTGTAGTTAAACTATAACCATGAAAGCTAATGTGAGGGAACTCAAAATTATTGCAAGTGAACGCAAACTACTGTGTGGGAACGTAAAACTATTTTAGAACAGATTTTAAAGGGGTAATTTACCCAAAAATTACATATCTGTAAATGTACTCATCCTCCAAATGGGTTTTACTTTCTTATGCAGACTTGAGTTGACAGAATTTGAATTCCAAAATGTATATTGCCTTTAATAACTCATTTATGTGCTTTATGTGATGAATTGGTCAATTTATTTGACTGTATATTTAAATTACGTTACCATAAAAATATTGGGTGGAAATCTTCAACAGTTTTCATTTGGGAGAGTTGGAACCTTCCACAAATAGGGAACAAATTGCTTTTTTTTTTTTTTTTTTTTAGAGCAGTAAAATCCCAAATCTCAAATTCTTACTATTATCTATCTATCATAATACAAACTACTATCTAACATACAATTACCCAAGTGTAGCTAGTTTTAAATATCAAAATTTCTCATATTTTAACGTTGACTGCATTTGTCAACCCTGTTACCAAAGTTATTTTAAGAATAATTATGTAGCAAGCATTTTTCTTTGTAAGTATATCAATAACTGCAAATCACCATACGGTACCAAACTAAATCAGAGTTATAAACTGTGTTCAAATTTAGCTTCTAGGCTTGCTAAAATTGTGAATCTTAAAAAATGTTCCAATAAAAGCACGTACTTAATATTTAGTAAACAGATATTTTGTTAAGATACAAGGAATGTGCTGGGTTCAACAAACATTACAGCATAATTTTGATTACCACAAATAAAGCTCTAAATGAACTCTAAACTCAGGCGCTGAACACTACATCCCACCCGAACTTCATATTTGTATTTTTCTTTTATTAATTTATATATATTTATTTCATTATTTATTTTTCGTACAGTCCCTTGCACATTTCTTGCACATAACATCTACCTCCTGATGCTGCTTGCACTGTTCTGGCCACCGGCCATTAACATATATTTACACATTTACATACTTGTATCTCATTCTGTACAATGCACCTTCAGTTTATGCTTCTTCATTTGCACCTGTACTGTATTATAGACATTTGCATTGAGCTGGTCTCTGCTTTTCTGCATCATAACTTTGTACTCAAAAAAACATATTGTATATTGTATATACTTACACATATATATATATATACACTCACCTAAAGGATTATTTGGAACACCTGTTCAATTTCTCATTTAATGCAATTATCTAATCAACCAATCATGTGGCAGTTGCTTCAATGCATTTAGGGGTGTGGTCCTGGTCAAGACAATCTCCTGAACTCCAAACTGAATGTCAGAATAGGAAAGAAAGGTGATTTAAGCAATTTTGAGCGTGGCATGGTTGTTGGTGCCAGACGGGCCGGTCTGAGTATTTCACAATCTGCTCAGTTACTGGAATTTTCACGCACAACCATTTCTAGGGTTTACAAAGAATGGTGTGAAAAGGGAAAAACATCCAGTATGCGGCAGTCCTGTGGGCGAAAATGCCTTGTTGATGCTAGAGGTCAGAGGAGAATGGGCCGACTGATTCAAGCTGATAGAAGAGCAACTTTGCCTGAAATAACCACTCGTTACAACCGAGGTATGCAGCAAAGCATTTGTGAAGCCACAACACGCACAACCTTGAGGGGATGGGCTACAACAGCAGAAGACCCCACCGGGTACCACTCATCTCCACTACAAATAGGAAAAAGAGGCTACAATTTGCAAGAGCTCACCAAAATTGGACAGTTGAAGACTGGAAAAATGTTGCCTGGTCTGATGAGTCTCGATTTCTGTTGAGACATTCAGATGGTAGAGTCAGAATTTGGCGTAAACAGAATGAGAACATGGATCCATCATGCCTTGTTACCACTGTGCAGGCTGGTGGTGGTGGTGTAATGGTGTGGGGGGTGTTTTCTTGGCACACTTTAGGCCCCTTAGTGCCAATTGGACATCGTTTAAATGCCACGGCCTACCTGAGCATTGTTTCTGACCATGTTCATCCCTTTATGGCCACCATGTACCCATCCTCTGATGGCTACTTCCGGCAGGATAATGCACCATGTCACAAAGCTCGAATCATTTCAAATTGGTTTCTTGAACATGACAATGAGTTCACTGTACTAATATGGCCCCCACAGTCACCAGATCTCAACCCAATAGAGCATCATTGGGATGTGGTGGAACGGGAGCTTCATGCCCTGGATGTGCATCCCACAAATCTCCATCAACTGCAAGATGCTATCCTATCAATATGGGCCAACATTTCTAAAGAATGCTTTCAGCACCTTGTTGAATCAATGCCACGTAGAATTAAGGCAGTTCTGAAGGCGAAAGGTGGTCAAACACAGTATTAGTATGGTGTTCCTAATAATCCTTTAGGTGAGTGTGTATATATATGTATATACATATTGTTATTTGCACTTCTGGTTAGATGCTAACTGCATTTCATTGGCTCTGTACTTGTATTTTGCACAATGACAATAAAGTTGAATCTAATCTAAAGGAGTGTGAATGGGGCCAATTTTGGGGGGTTTAAAAAGGGAGAAATGTGAATCTTATAATATTACAAAAGCACTTACATTAATTCTTCTGTTATAACTCATGTGTTATTTGAGATGTAAAGTTGTTTAAATCAAAACATTTTACATTAGTTTATCAGGATTAAAGGGTTATCAGGGTTACATTGTCATGACAACGAAGTAGTAAAATTGGCTATAACTTTACACAGAAAAGTTTAGTAAGCAATTTTATTACATTAAAATCATGTGGTGTCTACTTTTGAAACAATGAATATTACAGTGTATATATAGTTTTAATATTTACAGATTGGCTTTTAAAGAAAAGGAGGGATGAGTCGAAATACATTTTTGTGCTAATCAACATTATGCCACAAATGCTGTTGATTGAGCTTAACATGTGACAAATCCAGAAGAATCCTTTAACAGAAATTTGCACGAACAGTGTACAAACATTATACATGTAAACATGATTTTAGTATGATATAATGACTTGCTGACCTTCTCTATGAATTTATGTCCAATAATACTAATAATTTAGTTGTCATGACAACACTACCTCGGTAAACCGCGTAATCTGGTAAACGCTGTTGTGGTGACAAATCACTCATTTTATCACACTAAAATCATGTTGACATGAATAATGTTTGTTTTGTGGCTTTGTATTTGAAACATTGAGTATTTTAAGCGTTTGTGCACTGGCCCCATTAACTGAAATATTAAGTGTATTACTGTAACTGCGACTTTTGCTTCTTTTCTTTTTTTTAAATGAACGAGGGATGAATCAAATGTATTTTCTTTGGTAATCAACATTGTGCCACAAATGCTGTAGATTGAGCTTAACTTGTATTGAACCCGGAATATAATTCTCATTTATGTGCCCCATTCACACTGATGATAATCTGTCTTCTAATAGTTAATTATAATTGTTTTAATCTCTCTCTCTCTCTCTCTCTCTCTCTCTTCACCTTTCCCTTGAAAATCATTTTCCGTCTTCACCTTTACTCTCTTCCTCTATTATCCTCTGTCCTTTGGTCTCCATAGCAACAGATCAGCCGTGTTGCAAGGCTTTGTATGACTTTGAGGCGGAAAATGACGGAGAGCTGGAATTCTACGAGGGCGACATCATCACACTGATCAGTCAAATAGACGAGAACTGGTACGAGGGAACCGTGCACGGCCAGACTGGATTATTCCCTTGTAACTACGTCGAGGTGATGGTGCCCCTGAAACACTGATCAGACAGCCAGAAATAAAGACAGAAAATGGACAGACGAGGGAGAAGTGTGTTAAACTTGTGTTTCACTCTGAGCACTTTGACTTAAAGAACTGAAAGAAATGTTGGGATGGAATATTTACTGGAATTTACTGATTGGTGAGGTCCAGTTTTGTAGTTTAGCTTAGTGTAACACTTGTCATTTCCCACTGTTAAATAAACATCACTCAAAAGTATCCCAAAGATCAACATTTTGTCTTGGTTTCTGGAGTAAAATGGATTTTATTTTTGTATTAGTTTCTTATAAAAGTGATGTTACGTTCTTAAAAACTCAGATATGCAGCATCTTGACTGTAAAATAAAAATGTATAGCTACTGTTGGTATTCACTGCCCTCTAGTGGCCAGATTTGACTACAACAATTCTTAACGTTGGCTGGCAGTTTTCAATCATGGCTTGTTTCTCTTTCTGATTGGTGCAGCAGAGCTTGCTGGGCGTGGCCTCCTTATAACACCCATAATGTTTCAGCTATGTTTGAATAACTTATACTAAGAAATGCAGTTGTTTTGAACATATATTAGAATAAGATTAATCCATGTGAATTTAAATATAGCTTTAAAAATAGAATCTGCATGCTGGAAATGATGATTATGTAAAGGTTGAATACAGCTATTTGATATACCAGAAATACCAGTTTGTGCTTATGTAGACAACCTTTCCCTCTCTTATTCCCTTCTTCCCAAATTTTTATTTTTCTTAAATGTTCTTGTATTGTTTCCTTTTTCCTATTTACTGTATGCACTCTTGTGTACATCTGCTTCATCTCTCTTCGCTATTTAAATGAAAAAAGGAACCTTAATTAATCCACTTCCTTACTGTTTTAATATACTGTGTTTTCAAAGAACTGTTGTGGTACTGAGCAATTGGGCGAGTTTATTACCTGCAGTGAAGAGGAAACCCTTATCACGTTGCTTTTTTGTTTGTCAAAAACTGTGGTACATCTTTGAATGTGATTTACATGATATCAGAGCTCCACAGGGATGTTGAGGTCATGTAAACTGAATCAGAGTCTATTAAACACCGATTCTCTTACTTTTAAGACAGGTTTACTGTTTGCCATGTTGACTTTGTATTAATATGGTTTTATTTTATATCCTTTCACAAAGAGGGTATTTAGTAGTTCTGTTTAACCACTGACCCCCATTCAGTTCCGTTTCTCACTCTTTAAAATAAAGTTACATGTAAAATTCAGGGAGGGGCTGTTCTTTGACCAGTCTGTTAGATCTGCTTTATTTGTACCGTACGGCTAAGCTCAGTTTCATTGTGGATGGCTAACTTAAACTAAGCAAATGTTTGCATATAAATGTCGATGTGAATTTTGTTTGTCTTTTCACTGCTTTAACGGTATTATTCAACTGTTTGTACACCTTTCTTTTATATTCATATAGTTGTGCATCAAGGGATAGTTCACCTGTCATTTACTCACCCTCATGACGTTCCAAACCTGTATGAATTTCTTTCTTCCATGCGACACAAAAGGAGATGGTTTCAGTCACCATTCACTTTCATTGCATTCTATAAAATGAAAGTGAATGGTGACTGAGGCTGTCATTCTGCCTAGCGTCTCTCATTGTGTTCCATGGGAGAAAGTCACACAGGTTTCAAATAACATGAAGGTGAGTAAACAAGGACCGATTTCATTTCTGAAAAATGTCATTTCTTTCATTTATTCACCCTCATGCTATCCCAGATGTGTATGACTTTTTCTTCTGAACACAAGCAAAGATTTTTAGAAGAAAATCTCAGCTCTGTAGTGATTCAGAGCAATGCTAATGCAAGTGAATGATGACTGAAACTTTGAATCTCAAAAAGCACATAAATGCAGCATAAAACTCAATTGGTTTAATCCATGCCTTCTGAAGCAACCCAATCTGTTTTGGGTGAGAACAGACTAAAATGTAACTCCTTTTGCACTGTAAATCTTGGCATATGCTGTTTCCTTGGTGATCATGATTTCAAGCTTGATTACACTTCCTATAGCGCCATCTAGCACTTGGAAGTGTAATCGAACTTGAAATCATGATTTTGCCTAAAAACTGCAATGGCAAGATTTATAGTGAAAAATTCTTATATTTTGTTCTTTTCTCACCTAAAATGTATTAGATCTCTTCAGAAGACATGGATTAAACCAGTGGAGTAGTATGGGTTAATTGTATGCTGCGTTTGTGCTTTGTGGAGCTTCAAAGTTCTGGCCACCATTCACTTGCATTGTATGGACCTACAGAGCTGAGATATTCTTCTAAAAAATCTTTGTTTGTGTTCTGCAGAAGATAGTAAGTCATACACATCTGGGATGGTGAGTAAATGATGAGAATTATCTTTTTTTGTGAGAACTATACTATTACCAAAATACCAAAGGGAAAAACTGAACTGGTTTAGGTTATCCAACATTTTCAGAGCAGATCCAGGTGGACCAGATCATGTTTCTGATTGTTTTTTTGTTTGTTTGTTTTTCAAATTAAGACATGGAAATTATTCTGCACACTAGATATGTATACTGCTCAGTGATGTGCATCATAAGGGGTGATACTAGGTCACATATATCATCAGGTTTACTGGAATGAGCATACTATAGTGTGTTATGGAAGAAAACAAAGGCAGAAACTCACCCCTAATTAAGTCATGTGATTCCACTCATTAGTCAGCAGATCTCATTTAATGTTGGTCAGTTGTACAGTATGACCTTAAAACAAACCAGTGTGACCAGCATTCTTAAAGGGACACAAGTTTGATAAAAGATTAATTTTTTGGTGAACTATCCCTTTAAAGCACAAACGACACCTGTATTTGCTTGAGCAATTGTGCTTTGGGTGAGGGATGCTGGTCTTATATCAGATTTGCTGCCGGTTTACCCAGATCTGCCCTTGGAAACCCTGTTTTACATAGTGTTTTGTTTTCTCTATGCTGCTTTGAAGTACTGTACTCTCATCACCCTAAACGCCTCTTCATTTTTAAGTGCCTTATAGATGCTTTTGATGTTTATATTTAAAAGTAATGCTATTTTTAATATGGGTAGAATGTATTATCTACAATGGAAAACCAATAAGAGATGGATTAATCTAATATTGCTTGTGCCTTTATTGACCCTGGTGAACGTGATGGTTAGGCCTTAAAATTGAAATCAAGTTATATGATAGTTGTATAGTTCAGAAAGTATTAAATGAATTCCTGTCAAATCAGTATTTCCTGCTTGAGTATATGTGTGTGATTTATTCTGTTATAAAGATGTGCAGGGCTGAGAGAACACTGTATATTTTCATCTTAAATAAATATGGAAATAATATAGGCTTCCATGATCTGGTTGCTGTTGTTGCTGATTTGATTTCTTACCTTAACCTATTGAGACCCCCACGTGAGTGCTGTGTGCATTTTCCATTTCCCATTTTGAGTTGTAACTAGTAGCGCCTAATAAGCGATTAATAGCAAATAGTTGTCCTAAAAATATATGTCCACATATGTGGACAGTGAGACTTTGTTTCAAATAACACAAAGCTATAGAAAGTGTTTCCAGGAGTGTTGGTTATTCATGTTTTTGCGATGTTACAGACATTACAGCTTTTTTCTATAAAGCTGAAAAATCATTATTATTCAGAGTAATGTCCAGCAGCATCCAATCACTGCCAACCATGTTAAAATAAAATGTAGCATTATAAAATTCTGAATCTACAGTATGTACTGATTACCATTGTCCCATATCTGCCATACATGTTAAGTGGTCCAAACATCATTTGCAGCCATGAAAAGCCGTGCATAATTTACACGTTGGCTATTTCGTATGGTCTCACACAATGTTGGTCGCATAAACTCGAACAACTTTGTTACGTGCAAATTCCCGGACGTCTAATGCGGAAGTAAGCAGGAGTTCCGAGGCATTAAGGACATACTTATTAATATTATGCCCTTACCCAAACCCCTTATCTAAACGTAACCAATCAGTAGAGTGTGTAAATATGATGGGAAGCTGTTGTGCGTGACAGAAGCAAGTAATTGTCGCGTATTAGAGGGAAACGATTTCCAGCAACGTCATTGGCTGTAGTGAAAGTTGTAGGAATTCAAACGAGTGCAGTCGCACGATATCATACGAATTAGCCCAATTTAGAAAAGAACAATTTTGCCCTGAGAGTGTGTTGCGTTGGGTCGGATTTTAGTATTGAATGCACTTAGATACATAGAAAGCGGTAGGATGCTCCCTCGCTCCCTATTTATTGAATGACTCAACCTCCAGTGTGCTGTCTGTCTTCTCTGGTCTCAGAACAGTTCAATATGCACCTTATCTTCATCCTCCAACTCCATATATAACCTCTGAATGCAACATATTTCAGCTTTTGAATGAACTCCTTGATTCTCAATTTGAAAATGTCACCGTAGTGTTGCGGAGATAAAGGACACAAAAGCAGAGATGGAAAACAAAAGTGGGCTTCATTAAACCAAGGCAAAAATACAAACAAAATGTCACAATGGAGGAAAACCAAAATGAAACAGAACTAGTCTCAAGCTAGTGTTCATGAACCAGCTGGGGGTATTGTCATGACCCTGTTTTGTCTGTTCTGTGTGTTTGTCGTGTGTATGTGTGATTGGCTGTTAACAGTGTGCTTCTCTGTCCCCGCCTCCTCATTACCCTTGCCAGTCTCCCTCATTTAGTCCTTGTCATGTTAATTGCCTTCACCTGTTCCTCATGTGCCTTTCCTCTATATACTGCACCCTCTTCAATCATGTATTTGTCAGATCGATTTGTTTGCTAGTTTGTTTGTTCTTGTTCCAGTGTTGATCCTGTTTTTGTGAGTTTTGTTACTAGTTAGTTTGTTCCCGGTTGGTCTTATTTATTATTCTTTTTCTAGTTTACATTTTGATTGGTTTTCTCTCCCCTGTGTGAGTTTTGTGTTACCTGTTCTGTTTTCTGTCGTTTTTATAAAATAATTTTTATTTTCACTCATTTCTGCATTTCGGTCCTCATTCCTGACACATTCTGTAACATTAACTTATTTAAACATTATACCTCATTAAACTTCATCTGGATAAAAATATAAATATACAAAACTTTCATCTGGTGAATATATATATATATATATATATATATATATATATATATACGCTAAAAAAGCATTAATTTAGTAAGTACTTAATATCGAGCATTAGAGTTCCTGGTGGGTTTCTGGCTTGTTTATAATTATAAGTCCTGCATATGCACACATTTTCTAATTATTATTTGAATTTTGTTTGACTAATAAACTCCATATGGGATTTTTTTTTTTTTTACACTCTTGTAGTCAAATTAAGCTACTGTGAAAATAGTAGCCGATTAAACAGTTTACTACAGTTTAAAAAAAGTATAAGAACGTATATAAATATGAAAATATATGTATTTTTATTGGTATTAGTTCCTCATATTTGTATTAATATATATATATATATATATATATTTATGAATGTTTGATTTATTCATTAAAAAGTATATAAAAATAAATATTTAATATTTTTTTTACTATGAATAATATCTTTATTAAAGTAGTAAACAAACATAAAAAATATTAAAATATAAAAAACAAAATTAATATTTAATATAGGCTGTATTCATATTTTATAAATATTTTTGTAATAATTATTTATAATAAATACAACATTTAATGATACATATATTAAAGTAATGCTTTATATAATTTTGTAAATATTTTTGGTAATATCTATTAAATATTATATTCTTATTTTTCTGAAGGTTTATTTATTATTAATTTAAAAATAATATAAATTAAAAATATTTCAATTTTTAACATTAAATACTTTGAATGCTTTTACTAAGAATTAGGGCTGTCGATTTATGCGTTAATTCAGTGCAATAAATTTGATTTAAAAATAATGCTTTAAAAAATTAACGCAATTAATCGCAATGCCCCAGAGCGTAATAAGATAGATTCCTGAGAAATGCAATCTTGTAATACCACCTGTTTACTCCAGAGGGCAGTAAGTGAAACTTCAGCTGTATGAGCAACACGCAGTTACAGTGAACAAAACACTTCAGTAGGCAGCACAACACAAACATACAAACAAATGTAACATTCGTTACGCTCTTGCGTTCAAATCACTTGATGGAGTGCAAATTCGAACTAAGTGATCTCAAGATGTGTTCTAAGTATTAAACACATGCACGTCTGACGCAGGTGTACATTGACGGGTCCTTACACAAGCCCTCATAATAAATCTCCAACTGATTGACAAATTCACTTGTGAAATGGATTGCTGTGAACTGTGTGCCAGTGATTGACTTATGATCAATAATATGGTAAACAATACATATAATAAATATATATTGTTTATATTTTGGTCATATTTAATAACCTTTACATTTATGCATTTGGCAGACGCTTTTATCCAAAGCGACTTACAGTGCACTTATTACAGGGACAATCCCCCGGAGCAACCTGGAGTTAAGGGCCTTTCTCAAGGGCCCAACAGTGGCATCTTGGTGGTGCTGGGGCTTGAACCCCTGACCTTCTGGTCAGTAACCCTGAGCCTCAACCACTGAGCCTTTGAATCATTTTAATATATTTAATAATACATATATTATTGATTTAAATAATTTAATATTATTATTGTTATTATAAATTACTGAACTGTTAATATATATTTATTTTTATTAAGGTTTATTTTATTCATTTAAAAGGACTCTAAAAATATACTAAATATTTCAAACTTTTTAATGAATTATATCTTTAATAAAGTAATAAAATATTTAAAAATATATTTATTATATATTAACAAAAATATTAACAAACAGTTATATATTAATAAACGTATACATGCATTTATTTATGTAATAATAGCCTACATATTACACATCATTATAGTATTGTTTTATTTATATAATTACTTATTAAGTGTTTTAATTTTTGTTAACTCTTATATAAATTCAACTTGCTATTACATTGTTATTACATTATAAGCCATACCATTTTATACTCCGCTTGTTACAGTAGCCAAATGATAAATATTATCGTTCTATTAGAACTAACAGACAGAAAAACACTGTGTACTATATGAACGCCTTCAGTGTATAACGTAATCGCAGTTTGCCATATTGAATGTATTGTGTCAGTGACGGGATAAATCACGCGTCTCCAGTGCCATCCATCTCTCACACAAAGAAGGCGTGTCGCTTCCCCGGCCGGTTCTTTGTCCCCGCTGCTGCTGTGAGTGGTCTGTCAGTACCGGGCTGAGCTGCTGTAGTCATGGCGGCGGCGGCGCCACCGAATCCGCGCACCGGGAGCCTGAGAGCGCAGCTCCCGCCCTGCTATTATGAGGGATTCTTGGAGAAAAGGGGACCAAGGGAGAAGGTGAGCGGACACTTTGCTTTAAAATGACATGTCTGTGAGTTTATTTAGGCCTAATATAAAAACGCTCAGCGATCAGATGCAATGCATGGCACGTGCGTAATGTCTGGTTATGGGCGAGGTTTGAGATTGATCGGATGTCTTATCAAATAACATTGGTTTGCCAAGTGAAGACACTATTTTGATTGTAACAATCAATGAATGGAACATGATTGATCTATGCCATGCGTAATGCCACTGTCTGTCTAACAGCTGTTTAAATGTCTTATAAAACTTATATTTTCAATTGTCTGCTTGCACTTGTTATGTGATTTAAATTCCAGGCAGCTGTTTATGTAGTAGGCTAGACACACCTTAATGCGGATCACATGCAGTCTAAAGTGTGTGCAGGAGTACAT
This sequence comes from Xyrauchen texanus, assembly GCF_025860055.1. Classification (NCBI taxonomy): domain Eukaryota; kingdom Metazoa; phylum Chordata; class Actinopteri; order Cypriniformes; family Catostomidae; genus Xyrauchen; species Xyrauchen texanus. Next base: position 43,270,414 of record NC_068284.1, read on the forward strand.
GCGTTTTTAATCATCAGCCATCAGATTGCATTTGTAATTGAGTTTATTGTTATCTGCTGCATGGACAGTTGAATGTTATTGTCATTTAATATTATGCAGCACTGAATATTCCAGTCTAGAATAGAATAGAATTTCTTATGGAAATTTTGGACTGGTAGAGACAATAGACAGAGTGGTAGAAAAATATTTAGGTGAAAAACTATTCAAAAAGGTGTTGACAAAGAAGAACACATACTCAAATTGGTCCCAAAATGTATATTCATGGGGGAGTAGTGAGGATCAGGTGCACAGTGTGTGTTGGGGGTGTGTAGAGGGGTGGGGCTCAGATTTTGGACAGCTGTGCTCCAGGTTGGTGAGTGTGAGCAGTGCCCTGGGGAGCCATAAGATGCCACTGGGATCAGGATTGTGTCAGACAGAGCAGAGAATTAGAGACAGAGTGTTAATCTATTCAGACTCAGAGATCACTGCCATTTACTACACTATCAGTGAATTACTAAATCCAGATTATGTGCCAACCCAAGAGCTGTGCAATAGATTTGTCTAGACAGACATTTAATTGTCCTGCATCCAAAGAGCGATGCTTTAGTGTCATACATGCTGTTAGACTTCTCAATTTATATATACTCAATATTATAATAACATTGTTTTATTACTATTGCTCGTTCTTGGGGTTAGGGATTTGACAACCTGGTCTCATAGCACCACAGAATACACAGCACTACGTATCGCAACAGTTTCCTGGTGAAATGAACACTATAGGCGCTAGAGCAACCATTTTTAATTCCTTTCACACAAATCACAAAGAAAACGGCAGATTATCAGTTTATAAACATTAACTTTTTGCCTCGTTCCTCCCCCGACGCTATCTTAAGACATTAAGAACAACATTTTTGTAAACTGTGTTTTTATGTGCCTCTTTCTACTTTTTGCTGCAGTTTCCTGGTAAAATTAACACACGAGTCACAACAACAACTGTGTGTTTTATTCGCTTTCAACCAAATCATGACTACAATTATTGATTATGACTTTATTGACACTCATTTTTCTCTCTATTACTCACACCCTGCTATGTTATTTGAAAAACGTTACATTTTAACGATTACAGACACACCTACATTTACACATGTTTTTCAAAATGACTAGCTTGCGCTGGAGCTCCCTTGATAGAGTGTTGGACTTTAGACTGAGCCTCGAGTCCAGCAAAGGACTTTCAAATTGAAAGTGAAGCGAAAGTGCCATTGAAGCGACACATTATGACGTTGCTTCAGGAAATGTGCTTTAGGTTTAAGCATTTGTTAAGGGTAAGGATGTCTGCTTTGATAACCTCTCATTTGTCTTTTAGGACACTATTGGTTAGGTCTAGGCTAAAGTTTTAGGTTAGGGAGGCACGTTTTACTCATTAAAACATCCATTGAATATTCACCTTATGCCTCCTATACACCACACGACTTTCAAAGATGTTGGATTGTGGTACCGTTCATATTACACAACTGTCTGTCTTGTCATGGAAGTCGTAGCATTTTCAAATTACACAAGGAACCGATGATATGGGTGATACACGTTGCAAGACATTTCACTATTGACGAATCCCGACGACTCTGCCTGGACTCCAAATTACATTACACAACAGGGTACACGAGTGATACGAAAACAAATGCATGTTATGCATTTCAGAATATGATGTGTATGGTTTTTAATCCCCTAAAGGCATTATATATTTTACTGGTTACAACATGAAGAAGTACCTCATAGTGTAAAATCTACCTATTTGTTTACCTGACTGTCCAACCCTTCTCTTTCTCCACCCGGTTGTGGTACAGTTCAGAGGCAACATCAAATAGGCACTGGTGCTCCTATCAATGTTCCACTCATTTTTCCTCCATTTGTTCAGTCCAATGAGACTTTCTTGATACTGCAGCCATACTAGTTGATGTTCTGTTGCTGGTACATCAGGACTCCTCCCACTGAAACGTCCCACCCGTTTCTTGCTCTCTCATTGGCTGTAGGTCGACGCTGCAGTTGTATTCAGTCAAAACATATTTCACATTGCACGATTTGGAATCGCAGACAGGTACAGATATTTAACATGCTAGATATCTCGCTGACATCAGCATCGTGTCGGCGCTTCTCTCAGATCGCGTCTTTGATAATTCATACATTGCGTTCGTGATTTGATTATGATTTCGGCCTTTTGTCGGCGATCTCCACAAAACTGTCGGCGAGTGAAAATCGGGCCTAAAATCATGTAGTGTAAACTCGGCATTAACCTCATCTGATTACAACATCATTGCACTTGATTTTGGTGCCCCTACTGGAGATTTCACTGGGAAACTGCAGCTAAACATGTAATCAAGTTCATGATTTTGGTTTGCTGTCACATAAATATCATGAGATCATGGTGGATTTGAAACTTGATCCTTAAAAACCTCATCGGTTAAAAGAAAATGTAACTTTCATTTAGCCACACTCATTTTCACCTTCGAACTGCTGCAATATGCGTAAGGAGCCACTTAATAGTATTTTGCAAAAATGTCACAACGGTCACGTTTCTTTTCTTTTGTTTTCTTTTTTTTTCCATGAGATCAGGCTTGGATTTAAATGAAAATTTGCTGTGTAACTTGTCCTGCACCATTTGTTTTTCGGACATGAAAGGTACTTTAAAAACTCTAGCAATCACATAGCAACATGCTAAAAAGCACTTAGAACACCTTAGCAATGGCATAGCAATGCCTCTCCAACCACCTACAGCAACCTATAATCATGCCGTCATATTTTACATAGGAAGCATGTTCGATTTGTTAACAACATTAGTTTACATTACCAAATAATGAAAAATACTTTTACAGCATTTATTAATCTTGGTTAATGTTAATTTCAACATACTAATACATTTTTAAAATCAAAAGTTTTGTATGTTAACATTATTTTATGCACTATGAACTAACATAAACTAACAATGGACCATTTGTATACACGTATGTATGTGTGTGTGTGTGTGTGTGTGTGTGTGTGTGTGTGTGTGTGTGTGTGTGTGTGTGTGTGTGTGTGTGGTGAGTTATAACATTCAGTGTTCATGTTTACATAATTTTTTTTCTTTCTTTACTCTATTTATGCAGGTAGCTCGCCGTTTGTGGACCTGTTTATGTGGAAACACGCTGTACTTCTTCAACAATGCTAAGGATGCACATGTAAGTAGAATCTTCAGCGGCCTTTATATCAGGCAGAGTGAATCAAGCTAGCAGAGCATTTAATAAAGATTATTTCAAGTGAAAACACACTTTCAAGTGGAGACAATTCTGGCTTCCTATACAGATGTTTCATTTTGTGTAAACAACATACAATCCTCCACCAATCCTTGGAGTATTAGGAGAGATCTTGAAGAATGTTTTTATTCTATTATAAAGAGCTAAAATCTAAATCTCCTTTAAGTCCACTGTCCATCGTAACCTTATCATCTTCTCAATAAGCAAACAGCCGAAGGGTAGCAGAGGGCAGACAGTCAGATAAGTTTTATCAGACTCTTTTTAATTGTGGTTTGCATTATTGATTTTTGCTCTGGGCTCATCATGATAGCCTTTTCAGTTTATGTAACCTTAGTCTTAGTCAATAAACCTTAGAGAAAGTGTATCTGGAGGAAAAATGTGGTTTTATGCAAGTAGCATGCAAAGTTAGCAGCAGATTCACATTGTGTGGAAATATATTTATCGAATATCAACACAGATGTTCAAGGAATGTTACTAATGCAACAGATAAACAAGCGTTTATTTGTTTGTCCCACTGTGAGTTGTAGGATAACATGTTTTAATGCTAAATGGAGCAGTTCAACAAAAATGTAACTTTACTCTTTACCCTAATGTTGTTCCAAACCCATTTGATTTTCCATCTTCTATGAAATACAAAAATGAGATGTTTGGCATAATGTCCAAAGTGGCTCTTTTCCAGGGGCGTCACTTTGCTAAAAAAGTGGTGGGTGTGACGTCATAATGTAGCCAAAAACATGAATATTAATAAGATGCAGATAAAATAAAATAATCTTTTACTGTTCAACTACAGTAACGCCTTCCAAAAAGGTAAGAAATCTAGGGTTAACCATTGATAAGCAATTCAATTTCACAGACCACATCTCAAAGACAGGATGTTCAGGGGGCCTGGGTAGCTCAGCGAGTAAACATGCTGACTGCCACCCCTGGAGTCACAAGTTCGAATCCAGGGTGTGCTGAGTGACTCCAGCCAGTGGACAGTCTCAGACGCAGAGGAAATTCGTCCTCCGCCACCGGGATTGAGTTGAGTCACTACTCCCTCATGAGGACTTGGCGTGCATTGGTATTCCAAATTGGGGAGGAAAAAAAAAAGATAGCACGATCTGTAGATTTACACTCTACAATATCAGGAAGATAAGACCCTTCCTCTCTGAACATGCCACACAATTTCTTGTTCAGTCACTTGTCATAACTAGACTGGACTACTGTAACGCTCTCATTGTATAATTAGACCCCTGCAAATGATCCAGAATGCAGCAGCACATCTGGTCTTTAATGAACCAAAGAGAGCGCATGTTACACCACTCCTGGTCTCTCTTCACTGGCTGCCGGTTGATCGGTTTCTTTCAGTTTCATCATACCACATTGGTGGAATGACCTTCCCAACTCAATCCATGAAGGACTCACTTTCTGTCATCAAAAAACGGCTAAAAACACATCTTTTCCATGAGCACTTAACCAGTCACTAAAAAAAATCAAATAAATTCTTGTTGCACTTTAATCTGTTGAATACTATAATTCTGATGCTATTGAAACTTTGTAATACAGCACTTTTCATAGCAGTCTCCTTAAGACGATTCGTTTATAATGTATTTCTCATTTGTAAGTCGCTTTGGATAAAAGCATCTGCCAAATGAATAAATGTAAATTATATGATAGTCATTCTTGTTCAATTCAAGCTCTGCAAGAAATATTTCACATAATGAATTTGATAACTTGATCAGTAAATCTAACACTGTCGGTATGGGATTTTGTTATTCATTGGATAAAAACAGTAGATGGATCAGCTAAATCTTTAGCTATTTAATATATCTATAAGTATATGTGTATATAAGCAAAAAGTGTATTAGGAAATGTATATTAGCCATTAAGTGGTAGGTACATGTCACACCCGTTTACCCATAAAAAAGTTTTTATGATTTATGTTTATTTTATATTTCACTTTTATTATAGTTTTAAGGTGCTTTTCAGAGCTTTGCACTTTAAATCACAATCACAATTTGTGTTACAGCAAAGAAATAAAATATGGGTTTGGAGATGAGTTAATGATGACAAAATGTAAATTTTTAGATTTACTAACCCTTTAAATTTCACACTGCATGTGTTTTGTGATTTAGTATGTAGAGAAGTTGGATCTGAGTGGGTTTGTCTCCCTGATTGATGATCCGAGTCGTGATAGGAATCTGGAAGCTGCCAGACTGAATCTCCGCATGAAGGATGGAGAGATCAAACTCACCGTGTGTATTAAACATCTGTCAGCACACACACTCCCTTCACGCTCCACAAACACATGCCTCACTCCTAGCCTCACACATACATGCCATATTATGGACTGTCTGATGCATATTGCACACAAAATGGCAAGAGCTTTGCTACTGCTAGAACACAGAAATTCTGAGTTAAGCATATGGATATGCTGCTGCTGCACAATTATAAAAACACAAGACATGTGATAACACAATTAGACATAAGTACAATCCGTATAGCAGATCTAGACAAGTTAAGCTGGGGTGGTGGAGGGTTTCAGAGAAAAATCTTGCAGAGATAGCAATTTAAATATTAGTCAAGGATATAGTTTGAAAGTTGATTGACTTTTACCCAATTATGCATAAATATACATAATGAATGCTGTAAAATAATTGTTAATGGTTAGTTCATTTTAACTAATGTTGTTAACTGATGTTTTTTTTTTTTGTTTGTTTTTTTATTGAAAGGATCCCCATTAGCTACAGCCGTGCTGCAGCTATTCTTCCTGGGGTCCTGAAAAATATGTACATTAAAAATACAACAAATAAATGGAAAAAAAATAAAAAAAAAAATAAAAAAAATACACAAACACATACACATATACACATACATATACACGTGTACATACACATATCAACATACATATATCCCCTTATACGGGCATGAAAGATACACATATATAAAAACACATTCTACACATACGCCTATTACATACCTACACATGTGCATGTACATACATATTCACACACATATATTAATAAATGTAAACAGTCAAATATATTATTTTAATAGATGCTGTTTTACATATAATTTAAATTTATTGACATTATTAGTAAGCATAATATGTTTTGGCAATTTATTACATTCCCTCATACCTCTAAACACAACAGTGTTTTTTATGACATTTGTTCTTACTATGGGTAAGGTGAAGTTACCTTTAGTTGCATGTCTGGTACTGTACTGATGATTGTCTACACTAAAAGAAAGATGCTTGAACAAAACAGAAGGAAATTTTGAAATAGAAATATTTCTTATGAAAATTAACAGTGAATACAACAGTCTATCTTCAACCAACAACCAATTAAGATCTTTGTGTATTAATATAATATTTCTCCTATAGCTGCACCTAAGTGCTACACGAGCAGCTCTATTCTGTATAAGTTGTAATTTATTCATATATTCACCAGTGACATTTGACCAAACTGCTGGGCAATAGTCGAGGTATGTCAATATTAGTGCTTTCATCGCATAATTCATAATATTTGAAGGTAAAAAATTTGCGTGTCTTCTCATAATAGATATACCTCTTCCCATTTTTGCAATAATATTACTAATATGTTTTTTCCACGATAATCTAGAGTCAACTATTACACCCAGCAGTCTGGTCTCATGCACCTGTTCCATAATTGCGTTATTAATTTTAATATTAATTACAGGATTTTGATTAATGTTATAATTTGAACCTACAATCAAGCAGTTAGTTTTTACAGTATTTAATGCCAGTTTATTTAATTTGATCCAATCTACTACATATTGTAATTCTTTATTTAAAACAGTTTCTAATTCCATTTGCGTACTTGCTGATGTATATATAGTTGAATCATCAGCGTACATGACAATGTTAGCCTTACATAAAATATACGGTAAATCATTAGTAAAAATATTAAATAATAATGGACCCAGACAACTACCTTGGGGTACTCCACATGTAATATTTCTGATACCTGAGAAACTGCCATTAAAAAACACTGTCTGTGTTCTGTTTGACAAATAACTGTACATCCATGTGATTGCTGATTGCTCAAAACCATAACAAGATAATTTTGTTAATAACAGGTCGTGATCTATGATGTCAAATGCAGCAGAAAAATCTAAAAACACAACACCTGTAATATTTCTCTTTTCAGTCTCTCTAAGCCAATCATCAGACATATGAGTCAGTGCAGTGGCAGTGGAGTGACTTTTTCTGTATGCATGCTGAAAATCTGTTAATAAATGATTTGTATAAAAATAATTATTAATTTGATCGTACACTATAGATTCCATTATTTTAGATAATACAGGTAATATACTTATCGGGCGACTGTTGGGACCAGAAAAAGGCAGTTTTTTATCTTTGGGCAGAGGAACTATTTTAGCCTGCTTCCATGCCTGTGGGCAGGTACAGCAGATAAAACTGAGGTTAATGATATGGGTTAGAACCGGGGCAATAAAGTCAGCAGCTAGTTTCAGAAGCCTGCTGTCAAGACCGTCGACACCTGGTGGTTTGTTTTTGCAAGATTTTAAAAGATTCTTTACTTGATCTATATTTACACTTTCTAATTTAAACCTTAAATTTTTATTTTTCATTAATTCATTTCTTATTAATAGGTAAGATATGTCATTACTTAGATTAGGCATATTTTCTCTTGTTTATCTAATTTTCTTATAAAATAATCATTAAGATAATTTGCAATATCTATTGGCTTAATTATAAATTTATCCCCTGTTTCCAAAAAAGATGGATTTATTTTATTTTTCTTTCCAGTCAATTGATTTAAAACATTCCATAACTTCCTATTATCATTACCTATATTTTTAACATGATTATCAAAATAGATTTTCTTCTTCTTTTTATTAAGTTTAGTAACAGAATTTCTCATTTTACGATATAGGTCCCAATCATATGTTGTAGATGTTGTTAACTGATGGTAACAAATGGAACCTTAATTTAAGTTAAAAGTAGTGTTTGTGCTACCAAATACAGATGATGAGAACAATTGTAATTCCCTTAATAATTAATTGCTATATTTTATTTATCATAAAACATTTATAATATGTTCAATTTAAAGCATTTAATGAGTTTAGATTATGCAAAAAAAAAAACTTTTAACATTTTTAACTAAAACTTTATTATTATGTTGGATTAAATGTATGTTCAATGTAATAAAAATTGCATTTAAAGTTTTATGAATTTTATAAATTTGATATTTTACATTTGTAATTTTAATTGATATGGCTGTGAAAATAAATAAAAAAATCATAAAAATAATCTTTGGGGGGTGGGGGTGGAAACAAATTTTTAATAGATAAATGTTATCCTTTTGTGGTGTATTCATGTTTCAGTAGTGACAACATTTAGGGATGGGAAAGCATTACAAATGGTCTGAAAAATATATCTATAGCATACTGTATATAATTTATATACTGTGTTATTCCCTTGTGTTACACCAAAATGTAAGTTTTAGGATCATTGCATCACTCTTCTCATGTTGCTTTCTCCTTATGATACATGTTGAGATCTGATTATCTGCTGTGTGAGAAGATATTCCATATGTCTGTAATGTAATGCAGTAATGTAAGGAGAACTTTACATTACATTATTATTATTAATCTCTCTCTCTCTCTCTCTCTCGCTCTCTCTATCTCAGGCTCCAAATCTGGAGGCACGTGAGCTGTGGAAAGGTTTTCTCTACTCTGTTGTAGATGTAAGTTCAATCAAGTTGATTTTATGGTAACACTTTAAAAGGTTCAGTTATTTAACATTAGTTAACAACTTAAGTTAACATGAACTAACAATGAACAATACCTTAATAGCATTTATTAATCTTGGTTAATGTTAATTTCAACATATAGTAATCAATTTTCAAAATCAAACGTTTTATATGTATAACATTAGTTAATAACAAGTGCACTAACTAACATAAACAAAGATTTAAAAAGTTATTCCGTGATGCCTCATGCATTAACTAATGTTAACAAATGGAACCTCTTTGTAAAGTGTAACTGATTTTATTAACAGTTTGTTAATTAGCTCTGAAACCATTTAACAATTCTGAATTTTATAACTAGTTTCAAAGAATGCCGCATAGAACACCGTTTCTTTCAATTTCGCAAGGACTTGGTTAACAAGTATGTTTTTAAAAAAAAAACATTTAATGGCTGACAATAATGCTCTCTAGACAATATCTAGAGAGCAAGGTGATGGAATACTTTCAATATATATCAGATAATCATAATTCCAATGATTTAATGAAAGCAAATAAGACTTAAATGAACACTTATGTATATACAGTCCACTTAAGTGGGCAATTAAGTGGGGTTTTTTTTTTCTCCCCAATTTGGAATGCCCAATTCCCAATGCGCAAGTCCTCGTGGTGACGTAGTGACTCGCCTCAATCCGGGTGGTGGAGGGCGAATCTCATTTGCCTCCGCATATGATACCGTCAATTCACGCATCTTATCAGCGCGGTACCTCGAGGACATCGAGCGTGTGGAGGCTTCACGCTATTCTTCGCGGCATCCACAACTCACCACGTGCCCCACTGAGAGCGAAAACCACATTATAGTGACCATTAGGGGGTTTCCCCATGTGACTCTTCCCTTCCTAGCAACCGGGCCAATTTGGAGACCTGGCTGGAGTCACTCAGCACGCCCTGGATTCGAACTCGTGACTCCAGGGGTGGTAGTCAGTGTCTTTACTCGGTGAGCTACTCAGGCCCCCGATTAGATCACTTTCTTTATGGATGTTTACCTGTGGCTAATAATGTCAATATAGAAAATAAAACCTGTGGCACGATCATGTTGCCCTTTAACTGCTAGCTGTTTCTTATTCAATAACAAACACCATCAAAACAACAACACTAAAATATCTTTGTATTTTCCCAGATAAAAATATCAGATTTGGGTCTTGGTGTGATAGTGCAATTTATCAAGTATCATTGCATGTAATGTATGCTTGTTGCTGCACATTCGAATGACATGTGCTTTGTGGTTTATTCCAGTTGGCGGTGCCCACCACCCTCACCCTGCTGCCCGGACAGCTGCACATGCTAAAGGAAGTGGTGGAGAAAGAGAAAACTCGACGGAAGGCACGCGTGTCGTCCAGAGCCCACTCGTCCCCACTCTCGCTCCCGCTGGTTGGGGAAATACCTGCGTGAGTGCTCTGTTTATCAGAGTGTGTGTGTGTGTGTGTGTGTGTGTGTGTGTGTGTGTGTGTGTGTGTGTGTGTGTGTGTGTGTGTGTGTGCACGTGTGTGTGTGTGCATTTGTGGGAGAGACGGCCAGAGCTAGACCAAGGGTCAGATTACATTCCTTAGTGCCTGTGTGTTTATAAATTTTTAGTGTAGGGTGTTTGCTAGTGCAAGCATCAGTAATACTGTTGCTCATTTTTCCATTAAGAGGTTTGTTCAAATCCCTAACCCTTTTATTAAACTTTGGCATGTAAAGGGATAGGTTACCTAAAAATGGAAATTCTTTCATCATTTACTCATTCTCATGCCATCCCAGATGTGTATGACATGTGATTGACACATGACACATTTAACTTATCCCATACATTTGTGCTACGGACATGAACGATACATCAAATCATGCAGCTTGTTTAGGCGAGCAGTGCTATTACTTTTCTAAGTGTCCCATAAAAATCCCATAGATTTACATCGAAGGAGCTACCCAAGCCATATCTGGGTGTTTCTTCAACTTCATGCACTTTTAGCACTGCTGACTTCTAGAAAGTAAAGTCTTGTTAAAACATTTTTCACACTCTTGCTAGTTTATTTAATTTATCTACTAACAATGTCTAACAGTGTATGTTCATGCACCACAGCACAGTGGTCTCCTTTATTTTTCCTGAAATTCATGAAAATTTCCACCACAGTGTCATTTCCAGCACATCTCAAATTCTGTATTTATCTATATACATATATATATATATATATATATATATATATATATATATATATATATATATATATATATACATTTTTTAATTGAATAAAAATTACATTTGTAAAAACTAATGTCTGACTCATGTCTTAAGGCTACTTCCATTTGTACAAACAATTAAAAATATATATACTACATTCTTGCCTAATTTTGCAATATACATATATATATACACACACCGATCACCCACAACATCACCTGCCTAATATTGTGTAGGTCCCCCTCATGCTGCCAACCTGCATCTCAGAATAGCATTCTGAGATGCTATTCTTCTCACCACAATTGTACAGAGTGGTTATCTGAGTTACTGTAGACTTTGTCAGTTCTGACCAGTCTGGCCATTCTCTGTTGACCTCTCCTGGAATTTCCTGGAATTTCCACACACAGCAGTCTCAAGAATTTACTCTGAATGGTGCCAAAAACAAAAAACATCCAGTGAGGGGCAGTTCTGCAGATGGAAATGCCTTGTTGATGAGAGAGGTCAACAGAGAATGTCCAGACTGGTTTGAACTGACAAAGTCTACAGTAACTCAGATAACCGGTCTGTACAATTGTGGTGAGAAGAAAAGCATTCTGAGATGCGGATTGGAGCTGGTTTGGTGGCACGAGGGGGACCCACACAATATTAGGCAGGTGGTTGTAATGTTGCTGCTGATCAGTATATATTAGCAGCAAAATTGTGTAAATGATGCCACAACTGTTTGACAGATAAATTATTAATTGTATTTTTATTGATAGTAATAATTTTCACACAATAAATACTGAAATTGCTTATTTATATTTGTTGTCATTTAAATATATAATAATTTGTATTTTATCATAGATTTTCATAGTTTAATATTGAAATTCTGGGTCTGGGACAAGGCTAAAAGAATAAACGTCTATACATAAAACGTCTAAAGCATTTAAAAAGAACTAAAAAATAACTGATTATTTTAGGATGTCCTCCTAGCCGGACCACCTGACAAGTGCCCCTATTCCTTCTAAAACCAACCAACCAGGTTTGGAAGACCAACTAAAACTAGCAAACCAGTTTAGCCTGGTTTAAGCACTTTTTAACAGAATAAGTACCTAGTAACCACCCAGAACACACTAACAACCACAAAGCAACACGCTAGCATTCTTGTGGCGATGAGTTTTGCAAGTGCAAACAGCACTCTCATTGGCTTAATAAAATATGAAAATCTAATTCTATTTGTTATTTTTTTAAACTAGGAAATGAAGTGTAACACTTGTGATATTTTATAGATTGTACAATGCTCTAGATTTTTATTGGCATTTGATTGAAGTATGTTTTTTAAGATATGCCAAGCACCCAGAAGGGTTGCAACAGTATCGTTGATCTCCTGTTTATAGCTTCTCATGGAATGACGCACTTTATTTGCTACAGTAAGTTACATTTTTCCTTGTTCTTGTTAAAAGTTCAAAGGTTTGTTTTCTCAAAACCCGTTAGAAAAAAGGAGTGGAGAAACCTTTAGGTTTGACTGGGGTTATGATAGGTTGTTCTAGACTGTTTTTAGACATTGATGGCATTGGCCGAAAAGCCCAAACCTTTTCCGAACACCTACATGTGTTAAACCAATGTCAATAATCTGTTCTTTAGCCAACATGCATGTATGTTCATGTCCCTGTGCTTCTGTGTTTCTCACATGTGCTGCTGTATATTGTTTGCCAGGTGTTTCAGGCCTGTGTCTCGTACGGAAGCTGAAGTGTTATTAGAAAGACATCCAGACTGTGGGAACATGCTGCTCAGACCAGGCCGGGATGGATCTTCACTTGCTGTGACCACACGGCAAGACCTGAACGGGTAAAAAACAGAAACCTCTATCTTTATCAGTATGATTTCTCTGTTTTAATCAATCTATAAGAGCAGACCCTTAAAGATGCACTCAGTCATTTTAAAGGATGTCGTCTTGGACTTAAACTGGCACTTAGTGGTGTGGATGCAGCATCACTCAAATACGATAGTTTTCAGTACCAATGCCATTGTAAAAATTCACTATTCACAGTCAGACATGATTAATATAATCCATGATTGAAAATGTCCAATAGCAGGGCAGTATTCGGCTGGTTATGTGATTCTAACATGGCCGCCCCCATGTGGGGACCCTCTCCATGTAGAATAAAGCAGATTTTATTAGGTTAACTATAAGACTGGAGTCTTTATTTCATGCAAGTGCTCATGATTTTATACATATGTTTTAAAATGACTGTTCATTTCATTAGGAGTAGAAGTTCTTTAATGAGGAAAAAATTACTACCGAGTGCCTCTGGGGTCAAAAAACACATGTTTTGCTGGTTTCTTTGAGTAGATTATTAGTCTGGGTTCAACTACCAGGAGACATAGCTTGCACTGATCGTCACTTTAGATAAAGGTTTTTGCCAAATGAAACAATTGTAAATGTATTTTCTTCTCTTTATTTGTTTATTTATGTATTTTTCAGATCAGTGTTCAGACATTACAGAGTGACACAGAAGCAGCAGGGTGGTTACATCATTGACGTGGAAAACCCAGTATGTGAAACGAGTTTCTTTACAAAGGCAATCAATGTGAAAACATCATCTTTGGGATTTTTAGCAAGTTTTTCTGTTTTGTTTTGTTTTTTATTGTCTTCTTTAGATCCCCTGTCCCACGCTTCATGATGTCATCAATGCTCTTGTGGAGAAAACTGCTGGCACTCTTCAGCCTTTTATATTGGAGGAGCCTTATGAAGAGAATATCAGTATGTTAAAAATCCAAGCAAACACTTACACACCAATGATAGATTCTTTAACTATTCTGTAATTTTAAAGAAAAGTATTTTAGTATCGAAGATAGATTATAAACTGTATTACGTCTTTTTGATTTGTGACGGAAACTAAATACAATATGTTGATTCTTCCAATAAAAACACCTGAATGTTGAGTTCCCACAAAAATGGAAGTTCATGGAAACTCAAACAGGAAATATAGGCTCTCCTGATTCTGTACATACTACATTTGGCTTCACAAATGGCAAAAAGGGACCATAAAATAACGCCTTTTCACACTTTGTTCTGAATTCATTGTCTTTACTTCTTTTCCTGTAGCATTTGTGTCATCCAATGATGAGAATGGGGAGAGAACTCTTCACTGTGCACCAGCTGGACCACTCTCTAGAGCTCCTGCCCTGCCTCCTAAACAAGGTACTTCTCATGCACCTGTTCTGAATAAAAAGGGGGTTTGTTGCAAATCCTAGTGGTTGAAGATCTGGCCTGGTAACTGAAAGGTTGTTAGCTTTAATCGCTCATTCCATAAACTATCATCATTGTGCATTGTGTCCCCTTTCTCCTCTCATTCCCCTGTAATTTCCTGTCTCCTTTCTACTGTTTGAATAAAAATAAGTGGCAATGAACTAGAACTGTGTCAGGGGCACTTTCAGACATGATTTATGATTAAGCAAATTAAATATCTATATAATATCTATAGCCAAACATCTCTATTGGTTTCTTTGCTTTTGCCAAACAACATGCAGAAATTGCATTTGGATGCTTTAGTGACTCGTGTTGCAAAAGTATGAAACCAGTCATAATCTGTGTGCTTGAGCAATATGTGGATTGCAGAGGTTGCATAACACTAAGGAGCTTGAGAACGTGATGGTTGTGTGAGAACTCTAGAGTAAGGTACAACGGTGATGGACCCTTATGGGGTTTGAACCAACAACATTTCGGTTGGCAGCCCAGATCTTTTTCCACTGCACCACACCACCCCATGTCTAAGCAGCTCAACTCCAAATTCTTCAGCTTTGTGTGTGTGTGTGTGTGTGTGTGTGTGTGTGTGTGTGTGTGTGTGTGTGTGTGTGTGTGTGTGTGTGTGTGTGTGTGTGTATTTATCACTTTGTGGGGACCAAATGTCCCCATAAGGATAGTAAAACCCAAAATTTTTGACCTTGTGGGGACATTTTGTTGGTCCCCATGAGGAAAACAGCTTATAAATCATACTAAATTATGTTTTTTGAAAATGTAAAAATGCAGAAAGTTTTCTGTGAGGGTTAGGTTTAGGGGTAGGGTTAGGTTTAGGGGATAGAATATAAAGTTTGTACAGTATTAAAACCATTATGTCTATGGAAAGTCCCCATAAAACATGGAAACACAACATGAGTGTGTGTGTGTGTGTGTGTGTGTGTGTGTGTGTGTGTGTGTGTGTGTGTGTGTAGTAGGAACAGACAAATGGACGCTGCGATCGCACACAAGATCTCCCAATTCTTCCCCTCGATCATTTTCCCCATCTGGCTCCCCATCCAACTCCATGAAAAGACTGGTTCTATGTCCCTCACCGCTTTCACAGAGTAAGTGTCTCACTTAAACATGTTTACAAAGAGTCATCAAAGAACTACATCCACATTAACTGATTCCAGCACAGCTGTAAAAATTGACCATCTATTCCAAGGTCGCAGTTTAGTTTCTTATAGAATACATTTACTTAATCCTTTTATTTGTTTAGCCCTTTTAAAAGCTACAAATACAGAAAGGAATATCCTGGGTTCAATACAAGTTAAATCATTCAGCATTCGCTCAGCATCTGTGACATAATGTTGATTACTACAAAAGTTAATTTTGACTTGTCCCTTTTATTTTAAAATAAAGCAAAAAATCACGGTTACTGTGAAGCACTTAAAATGAAAGTGAATGGGGCCAATCTGGAAATGTTTAAATACTCACTGTTTCAAAAGTATAGACACAAGACTTAAATAATATGTGTGTCAACATGATTTTAGTTACTGACCTTTTCTGTGTAATGTTATATCCAATATTATAACTTCTTTGCAATTACGATGTATAGCCATAAACCCGATAATCCCCATAAACGATAATCTGTTCTCCGTACACCAGGCCTCACAGACGAACTCAAGCAGAAGCTGGAGAAGAGACGGACCAGTCAAGAGTGATGTTGTCCTTGTTTCAGTCCCCAGACGCCGTCTCATTCTGTCAGTGCCTTCCAATAAAGACTTCTGTCCTGTTATGGACACGGATTCCCTCTAATCAACATTCTTCCTTCTATGTGACTTTATCAATTCCACTGTATTTGACTTTATCAACAGCAAACCGCAACGTGAGAGTACTTGTCCTGCCTCATGATAATGCAATTACAGAATTGAAGGTGTTTCAATATTCCCTCTATCTCTCTCTCTCTCTCTCTCTCTCTCTCTGTCCCTCTCTCTCTCTCTCTCTCTCTCTCTCTCTCTCTCTCTGTTGCATTAGTAATACCTCTTCATTCAGGGTTTCTACCTTGACAAAACCATGAGTCAAGCGGAAAGTAAGACTTCCAACATATTCAAGAAAGAAGCACAACTGGTCTTACAATGAAGGACTTCAAAGTATCACTGGTTTCAACTCATCACTAACTGTGAACTGAAGAAAACTGCCATGTATGCTCAGATAGAATGTCAATCTGGTGTTGTTCTGAATGTAGATCTCAGTTGATCTAATTGAAACTGTTATATTTTAAAATTTGAACGATGCTTTTGGACACCGTTTGCAAGAGAAAGACAGAACTCTTGACAACTAAAATCAATCATTTGAAAGCAACAGACAGTTGAGCCTTCTGGAGGTCAGTATTTCTCTGATTTGTAAGTGATTAGGTTAATAGGTTGTGAGATGGTTGCATTTGTGTTCCTGTTGAACATCTGTCGATATCGTTATTGGTTTCATGAACATTCGATTGTGCTACTGTGACTTTGTAGATATCTGATGTCATGTGATGTTAAAAAATTATTTCTTGTTATTATTTATAATTGTGATATTTATGGGAATTAAAGGGAAGGTTTTGTAGAAGTCATCAGCTGTTCTAGTTTTACATAAAGTGTCAATCCGCCAAATTATTAAACATAAAATGTTCCACCTACACTGCACTAAACATACTCCAGGAGAAGAGTTCTCTCACAAAAAACAGTAGTGTAAAGATTTTTTTGTCAGCTACAACATTACATTTGTATTCAAATGGTTATAAAACACGATTTGGCCATTTCTTTTGAAATTCACACATCTTTCTAGCCACCAATAGACCTTATTCATGCTAGCACCAGCTTTGCTAGCATCACCAATTTTATATTTACAGTATGAAGCTGTGTTGCTTATGCTGTCTGGAGATTTTTGACTACTGAAAGCTCTTGAAAATATGTTTTGTTTTGTTTTGTCAACACCCAAAAACACTTTAAACTGCAGTAGCCTACAACCCAATTTAAAATACTGTATGTTTGTCCTTCACAGCCTCGTTGTAATTCCCAAAGACGGCCTTGCTGTGAATAAGGTCTCCATCAAGTTTCGATCATTCAACGCATAACTCGCAGCCAATCAGAACGTTTATGCCTGAAGCGGGATTTTGGACCAATGAGATGTTACTGTTGGCTGGGCTACTCAGTGCGACGCAACCACGTGTTGCCGCGGCTCGCGGTCAAAATTCGAGAAATTATATACGGTTTAATCGCTTCTCGACTCCTCCTCCTCGACCAGGACGAGATGTTCCTGTTTACTGTTTGTAGTCGTTACGTAATTTCAACCATTAGAGGGCATCAGTACCATTCACAATTGATAGAAAAAATATCACATTTTACATCAGGAATAGGCCTACAAGGAATTGCCTCATAAGATTTTCTTTTAAAATGTTACGATTTATGGCCATTTCATAATTTGAATGGCATCACCAGGTTTGTATGATTTCAACTCCTGTAGTTGGTTTTAAAAATCCTTAAAAAAACACATCTGTCTGAGGTACTGTTAAATGTTTATAGATGTTTATTTATACTGTGGGCAAAATTGTCTCCAAAAGTGAGTTACATCTGATAAATCTTTAATTTGGGGACGTGATCAGACTGAACAATTATTTATAAATTAAGTAAATAATGTTTTTTTTATTCAAAACATTTAGTAGGGTTTGTCTGTAGGGTACAACGGGTCTAATTGTGAGGTAATTTGATATAATATTTAATAATTCTCAAACTGCTGCAGATTAGCTAATGAGAATCCCTGAAATTATCACATAAAATTTAAATGAAAAAAAAAACCCATATTTTTCATTTTCAGTTTAGCTCCAGGTGATTAAATAAAATAAAATAAAAAAAACTTTTTTAAATAACTTCAAAAAGTGAAAGAATAGCATTTGGGTCAAAATCTCCCCTTTTGCAGGGGACTAAATAAACCCCATAAACACATTGTTTTTATTTTAAGTGCAGTGAAGAGATCTGTTACGAAAAATGTTCAAAGTGGGCTAACATTGACTGATCTAATCACAATGGAGATTCATTTGTTTATAGAAAACTTGAGATGTTATGAAATGCTAAATGGGATTGAAATGAACAGGATATGATAACACTTTTTTTTGAAGAAGTTATTTTGAATATTATCTTAATTTGTTACAAAAAAAAATATTTTGGATAAATTTACAAGTCTTTCCTTATAAATATTGTCCCTATATTTACACAATATCACTATAACCCCCTTGTAGCATTTTATTCCAAGCATTTGGGCCTTCATTTGGGCCTTCAAACAACCCTCCGTTATTATTTATTTTCACACAAATTGTGTTCCTCCGTCAATATTAAATTAAAAGATATTTATTTTTCCAATCTTGATACACTTTGTGACCAGACAAAAAGCTAATTTTCCTTAATGTGTGCCTTAAGCCCCGTTGTACCCTTATCTCATTTATTTAAATACAATATACCTGAAATGTTCCCATTTTGACTGCTAGGTAAACAAGTGAGTATGTGTGGGTGTGACCAATCTATCTTCAATATTCTAATCTGACCAGTATGAAACAAGTTCTTCCTGATTGGCATGTTTGAAATTTGAACATGCACAAATTTTGTCGTAAATGTCTGTTTTTATTGTCCTGCTGTTTTGGTGGAAATAGGATGTACAATGAAGCTAAGGCACGAACCCTTATGTCTTGTTTTCTCCTTCAGTGTAAAGGGAAAAAGCTGTTTTGAACCTTTTTTATGTCAGGATATAAGATCAAAACATAATTAAACCTTTTGTGCACTTCAACAGTAAACCAGGTTTTCTTGAAAATCAGACCCTATCCTGCCCTACCAAGACAATACACCATTTCCTTGTTGTCTCTCTCTCTCTCTCTCTCTCTCTCTCTCTCTCTCTCTCTCTCTCTCTCTCTCTCGCTGACTCTTGTAGTGACTGGTTTTAGATTGAGGAGCTTTTAACAGCGTGTTTATCTTCTATTTTCTCACTGGCACAATAATGTCTTTCACATCACACTGCAGGATCTGAGCAGTTTAACTCTTTCTCAAACAAAGCAGCAGACACTATGCACTCCATTCACTGCGGTGCACTACAGAGACAGGACTCGCTACACACTTGTGCTTTCCTTGACTCTCAGACCACTTTGATTTGTTTGGCTTAGGAGGACTGGAGCAGTATGTGTGTGAGAGGGAGAACCACTCATGCAAGCACAGGAGAACTGAGAATCTAACTGAGAATTGGTTGTATGGTGAGTTGACCCACATTTCTCAAGCATTGAGTATTATTACGAGAACTTTGAACTGTTTTCTTCACACTGTATTTTCAAGAGGAACTGAGAGCACTACTGTAAGGCATTTTGTGGAAGTTTGTTTCCACACGTGGGAGATTTACAGTGATAACCATACTGTAAGTGAAGTATGTATGGTAAAGTTTTAAGAGTTTAAACAGGAAAACAGAAGTTATGACATAATGAAAAGTATGAAATTATGAACATAAATTGTCCTTGATTCCATTGAACATTTCCAAATCATGCTGGAATATCAGATTTTGCACAAACTTGTGAAGTGCATGCCATCTTAAGTGCCTGCTGTCATTGAAGTAAAAAAGAGGACATACCAAATGAGGGTATTTGTGTGTGAGAGTGGGCAGGTTTGCAGTAGCAATGGACTCAATTTCTAAAAATGAACAGCAAAACCTCTTTGTAGGAGCAATCTTAATAGTAAAAATTACAATTAGTAATCAAATTGTCTATTTTAGAGCTAGGGGGTCTAGTCGGAAACAATTATAGCCTATATTTGGAACTACAGATGTGAATGGGAAGTTCCCGCAAGAATATGTGTGTAAGCTTGTGTAAACGTGTGTGACGTAGTGAAATATGTGCAGTATTTAATCTCCAGCTCATATCCTCTTATATGTCAAAGGCGTGTATTGTTGTAAACATTACACTGTTGCAACCTGATAGTAAAATTAAGCAATCAATACTGGCTTTTCCATATTTTGGATGTTTTTTATTTCTAGATTCTGTGTATTGATGGTGGTTTAATACAGTATGTTGCGAGGAAATTTTGTTTTGTTAATTGCAATACATAATTCATAATTCACAAAGCTTTACCTGAGGATTTGTGTTGTCTACATGACTGGAAATGGTCCTACCATGATCAATGGAAACATGGGTAAATGCTTCATGCTGCAAAATGTATGTGTTTATAATTTTATTATGTGTGGCAACACATCATGTGCACTTGAAAAATCACTTTCAACAGCTTTTAAATGGCGAATGCTTACGTCTAGGAATAAAACGGGAAGTGTTCCTTTTAAGATGAAACTACACTTTATACAAGTGCATAGTGCATCATTTGGGTTACAGCTTAGGTCTAGTTTTAAAGTATTGAAGTTATCATTAATAATTAATTCCCCTATTGAGAAAACAAATGAGTATTTCTACTTCTGTTGTACACTGTTGTGCTCTATTGAAGGTATTGTGTCACGTACGGAAGCGGCAAAATGCTCAATGCTCAAAAATCCCATAGACTTACAGTACATTGAAGGAGGGACACACGCCATGTGGGTACCGCAATCAGGGTCATCATTTGGGCAGTGCAACCGGTCAGACTGCACCCCACCCTGCTATCAATACCAAGGGGGATCCCACTGCCCCCTCCCAGAATTTTAACTAGCTCTGGGCTCTGCCCAGGCTTGGGACAGCCCTGAATACAATATCTTAGAAACATGATGGTGGACTTTTTTGATGTGGGCCTGTTAGCAAACACCTAGCAACCACCCAGAGCACTATAGCAACCACATAGCAATGCAGTAAATACACTGCACAACAACCCACATAATCCTACATAGTTTAAATGACATTTTCACTTCTATTTTTAAAATAACATCCATCCAGCATTATTGGTCCTAGGTACTTGTGTACTCCTCTTTTATCATCATGACTAACAGTTTGTTAATTTTATGTTTTGGTTGCAAAATGTTTGCTGGTACATTGGCTCTTCCTGCCTCACAATGTCTGTTGGGTAACACCTGGTTGTGTCAGTACATTTCCAAAGAGTGCTTCTTGTGAAGATCAATTGTCTGAGGTTTATATTACACTTTTTTTTTGGCAGGTAAATGTAACGTTTCATACCTACTTTTAGCTTTTCAAATTTTTTTGCACCTAATATGAGCAAGCATCGCATATAATACAAATGCATATGTTTTGGTTTGTGAGTCATTTCATCTCAGGATGTGGTGTGAGGTTTTGTGTCTATGTGCTGTTCTTGCTTTTTTTGGTCCTGAGGATTTGAAAACAGAACTGTGTATCTCTGTCAAGGTCTCAGAGCAAAAGCTTTCATCATGCACATTAGCATCACTATAGCAGTGACATAAATACTGCTGCCAGCACCCTAGCCTCTTTACGCTTCTCTCTCTCACTCTCTTTCAGATGGTCTCACTGGGTTCTCTGATAGTTCTTTGAAGAGATTCTTTGCTGCTAAAGTCATATATCACAGTATGGAAGCGGTCCTGATTGAAAGAGGAGAGAAGGAAAGGATAAGAAAACTCTGACAGACAGACGGCAGAGGAATCTAGCACACTCTCACAGTCTTTCATACCGAAATCTCTGAGATTCTGACCGATTGTATATGTTGTAGTGGAGCGCTGGAGAATTTAAGGCATGTTTCTGCTGGCTGTTCTGTGCGTGTTGTACCTCTGGGGTCCAGCAACATTGACCGGGGGACTGGGATCGATACCAAACAGCATTCCACGGAAAACGGTGCCCATTACAAGTAAGTTTAACTTTTTCTCTTTCCTCGCAAAGTTGAATGTCTTTACACCATTGGAAAAAAGTAATGTGGCGATAACATGGCTCAATTATCAAATTAGGTAGTAATACCATGGACTTAAATATACATTGGCCCCAAAAAGTATTTGGACACTTATAGCACACTATAAAAATATATGAATTGTATTGTGTTAGGTACAAAATTTCAAATTAAGTGGCAGTACTGCAAACAAGCCTTTTGGCATTTATACTGTGTGTATATATATATATGGATGTATATATTTAAAAAAATCATCGATGTGCTATTTTTTCCTAAAATTGCATTATTTTTGTTGTTTCTAGGTAATGGATGCCGTTTGTTTCGTGAGGAGGGTGTTTGGAACTATACCACGATGCTTCTGAGAGAAGATCTGAACATGCTTATTCTAGGGGCCAGGGAAGCCATTTTTGCCCTCGACCTACATGACATTAGAGTGAAGAAGGCCATGGTAAGGTTATACATTTTTAGTTCTGAAGTTGTGATCATGATCATGTTGTTTTTTGTATGTTGTTACGTTAACCCTTAAATGCATACTTCTGTCTTTAGTGGCTGGGGACCTCATTCCACTTCCTTTACCTCATTCATATTTGGACCACTTTTTTAGTATTCCTCAAACTTTCTCTTATGAGTCATCTAACAATAAAAAAAATGGCAAAAATGTCAATATATATACTGTGTATACAGCCCTGATATATGCAGGATATATATATATTTTTTATAAACGTTTAAACCAAAAGTGTATTGGGTCTTTAGTGACTCAAGTGTTGCAATGTGTATTTTTTTATGATTATTTCATATCTGTTTAAGTGAACTATAACAATAGATCTATTTCTTTGCTTATTACAACACAATCGAGTAGTATATTCATACAAATGATTGCTATATCATGTTGATTTTCCAATGTTTGGTTCCCATTTGTATATACACATACATATTATACATGTTATTTGTTACTCAGGGTGGCTCTGTTGTTTCAGTGATTAAATTATATATATATAAAAATATATTCAGATAATTAAAATGCTTTACATTCCTGTAGCAGAAGAGTAAATCATTAATAAGGCCATACAAAAAGCAGCTTTAGAATACAATGTATTGTTTACTACCATATTATTGATCATAAGTAAATCATTTCACAACTGAATTTGTCAATCAGTTGTAGATTTATTATGAGGGCTTGTTTAAGGGCCCGTCAATTTACACCTGCGTCAGACGTCTCGGGTGTGTTGCGTCATAAGCATAAAATGTTTAGGTCACTGTGTCAAGTTAAATATAGTTTAATACTCAATCCTTAAACACATCTTGAGATCCCTAAGATCGCATTTGCGCTCCTTCGAGTGTTTTGAACGCAAGAACGTAACGCATTTTTGTGGATCGAGTAGTTACAGTGACGTGCGGTGATGTCTTAAAGAGGCTAGGCACTGAGATATGAAAGCCAGATTACCTGATTTATTGTTTAAGCTAATAATACGTAATAACAGTGAACGTTACGCACAAGTACGGCATATCAAGAAATGTAAAAATCAGGATGTATATCGTGTACTCTCTCTCTATCACAGACACACACACACACACACACACACACACAAGCGCGTAAACAGTGCACGTTACGCACAAGCGCGGCATATCAAGAAATGTATATGTATTTTATATATGTTTTATATATAATATATACGATTTTGTTAATATATCTTCATTAGATATTATTATACAAAATTCAGTAGTCAAAACACAGAACATATAACAGAACATAAGTTGTTTATTTTTTACAACATTATGTGCTTATTTTTTTATGTGCAATCTTCATCTATATAACAGAAGATACAATACAACAATCCTTTACCTTTTCATTGTGGTAGGTTATATACAGCTTCCTTTGCTCGTCAAGTGCAAGGTCGATCCGAGATTTTCCAAAGGTTTTCAGTGTAATTTGACACTGGATGTGAGCTGACGACTTTTCATGCTTGGTTAAAGCTGCGGGCAGGTTGTTCAAATCACAATATCCCGCTGAAGTCCAAACAGTCTTGACTGGTTGAAAAAAGCAGGCAGGGATAGCAGTACAGCCGCTGATTGTTAGCACAGCCACATAGCCAATCTTTTCTTACATACCAATCAGTTTGAAATGATCGGATAATTTTTGGGCCCTTTTGCTGTACTAGTCCATCTAAGGCTGGCGTAGACCTCCCTCTTGCAATTAACTCATATTTGGAATTAAAATCGAGCTTGGAAGTTGGAAAAAATTCTTAATTCCGTGATTACGGCCGGTGCTGTCATTTTGATTTTGAATTTGGCGGGGATTAGGCATGTACGCTAGATGTGGTGTAATGACGTTAGCTACGCAAATGTCCAGGAATATCTCGATTTTAATTGGTCCATGTCTGATACGTAACGGAGATGATTACGGGCATAACATATTTACAAAAGGCACAGCAGATTTGTGCTTTTTGCCGTTCATGTTAAAGAATACAGGATCGAAGTGCGCATGCGCAACATGGGTTTTCCGCGTGTCGTCTGCAATGAATGGACCGTAAAAGCACTGCTTATTCTACCATTTGTTTTTAGTTGATTATGCGTAACTGCTACATTTGTCATCATAACGTCTAAACAATTGGAATAACACACATATTGCATATATAAATCACAAGAATAAATACAAATACAAGTTTATTATTTAATAAACATTTTATTTTTGAATTTTGGCAGGGTAGGCAGTGCCTAGTTTGCCTACCCAGATCGCACGTCAGTGAGTAGTTACACTGCCTACTGAAGTGTTTTCTTCACTGTATAAACTGCGCGTTGCTCATACAGCTGAAATGTCACTTACTGCCCTCTGGAGTAAACAGGTGGTACTACAAGTTTGCATTTCTCAGAAATCTTCCTTATTATGGTCCGTGGGCATGCGATTAATTGCGTAAATTTTTTCAACAGCCCTAATATATATATTTATATATATATGTCATTGCTATTTGATAAAGAGGCAACATGGAAGTAAACTATAGCAAGTGTAACATATGAACAGTAATGATATGTCTAGTGACCTATGGGTGTCTATGTAGACTCAATAAGTGCCTCAGAAAATACATATGTATAGCGTATGTGTTATATGTAGCTCAATATGTGTTTGACAGCCAGTTGAGTCTCATAAAATTTCAGCTTGGAACTAATGAATCCCTTTTTCTCAGTTGTGTCATTATCTCCATGATATATAAAAAACAAAACAGGGTATTTTGTAGATTCATTTGTGATAGAGATACGTGTTGAGTCAGTGTATAGTAATATTTGGCAAATCGCCCTTGCCTTTAAGGGTTCAAGAAAGAGTTATTTTTCTTGCTGGCTACAAGTGTGAACTCGGCTGTCTTAAGTCTTCATGGTTTCTTATTACATTCACAATGGTGGCTCTCAGTATATAAATGATGAGCTAATGGATGAATCTCACCAAATCTCTTACAAACATGTCTGGGCTATATTTCACACCAAAAACAAAAGAAAGAATCTAGTGTTATATTTTGCTTAAATAAAATTGACTACTTTTAGGACCATTAAGATGATTTGCATTGTGACAGTTAAGCACATTGTCAGTATTGTTGTGTACATCATGACAGCATTTGCTCATTGAAATAAAAAGATTATAAATAACACAATAATACAATACACTATAATACAGTGAAAGAAAATAACTTAATAAAAGTAAGGAAACACAACTTATGGGATGTGCTTGGTTAGAAAATAATTCAATAAAAAATTTAATAATAATTAATAAAGAATAATGAACTTAAAATAATTATGTCTTATTTATTAAAGGTCCTTATTTTCTTCGTATAAATTATTATTTCTTATTTTCTTCATTTTGACATCAGTGTGAAGTGTGAGCTGCCTCTTTTCTTGAGATCCAGCCTTGTTGTAGTATTTTAAAAGTATTATAAATTATTTTTGGTATTTAGGGGTGATGTTATGTTTTATTTATTCTCGTCAGGTGAGCTGGCCAGTCACAAGCCTGCAGCAGAAGGATTGCTCTAATAAGGGAAAGGATCCTGAGGTGAGCTTTAAGTCTTTTTTTATCCTTTCATTTTCTCATACAAAACAATTAAAAAAAATTTTTTAATACCAATTATTAATGTCTTCATATAAAACATTTTTAATAGGAATGAATTTCCTGACAGACACAGTTATATCTAAGCAACATACCAGAAAGTGCATCCTGTGTGTAGAGATGACAACGTCAGCAGATATCAAAAATATATAAAGTGTATAAATTAGAATCCAACCGATTAGCTTATTGATTCGAAGAACTTTTAGCCAAATGTAGGAAGAGGAAGTGTTTGCAACAGTTTGGTTTGACATTGTGGTCAAAGGGTTTAGTAAGTGTTTTTCTTTGTAAATGACATGGCGCATATTTGCTTCCTTTCTGAACATAATTATTTATTTTAAAGAATGACTGCAAAAACTATATTAGAATTATTCATAAAAGGGAAGATGGCAGAATGTATGTTTGCGGAACCAAAGCATTCAACCCAACCTGCGACTACATGGTGAGTGTCACCTAGTGTTAGTAATTATACATGTAGAGTGCTCAATATACAGTTACAGTGTTTACAATGTTGCATGAAATGTTCTCTCAGTCTTATGCTGATGGTAAACTGACTTTGGAGAACAAACAAGAGGATGGAAAGGGAAAATGTCCATTTGATCCTTCTCAACGATACACATCTGAGCTGGTTGGTATGTACTTCCTCTGTTTTTACATCATTTTGAAAGGGGAAATTAGTGAAATACACTCCCAATAGTTAGCAGATAAGCATGTAGTACCTTGAATGAACATTAAAAATATACTACAATCACACTTTCGAAAGTATATACGTAACACTTTTATACATGTTAGCATGAAACAGGAGTGATAGTTTTATGCAATCTTTCAACTCATGACCATGTAATGTCTGTAACTTTCACATGATATCCACACAAGATTATCAGAATGTGACAAGACAAAACTATCTATAAAACACTGTTGTAGAAAACTCCACTTACAAACATTACATCAGTAGCTCATAGCCACAAGTTCCTCTACGGTTCATACATTGCCTGGCCATATAAAAAGTCATGTAGTCGGCTGGTGCGGGTCCTGATGCTGCGATACCGCCTGCCTGATGGTAGTAGTGAGAGCAGCCCATGGCTTGGGTGGCTGGAGTCTCTGATGATCCTCCGAGATTTTTTCACACAATGCCTGGTGTAGATGTCCTGGAGGGAGGGAAGCTCACCTCCGATGATGTGCCTGCAGTTCGCACCACCCTTTGCAGGGCTTTGCGGTTGTGGGCGGTGCTGTTGCCGTACCAGGCTGTGATGCAGCCAGTCAGGATGCTCTCTACAGTGCTGGTGTAGAACCGTATGAGGATGTGGTGGTTCATTCCAAATTTCCTCAGCCGTCTCAGGAAGATGAGGCGCTGGTGAGTCTTCTTCACAACGGCCTCAGTGTGGACGGACCATGTAAGTTCCACAGTAATGTGGACACCGAGGAACTTGAAGCTGCTGACTCTCTCCACTGGTGCTCCATTAATGGTGATGAGGCTGTGTCCTCTGTCTTTCCTCCTGAAGTCCACCACAAGCTCCTTGGTCTTACTGACATTGAGGGAGAAGTTGTGCTCCTGACACCATCATGTCACAATTTGAGCCCAATGAATCTAGGCATTGTCTTCCTGGAGTATGCCTGTGCAGTCAGTGAAGAAAAAATTTATTGATGGGATAACCTGGTCATTCAGTACATTCAGGTAGTCAGCTGACTTCATTTCATTGCAGCGTAATGTTGAAGACCCTAGACCAGATCAATTGAAGCAACCCCAGATCATAACACTGCCTCCAGAGGCTTGTACAATGGGCACTATGCATGATGGGTGCATCGTTCCATCGCTTTGGTATAGGGTAAATCTGGACTCATCAGACCTCATGACCTTTTCCATCGCTCCACAGTCCAATCTTTATGCTCTCTACCAAATTGAAGTCCTTTTTCCGATTAGCCTCACTAACAAGTGGCTTTCTTGTGGCCACACAGCTGTTAGTCCTAATCCTGTAAATTATTGTCACATTGTGCATGTGGAAATGCTCTTAATATAATTAAACATAGTTGCAAGTTCTACTGTCAATTATTTATGATGTGATTTCACCAAGAATTTTAGTGATCTTCGATCAGGATCATTCAAGATTTTTTCCCGACTAATTTATTACTTAAGAATTAATGCCAGAGGTTTGACAAAAACACAAGCTTCACCTGTCATCTTTCAGACACCGCAGAACCCAATAGATCTCCATTGTTTTTGCATTATTTTTGTAAATGTGTTTCCTGTTATTTTTTACAAATTGATGAGCGAGTCCAAATTATTTTCCGTGGTTATCAAAAGCATGCCTAAGATGCTGTCTATAGAGCTAATTAGCAGTAATTTTTGAGTGTTAATTTGGCATCTTAAGTGTTTAACATCATTCTTAGGCATCTTTGTATTTCTCTCTTTTGTTCTTTCCCTATTGCAGATGGAGCGCTGTACTCTGCCACTTCAATGAACTTCCGGGGCTCAGAGCCAGTAATGATGCGCAGCTCAGAGGAAACCATACGAACAGAGTTCACAAGCACCTGGCTCAGTGGTGAGATATAAATATTTATTGTAGCATTCTTGTCAACTTTCATGAACAAGACGTTTTTGCTAACAGAAATGTCACTGGATGTTTTTTTCTTTTCATCCCATTTTTTGTCAACTCTGTGATATCAGCAGTTTCTAAAACACAAATCACTCCCTCTGACACCAACACCCATTTCTTCCCCATTCTGAGGTTTGTTGTGACCTCTTGTCCTTATCTATGTGCTTTTATGCAGTGAGTTGAAGCCACAAAATGGGCAGATCAGATGTATAGTTGTATCCAAAAAAGAATCACACTAGGTTTTTAAGCATGCAAAATTACTTCTGACCTTGCACTGATGGGCAACAGGATATACAGGGTTGGAGAGTAACGGAATAAATGTAACGGGATTACGAATTTAAAATACAAAATATTAAAAACTGTATTTCACTACAGTTACAATTTATATCATTGGTAATCAGAATACAGTTACATTCAAAAAGTATTTTGATGTCTGAAGAGATTATTATTGTAATTTGTTTCATTTAATATTTAGTCTATTCAGATGTAAAACATTTATTTATATAAATGATGTGATCCAAAGTGCATTTGAACAGCGGTGAAACACTTTCTTATGATGTGTTACATTCATACGAGCAGACAGAGAAGTACGTTTGGAGCAGAATAAATAGAAATAAACCTAGTTTAAATTGTCATGTGAACTTTTAGCTTTATAATTAGCTAAAATGCTATTTC
This sequence comes from Xyrauchen texanus, assembly GCF_025860055.1. Taxonomy (NCBI): domain Eukaryota; kingdom Metazoa; phylum Chordata; class Actinopteri; order Cypriniformes; family Catostomidae; genus Xyrauchen; species Xyrauchen texanus. The sequence continues at coordinate 43,300,005 of NC_068284.1, forward strand.
TAGCCATGCTATTTATTTTCTATTTTTTCTCTCTCTCCAGTTAGATCTTTGATATTAGGGCAAAAATCATATTCTTGATAATAATTTTTGAATTGTTTTCCTGTAAAAATATCTAAAAATCCTTAAAACAAGATCAGTTTGATTGATCTTGTTTTAGAAACAACACTGCAGAAGATATTTCGGTTTTTCAGAGAATGTATTTTTAACATGTGTATTTTGTCTTACTGTACTGGCAGAGTTTTTATAGTCAAAACAAGTGAAAACAATCTACCAGTGCTGAAGAAGTAATCCAAAGTATTTTTTTGACTACAAATTGCATTTTACAGCATGTAATCTGTAGGATAAGATGGTACCATGTGACAAAATGTTGCTTAAATACATTAAAGAAAACTTGAAAATATCTTAGAAACATGAGAATTACTATGATTTTTGTGTGTTTTGCTCTCTATTTGTGATTATACTTAAAGGCACTTAAAATGTTCTTACTGCAGCTAATTTGGCTTTACAAATGCCATCCACGTGGGATAACCGATAAGACCAGTTATATTTTTAATGTCACTAAAGTTGTCGCAAAAGCGCATTCATGTACACTATTGAAGCCGAGTAGAACAGCATTACATTTATGCATTTGGCAGACGCTTTTATCCAAAGCGACTTACAGAGCCCTTATTACAGGGACAATCCCCCCGGAGCAACCTGGAGTTAAGTGCCTTGCTCAAGGACACAATGGTGGTGGCTGTGGGGATCAAACCAGCAACCTTCTGATTACCAGTTATGTGCTTTAGCCCACTATGCCACCACCACCTGGCTGTTGACTCGTAACATGTCACATTTTAAAACAAGAATAGAGGGATCAATAAATTATAAAACATTTATTGCAGTTGCCTGTATTCATGTAATCCATACAAAGTTACTGAAATTTGATTAAAGTATTTCATTTTTTATGTAATTACAAGTACTTGATTTTTGTAATCTGATTACATAATAAAGATTACCTGCAATCAGTTACTACCCAGCACTGGTTATTAATGATAAATAAAATTTTTAAATATATTAGCTACTGAATTTCCCGCAACACTGAAATCATGCTGTTTTTCAGTTCTTTATTCTCCTGTTTTGTGCCAAGAAGTCAATATCTGACCAGTAGATCCTCAGTTGTCAAACATCTTTTTGCCAACAGGTTTGCAGGTCAGAGTTCACCAAACGTGAACTTTGCTTCACAGTAAAAGATTAAACTTCATTGCACGTGCTCACACCTACAATCTCCCACTTTTGCATGCTTATGAATGCAAGTGTATGGAACACAGTTTATTTGACCACACTTTTAATGATTGTTTGACAAGAGAAATTCACTTTATATACAGGAAAATATCACTGATATTTGAAGGATCTCATGATCTCTTTGTGTTTTGTTTGATTTGCCATTTAAGAACCTAATTTTATCCACATGGCTCACATACCGGAGGGAGAAGAAAGTACGGAGGGAGACGATGACAAGATTTACATCTTCTTCAGTGAGACAGCAGTGGAATATGACTCTTACACCAAGGTGGATGTGTCTCGGGTGGCACGCGTATGCAAGGTAATCACCCTTAGAGTCATAGATCTGTTGTCAGATGTATAGTCTGAGGAAACCTGTAAGACCCATTCATCAACTGGCATTTGTTCTTAAAGATGTGTACATCCAAAGGCAGACAGAAACATAATACTACTGCCGTACTTGAATACAATTGCACTGAATACTTTCGAAAGAAATTGTGGAAAGGTGTGCACCAAAGATGGCGCCATTGTGTGTGGCTTGCCGTCTGTCACTGTCATTGCTGTGTGTGTTTTTGCTGTTTGTCTTGCTTTTTGCTCGGGATGTCGATTCCCTGCTGGTGTATGATCGCCAAACACTACTGGATTTGCGATTTTCTGCTGAAAATGTAGTAAAATTGGATGATGGTGGACGTGAAACCTTGCCCCCGCTCCTGGCGAGGTTCCCGGCTCACCTTTGGCACACCCCGGCTCCACCTTCTCGGCGTGAGCGCCAAAGAAAGCGCCCCTGCCGCCGGGGAAATCGTAGTGGCCGGCTGGTGAGGTTGAAGGCCCGTCTTGCATGGTGTTCTAGGCCTTTTTGGACTGAGTTTGGAGTCGTGACTAGCCTCGTTATTCCTCGGCGCTCGCTGGACCCTGTCGGCGCCTGGCGGATACCTGTCGTCGGCCCGGAAGAGGTGTTCCAGCCCCGCGGCCCCTGCTCTCCTCGTCCCCGCTGGCGCGGAGTCAATCACAGCAACTTGCGGTCTCTGTGTCGGGTATAAGAGTCATTATAAATGTAAGCAGATATTGCTGTCATCCGCTTTCAGCAGCTTTGAGCTGAGTTTATTTGAGATTGGTCGCTCTCACACAGTGTTGTGTGTTGTGGTCTATCGGCCCCCCAAGTACAATAAGGACTTTTTTAATTATTTTTCTGATTTTCTGGCTGAAATCATGCCTAAATATGATCGTGTTCTTATTGTTGAGGATTTTAATGTTCATGTGTGTTGTCCTGATAAGCCAATGACAAAGGGTTTTCTAAACCTCATTGATTCTTTTAATCTTGTGCAATCTGTGTCTGGACCCACACAAGAACATGGACACACACTTGATCTTGTTTTATCATATGGTTTGCCTGTTCTTAATCTAGAGATATGTGACGCAGTGTTTTCTGACCATATGCCTGTATTATTTGAGACTGCTCTTGCCTGTCATACAGTTAAACCTCGCACTGCTGCAAGGCGCTGTCGCATGATTAACCCTTCCACTGCTGCTCAGTTCTCGGCTGCTTTCAGTCAGAACACCATCACCCCTGAGTCTGTATTGCACACAGAAGAGCTTAGCTCATGGTTTCAATCCACCTGCCAAACTGTTTTATACACTGTGGCTCCATTAAAATCCAGGAAGCCTAAAACTAAATCTGAGCCCTGGTTAAATGACATAACTCATGCTGCCAGACGTGAGTGCCGTAGAGCTGAGCGCAAGTGGAAGAAGGACAAACTGCAGGTGTCTCTTCAAATGTTAAGGGATTGCTGGCGTCATTTCCAGGAAACTGTGAAAGATGCCAAAAGAAAACATTTCACAGATATTATTCTGGCAAATAGTCGCAAGCCTCGTGTTTTGTTTAACACCATTGACTCACTTTTAAATGCACCACAGAATGTTTGTATGGAGGCATCCCCTGCTATGTGTGAAAATTTCCTTTGCTTTTTTATTGATAAGGTCACTTCTATTAGGTCTCAAATTGCGACTTCAGCTTTAGACCCTTCAATTTCTGTCCCTTGCTCGGTTGTTTTTGATCATTTTGAGCCGGTGACTTTTTCTTTTTTAGAGGAGGTAGTTGGTCACTTGAAGCCCTCGGGTTCTCCAAATGATGCTGTTCCCCCTCGACTATTTAAGGAGGTTTTCCCCACTGTAGGACCATCTGTTGTTGCAGTTATAAACAGTAGTCTGACCTCGGGTGTGGTCCCTGAAATTTTGAAACATGCAGTGGTTCAACCTCTGATTAAAAAACCTGCTCAGGATCCGTCAGTTCTTGCTAATTTCAGGCCTATTTCCAAATTGCCCTTCCTTTCAAAAATCCTGGAGAAGATTGTGCACAGTCAATTATTGGTCTTTTGGAAGAACATAATATACTAGAGGTTTTCCAGTCCGGCTTTAAAACCTTGCACAGCACCGAAACCGCTCTTTTAAGAGTTTTTAATGATATCTTTTTAGCAACTGACTCTGGCGACTGTGTTATCCTTGTGCTTTTGGATCTAACTGCTGCATTTGACACAGTGGATCATGAGATATTGATTTCACGTTTAAGGCAGTGGGTGGGCATCAGTGGCATGGCACTGGAGTGGTTTAGGTCATATATAGCGGATCGAACTTTTTGTGTCAGCATAGGTGAATTTGTATCCTCCACTGCTCCTCTCTTGTGTGGGGTCCCACAGGGCTCAGTCCTCGGCCCTCTACTTTTCTCTTTGTATTTGCTTCCACTTGGTTCCATACTTAGAAAGTACGGCATTTAATTCCACTGTTATGCAGATGACAGTCAGATTTATGTACCTCTTAAAAAGAAAAATGATAACTCTGTTGGACAACTACTCAATTGTCTCGATGACATAAAGGCCTGGATGGCTCTGAACTTTTTAAATTTTAATGATAAAAAAACAGAAGTGATGGCTTTTGGAGGCACCACTGGGACCCCGCCTGTAGATTTGGGCTCCTTGGCACCCTATATTAAATCTAACATTACAAATCTAGGAGTTAAAGTGGACCCTGAGCTTAAATTTGACAGTCACATCAAAGCTGTTGTCAAATCAAGCTTCTTTCATTTGAGGCAGCTGGCCAAATTAAAGCCAATTCTGTCAAGACAACATTTTGAAACTGCAATCCACGCCTTTGTGGATTACAAACTACACGGCTGGACTATTGTAATTCGCTATATGTGGGGGTTAGTGGGTCCTCCATCACCCGTCTCCAGATGGTACAAAATGCAGCAGCACGTCTTTTAACAGGCACACGTAAACATGAGCACATTTCCCCTATTTTAGCTTCATTACATTGGCTGCCTATTCAATTTAGGATCCATTTTAAAATTCTGTTATTTGCTTTTAAATCTTTAAATAGTCTTGCCCCGCCATACCTCTCTGAGCTTCTACACTCTTATAAACCCGTCCGCGCTCTCAGGTCAGATGATCAGCTGCTCCTGACTGTGCCTAAAACTAAGCGTAAGCTCAGAGGGGACCGTGCCTTTGCTGTGTCTGCCCCTAGACTATGGAATGATCTGCCTTTGCATGTAAAGCAGGCCTCTTCTTTATCTGTTTTTAAAACCCTTCTTAAAACCCATCTTTTCTCTGTGGCTTTTGACACCTAGTAAGAGGTTGATTTTATTTACTTGATTGTATTTGTTACTTTGTTTTTATTGTATGGTTATTAATTGTACATATGTTTATGTATATTTTTCTGTACAGCACTTTGGTCAACTTTGGTTGTTGTAAAGTGCTTAACAAATAAAGTTGGTATGGTATGGTATAATAGTGTTTCCTGTCTATGCAACATAGTCCCAAAAATGACATCATCTTGTCCTTCACAGGGAGACTTAGGTGGACAAAGGACACTGCAAAAGAAGTGGACATCATTCCTGAAAGCGAGGCTTGACTGTCCCATTCCAAACACCAACCTGCCTCTTCTGGTTCAGGATGTGTTCAACTGGTGCCATGGCAACTGGACCACCTGTGTTTTTTACGCTGTCTTTACCCCACAATCGTGAGTTTGATTCTTAAGCTCTTTGACTCAATGGATGGCTAATGTTTAAGGAGAAAAACGATTATTTAGGAGGACAAGTCTAAATTTGCTAAGTAAAACTCAAGCAAAATAGTATATAATGAGCATTCACAATGAATATGTCTTTGTGTCTGTCTGCCCTCTTTTACCATTGATTTCTATGTAAACATGCATTAGGCAAACGTCTTTGGCTGGCTATGCTTTCAGTGTCTCACACTGGAGCACCCAACCCAAACATAACCATAGCTTTTTCTTCTTCGTCTTTTTATATTTGGTTTAAAAAGCCCCTAAGTTTCTATATATAACATTTCACACTCTATTCAGCAAATCAATGTCCAAATATAAGGTAACATGGTCTTTAGGGCGATCAAGCTTAGTAAAATACTTACTGTAACATAATTGATGTGGTGTGTTTGACTGGCAGGGACTCCTCGCAACACTCTGCAGTATGTGCATACAGAATTGAAGACATCAGGAGAGTGTTCTCGAAGGGCAGATTTAAGAATCCTGTTACCGTGGATATGTCGTTTGTGAAGTGGATGATGTACACTGGCGATCTACCTGATCCACGACCCGGAGCAGTGAGTCTTTTGTTCATTTACCGTTTAACTCATTCAATAATACTGCTAATCAATCTAACTTTCCCTCACCTTTTTTTTCTTACATAATAGTGCATTGATAATCATGCCAGAGAAATGAGCATCACCAGGTCTACTGATCTGCCAGACAAAACGTTACAGTTTATTAAAGAAAAGCCTTTGATGGACCAGCCAGTCAATCCCTTTGGAAGGGGCCCTCTGCTGGTGAAAAGAGGTGCTGCTTTCACTAGAATTGTGGTGGCCACAGCAATAGCCGTGGATGGGAGCAACCATCAAGTCATGTTCATCGGCACAAGTAAAGATCCCTCGTGAATATGTCTGGTCAGACACATTATTGAGTGCATATTATTTTAGTCCATTTCTGCCCAGAAGAGCAAGACTGCACATTTTAAAATGGGTATATATCTTAAAAGTTAATTTTATCAACATTTGGAGTACACTAGCATATATGTAAATAGAGAAGTCTTCAAAGTTTACAGACAAAACCCACATTTTTACTTCATGGGATTTTTAAGACCACAAAGTGTCTGCATTGCCTTATCAAAGCTTATTGTTATTTCTTTAAAAGAAAGTCTATTAAGGATTGAATGAAATGCATTCTCAAAAGGTTCATTTATACTATTAAACACTTTCCAATACTGTTGTTATTCATTAACATTAGTTAACATGCAATAGCAAGTAGCTAATCATGGTTCATGGTTGTGATGTAAATTAAAGGTGGTTGACTTTTTTTTTTTCATCATCTCTATTCCTTCAATATGTCCCACCCAAATGTCCTGTTTCCAAAGGAAATATGTTAAGCCATTTCATGGGGTCTTTAAGCTCTTCAACTGTGTAAGCTTGTGTTTTTTTTCTCCATTGTGTTGTGTTTTGTACAGAGAGCGGTTCAGTTTTGAAAGCTGTGAATTATGATGGAGAGATGGTCATAATGGAAGAGATACAACTGTTTGAGCCTTCAGAACCTGTTAAGATCTTACGACTTTTGAACACCACGGTAACAAACAGACTTTTTCTCTAGTACATAGTTTCTAACTGAATTGTTATAGCATGGTACTAAAAACATGTATATCTCGAATGCACTGTAAGTCAAAGTGTCTGAGAAATGCATAAATGTCAGTTTACTGTGTGTTTATTTTCAGTATGTCACTGTGCTCTATTAGAGGAATATTTTTGGTTCAGATATAATATGTTCAACTATGGCATGAATCAACATTGTGTGTGGTAATCGCACAGATAATGTCCATAGACATTCATTTGAAAGTAACAATAGCTAATAGCTAATCTTCCTGTGTGTGTGTAATGTTTTCGCAAAAACAGCTCTATGTGGGTTCGGAAGTGGGCGTTGTGCAGATGCCTATAAATGAATGTGTGCGATACCACAGCTGTCTGGACTGCGTTCTCGCCAGGGATCCGTACTGTGGCTGGGACCTCAATTATAACCACTGTGCTACCATAAACAGCACACAGAATGCCAGGTAAAAAATTATATATTATTTACATATACAATAAAACCAGTGAGTTTGTGAAGTCCTAGACCCTGTCAAGAACTTATCCATGTAACCCCAAAACAATGTTATAAAAAATGTACTTTAAGGGACAATATTTGCCACCTGGATTTTGATTTTCAGGGCATTTTTTCTACCTTTATGTGTGCAAGTTTTTCTAACCATATAAAACAATCAGCATCTCGTCTATGTTAAATACATAAATGTAATTCATTAAAACAAATCCTCAAGATTGAGACTTCATTACTTCCTATCCTTAAACTTAAATCAACATAAACTCATATTTGAATGCGATAATATGTATAAATAGGACTATAATAGAGACTTAAGAACTATATCAAATGTTACAAATAAAAACAGAAAACTTAAATGCAGGGGCATTTTTTACCAACACATTTTGAATTTCAGGGGCTACATTACTAAATATGAATCTGTTAATAAAATAAAATAATAAAAATGTCACATTTGAAACCTAAAATGAAAAAACTGACCTGGAAATTAAATAGATTTTTATGACGATTAATATTTTTTATGTTGTGAAGAATACAAAAAAACAAATTTTATAGTACATTTATAGATTTGTCACAGTTTGTTGAGGCAGGAAAAAAGAACAAAAATACAAACCAAGACACCCACAAACAGAATGATAAACTCAAAATCAAATCAAAACAACAATGTAACTAACTGAAGTGACAGACTAGCACCAACCGACTGGGAAGACACAAATCCACAAAACAATCTAGCACAGGACTGAACACGAGAGGAGCTATTTATATATGGGGAAGGAACTAAGGAGGGTACCGAGGGAAGGCAGGTGAGGCTAATGAAATAATAACAAGGTAACAAGGGGGCGGGGCCTAGGTGTGAGACAGGAGAGCACATGGCAAACAATCCTAACAGAAGCCATGTGCTCACACTAACAAAAGAGCACATGCCGAATGAAAACAATCATGCGCCATGTGCTTGGATTAGTCCCACTGCATAAAAGACAGACAGAAGAGTGTATAGCAACAGAACTGAATCTGAAGCCATGTGCTCACAAAGACATGGAGCATGAGTGTCCGGATCCCGACACCAGATCCGAAACTGAAATAGACAGAAGTCAGGATCCAGATGCCATGCTCCTAACGTGAAACACAAAATGGACAGAATAGCGCATGTCAAGGAAATTCAACCCCAAGCTGTGCGCTCACACAGAAACACAAAGACAGACAGAGCACATGGACAGGAAATAAACCATGAACCATGTGCTCAACACAAACACAGAACAAGGATGTCAGGATCCCATCACCAACCAATAAACATAACTGAAAAAGGTGAAAGGATCCTGTGTGTCCTGGACATGTTTTCATGAGATTCAGCAAATCACCCTTGAGTTTGTTTTCTTTCTAGACCATTACTAATACTGCTGTTAGCATATTTCTCATACATGCGTAATGTTTTTCCTTCCACAGCACTGTGATTCAGAGTTTGAGAGAGGGAAACGCCAGTCAGTGTTCTCCATTAGGTTTGTAATAGATCCCATAGTATTGACAGTGTATGTCCTTGTAGACAAATGAAAAGTTACAGCTAGACCCAAACCTTGTGTTACAGGTAACAGTAAGACAGTGAACATCTCATTTTTCCCCGGCAATTCCGTTAAGCTGTGGTGCCAGCTGTATTCCAACCTGGCACAGGTGAACTGGCAGGTTAACGGACGACCAATCACCTCCTCAAACACCTTCCAGATCCTCCCAGACAGCTTGATGATCTTAAATGCCTCTGGAGACGCCAGTGGCCTCTACACCTGCAGTTCCATAGAGACCATCTCCCATAGGAAATACGAAACCCAGCATGCAGCATATGATCTTAGACTGTGGTCAGGATCCGGGACTACAGCATCACTACATCAACTTCATAATACACAGCACACCCTAGTGGTCATAGTGGTATTATTATCACTAGTATTGGCTGTGCTAGGAACTTGGAACCTGTACAAGGGTCATTTAACTTTGCCATGTTGTCATAGGAGGGTTAAGGATGCAGTGAACAAGTGCGAAGAAGAGCACCTCTCCCCTAACCAGGCTCAAAACCCTAAACCAGCATCATCAATGGACAACCTGAACAGCAATAACAATTCTAGCCGCCAGCAGTATTCTGACTCTAGAGAAACAGACAGACTTTCAATCATTGTTGGTTCGTCTGGTCAGGTATTACTTAAATATATAGACGATGAATCTGATATTTGAGTTTGTCTTTATGCACAATGCAAATAATTAGCCATTTATAAGCAGACCAAGCCCACTTTTGTTGGTTTCTCTTTTGCAACTAAAAACTCTCACTAAACTTGTTTTCAGATTCACTTTGTGTCCTTGATGAATCCAATCCTTGACTACTTATGCAATATTTCACAACAATGGGTCCTATGAACAAAGGAAAAGATACAGAGGTGCTAAGATAGTGATTTTGTGCAGCCAGGCCTTTTTTTGTCATTTGTTTTACATTGAATATTTTCAATTACATTTTGGCCAGTTATTCTGGTTAAGAACCACCAACTTATCTTAAGCCTATACTTTGTTTCCGCTGTGCGAATAAAGCAGCCTGGGAGAATGAAGCCTGTGTTTATACTACGCATGGCATTGTTTTAAAATGAGTTTGCTGAGAGTGAACTCGGAGAGACGGGCTTCAAAGTTATCCATTTTTATCATTAAGAATGGCATGTCCAAAGTACACCCACGATTAGTTTAACTAATCATCAAAACTCTTCGACGAAGTTCTAAGAATTTCGAGGATGTACGTGAACAGGAGAAATATCCCTAATTGAACACCTTAGCAAAACAATAATGTCAGTGCATTTAATGAACAATTTAGGTGAACTAAAATAACCCCCGTTCACCAATTAAGTATAAAATAGCCTTTAGACAGAGACCGTCTGACTAAGAGGTAAAGCAAACAACTACAGTTCTTGCTTTGTTTTTATGTGCCGCTTGGGGCAGGATTAGCGGAAATAGATTACACAAAACTAATATACCTGGTGTATACAGTATATGAAAAAAACTCATTCAAAATAATGGCTTTGCAGACTCGTTGTACAGAAATGACTAAAGACAGAGGAAATGTATATACACGTGTGTAAATAAGTATGTTTGTGAATATTTAGTTCCTATAGTATGTCCTGTCTAATTACGACAACCCATGTTTTCCAGTTTCGTTTTAACATTGCATTGGCTAAACAATCAAGATATATAACAGTTAAACCTATTGAACATACTATACATCTATCACTTCAAATCTATCATGTCCAATTAAATATTGTGTTGACCCTGACTAGGTTCCATACTGTCTTTGATGTACTTTGTTGTTGTGTGTTTTGTTGTTAAATGTCTTTTACCAAGAAAAAACATTGTCTAAATTGACTTGATGTAAGAAATCTTCAAAAGAGCACAAAAAGGAATTCCATGCGAACCACAGCTACAAATTTGAAAACAAATCACCTTTAATGTATCATCTCAAAAACATTTAAAATAATTTTATTTTTCAAGAAAGATGAAAAGAAACTAAAACAAGTTCTTTAAAAAGGAATCAAATGCACTAGCCAAGTGCCTGCGAAATGGAAAATGTCTTTAACCTTGAAAATACAGGTCTGTCCCATTGAAAACCTGTTCTTCCACTAACGGGGATGTGTGTGTGTGTGTGTGTGTGTGTGTGTGTGTGTGTGTGTGTGTGTGTGTGTGTGCCATGGAAACACAAATATTCAGGCATAGAAACTCTGGAACAATTACATTACACAGCAAAAAGATGGATATTCACTGTGCATCACACATTGAATGCTATAAAATCCATTTAATGAGCGTAACAGAACCAAACTATTTACCAGTAATTACTTAAAGGGATAGTTCATCCAAATGTGGAAACTGAGCCATCCCTTTAACACACAAAGACAGCAACAGAAACGGCACATTTGTCTTTAACGCCTGTAGCGATATCTCTTAAAGTGGAACCACAGCTGAAAAATTCCATTGGCGAACTGGCAGCGGAATCCATGGCGATGGGAATACTCCCATTCTCGGTTTACAATCTTAAAGGCAATGTCCTCATACGGTGGTCCGGCGTGGAAACACAGAATCCCAAAGTCCTTGTTGTCAGAGGAAGGCTCCAGGAAGTACTGCGGTGTGGAACGTTTGTCAATGAGATCGGGGTAGAAGATGTTGAACTTGTATCCCTGGACGATTTTGGGTGGCGGGTTGTCAAAGTCGTAATGCGTCTGGTTGTATTTGTTCCATTCGAAGCCGGTGTGAACGCGATTAAAGAAGCGAGGTTTGCGTGGACGATATTTATCGGCCCACAGGTACATTTTTCCTGTCAAAGGCATTTCCACGCTGAACTGGGCTTCGTCGTTGCCCATACCCTCTTTAGCGCGACGCACAAACGCATCCTCCGCACTTTCATTTGCATCACCTTTATGAGAAAAGGGAATAAATGTTGCAGTGGAATTAGAAACGGTATGAGACATGTTACATGCTTAAGTTTAATATGTAGTGTTTTGTTCAAAATACTTAAAAGAATTGACAAAAGAAATGGGTTAAACTTGCCTTAGAACACACCATTAACAATATTCCCAATGCAATAGAGGTGAACAATTTCAAAGCATGTGGTCTGTAATTTCACTATGGTATGAAATGTATGATGTAATGGCGAGATACGCACCTGTCACCTGCAGCTGTCTGCGGGCCAGCTGGAGTCTCTGCAGGTCTTCTTCTACATCAATGAGGTGTGTGTCCAGCGGTAACTCAGAGGGCTGGAGGAGCGTTGGACTGTACCGGCCCGAGTCGTACTCCGCCTGACTTTGCTGGATCAGATCCTCTTCTGTCAATACAGCCTCTGAAGCGTCATCTTTCTGTCCCTCCTCTCCATCCCCCTCTCCTTTCGGACTGCTCCTTCCAGACCGCTTGCCCTCTTCTCCATCCATCTTTGTTCTTCTCCCTTCCCCTTTCTCCGCCCCCTCTCCATCTTTTGTTGTCCGATTGGCCCCTTGTTGAGAGCTGCCTGCCACCTCATCTTCAGACTCCGCCCCTCCTGGTCTCCTAGAATGCAGGTGGGACAAATCATACATTGAGTATGTTCAGAATGCAGTAAAAGGGTTCCCACAGGTTTTTAACAATACATTTCCATGACATGTCAAATACTTTTCCAGTAGTTTGTGATAACCGATTTATAATAATTTTATAGAGATTGCACTCAAAGAATATTTTATGCCAAAACTAGAAAAAAAAAACTATATTCAGAATAGAAATTTCAATTTACACAATATAATAAATAAATTCTTAGAAAGTCACGAAAAAATTATTCATTTTTAAAATGTCATGGAAAAATAATATATTCTTAAAAAGTTATGAAAATTAAAAAGTCTTAAGTCACAGAAAATAATGAATTATTAAAAGTCTATAAATAAGTCCTACAAAGTAATGGAAACAAAAAAAAATCCTAAAATATTATGAAAATTAATAAATTCCTAAATCATGGAAATAAAGTCTTAAAAACTGATAATCAGTTTTTAAAAAGTCAAGAAATTAATAAAATTTTAAGAAGTCAGTTAATTTGAATTCTGTTAAACCAATTTAGTTTAAAAATGTCAAATTTTGGCAAATTAATCCTTCTCCATGAAGTCCATTAAGAGATTTTTTTTTTTATGGCTCTTTTTTTATTCACTTTTTCTGACAAATTAGTACATTTCTCGAAAAAGTCTGTACATTTTAAAACTGACACACATAATAGGTAACAATTCTGCTAATCAGCCAAGCAGACATGGTTACCGACTGATTCAGATAATCTCAAAATGGCCAAATTAATAAAAAAAAGACGATCAACCTGCCAATATACCACTCTATCGCGGATGAACTCTATAGTAATGTCAACAGATTATATATATATGTATATATATATGTGTGTTAGTGTAGATAAACACTGCGATTCTATGACATTCTAAATGTAGAGGTGAATCCACTTACACTGGCCGCTCATTCTCTGGCTCTTCTTTGATGATGGGGAAGAGCGGTTCACTTTCCACACCCTGTTCCTGCTTCAGTTTATACAGCTTCTGCCTCAATACATCCTGATGACGCTCTCTCAGCCTAAACATAAAATAACACAGAAAATGGTTAAATGGTTGCAAAGATTAATCATTAGCACTTAACTGATTATTCTGCTTGTGCCCTGACTTAAAAGGTTGTAATAAACATGCTTACTAACAATAAAGGATAAAATCATCTTTTAAAAATATCTAAATGAAAAAAAATGATTCACTATCATATTATGATTCAATAAGTCGCGAGACATGTTATAATCTAGCTGCAGCAAGTGCACGCTCGAGGGACGAGAGACCCCGCGACAGTGTTTACATTGACGGGAAGTTCATTTAACACAATTACTGTCTGATACGCACCTGGCTCGTGCCATGTAGACTCGAACCTGCTGCAGGAGACTCTCCCAGTAGCCGATGTCCAGATTGGAGCCTCCGGCCTGGATTTTATTCTCTATGTTCATATAAAGAGCTTGAAGCTGACTGTACGTCTTCCCTTTAAACACACTCTGCACATCGGTACTGACCGAGGTGTTTATACCCTCACGACGGTCACCTGCCAACACACACACCAAAGGTGAAGGATGAGAATTATGGGCCATTTCAGAAAAGAAAACAAATTGCATTAAAATATGAAAATAGATTTTAGGGAAAACTGCATGTGGTTATAATATATTCACTACTAAAGACTGTAAACTATATTGAATATGTTGTAACAGTGAAGATCATCACAGCACCTGGTCCTTTCCCTGAAGCCTCCAGTTTACGTAGTTTGCAGATTTCGTCCTCTGTAATGGTGGTCATATCCCTCCAGAAATCCACATTCTTCCCTTGTTCCAGCTCCATATAGACCTGCGGCCAGTGACACAGCAGTTAATAGGGCCCCATGAACACCATGATGTGAAAACCATGGACGGAATGGCGGAGCTCAGTCATTTGGGAAAAAAATTACGGTATTAATGTTCAATTAATCACATTACAATGGTGATGTGTCCACTCCTAGTTTGATGATTTAATTAAATATAAAGTCTGAATGTGCTTCCCACTTTAAAGGGAATGTGTGAAGCCGGCCACTCATATACTGTTAACACCTCATCGTCTGATCTGTGTTTGTAATAGATTACAGACAGCAGAGCATGCATTAAGCTTGAAGCGCAAAGCCCATGCAGACTATAGGGTTATATAATTAAGTCACAACCTTTTCGGTTTTAATAAGCACATTTAAGCCATAAAGCGAACTGCTTATTATTAGGAGGTGCGAAGTGTAAAAATGCCACCTCACTGGCCCAACAACGGAATCCAGTGAAGTGGAAGGTTTCTGCATGTTAGTCTATTTCGTGCACGTGTGGCTGTAGTGTCATAATTATATAGGTTGCGATTCCAATTATTATTGATCATCAATTGAGATCTAGATTAGGATACTTGAGTATTCTAGTTAATTCGACACTTTTACATTGCACTCGTTCATTCAGAATTCTGTTCCTTAGGGCCTTGTGTTGGCCGCATGCACGGGTCCCACAGTTACAAACGTGTCAATTTGACCTTTAGCCAGAGGTAAATGACTAATACTATTAAGAATGATTACTACCGCATCTTTTCTATGTCTAAATAGTAGTTTAACTTAGTTCTATAAATCTATTCACTTAATGTAATATCTCTAGAAAAAGGTAAATCACTAATACTATTTGAATAAGGTTGACCAACATACCATTAACCAAATAGTAGTTTTGTTTAGTTCTATAGTTTCCCATTACACTGACTAGAATAATATTAGCATTAAACAGGGGTCATGACTAACAGTATTTTGATCATACCACATGACCTTTCCCAACGCTCCACAGTCCAATCTTTATGCTCCATAGCAAATTTAAGTAATTTTTTGCCTCACTAACAAGGGGCTTTCTTGTGGCCACACAGCTGTTTAGTTCCAATCCTGTAAGTTCTCATCAGATTTTGCATGTGGAAATACGCTTACTTTCACTATTAAGCATAGCTGATCATTAAATATTTTTTCACGACCACATTTCTTCCTCGAAGCTGACGGTTCACCACTATCCTTCCAGGTTTTAAGAATGCATTGGTCAGTTCTTAATCCAATTCCAGTGTTTTCAGCAATCTCCTTAGTTGTTTTCTTTGCTTGATGCAACCCAATAATTTGCTCCTTCTGAAATACAGTAACATCTTTTCCATGACGATGTGATACGTTAGGTACGAGTTAGGGTTAAAAGAACTGTTGCCAGCTGAATCATATTAAATCACAGCAATAATGATCCAATCATAGGCTCTTAAATATCTGCTTATTTAAATCCAAATGGCAACTTTTTTTTTTGACCAGGCACTGTAGTACAAGTAGTATTTCTTTCTGAAACTACAAACCCACCCACCCACCCACCCACACACACACTCACTCACTCACTCACTCACTCACTCACTCACCTTGATGTCCTCCAGCAGGTCATCCATGTCTGTGACGGTGAGTCCGTTGAGGAACGTGTACGGTTCATGCATCTCCACTGACAGATCATCATCTTCAGCACTGATGTATTTAGCCAGCAGGTCAATGGGCTTCGCTCGGCCATCACGGATACGGATTTTAGACCTACGATCAAACATTACAAATTATTCAGTTACATCAAGTGTGCCCAATCCTGCTATAGATTTTCCTCAGTTTGTATGTCACCTCAGTTTGGCCTGGTGCAGATGAAAGTTGTCCTCTTGCTCCGCCCATGTTTTGAAATGTTCAGCCTCTTTCTCTCTCTGCAGCATCTCCAGCTCCTGCTCACGCATGGATTTCTCACGCTCTCGCTCCAGACGCAACTGCTTCACCTGAACAACAACACATATATTTCAGCATGTATTATGCCTAATGTTAATATAAGGACACACAATATATCAGTGATCATATAAGTACCAGTAGTTTGCATCAGTCACTATAGGTCCATTTTGGAAGCAAATGATATCAGGGATTATTTAGCAATTTAAACAGTAAAAAGGTCCAAATATCCACTCAATTTTAGTGAGCAGAATAGTATCTCAGATATACAGAATAAAATGCTCAGTGAGTATGTTCATTAACATTTTCAGATGTCTAATTTAATTTGCAGCATGTAAAATTCTCAAAGCATTGAGTGAAAAATATTAAATAAAAAACAAAAAGTAACAGAATAGATTTACAATAATCACACATCAAACTGATTACAATAAATGTCTGTATTGGCCAAAATGTGCATTCCTGGTTTAATGTCAAAAGTCCCCAAAATACCCCCAAAAGTCCCCATTTCTAAAATGTTTTAGTATTATTATTATTATTTAAATATAATATTTAAGTATGTACAAGTCTTTCGTACCTTTTGCAGTTCTCTACGATTCTCCTCCTGGATGTGTTTATTTCTCTCCTTCAAGTTTTTTTCTGACAAGTGCCCGATTCCTTTCTTCTCCAAAGCCTGAGAAACACAAAAACAGTGTGAATTTTATTTCTTTAACACAAGCAGATTGTGTCCCAACATAATCAGACTTAAGGACTGTTCAAACAGGACACATTCTTGATGCAACGGAGTACAACAGAATACAATGTAAAATGGATTAGAAAGCAGGGCTCTCGAAAACACATTTTTAAAAAATTGAACTTATTTCAACATGACACGGCATCTTAGAAATACAGCGCTCATGGTGCGAGACACTGGAAAAGATGTACATCTAGTGCATGTTTATGTGGCCATGAGGTAACATGAAAGTAACAAAAATTTGTTTGATTATATTAATTAATGTTTTTTAATGAGGCCATGCAATGAGGATTCAGATTTTCCTTGATATGACATAAGAGGTCATTCTACTATAACATATACTGTACATTTCAGAACTCAAAAATGAATCCCCAATGCAATAAAAACATTTATAGAAACAGAGCTGCAAAAACACCTCGTTCTCTACTTCCGCGACTTCCCTACGTCACTACGGGGCTCAATAATTCATTACCGCCTCTACGGGAAAAAATATCAATGCCAACTTGGCCCGCCAACTCACTCTTCGTTCTAACTCGGAGAGAGCAAGACAGACAAGCCTAGTGTGGCCTAACTATTCCTGAACACTAAAGGAGACCCATCTGGACTATTTTGAATTAGTTTTGTATATAAATATGCACTAGACAGACATCTTTGACCATTGTCATGCATCTCGAGCCGCTTTCAAAAGATGCTGTGTCAAGTTACAACTCTGAAAAGGAGAGCCCATTCGGTTTCATTCAGCTGCTCTGCCTCTTGTTTTTTAGAACACAAACACGTCATGACCACTTTATCAAGCTCATCTGCTATATTTTAATTGTTGGTGTATGTAAACGCAATAGATGGACATTTTTGAAAAAATTTTCCCCCTCCCATTTTCTCCCCAATTTGGAATGCCCAATTCCCAATGTGCTCCATATTGGCGTAGTGACTCGCCTCAATCCAGGTGGCAGAGGACAAATCTCAGTTGCCTCCGCATCTGAGACCGTCAATCTGCGCATCTTACCATGTGGCTTGTTGAGTGTGTTACCGAGATGTTACTGTGTGGCATCCACGAACAACCACGTGCCCCACCAAGAGTGAGAACCATACATTATAGCGACCACGGGGAGACTACCCTATGTGACTCTCCCCTTCCTAGCAACCAGGCCAATTTGGTTGCTTTCGAGACAATGGCTGGAGTCACTCTGCATGCCCTGGTTTCAAACTCGTGACTCCAGGGGTGGCAGACAGCGTCTACATGCATCTTTTATCTCTTGCACGTACATGTATATACGTGCAAGATTTAAGGAAGCGCTTAGGTCAAAACCAAGTATTTCAGACAAAGGGCCAGAGATAAGGTGGAAAACTATCATCTATTACTAAATTATGAACATTTTGGTGCAGAAAAACTTTACAAACACTATCCTGTGGACCTCTGGGAAGATTAAAAAAATTTTTTTTTTTTAAAGAGAGCATATCCTGACCCCTTTTAAGAAACCATCCCATCTCCGGTCATCCATGTAGTCTTCACATTGTTTGCATTACACTCTTTGTTGTATTCCAACTTCATGTTCATGTAGTTAATGTGTTCCCTTTACAGTGGTGGCTCAGTGGTTGAGGCTCAGGGTTACTGACCAGAAGGTCAGGGGTTCAAGCCCCAGCACCACCAAGATGCCACTGTTGGGCCCTTGAGCAAGGCACTTAACTCCAGGTTGCTTGTCCCTGTAATAAGTGCACTGTAAGTCACTTTGGATAAAAGCGTCTGCCAAATGCATAAATGTAAATGTTTACAGTAACTAAACTAGTTTTTCTTCTGCTTTCTGCCTAAAATATTTATTGAATTGAAAACAGTAAATCATTAAACAAATCCACAATGAAACCAAAGATTCATACTCCTAATGTTTACATATACAAACCATTAAAATTTCCCAAAGATGGAATGCAATAACATCCTGTGTGAATAGCCCCTTAGAAGAGTCCAACATTAATGCAATGGCACAATGTATACAGCAACTGCTTTCCAATAAATTATCTCACCTTCTGCCACTTAAACGTGCCGAGCAGGTTGTTATCTCCAAATGGATTGTCTGCGTTGGTGTACCCCATGTATTCTTCACTCCAGCCCATCTTCTCTCTCTTCTTCCTCTCTTTGGTCTCTTTCTTGGCCAGACGTCTGGATCTCTTTTCCTCTGGAGTCTCCAAGGCTTTCATCATCTCCTTCTGTTTCTTTTGGTCTTCTTTGACAGAGGATTGACCCTGTGATGTCTCCCCTCCTTGATCAGAGTCAGCCGAAGAGCTGGAGGCACTCGAGGAGACCCATTCAGAGTGTCTACGCCGCCTGTCTCGACTGCTGTCCCTTTGGTCTCGCTCCCTCTCTTCGCCTCTCCCTCTCTCTCTACTCCTCCTCTCCTCCCTCCATCTCTCCCGGCTGGGGCTCCGGCTCTGTTGTCTCCTCTTCTCTCTTTCGCTGCTCCTCCCATCTCTCACTTCGTTACGTTCTACGCTGGATCCTGTGCTGGAGCGTGAGGAGCTTCTACTCTTCTCATCCCTGTGTTTCTTCTTCTTCAGGTGTTTTTTCTGGTCATTGTGGTTATCATCCTGAGAGCTAAAGCAATACATTAAACACAATAGGTTAGTCAAAGAAGGCATAATAATCACTCTTATACATACATATAGCAACATCACACCTTCATTACATTTATTATTTAATCCCTTTACCCAAACTTTATTTTTTGTTCACAAACGAGGCATTATATTGTTATTTTTCAATGTATTATTGTTGATGTGCTTATGCTGACAATCAACCAGCATCCAAACACAAATGCTTTATTATTAATAGCACGTTTCCTAAAAACATCCAAAGCAAGCTTAACGTTACATGAATATTTATTATATTCCTTTGTTTTGTTTAGTAGAAATTATTCATAAGACTCTACCATTTCAATGATATTAGATACAAATTTCTACAAGCTTTTTATTATTATTATTATTATTATTATTATTATCTTATTTATGCATTTACTAGGAATTCAGGAGTTCAGTGTCTTTGGATTTAAGTAGGCTACCTGTCTTTGTCTTTAGATCTGCCGTGTGATCGTGCTCTTCTGCCTCTGTGATCGCGCTCAGAGTCGCTTGATTCTCTGCCTCTGTGTCGACTGCGGCCTGCGGAATCCCCGCTGCTCCTGGATCCGCCACTGTCAGAGCGGTCTTGTTTGCGAGAAGCTTTTACCGGAGAGCGATTCCGTCCGCGTCTCTGCTCGGGCGACCTCGACCTTACATTCCTGCCTCTACTGCGAACTCTTTCTCGGGAGCGGGTACGCGATCGGCTACGACGATTCTTTTTCGACCCCATGTTCATGGGTCCTGACCGCGCCTCGTCGCATAAATAGGTACTTGATCAAGTTGATGTTTGTAGTAATTGTACCTCAAAGAGTGTCACTTTAGGTTTTTTTTAAAAAAAAAAATTTAATTAATTAATTATATTTATGCAATCATTTAGAAAATTCGCATTTAAATGACTTTCTGTGCTTTATTATGAGATTCACTTGATTTATATACAGGCGGTATACGGGTCTTAGCATCTGGGGTCTTTTTTAGAATTGACGTTGAATTTATTCGTCGTAATGCCGTTTAAAAACAACAACAACAAAAAAATGTTTTAACAATGCCAACTTTCACGCATCTTAGTCTCTGTCTGTCAGTCTCACGTTCTCACTCTACCCAAGTAAATCTCACGCCAAATAAAAAATAATAATAATCAAAGTCGTTGTAGCAAGTTAGTCCTCTGTCGGCCATCTTTGGAACGCTCTCGGGAGGGCGCTTTGCAGACCTGCGTGAAGTTGGCCCCCCACCTAACGCAAATCTTCGGCAAAATAGTCTCAATCGTTTGGGCTTCGTTTGTGAAAAAAAGTTTGTGCTGCTTTGGTTTTTTAGATATTAAAAGAACATTTATAGATCAGTCTGAGGTCAGTCTGAGGTCACTCCCCATGCTCCAAATTCACCCCAAATAGTCTCAATCGTTTGTGCTGTAAAAAAAATTGTTTGTTCTGCTTCGGTTTTTTAGATATTAAAATAATATTTATAGGTCATTCTGAGGTCACTCAGCCCCCCACATGCTCCAAATTCACCCCAAATAGTCCCAATCGTTTGTGCTGATTTGTGCCGGTAAAAATGTTGTTTGTGCAGCTTCGGTTTTTTAAATTGAATTACAGGTGATGACGTCACCAGCCGCCCCCCAATCGTTTGTGCTTCGTTTGTGCCAGTAAGTTTCGTTTTTGAGAATGACTTTTTTTAACAATACAGTTGAAGTAAGAAGGTAAGATCCAAATGGCAAACCAAATCACATAAATAGACGCATTCACTGAACTGTTACCGATGCACTGTTCGTTTTCAACTTGTAACAGACACGGCGGATCAAAGGATGTGAGGAATGTAACACAAACTCCAAGGTAAGTGTTTTAACTTGTTACTGTATGTAGTTATGTGAATAACAATAGTAATATTAACATTGTCATAAATATAGGCACCATAATCTGTTTGCTGTAGGTGTGTGTGTGTGTGTGTGTGTGTGTGTGTGTGTGTGTGTGTGTGTGTGTGTGTGTGTGTGTGTGGTAAAGATCAAAAGTTTGGAAGCATTAAGATTTTTAAATGTTTTTGAAAGAAGTCTCGTAATCTCACCAAGGCTGTATTTATTTGATAAAAATATAGTAAAAACAGTAATATTGTGAAACAATACACATTAAAATAGCTATTTTCTGTTTTTATATAATTTAAAATGTAATTTTATATCTGTGATGTCAAAGCTGAATTTGTAGCATCATTACTCCAGTCTTCAATGTTTGTTTTGTCTTTCCTATTTGTAGTCTATATATGCTCTATTTTATACTATGTTGTGGAATGACAGTTGTCAATTTGACTGGCATAATAAAATTTAAAAAAACTCCAGTCTTCAATGTCACATGAGCCTTCAGAAATGTTGATTTTGTGCTCAACTATTATCAATTATTATTGGTGCTCAATATTAAGAATGGTTCTTATTTTTTTTTATCAATGTTTAAAAATGTTTTGCGTGCTTAATATTTTTGTGGAAACTGTGATACATTTTTGTGTGGATTCTTTGATGAATAGAAATGTAAAAAGAACAGCATTTATTTGAAATAGAAATCTTTTTAACCATATAAATGTATTTTACGGTCTATTTTGATCAATTGAATGTGTCCTTGCTGAATACAAGTATTATATATATATATATATATATATATATATATATATATATATATATATATATACTGTATATATAATTTTATATAAAGCAGCACAGCTGTTTTCAACTTATAATAATAATGAATTTTCCTTGAGCAGCATATTATGACACTGAAGATTGAAGTAATGATGCTGAAAATTAATCTTTAATCACAGGAATAAATGACAGTTTACTATATATTCAGATAGAAGTTTTACATTGGAATAATATTTCACACTTACTGTTTTACTGAATTTTTGATAAAAACAAATTCAGCCTTGGTGAGCAGAAGAGACTTCTTTCAGAAACATTAAAAAATCTTAATGTTTTCAAACTTTTGACTAGTACTAATATATATTACATATGTGTGTATATGTAAAAACTCATGACTCAATGAATCAAGAAGCCAAAATGATTTTACTTTTGAAATGTAATTACTGTGTAGTATCGAACATCCATTAACACAAATAATGTACCACAGAATAAGACTTGAGAAGCCCGACTTCCAGAAAAGCAGATACTACTTCTCCAAACAGGAGTAGGAAAACAAGGGTGTGTGGCATATAACAAAAATACTTAACAATGCAATCAGTCTTTTGTGTATAATAAAGCATATGGGCATATTTTGTGTTTTTCTGATGCTCCTGTCACTCCACTTCTCAGGTCGTCATACATCTCCCTGACACATGGAGACCTCCTGCAGAAGGCCACATAATGTCCAAGAGCATCCTGGATTAAGCCTCTTTTGAAAGCAATGATTGTCCTTAAAGCAAATCTCTCTCCTTGGAGCATCAGATTGGAGGGAAATTCTGTGGAGTTGCTTCCCAGGTCAGTGTCAATCCACAGAAGTTATCCCAGACTGTAACTGTGAGAAACTTTCCCTGCACAGAGCCCTTTTCCTGAGGTATCTATCTTGAAGGCAGAGGGACACTGTGACAGACTTTGTATTGGCCTGAGGCAGGGGGGGCTCCAGAAGGGTAAGGCCTTCTTCCACTGCGGCCTGAAGATGAGCCATGCCAGAAGCCTGCAGTACAGTAACAGAAGTACAAACAAATGGAACTTCCTGGGTGACTTGTGTGCTGAGACCACAATACTGTGAGGAGCACTGTTTTGGGAAGGAAACACATGCACGTTTTTCAACAGATCCACATTCAGTCTTTTCCCCCTCACAGATGGATCTGCATGGAGCCATTCAGGACAAGGAGAGAGGTATGAATTCCTCTTCCTCTTTATGGATGGAACCGCTAGGCCTCTCCAGTTTTCAACAGCATCTTCATATGTTGGATGGATGTTTGTGACATTGTCAGATTTCCCAGAACAGGAAGCATCCATTTCTGGTTTTCCATCTACACTGCAAGTTGTGGTGGGTAGTGGATTGTCTCCTGTGATGATCACTGTTGCTACAGCTCCATCCTCTTCACCTTTTTCCTCACCTTTTTGTTTTGCAGAACAAATTTGCATGTCGCAATGAATCAATCCACCCGAATAGGCAAGTTTTCATGCGTGGAAAAGGCCACGTTTGAAGTTTTTGAACTCTCCTTCAACATTGGCTGAACTTGCGGTGATGTTGGTGCTTCGAAAGTGAGGGATCATTACCCCTGTCCAGAGTGGTATGTAACTTGCCAGACAGATTATATTGGGAATAATCTCAGGGAGGAAGTGCATATTATCATGATCCCCATTACCTACGGCAAGTGACCTGCTCTCCTCATATATGTCTTTTATCCACTGTTGTAGGTCTGTCTGTGTTTGGTCACATGGATCCACTTCCAGGTCCTCACCCTCTACATCTGGAATGATGACACACTCTTCTGCAATTCTGGCTTTCAGGTATTTCTTGCACCTTTCTGATATGAGGGGGGTTCCAGAACTGTCATTGCCCTCTGCTTCGCTGAGAGCCACAACAGTAATACTGCGTAGTAGCTCTTTTGCATCGTCCATGGAATGTGACATGAGAAGCTGTGCCATTGACCTCACAAAGAAATCTTTAATGCAATGTGTTTTTTTTCTTCAAGCAGTCCCAATGGCAGATTAAACAAGGTGGCAATTTTGCTGACTGTTTACAAATTAAGACACCACAACACTCATTGATGTAGGTATTTAGATCAGGATGAGGAGTAAAAGCCTTGACCAGCGCTCCGAGCAAAGCCAGAGAAAAGTCACTCACAACCTCTTTTGGAGTTGGTGCACCTGCGCGTATCCATTCTGTAAGCCAATGTGTTATTGCATTAATATTGTGTCTCTCTGACAGCATTTGCACCTCTGGGACACTTGAGCTCTCATCCCCTGCCAGAATGCCCTGATATAAGAATATATGGCCAGACTTGCCATTTGGTATCTGTAGTTTCCTCACTACTGAGCCAGTTGCATCAAAACTCACAGTGGGGTTAGTAGATGTCTTTGTACATATACATTTGTGTTTGACTCCAATAGTGACAGAAAAACTTGTTCAGTCCAATGTCTTTAATGTGACCACTGTGCGGTGCACTGTATTTTAACATCTGCTGTGACACAATGGGATCCTTGTCGCCTAATTCTAAATAATTTCTCTCTTGTTTTGCTTTGTGCAGGGTGGCCAACTTAGGCAGATGACTTGGCTCAGGATCTCCAAAATCCATCAGCTTTGTTTCCTCTGATGCCCTCCATACATGTGGTTCTATTCTACCCTCGCACAGTTCTTTGGCTATCTGCACACGCAAGTTACCAGACATCGCACGCTTGGAACAGCCAGTGTGCAGGGAGTCATCAGTGTTTTTAAATAAACACTTGAACGCCGTTGGGATGTTCATTTCAGGCGCTCTGTCACATTTTCTGTGAATGTGGCCACAACACTCCTTACAGTTGCCTCTGATTTCTATGTATTTCTCTGTGGCCTGTGGATGAACACAGGACTGTGAAAATGGAATCTCTGTCAACTTCCGGTTTCTTGGGCATCTGCCATAAGCAAAACATAATTACCCACTTAAATAATTCGGACTCAAAAAATGTCATGTTCAGTATAAACTTGTTTTCATTACTGTTTTGGTCTGAATATAAGGATAATATAGTAATAATATATAAGGATAATGTTTCTTGTATTAGGACCAATATGGTAATGTTGACCCATAGATGCACAATATATTCAAAAAACATGGTTATGGGTCACATGTAAAACTGTAATTAGCATGTATTAGTATTAGCAATGAGTATTCTGTTCAATAAACATTGACAATCTTAGCTCTCTTGAATGTTGTACCATTATTCTTGAAGTTAACAAATACTATTGTAACTGGCAATAGTAAAAAAAAAAAAGTCCGACAGACACCAGATGAATACTGAGCTGCTGCTGTCTGAACACCAATACGTTTTTAATAAACACCATAGTGACTACAAAAACATTGATAAGGAGTTGTTGTATTAAAACATCTTCCATCATCAAACATCTTAATCAACAAACCCGAAATGAAATGACTACACACAAAACAAGATAGACCTATTTTAGAAATATATAATATATATAGTAATCAGAATGACCTAGACTGCTACTACTACTAGCCTACATTAATGATCTATTTTATTCTGTCATTATTGTATTCAATAAATATCAGCATATGTAATTCGATGTCTAATATTAAAAAATCCGAAGCAGCACAAACGAAACTTTTACCGGCACAAACGAAGCACAAACGACTGAGACTATTTGGGGTGAATTTGGAGCATGTGGGGGGCTGGTGACGTCATCGCCAATAATTCAATGTCTAATATTAAAAAATCCGAAGCAGCACAAACGAAACTTTTAGCGGCACAAAAGAAGCACAAACGACTGAGACTATTTGGGGTGAATTTGGAGCATGTGGGGGGCTGAGTGACCTCGAATGACCTATAAATGTTCTTTTAATATCTAAAAAAACCAAAGCAGCACAAACGAAAATTTTTACAGCACAAACGATTGAGACTATTTTGCCGAAGGTTTGCGTTGGGTGGGGGGCCAACTTCACGCAGGTGCTTTACCTGTCATGCTAGTGCAGCTCTAATCTACTTGAATGGGGGAACACCGAAATCTCACAAACGGTTGGACAAGATTACGATCAAACAACATATTTCAAATCAGCAATTCAATTTGATAATATTATTTCCTTCTTTACTTCATATTACGTTAAAAAACGCAATTTTTTTAACGTAATATAAGGACTTCCTTTCTACATCCGTTGCCCGTTGGGTGCTCAGAGCCACAGATATATGTATTTATATGCCTATTCTCAGAGCTACTTGGTTGGGCGTTCCAATTTCTCCCATTTAGTTTAATAGAAGTGGCCCATCTCTACTAAATACTCTCTGACGTAATTCAATATACAATATAGCAAAAAATCTTCAATTTGGATATTTCCATCAGCAGGAGACTTGAATTTTCGGGTTGCCAAATTAAATTTACCACTGCAAAGCACATCATCGTGCACCAGAGACAGGATAACCAGGGGGTGGTTGCATAAAAAGTAAGTTGTCTACAATTTTAATACAAAAAATGTGGTCTTAACTTTTTCAGGCAGTTGCATAAAAAGTTAGATTGTTCTAATATAAGACAAATGTAAATTTAAGACTGCTGACCCATGGTCTAAATTTAGTTTACCTTTCATGTCGCCATTGAAAATAACTGTCAGCTGAGCTTGTGGGGCTAAAAGGACTTGAGTTAGACTTTGTAGTAAATTTGACTTATATGATGGTAACAGATCTATATTATTTGCGTTAAAATCACTAAATTTGTTCATTGCAATCTATTTTGAAGCATTGCAATCTTTAATATGCAAATGTTTTCCAGCAAAGAAAAACTGTTGAGTGCTTTCTGTCAGCTGTTCTGTTTAAGCTGTTCAGTGTCCATAATGCAATGCCAATTAGACTGTCTTACTAGACAACTGTGAGCTTGTTTTATAAAACAGGCTTTCTAAGGGGTCTTTAGCTAGTCAAGCTAATTATTAGACAAAGTCTTTAGTTAATTGCCAAGTGTATGCAACAGGCCACAGAGCTCTGGGGTAGTGCAGAGCACGTGACGCGACTCAAAATGTATTTGATATTTCAGCGCAGGGACACCACAAAACCTAATATGAATTCTACAGAGAATCATCTAATTTAAAGGGCACCTATTATGGCATTTAAAATGTTCCTAATATTGTTTTGGGAGTCCCCAACAACAGTTTTACATGCATGCAATGACAAAAAACACCTTTGTTGTCTTATAATATGCATTTATGTTTACCTGATTTGCTCACCGACTCCCAAATGATTCGTTCAACGACTAATTTTTCCAAACCCCTCCTTTGCGTGACGCTAATCTGCGGTGATTGGTCAGATGACCCAGTCAGTTGTGATTGGTATACTCTGTGCAGAGATTCTCGGAAACTGAACGCCCATCACCGCTTTGTAGTAAACAAATCAAAATCAGAGAAGGAATTTGAGTTGATTTATGTTAGCGATCATAGCACAAAGTTCGGTGGTAAACACAGCGTCTTGTTGTCGACATGATTGATGTTTTAACGTTTTCCCTGGTGTCTGTGCGCGCAATGAGTGGGCGCGGCCAATTTGATAATTTTTCGTCTTGACGTCACAACGAAAAGGAAAATGACTCGTTGGAAAATCGATTCATTACACTGACTCAGAGTCGACTCCTACTTTTGAGAGACAATAACTTTTTTTACGGTGAACTTTCATATATAAAACTTTGCAGGATGTTTTTGTTCACTTAAATCTATGTTACACACTACATGAAAGGTAATTTTCAAAATTCCATAATAGGTGCCCTTTAAATAGCTGGGTTGGCAAAAGTTACCCTATAACCATTAGAACCCCTCCTGGGGGCCTTTTGCTCCTTGCCCTCTTTTAAAAACATGTTTTTAATGAATTTTAATCAAAACAACATTCCTTTATTATTTCTTTCCACACAAATTATTTTGCTCTCTTACAAAGAACTTTACCTTAGGGCTGTTGCTAAATCATGTTGCTAGGACAATATTATAAGGCTGGTCCTAGCCCCATACACCCACCAGTTTGGCATTTAGTGACCCCACCTCATCTCAGGGGCCAAGAAACCTTTCCTGGATGGCCTCTCCACTGACAACGGGTGTTTTGTTATTAGGTTTTTTCCATTTGCCCGCAAAAGGGGCTGGGCAAGAAATGGTTTCTTTTTATACCTCTGTGGTGAGAGGTGACAACGCCTTCCTTCCTTTCAGTGTTCTTCATGATTTTTCATCTGCTCAGCAGTTTTGAAAATAAAAAACATCAAACTTTGAGTTTAACCTAACCCTAACAACCTTATTTTTAAAGGAAGTTCAAATGTATTTATAACACATTGGAAATCACTAAATATATGTCACAGAATTGTAGATAAAAGAGGGGCCCCCAAATCAAATTCTGCTCAGGGCCCCATAAAGGCTTGGGCCAGCCCCTCAGATGATCAGCTAATTAGGTAATCACATCACCAGGGCAACCGGGCTGAGATGATCAATGTGGCACCTGCAAACACAAAGAAAGAGAAATAGAGGGAAACAGACAAACAAGATAAAACTGACAGAACAGACACAGCAGGGCCGTGACAATACAGTAGATGCATAAATATGAAAGTGAACATTAAAAATTACTCTAAAACACAATTACAACAAAGATGAATTGAAATGAAATGATTCTACTTTTTCACGTTGCAAAGACTAGGTGCACAAGTTCAATATGTAAAAAATGTGGGAAAAAAACGTACAGTAATAAACATTTAATAAACATTCTAAACCTCTTCATGAAAATGTAAATTGTTTTCCATTTTTATAGTTTTTAGTCTCAATTATTGGAATATTTATACTGTTTGCCAAGAAAATGTTTGAAGCAATGACTTTCGTCAACTGATTATCTTGATAAAGACTTGTGACTTGTTTAGGGAAGTAGCCTAAATAAAAATCACTTTTCATTTTGTCTCTCGGCTTTTTTAGATTTGGAAAGCAATAATCATCTGTGAGATCATCTTTTCTGACAAATTAGTATTTTCCACTCTGACTGACTGACAATGCTACACTTTTAAAGATTTTCTCATCAAAAAAACAGTAAAGAACTGGCAGCCGTGTTGCCAGCACTTTACTGTAAAATTAACAGTGTCTTGCTATTGCTGAAATTAACAGCTAGATACTGTTTTTACAGCTACAGTATAGAACTGTAATTTAGCAGCATATAGTTGTCAAAATACATACTATCTACTGTTGTTTAAATGAACAGATATTTTCCCAGCATTCACTGCGGCATGAAGAAACTATTTAGATTTTTTACTATTTATTGGTTTATTTTGAAGTTGTAGTCTAAGTTACTTCTATTTAAAGTTCAGTTTTTACATTTTACGTAAAAGTATGTGTAAAGGGGTTAAAGGGAGAGGAAGAGGCGAGAACCGGCTTGAAAATATAAATAATAGTTTCATATAAAACTGAACCAAAAAGACAAACACACACACAGGTGTCGGACAGCTGTCCGTAAATCTCTCTTCCGCACTGCCATCTTCGGTCAGCCTTTATCCCTCTCTAGGACTAATTAGCCTGATTAGGGGCCGGGTGTGCGGAATCATGACCCGGCCCTGCCGTCCGCCCTCTGCCCTGCCACATTCCTCCCTCGTTCTCTTAGGCCGGGAAGCCCCTCCCCACTCGCGGTCAGTGGTCGTCATGACCCTGGCACGTTTAGCGGCTGGTAGGGGTCTCCCCCCGCCCCTGGCAGCGGCCTTGACCACTCCAGGCGGTCGGCTATAGGAGCCCCTTCTCCGTTTGTGGTTGGTGGCCGTTTGTCCGCATTCAGGCGGCCGGGCTCCTCCGTCATCCAGCAGATGGCCGTGGATGCTCTATTGGGGTGGATGGTAGTGGCAAGGACTCTACAACGGCGCATCCCTTCTCCTTCCTGGGATTCGGCACCAGTGTAAAGGGATCAATGAAATGAGGAGGCGAGAACAGGCTTGACAATATAAATAATAGTTTAATATAAAACTGAACCAAAAAGACAAACACATTCACAAGTGTCAGACAGCTGTCCGTAAATCTCTCTCTCTCTCTCTCTCTCTCTCTCTCTCTCTCTCTCTCGCACTGCCATATTTGGTCGGCCTTTATCCCTCTTGAGGGCTAATTACCCTGATTAGGGGCCAGGTGTGCAGAATTACAAAATATAGTCAAAATGTAACTATAGCTTTCACCAAGATGATATCATGATTTTAATTGTTCATTTTCCCCTAATGTCATAGAACAGCTATTTACAATAAAACTAGTCACTTCACAGTGAGCCTGCTCTTGATCGCCCAGAATGCAACATTTTTAACAGCAAACTACTGTATTTAAAAATCACAGTAGATTGCTGTGGGAATTTGGCCATACATTTACAGCAATTTTTTACAGTGTAGCAATGTTAGATCCAGTCTTCCACTAGACCTCGCTGTCTGTCAGAAGATTCTAAATATATTC
This sequence comes from Xyrauchen texanus, assembly GCF_025860055.1. Taxonomy (NCBI): domain Eukaryota; kingdom Metazoa; phylum Chordata; class Actinopteri; order Cypriniformes; family Catostomidae; genus Xyrauchen; species Xyrauchen texanus. Next base: position 43,330,624 of record NC_068284.1, read on the forward strand.
AATCTGATATACAAAACCAGTCAACATCAACAGCTTGTTGTGTTAACATGGCTATTATAGTCAGTTCGGAGACTTGCATTCTAAACAAGCTGTTTATGAAGGAGGGCTGTTAGAGGAAGTGCTGATTCCATGGCTTCTTCTCTGTGTGTCGGATAATGGACATGATAAGATTGAAATTACATGTCAAAATTGACCACCGTTCATAACCGCACCTAAGCGAGCATGAAGCAGATCTGTATCCCAAGTGTATTTGGAGAGGCTGTTCTGTTTAGTTGGTTCCAATCGCGTCTTCTCAAGATCATAAACGGGATAACACGTCGGCCTTTTCAAAAACAGAAGACAATGATAAAAAACGAAAACTCAAAGTCGTCAACTTTATTTTTTACCTACTTCACATCAAGTTTCCGGGATTTACGCCAACATGTTTTACCTATGTTATGTCGTCAGGACAATGGAGTTGAAAAACTGGATAACCTTACACATACAATGTGAACAAATCGTTTAGATGTCTGATGTGTACTCCCAACACACATTAAGAAATTACTGTCACTGTAACATTTCTAACCTAAAACAGTCCTTTTTATGATAAATCATTTGTCAAGATTAAAAAGGAATGTTGTAATACACATATATATATATATATATATATATATATATATTCCCCTTCAAAACTTTTGAAACACTTACTCGTTTTTTTTTTAAATCACATTTTAGAGACATCAAAACTGAAGTCATTAAAACATCCATCCATCCATCCATCGTCAACCGCTTATCCTGTGTACAGGGTTGCGGGGGGCTGGAGCCTATCCCAGCTGTCATTAAAACATGGAATAACATAAATTGAAATATGGGAATTATGTTGTGACTTAACAAAATCCAAAACATATACAAATTTTGTTATATTTTTGCATCTTCAGAGTAGTCACCCATTGCCTAGAATTTGCAGACATTTTCTCAACCAACTTCTTGAGGGATCATCCTGGGAATCTATTTAAACAGTATTGAAGGAGTTTCCATCTATGTTGGGCACTTATTGGCTGCATTTCTTTATTATTTGGTCCAAGTCATCAATTTCAAAAACGTTTTTAAGTAAAATTTTAGTTTTGTAATTAAATAAATTAATATGGTGGCACAATTATATTTTTGTCTACAAAATTAATTTCATACATTTAAGCATACGCCTTCAGATCAAAAGATTTTTAAGATCACGAGAAACATTTCAGTCAAGTGTTTCAAAACTTTTGACCGGTATTGTGTGTATATATATATCTCGACAGCCCTAATTTATATATATATATATATATATATATACTAATTTATATATATATATATATATATATATATATATATATATAAAAATTAGGGCTGTCGATTTAACGCATTAATAGCGTGCGATTAATTTGACAAATATTAACGCGTTAAAAAAATGTACGCACTTTAATCGCAATGCTTAAAGGTGGGGTATGTGATTTTCTTTTTTGACCATTTTTTCAAAATAACTTGAAATCCTATTCCTAACCCACTTACTGGCTGTAAATTAGAAGCACTGAAATGAAAATTAAGCAATTTAATCATCTGTGGAACGGGCAGGACTCGAAAAACTCCAGCCAATCATTTTCAAGACCATCTAGAATCATTGGACAGAAAATGTGTCAATCAAACGGTCGTACCATGCCCCCCTCCCCCCACCACCCTGGCGCGCGTGTCCCGTTCGATGCGCATACTCAAAGCTCGTGACCCAGTAACAGGAAGCGATTGCATTTATGTATGGAGAATAGAGCTTTTATAGTGCTAGTGGGGTTGTTCCACATTTCTATGAATCCTGTTTTGAATAGAAGACCGCTGTACAGACGCCAGGGCTGGCGATGTTCTTTTTTTTACAGTTATGAGAAAATCAGCTCAAGAGTGGTATGCGACCCCCTCCTCCTGCTGTGTCAACAATTTGCTCTGAAAAATTGTCTGACAGGTGAATGCACTGTTTGACTAGTGAGTCTAGAACACTGCTAGAACACTGCGCATCTGAGTTTTCGCTCGTGCATGATTGCGCGTCCATGTTTTTCGAATGGGTGGAGTCAGGGCCAGCGTTGGAGGAGAGAAGGTAGGACCTTAGAGTTGTGTATTTTCAAAATCTGCCGGCCGTTGTGCAAATCACATACCCCACCTTTAACTGAGAAATTCAAGCTTGTAGTACCACCTGTGTACTCCAGGGGGCAGTAATTGAAATTTCAGCTGTGTGAGCAACACACAGTTTATACAGTGGAAGAAAACAATTTCTTGCATCCAAAATACTTGATGGAGTGCAAATGCAATCTTTAAGGGATATTAAGATGTGTTTAAAGATTGAGTATTAAACTATATTTAACTCGACACAGTGACCTAAACATTTTATTTTTATGACGCAACATACCCGAGATGCGACACAAGCATGTCTGACGCAGGTCGTACGGTCTTTACCTCATACATATTTAATTACCAACAAGGTTAAGGTTAAGGATGTGTCCTTTAAACTGTTACACCGTTTTTACCCAGTCAATCTTTATTTAAGGAACATGCTCCCTGAAATAGATCCACTTTGCTCCTTCTGTAATGCTGTAGATGAAAAGTATGTTTGTTTGTACTATTTTAACTAGTTTTTCTTTGCTTTATAAAGACGTTTTATTTAGTTTTCACAGATTTGATAACTTAAGTTAATATTTTCTGATTAATCAGTTTATTTTTCTTGCCAAGTTTTTAATACATAAGTGTAAGTTTATGTCTATAAAGCCCCTATTTGCACTTTTTTGTAAAGACTTAAAATATTATTTAAATACTCTTTGTACCTCCAACAGCTCCAGAGCATTGAAAAGCATTACACTATGTAATGAATATAATGTCTTGGCATTATTGTAAAATATATCTGTAGTATTGTGTACTATGTGTACCCCTGGCTTGTTTCTAAAAAAAAAAAAAAAAAGTCTAACGCAGGTGTACACTGACGGGTCCCTAAAGAAACCCTCACAATAAATCTCCAACTGATTGACAAATTCACTTGTGTAATGGATTGCTGTGAACTGTGTGTCAATGATTGACTTATGTTCAATAATATGGTAGTAAACAATACATTGTATTATAAAACCGCTTTTTGTATTGTCTTATTAATGATGAAGTCTTCTGCCACAAGAATGTAATGCATTTTAATTATCTGAATATTTGTTTATTATATATATATATATAATTTTTTAATATTTAAAGATAACTATGTATAATTATTTCATCATTATATATTGAATTATTGTTATATGAGGGGCTTTCTCAGCAAATATTTGTGTATGCGATTAATTAATCGGGACACCATGTAATTAATTCGATTAAAAATGTTAATCAATTGACAGCCCTATTATAAATATAAAAAAACATGCAAATGTAAATGTAATGTCAACAATAGAGGCAGAGGAGTTTTTTTTTAATAATTATTATAATTAATGTGTCAGGTAAAATGAGATGTGTAATGTTCTAGATAGGCATGGCTATGGTTCCCACATGTCAGAAGCTATAAAAGAAGAAAACGCGCTAGGAAAGTGAAAATATCAAGCAAGAAGAATGTATGTACTCTTATCATATTTACATTCCTTATTTCATCTTCACATTATCATTAGAAAGTTATGATAGCAGGTATTTGATAAGCCGGTAGTATTTGATTGTTGATGTCATTTGTTTCATTGTTCATTTGTCTTACTCCCATTTAAATATGTTTTTATCTGTCTTTTAGTCTTCATTCATTTATTGTTGTTCATTGTTTATTGACTCATTGTTTGCAAAAGTACCCTTACTTTGCACTATAACGGTGTTAGGCCATTTTAAACGAAGTATCAACTTGTTTCATTATTTGCCTTCAGGGACAAATTTCAAGTTATTCAGTAAGACCAGCAGCACCAGTTGACTTTGCACCTTTGTTAAGTCATAACAACATAAGATAGAATAGTGACATTGCGATTTCGAAAAGACAGTTTTGGAAGTTCAAACAATGCATTGAATTGACTGTAACATTAAAGCATTATATACAGTACACTGGCAGCCAAACGTTTGGAATGATTTTGCTGTTTTGTAAAGAAATTGGTACTTTAATTCACCAAAGTGGCATTCAACTGATCACAAAGTATAGTCAGGACATTACTGATGTAAAAAACAGCACCATCACTATTTGAAAAGTCATATTTGATCAAATCTAGACAAGCCCCATTTCCAGCAGCCATCACACCAACACCTTATCCTTGAGAAATCATGCTAAATTGCTAATTTGGTACTAGAAAATCACTAGCCATTATATCAAACACTGCTGAAAGCTATTTGGTTCATTAAATGAAGCTTAACATTGTCTTTGTGTTTGTTTTTGAGTTGCCACAGTATGCAATGAAGAATTCAGAAGGAAGGCTATACAATGCTTGAAATTGACAAAAATAAATTAAGATTTCATACAAAAGGTGTACACTACAGTTTTCAAAGACAAAGGACAACTGGCTCTATCAAGGACAGAAAGAGATGTGGAAGGCCAGATGTACAACTAAACAAGAGGATATGGTACATCAGAGTCTCTAGTTTGAGAAATAGACACATCACATGTCCTCAGCTGACAGCTTCATTGAATTCTACCCGCTCAACACCAGTTTCATGTACAACAGTAAAGAGAAGACTCAGGTGTGCAAGCCTTATGGAAAGAATTGGAAAGAAAAATCCACTTTTGAAACAGAAAAAAGAAAAGGTTAGAGTGGGCAAAGAAACACAGAATAATTGGAAAAATGTGTTATGGATCTTAACCCCATTGATCTTTTGTGGGATCAGTTAGACTGTAAGGTGCGTGAGAAGTGCCCAACAAGACAGCCACATCTATGGCAAGTGTTACAGGAAGTGTGGGGTGAAATGTCACCAGAGTATCTGGACAAACTGACAGCTAGAATGCCAAGGATATGCAAAGTGGTCATTGCTGCACGTGGAGGATTTTTTTTGATGAGAACTCTTTGAAGTAGTTTAAGTAAAAAAAAAGTCAAATTTCCGCCTTCCCCTATGCATTTATAGTGTTAAGCCCCAGCCGCTTCACATCCTGTGCGAGAGACATAGTGAAAGAAAAGGCCGCGGCTGCCGGGCTTGCTCCAATGCTAGTCATGTAGCACCTGTTCCCCCCCTCAGGGGTGCAGGAAACCTAAGGTCTGTATATGACATCTCTTTTGGGGGCGTTGGGGAGGGCTACGTGCAGCCGACACAGTTGCCTTTAGCATGCAGCAGCCTGCTTGCACCTGTTTCGTCAGTTCACGTAACACGGCTAGTGCGTGGCGTTTTTGGATGGGACCCCTTGTGTCACTTCATTCGACACAACGTAGAGTGAGTGACTGAAGGGGAACGTCATGGTTACTGTCATAACCTCCGTTCCCTGAGAGTGAGAACGAGACGTTGTGTCCCTCCTGTCACAGCACTAGACCTACCACTGTAAACAGCCATGCCTTATTCTCGGCTCCTCAGTGCAAAAACCTGACTGACAGATGCTTCCCCGCTTCCCTTTATACCCATATGTCCAGGGTGGGGCATGCAAATTCTGTCTGCCAATTTCACATTGGTCTTTTCTTAAGTTCAGGGGTACGGCATCCCAGGAAGACCCCTTGTGTCACTTCATTCGACACAACGTCTCATTCCCTCCCTCAGTAGGTTTCCTGACCATGAAGATTCCTAAAAGTCATGTGACTTACTGGAACTCAAAACACACTTTCTGTTTGTATTGTTCTCTAGCCAGTTCAACGAACAAAGTAAGCATGTCTTAACTATTGTAAGTTAAGTATTAACTAAAAATGTTGTGAGATTGAAATCAGTATGAACTTTAGAGTTGATATAATGGGACTTTATGACACTATGAGACTACAAAACTGCTGTTTGATGCCTTTTTCCTATCAGTTCTTTGTATCAGTATTGTGAAGCCTTCTGATGTTCAAGCTTGGATGGATTTCAGGTGATTTTGTTGTTTTTTGATATGTGTATTATTAAGGGGGCATTGTTTGAAAATTAATGGAATTTGTCAATGTTTTGTCAGAGAGTAATCATCTTTTTCTGGATTTTTATATAAAGGTAATTTTAATAATAATAAATAGATGCAAAGGGCTGCAAATATTTAGCTTATTACAGCTACTTGAAAACGTTGAAGAAAAGGTTAGAGTTTTGCAAATAAGCAGTGATTTTCGGGAGCAACTACCAACAGAAGTTAATGCTAATGTGAGCAATTTCACTGCTCTAAATGATTTGTCTGTAACAACATACAAGGATGTATTAAAACAATGATGCATGGAAAACAGTGTCAAAAATGGCAAGAATGAGTTTCACCTAGTTATTGATATGTTTATATTACAACTATTTCCTGTGCAGAATTTTCGTTTTTAGGGGCCAGTTAAATTATTCCTTGTCAAATTACAATGATATCTTGTTTTACTGGCAATATATCTCATCTGTTATTATGTGTTATCACAACTTCAAAAGAAATGGCCAATTGTGAAGCCCACCAATAATGTTAGAATAATCAGCAGTAGAAGTGCATACTGTACTAGCAACCAGAAGCGCAAAGACTAGTGACATCAAGTTTTTTAATAGTAGATATATACTGTATTTATTAGAGCTGTCAAAATGAAGGCGTTAACCCATGTGATTAATTAAAAATGTTTAACGCATTTACCCATTTTCACATTAGGTTCTGACATTTAATCAGCTCTTTGAGATCTAAACACTGGCTGAAATAGGGCAGAACATTTGTGGTGTGACCAGGGTCATTTTACTGACGCACACACCACAAACTAACACACGACCCATGGTCGTTAGGACAAAAATAAAATGTATACTGCAAAAAACAATTTTTTTTTTTAAATAATGCAATATACAGATATAGATGGCTGGTAAATTGTCTCAATACACTCGTCATTGGCAGGTTTTGCAAAAAGTGAATTTTGGGCCCTGCATGTAACATTATTTTTCTGTTTATATTTGCAGCCAGAAATACAAGCCAAACCGTGTACTCCATAATTGTATCCATGACTCTAGTGCTCTAGCATGTGATGCATGTCTGTGTAAATTGAGTAAGTTCAGTAAATCCTTTTTTCCTGCCTCAATTTGCAAGTAAAGCCTGCTAAGTGCCTGCAGCCCTTTCTACTCCTCAATATGTATATGGTCTACATTTTTATTTTTTGTGAGTCCAAAAACAAGTGTTGCTATATAGTCAGTAACATCAGCAATCTGCTTGCACGCAGCTCATTTTCATAGGTTGTCTTGTAAAAATCTGTTTTTGTTGGTATATAACAGGGGTTCTCAAAGTCTACATTCAAAGGTCCAAATCTGATTTTCATCAATGTCAAAGGTCCGGAACTATTGGTTATTACAAAACTTATTTTTAATAAACATGCATAAAAAAAATCAACATTCATTTCATTTCAAAAATAAGGTGTTTTTGAAAAATTTCCAAAAAAATTCTTAACAAAACACAACAAGAGGTAGGCCCAAAGTAACATGGTGCAAAATACTGAACAGTCTAATGTGAGAAATGGCACTGTCTGTCTCCCATCAGCTGTCGAAACCGTGGCACAAAAGGTGTGGTTGCCAGACGGAGACACTGGCCTAAATGTTCATTAGTCAAGCTGCTGCGGTATGAGTTCTTTACAGCATTCATTGCTGAGAATGCAGACTCACACCGATAGGTCGACCCAAACATGGTAAGAACACAGATGGCTACTTTCTGCAGATTGGGGAAATTTTCAGCTGTGACCATTTTAGTCCAAAATGTAACAGTGTCACAGTACACTTCCTGCAAAGTCACATTTTCCTGTAAGTCAATGAGTTCAGTCTGCAGAGATGCCATGCTTGCCCATGGGAAGATGCTCTTGGTTTCTTTTGAAAACTCCTCAACATTCTTGACCAGGAATGGAGATGGAATGCAGAGCAGCACTTGTCTGCCTACATTGAACCCCTCAAAGTGCATCCTGAAATTTTCAGCTAGCTTCTCCAAAAAGGAAAGATGGTGACGATGGTGATTGCCATTAGTCTGCTGGAGAAGAGTTGGAAAGTGGATATGTGGCCCTGTGATGTCACCCTTAAAGATCTCCAGCCGCCTTTCAAAGGAGCGTACGGCTGCCATCAGATCACACACTGTGTTGCCTTGGCCCTGGAGCATCAGATTCAGTTCATTTAGATGAGATGTTATGACCAATAAAAAGGCCACAAGCTCCATGCTGTCATCATCCCTCAAAAAATCCAAGTAATGCCTGGCTTTGACATTCTTCTGCTGGGACAAAAACATCTCCAAATCTTTCCTGATGGCCCAAAACCTTTCCAAGACTCTTCCCTTACTCAGCCACCTAACATTGTTATGGAGGAGTAAGTCGTCATAAGCAGCATTTACCTGATAAAAGAAAAAAAAGAAAAATAATACATTTTTTTAATCAATAATACAAGAAAAATACATGATCTTTGTGAACACAAACACCTTTGTAAATTCTGTAAGTCTGTTGTATGTAGATTTTGATGACAACCTTTAATACTTCCAAATGCATATAATTACATTATCTCCTACATTTTATTCACAATTAAAAATGATTATATAAATAAAAAAACATTTGTGAAATAAGGGTTGACTTAATATCAATCAGTGGGGACATATTCAGCATTTCCTGCATTAATTATGCCTTAGTTTCCCATTGATAAAAAGTGTTAAAGATTTAAATGCTTTGGCTCTGAAGCAATGTGTGTGTGTGTGTGTGTGTGTATGTGTGTGATCATCACTTAATAATCCCCTATTGACCCACACACACAAAAACACAGTAGAAAAAGTCAAAATAATTCTCACCTCAGTCAGGAATGCCCGCAGAAGACGGTGCTGAAGGGCAGAGGATGCTCTCAGGTAGTTCACAAGCTTCATAATAGTTTCCATGACGTCTGAATATTCTTTTCCAAGGCTAGCACACAGCACGGACTGGTGTATAATACAGTGGTATGTCAGCAGGTCGGAGTGCTCCTCTTTCAGACGTTGAACAGCTCCCTTCTCCTTCCCTATCATGGCTGGAGCACCATCAGTAGTGATGGACACAACATTCTTGACATCAATTCCCCGTTCATTAAGCATCTGCATGATAGCTTCATAGATGTCCTCTCCTCTAGTGTGACAGAGTGGAGTAAGGCCCAGTAAGTCTTCACAGAATGTCCCCTTTGCCTTGCTGAAGTATCTGACAAACACACATAGCTGGGCTTGGTCTATGCAGTCTGTTGACTCATCCACCGCAAGTGAAAGGCAGGGTGCATCTTTGATATCATCAGTTAACTGATTAATTAAGTCATGGGCAAGTATCTCTGTCCTCCTGGTTGAAGTGTCATTGGACAGTGGGATTTTCTTTAATTTATCTGACATCTCCTGTCTCTCCTTTCCCTCAAACAAAGCATCTGCTATCTCCACTAAACACTCCTTAACTATCTCTGCATCAGAGAACGGCTTCTTGTTTTTGCCAAGTACTCAGGCCACTCGGAAAGATGCTTCTGTAGCTCTCTCTTGCTGTGTCACAGCTCTCACAAGCAACTTATTTGTTGATTCATATGATGACTTTAGCTGTCGTAGTTTTGCTGTCCTTACCTCTGTATTTTGTGGATATTGCTGTTCAAAATGTTTGTGTTTTGTTTCGTAATGTCGTTTGACATTTCCACTCTTCACAACTCCAACGGTCTCATTACAAATTAAACAGAATGGCTTCGTGCTGGATTGGGGCAAAATGAACGCATACCTCTCGGTCCAATCATCTTTAAAAATTCTGTTTTCTCCGTCAACTTTTCTTTTCTTGGACGATGCCATCCTCCACACCCATTCAAACGCTTACTGCGGTGAACTTGAAGTGTCGCGTCGCGCCCGATTACGTCAAAAATCAACGCTCACTGGATGTCATGGCAACTAAATCACGGAGGAAAACTTTAAATATCTCGCCTTCGCTTTAATTTCGGACCATCTCACAAAAGACATGTGATTTTACAAATGATTTTAACATGCGTTTATCAAAGTAGAAATCCACACTTTTAATCCATTACACACAATTAGTGCTCTTGAAATACGAAAAGCAGGCCGGTCCGGATTGAATTCCCTCCGGGTCCGGATCCGGACCGGAGTCCGGACTTTGAGAAGTACTGGTATATACAATTTTTTGTCATCCATTATGATATTCTTATAGAGTCTGTGGTTCAAGGCATTAATCTGATCCACCAAACCTGGTTGTTCATTTATGTTCATTTTTCTTTCCAGTTAAATCATGATGGAACCAGATCCAGAAGATGTCATGGACACTTCTCCAATTATAGTTAAGGATTCAGATGATGTTATGGACAATCCTCCAGTTATATATCATGATCCAGATGATATCATGGACACTTCTCCAGTGACAGATAAAGATCCAGATGATGTCATGAGTGCTCCTCCAGTGACAGATCAAAAACCAGATGATGTCATGTGTGCTCCTCCAGTGACAGATCAAGAACCAGATGATGTCATGTGTGCTCCTCCAGTGACAGATCAAAAACCAGATGATGTCATGAGTGCTCCTCTAGTGACAGATCAAGAACCAGATGATGTCATGAGTGCTCCTCCAGTGACAGATCAAAAACCAGATGATGTCATGAGTGCTCCTCTAATGACAGATCAAGAACCAGATGATGTCATGTGTGCTCCACCGGTGATGCATCAAGAATCACGTGATGTCATGATTAACCCTCCTATGACTGACAGTCCTTTTGCTACAGACAGAGATAACTTTAAAGGCAAGCATCAAGAAGACCCTGGGAAGAATGACTACCAGTCACAAATTCACCCATGCATTGACACCTTGAAGTTTAGCAAATCTAACCAAGGACAATATACAGAAAACCCAAACAAAGCCAGTTATGACCCAGTTATGACAGACTCAGCCACTAAAACAGAAATCCATGTGCAGCCAACTTTAGTTCCATTCACATTGCTGGATCAAAGAAAGGAACAATCACAATGTGTAAAAGAAAGCACAGACCACAACAACAAAATAAATACTCTGGCAACCTCAAATCAAGAACATGAAGAACACAAGGTAAATATCTTAATACTCTGGCTACACTTCAAAAAATAAGTGGACACCCCCTTGTCCATTCCCTCATGGGTTGCCACTAGTGTATTTCTCAGTATTTCTGTTTCTCAAACCATATTTTGCTTAATTTTATATATTTTCTTTTACATTATTTAGAATATTTTGCGTCATGTTTTAGGGTCACGCAGGTTGTTTTGTCCTTTAGTCGGTGACGATAGAACACAACCACTAATTTTAGTCACTAGGGTTGCCACCCGTCCCATAAAATGCAGGATTTAAAGATGAAATTATGCGATTTGTCCCCTATTTAAACTGGTCAGATGGCGTCACGTGAAATAGTCCCACGGTGGTTAAGTGACCATCTGAAAAGTCCACACATTGTGCTAAAACGTGCTAATACTGTGGATGGTGTGGTAAGGCACCGTTTGAAAAGTCCACACATTGGGCTAAGATGTACAAAATCAAACAAATCGAACAATGTATGAATACAATCACTGAGCAATTTTGACATGAGTCAGGAAAGTTAGAATTTTAGCATATAAGAAAGAATATAAAATTTGCATTATTAATAACTCCTAACGCATTTATTGCTAAAACTGTAGAGAATGTGGTAAGGGTCCGTGATATTCCCTCATTTGAGTGTCCCTTACTTTACATCTTCAAAAGTGGCAACCCTACAAGTCACTGTACAGTTTTGGAAATGTGAAGGTGCCCCCCCCCACCACCAGAAATTACAAATGCCCCCATATGCAATTCACTGTGGCACTGATAATGGACCAGTGGCCTATTAATGCCAATGGGTTTGGTGTTCACATAAGTTTGACCATGCATTATGTACAAAAGTTTGATTGTGCACACATACAACCTTATAAAATCATGGTAATAGGAATCAGATAATGAGCTTCTCTTTCTCCAGGGTAATGTGATACCAGTAGAAGAAGGGAGCAACCCCAAACTTGATGGTCAAGCAGGCATAACTGTGGCCTCAGACTTTGATGATTTATCTTACAGCAGCACAGGTATGAAACACATCCATATAAGCGAGAAGTGTCATTAGATGATCAGACTTATTCATAAAGTGTTTGTGGTGTTGTGCTTATTCTCTGAGTTTGAGAACAGTTCTTTGGTGTTTGCCCTAGATCACAGGGTTCCCAATTTAACTGTTGCATTATTTGGGAATTCTGCGGCAGTCCAGTTTGGATGTAACAACATTCTACTTGGAGAAAAACAACTCCATCCTGAGAATGCAGAATTCTCCATGATTATTCCATCACAGAGGAAGATATCAGAACATCACGTCACAGTAATCAACATTATTGACTCACATGAGACTGATCTTCGCCCTTTTGATAATGTTATTAGTCATCTTCTGAATGAAAATGAAATCCATGCCTTCATCTTTGTTGTGCAACTGGGCCAGCTAACAGATGCCGATAAGATGGGTATTGAATGGCTACAGAGTATATTTGGTGACAGAGTTCTTCCATTTGTGATGACTCTTTTCACCTATGATAGAGATGAAGAGTGTGACACTATAATAGATGAATTGAAGAAAAATTCTGTTCTGGAGCAACTGGTTGAAAAATGTCGACAAAGATATCACACCTGCAGAAAGACGATGAGCAACCAATCAGAGATGAGAGAATTGATGGACAGGATTGAACGTCTGCATATTGAGAATAATAAGCAGTGCTACACCAGTGAGATGTTCTCCGATGTCAGAAAACCACAAAACAGTGAATTTAAAAGTGGTAAGATAACAGATTCTGTTTCTTCATATATTTTATTGTGACATTTAGACATAAAGTAAGCTACAGGCACAAAGTAAATTAAACATATTTCATATAAGTAAATATAATCCACAATAAAATCCAAATTTGGGAACAAATTCTAATTTCGAAGTTTCAAATCTAGTCGTAAATGTCAATTAACCTTTTTTCTCCTTAAAATCAAGGCCCAGAAACAGACATAAGCACGAAAACACAACCTTTTGGGAGCTCTGATAAAGCAAACAGACGAAAGGTAAGAACAGAGAGGAATAATATAATATATATGTACGTATGTATAAAATATGTTATTACAAAAGAGAAGGATAAACATGTGCAAATTGGATGGAATAATATACAACCCCAATTCTGAAAAAGTTGGGACAGTATGGAAAATGTTAATAAATACTAAAAGGAGTGATTTGTAATTCTCTGTGCTATATTAAAAGCACCAAAACAACATTTGTATTTATGTTTTACCTTGGGAATTTAACTGTTTAAATATACACTCATGCCTTGTGATTGCAACACTCCCCAAAAAAGTTAAAAAAGTCGAGTTTTTACCACTGTGTAAAATTACCATTTCTTCTAATAACACGTTTGAAGTGTTTGGGCACTGAAGACACAATTTTTTAAGTTTAGCAAGCATAACTTTCCCCCATTCATCCATTATGCAGGTCTTCAGCTACACAGTTGTACTGTGCCTTTATTGCCATATTTTTTATCATTCTTAATAATGTGCGATATATTCACAATTGGAAACACGTCAGGACTGCAGGCAGGCCAGTCTAGCACCCACACTCTCGATTTATGCAGCTGTAAACATTCAAGGAAGGGCGGGAAAAGAAGACTCAAAGGTATAACTTTAATTTTACAAACTCAAAATAGCTTTTCAGCATCACACTCATTAGATCAAGTTTTTGGTATATTCTCTTTCTGACTGGTAGCGCTCTCCCCCTCGTCTCTGGTGTGGTCTCTTTTTATCGTCTCTCCCCAGTGCTTACTTCAATCAGAAACAGGTGTTAGACATTATAACGCTCAGATGTGTGTACCATTACCGCTTTCTCTCTCTCCGGATGAACGCTCGACCAAGAGTGTGCATTATCTCCGAACCCTCAGACGTCACAGTCTTAAAAAAACGTAATAATGGATATCATGATGACACCATTCGACGCTGCATCCATAGAACATCCATCAACACTGTTCAGAAGCGCTATCGACTTCTGTCTCATCTGAGATGGGAAGCAGAACAGTGGGTTCATGTTTTGTGGACTGACAAGTCCACATTTAATAAATGTTTTAGGAAAAAAAAAACATCAGGAACGCAGAGGAAAAGGACCATTCAAGCTGTATTCAGCATCAGGTCCAAAAGCCAGTGTCTGTTATGGTATGATGGTTTGTCAGTGCACATGGCATGGGCAACTTGCACATCTGTGAGGGCACCATTAATGCAGAATGATACATACAAATTTTGGAGCAACATAGGCTGCCATCCAGACGCCGTCATTTCCAGGGACTTCGCTGCATTTTCCAGCATGACAACAAACCACATACTGCCTGATTACAAGCGAATGGATGCATAACTGACCTGAATGTGCTAGACTGACCTGCATGCATTTCTGACCATCTCCAGTTGAGAATGTCTGGTGCATTATGAAGCGCAAAATACGGCAATGAAGGTCCTGTACAATTGTGCAGCCGAAGGCCTGCATAATGGATGAATGAGAGACAATTCTGCTTGCTAAACTTAACACACTTGTGTCTTCATTGTCCAAATGCTTAATATGTGTTATTGGAAGAGACGGTGATGTTACACTCGACTGTCTCAACTTTTTTGGAGTGTGTTGCAATCATTTGATTTGAAATGAGTGCAAAAACAACAACAACAACATTTTCATTGACAAGGTAAAACATCAAATAATGTGTTTTGGTGATTTCAATATAGCACTGGGTGAATCAAATTTAAAAATCACTCATTTCTGTTTTAATCACCATTTTCCATACTGTCACAACTTTTCAGAATTGGGGTTGTATTTGTACAGTACATATATATATATATATATATATATAATGTATATATAATATATAATTACGTATATTTACAAGTATTAATATCTATTTCAGGCTTGTTGTAAATGTACTAAATTACCAAACATGTACAAAGTAATTTTCTTTTAGCTATCTTCTCAACTGGTTGTATAATTAAATGTATTCTTATATTTTTCAGCTAAGTGCAGAGCAACTAATTCACAGACTTCATCTTGAATGCGAAAACCAAAAACTGACAACTGCAGATTTTCTTCAGCTAACTATACAATCACAGTCCCATGAGTCTTGTACAGAGGAGAAGTTGGCTAAGATTTATCTGCAAAAATTACTGATGATGGACTACAGAGCAAGATGCATGCAAACACAAGAGAACAAAGAACAGGATCGCACACAACAAATTTACTTATCTGAAGATGTGGATGATGCTTTTAATGATATTTTCAAAGAAATGCCTAAACTTCCTGATGAAAATAATAAATTAGATTCTGTCCACTTAATGGATGTTCAAATGGCCTTGTTCCATTGTGCTGATAGTTTCCTAAAGCAACTAATGGTGACTAAACTTGCACAGTGTCAATATGCTCTGCCTCTTCTTGTACCCAGTCCATTCACACAACAGATTGAGTTTCCTCTCTGGACCTTCCGACAAATCAATAAGAGCTGGAAGAAAACTGATGATACAGGTAATCTCTTTAGCCAATTCCAGCCAGTCTATAAGGCAGAAACTCCAATGGTGGCTTTCTTCAGGTTTGGCTCAGTGTCCTCATCCAAGTCTCAGCTGATGAACAACCTGATCAATGAGAAACACAACACGTTTTTCCACAGGGACTGCCCAGGCAGCAGCAGAATCAGTGTGCTGATGGATGGAGTGGTGGAGATTGCCTGGTACTGCCCCTCTGGAGAGAAATCAGATAAATATACTGACTGTGTTGCATTTTGTAATCTACATGGTGATGCAGGAGACAATGAGAAGCAGCTGGATATCATTACTGAATTGGCCTCTGTAAATGTAGTCATTTTACCACAGCTTAACAGGAATGACAGCAACATGACAAAGATACAAAATTTCTACAAGGGCTCGAAGCCACTCATCTGCCTTCTTACCGAGAATGATTCAGCTATCACAGAAATACGAAAAGGGAAATACAAAATTGGCTTGAAAGACAGAAATCAGTCTGATGTATTTGAAGAACTCAGAAGAGCTATAAAAAATGGACTCTCGAATCCAGAATTGTCTTCCAAATCACCATCCTTTTTCAAGCTTGAAGATATGGCTAAGTACTCAGATATCATCAGAGTAGATGAGGATGATAATGATGACTGCAAGAAAGGAAAAGAGGCAGCACAGAAGATGATGGATTTACTGAAGAATAAACAGCTGACAGAAATCAAAGAATCATTTCTGCCATGTCAGGGGAAACTGTGGCACCAGTGGTGCCAGAAGAATAAAGAACTGCATCGACCTACACTGGGAGAAGTGCATAAAGGAAAAAACATAGAAAAGATTAAATGTTCTAAGAAATCTGAAATGCATAAAATCCGTGAACAGCAGCAAACATCTGTCCTGAGTCAGTTTATCCAACTCTTTATCCAAAACCTGAATTCAGAAGGAGGAAATGCAACTGCATATTTTCTTAAATGGCTGGGGATCCTATTGGATGACTTCACCACTGAAAATCTCTCAGCCCTCCACCATGAGTATGATGAAAAGTGGTCAGCAGTACTAAATCTTAAAAAGAAACATGATAAATCACAGCAACTGACAGCTAAACAAATAGAACTTGAGCGACTATCTGAGAAACTACAAGCTGCAACCTTTGGCGTGGAACACATGCTGAGGGAGATCGGTCAGATATATGAATCATGTTCGTGTATGAAGAAGAACAAGAAAGACCTGAAGTTAAACTTCTCTTCTCTTCCAATGCTTGCCGCAAGGATGATGATTTCTGGATTTCCACTGGAGCTGATGGATGGAGATGCTGCTCATGTTCCTCTGTTCTGGGTTACTGCTGTTCTTGATGAACTCATCAAGACCCTAGGAAACCAGAGAGTCTTTGTGCTGTCAGTTTTAGGGATCCAGAGCTCTGGGAAATCCACCATGTTGAATGCCATGTTTGGACTGCAGTTTGCAGTCAGTGCTGGCAGGTGCACTAGAGGAGCTTTCATGCAGCTGGTCAGAGTGTCAGAGGAGATGAAAGCACAGCTGAAGTTTGACTATATTCTAGTTGTTGATACTGAGGGACTCCGTGCCCTAGAACTGGCTGGAAGGTCAACAAGAAATCATGACAATGAAATGGCCACATTTGTTGTTGGTCTTGGGAATATGACATTGATCAACATCTTTGGAGAAAACACATCTGAGATGCAGGACATTCTTCAGATTGTTGTTCAGGCTGTCCTGAGGATGAAGAAGGTCAAACTGAATCCAAGCTGCATGTTTGTGCATCAGAATGTTTCAGACATCACAGCTGGAGAGAAAAACATGGAGGGAAGGAGACGACTTCAAGAGAAACTGGATGAAATGACAAAACTTGCTGCTAAAGAGGAAGACTGTGATAAAGAATTTTTCAGCGATGTCATTGCATTTGACATCCAGAATGATGTGAAGTATTTTGCACAGCTTTGGGAGGGCAGCCCACCCATGGCACCTCCAAACCCAGACTACAGCAGAAATATACAGGAACTGAAGAACACCATTCTCTCAAATGCTTCTAAGGCTAGCTGCTTTACACTGTCACAGTTCAAAACTCGTGTCACTGACCTGTGGAATGCACTGCTGAATGAAAACTTTGTATTCAGCTTCAAAAACACACTAGAGATTGCAGCATACAGAAAACTGGAAACTGAGTACAGCGACTGGACTTGGAGCCTCAGGAGTGCCATGATGAGTATTGAAGAAAAATTCTACAACAGAATTGCCAATGGAACCGTTAAGGTACAGGAACATGACCTGCTGAATGACATGAGGAAGACAAAAGACGAAGTAGAAAAGTCCGTAAAATCTTACTTTGAGGAGGACAGAGACAAAGACATTCTTTGTGAATGGCGAGGAAGATTTGAAACCAGAATTAAAGAGCTTCACGATGACCTTGTGAAGGGAACAAAAAGAAAGTTGGATGAAGCTATTGAACAAAAAATAGCCAGGGAGAAGCTTGATACAAAAAGGACAGAGTGTGAAAATAAGCTTTTCAGTCGGAGCAAGGAACTTGCTTTGAGCCTGAAAGGTAAAGACATAGATGAACATGTGCAGCAGCAGGAATTTGACGCAATGTGGAGTAAGTGGGTCACTGAAATGACAGAGGATACTCCAAAACTGAAAGACTTTAACTTTTGGGAGGATGTCACACAGATCTTATCTGAAAACCATGAAATTAATCTTGTACATGAACGATTCAGTCAAACAGATTTTAAAACGATATACCGTCGGGGTGATTATTGTGACTACATTGTACTAAAGAAGCATCTAGAGCGTTTTGATGACACTGTACCTTCAGAGGAAACTGACGAGAACTCCAAGAAAAGCAAGAGCAGGACATTTAAGCAGTTCCTAATGTATTCAGCTCAAAAAATGATGTCAGGCTTCAAATATGATACAGGGTTACAAAAGCAAACAGAGAACAAGGACCCAAAAGCTGAATATCATTATTCGGTAAGGAATCTAATTCAGAAAACTGTTCAAGAAACTGAGAAAATAATAAAGAACTCACCAGTGGAAAAACGGGGCTTCAATGAAAGTTACATTCAGGAAATAACAGACTGTGTTAAAAAGTCAGTACAGCAACATCAATTAGAGAACCAGAATTACATATTGAAAAAGGAGTTTAGCGTAGATCTCTGTCTCCATGTGTGTGACATTGCAAGACAGACATTTACCGAACTCCACCAAAAATTCAGGGAAGCAAATGATCCAAGAATTTATCTCGAGAAGCAGAAAACTCAATATTCAGATGTTTTCAAGAACTACCACAAAGGTGCAACAACAACAACCATACTGAGTGAGTGGATCTGCAGCATACTAGAACCATCCATCCTGGAAGCAGTTTACAACATAACTGCTCTTGATTTGGCCGACAAGATGAGGTCTGACATAAAAGCGTTAAAAGAGAACAGACCAAATCTGGAGAAACACATTCTGAAATCCCTTGCAATGAAGGAGGACTTTGCGCAGTACATAGAATACATTCACAATCCCAGACAACACTTCAAACAATTCATAAAAAATGAAGTGGACATGTACTTTGCCAAACAAAGCAAAACGATTATAAAAATGTTCATAGGAAATTTAAAACAAAAAGAGCGGATTGTGAGTAATGCAGTGCAAGTTGCGACGGTGGAGGTGAAGAATAAGCAAGGGGATGGCGACATGTGGCTGAGAAGCTTCACAAAAATCCTAATAGATGAGCTGAAATTCACTGGAAATTCATGTGTTGATCTCAAAGACATTAAAGACTTGGATTTTCTTGAGAAGGTCTTAAGTGACAGTTTAAAGGAGAGGATGGCAAAGCTACACGTCAGTTTTAAAAGCATTACCGACATAAACATGGAAAAGTGCAGGAAGAGGCCAGACGAGATTTTAATTGACCACTTCTGTCAGTGCTGTTGGGTTCAGTGTCCTTTCTGTAAAGCCATCTGCACCAACACGATGGAAGACCATCCTGGAGATCACAGTGTTCCTTTCCATCATAGTATTGGAATGAATGGGTGCTTTTACAGAGGAACAACAAACTTGTGTGTTCATATCTGCACAACAGCGGTAGCAAGTGATCTAGGTTTTTATCCAAATTCTTCAGATGATATAGTCCCCTTTAAAGAATACAGAAAAGGAGGTCAAATATATGCTAACTGGAGCATCACCCCTGACCTCTCTGAGCTGCCGTACTGGAAGTGGTTTGTGTGCAGATTCCAGAAAGATCTGGAAAAATACTACAGTAAAACATTCCAGGGAGATGGTGAAATTCCAGATGAATGGAAACGGTGCCAAAAAAAGGAAGCTATGGAGTGTTTGGATAAATACATCTAATAGAGAAGGAATCTTTTATTTTATTTTTTTTACTTTAAAACTGAATGGTTCTGTACAGTAGCCTAGTGTTTTCAAACTGATTTTACAGAAGGAAAAGTTGATGTATTATTGTGAAGTAACTCTGATGGGGTTTTACTTAGATTCATTGATCAGAACTACGGAGTAAACAATGCGCAGAAACTATCAGAGCCACAATGGGAAATGTTTCATGATCAACTCTTAAAAAGTACAGCCTATAAAAAGAAATTGAGTAAATCTGGTCTATTCATGTTTTATTTTACGGTTAAAATGTTGTTTCTTTTATTTCTGTTAAAACATTATGATATATCATGTTCCTGTAGCTCAACTGGTAGTGTTGGGAGTGCCAAGGTCACAAGCTTTGATTCTCAAGGAACACGTGTATTGATAATTATTATATATTTTTTTTAAGTCGCTATGGATTAAAGCTTCTAAATGCATAAATGTAACAATAAATAAAGGCCTAATAAAGTAAAATCAAATAAAAACAACAAAACACTGATAAATCTGTTTCAGCTTTGTTGCATTGTGTGTGACTATAAACTCCAGCTGATCCCTTCTCTTTTTTCCCCCTCTATTCCCCACCACTTATTTGTTTTTATATTTAAGTATTTGATTATGCTTTCAGCTACCAATAAGTGTATTCTCAGCTCAATTTTACACATTTTACCATGTTTAAGAAAAATTTAAAAATTAAAAAATTCAGCAGATTCCGTCTGGGCCTAGTCATGAGACTTTATTTTCTGTGGATGAAAACTGACTACAAAATTGTGGTCACAGATAAGTGTATCCTAATAAAATACACTTAGAATATATATATATATATATATATATATATATATATATATATATATATATATATATATATATATATATATATATATATATATTTTTTATCATTTAGATAATCTGGTGATGATATTATTATCTATATTCTCAAACTAGATTTTTTATCTGTTCAATCATTTTAACAATTAAAATCTAATTGTTCAAGAAAATTCAATTTATAAAATTTTTAGATAAAAACAAATAAAATATCCCTTTATTTTTTTATTTTTAAAACTTTTCTAATTAAGTTTAACATGGTGGTATTACACCGCCAGATTAGCGGAGACACGCATGGGACTCGTGCTTCTCTTGTTTTGTGCTCAGTAGTGACAGCTTATTATTTAAAATTTAAAAAAATACAAAACAATTAAACACGTTTTCCGACATTTGACACAAACAATACAAATTAAAATACAACAGAAAATAAACAAAAACAAAACTAAAGGGCGTCACAAACATATTAATTTAACAAAGACACAAAGAAAATTGTATCCATTCAAAATAAATTTCAAGGGCTGTTTGGAAATGAACAAAGTTGGGTTTTAAATCACTCCATTACTTACTTTGATGAATCTAAAATTGTCCCAATAACAAAAACAAATCAATGACATACACTTTCCTTTTTTACATGTCATATTCATTTGAGTGAAGTAAAAGTGTTGATAGATTTAGGGTTAAGTAAAATAGAATTTTCAAACTCAGAAATTGTGATGCCAAAAAGGAGATGAACTGGGACATTCCAAAAATAAATGCACAATACAAAGCAAGTGAATGGGTGCCAACATTTTGAAGCTTTATGTACTTCAATGTAGCTAGCTACTTTTTGATAGTAACTTGTAGTGTAGCTAACTACTTTTTAAAAAGACTGTAGCTTAAAATTATGAGTAGCTTGTGGCTTGTCAAACTACAGTTTCATAGTAGCTTCCTCAACACTTTATGTTGAGAGAATTTTCATTTTTGGGTGAACTATCACTTTAAGTAAATTTACTTATTATATTTATCAGTGAAATTTGCTTAAATTAGCTGTGAAAATCCCCGGAGATCAGCAGTAACAGAAATACTCAAACCAGCCTGTCTGGCACCAACAATCATCCATGCGATTATCTAATCAGCCAATCGTGTGGCAGCAGTGCAGTGCATAAAATCATCCATGCAGGTCAGAAGCTTCAGTTAATGTTCATATCAACCATCAGTATTGGAAAAAAAATTCTGATCCCAGTGATTTGGAGCGTGGCATGATTTTTGGTGCCAGAAGGGCTGGTTTGAATATTTCTGTAACTGCTGATCTCCTGGGATTTTCATGCACAACAGTCACTAGAATTTACTCAGAATGGTGCCAAAAACAAAAAACATTCAGTGAGCGGCAGTTTTGCGGATGGAAACGCCTTGTTGCTGAGAGAGATCAACAGAGAATGGCCAGACTGGTTTGAACTTACAAAGTCTACGTGACTCAGATAACTGTTCTGTGCAATTGTGATGAGAACAAGAGCTATTGCTAATGCTATTCTGAGATGCGGGTTGGCGGTGTTTTGGCAGTACTAAGGGGACCTACACGATACACTGCAGGGGGGCGAAGAGTCTTCTTTTACTTATTTTTTGCCAGATTTTGTTCTAAATTACATGACACCCGCTCCTTCTTCTGTTTCGTATGAAGTATATCGTGGTCTTAAAGGTGTACTCCATCTCTTAAAAAAGTGATTTTTAAAAAAAATATTTTTATAAAATCATGACAACTCACATGAGATGATGACTTCAGTCATATCAGTTACCTTTTAAAAGCTGTTTTATTCTACATGGAGAGGGTCGGCAGTGTTTGAATCACTTGATCAGCCGAATACAACTTGCTTGATCTCAGTAACCGTCAGTTATTTCACACTTTCACTCATTGAAATCATGGCTGACTGTGAATACAACATTTCTGCAATGGGATCTGAAACTGAAAACAATTGATTTTAAATGATGCTGCACCCAAGCCGCTAGGTGTCAGTGTAATTCCAAAATGACAAAAACAAAAATGTCACTGAGTGCACCTTTAAATATGGGCATGCTTGTTGCTTTGGAAATTACACTCAATAAAAACCAGCAAATAAGTTTATGGCCAAATATCTCATGTCTCACTTTCAAGCAATTGAAGCATCAAAAACTTTAAGGCAATGTTTTTATTTCTTTATTTAATTGAGAGGCCACAATTTTTTTAAGAAATTTGTCCCACAGCAGGACAACTTGAACTGCAGAGAAGTTTCAGACCACTTCATGCCCGAAGGGGAGGTAACATGTGGCAAAACGTCATGTGGGCTCACCAGCCTCACATGGAAGAGGCTTGGTGGTAGGTTCTGTCTCGAAGGGGAGGAGCTCTAAAAACACAGCAAACGGGGGCAGAAAGAGCTCTGCCCAAGGGAGGTGCGGGTCCGTAAGAGAGACCGTACCACGGAAAATACATCACAGAGGGCTACCGGAGTAACCACTACCTGTGGACCACCTACCCCAGTACATGGCATATTAGCACATGTATTGAGTCTGGCTGCGAATTCCTACGCCGAGCCACAGGGCTAGGGAGGAAGACATCCAGGGTTCACAGGTTCGTGAACTCGCATGGGAAAGAAAGCACATGTCTCCGCCTCATGGAGGGGAAAGGCGCTGTATGCAAGCGGTATACCTGGCCAGCTGTCCCGTAATCTTACCTGTTCATACCTGAAAATGCACGGGACAAGACTGGCTCAACCCGGAGACTATAAAGTCTTGAATGTATTGGGTGTTGGGTGTTGTCCTGCAGATGTCTGCTAGAGACGTGCCATTGGCCAGTGCCCATGAAGATGCCAGACTCCTCGTAGAGTGTGCTCGTATTCCCAAAGGGGCGGGCACAGCCTGGGCCTGGTATGCCAGCACGATGCGTTCACGATCGTGAAGTTTGCCTCTGTTTGGAGACAGCGTTCCCTTTCCGCTGCCCGCCAAAGCAGACAAAGAGATGCTCAGAGCATCTAGAGCTCTACGTGCGATCCAAATAGATACGCAAATAACACACCGGGCACAGCAACGATAAGGCTGGGTCTCCCTCCTCCCGGGGAAACTTCGGATGCAGGCTCACCACCTGACCCCTTGGGCACATAGCCCAGTCGGGGTCTCAAGACCACATGAGAACAGCCCGGACTGAACTCCAGGCAGGTGTCGCTGCCAGAGGATGCCTGCAGGCCCCCAACCCTCTTGATGGTTTTCGTGAGCGCAGTCAGGAGGGCCATCATCAAAGAGAGGGTTTCCAGCTCGACTGGCTGTAGGGGCTCAACGGGGCTCTCTGAAGGCCCGAAGGACCATGGAGAGATTCTGAGGGAAAGAGGCGTAGCCTAGGAGGATTCAGCCTCCAGGTGCCTTTCAGGATACTGATAATCAGGTCGTGCTTCCCCAAGGACTTACTGTCCACCGTGACATGGTGCGCCACAACATACACCTTCAAGGTGGAGGGGGACAGCCACCCATCCAGCCACTCCAGCAGGAAGGAAAGCACTGACCGACTGCACATCTCTGGGGGCCTTCGCCTCAGGAAGAACACCAATTTGTGAACAAACTCCACTTCAGGGCAAATAGCTGCCTCGTAGAGGGACCATATCTACCGCTGACAGTGGTTGGCTACTTAAATCTTCCCATCCCTTCGAGGGGCCAGACATTGAAATTCCAGAGGTCTGGGCACGTGGCATTCAAATTCCACTGGACAATTCTCATTGGCCTTTTCTCAAAGATCAGAGGTGTTTGGGGCTCCCAAGAGCGACCCCAAGTGTCACTACATCGACTCAAAGTCGAGTGAGTGATAGAAGGGGAACTGCAGGAGTTCACATAGATTTCTCATCCTTTGTTATTTGGCAATTTTTGTTGGCAATTTATTGAGTCTATGTATTCCATTAAAGTGTAAAGTGTAGCATCATTAGACCAAGCTGGCCGAGATCAGTGAGGTGCTTCTCAGTTCAACCAGCCAGCAATTTTGGTGAGGTCTATCATAAGTCAATTTTTCAGGCCGTGGCATATGAAGTATCCCATGTCTTATGGTTGGAGTTGGCATCAATTCATCCTCTGATGTCCATTTAATAGGCTGAAGTGATGTTTGGCTGGCACGGGCCAATCCCGAGGTTGAGACATAGAAACAAATAGAATAATATTAGCCTAGATACCTTAAATTTTTTTTGCAGAGTTATAGATCATGATAAATGTTTCTGGTTCTGGAAGACCTAACTAAAGCAGCATAATTGTGTGGTGAAGAATTAATTAGGTGCATGCCTGGCTAAATAGATGAGTTTTTTAATTCCGTTTTATTTTTTTATTTCTTTTCATTCTCTCCTCTTGCCTAATTTTTATTTTTTTGGTTTTGTTCTTTGTTCCATTTAATGTTATTCCTTCAACTGATAATTGTCGTACCAACTAATTGTACAATGACATTTTATTATAATATGTTGTAGGAACTATAATTAAAAAAAGGGGCATACTTAAATGAAAAATCAACTCAAAGATAATTGTAAAATGAAAATGGATTCAAACTAATGCTAAAATTATATATAAGGGACACTTGTTTTATTTATGTAGTGATTTAATGATCCATTTAATAATGAACATTAATGATAATGATTAATAAAGTTTAAGTTCTTCTATTAAGTTACAAAGTTCCAAGGCAACCTTCTTCTTCATTGACTCCAGTGATATGAAATAATGACATAGTTAAAAAAATTGTGAAATGTTCGGTACTGTTTAAACGAATCTACTCTTATGTAAAAAAAAATATTTTCCAAGAACAATAATTATGTTAATTGCTAAGTCGTGTGTTCCCTCTTTCGTAAATATAAAAAATATCAAATTTTCTTTTGTTAATTCAGAAAATGTTTCAAATACTGCAGCGTTATTAACAATAATCCACATTCTGCGAGACCACGCCCGCTTTTGGACCAAATCCGACCTCGTCATCCCCCGGAAGTGACGCAGTCTATGATCGTCAACAAGCAAAATGTCGTCCCATCACAGGCAGAACGCAGCAGGAAGAAGGAAAATTCAGGTGAAATTTCACAGATAATATTTCACTGCTAGGATATGTATAGGATATGTAACAGACATGTGCTGCCTTTGCCGTCCATAATATTTTCAGAGCATAACGTTTCCAACCTTACAAAGGTGCAGTGAAGGTTTCAAATGGTCATACCATGGTGCTTTGTTGTTTACCAAAGTACTGAATGATTGCCATATTCATAAATAATGGAAACATGACTAAAATCATCCACTAAAATCACTCTGGGAGCAGTTAAATAGCTCAGACGATTTCGGGGCCAGTGTTCGTAATTAAAGTTATTTGATCATTATATACAGTTGGTTTCTCAATAATTATATGTATAGAGGACAACAGTCTTTCCTGTAGGCTCAAATCCAAATGGTAATAGTTATGAAAATTATATTGATCACATATGTAATGAGGCATAAACGCCTTAGCTTGCTCAATAGATTACTTTTTTACTTTAGTAATGTGTAGTTGACCATTCAGTCTGTAAATGTCTTATGAACTGTTATTTATTGTCATTTGTTTACAGGTTTCCTATGTAATTAGAGATGAGGTTGAGAAGTACAGTCGTAATGGTATTAATGCTCTTCAATTGGATCCCACTCTAAATAGACTGTTCACTGCCGGCCGAGATTCCATCATCAGGATATGGAGTGTCAATCAACACAAAGTACAATTCTGCATTTTTATTCCATGACTTGTAAATTCATCTAGTCCCTAGTTTTGTTGCTGTGTGACCAAGTTTACTGTGCATCGGCAGTGTTGTTAAAGGGACAGTTCACCTCAAAAATGAAATTCTGTTATCATTGTGGTTGACTCGATTGAATTAAAAGCTGTTTACTATTACAGCAGGACCCTTATATCGCTTCAATGGAGCATCACACAGACTGGGTGAATGACATCATCCTCTGCTGCAATGGAAAAACATGTACGTTTATGCATTGCTCTGAAGTCACAGATACACAGAATGTCACTTTATCGGTTTGATATCAAATATATTTAGACACCTTATGAGTGTTTATCTCAGTCCAGCATTTTGCCCCGTTTGAGTGTATTGGTCTATCTTACAGTGATATCAGCCTCCTCGGACACCACAGTGAAAGTTTGGAATGCACACAAGGGATTCTGCATGTCTACGTTACGGACACATAAGGTTGGTTTGTACTGAGTGATACTTAGTTTAAATGGTAAATGGTTTGTACTTGTATAGCTCTTTTTTTAACCTTAATGGTTTTCAAAGTGCTTTACACTGTGACCCAATCACCCATTCACACACAAACTCGCACACCAATGACGGCAGAGCTGCCATGCAAGGTGCTAGCCTGCCATTGGGAGCAACTTGGGGTTCAGTGTCTTGCCCAAGGGCACTTCGGCATGTGGAGTCACGTGGGCCAGGAATTGAACCGCCAACCCTGCGATTAGTGGCCAACCCGCTCTACCACCTGAGCCACAGCCGCCCCTAGTTTAAAGTTTTTACTTTAGGAGTCGATGTTTAGGGGTTACATTTTAAATCATAATTGAAAAAGAAATAAGAATAAATGTCTTCCTATCAATCCCAAAGATCCAATTACATCATGAACTATCTCAGGAAACAAAGTGAAATATAAAGTTCTGCTGGTGGATATCTACCAGCTGCCACAAATAAAACCCTTAAATATCTTTCAGAGATCTGATGCAACAAACCTCCAAAACTTTGGCAAATTCAGCATCTAGTTTTATCCTTTGAAGTGCTCATTGTATCAGCCTGGAGCTTGAGATTTTCGAAGTTCATACAGTTTCTGCAATATAAGTTTGAGGCTTTATATGAAATTATGCTGAGGATGTTAATGGTGGTTGTTCTTCATGCTTCAGGACTATGTCAAAGCTTTAGCATATGCAAAGGACAAGGAGTTGGTGGCTTCAGCTGGACTGGACAGGCAGATCTTCCTTTGGGATGTGAACACACTGACAGCTCTGACCGCCTCGAATAACACAGTCACCAGTAAGTGTACTTGTTCCCCTTTTCACCGTCTTGCTTTAATAAGTCTGGCATGAAACGGAAGTTGCGACTGATTTTTCGAACAAGAAAAAAAATTTAAGGAGGCAGACTTGATTTTATCAATCGGTTGTTGATTGGATTTTGGAAAGTGGGCGTTGAATACTGGAATGGAGGCAGATCTGATTGTGAGTTTGCAGACGATACACAGACAGACACATACCCTTTCCACTGTGCCCCACTGATTTGAGAACCAAAAGATGATCTAACTGACAACATTAATCAATAACCAGCCCACGAACATGTCAGCTCATCACCATCTATACTTGTGATGAAGCTGGAGCCCAATGCAGATGAATGAGAAACAAGCGAGTAAAAGATCTCAATGGTTTGAATCACAATACACTAAATATAAATAATAAATAACACTTACTCGTGCTGTGCATCCCAAGATATGGGCATTAAAAAAATATTAATAAACTCCTGCACATCCAACTTGAATTGTAGAGTTTGCTGTTAATTTGCCATATTCCTCCTCCTTCGAAATGTAAATTCAAGCCAGCGGGTCCGTAACCAAGGGAGCTTGTGGTAGGGAACAGGATTTTGAGAGGGAAACCGCTGAATATACACGTCTTCATATCTGCATTAGCTGCTTTGACGCCAGGTTTGTTTACATAAATCTGAAGGGGTAGGGTTACAACTAAAAACATGTAAACGTCAGCAGTCATATCACCGGAAGAGCAAGTTATAACATTTTGATTAAAGATGACGAGGTCAAATTTCAATCGTTCAGAATAAGACAAGTAACTTGCATTAATAAAATGAATAGGCATTTATTTATAATGGCACATTTCATACACAATGGCAATTCAAAGTCCTTTACATATACATTTTAAAGAAACATCATCCATGACTGTTGTTAACCTTCCCTGATTAAATGGAGGATGACCAAAAATTGTTGATGCACACTTTAACTTGTTGTTAACCTTTCCTTATTAAACAGAGGATAACCACAAATTTTAAACACCTTGAGAAAAAGTTAAAAGTTAATATAAAATTAAAATAAGAATAAAATAGAATTATTAAAATGAATTATCAAAATGATTCATTGCAATCAATCAGCGCAGCACAATGCTCAGTGAATAAATGCGTGATATGAACGCGAAACGATCATCTGTGTTCCGCAACTGCTTTCGGGTCCTTGAATAACATATAACGTGTGAGTAAGGGCAGGCGGTGGACTTTCTGGTGCCCTCCTAGGGTAAGATGGTGCCCCCCTAGGGAGACTACTGCGTAGTGTGCTAATTGGGAGCAGGGTTTGGGGCACATCTAACCTCTTCTGGAAGGTGGTTCTAGCTGCGGGTGTCATAATAGCTAAATACTGTCTCACCTTGTTTTGAGTGAACCCTCTGTATGTCTAACAGACTTGATCCTAATGATCTGAGAGGTCTGTTAGTAGGCGTTTAGCGTTTCATCGATCTTGGTCGATGCAGCAATCCAATAACCAATGATCCAATGTTATTGATACAACACGTAAATATCGATATAGACTTTTTTTAAGATGCACCTTTATTTTAATACTCTCATGTTAGCCACTTCCTTATGCATTTCCGTCAGTCAATTTAGCAACCTTATTACATTCATTTCATTTTACGCTTTTCATGTGGGACAAGAATGTGCGCAGGGTCTGTGAAGCCCATCAACCGGGCTTCCCGCGAAACCAAGCTCCTGTGACAGGATCAGTGCGAGCACGTGAACCAGGCGCTCTTTAAAATGCACTTTTTCAGCTCTTGTGACAAATGCAGAGTGGCTCAAATGCACGATTAATTCGGGCTTCCATCGATATCGTTGCACATGCGACCCATTTGAATTGTACATGAGCCTTTGCTATTTAAAAGTACCATGGAGTATCAACCATGTGAAACATCTTGACAATGCCGATATTCTAACCAGCACTAATGAGGGAAAGAGAAAATCACCTGCTGCCCAGCACTAGCATCAGTTATAAGACTTTACACATCTACTCATCAACACCCTTACTAACATTTACTAACATTTATTGCCATGAACGGAGCGGTTTTTGACTAAATATTCTTATAATCGGAAAGGTTAATATTCTCAAGTTGGCTGGAATGATGAGTGACATTATAAAGCATAGTTATCTGATGTTTTTTGTAAAAGAAACTGTTTAATTACACCGTCATTTTATTGAAAACTGTGAATCTGAACAAAGACAAACGATTATTACAGTCACTTAAAAAGAAAAAAATTGTCATTTAATAGCTATTACAAACCTGATAACATTAATGTAAGTGAACAGAACTGCTTATAATGTCTCATATGACACACTCATTTTGATGCTGTGAACTATAGCTTTTCTGTTAATTTTAAATGCCGATATTCTGACCAGCACTAATGAGGGAAAGAGAAAATCACCTGCTGCCCAGCACTAGCATCAGTTATAAGACTTTACACATCTACTCATCAACACCCTTACTAACATTTATCCCAGTTAACTGTAACAGAATTTTTCACAACTGTGGAAGTTGTAGCCAAGAAAACCTTGGATAGCACGGATAGTTAGAAACAAGTCAAGGGTATGGAAGTACTTTGAATTGGATTCAACTGAAAAATAATCTGTATTCAAATGATTGTTGATCACTTGTGTGTGACGTTATTTTTTATTTTATTATCTGTATAATCTTTTCAACATCTGTACCTTTTTTTGTTGTGGATGTCCCAATGTGGATACTAAATTTGCACTTTTCAGAGACCTCAATAAAATATTTTAATTATATTGCATTTGAGGGCAAAGAAAAATGAATTGATTGTGTAAAACAGGCACATCATTTCAGAATATCGATCGCAGGGTCCGAAAATCGTTTCGTGGCAGACTTTGAAGTATCTGCATATATCGGATCGCAGGCCAAGAGAATCGATATAAGATCATATTGTGATGAAACATCTGATTTGCACCCCTATCTGTTAAGTTTATATTCAACATGCATATCTGAAATGTATTTAGGTCCTAGGCTATTGAGCGATTTATAAACGAGTAATAGTACTTTAAAATCTATTCTAAATGTAACTGGAAGCCAGTGTAAAGACCTGAGGACTGGAGTGATATGCTCAGATATTTTGGTTCAGGTGAGAATCCTGACAGTGGCATTCTGAATGAGCTGCATGTGTCTAATGGTCTGTTTGGGAAGGCCGGTATGGAGTCCAACGCAGTAGTCTACCCTACTGGTGATGAAGGCATGAAGTTTCTCTAAGTCTTGAATGGATACAAAACATTTAATTCTGGCTATGTATTATTTAGATGATAGTAGGCTGATTTAGATATTGCTTTGATGTGACTACTGAAACTGAGGTCTGACTCCAAAATGACACCTCGATTTCTTATTTGATTTTTTGTCTTTAGGCCCTTGGAGTCAAGGTATGTATTCACCTTTGGAATTTTGCCTTTGTTGCCAAATACAATGACCTATGTCTTGTCATTGTTTAACTGAAGGAAGTTTTGGCACATCCAACTGTTAATTTCATCAATGCACTGACACAGAGAGTCTATGGGGCTGTAGTCATTTAGCGATAGGGCTAGATAGATCTGGGTATCGTCTGCATAGCTATGATATGCAATTTTATTCTTTTTCATAATTTGGCCTAGTGGGAGCATATGCAGGCTTGTGGGACTCCACACATCATGGATGTCCACTCAGATTCACAGTTGCTTATGTTCACATAGTTGCCCCTCCCTTCTAAGTATGACCTGAACCAGCTGAGGACCGTCTAGTAGAATGTTGTGGTCAAAAGCAGCACTGAGATCTAAAAACACCAGCACTGATATTTTACCTGAATCAGTATTTAGTCAATTATCATTAAGGATCTTTATGAGCATCGCCTCTGTGCTATGATGTGGTCGGAAACCAGACTGAAAATTGTCCAAATAAACGTTCAAGATTAAGAATTTGTTCAGCTGATTGAAAACAAACTTTTCAGTGATTTTGCCTATGAAAGGAAGATTTGAAGTTGGTCTGTAAGTGGTTAATATGGAGTTATCTACAGTAGCTACCTAGAATAGGGTCAATTTTGATTTCATGCTGACTTTAACATCATTAAGAAGGAGTTTATAATATATAATTTAATTGAGTACTTATTACAAATTACACAAATGTAACTAATACGTTATATAATCTTTAAGATTACACTTTTTTGGTAATCTAACTTTTGGATTACCCATTTAATATTTTGAAGATCTAATCGTTCATTTTAAATGTATTAAGGAGCAAGTGACCCTTCGCTAAGCTCTGCTCCCCTTGGTTACGGTCGCTTGCACGCTCTGACAAGCTCTGCAGAACTCACCATATGAATGAATGGGAGATTGCCATGAACGGAGCGTTTTTTGACTAAATATTCTTATAATCGGAAAGGTTAATATTCTCAAGTTGGCTGGAATGATGAGTGATATTGTAAAGCATAGTTATCTGATGTTTTTTGTAAAAGAAACTGTTTAATTACACCGTCATTTTATTGAAAACTGTCAACTGTGAATCGTAACAAAGACAAACGATTATTACAGTCACTTAAAAAGAAAAAAAATCGTCATTTAATAGCTATTACAAACCTGATAACATTAATGTAAGTGAACAGAACTGCTTATAACGTCTCATATGACACACTCATTTTGATGCTGTGAACTAGCGTTTTCTGTTATATGACATTTACGTTCAGCTTTAATTTTCCTTGGAGGAAATGTAGGAGTCCTGGCTGATGTTATTCGTGCTCTTTTGGGAATGAGGAATGACAGTTTAATCCATAATATGCTCTTTTTTTACATTTATTTAAAGTTTTTTTTTTTAAGAAAGAAAAACACTGCGTGTATCCTCTCTGGATACCTCATGTCACGGTAACAATTGACCTGACAACAAATATTTTTTAAATAAAATCTAGCATAAAACTACTCTAAACACACATTACTCCCATAGGCTCTAATTGGAAAAGAGCAAACGCGTGTCAGATAATGCCGGCCAGGCAAAATTTGCTAAGACAGGATTGGTTAGTTGCGCTAACAGGATTGGTTAGGATTGGTAAGGCGGGCTTAGCGATGGGTCAATTAACACTTCTTTCATTAAAAATTAGTAAACATAAAATCAAAGGGAAACTTGCTATTTGTTTAGTTGCTGAGTAAAAATAAGGTGCATAAAGGCGCATTGTGTTTTATCTTGAGTAACATTAATGAGGACATGTTTGTATTTTTAATTGTATTATTATAAATTAGGAATAGGTATTGGATTTTTTATTAACCAGCTTTGAAATCAATTATGAGAGAATGTCTATAGATTTGATGTAGATATCTACAATTTGTACCTCCTCATAATTATTCATGAGAAGGTGTGGCTTTAACCTATGACTGGAGCATGCGGTTGCGTGTGGCCGACACCTATGAAATTATGGACAGGTGCACATGGGCTTGTATGAAATGCTTTGTTTTCAATGAAGGGTGCAAATTCAAACAGTTTGGCGTGTATTTGTGTAATATAAATTTACATATAATATGATTACGCACATTATAAATAGTTATGTAATCCAATAACAAGTACTTGATTTTTGTAATCTGATTATGTAATCCATATTACACGTAATCCACTACTCCTCAGCTTTGCTTATTACATCCATAATTTCCATCACAGCTTTTATTCATGTAAATGTAATCATGTAATCCATAAAAATTACATATAATCTGATTACGCACATTATAAATAGTTATGTAGTCCAATAACAAGTATTTGATTTTTGTAATCTGATTACATAATCCAGATTACATGTAATACACTACTACCCAGCACTGTTTATCACATTTATCATTTCTGTCACAGCTTCCTCATTGAGTGGAAATAAGGACTCCATCTACAGTCTGGCCATGAATCAGACAGGAACAGTTATCATCTCAGGATCTACAGAGAAGGTTAGCATTTCCTTATCTTACTAATGCTCGAGTGTCTTCACTTTGAAATAAGCAGGGTTTTGCTTATTTATTAAAGGTGTTGTAAGCGAGATAATTAGTTTTGGCACTTCTGCCAGACTTGAATGATCTGCTTTTACTACCACACTCTCAGCTTCCTGCTCCCAATATATGGGCTTTGCTATGAATTTGCAAAATAGTTGACTGGGAGAAAGCACAGCTCATTTTCTGATTGGCTAAAAAAACACAATAATTGCATTCTATGCATGTCATTACATAGGAATCACTTTACGGGACGTGTTTTGTGTCATCTTTATGTTTTGCATCAGGTCTTGAGAGTTTGGGATCCACGTACGTGTGCCAAATTAATGAAGTTAAAAGGCCACAAGGACAATGTCAAATCATTGTTACTAAACAAAGACGGCACTCAAGTAAGTCTCTGAGTCAAACCAAACACTGCTTTTGTTAATGTAATCCATTAGATGCGATGAAAACCTTATTTTTGTCTCTGTCTAGTGTCTCTCTGGTAGTTCAGATGGTACGATACGATTGTGGTCTCTCGGCCAGCAACGGTGTATTGCCACATACAGAGTCCACGATGAGGGTGTGTGGTCCCTGCAAGCGAATGAGGTGTTCACACACATGTACTCGGGTGGACGGGACCGAAAGATTTACTGTACAGACCTGCGTAACCCTGACATTCGTGTGCTCATATGTGAAGAGAATGCTCCCGTTCTGAAGGTGAGTTAAAGCTTGCATTGCTTGGATAGTTCACCCAAAAATGTAAATGAATTTATGCATTCTCATGTTGTTCTAAACCCATATGGTATGACTATCTTTCATCCGTGCAATGTAAAATGAGATGTCAGGCAGAATGTCAGCCTCAGTCACCATTCACATTTATTTCATTGAAAAAAGATGCAATGAAAGTGAATGGTGACTGAGGCTAACATTCTGCCTGACATCTCATTTTGTGTTCTACAGAAGAAATCAAGTCATATGGGGTTGGAACAACATGAGGGTGAGTAAATAATGACTCAATTTTCATTTTTGGTTGAACTGTCCATTTTAAAGGAATATTTTGGGTTTAATTCATGTTAAGCTCAATCAACAGCATTCTGGCATTATATTGATTATAACCTGGCCTTGCTCAAGGACACAATGGTGGTGGCTGTGGGAATCGAACCGGCAACCTTCTGCTTACCATTTCTGTGCTTTAGCCCACTACGTCTCCACCACTCCTATAGCTAATTTTATTACTTCGTTAACAAGACAATATAATGTCAAAAACCCCCAAAAATGAATAATAAAGCTCAAATAATACATGAGTTTTAACAGAATAACAAATTTAAGTGCTTTTGTTAAATTATAAGCTTCACATTTCTGCCTTTAAACATCTAAAAATGGACCCATTCACTTCCATTGTAAGGAGGGATGTCAAATTTTTTTTTTTTGTGATAATCATCATTATGCCACAAATACTGTCGATTGAGCTTAACTTATATTTAACCAAGAATATTACTTTAAAAAGGATAAAAACTTTAAGAAGCTGTACCTCTTTTCAACCTCTTCTGATCTTTCCTCTCCCTCTCAACCACATATTTAGATGGAGTTGGACCGATCAGCAGATCCTCCTCAAGCCATTTGGGTGGCCACAACTAAATCATTTGTGAACAAATGGGTGAGGAACACTGTTTATTCACCAGCCACAACCAAAATTCAATTTCTTTCCTTAAAGGTAGAGCCAAAAAGGAAAGCTATATCATCATGGTTCAATGCCTCCATTTAAATGTAAAAAGTTCCCAAATATGTCTAATCCTACATCTCCAATCTAATTGAGATTAAGTTTAAATAAAATGTCATTGTTCAGTCAGCTCATATCTATCTTTGTTTGTTTAATTGTCATTGTCAGTCTCTGAAGGGAATGCATAACTTTAGAGCATCTGGGGACTTTGACAAGGACTGCAGTGCTCCTTTAACTCCATTGTGCACACAGCCAGAGCAGGTTATCAAAGGTAAGACCATCTCTAAAAATACCTGTAACTCACTGGATCATATTGCAGGTTTGGAGCCAAAGGAATTCATCTACTTTGGTGCCATACCCTTGAAATGTGCTAGTCTGTTGTCTGTAATTCATTTAAACTTCACTGTGTATTTGACTGTGATTTCAGGTGACACCAGCATCGTTCAGTGTCATATTCTCAATGACAAGAGACACATCCTCACCAAAGACAGCAATGACAGTGTGGCATTCTGGGATGTGCTAAAAGTAAGAGCAGATCATGTGAACTTACCATTGCCTTTTGTGGCATTTCTTTAGGTTAACCCTCATGGAATGTTGTTTGTTTTTTTGTAGGCTTGTAAGGGGGAAGACCTGGGGAAAGTAGACTTTGATGAGGAAATTAAAAAGCGGTTCAAGATGGTCTACGTGCCAAACTGGTTTTCTGTAGATCTCAAAACAGGAGTGAGTATTCAGAGGTATTTTCCATTAGCAAGAAGTTTCAGACAAAGCAGTTTGTCATGAAAGGCCATTTGTTACATTTATTTTACCATGCTTAAGGGCACTTTACTGTATCGTAATGCTGTAGCACCTTGCCTCGAGTGGTTTATTGCTTTTATACTGTGGTTGCAACAGTAATATGATGAAATATATCTATGTTCAATTGACGATTGAATTCAGATTTGCAGGTGTGTGTATAGTGACTATTTTACAATTTTACCGATTGCAGAAGTGGAAATGACTTTTTTTTTATAATATTTATTTTTTGCTGTTGTTTAGATGCTGACTATTACGCTGGATGAAAGTGATTGCTTTGCAGCTTGGGTGGCTGCTAAAGATGCTGGTTTTACAAGTCCAGATGGTTCTG
Source organism: Xyrauchen texanus (assembly GCF_025860055.1). Lineage (NCBI taxonomy): Eukaryota > Metazoa > Chordata > Actinopteri > Cypriniformes > Catostomidae > Xyrauchen > Xyrauchen texanus. Next base: position 43,367,222 of record NC_068284.1, read on the forward strand.
ACCCTAAACGTAAGATAATAAATATTTCGTTTTAAGGGCATTTTATTTCATCATTATTGCTTAGTCTTTGTTTCTTTCTACTGTTACAGCCTTGACTAAGTAGTTTGCTCCTTGAGCTATTGCAGCTGAATAGCTGATTTATAAAATTTTTCATGCATAGACTGCAAAAAATGCCTGTCTTGAAACACGCTTAAAGGTATAGTTCACTCAAAAATGAAAATTATCTTTATTTTCTCACCCTCATGCCATCTCGGATGTGTGTGAAATTATTTTAGCTGCTGAACACAAACAAAGATTTTTAGAAGAATATCTCAGCTCTATAGGTCCATACAATTTAAGTGAATGGTGTCCGAAACCTTCAAGCTCCAAAAATCTGAAATTCTGCATAAAAATCATCCATATGGCTCCAGTGGTTAACTCCATATCTTCAGAAGTGAATATGTGGTGAAAGTGAAAGTGGAGATTTATAGTAAAAAAAAAATAATAAAAAAAAGGAATTAAATATTAATCTGTTTTTCACCCAAAGTGATTGCATCAGAAGACATATATTTAACCATTGGAGCCTGAAAGGTCTGGTCACAATTAACTTTCTTTGTTTGGACCTACAGGGCTGAAATATTCTTCTAAAAATCTTTGTTTTTGTTCAGTAGAAGAAAGAATGTCATACACATCTGGGATGGCATCAAAGTGAGTGAATGATGAGAGAAATATCTTTAAAAAAAAAAAAAAAAACTAGCCCTTTAACTATAGCCATAATATCATAAATTCAAGCAAGCTAAATAAATAAAACCTACCAATGCGTTAAGAATAAAACAAAAAAAAACATGGTGAGAATTCTTAAAAATAGCATGAAAATCTTGCCACTAAAATTGTGATGTGCACAACCTATTTGATGTTAAAATACAGTTTCATATCCCTATTTAATATAATAATTTAACTCCACGTAAACACTAATACGAACACTGAGTTTGGGGTGGGACTACATGTCTGACCAATTGCAGATTTGGGGGAGTTTCCGTAAACTTGTTTGAAACATTGTACAATTCCGTTGTGCAACTGGTGGCCCTGAAATGACATATTTCACCTTCAAAGCTACATAGAAACACTTAAAATTAAGCAACCTTTTAAAAACTTAAAAGCATTAGATATGCAATTGTGCTTCTCAACTGAAATGATCTTGTTTTGACATTTACATATTTTTCTTTATTATATTTCTTGGTTATTCATCAATAATAAAGAGTTTTGTAACATACTGTATAACTATTCTTGTTACAGTAAATCTGGGTGGGCTGCTCCTGCAGGCGCTTTTGGAGTTCTGGCCCAGAACTCACGTAAACTCAGTGGAAGAAGAGGAAAACGAGCCTAACCATGGTAAACTTCTTTATTCTTATTTCTTTTTGTAGATGTATTATGGCTCTGTTCCAAACCTTATTGAGCTGATTTTGCATCTACTCCCTACAAAGGAAGTAACTGGTATGAAACACTCTTCATGCACTTAACATTATTTACATCTACAGTATAAATGGTCTTTTTACATGTTAACCGACGGTCAGTTTTAAGCCTGTTTTAACACAATCCTGTGTTTTATTGTAATGGTACCCTGGACTAGTAATTAATCCTGAAATATTTGTGATTTATACGTTGCTTGCAAAATTCTTTATGAATGAGAATTGTTCGAGAGACGCTCAAAGTTGATTACACTAGAGTCTGATGTTAGCATGTTGCTAAGCTAACAACTTGATACTCTGCTAAGTGCAAATACATAACAATAACACTCCATAGCATTAAATATTACTTTTTGTATATTTTTATATACTTTATTTTATTAATAATTTTCAGTACTGAATAAAAATTGAATGCGTGTTAAAAATAAACATTTCCCTCAGGGCCGACTGCCAAGACATCCCTCATAAATTGTCACTTTACGTAACTAACACATTCTAGGATTGTTTTATTCGTGCAAGAAGTGTCTTATAAGGCAGCATACAACTGTTTTAAAACATCCTTTATGTCAGGTTCACACCTTTGATGCCTTCAAATACTGTCTAGGTAGGCAGCTCACATTGGTAGGTTAGGGTTTGAAACAGAGCCTCTCTGTTAGATTTCAAGCTATAAAACCTTTGTCATATTTCTGTAGTATAGCTGTGATTCAACCAATGTATGCATTAATACGCAATTGGTTTCTAGTAAACGGTGAACAGGAGAGTCGATGTACAGAAGGGCAACGGCTATTTCCAGGTTCCTCCACACACTCCTGTCATCTTTGGTGAAGCCGGCGGAAGAACGCTGTTTAGGTCAGATTAATAATGCACAATACAGATTACACTTCTCTATCCTTGCTTCTTATATCTTAGATTTATTTGTATCCTTCAAATTCCAGGTTATTATGTCGTGATTCTGGGGGAGAGACGGAGTCCTTGTTACTGAATGAAACTGTACCTCAGTGGGTTATTGATATCACTGTAGATGTGAGTGTTTCGATTATCACAATCATACATCATATGGCCTTTAACTCTCCTTTTGTCTTAGGGTCATTAAGGTCATAGTTTTGACCCAGGGTCATTAAGGTCTTAGGGTTTTGACCCGGGACAGGTATAGAATATGTTATAAATACAGTTTTTGGTACTGAAACAAACATTGTGACTTTGTCAAGACCATCAAAACAAACAAAAAGAAAAAAGAAAATGTATTTTTGTATATAATTGTTTAAGAGAAATAACAATTTAAACAAATTGTTCCTTTCATTGTCTTAACCGGTCAATTTTGACCCGTATGGGAAGAACCAATTGTGACCTTTTACCTTCAGACTTTCTGGATGTTATACAGCTTTTAATAGGTTTTTGTACATCTATGAATCAAATTTGACCTAAAAATATTTCAGAATTTGTCAAATTTAGCCCCTAGCCCCATACTGTTCTCCAAACTTCCCCAGTTGCTTCCCCAAATAAGTTTACTTACATTCGTTTATATTATAGGGTAAAATGGGGCTAAAGCTCAACAATGGTAAAATACCTTTTGTATAGAAGTTTCTCCAGAAACATTAGATGGCAGAAATATCTATTATGGGACCTTCCTAAACCCCTGTAACGCCGCAACAGTATGTTTGACATTAGTGGGAAGGAATGGATTTGTTGAGATGGACATACAAAATGGGCCCATTTTGTCTGCTGGAAAAGGCAATAGAAATAATTTTGTGAAATAGTCATGTACTAAAACTGTAACTGTAAAAATGTACACTTGATTTTCTATGAGCAGAATCAATCTGAAATTATTGTATTATAGGCAAGTTATTATAAAATACCAAAATACATTGAAATAAACAGAAATTGTGACATCCTTGGTCAATGTTTGCCATTGAATAAACACATTTTTTCTCAATTCTTTTAAAGAATATTTTTTTTTCTCCATCATCATCCACTTTGGGACTACAATAAAACAGGTTTTCGTTAAGGGTGGTCTTTAGTGCCATTGTACACGAATCAAGAATTTGTGCATTTTTAATGGTTTTCAATACCGTTCAAAAATGACCCGAATCTTAACTTTGTTTCTTTCCTGTTACAGAAAAACATGCCGAAATTCAACAAGATTCCTTTCTACCTCCAGCCACATTCATCATCTGGAGCCAAAACTCTTAAAAAGTATGCACTGAAGGTGTCCCGTGTGGTGGGGATATGCACAGATTGTTTTTTGTGGGAAAACAATCTTATTCTAAATCTTCAATTCTAGTTATACATTTCTAGATTTTTCATAAAACGAATGATTTTGTTGAAGCATGAAAGAGAAATCTATGTAAATATTTAGCAAAAATGGCTTATAGATATTAAAGGCCAAATATGGTGACATGTATGCTGAAATTTTTTTTAAAATGGAACAAGAAAATAATATACTTATATTTAAATATTTACATATTTCCCCCCTTGTTTTTAGTATGTTTAGAGTCTTTAGCTGCATAAAGATCAGGGTTTTTTGCTATTTAATAGTCATAATTTCCTAAGGCCTTCAGTAATCTGTATCTGTATTCATGACGGTCTGTTGTTTTGAGGGATCGTCTGTCTGCCAGTGACATGCTGCAGGTGCGTAAAGTGATGGAACACATTTATGAGAAGATCATCAACCTCGACACTGAGTCACAAACCACCAGCTCTTCGGCCAATGACAAGCCAGGAGAACAGGAGAAAGAGGAAGACGTGACAGTGATGGCCGAAGAGAAGATTGAACTTATGTGTCTGGATCAGGTCAGACTCGCACAAACACTTAAAGTTTAAAGGAATAGTTCTCTCATCACCCTCATGCCATCCCAGATGTGTATGACGTTCTTTCTTCTGCTGAACACAAAAAAGATTTTTAGAAGAATATCTCAGCTCTGTAAGTCCTTACAATGCAAGTGAATGGTGACCAAAACTTTGAAGCTCAATAAGGAACAGAAAGGCAGCATAAAAATAATCCACGTCTTCAGAAGTGATATGATAGGTGTGGGTGAGAAAGACATTAATATTTAATATTTATTTATTTTTTTACCGTAAATTCTCCTTCCTGGCCTGAGGGTGGTGATATGCAAGAAGAATGTTAATTGGCATACAGAAAAAAGGTGAAAGTGAAAGTGGAGATTGATAGTAAAAAAAGGACTTAAATATTGATCTGTTTCTTACCCACACCTATCATATCCCTTCAGAAGACTTGGATTTAACCACTTATGGATCTCTTTTGTGCTGCATTTATGTGCTTTTTGGAACGTCAAAGTTTTGGACACTGTTGAATTGCATTGTATGGACCTACAGTGCTGAGATATTCTTCTTAAAATCTTTGTTTGTGTTCAACAGAAGAAAATAAGTTATACTCGTCTGGGATGGCATGAGGGTGAGTAAATGATGAGAGATCTATTTTTGGGTAAACTATCCCTTTAAGCCTGGTATAACACTCCTGGGTTATCTCTGTACTGCTATCCTGGACTAATAATACATTTTGAAATATTTGTGATTTATATGTTGCTTGCAAAAATTTTATTTTGCAATTTTTTTTGAATGGCCGTCATACACATAACTGGCTTTTTTGTGTGTACGCAAACACTGGAAGACAGACGGAGTGTTTTGGAAACCTGTTTGGAAACAGATATTACACACCGCAGTTTGAAGTTTCAGCAAAGATGATATCTTTCAGATCGTGTCCCTAATAAGTTAACAAGAAAATTTCATTAAGCCACATTTTGAACATCTCTTTGTCAGTTGTGTAAAACATGCTGTTTGTTTGTAGGTTTTGGATTCTAACATGGATCTCAGGACTGTTAAGCATTTCATCTGGAAGAGTGGAGGAGATCTGACCCTTCATTATAAACAGAAGTCAACGTGAGAGCAAACGACCTCTCTGACTGCTGTAGAGTCTCCGGTCACATTTAACACGCTTTTCTCCCACTCCAAAAGAAGCGTCCCAGAGTCTGCTAGTGACCCGTGAGGAATGTTTTTGTCTCTTCTCATTGTGCAGACACAAAATAGAGAACCAGAAAGAGAGATCTGACTCTTAAAACAGAACCTTTAACAGTTAAAGGTTAAAGGGTTAAGATGGGCCACAGACTGACAAAGTAACTGTGATGAGCAGAAAACTAGACATTGTAATTTGTACAGGCCTTTTTCTGCCTTTCCTTTATTTTTGCCATTTTTGTTTTTACTGTTGGTTATGTTGTGTCCTGTTTATCAAGCATCATAATGATGATGATGATGATATGATGATGTGTGCGTCTGCAAATATGGACTCACTATGTGAGAAATCACTTCACTGCACACCAGTACTTCCATTCTCATACATTCCAAAGACTTTTAAAAGTTTGTTCACCCAAAAATGAAAATGATGTAATCAAGCCCTGATTGTGACCATTTTGAAGGGTTTGAATTTATTGGCACAACTAAAGAACCATTATAAAGTAAAACCTTTCTTTTCTTGATTTAATATAAGTTCTTAATTCTCTTGGGGCTATTTTTGAATAAACGTTTTTTTCTTGTTGGAATCACAAAGCCAATTCCTGTTTTTTGTTCACATAAAGCCATATTTTAAAAGTGTGGAAATATCACTCGCACATTTGTCGTTGGAGACACTTTCTAAACGGATATTTCTAAGCTGAATTTATTTCATTTCTGTGTATCAGTGCAAATCGTCATACAATGACTCCTGAGTAATCTGTCCCAGACCTTGACAAATAAAGGAAATAAGACTGAATTTCCATTGGAATAAAGTTCAAACATTGGATGTTTTTTCACTCTTGCTGTTTGTAAGTTTCATTTCTCACATTTCATAGAGGTGTGGTTCTGAAATTTTATTAAAATCAAAGACATTTCACATCTCTTTTTTAGGATTAAAAAAAAAAAAAGTTTTTACAGTGAATCTTACACCGATTATGCTTGATAAGACGAAAACTTGTGTTCATACAAACTGTTTCCTTTATCGGGTTACGGTCATAAACGGTCAACATAGGAAGAGTTTAGCCCATTTTTACCTTGATAATGCGTTGCATGTAAACGCCTTTATTGGAATGTGCGCAATTATTGTGAGCACGTTTTGATGTCACAAGCAAAGAATAATCTGATGATTTCAAATCTCACTTAAATGTGTTTTCTTGTGTTATCTAAGCACACTCATTTGTGACATTGGTGTGTATTTTTGTGAGTGCGCAAAGGGCAGCGCTACACACTCCGAGCATGCACAACGTCTTGTACAATTTTTGTGAGAGCACTACTGTGGGTGTATTGAATGTAAATGAAGTGGCCCAAGGGAGTTTAAGCATTCCGCTGCGCTTAACGCTAGCACTCTTAAAATAGGGCACATTATTTTCATGACACTTAAACACCGTTTCCCCTGAATTTTTATTTCTGTAACGTGAGGAAACGTATTTTATCAGCATTTAAACCATGTTGCACTCAGTTTGCACTTTTTAAAATTATTATAAATTTAAAATTATCAGAAAATGTTAATTACTGTATTTTAGAGAATTATTAAGAATATGGATACATTACTAAACACACAAAAAAATTTATTCGTGCAAAACACATTTTGGGGTCAAATATGACCTGGAAAAAACATTTATTAAAAAGAAAATAGCAGGCACCATTTATATTGTTATGAAAACAATACATTAAGCACAAATATGAAACCATGATTATATGATGTAAACAAAAAATACTGGTTAAAAAAATGTAATGTGTTAAGCTTCCTCTTAATTTATGTAGACCATGATATATGCACTTCCTTTTCTGAATTATTCCCACAATCTCTGGATTTAGTGATGTTAAGAGTTCTCGCATGTGATTCCTCAAACAGAGCACAGAAGGGAAAGGATCATTTGCACATATAAGAGATTACAAAACTACTGTTTTTGCCACAGCATGAAAGATCAAGACACAAAGTACTATATGACAACACTATAGCATTTTATGATATAACTATTCAGTTACATGTACTAATTATACTCAAAATAATTATTTCAATTTCCAAATCAGACTTCACACTGACAAAATAAATTGCAATTGTAATCTACACACTTCCCTATCTTGTTCTCATTAAAAGCCTCAATTAATCTAAAATAGTTCTGCGCTCAATTAAAATGTTGTATTCATCTACTCGCCATCTTGATGTTGCTCCAAATCTGTGTGATTTTCTTTTTGTGGAATTTTCCGTGGAATGTAAAAGGAGATATCTAGCTGAATGTCCCAGCTGCTCTCTTGCACACAATGCAAGTAGATGGTGACCAGTGGTTGTCAAGGTCCAAAAATGACAAATAAGTATCCTGTCATGCAAAGGCAAAACACAGCGACTATATCTTTTGTCAAAACGTAATTATCAGTAATTACTGAAATCAGGTTTCATAGACTATCTGTCCTGTGGCAGATGGGGTTGTCTCAATTATGCTCAGATTCAGAATTTACGACGTTTTTTCTTTTATACGGCAGTATCGTAAAGATGTGTCACTATTTTTCAAAGTCATACTTATTTGGTTATTTTTATTCTTTTTAAAATTAGCCACTTTGATTGTATGGTTAGATGCAGCATTTGAGCAACATGAGGGTGAGTACAGGTACACAATGACTGAATTTTTATTTTTGGATGAACTTTCCCTTTAACACAAACAAATACTTTTTTTTACACTCCAGTTCTTATGTCCATCTCAAACCCACAAACTATATCTCAACAACGGCTCATGCCCATAACAGGCCATTTGTGAACATGCAGACAAGACTGTATGTCTGCACAGGATCAGGCCTGAGTGTTTTCACTGAGCTGGCGAATGCGTTCTGCCAGCTCCAGACAGTGCAGGATCCTCTTCCTCTCCGTCTGGAGCGCCGCAGCGGGCACCTCTCCCTGCAGCTTCCTGCCGAACAGCACCAGATCCTGCATGAACAGCCCCACCGGCTCCCTCTGACCAGCGGGGAGCTCTGTGATGGTGCAGTCCTGGAAGCGAAGGTTTATGTGCTTGGCTCTGCCCAGTCCTGGACCCCGTTCTTCGATCCATGTAAGGGGTCTGCATCAGAAAGACAAGGCATAACATTCTGATACATCACTTGCATGCTGCTTGTTTCCATTGAAAAATAGCTGCCCGAGTGCATTACAAAGATGATGCAGAGTGGACTGACTTGTTAAAAGACATTGGGTGTACTTACTTCTGCTGTTGTGTTAAGAAATGTGCCATCAACTTAATGGATTTATTCTCCTTCTCCTCCACCAAAGATGCTGCAGTAACTGTGAGCTCTCCGAAAAGATCAACCAACCAGGTCAATCTGGCAATGCCACTGAAAGCCAGGAACCCGAAATCTGGCTTCAGGGAACCACCTGAGAAACATAAGGACAAACTCCTGGTGGAACTCGTTATACATAAGAGATTAAATGTTCTAATCAGGCACAACAAGTATTATTTAAGTGACAAAATCAGTCAAGCATAACATATGCATTGTGTGAAATACAGCACTGTTCAGCTGGATTGACCAATGACATTTAAGAGTAGGCGGAGCTACCCACCGCAAAACAAGAGAACAGTAAACCACGCAACCAACAACATGTCATGTTGCTAGTTGCTTGTCAGGGACACATTTGGTTAGGACAAAAACAAAGATGAATTTGGATGTGTGATTTATCAATTATTACCAGTGAAGTGGAGAGTTCCCTCCTCCAAAGTCTTTCCAGCGATGTCTTTTTTTAGCTGTTTAAAGTCAGGGGTGAAGAGTTCAATATGTTCTTCATGCAGCACCAAGCCTAAAAATGCAATAATAAAAAAATAATAATGTGATATTTTTAAATCAAATAAACATTACTTTCAGCCATGGTCTGTTGATTAGTGCATAAATAAAAGAGTAAATAAATCCATATTTCAAAGTATTGCGATATTTTACCTTAGAATATACCTTCGTACAACTAGAACGCAAGGGTTTTTGTATAATGATAAACACACAGGAACCAAAGTACGTTATTACTTTACGTTGTTTTTTCCCTGATGCTCTACACTACTTTTATTACTCTATGATGAAGTAAAGCAGTTTGGGACTTGTTGTGCAAAGCACAGAAGTCCAATGAAGGTGAATGAGAATCAAATAAGTAATGGATCACAGTTTTAAATCACAGCACACAGGTGCTGTAAGCGGTTTCAGCCGTGAGACTGAGCCGTTGGATTAGCCACACCCCCTCTTTCCAAAACATGCACTCCAAAGATAACAAATGAGCTTTACTGAGGCTGACATCATGCAGAAATTGTTGTCAAAAACAACAGCAGCAAAGTAGTGCCCTCAACTGGCAACTGTTATGAACAACATGGCTTAAAAATGGTAGTGAGTCTCAATAATTAGCTGCAACCACAACACTACGAGAACGTGCAAAATGATTGGCAGGTCGAAAGCGTCATCCTCCACAGACACATTTTTGTCAGCTGTCACAGAGACAGGTGAGATATCTTACAACACTTATTTCAGTAATATCTCTCAGGCAGTAGAAAACATTTTTGCATACCTTTCCATTCAGTTACAGCACCTTTAACAAAACAAACTGCAATATAATATAGCAAGATCTACAAAGACTTCTGCTCACCCTTCTGTTGAGCCAGGTTCCACAGCTCCACTGCAGGTGTGTAGCTAAGTGTCATGGGATACTCAACGCACACATGCTTTCCTGCTTCCAAGAACTGCCTGAGATCGAGCAGATGAGAGAGGTTAATTTTAAATACAGCCATGGCCAAAAGTATTGGCAATGACATTTTCTGCTTCAGTTGTTGTGGTGTTGATTCACATTGTTTCTAGATTATTGTGCGATTATGAGTGATCAGATGCATCTTAAATAATTGCAAAAAGCTTCATTGGCCAAAAAAATTTACTTTATCAAAAAAACCCAAATTTAGCTTTTTTTGGCCCTGGCACAAAATGACCAGCCAACATCATTTCATTAATCATATCAGCAGCACCTGGAAAAGTGTGAACGAGTACTAGTCAGGTGAAATCACTCTATCATTCTGATTGGATTATAAGAGCAGACTGATTGCTATAAAAGGAGGGAAGAAGTCCTTCCAATCATTGTGTTCTTGTCAGCAATGTTTACCTCTAAAGAAAGACGTGCAGCCATCCCCGCTTTGCATAAAAATGGTCTCACATGCAAGGAAATTGCTGCAAAGGATATTGCATCTGAAAGAACCATTTACCGGATCATCAAGAACTTCAAGGAGAGAGGTTCAACTGCAGTGAAGAAGGCTTCAGGACATCCCAGAGTGTCCAGAAAGTGCCAGGACCGTCTCCTCCTGAGGAGTCAGCTACGGAATCGTGTCACCACCAGTGCAGAGCTTGCTCGATATTGGCAGCAGGTTGATGTGAGTGCATCAGCACGCACAGTGAGGCGAAGACTTTTGGACAATAGTCTGGTGTCAAGAAGGGCAGCAAAGAAGGACAGACTGAAATTCTGCAGGAAGTACAAGGATTGGACAGCAGAAGACTGGTGCAAAGATATTTTCTCTGATGAAGCCCCCTTCCAACTGTTTGGGACATCTGGAATATCGATAGTCTGGAGAAGAAAAGGTGAACGCTACCATGAGTCCTGTGTTGTGCCAACAGTGAAGCATCCTGAGACCATGTACTTTTCATCACAGGGAGTGGGCTCTCTCACAATTCTGCCCAAAAACACTGCCATGAATAAAGAATGGTATAAAAATGTCCTGCAAGAGCAACTTCTCCCAACGATCCAGGAGCAGTTTGGTGATGATCCGTTCATTTTCCAGCATGATGGAGCACCATGTCACAAGGCAGGAGTAATAATAAACTGGCTCAGAGATCATTACATTGAAATTTTGGATCCGTGGCCAGGCAACTCCCCGGATCATAATCCCATTTAGAACCTGTGGTCAATCCTCAGTTTGGCGAGTGGTCAAGCAGAAGCCCATAAATTGTGATCAACTCCGAGCACTAATAAATCAAGAATGGATCTCCATCAGTCAGGATTTGGCCCAGAAGCTGATATCCAGCATGCCAGAGCAAATTGCAGAGGATATGAAGAATAAGGGTCAACACTGTAAATATTGACTCTTTGCATAAATTGAGTGTTTTTGCCAATAAAAGCCTTTCAAACTTATGAAATGCTTATCATTGTTTTCCAGTAAACAATAGAAACATGTATAAAAATAATCTACAAATTCTGAAGCAACAAACTTTGCAAAATACAAAATTTATGTCACTGCCAATACTTTTGGCCACGGCTGTACACCCAAACACAATAATTTCTGCCATCAGTAAGAGTGAATATGGAAAAGTCTGTGGGTGTCACCTGATGTGCTCTTCATGGTTCTTGTTTTCAGTGCATATAAAAGCCACCTGGATGTCTTCTCTGCTCAATGCCTCCGTCAATGGAGATCTGTTTTACTCCCTGCTGATCTTCAAGGCTCCTCCTACGCAGAGCCAAAAGAACCAACATACAATCATGCACATATATAATTTATGGACAGTCAATAACATCGTCACTTTTGTGATTTTGTACAACGTACAATTGCACTGTTCATACCATTCACCACCAATCTAGGCATGACGTACTGTATGAAGTATGCAAAATATTTCTGTCCACAAGTGAATATTCTGTGTGACACGGCACAACTACAACCACTCAAAACATATTTGATGTTTAAAATATGGGCCATTGAAAAAATAAGATCGTCCAAAGTGATAAAAAGGAGAAAGCTTTTAAAATTCGAGTTTAAAACGCATGGGTCAAGTTTGCAGAAATTAGTGCTGTCAGTCGAATAAAATTTGTAATTGCAATTGATGCCATAATTTTTCATATTTGATAGCGATTAATCGCAGGTTTTGAAAGTGATAAAATGTTACACTATATATGCTTCTTTTCCTGTCAAAATGCATTTATTTCTATCTAAGGAAAGAAAACAAAACGTATGCATCATATATGTAACAATATAATGCTTTATTTAAACGTTTTCCAAATAAAGCCTTCCACAGTATTAAGATAGAAATGCACTAAAATAGCACCAATTCAAGTAACATTAATCGTTTCCCAAAGTCTAAGTGGGAGTTTAACTAATTGAAAGAACTAGTCTCCCCATAGGTAGCATTTTCATTGCAATGGGCATTAAATCACTTAAACTCGCATCCGCCACAATATTAATCAGCCGGCAGACTGTGGCTATTCGCTTTGTTACAGCAATCGTGAAGCTGTGTTCATGATTCACGTCAAGGTGTCAACACCAGCTACAAACACCGCTTTTAACTCCACATGAAAAGCGCTTGCAGACAAAAACGTCTCATTCTGAGGTTTGGTGATAGTTAAGACTTGACGTACTTCTGTGGTAATTAAAATGTGCCTTACATAGGCTGAAAAACACTTGATTTCTATCACAAATCCCATCTGGGCTTGTTTTGTATATCAAATAGCGTTAAGACAACCATTCTCCATCATTCTCTCACGGACACGGAAGTGCTGTAGCATGTGTTGTGAAGTGTGTCAGCATTATGACTCCAGGCAGACACATCACAAAGTTTCCGCCCTTCAAACAAGTGTTTATGCTTGTTTATGCTGTATTAAAGGTAGATACATTAATTGCAATTAAGAAAAATGTACGCGTTAAACTTTTTTAATTAATCACATGTGTTAATGTTAATTCTGGCAGCTCTAGTAGAAATGTAATCTTTGAGTACATGTTGGTTTCACAAATTTTGGAAATACAAATTATAGCATATATTATAAAAAAAGAAAAAATATTACATGACTTTAAAAATGTAATGTGGCGTAACCATCAAGTAAAAGGTATTAAAATACTTGTACCTTTGATTACATGGGAATGTCCGCAACTTAATCATTAATTTCGATATTTTTCTCACGGTTACACCAAATGACCTGAATAAAATGTGCCTTTTCATAAAAATGTCAAACATAATTATATTTAACGACATGACTAATGTGTGTGTATATATATATATATATATATATATATATATATATATATATATATATATATATATATATATATATATATATATATATATATATAATTATTATTTTTTTACTTTACAAACAGTCTTAAGGATCTAACGGTGTCATCTCGATGGATGACAACAAAAATGGTCACATGAAAACAAAATGGCTACCTACATGTTGGTTACAGCATGACTGATTTGGTGAACAAAAGTTTTTCAAATATTAATACATTTAAATACAATTGTTTCATTTTATTACTTTTATAAATAATACAAATATTCGGCACATCTCATGCCAAGGTTTTCAGCTTTTAATGCAATTTTAAAAAAAATTGTGTCTCTAGACAGTTACACCTCAAGGCAATTTTGACTAAGCACCAGAAAAAATATCAAAATTACTTTTAACTCAATAACTGAAAACATTTTCATCCTAGAAGATCTGTAATATATATACAGTGAGGAAAATAAGTATTTGAACACCCTGCTATTTTGCAAGTTCTCCCACTTCAATGGAAGAAATCATGGAGGGGTCTGAAATTGTCATCGTAGGTGCATGTCCACTGTGAGAGACATAATCTAAAAAAAAAAAATAAGGAAATAACAATGTATGATTTTTTAACTATTTATTTGAATGATACAGCTGCAAATAAGTATTTTAACACCTGAGAAAATCAATGTTAATATTTGGTACAGTAGCCTTTGTTTGCAATTACAGAGGTCAAACGTTTCCTGTAGTTTTTCAGCAGGTTTGCACACACTGCAGGAGGGATTTTGGCCCACTCCTCCACACAGATCTTCTCTAGATCAGTCAGGTTTCTGGGCTGTCGCTGAGAAACACGGAGTTTGAGCTCCCTCCAAAGATTCTCTATTGGGTTTAGGTCTGGAGACTGGCTAGGCCACGCCAGAACCTTGATAAGCTTCTTACAGAGCCACTCCTTGGTTATCCTGGCTGTGTGCTTCGGGTCATTGTCATGTTGGAAGACCCAGCCTCGACCCATCTTCAATGCTCTAACTGAGGGAAGGAGGTTGTTCCCCAAAATCTCACAATACATGGCCCTGGTCATCCTCTCCTTAATACAGTGCAGTCGCCCTGTCCCATGTGCAGAAAAACACCCCCAAAGCATGATGCTACCACCCCCATGCTTCACAGTAGGGATGGTGTTCTTGGGATGGTACTCATCATTCTTCTTCCTCCAAACACGGTTAGTGGAATTATGACCAAAAAGGTCTAATTTGGTCTCATCTGACCACATGTCTTTCTCCCATGACTCCTCTGGATCATCCAAATGGTCATTGGCAAACTTAAGACAGGCCTTGACATGTGCTGGTTTAAGCAGGGGAACCTTCCGTGCCATGCATGATTTCAAACCATGACGTCTTAGTGTATTACCAACAGTAACCTTGGAAACGGTGGTCCCAGCTCTTTTCAGGTCATTGACCAGCTCCTCCATCATTGAGACCCCACGAGGTGAGATCTTGCATGGAGCCCCAGTCCGAGGGAGATTGACAGTCATGTTTAGCTTCTTCCATTTTCTAATGATTGCTCCAACAGTGGACCTTTTTTCACCAAGCTGCTTGGCAATTTCCCCGTAGCCCTTTCCAGCCTTGTGGAGGTGTACAATTTTGTCTCTAGTGTCTTTGGACAGCTCTTTGGTCTTGGCCATGTTAGTAGTTGGATTCTTACTGATTGTATGGGGTGGACAGGTGTCTTTATGCAGCTAACGACCTTAAACAGGTGCATCTAATTTAGGATAATAAATGGAGTGGAGGTGGACATTTTAAAGGCAGACTAACAGGTCTTTGAGGGTCAGAATTCTAGCTTATAGACAGGTGTTCAAATACTTATTTGCAGCTGTATCATATAAATAAATAGTTAAAAAATCATACATTGTGATTTCTGGATTTTTTTTTTTTTAGATTATTTCTCTCACAGTGGACATGCACCTACGATGACAATTTCAGACCCCTCCATGATTTCCAAGTGGGAGAACTTACAAAATAGCAGGGTGTTCAAATACTTATTTTCCTCACTGTAACGGATTATTTTTGAATAATTTAATAGATATGGACAAAAAATGTAATTGACCCATACAGCTATGTTGAGACAAAACATTGATTGGGCAATTAATAGGCCAATGTTTGGCCATTTTTAGATGATCAACATCAGTCATTTCATTTCAGCATTTTTTGGGGGAAATCTCATTTGCTGGCATTAAATTGTTCTATGATATCAACATTACTATACTGCTGCTAGATATTTGAAACTGAAAATATAAATAAAAAAACATTAAACAGATGCAAATGGTGACTAACATCTTGCCTATCATCTCCTCCACAGTAAAAAAGAAAGTCATACAGGTTTGGAACAACATGAGGGTGGATAAATGACAGAATTTTCATTTTTGGGTGAACTATCCCATTAAATGCAGGCTGCTCTTTTGCACGTCAAAAGAAAAAGGGGTAGGTTATGTATAAATGATAACGTTCATGATTATATTCAAAGTCAGCTTAATATATAGAACAATGTCTGCCTTAACAATTGTATAATTATGCACTGACCTGGAGACAAATCCTTTGATGGTGAGCTTTTCTGCAGCACTTGATGGTAAAGGAGCCAGTAAATCTCGTATTCTCACACATCCTGCAATGCCTACACCCACAACTACTGAGCCAAACATGATACCTGCAGGAAAACAGCATTAATTACATGTGAAGTGTGCCCAACTAGTCACATTAAACAGAGTCTGCTCTGAACTTGATTTAAATTGTGCTTGGCATTAGGAAGAATGAAATATATGACTGCTTCAACAATGTCTCCATTCAAACCTACCAGATAAATGTTGTGTATTCAATACAAGTACTTAACCATGACAGTGCAAGACAACTTTTAACTGTTGTGAGCAATAGCAAAGTTTGAGCTGAATGTGTGTGTCTGCCTGATAAAGACTTGAAGTATATCAGAAGTAACAAGGCATAGTTTGCTTCCTATAACACTTTAAGTCTGTTTAGAGTGTGACTATAACACAAAACTACTTTTAGTATTTTGGTTGGTTTTGCAAGGCTGTCTGAATCAGTGTATTTGTTTCACATCCTGAATACTGATAGACTACATGTATAAATCATTTTTATAAAATGTATATGAAATCCACTTTTTTATTCACATAAAAATACATTAATTTTCATTTCTTAAAAAATAAGAAAAGTGTATAGTGAGGTAATTTAGGAAAGGATTGCCTTTGCAAAATTTGACTACAAATGTATAATTATTTTGTTGTTTTTTAATTTTATTTGAGCAAAATAGATTTGATCTTAATGAACTTTTATCCTGGTTAAATAAAGGTTACTAACTAACTAAATTAACAGACTTGGTATATTTGAATCTTATCTCAAAACTATCTTTTCAGGACAGCTTTTACTTGATTCTTTTATTTTTATATTCTGTTTTATTATTAGCTCTCTTTTGATAAGAATGTTTATATAATCTATTTGTTTTTAATGCTTTGTACCTTGAGTAGCTAGCTTTAAAGGCATTATTTAAAAATAAAGTATTACTAATATTATTATTATTATAAATTGATCAAATAAATATTAAAAGCACAATTTATAAGGACATGTCAGTGATGATGACCCCATCCCCAAAGCCCTACAGAGAATAGTGAGGACAGCTGAGAAGATCATTGGGGTCTCTCTTCCCTCCATCAAAGACATTTACAAAAAACACTGTATCCGCAAAGCAACCAGCATTGTGGACGACCCCACACACCCCTCACACAAACTCTTTACCCTCCTCCCGTCTGGCAAGAGGTACCGAAGCATTCGGGCCCTCACGGCCAGACTGTGTAACAGCTTCTTCCCCCAAGCCATCAGACTCCTCAATACTCAGAGACTGGTTTGACACACACGTGTCCTGAGTTGCACTTTAATTACTGTCACTTTAATTACTGTCTGCTACCTCAATAACTGCTATGTGCATAGAACATTATCTCATAGTATGTTATGTTTACATTTTTAGAAACTGTCATCTTTTTGCACTACTGAGTACTGGTCGGCGCTGCACTGTGTCTATTGTCCTGTTCATTGTCAGTAATTTGTTGTACTGTCCAGTACTTTTTGCACATGTTTGCACGTGCACTTTATATAGGTATTTTATATAGGTATTTTATTTCGTTGTGTTGTCTCATGTGGTCCTATGTTGGTCCTTTGTTGTTTTTATGTAGCACCATGGTCCTGGAGGAACGTTGTCTCGTTTTGCTGTGTACTGTACTAACTGTATATGGTTGAAACGACAATAAAAACCACTTGACTTGACTTGACTTGACTTGATCCAGACGGGTTAGTTATGTGATAACCAGTGTTGGGTAAGTTACTCTAAAAAAGTAATTTATTACTAGCTACTAATTATATCTTCTACAGTGTAATTAGATTACTGTACTAATTACTCTGTCTGAAAAGTAATTGCATTACTTATTACTTTCTAAAACCCTTATCAACCTCGACCAGATGAAAAATACAAGGATAGACATGAAACATTGATGCTGACTACCACCCTGGTGTCGCGTGTTCGAATCTAGGGCATGCTGAGTGACTCCAGCCAGGTCTCCTTAGCAACCAAATTGGCCCGATTGCTAGGGAGGGCAGAGTCACATGGGGTAACCTCCTCGTGGTCGCGATTAGTGGTTCTCATGCTCAATGGGGCGTGTGATAAGTTGTGCATGGATCACGGTGAGTAGCATGAGCCTCCACATACTGTGAGTCTCCGCGGTGTCATGCACAACGAGCCACGCGATAAGATGCGCAGATTGACGGTCTCCGAAAGCAGAGGCAACTGAGATTTGTCCTCCGCCAACCAAATTGAGGCGAGTAACCGCGCCACCACGAGGACCTACGAAGTAGTGGGAATTAGGCATTGCAAATTGGGAGCAAAGAATTAGAAATTGATTTAATTCTTTCAAATAAATCATATAAAATCAAATAAATTATTCATGAACTGGCCAAAGAATTGAAAGGGGCTGCATTAAATTAGAAAACATAAATTTTAACATTAGAGGTTAAATTTCGATTTAAAATTCACGATTGTTTTATACAGAATTGTTCTACAGTCTAGACAGTATTTAACACAATTACATAAGAAGTAACTGTAATTAAATTACTAAGAGTAATCCCTTACTTTACTTTTTTTTCAATGAAATATTTTTTTAATTACTTAGTAATGCATTACACCCAACACTTGTAATAACAAACAAAACGCTACGAAATAAGTTGTATAATATCAACTACACTTATGTTGTCCCAGATACTAGAAAAGCTTAGTTAAAAGATGTTTTATTACGTGTGCCGATTAAATCAATATAAGTGTCACTTTAATTAAACGCATCCTGCCGCGCACTTAACAAAACATGAGAAAAAAGCACATAATTTTCATTCTGCCACATGCATGCTTGTAAATGTCTGATATGAATGCCCTCACCTCTGAGTGTCCTCTGCGAGTCTTTCGTGTGGATCTCTACGGCATCTGCAGTTATAAGAGTAATGAACGGCAATCTATATCTACAATGGTGACTGGCAAGAACTTTCATAACTCTGTTTTCGTAACAACTCGTGCGTGCGTCTGACGTCATGCGTTTTGGTAACACGTGCTTCTGTTACCGTTTAACGAAAAAATAAATACATTCTCAATTAAATAACGCCGCATTTTCTCTATTCATACTTTTTCCTTTTAAGTATAGTTAGTCGCATATTAACGGTTTAACGGTTTATTCAACGGTTTGTAAAATTATATTAAATTTTTATAAAGTGAAACGAAGATGGCCGCGTCCATCTCACAGTGATGTTTGTGTCTTATAAAATAATCATTGTGACGGCGAGTCTTTAATAATGATAAAAGCGGCACTTGAAATAGTTTAACGAATATCGTCTATTTAAAGCTAGTACCAAGACTAGAAATTCTGCTAGAAATTTAAAGTACCATGGTAGACTACCACAATGTTAGTATGGACATGCATCAGAGTAATGCCATGTTTAAAGATAAGTATCATTGTAGGTACCATGGTATTCTTTAAATGTATTTACAGGAGCATGTGAACACCATGGTATAACAATATGTTATTCAATACCATGCAAAAATAGTTTCCAAATGTATTAGGTCACTGGGTCACGTAGAAATATATTCATGCCATTGCATTAGATAGGATGTCAAAACAAGTGGCATCTATTTAAAATAAAAACACTTTTCAAGCAAAGCATTTCACATAAAGATATTTGTTTGATTTTAAGTGATACAAATGTATTAACAGTTCAGAATTATGACAAACTGTATTGATGTACTGATGTGAAGTGTTTACTGTCCCAGGACACCTGTGAGGGGAACTGATTTCATCATACACTCACTGGCCACTTTATCAGGAATACTTGTACATCTACTTATTCATGCGATTATCTAACCAGCCAGTCGTTTGGCAGCAGGGGAATATATACAATCATGCAGATACGGGTCAGGATCTTCAGTTAATTTTCACATCAACTATCAGAATGGCATGATTGTTGGTGCCAGAAGGGCTGGTTTGAGTATTTCTGTAACTGCTGATCTCCTGGGATTTTCACGCACAACAGTCTCTAGAGTGTATAGAGAATGAGGAGAAAAACAACCAGCGAGCGGCAGTTCTGTGGACGAAAACGGTTTGTTAATGTCAGAGGAGAATGGCCAGACTGGTTCAAGCTGACAGGCAGGTGACAGTAAACCAAATAAACACGTGTTACAACAGTTCTATGCAGAAGAGCATTTCTGAATGTACAACATTTACCAAAACTGGACAGTTAAAGATTGAAAAAAATATTGCCTGGTCTGACAAATCTGGATTTCTACACAAATGGTAAGCCCTCTGCAGCCTCAGTTTTCTGTTCTTGGCTGACAGAAGTGGAACCCAACATGGTCTTATGCTGTTGTAGCCCATCCGACTCAAGTTTTGACGTGTTGTGCATTCTGAGATGCTATTCTGCTCACTGCAATTGTACAGAGTGGTTATCCGAGTTACCATAGCCTTTCTGTCAGCTCAAAACAGTCTGTACATTCTCCATTGACCTCTCTCATCAACAAGGCGTTTTCGTCCACAGAACTGCCGCTCACTGGATGTTTTTCTCACCATTCTCTTTACGCTCTAGAGACTTGTGCGTGAAAATCCCAGGAGATCAGCAGTTACAGAAATACTCAAATCAGCCCGTCTGGCACCAACAATCATGCCATGGTAGAAATAACTGAGATCTCATATTTTTTCTCATTCTGATGGTTGATGTGAATGAACATTAACCGAAGCTACTGACCCATATCTGCATGGTTTTATACATTACACTGCTGAAACACGATTGGCTGATTAGATAATCGCATGAATAGGTAGATTTTCAGGTGTACCTAATAAAGTGCTCAGTGAGTGTAAATCCACTAAAGTCACATAAGGACCAGTTGGTTAAAAGTAATTGCAAGAAGGCTGATAAAAGTGAAACTCGAGGATCTTTTGTTTGCACATGCTACTTGGTTTGATATTTTGTTATCTAAGTCAACAACACTCAGTTTTAAGTGTGGCTTAAGTGTATGAATGCTTTTTAGAGCCATGCACTGAATATACCAAAGGACCACGGTTATACCATCTTGTTACAACCATTCCTAAATCCCCTGTGAAAACAACCCAGTTTGTATTTTCAAGGCCATTTATGTTCATCACCATCACTGCTGTTTTATAGTATGGAAGTATTTGAATGACAAATGACTTTGAAAAGAAAAAGTTGCCAAATTGCAGTAAATAAAAAATAAACGCAATGCATTGACAGTGCTTGCATTTTGGGTGGTGCAATTTTATATAGGTTGATATTTAAACTGAATATTTCAAAAACATTTCACACAACATTTCATCATTGAGAATTAAACAATAAAGTTGTAAAAAGATTTTTTTCATTTAATCTTTATTATTTGACAGGTAATATTCGGTCCATCATATTTTGCTTTGCAAATTTGCCTCTTAAATTTAAGTGGTTAAAATTTGATTATAAATTCAACAGTATTAGTGCTGATGCGCATTCTTGCTGCCAGGGACTAAAAATGGTTCAAGGAACGAAAACCAAAAATGATCAAAGTTTTTGGCAGAACGAAACCGGAAACCGGATGCAGATTTCCATAAAGAGTTTCTCCAGCTGAAGTGAAGAGGAGTCGATTGATCAGTCCCCTGCAGCAGATGACCATCACCATGGTGACCGGCAGTGGCTGTGCTATGATGTATTAGCTGATGCAGAGTGAGTCATCAGTGCAGGTGCATTCATTACAGGACAAATTACCTGTTGGAACACTGTTTTACAAATGATCAACACATTCATTCAGTCTCTTTCAGAGAATTTAGCTAAATCAGAGTACTACCGTCTCACCCTGGAAGAGCTAAACGATAATTAGACTGCCATGGCCAGTCTGGGCGCTCCTCCTCTGAAGATCCACAACATCCATTTATCTGACCGACACAACCGCATGGACCACAGCAGCACTCAGGTCAGGGTCTAAGCATTAGCTGAAGATAGTGGCTGCTGTTGCATGGTTTTGAGCTGATCTAGATGGTTGATTAGTTGGACTACCAGATGGTGGAACCAAGATCAACCTGTTAGAACATCTTGGTTAAGCTGGTTAGAGCTTGTAGACCACTTTGGATCAGCAACAATCCAGCTGTTATGTTCTCAAACAGCATAAGAGTTTTCTATAAGTAGAAATGAAACTGGATATGCACAGTTGCTCTACTATTGTTCTGCATTTTATTAATCCTCGTATTAGTCCATTAAAGATAAAGATCCCCATTACCGGCTCAAGGACTGGTGGTTATTTCTACACAACTTCCACGAGACACTCGCATAAACAGGTGCTCTGTTTTTACCTCTTGAAATACCAGATCAGAGATGTTTTTAAGCTTACAAAGCAATGCAGTACTGTCCTCATTGGATTGATCTTGTAAATGTCTCAAGCTCTTTTGTCACTAGATGGCGCCTCCAGCATGTGTTCTTGAAGCTGAGAACTAAAATAAATAAAAAAAATAAAAAAAAAAATATAAATATATATATATATATATATATATATATATATATATATATATATATATATATATATATATATATATATATATATATATAAATATATATATATATATATATATATATATATATATATATATATATATATATATATATATATATATATTTTTTTTTTTTTTTTTTTGGAGTTACAAAAGTTGTTTCACTTTAAGAATTTTATATTGGAACTGCTTGGATAAATTAGATGTGTATAATTTGTTTTGTAAATATTTGCTGTTGTGTGCTTCATTAAAGATATTAATATTACAGGTTATAATTTTTTGTCTATTTAATTATCTTTGAATATTATTTATACATCTTATTTGTCTTCGTTGACTTGACATATTTTAAAAAAAAATCCTCTGGATTGTACACACAATAGCTGCTTAATCTTAACATTTATTGTAATATTTACATTGGCATGTACATTTAATAGCAAGAGATATGTTATAGTTTAATCTAGAGCGGGTGCATACAAATGAGTCAAAACATGATTAAAAATAATAACCTAAAGCTGCTTTACTTTAAAAGTGAATTTGTATAAAACATGGAAACTAGAATTAGTAAGTGCACAATTAATCCATCATACTGCAATTCTTTGAACATTTTGTCAATAACAACTAATCTAGATTTAATGGTTCCAATTCTAACCAGCAGATGCAACATGTAGAAAAACTGGTGCATTCATTGTGGCACCCTTGGGACTTCGGTTAGCTCTTATTTCATTGGACAAAATTGAATCTTAACCAATATGTATGAATGACCTAAATTAACAGGAGTGAGCACTCGTCATCCAAATAAACAATAGCCAAATTTAGCCACACAGTGTCCTCAACCTTCTTCCACCCTCTCTCTCTCTCTCTCTGTCCCCTCTCTCTCTCTCTCTCTCTCTCATGATCTACATCTTTTCTCATTAGTTTATTGGCTGAAAGATTGAGGCCAGAGAACTATAGCCATAGTCTTCTTAATCTTCAATGCAGAATGAAACCATTTTGAATCCAACTAAATATCTACCGTTCCACATTGAGTTTGAGCCGCCCACATGTTTCAAACTTTCCATCTCTCAAGCCCTTTAAAATCCCATCTTCATCCCGAAAACCACCCTGCTCCAAAAATATCCTGATATTCCACAGAGCTCTGGGGACCATCTGTCCTCGCTTTCATCTGCCAAAATATCCATGGAAATATGTCCTTCCAATCTGTTTTTATCCAGTAATATTTTGTGTGTACTATATTATATCCCAATGTTTAGCCAATGAAAGATTAAACCATTCATTGTATGTCAGGACTTCTTTGTATTAATCTGTGAGAATTTATTACAGATGTTACTATGATTACGGATGTGCTGTCTGACTTGTTTTAGTGCATTTCAGTTGGCCGGATATTCTCTTGAATATCACGGCATTGAAGAAAACTGTGTTTCAAACACAAAATGGTGTTATGATGGGCTGATGGAAAAGACCTATAACCTCATGTGACCCAGCGTACATGCATGGACGTTGTATTTTGGCTTTGCTATATGCAACGTATAATTTAAATTCATATAAGCCCAGTCGGTAAAGGGTTAAACTTTCGAGTCATGTGACAAAACAACATGGTGCAGACCACAGCGGAGTTTGTCTTTGGGAGAAATGCCAACAAAACTACATCCGTAAAGAAACCAAATTAGGTTTTTACATTGCTTTATCAAAAGTCTTTAGTTTCATCTGATATGCCATTTTAAAATTTCTAGAGATCGAATCAGCAAACACCACGCTGCTGAACAGAATGTACACTAATGTGAACATTAGTGCATTTTTTCCTTAGAAATCCTTTATTCACTGTGCATTATCATATTGAGACTCAATGAGTTCATCCGAAAGCCCAAAAATGTTGATTTCAGAGGCTGTATTTGGAGTTAGGAGGAAAATCAGATGCATTTCAAACTTTTCTGAGACCAGTGCAGACAGACAGCACACTGGAGGTTAAATCATTCACTAAATAGGGAGCAAGGGAGCATCCTATAGCTCTCTATGCAGCTCAGTGCATTCACTCCTAAAATCTGACCAAAAGTTCAGTTTCAGGCTGCAGATTATGTTTGGACTACTCAACGTGTTTGGCAGACATGGGACAATGATAATCAGTACATAGATTAAGAATTTATAATGTATCATTTTATTTTAACATGGTTGGGAGTGATTGGATGATGCTGGCCTTAACTTTAAATTAATATCAGTTATGCTAATTTCTGATGTAATGTCTGTAATGTCTTCAAACCATGAATAACCAACATTCCTGGAAACAAACACTTTTTCTATAGCTTGGTATTATTTAAAATGACACAACTTGCTCTCGATGTCCATATATGTGGACATACATTTTTAGGAAAACTATTTGGTCTAGATTTATTGAATTTTTTGCATGTTTATTAGGTGCTGCTAGTTACAAATCAAAAAAGGAAATGGAAAATCCCCCCCCCCCCCCACACAAGTGTTGTGTAAAGTGTTTTCAGATCAAGTACGATTTTTGACCTTATTCGACAGATTTTGAGCAAGTAAGTTCAGGCCATGCATTAGAAAGTGGTTTATTGACATTCGTTAACAGTGTGATGCTATATATACAGAGCTCAGACTATATGCACAATTCAAAACATTTGTACATGTCCCCATATTTTCTTTCATAGACATTGATTAAAGTGTTAAAAGACACATGCAGATTAGTGTATGTGCCTGGTGTGGAAGCAGGAGCCAAATCTTTCAGTATCTCCCAGAAAGCCAAGTTCTTAAAGCACATTTAGATGTTTTGAAATAGGCAGTAATGTTCCAGAACTGTCTCTTAATTTGTCACATTCCCAGAGCGCTGCGAGTGTAAAAGGTTTTGATAAAGTCTGGCAACAATGTCACATTTTTTATAATAAAGTTATATAAATTTCATACATACCTTTTTGGACTATGATTACATAAATAGTAATATGAAGACACGTTTAAAAAAAAAAAAAAAGAAAAAGAGGAACTGTTTGTTTTTGAACTGATGCGTCACACTTTTAAATTTAGGATCTTACATAGATAGGCTGTTTTAGCAATTATGTACACATTTGATATACATTTTTATAATTTCTAAATAGGGATTGGTCATACAAATGCCTTTTCTCTACATTCTTAATATTTTAAGCAGAATTAAATCACATTTTGTTATTGTTTCTATTGAAACAATCAAGCCATTCTTTCTTTCAGTTCATTAAAGGAAAAGTTCACCAAAAAATGTAATTTCTGACATCATTTACTCACCCACATGTCATTCCAAACCCATATGACTTTCTGGCTTCTGTTGAACACAATAGGAGTCGCACTTTAAAGCTCTTCTTTTATAAACAATAAAAGTGATTGGGAATAGATGCCATAAAGCTTCATAAAAGTATAATTAAGATGCCTATCCAACCTGTGCCCTATTTTACAAGTCTTCTGGAGCCATTCGTTAGCTTTGTGTTAGGAAAAGACTGAATTTTAAGAATATTCACTGAAAATCTTCTCCTCATAAATAGCTCTTAAAAACATATCCACACTTCCGCAAATTCAAACTACTGTGCTACATTTGGAACAAAAGAGGGTGACTAAATGAGGCCAATTTGCATTGTTGGACTAACCAATGCCTTTTAAGGCAATACTACAAAATTAAATTAAAAAGATTAATTTAGTTCTGCACTCCAAGTTTGAGAATACACAAAACACATGCACATTTAAAGTGGCATCATGTTAAGACAATTCATGACGATCTTCATGTATAATAATTCACGCCACGTCATTTGAAAATGTAAACATGAACAATGATGAAAACGTCTGCACAGTAATACAGCCATCAATAAACCGACTCACACTCTTACCACTCTTACATTTCAGAAAAAGTTTACGAACTTTTGAGGCAATTTCCTTTTTGAATAAATAAATACTTTGAAACTATCCCATAATATCTCACTATCCTTTCTCTCCTCATAACACACACAAATAGCTGAAACACAGAACTGCGTGCACAATATAACTATGTGTGACATTTCTTAAAATCCTCTCATCACCATCTTCATTACAAGTCATAAAAACATATTTCACAAACATTGCAGAAATGGGTGCAAATTAGGGCACGTTTGAAGTAACTTAAATTCTTGTGGTGTGTTCTCACTGACAACAAATTGCAGCAATCGGAAGTCATTCATTTTTAAGAGACGAGCAACAAGTCTGTGCCTGAAGTTTTTGGTTGGCCGCACAACTGGCCATAGGTTTTGAAAATCTGTCCATTTTGGTAACAAATCAGTTTTCTTTTTACTAATATGAATCAAATTTACTTTCTCATAGTTTCTATTGAAAGGATAGTTCACCCAAAAATGAAAATTCCCTCATCATTTGCTCACCCTCATGCCATACCAGATGTGCACGACTTTCTTTCTTCAGCTGAACACAAACAAAGATTTTAAGAATATCTCAACTCTGTAGGTCCGCACAATGAAAGTCAACAGGGTCCAAAATTTGAAAGGCAGCATAAAAGTAAACCACACGACTCCAGTGGTTAAATCCAAGTCTTCAGAAGTGATATGATAGGTGTGGGTAAGAAACAGATAAATATTTAAGGCCTTTTTTTTAACATAAATTATCCTCCCAGACCTGAAGGTGGAAGGAGAAGCTTATGAGTGCTCTATTAAAAAGAGAGTGTTTGATTTTGTGAGTTACATATACATTGAAATCAAGTGAACAAAAAGGTGAGAGAGGGTAGCTCATTGTACACGACAACAAACTGTCTTTCTTGGCTTGTTTTCCCATATAAATTCCTAAAATTCCTTTAAAACAAGGTACATTTACTTGAGAAGCTATAGCCTACTGTAGAAGTTTTAAAATGTGTTTTCAGAGAAAGTTGAATATCATTTCTAATTTAAGGGTATTTTGTCTTGAAGCACCGGCAAAAATATATAAAAAATGAAAAAATACACTTATATATAAAAAACACTTGTATTCAAGAAATATCTTACATGTTGCTTCTCAGGTAAATGTATCTTGTTTTAAGGATTGTTCGATATTTTTAAATGGAAAACAAGACAAAAACACTCGATAACAGTGATTCCTTTTCTTTTTTTACTGAAAACTTAACAATCCTCAAGTGGTGTTTCCTGTAATTCAGTGAAGGTCATTTAGTCTTTATTTTTAGTGAGCACATGTTTAAAACAACCTCTTAACTCCAGGCACAAAACTGAATGGTCCATCTAGAGCTAGTCATTAATCACTGCAATAATGGCCCGTATAGTCATACACATCTGGGGTGATATGAGGGTGAGTAAATGATGAGAGAATTTTCATTTTTTTGTGAACCATCCCTTTAACTTCCCATAATGCCAACGGCATCTGAGAGATCATATAAACTGTTAAACTCTCATGTCACAGGACATGCTAACAACGCATTAGCGAAGGTCATTATCATTTACGTTAATTGAAATCACAAACTTCCTCTGGAAACGAATGATTTCCTGTCTGCAATCCAATTTACACTGTCGAGAAGCAATAAATGCGATCCCATCCAATCTAGTCACAATTGCGACAAGTGACACGGCATTTCATCTTTCTATGCTCAGCTGAACGTATATTCAACATATGTTCTAATTGGCTGTGATTTTGTTGCGTTGCTCAGGATTTTTATAAAGGAATCTTTAATTGTCCTACCACTGTGGCAGGTGAGGACGTGGGACACTGTTTTTGAACACACCTAAGCATCAAAAATATGAATGGATGGAAAACTACCATCAGTCAACAATTAATCAAACATCATGAACAACACATGAGCATGACGCCATTAACACCCTGTTAAGCTGACAGTTTCCATCCCTTGTTTTTAACGCTTTCATAGGAATTATGATTATTATGATAATTGAGGTTTAAAACAAGAATCCATTGATTAGTACATGATAAATAAAGTGTCAAACTAATGCTTGCCAGTCTTTCTATTACAATCCTCCATTGACTCCTGCAAAGTGACATGAGTTTGTTTTGTCATTCCCTGTGATGATGCGGTCACCCTCAGTGTTCATAGTGGTGTTTGGTGAGATTATGGGAACTTTGCACTAGTGCACAAATTTACAGTAAATACGCCACCTGCTTCCTCAAGCAAATTGTGTCAGTGCACCAATTTTGGTTTACAAAGAAACGGTTCACCCTTAAATAACAATGATGACTTCATTTTCTCACCCTCATATCATTCCAAACCTGTATGACATTTTCTTATTCTGTGGAGCACATAAGTCTCTATTCACGTTCATTATATCTTTACTTATTTATTTTTGCATACGATATAAGTGAATGGCGAGGTTGTCATTTCACCAAACATATCCTTTTGTGTTCCACAGAAGAAGACAAAATGTCATACTGGTTTGGAACGACAGGAGGGTGAGTAAATTATGACAGAATTAAAATTTTTGGGTGAACTATCCCAAAACTTTACAAAACTTTAACTTTACAATTCTCAACATTTTATAACTGCAACAACAGAAAACACAGCTGGCCGTGAGTGAATCCATGACGTTCGGTGCTGAAATGATCATGTGCGAACAGAAAAAAGACTCCAGTTGAGGTCAGGCCCTGAGTGTTAAAGCAGGTTGAAGGCTTCTCTTTCACTATTGCATACACAGCTTCATTTGTACAAACCCGTTACACGCTGTACACCTGCACAGGTGAGTTATGCATGCAGAAGTGTCCTGAACGAATGAAAGAAACGAACAAAGGACACAGTCCACGGCACGCTATTAGATAATTATTAGAAACAGTGTGTCACGAGAAGAAATGTGTTTTGTGTAAAGTCCTCATTCAAGGCCAAAAGTGCTGGTCTCTTCCACAGCGATTAGAAGTTTCTCGTACAACATAGTGTAGGATGGATACGGAGGAAGATCCAGCCGATTAAAGCATGTGTGCGCCCTGAGAAAGCAGACACAATACATAAGCAACTTGTTTAAATACACATTTCTATGATCAAGTCTCGTTTGGATTGATCCCCACATGGTTTCCACTTCTTTATGCCCATTCATTTTGATGATTTATCTATTTTAAAGATCAAGAGATTTTATCAATTTCTATCATTTATTTCAGGCCTGTAAAGCAACATTTCAAAATTCCCTGATAGGTTTTCTAGATACAATGAACTAGGGGTCAACCAATATGGGTTTTTCCAATGGCCAATGCTGATATCAAGAGGGCAGCATGGTAGATAAATACAATGACTAGGGGTGGGCGATGTGTGAACCGGTAAATCTATATTGCAGTTATGCGAAATGCCAATGCATGGTATGGAATGCATTTTCCAATCAGACGGATATGAGTTGTAAAATATCCCTCATGGTCTATTTTTATCTGTCATTAGTTACTTTTGCATGTAAATGTGCCTGTCCCTTGACTGAGAGAACATCTCTCCCTGAGCTTCAGAATAAAAGCAAACGCTTCAGTTGAACGATAAAGAAAAACAATACCGTGGAGATAAAAGAGATAAATAATACAATTTGTAATAAATAGTTCTTTAATGATAAGGTTGTTTTATTACCATATACATGACTGTTCAAATATAAAAATAACAGTTTTTCAAATTTGTGAAAGGGGTTAAATTTGTTTTTATATTAAACAAAAAAGTGACTTTAATTATTATTATTAGTGTAACTTTCTTTTATTTATTTTTTTATTATAAATATTTCCATATTGTGACATCACTATCAACCAGAAAATTCAAGACTACTGCCATATAATTTCTTTAATATGTTTTCTACCCCTAACAACCATGATATATAATTAAATATTGTGATTTAGCAAATGATACGTACACAAAATAGCTAAAATG
This sequence comes from Xyrauchen texanus, assembly GCF_025860055.1. NCBI lineage: Eukaryota > Metazoa > Chordata > Actinopteri > Cypriniformes > Catostomidae > Xyrauchen > Xyrauchen texanus. Next base: position 43,397,581 of record NC_068284.1, read on the forward strand.
AACATGCAAATGTTATTCAAAATTCACTAATAATATTTAAAAACAGAAAATGTTCATAGTTATTGTTATAAACATGGTTATCCACCAATGCCAATAAACTCAAAATGATCAAATATATGCCCATTAATCGCCCTGGCATTATAGGTCTACGGCTAGGGAAAACATTGCAGGAGTTCTATGCTCAATGGTATGAGAAGCAATTCTGAAATCTAAGCTCTTTCAATTCACTGTTAGATATTTGCCATTTTGAACTGTCATTTGAATGTCAAACATCTCATTACTGTTAATGAACGGAAGCTCTATAATCCCTATCTTAAGTCAACACGGCACACTGAAAATGTGAAAGCTGAGTGTGTCACTGTACCTCGGGAGAGACGTGATCTTGCCCCATTTCTCGATGCAGAAGCGTCGCAGGCCGTTGCTCCCACGCAAGGCGGTGAAGCCCTCGTATGGCACGCTGGAGGTGCCCGTCACAAACTGCAGCAGGCGCAGTTTCTGCTCGTTATTGAAGCGCTCTACTGCACCCCAGAACCACCGGATGACAATGTGCCCATCATGATAACCTGACAGTGAGTAGACAGTGACACAGTAAGACTTTACAGAACAAAAATTACCCGTAGACCTGACTGATTAGAACATATCTGTATTTCCTGTCCAAAGTGGTTCTTCTGCTAAGAGAGTGATTTGGGCATGTGCTTGGATTGTTGTTTAGGTAAGAGTGTTTTGATGTGTAAGAGTATTTGTGCATGTAATTGTATATTTGCGTGAGTACGACACTGTGCAATTGTGTGCTCTGACCTCCTCTGTACTCTGTGTTGTTTCTCCAGTCATTCAAATCAATCTCTGCTGTTCCAGCTATAACCAACTCCAGCTCTCTGGCATCAAACACTGACACGAGACGAGAGTCTACCACCTGTACATTCAGGACAAATGGTTAAATGGTAGATATCATAAAGCAGGTAGAGATGTAGAGAGGGTAAAACAGACAATTAAGATGTTTACCTCGTAAAATCCTCTGACCAGAGCTTGTGTCTGCTGCACCACACCTCTCTCCACTCTCCACTTCACCATCCGCTCGATATATTCCTTCTTATTCTTTTCGGTCACCTGCACATTTGTCCCGCCAGACTTCAGCTCTCGCTCTGTTACCTGACACACGTACACCTCATCTCAACACACATATTTTTTTATTTTATTTACTTTCAAAAGGCTTAGTATTACACTGGATTCTCCCACCTGGCCAAACACTTCCTCATTGACAGTGAAGGTGAGATCCAGCACATCTGTGATGTCATTGTCCTTCATCCACTGTAAGCTCTGGTGGAACTCCTCATCCAGGTACTCAAGGTCACTGAGATCTGTGGCTCTGAAAATAATGTAGAGTAACAATGAACACCTTTTAAACCTAATATACAACTGAAATTCATGCATTCAGATTAATTGATCTGTATAACGACATTCGAGATTATCGGTATTATACGCAGATAACGGTGTCCACTTGGCCAGTTAACAGAAGTGTGATCTGTCCTTTGTGCCTGTTCCAAAATCAACCAAAATCATTGTAAATAGATAATTTACTGAGCAAATCTAATTTGCTCTCATTAAATTCCATAAGGGTTAAAATCTTTCAACATTTGGATTACTAAGGCTAAGTTCAGACTGCAGGCAAATCAGATTTTTCTCAATTCAGATCTTTTCAGGCAGACTGTCTGCACTATTAATTGTAAGTGATCAAATCAGATTTGCACGTTCAGACATAACCCACGTATCTGCATGGGTTGCTTTGGTAACAACGTAGGCGTACCCATATGATGATGCTTTCAAAACAGATGAGGGAAAAATGGTGCATCATCTCGCTCTCCAAATAGACACCCTGTCCAGTAGCGGTGCAGAACACCTCCGTCGCACAAGAAAAACTCGGAGGAGACTGGTAAATATTGTGATAAGAGCGTGTTAAGAGCGACACAAAAGACCCTTTGAAATTTGAATTGAGCAGCCAGAGCATCCGGACTGAGAAAAAAAATCTGATTTCAATCGCATTTGAAACCACCTCCCGATGTGCTTTTTTGCTGTCCAGAATATCAAAAACTCATACAATCTCGATATGCAAATAATCAGATTTTTAGGTGGCACCAGAGAAAACAGCCCTATTTTAATTCAAGCGACAGCAAATAAATCAGCATTACAGAGGTAGACAATATATCGATATTTTACCAATTGATTTTTGGAACTTTCAGTTATCTGCAATAATCTATAATGAAAGTTGACGATATGTGGGGATTTGCTATATCGAAATCTTTCATCCATTAATCAGTACCAGAAGTTTTTTTTTATACTATCGGTTATCGGCAAAAATCTATACCGCTAGTTGCCGATAGTTTTTTTTTATTTGTAATTAACAATCTAGTGGGGATTTGCCGTATCTAAATCATTCATTATTGACAATTTTCATATTTTTATTTTAATTTCAATGCATATTTTATTATTTTGATTAAATTATCAAGTGTTCGAAACTGAAGCGAGGGCATGCAAAGAAAACTGTGACTATATGGAAACGTGCCCCGTCAGCACATAAATCGTGCATCCTACTTAATATCTTCTGAATAGTAATAATAAAAAACCTCACCTAGTGAACAAATAGGCTAAAAGGGTTAATTTGGTTAATTTTTAAATATAGAGCATTGTAATGGAGCCAAGTTTCTGTCATTTCAAAATAAGAGCCACTTGTGTGTTTTGGGCTTGTTTACAGTTCAAAGTTTCTGGATATTATTGGGATTTTGGCTGAACACACACTGCATCTGGGATTGCATTCATTTTGGGACTCTTGTAGCCTCTATGTCTGTGCACATCATAGTAAGAAAAGCCTAAGAATTTGTCAACATTCTAGAAATCGATTTTAAAAACGATTAGTTGATTATCTTTATTGGCCTTTTCACCCACCATAGTTATCGTATCTGTCAGTTCACCGCTAATCAAGAACTAAAACCTGATTTCTATATATTGGTACCAATATCAGGCATTGAAAAAATGGTGCACCACTAATTCTCATTTACTGTCATGTATTGTGTAATAAGCACATACATTTGTCATTTAAATTTGTTGACTTATACATTTACTATATACTGCATGTTAAATTTGAGATTTCTGAACTGCAAATGCAGCAGGTTTCTGATCCACTCACAGTCTGAGGAGTGCTTTGTAAAATGGGCGGGTGAAGAAGACGTCCAACAAATACTGATGAATCAATGCCAGGCCGAGAATTCGACCACTGAAACGGAACCTGAAACAAACAACATATGGTCCATGAATCAAAACAGTACTGGCAATAAAAGCAGCATGTAACAAAACAAGAACAGGGTCAAATGAAAGAACTGTTTATTTCTTTGTCATGAGAATTCAGGGTACTTTCTCATTTCACAAAGGTGTAATTTCTAAAGAGGAAGAAGAAGTATTACCATTCCAAATGGTTTTCAACAAACGCAGACATGGGGCTGATCTGCACAGTGTATGTGTCATTAGCGGAGTATTCAAACAGGCCGTAGTATGGGTTAAACAGCTCCTGAGACAGCAGGAAGAAAAACTCTCTCGAAGGTCCACTGTAGTCCAGTCTGGAAAGAAAGAGATAATTCAATTGACTAAATAGTGAGCTTTTCATTATTATGGGCCAAGCATCAAAGATGCATAGGCATCGACAGTGTTTGTTGGTTTTCTTTTTATTATAACACCTCTTGCTTAATCAGAGTCTATGGTAGGCCCTATAGTAAAAGTTGTGAAGGTAGGGGAGGATTTTCAACAGTGTCAACAATTGAAAAGATCTTTACTAGCATGTTGGGTTGGTCACGTTCTGTTAACAAGATTTTTGACCCAACTGGTCAGAATTTAACTATGGTTCTTCCGTCCTTTGACTCTTTAGCTATGTTCACACAGGCAGGAATTTTTCTGACTGTTTAGCTTTTTGTAGTCTGAATGGGACAAAAACGTATAAAATTTGATTTTACAAGCCACATTCGTAGGTGGGTTGAAACCTGATTAAAATGAGACTTTTTCTAGTGCATCTCAGTCTGAACAGTCAGATCGGGTTGTTTTTTCGTCATTTGTTACAGGTTGTTACGTCAGGTTTTGCGACAGAACTGTGCACCACATGGCATAAATGATGCCTTCTTAGGGCACTTCGAAGGAAATACAATTAAGGATGAACCAATGTATAGGCTGCCCATTTTTATCATGTTTTGTTCCTTTGGTTAAACTTTTTATTTTTCCATGATGTGGATAACAATCGTGGGTGAGAAACAGATATTTAAGACCATTTTTACTATAAATTCTCCTTCCTGCCCAGTAGGTGGCAATATGCACGAAGAATGCAAGTGAAACAGTCTGTGAAAGTCTTGAACTAGTAGTAATGAAGTAAATGAGGATTTTAATTTTGGGGTGAACGATCCCTTTAAAACAAAAGTTCAAAATGACTGTTTTATTGCTCCTCTTAACCCTCTAAAGCTGTCACAGTGGAAGGTTAAGTCTTCGAGGGGAACAGGGCATAGGGATGATCTCTTCTGAATGGAATGCACCTATTTGTCCTGTATTTGATACAGGGCAGCCAAAGCAGTGCAAAACTTTTTGAAATAATACAGATATTGCCTTTACCCTCCCAAAGAGATGAGCAAAGGTAGAGTAACTCACACTGGTTGTGAGCCATCACAATGCTATAAGGTATTAAATGTCAAGCTAATACGGGACGATTCAGAATTTTAAGCGCTTAATTACAGGACAGGGGTCCCCTTCAAGCATCTTGCCATACAACCCTTTTGGCATGCTTCAAAATGGGACACAAAGCCTACAATACAGGACACAAATCTGAAATATCACATTGACATAAGTATTCAGACCCTTTGCTATGAAACTTGAAATTTAGCTCAGGTGCATCCCATTTCTCTGGATCATCTTTTAGATGTTTCTACACTTTGAATGGAGTCCACCTGTGCCAAATTCAATTGATTGGACATGATTTGGAAAAGCACACACCTGTCTATATAAGGTCTCACAGCTGAAAATGCATATAAGAGCAAAATCCAAGCCATGAGGTCAAAGGAACTACCTGCAGAGCTCACAGACAGGATTGTGTCAAGGCCCTGGGGAAGGCTACAAAAAACTTTGGCTGAAGTGAAGGTTCCAAAGAGAATAGTGGCCTCCATTATTCTTAAATGGAAGAAGTTTGGAACGACCAGGACTCTTCTTAGAGCTAGCTGTCTGGACAAACTTAGCAATCGGGCAGAAGGGCCTTGATAAGAGAGGTGACCAAGAACCCTTGGACCAGCGGTTGTGTGCGAAGATGGGAGAAACTTGCAGGAGGACAACCATCACAGCAACACCGATCTGGGATTTATGGCAGATTGGCCAGACGGAAACATCTCCTAAGTGCATGACACATAAAAAAGCACCTTAAGGATTCTCAGACTGTGAGAAACAAGATTATCTGGTCTGATGAAATGAAGATTGAACTGTTTGACCTCAATTCCAAGCATCATGTCACTAGGAAACAAGGCACCTCTCATCACCTGTGCAATACCCTCCCAACAGTGAATCATGGTGGTGGTAGCATCATGCTGTGTGGGTGTTTTTCAGTGGCAGGGACTGGGGAACTGGTCAGGGTTGAAGTAAAGCTACATGCAGCAAAATACAGAGACATCCTTAATGAAAACCTGATCCAGAGCACTTAAGACCTCAGACTGGGCCGAAGGTTCCAACAGGACAATGACCCAAAGCACACAGCCAAGACAACGCAAGAGTGGCTCAGGGACAACTCTGTGAATGTCCTTGAGTGGCCCAGCCAGAGTCTGAACTTGAACCCAATCGAACATCTCTGAAGAGACCTAAAAATGTCTGTCCACCGACAGTCCACATCCAACCTGACAGAGCTTGAGAGGATTTGCAGAGCAGAATGGCAGAAAATCCCCAAATCCAGGTGTGCAAAGCTTTCATACCCAAAAAGACTTGAGGCTGTAATCCAAGTACTGAGTTAAGGGTCTGAATACAATTATGTCAATGTGATATTTCAGTTTTTTCTAATACATTTGCAAAGTTAGCAAAAATATGTTTTTTGCTTTGTCATTATGGGGTATGGAGTGTAGATTGATGAGAAAAAATAATAATAAATAATTTAAACGATTTTAGAATAAGGCTACAACAAAACAAAATATGAAAATAATGAAGGGGTCGGAATACTTTCTGAAAGCACTGTAACTTGCAGTTTTAACAGTCAGTCTAAAAACAAAACTGATTTCCCCTGCAGTGTGAACAATTCTAGAAGTTTTTTTTTCTCCTGAGTAAACAAAAGTATCCAAGGTGAATGAAGCCTGAGTATATACTATACACATTTTTCATAATTTTTGGGCAAAATATAAAAAGACTGTTTGTCCAGAAAGTATAAAATACACATTAGTAGGATGTACATTCTGACACTGGGGTATTTACATTTACATTACATTTACATTTACATTTATGCATTTGGCAGACGCTTTTATCCAAAGCGACTGTGGCATGGGGGGCGTGGTCGTGTGTCGGTCTGTGGGCGAGAGAGAGAGCGGTAAGGCTTGTCACCTGGAGTTTAATTACCTCTAACACCTGTGTCTTGTTATAGTGATACGGAGAGAGACATTTAAGGAACGCCAAATGTCGAGAGGGAGAGAGTGAACGCGTGAAACACGACAGCCAGAGAGTGGAGACCTGTGCCCTGTTGTGTACAAGCGTAACGACGGTTACCATCATATCTGTGAAAATACCGAGAATAAAAACACTAACCTTGAACCTGCCTCATTGTCTCCTGACTCTTCCAAACCCCCAACCAAACCAGCTTACAGTGGTGCCGAGAACCCGGGTTTGGAGGAGAGCGCCGCTATGGAGCCTTCACCACTGGCCGAAGTCATTAATGCCCTCACCAGCATCCAGCAGACACAACACCATGCCCTCTTGGAGGTTCGCCAGGAGCAAGAGCAACGCTTCCAAGTCTTGCTCCAGGCACAAGCCGAAGACCGGCAAGCGCTGCGGAGCCTGATCACCGGAGAGGGGGCTGGTGCTGCGTCCTCCTCGGTGCCCACCCCACCGCTTGCCCTCGCGAAAATGGGGCCAAGCGATGATACGGAGGCCTTCCTCGACCTGTTCGAAAAAACGGCAGAGGTATGGAGGTGGCCTCCCGAGCAGTGGGCGGTCCGCCTACTGCCCCTACTTTCCGGGGAGGCGCAGCTGGCAGCACAACAACTTCCCGCCGCCAGCCTCCTGGACTATAGCCACCTGAAAAAGGCCATCCAGCAACGGGTCGGTCGCACCCCGGAGCAGAATCGACAGTTGTTCCGCTCGTTAAGCTTCGGGAAGGACGGCCGCCCGTTTGCGTTTGCGCAACAGCTCCGTGACGCCTGCCGGAAATGGCTGCTGGTGGGGGGAACCCGCGACGTCGTGGAAGTGGTCGACATGGTCGCACTGGAGCAGTTCGTCTCCCAGCTTCCCCGAGGCATGTCGGAGTGGGTCCAGTGCCACCGCCCGGCGTCGTTGGATGGAGCCGTCCAGCTGGCAGAGGACTACATGGCGGCGTTCCCAGGAGATGGCGAGGCAGTATCACCTCCCTCTCTCTCCCTCTCTCCACCCCCTGTGCATACTATTCCCTCCCCTTCTCCCCGCTCCCCTCACTCCCGCCCAGTTCCGGCTCCTCGTAGGTGGGGAGGCCCACCTAGACCCCGACCCCGGTCCAGAGGACCCTTTCCCTTTTCTGCCCCTTCAAACCCCCCTGTCTCTCTCCGTTATTCTACCCAGGTTGGCGAGCCCGCCCCCACAAGTGCGGAAGGAAGACCTGGGCCGGTCTGTTGGAGCTGCGGGGAAGCCGGACATAGCCAGGAGCGGTGTCCAGTGATGGAGGTGGGGACACTGGTTCGAATCCCCGACGCTCCACAGGCCGCCCCCGATTGGGCAGGAATGTATCGCATACCGGTAAGGGTGAAGGGGGATACACATCAAGCTTTGGTGGATACAGGTTGCTCTCAAACCTCGATCCACCAACGCTTGGTGCAAGGCGGGGCATTGGATAGAGATAAATTGGTGAGGGTGAGGTGTGTGCATGGTGACATTCACAAATATCCAGTGGTTACCATTGAGGTACGATTCAGGGGAAAAAGGCATAGAGTCGAGGCTGCGGTTAATTCCCGCCTCACCCATCCACTAATCTTGGGAACCAATTGGCCCGGCTTTGAAAATTTACTGAGGGTAATGTGTGTGGATGGGTCCTGCCGAGTGGTGGCACGAGGTGTGGCGTGTGATACTATGGCTGGGGAGGCGATGCCGGGTCCGTCAACGTCGGCTCCGCGTCAAGATGACGCAGACAGGGGTGTTTCCGCCCTCAGGGGCTTCCCTGAGGGGGATTTTCCTCTGGAGCAGTCGCGTGACGAGTCCCTTAGGCACGCCTTCGACCAAGTGAAAGTAATTGATGGTCAACAGCTCCAGCCTGGTGTTGCGCTCACATACCCGTATTTTGCTATTATCAAGGAGCGGTTGTATCGAGTGACGCAGGACACTCAAACCAAAGAAGCTACAACACAGCTTTTAGTACCGAAGAGCCGTCGGGAAACACTCTTCCAGGCGGCTCACTATAATCCAATGGCCGGCCACTTAGGTCACGAAAAGTCTTTGAACCGTATAATGGCCCGTTTCTTTTGGCCGGGCATTCACGCGGACGTTCGCAGGTGGTGTGCGGCGTGCCGGGAATGTCAGTTGGTGAACCCACCGGCCACCCCAAAAGCGCCATTGCGCCCGTTGCCGTTAATCGAGATCCCCTTCGATAGAATTGGAATGGATCTCGTGGGGCCATTAGAAAAGACTGCACGCGGGCATCGCTTTGTGTTGGTTCTGGTGGACTATGCAACGCGATATCCGGAAGCAGTGCCTCTACGCAACATCTCAGCACGCAGTGTTGCGGAGGCACTCTTCAGAATTATCTCCCCGAGTGGGGATTCCAAAGGAAATCCTCACAGATCAAGGCACGACATTCATGTCACGTACACTTCGCGAACTATATGAATTGTTAGGCATTAAGTCGATTCGTACCAGCGTCTACCACCCGCAGACCGATGGACTGGTGGAACGATTTAATAAGACCTTGAAAAACATGATTCGTAAGTTCGTACACGAAGATGCTAAAAACTGGGATAAATGGCTCGAACCCCTGCTGTTTGCAGTACGAGAGGTCCCCCAAGCCTCCACCGGCTTTTCTCCGTTTGAACTACTGTATGGGCGCCGGCCACGGGGGCGTGCTTGATGTCATACGGCAAGCTTGGGAGGAGGGACCTTCGGATAGCAAAAACCAAATTCAATACGTTCTTGACCTTCGAGCAAAACTCCACACTTTGGGACGGGTAACACAGGAGAATTTGCTCCAAGCGCAAGAACGCCAACGCCGACTGTACGACAGGGGCACTCGGCTAAGGGAATTTTCACAGGGAGATAAAGTACTTGTGTTACTGCCCACCTCGAGCTCCAAATTACTCGCCAAGTGGCAAGGACCCTTTGAGGTCACACGACGAGTTGGAGATCTCGATTATGAGGTTAAGCGAACGGATAGGAGAGGGGCACGTCAAACGTACCACCTCAACCTCCTCAAATCATGGAGGGAGGCGGTACCGGTAGCCTTGGCGACGGCAGTTCCGGAGAAGGCGGAGCTCGGACCGGAGATATCGCTCAAAGCAAATTCATTTACCCCGGTCCCTTGCGGAGACCACCTCTCGCTGTCGCAGCTGACGGATGTTGCGAGGCTGCAAGCGGAGTTCGCAGACGTGTTTTCTCTCCTGCCCGGTCGCACGAACCTCATAGAACACCATATCGAGACCACCCCGGGCGTGGTGGTTCGTAGCCGGCCCTATCGCCTCCCCGGAACACAAGAAAAGGGTCGTTAGGGAGGAATTAGAGGCAATGCTCGAAATGGGGGTGATACAAGAGTCGCACAGTGATTGGGCCAGTCCGGTAGTCCTGGTACCGAAGAGCGATGGCTCGGTCCGCTTCTGTGTTGACTATCGGAAAGTGAACGCGGTGTCCAAATTTGACGCATATCCAATGCCGCGTATTGACGAGTTACTCGATCGGTTGGGCGCGGCTCAATTTTACTCGACGCTGGACTTAACGAAGGGGTATTGGCAGATCCCTTTAACTCCAATGTCCCGAGAAAAAAAACGCTTTTTCAACACCGTTCGGATTACACCAATTTGTAACACTTCCGTTCGGCTTGTTTGGAGCCCCGGCCACGTTTCAGCGCCTTATGGATAAGATCCTCAGACCACACACGGCATATGCCGCCGCATATCTAGATGACATTATAATTTACAGTAATGACTGGCGGCGGCATATGCAACATCTGAGGGCGGTCCTGAGAGCGCTGAGGCGGGCGGGACTCACGGCAAACCCGAAGAAGTGTGCAATTGGATGGGTGGAAGTTCGGTATCTGGGGTTCCACTTGGGTCACGGGCAGGTGCGTCCACAGGTTGACAAAACCGCAGCGATCGCAGACTGCCCAGCACCCAAGACCAAAAAGGGGGTAAGGCAGTTTTTGGGGCTGGCGGGCTACTACCGAAGGTTTGTGCCTAGTTATTCTGATGTCACCAGCCCGCTGACTGACCTTACTAAAAGGGGGCTCCGATCCGGTCCAGTGGACAGAGTCGTGCCAACAGGCCTTCCTTAAGGTAAAATCTGCACTGTGTGGGGGGCCGCTTTTACATGCACCTGATTTCTCTCTCCCCTTTATTTTACAGACTGATGCATCTGACAGGGGGCTGGGCGCAGTGCTCTCGCAGGTGGTCGGAGGGGAGGAGCGGCCGGTGCTGTTTATTAGTCGCAAGCTCTCCTTCAGGGAGACGAAATATAGCACCATCGAGAAGGAGTGCTTTGCGATTAAGTGGGCGGTTCTGACGCTCCGCTACTACCTGCTGGGGCGGGCCTTCGCCCTCTGTTCCGATCACGCCCCTCTGCAGTGGCTCCACCGCATGAAGGATACCAACGCGCGGATCACCCGCTGGTATCTGGCTCTCCAGCCCTTTAAGTTCAAGGTAGTCCACAGGCCGGGGGCGCAGATGGTTGTGGCCGACTTTCTCTCCAGAAATGGGGGGGGAGTGGGCAGGCCGGATGTTGCCCCGGCCTGAGTCAGCGGTGGGGGCATGTGGCATGGGGGGCGTGGTCGTGTGTCGGTCTGTGGGCGAGAGAGCGGTAAGGCTTGTCACCTGGAGTTTAATTACCTCTAACACCTGTGTCTTGTTATAGTGATACGGAGAGAGACATTTAAGGAACGCCAAATGTCGAGAGGGGGAGAGAGTGAACGCGTGAAACACGACAGCCAGAGAGTGGAGACCTGTGCCCTGTTGTGTACAAGCGTAACGACGGTTACCGTCATATCTGTGAAAATACCGAGAATAAAAACACTAACCTTGAACCTGCCTCATTGTCTCCTGACTCTTCCAAACCCCCAACCAAACCAGCTTACAGCGACTTACAGAGCACTTATTACAGGGACAATCCCCCCGCAGCAACCTGGAGTTAAGTGCCTTGTTCAAGGACACAATGGTGGTGGCTGTGGGGATCGAACCAGTGACCTTCTGATTAACAGTTATGTGCTTTAGCCCACTACACCACCACCACGTAATTGCTGCTTGCAGCTGAATTCAAATTCAATGTGTTCAAGCCTTAACGTTCAAATTTACATTTGAGACATCTGTAAACTTTTTACTTAATATATACACAATCACATATTCCTATGTCGAGAGTCTCACCCTTCCTCTCCAACAAAGGTGATGTACAGCTTGTTTCTCTGAAGCTCTTTACGTGAATATGCCATGACCTGGTTAAATGTTCCTTCTAACAGATGATCTCTTCTGACAATCAGTCTAAAATACACAATAAAAACAGAACTGTTATTTAGCACACAGTACAGCAGTGTGTAAATATCCTCTGTTTTAATTAAAAGATGTCAGTGTTGACATACTTGATCTTCCCTGGGCCTTGCCCATAGCCCTTTGCCTCAAGTTTCCTGTAGAAGTTGCGAAGTTTGGCTTCAAAGTCTCTGCGGTAGGGTGCTGGTGCTCGAGCTCTCTGTGTTCCTAATGAGAAGACAGATCATCAAAATCATCACAACACATATAAAATGCAGCTTGATTTAATCAATGATCAGGGAACAAATGTTCAAGATCAGAAAACCACAAAACGACTGATACACGTCCACAGGAAAGATGAGTTTGTTCACCTTGAGAAAAAAACACATGAAAAGGGGGAGATGGTTGTTCCTTTGGTTGTATAAAAACTTTTTAGATATATTGTGCATCCCCAATTTGAAAAGTGTACTTGGTTCTTCCAAACATGCATACTCTTAGGACACAGTCAACTTGTGTAAGGAAGGAAAACAACGACCATTCTATGGACCGAAGGAAACAAATTTGAATATTCACATACAGTAAAAGACAACAGGCTTGGGGTCTGTAAAATGTCCAGTATTGGGACAGAGAGGGTTAGTAAGGTAGGGACATCAGGGGCCAGTATTGAAGGCTTGAGAGCAGCTGACCTGGCAAACTCTCACCAGATAGACAGCAGGCTGGAACTAGTGGAGTTCTCTCAAGGAATCCTTTATCAGAGCAGATCAGAGGGGTTTATGATTGGATCATCCTTGCAAACTTGAGATTCTTCATGTATAATAATTAAATGTTACCACGTCCCATATTAAAATCTGTCTCTGTTGTTGTAATCAGTAGTGAACAGTGCTAAACACAGGTGTAAACAGGATATCTCCTACCTGGAGAGTTCTGGGGAGAGGAACCAGGGGAGCAGCGTGGCGAGAAGTTAAACCCAGGGTGAAATGATGCGAGAGGCACATATGACATGATCTCCTCCTCAAACAAACTGAAAACCAAAGCGAAACACATTATTTGACATAGTGTGACATATTGATTAAAATGTTTTTTCTTCTCATTGGATAAGCATCCAGGCCACCACTATGACTCAAACAGAATGAGTATATTTGAGTGAACATTTACACTGAGATGCTTTACCTTAACAGTATGACCAGGTCAGCATCACAAGACAGCTTCTCCAGTCTTTGTGTGCCTTCAGTTCGAATATGGAGCACCTTCTCCCTTCAGACATAAATATAACACCCAAAAAACTTTGAGTACCAGTACTTCCTTGAAGAACTGTTGATGTATTTCAGTTAAATGACAGAGGGAGATGAGGGCAGTACTTGAGTGAGTGGTTCCTCGCCAAGCTTGGCTGTCGCTCTTGTAGCACCTCAAAGATGTTGGGTTGCCGTAGAAAAGCTACAATCCTATCATTGTATGCTGGGGAACAGATGGAAAATATCAGCTTGATTTCAGCTTAATATGTACTAAGGAAACCAAGATAACAATGTTATATAGTGCAACCAAGTTTGGGGTATATATTGAATATATTCCCAATGAGTGTTGCTCTCAGATTTATGTCCTGTATTTTTTTTTTTTCAATTACAGTGATCTTAATAGATATTAAAGGTTTTTGTAGGATGTCTTAATTGTCTTAAATGTCTGTTTAATATGGTAGCCAAAGGGTGCACAACAAATAAATTAGCAAAGCAAACATTGAATAACATAAACACAACAGAAATAAGCCACAACACAAACAAAATTAGGCCACACCACAACGGATATAAAACACAACGCAACATAATTAAGACACAACATAAATAAACCACAATGCAACAGGGATAAGTCACAACACAGCAGAAATAAGCTAAATCGCAACAGAAATAAGCTACAATGCAACAGAAATAAGTCCCCATGCAATGGAAATAAGCTACAACCCAACAGAAATAAGCTACAACCCAACAGAAATAAGTCCCAACCCAATGGAAATAAGCTACAATACACCAGAAATAAGCTACAACGCAACAGAAATAAGCTACAACCCAACAGAAATAAGTCCCAACCCAATGGAAATAAGCTACAATGCACCAGAAATAAGCTACAACCCAACAGAAATAAGCTACAACCCAACAGAAATAAGTCCCAACCCAATGGAAATAAGCTACAATGCACCAGAAATAAGCTACAACGCAACAGAAATAAGTCCCAACCCAACGGAAATAAGTTACAACGCAACAGAAATAAGTCCCAACCCAACGGAAATAAGCTACAACTCACCAGAAATAAGTCCCAACCCAACAGAAATAAGCTACAACGCACCAGAAATAAGTCCCAACCCAACGGAAATAAGCTACAATTCACCAGAAATAAGTCCCAACCCAACGGAAATAAGCTACAACGCAACAGAAATAAGCTACAACTCACCAGAAATAAGTCCCAACCCAACATAAATAAGCTACAACGCAACAGAAATAAGCTACAACGCAACAGAAAAAAGTCCCAACCCAACGGAAATAAGCTACAGTTCACCAGAAATAAGTCCCAACCCAACGGAAATAAGCTACAACGCAACAGAAATAAGCTACAACTCACCAGAAATAAGTCCCAACCCAACATAAATAAGCTACAACGCAACAGAAAAAAGCCACAACTCAACAGAAATAAGTCCCAACCCAACGGAAATAAGCTACAATGCACAAGAAATAAGCTACAACTCACCAGAAATAAGTCCCAACCCAACAGAAATAAGCTACAACGCAACAGAAATAAGCTACAACCCAACAGAAATAAGCTACAAAGCAACAGAAATAAGCTACAACTCACCAGAAATAAGTCCCAACCCAACAGAAATAAGCTACAACGCAACAGAAATAAGCTACAACGCAACAGAAATAAGCCACAACTCAACAGAAATAAGTCACAACCCTACGGAAAAAGACACAACGCAATGAATATAAGCCAAAATGCAACGGAAATAAGTCACAATACATCAAAATTAAGCCACAACACAATGGAAATAAGCCATAATGCAATGGAAATAAGTCTCAACTTTTCTATTCTGTTGTGGCTTATTTCCATTGTTCATTCATTTCTGTTGTGTTGGGGCTTATTTTCGTAGTTGTTTAATATAGTTGTGCTGCGGTTATTTTCCATCATGTTGTGGTTAAATTTCGCAGTGTCTGCTGTTTATTTCAGTTGTGTTGTGGCTTATTTCCATCGTTGCCTAATTTCGTTGTGCTGTGGTTTATTTCAGTTCTGTTGTGGCTTACTTGCATTGTTGCTTAATTTTGTTGTGGTGTGGCTTACATTCTTTTTGCTATGTTTGCTTTTCCAATGTATTTTCAGCTTTTATTTGCTTTGCTAATTTTGTTGTATTGTGCACACCTGGGTCACCATTGTTTAAACCTCATTAGCATAAAGGCAGATACTGTAGATTGTGGAAGTCATTCTTTTGAACTCACAATTTTAACAAATTCCAAAACACCAATTCAGCAACACATAAATCACTCAAGTGTTCACCAACAAGGTATTTGTAATGTTTGTAACTACTGATGTTTATTACTGTATTCTTTGTTATATTGGTATATTATATATTAAATTCTTCCTTATGTTCACAAAGTGACAAATGAAGTGGAAAACAGGCCTTGCTTATTTTAATTCTTGTATTAAACATTTTGAATCAACTTTGGCAATAAAAGCTGTTTGGTGCAAATATTTCCTCTGATTGAAATAAATAAATACTAAATTTCAACTTTTTAACCAAATTCAGAGCAAATAAATAAATAGAGAATATACTGAATATCGTCAAAAGCCAAGATCAAATTGTTCCAGCTATACTGGCCAGCCCTATGCGCAAAAGCAGTCCAATGGTCATATAAATGTGAATGACTGTCATCAGACCTAATGGAACCGGCTCCTGCTGGCCTTGGCTTCGTATGGCTGCAACCAGACTGTTTCCTGGTCTGGCTAACAAAGACACGCCACGGGTGCGTGACACCTCTGATGCCTGGGAATGAACAAACAGGGAAACAAACACATTTACTAATAAACCTTGTCAAATGATGTAACAATCATCTAGGTCTCAATATGACTTTTTGTTTCACTAGCTTCAAATTTTGTGTTTATATTGATCTGAGCATGCTCAGTGTGTGTAGAAATATACACATCACACATAATTTAGAAAATTAAAGACCCAATGAAATCAAAATTGTATTTATTTAGCAGATATGCATTTCTAGGAAAATGGACCAAAAATATTGTTACCCTGCATGAGTGTATCCATTTTTTTTATACAAATTTGATCTGTAGAATAAAAAGGTCTCCTCCACTTAATATCACCTACTTAGAATTAGCAATAGCAAGTATCAAATCATTGTCCATGGTTGTGATGTAACTAATGCCTATTGGCAGAGGGATGATCCCTACCATATGTCCTGTCCCTACTGCACTCATTAAACCATTTCATGAGGCCTTTAAGGTTTTATCTCATCTTAAAGACACATAAAAGATTGTTTATCTTCTGTGTGTGTGTGTCTGACCTCTCCTGCGCTGTAGCTGCGTAATCTCTGCAGGTGCTGCCGGTGTGTCAGGTGGTTGGGCAGTCTGCCGTTTTGCAAAGGGATCCTGGGATCAATGAAGGTTGTGGCACGACTGTTATGATCTACAAAGAATGACTGCAGAGGGAAAGAATGGAAAAAGAAGACAGCTGAATATTAGCTTGATAAACATCAGTATTGTGTGAGAGAGGGTTCACGGGTATGAGCACTTCCGGTACCTTCCCCTGTGGGTCCGTTTTGATCTCCCATCCCCGCGGCAGCTCCAATTGAGCATCAGCAAAACGATTCAAGAAGGTCACCAGGTCACGGTTGTGCTGGTAGCGCTCAAAGTTGCGTGCATCACGCCTGATCTTTAGAATCATGTGTTTCAGACACGAGCTATTGGTGAACATACGATACGCACCCTAAAAATAAAGAGAGTGTGATGTTACCTTGTATTTGTCAATCAATAGAAGTATGCAGAAGTAAACAGAAACGTACGTAATTAGCATGGAGCACAGTGAAGAACTCTGGGTGAGTGATGAATTTAACCGCTGGACTCTGCAACAGTAATGTGATCTTCTGACAGTGACCAGGAGAACACGGAGTGTCTCTCCTCAACTCTGAGAAAGACAAGGAAAGAGATCTGTAACAACATACAAGTACATCTACAAGTAGTCTCTTTTAAAATGAATCGGTTACAACAAATCACAAATCTTCACGAAGCCTCAAGCAATTTGACAATTCAACTGTGACAAGTGAATCAGTCAGAGTGGCTGCTGAATTTAACAACAGACTCATTTCGGGGGGCCTGGGTAGCTCAGTGAGTAAACCAGGGGCGGAGTTCTAATTCAGGGTGTGCTGAGTGACTCCAGCCAGGTCTCCTAAGCAACCAAATAGGCCCGGTTGCTAGGAAGGGTAGAGTCACATGGGGTAACCTCCTCGTGGTCGCTATAATGTGGTTCTCGCTCTCGGTGGGGCGTGTGGTGAGTTGTGCGTGGATGCTGTGGAGAATAGTACGAAGCCTCCATACACACACTATGTCTCCGTGGTAACGCGCTCAGCAAGCCACTTGATAAGAAGCGCGGATTGACTGTCTCAGACGAGAAGGCAACTGAGATTCGTCTTCCGCCACCCGGATTGAGGCGAATCACTAAGCCACCACGAGGACTTGGAGCGCATTGGTAATTCCAAATTGGAGAGAGAAACCCCCCAAAAAAACTAATCATGTCTGATGTCTGAACCTAGAGACGTAACTGTCGTATTCATAGTTGGGATGCAAGTTTTGTTGTAATAAATTATTATTAAATAAAGATAAAAATTAGGGCTACCGCTTTAACGCATCAATTCATTGGGCAGTGGTGGCTCAGTGGTTGAGGCTCAGGGTTACCGACCAGAAGGTCGGGAGTTCAAAGCCCAACACCACCAAGATGCCACTGTTGGGCCCTTGAGCAAGGCCCTTAACCCTATCTGCACCAGGGGCGCCGTACCCTGCACTCTGACCCCAGCTTAGCTGGGATATGTGAAAACTAATAAATTTCACTGTATATATGCAAAAAACTGTGTATAATGTGTGATCAAAATAAAGGATTCTATTCTATTCTATTAATTCATTGGGTTTAATTCTATGAAAAATTATGCGTTAAAAAAACGCAATTAATCAACATAATTAACCATGTTCCTGGACCGTAATAAGAAATATTCCAACCATCAGAGCAACTGACCCTTTGCTAAGCCCTGACTTAAAATCCTGTCTTAGCAACTGTTACCAGGCTGCCATTACTCTTACATACGTTTGCTATTTTCCAATGAGAGTAATGTGTGTTTGAGTAGTTTTAAGCAGGATTTTATAAAAATTATCCAATAAATTTCAAACACAATGTTGCCGAGTAACTTATAATAGTGACACAAGTTACCCAGAGAGGATATAAGCAGTGTTTTTCTTTCTTTCAAATTTTTTAATAAATAATTATATGTCAAAAAAAGAGCATACTATGGATTAAACTGTCAGTCCTCATTTCAAAATGAACATGAATAACAACAGCGAGGACACCTATATTTCCTCCAAGGTAAATTAAAGCTAATAACTGAACATTAATTCATTTATGTATTGATTCACGTAATAGTTAATTCAATAGTAAATAGACTTCACAGCATCAAAATGAGTGTGTTATGAGACTTTATAATCAGTTCTGTTCATGTACATTAATGTTATCAGGTGTGTAATCGCTATCAAATGACACTTTTCTCTTTTCAAGTGACTGTGATAATCGTTTTATTTTTTCCAATTGACAGTCTTCGCAGTTTTCAATAAAATTACTGTGTAATTTAACAATTTATTTGACAAAAAATGTCAGATAAATATGTCTTACAATGTCACTCTTCATTCCAGCCTACTTAACCCCCTTATGGTATTAAAAATTGGCACCTCCCTTTGGTATTCGCGTTCATTTATGACCGAACGTTTCAGAAGTGTAACCCTTTTTTGATGATGATGATGATAATGCAACCATTTCTTCCATGAAGAACAACAAAATAATGCATTTAATTTGGGATTTTATGCTATTTTGATCATATTTACACATATATATATATATATATATATATATACACACACACACACACACACACATATACATTCATTTATATATACAATGATCAATTATTTGAAAAATAAATAATTCAGAACCTATACTTTGATAAGTTGAAACGTGACGAAAATATATGAATGTGACATAAATTGGCAAACCATGTCATGCCAGTAACAGCCAGTAGATGGCTGTAGCCACATACTGTGTATTTTGATTAATGTTGCAACCTAATTTTATATCTTATCACAAGATATGAATTTGGATATATATTTAGACATTATCAAACTATTATTTGTCAAAGTTTAGCATTTTAAAATTGATTGGAAGTGTCAGTTTTTACAGTTAATGTCATTATGTTTGCAATCAAACCTGACCATGGTGTTACAACGAGAAGACACTTTTTTCTACCAACAATTTATTGTTCAAATTATTTCTAGTGTGTGTGTGTGTGTGTGTGTGTGTGTGTGTGTGTGTAGTGTGTTCTGCATTGTGAGTGTGTTATCGTCTCACCCCTCCAGAGTGTTTGTGTATAGCATTTTTTATGTATACCAAAAAAAAAAAAAGCAGCTCTGTATTATAGTTCATTTTTGTGTGTGTGTGTAAGTGTGTTTGTGTAAGAGTGGATGCGTATGTTTTGCATTGAAGATATTTTAGGGTCTCACCCTGTAATGTCTGTGTGTTTATTTCTGCATTGTGGCTGATGTATTGATTGTATTTGACAGATAAAAAAAATTGCTCTGTTTTTTGGTCTTTCCCGTTCATTTTCAATAGTCAATTCTGACCATGAATACCCAAGGTGTCGCTTTTTTATTTATGACCACTTAGAGTTACTGAATCAAACCCAATTTATTTTTTGTAAGTTCAGATGACAAATGGAGGCAAAGTCACCAAGTCTTGTACTGCTCAGATAAAGGAAACCGTTTTTATTAAATGAGGAATTTTATTTCTGTCAAAAATAAATGAATACCATAAGAGGGTAAAGCATATGATCCATTCCGTTTACAAGAATATTTAACCAAAAAATGTACCATTCATGGAAAACTAAAATTAATTCCTATGGGAGTGTTCTGAAGAGCTTGTCAGAGCGAGCAACTGTAACCAAGGATGGCAGAGCTTAACAAAGAGTCAATTCAGACTTGAAGTACCACATGTTTTCAGCAGGAGCAGTAAGAAAAACTCCAGCTGCATAGACAACTTGTAGCTGTACAGACAGAGACACAGCTGGACGGAGCACAATTCTGAATGCAGGGGTCTCGAGACGTGTTTTTCCAAGATTCTGAATACATTTAACCTGACACTGTGACCTAAATCTGCTGTGTTTATGATGCAACACAATCAAAGTGAGATGCTCCAAAAGTGTCCATCTGATGTATGTGTACATTGACGCGTCTTTAGTGAAGCCCTTATTCATTCTTAGACATTTGGATCATTGGTTGCTTCCAACTGAGAGAGCCCGTCCCTGGTTTTGAATTGAACAGGAAGTTCTTGCCCATATTTTGCCATTGCAAACCCTTTCTATCAAACTAACCGGAGAAGTTAAGTTACACCCCGTTATCTCGCATTTGCACTCGGTACGGACAAAAGTTTTCAGAGTGTTTCATTCGGTCATTTATTTAAATGTTGCCACAAGCATAAGGCTGAACCAAAAAATTACGTATCAATAGGTCCCCTTTCAGGTGACCTATATGAGAGTGGAGTGTTGAGATCCTTTGAAAATTCCCAGATCTCAGTTTTTTAGATATTTACAGCTAGACCCCACTAAAGTGGCAGATCCGCTGGGAATGGTGATTACTGCTTTTGTTAAAGGTCTAGAGGCATCAGTGTATTACTTATATAGCTTTACTTATATAGCTTTAACTTCTATCAAGAGATTATGGGAGAAAGATTTAAACTTGGTATTGGAGGAGGGAGTCTAAAGGACTCTAAAAAAAACAAGTCTACATCTAGAGATGCAAGGGTGTGCCTTATGCAATTCAAGATTTTACATTGATTCTATCGGACCTTTCTAGATTGCATAGGCTTGGTCTTAAAGACACACCCACCTGCTGGCGATGCCAGTCAGAAGATGGAGACACAACCCATGTTTTTTGGTGGCGTGTTAAGATCCAAGAATTTTGGTTGAAGGATCAGAATTTTATGTGTGAAGTAGTGGGCACTCAAATGTAATTTTGCCCCATACTCTATATTCTAGGCGAATGGACGGTCATCAATATAGAGAATAATCATAAAAAATTGGGTCCTAACCAGTGTCATGATCACAAGACAAATAGTTTTAAGGGGATGGAAGTCGGCTGGAGCACCCCCATTTCAGGAGTGGTGCTCGGAGATGGGGAGGGTGGTGGCTTTTGAAGAAGGGTAATCTAAAAGACTGGGGAATTTGGACTAATTTGTGGGGAAATGGGGCAAATATTTGCCATTTTTGGAGGGCTCTTGGGGAGGGGCAGTGGAGAGATGTGATATATATATATATATATATATATATATATTATTTTTATTATTTTTTTTTTTGTGTGTGTGTGTGTGTGTGTGTGTATATACTCATATGTGATAACAGGAATGTTTGCTGAGGGTCAGGGAGGGGGATTGGGGTAATAGTGGGAGTTAAATATTGATTCTGTGTATATACGTTTTTCTTTTCTTTGTTTAATGTATGAATCAATAAAAAATGTTAATCAAAAGAAAAATGCTAATAATAAAGCTATCTCGGACAGATTGACAAATCCAATTGCAAAATGGATTCCTGTGGACTTCAGGCCAATGATAGGCTTATATTCAATAAACAATATTTGCCTTCTACAGTCACTTTTTATTTTGTCTTATTACTGCTTTACTTATATGCCACATTAATGTAATACATTTTAATTAATTGAATTATTATGTTTATAATATATAATTTATTTAAATATAATTATTTATAATTATTCAATCATTATATTTTTCATTATTTTTATTTGATGGGCTTTCTCAGCAAATATTAATATATGTGATTTATTCATCGGCATATCAGTAATTAATTTGATAATAAATTGTAAATCGATTGACAGCCCTTGAAAAATCAAACATGTTGTAAACATTGTGTTAAATATAGGCAGCTGATGTGAGTGAAGTTACCATTTGTTTGTGGTGGTGAGTCAGTCTCAGTGTTGGCTGCCCTTTCATTTCGAGGGCTGCCTGAATCCTCATCTCGCCTCTCTGTGGCCATCGTCCTCTGGATGGTCTGATACCTGACATGTAGCCACATCAGATATTACTCTCCAAATCTCAAGTACAGCACTACAAATCCTACAATCATTTACTAGTGAATTGTTATTAATAATACATTTTACAATACAGAGAAAAACGCTGTAGGAAGTAAATATTTTAAACTTTACCCATAGGAAAGGAGAGTACCAGCAAAATAAGGGTACAATATAATATTTGGGTGAACCTAACCCTTTAAATCTCTTTCCTTGTCATGAAATGGAGAATCAAACTTTCCTTGATATTTAGACATACAGCGATCAGCCACAACATAAAAACCACCTGCCTAATATTGTGCCGGTCCCCCTCGTGCCGCCAAAACAGCGCCAACACGCATCTCAGAACTGCCCCTCACTGGATGTTTTTTGTTTTTGGCACCATTCTGAGTAAAGTCTAAAGACTGTTGTGTGAAAATCCCAGGAGATCTGCATTTACAGAAATACTCTATTATTATTATTACTCTATATATTCTATTCTGAAATGCGGGTTGGCACTGTTTTGGCGGCACGAGGGGGACCGGCACAATATTAGGCAGGTGGTTTTAATGTTGTGGCTGATCGTGTATATGAACAGTGGATAAAAAAGAGCTCTTTAAGAGTCAGCACAAAGAAAAGCAGCATTTGAGTTATATAACAAAAAGTTATATATACGTCTACTTTCAAAAAGTGCAATGACCTACCCATATCACTTGGTAAATGATAAGCCACTCACATGGCCTCGAGTAGTTTTTTGCATTTATACCATAAATGATGGCACAAACTATTTAATAAGACACTTCTGTCCAAAAGTGATATTAACCTCATTCAACCCAGCCTTTATTTAGGGCTCTATACCTCCTGGTGTGTATTCTGACTTCCAGTTTTCATTGACGCGACTGACATGAGTCAATCAAAATGGAATTTGTGTGGGAGCACAGAAAGTCGATGGTGTGAAAATGCAGGTGTGTGTTTTGCTATGACTGTAAATGTTCATTTTCTAACACCCAAGGAGGTTAATTGGACCTTCCAGATCAAATTGACATGAATTAATTAAAAAAATTGACAGTTTATATTATCATACATGCAATTTCATGACATTAAAGGAGAAACATATGTGTACTTTTTAAATTATTTGTCAACCCAGCATTTTTAAAAAGCTTAAATGTGATTAAAATGGATGAAAACATAATGTAAAATAAAAGGAACCATTTATAAAGGTAGATAGTACATATGTGTGTGTATGTGTGCATAGTGGACCCCCCACCCACACCCATCACAGTTTGACACTTAAAAAAAAAGTCACCCAAACTATAGTGGGTGAAATGAAAAGATGAACAGAGGTGTAGCACAGAGACTCCTAATTTCAGTTTAATTGGTTTTTATTTAGTTCAAAGCTAAATTGTTTACTGATATAATTTAAATATGTTCAATGCCATACATTTTCTCTGGTCAGTCTTGAGTTACTACTATCTAGTGGCATTTTAATCTGTATCGGTGAAGCGTGTAGCTTTTTTTGATGTCAAAATACATTCTACTTTCCCAGTTCATTGCTCATTGACAACTATAAGTAGGCTTTACCTCCCCAAAAAGTAAGAACACTGAGCCTCCTGGGCACCATCAATAAATTGATGTTTATCTTTTGAGTGGCCCACTCAGCCCCACCCATCCCTTTCTAGCTCAGCCTATAGTGTGTGTTTGGGGTGTGGTTACTTTTAGTAAGCCATTCATCCCGGGGAATATGAACATCCATGGCAGACTTGTTAAAGAGGAAAATAAATTTAGCTTCGCCAAAATTCGGTGTGACCATTGGAGTCGCATTTACAAGGTGGAGGACTTTGACGGAATTTTCAGGGTTCGATGGAGATGGCAAACTTGCTGAGTTGTTTCTCTACAGGTATTGCCACACAAGTTATTGCCACACAAGTTAGCTCATTACTGTCGAACGCCAAATAAATTCGTAAGATACTCAAAATATGTATCACTTAGTGGTAGGGCTGTCATGGCTACGAAATTTGTCTGATGATTAATTTTCAAACAAATAATTGCGATACAATTGTCAAAAAAAACGTAAGAATGACATTAAAAATAATATTTTAAATATCTAAATATGTAAAAATACTTTAAATATCTGTCTTGCTTATTGGTCAACTTTAGCCTTGGTCCATTTTGCATTACACAGTTGTTGTTGGAACCCAGCCAACCTGAACAACTATTATATTATATTATATTATATTAAATCATGCAATAGTAAAATATTTCTGTCCAAAATTCTTGACTTTCACAAGTTATTTTTAGGCTCTCTGATTAAACGCACGAGCCCTTCTTTCACATGAAGACAGACCTTTGAGATACTGTGCTTCTTAATTATATCATATCCTTAAAAATAGAAGTCGGCGTGACACAGGGCTTTTCTGTGTCGCTGTGTGTTTTCAACCCAGTGAATTAACCCACAGTGACAAAAAACATTTACCATCACTCAATCGCTAAATTAAAGTGAAACCGGAGCGATTTGCATTCACTAAAATCCTCATTTATATTTTCGCGGGAGTTTGGCGCAAACCTCCACAGACGGCGTGTGCATCACAGTCTGGTTCAGGAGCGGTTTCTTCACATGCTCTTCAGGAGCTACACTCAGTGCGGTCTGCAGTGCGACTCAGTAAGCTTCATTGAATGAGACACTCAGTTTTATTCTCCTATTTGGACAGTAAAATGTGATTGGAATTTAAAGTGCACAATAATCGCGGTTATCTCGAATAACCGTGATCAGACGATTATTTAATAATCGTGACAGGCTTCTTACTAGTTACCAGAGGAACCATCCTTCACACAGATAGTCTTTCCAGGATGCACCATGAATGCAATTCACGTCAATTTGAACTCCAGATCTTTATCGATGGAAGTTTAAGACTTCGGAACGTGCAACTCAAAGTTTAAAACTTTTGTTTGTTATTGAAAAGAGTAACTGCTGATAGACTACACACAACATTAGGTAAACATGGTTGCTTACCTCCTGTTGAGCTGCTCCATTTGCTGGACAGAACCAGACCTGCGCAGGCCATCCGGCGTGGCTGCAGACGTGGGCCGTTGCCAAGTGGTTGTCCGGTTAATGTGGTCCACGTAGAACACACGACCATGACTGTCGATACGGGCCTCCCAGTCTGAGCATGCCAAACAAAACACACATACGTTTGTTTATGCATCATAACGGGGACTTGCCATTAAGATACAGTATATTGTTCTTAAATCAAGCTAATTCTTACATTCTATCCCTACCCCTTACAGAAAACTGTTGGAATTTTTTTATTTTATTTTAACAATATTTTTACATAATCTAAAAAAGTGCAAAAGTCACCACCACGATACTAGGCTGTTGAGGGTGGTTGCTTACTGGCCCGTGTTAAAAAAAGCCCACCTCCAACTCTCTATGGTATTCTGCTTCATAAATAAATGTGGGGCCCTTTCAATGTAAATCATACATTTATTGTCCCCAATGCAAAAAACATAATTCTGATAGTTTAGGAAAAGTATAGGACACGTCTAGTCAACAAGCCACACAATTTAAGGTATAATTCATGTCTGTGGCACAAATGGTATGTGACGAGTGAGTGAAATATAATACTTAGGGAAAGGAGTTTTGATAGTAGGGACATCCAAAAATTCCCCCAAGGTAGGTTGTTTTAGATTTCACTCATTTCGTGGGGACATTTTGACGGCAGACAGAGAAAGTGACAGACAGACGCAATCGTCTCTTTAAAAACAGAAGTGTCTAGTGGGTAAAGGTTAGGTCTCCAACTAATGGTTATTTTGTATTTATGCATTCCCTCATACTTTGTGACTCTACATCACCTAAAGCTGTTTGGAAAGTTTAGAGTGCATCTGGACTGTGAGGTGTTTTCTTCCTCTCATCATTCTGGCTCAAGCTGCAGTGCTACTCTCAGAGTTTAATGTAATCTCATGTTATGTTAAATGAGATGAAACGACCATTCGACAACAGTATTTTTTTATTATCGATAACATCAACTAAACATTTCAGCATCAGATACGCTAGACACTTATCTGCATAGAAATCTTAGTGTGGGTTAGTGAGTGTGAGAATAAGAGATGTTCAATCTGATATGGATGTTTGATTGCACTCATGGGTTTTAGTTTGACTCTTCACATCTTGGAAATGACTAAACTACATATGACAGTTTTTAATATGCAAATTAAGGTGTGGGGTGAGACCATGACTACTTACTCGGAGGCAGAGGCTCATCAATGGTGGGATAGTGATGAGGATCCGGCCGCAGAGCAGGTAGCTGGCTGACTGCAGGATGATTACAAGGCAAAGGACACTCTCCTGAACACAACACATACATTAGCCAAGGGATTCTTCATATCTTTTATTAAAAGTCTGCATATCCATTTTAGGGGCCGTATCTCGGAAAAGCATATTTTCCTGGATCTTTTGAAATAAAACAGTCCAATGTATTATGTAGACAAACCCTATCTTTCTGAGCCCAAAACTTCCTCCACAGTACATATAAAGCACTTATTGAAACTAAGTTCTAACTTAGTTAGAACCCTAATCTTCAGGGTTTTGATGCCCTTTTAGCATTGTAATTTTACATTACAAGTGAACTACAAAGGTGAAGAATATGTTACCTTTAATATTTAGCACAGACAGCGCTGGGAATTCAATATTCTGTAATTGGGTAGTTCAGGGATAGGATTTTATTTTCAACATCAAGATTTTGAGTAAATATTTACATTAATGTACAAGCGAAAGTGTCTGCTCATTTCAACACAGTCCTTTTATGCGAGTTGAAAAATATTAATTATAGTTTCTCAATTAGCCCTTTAATGCATACCTCAGGTCTTTAGTGTACTAACATTTCATGTCAGATATCCACTTAAATATAGATTATAATGCATGATAAAGAATTCCTATAGCTACTTACTTCTGCTGCTTGGTCCAGGTACAGGTGATTCTCCATTATCCATAACGCTGTGTGGGCTTTGGACATGACTATCAGGTGCCTCCTCCCACTGACAGCTTCCATCACCAGGCTCCCGACACTTAGCTCCCTGTCCGCACTCTGCCTCCAATCCTAGTATCCCGTTCACCCGGTCCATCTCATCCTCATCATCATCATCCTGTGAGGAATACACTATGCTCTCCAACCTGCGGGCGCTATCTAGGGACGGTGCCCGCATGGGGCCCACGGTCCTCTGTGCCATATGACTGCAGCAGGGAACCGTGCTTGAGTCACACTCACTCTCCCCCGATGACCTTTGACCTTTGACCTGGCCCTCAGCTCCGAATGGCCGCCCATCTCCGTCAAGCATCTGAATGAGTTCGGACAGGCGTTCGTGTGAGTGACTGCGAGGCAGCGTCCTGCGTGGACCGTTGGGAGTTAAAGCGTGAGGTTCTAGTGTGGTACCCTCTTCATTGTCTTCCTCCTCAACTTCCTGTGGTCGATCGGACTCGGGCCTGGCTGAATCCCCTTGGTCTCCCAGTTCGGGCAGGGTAGATGGCAGGCTATGCAGAAGATGGTGGATTCGAATGTAATGGGAGCGCGGAGTCTCCGGTTCTCCGCAGGTGGAAGCGATGACCGTTTCGAGCTCTGAAACGGGAAGAGAGCAAGGCCGGGGTTTCCGTCGCGGTGTGGTTCTGATTCTTAGCGAACAGCCTTCCTCTAGATCCATCTCCGCCTCTTCTGGGATCGGTTGAGGGTCCCTGGTTTCCTCAACTTCCAATACCCCTGCAGTTTCTGAAGGGTCTACTGGCCCTTCAACAAAGGCACTAGGAGTCTCTGCCTCCTCGTGGTTGCTCTCTTCTACCTCTATGTTTGTCTCAACCTCCTCCATTTGTTCTGAAGCTCCATGTTCTTCCACAGTATCATGGCTCTCGAATGTATCCTCCTGTTGCTCCTGCACATCTGGATGCATCTGCTGCTCTGCCTCTAATGTCTCTGCCTCTATAGTCTCTGGCTCAGCAGCACAGTCAGGCCCAGAATCAACATCCATATGCATTTCTACAGAAGCGGTGTCTCCATCCAAAGGCAGCTCTGGGGCACCCTGGTCCAAGCTCATGGTGTCTTCGGCCTGAGGTTGGCCTTGAGCTTCTGCGCCCACCGCTGGCTGTTCTGTGCTAAGAGACATGTCCTCATCATCTGTGGAGAGGACAGAAGCAGGTGACCTACATTCATACAATTGGCATAATGAACTGAAATAATGTCTAATAGTGTCAGAAATTACATTTTCCATTAGGGGCAGTAATTGCCCCTGGATTTGGTTTTCAGGGGCATTTTGTACTTTTATGAGGAATTATTTTATTCTAAACATAAAATATACTGGGTCACTCAAATGATTTGTTATTTTTTATTACATAAATATTCAGGGAATAGACACAAGATGTTTCGGCACACAGGCCTTCCACAATGTGTGAATGCCCCCCACATTTTACATTTTGGGAGCATTTTTGTTTTTTGATCCTGCATTCTAGTAGGGATACGCTATATATTGTGATCATACTGATATAGGACAATACAAATTTTTATATTATTGACACTGCTAAAAAAGAAAGAATTAAGAAAATGAGGGCGATATTTGAAGCTGATAATATGATGCAGCAAATAAAAAATAAAAATGTAATGACCTATCAGGGCTCGACATTCTTGTCTGGGACAATTGGATTTTTGAAAGGGCAAGTGAAATTTACTTGCCCGATCGGACAAGTAGCCTGATTAAAATGTCAATAACGTAAAAATAAATGGCTATATTTGTGATATAGCCTAGGCCTGTCAGTATTAAAAAGTTAATATTCTTATTCTGCTGTTTAAAATAATCAAAAGCACGTAATTTTATCATTTGCAAGCGATCTTTTCATAGCTGCATGCTGTTTGACTGACAAGCGGCTTATGTGTGTGTGCGCTGATCATGCGGGTGTGCTCTGAGAACGCTCGTGGTAATGCGGATACATGCCTGAACGGACAAATACATAAACAAATTTGGCCAAAATGCCCATCCTGTTAGGGTATTCATGTAAACACAGTGAGTTATGTCTAAGATAAATTTAAACAGTGGGGTAATCTAATAGACCTGCTGCTGCGGTGTCGTTAATATGAATCAAATAAGCATAACAAGAAAACCAGTCACTACTCTTGGCTCGATGAATCATACAGTAAAGACCAGTAGTAGCTTTTTGTCGCATTTCATTCTGAATGTTCAGTTGAATTCTTGATACTTTTAAATCTGTTATAAATGCACTGTTTTCATAAATGTGTCATTTTTTGTTCTATATTTTTCATCAATTTCTATTCATTACTGTTGTTATTGATATTTTATTACTGACTGTTTACTAGTCTTGAATATTAACATGAGAACTTGAAACAATTATTAGATAATTAACAAATTAGTTAGTCTTATTATCTGTTGTGGTCCAGAAGCTGATATCGAGAATCTTAATATTTCACTACCGACTACTAAAATGTTTGTATTGACAATGTATATTTTGTGTATTGTTTATCATCCTACAATAACATGATGAAAAAGTAGATCTCATTCCTTAAAACTGTGAGCACCCCTGCTGTAAATGATGTCAATGGAGGCTTTTCTTTATTTGACTACTCTACGGAGCCTCCTCCCCTATCCAGCGAAATTAACATTTCTGTTGCAGAGGATAGAGTTAACTGCACAGGTATACTATTAGGTTGGGCATCTGTCGTAATTTTAGAAAACACACAACAGAAACTTTGACATGTTACCTGAGCATGTTGCTATTTTATAAATGCCCTTTTTTCTCACCAGACAAGTAACATTTTAACTAAAATAATTGAATGACCAATTTACTTATCTGAAGGACAAACACATAACAACACTTAATGTCGAGCCTTGCCTATGCAAGTACCAAAAATCTAGTCAGCAAAGTAGCCAACGACCGATAACAGAAAATAGAAAAAGAGAGCAGAAAATGTTCAATATCCCCAAAGGAGATTCATTGGTAGAATCTGGAACAGACACTAGGCAGAATGACCACAGGAAAGAGTGCTTTATGCAGTTGTACAGTTATCAGCCTTGGAACATGGCCTTTTTTTGTTTTCGTATTCAGGCTAACAAAATGCATATTTATAATATTAGTCATCACAAAGGTTATGAGCAACAAAATACTCTGTTTACACAAAATTATCGGTGCGTGTTTACAATTTTATTCTAATTGTTTAAAGTAGTTGGATGTATACTATTGACTAAACTTTGTGTTAAATATTTTGTTCTATGTTCAATAAAAGGTGAAATAAAACTGGAAGTACCTGGGTGGATGGAAGAGGTGATCTCAAACCTGAACTGCAACTGACCACTGACATGCTCTGTTGGAAGCCTCCGTCCCAGTGTGTAGCTGACCACTCGGTCTCTGTGACAGAAAACACACAGACACACTGTATTAAAACAAGTGCGTGTGACAGAATGAGAAACACAATTAAGAGTTCAACCACAAATCTGAGATCGACCCTGTAACCTTGTAATTAGCATTTCAACTCAACAGAATATAACGTTCAGTGTACATTAAGCCATGTAATGACAAATGAATATGAAGAAACACATTGAAAAATATTGCAAATGCACCATTAGAGTCTAGTTTCTTTTTGTCTATAGGTTTACTTATCGAAAGTACGTACCCGATGGCATGCTTCTCCAGTAATCTTTGCACCGGCATGGACAGCTTGCCCAGGAAACGCTTTATAATGGGGCGGCTTTTGGCAAACTTGTCCTTCACCTCGATTTCCAACACATCCGTGGGCAGAGACACAAAATTAAAGCGCTACAATAAGAATAGAACAATAAAAAGGAAGAGAGTGGAATCACACGTTAGTATCAACAGTGAAGCAATTATTTCCAGAAGCCACTTGTTTTTTAACTGTTGTGGTGTCTTTTAGCCCTGACTAGTCTTTCAATCAGTGGTCTATGGTCCTAAAAAGAGAAAAAAGCAAACAATAACAAATAAACTGGCAGTTAAGTCATGATTATGAAATTTGGCTGAGAATTAATTGTCAAAAATGTGATTGTGATTATGACGACTAATTTTCTGTTAATTGCTTTCACCATTATGAAGATTATTTGTCTGTTTTACGATTAATTGTCATACATTTTAAGGTGTGTGTGCTTCTTACAATTTGCTAATTTAAAAAATGTTTGTCTTGGACCATTTTACATTTACACTTGTGAACCTGGCCAACCTAAATAGTTA
Source organism: Xyrauchen texanus (assembly GCF_025860055.1). NCBI lineage: Eukaryota > Metazoa > Chordata > Actinopteri > Cypriniformes > Catostomidae > Xyrauchen > Xyrauchen texanus. The sequence continues at coordinate 43,429,054 of NC_068284.1, forward strand.
TTCTATTCTATTCTATTCTAGCATGCAATGCGAAATATATCAGTCCTAAATTCATAACTTTTACACATTATTTTAAGGTTCTCCGATTAAACACACAAGTCCTTATTTTGCGTGAGGACTTTTGACATTCTTTGTTTCTTCATTCTATCATCTCCACAGGAATAAAGCGGGCGTCTCCTCCACTGTATGTCCTTAACACTGTTTGTATAAACCACAATAACCAAGATTATTTGACATTCAGTTCACTTTTCTCTAATTCAAATGAACAAATTCTCATTTTTATTTTAACGGGAATTTGGCACGAACCACCACAGATGGCGTGTTATCAGAGCGCTTCAGAAGCATTCCCTCAAAATAAGTTTTGCATTCCCTCGCAATAAATTTACCATGGTTTTACTACATGAATCGTATTATAACCATGATATTCTTAGTGTAACCATAGTAATAATAATACAGCAAAATTAAAACTATGTAACTATATTTTGTGGTTATTATGTCAAGGTCCTGTCACTCTGTCCCATCTGGGTTTTTGTCCCAGATGGATTTATTGTCCCATGTCTGTCAAGTGTTTCGTTGTCTGTCTTTGTGTGAGCGTGCGGTTGCTATTGAATTCTCTGCCGTGCGCTCTTTGGTCCATCTTGTTTTATTTCAGGAGCACGGTGTCTGGATCCTGACTTCCTGTCAGTTCGGTTTCGTCTGTGTCAGGATCCGGACACTAGTGCTGCATGTCTGTCTGTTATTGACGTGGGTGCATCACGCTTATGTCATCTTGGCAGCATGCACAGGCGTCATGCACATTGCGCCCACTTGTCGCGAGCCGTCTTCATGTTGTGCTGAGGTTCGGTCACTTCTATATGTGTTGGGTGTGTGTGTGTGTGTGTGCCAAACTCTCGCACAGGTGTCCAGTCTTGTTTATGTCACCTGTTGCGTGCATAGCATGGCGTTTGCCTTGCGATGTATGCTCAGTTTTAGTTTAGTGCAAGAATGCGTGGCATCGTTTTGTTTGGTGTTGGTACGGATTCTCTCATCTTGTTTGTTGGTTGGCATGGGCGTATATTGCCTTATTGTCTTGACGATGTGCGCTCATTCCATTTGGGTGATTTGTTGTCTTGTGAGAGCACATTGCTTTGTTTTGTTTCTGTATCGCCACATGTCTCTGTCTTACGTCATACCCCGCCTCTTTGTTTGCCCATTATTAGTTTATTAGTCACACCTGCCCTGTCTTGCAGCCCTAATTTTTAAGGAAATGTACCTTATTTGGCTCCCGAAGTATCATGATTGCGCTATCACCATCGCTTTAGTTTAGCGTGATGTTATAGTTACAATTACATTACATTAACGATGTCAACACTGATTTTACTTTAACTTTTTGTTTTCACAACATTCGCCGTTTTACAGACCAGTAACACGCCCGTTGGACGTTTATTTGAAGGTAAATGTGTTTTGATTTGATTTTGAGAACATGTACAAATAATATTTGTACACGTAAGCCAATACACATTATGCAAGTAAAAGTTTTCTTTTGGCTTATTTCTTGTATTTTGTGTCCAAAGACACACTCCATTTTTCATGTCTCTTTTAATATCCTTTATGTTATTTACAGTCAGTTGGAGATCAAATTAAAATATAAACATTCATTCTAATATTCATACATTGTATAGATGAGGGAAATACCACCATGTATCTTCTCTCTCGTTAATGTGCGCTATGCTCATTCAACCGTAAACAATTACTCGCAGAGCTGCCGGTTCTCTTAAAGAGACAGTAACATTTTAGCGCTTGTTATGCACATCAATGTAAACTCAATTTTAATCGTACAAGTCCATGTAAACAAACATATACATATATATACATATATAAAATAAAACAAAATGGAGTAAGTGTAATAAATGTGTACATATAAATATTTAAAGGGACAATCATACATTATGAAAATATTATGATATGATATACTCGCACTTATACTAATATTTTCATAATACAATTATGAAATTATTGATATATGTGGAATTGTATTTTCATTATTAGGTTCCAACCTTGTATAAATGTGAATGAAAATGAGATTGAAATCATAAAATATGAAATATGAAATAAAATGTATTATTTGGCATTCTATATCACGTGGTCATATATATGAATACTTAAGAAATTTGAAGATTCAGTTGCATTCCACTTACCTGTCATCAAAAGTCTGCCGAGTAAAACAAAAATTTTATAGCCAATGGAGATTAATTATCCAACTTGTCTGTAGAGGGTTGCCATCTCCCCCACCTTACAGCAGTACTACACTTCCCAGAATACCATGTTATGTTGCCCTGACAACACTCTGTTCTAGAGATCACATGGTCCTCCTAACCATTAAGCCATTCATTTTGACAGCCCTAGTCAAATATTATAACAGAAGAAAATAGAGATACAGAGAATCATCCCTTCAAAGAATGATACAAAGAAAACTAAACCGCTCTCACTCATTCTCCATGACTTGACCTTTTGTAACCCCTTGCTGTGAGGCAATCTCCTCTACTCCTCACTCACAGCCGTGTTAATCTAATAAGAGCACTTAGTGGAAGAAAATATCATCCAGAAACAGACACTCTACAACATGGAAACAAACCCACAAAATTTAGGTAAGCTCACAAAGATGGCATGCTTGATGTCCGATGCGGTCTCTTGATTCCAACAAAGAGAGAAAAAAACAAATCTCTGTCCATCAGACAGCAGGACAGTGAGCTGTGTTTGTGATTTTGCAGTGACGCAACAGTATTCGATGTACGTGGAGAATGACGGATTTATATGACTAACGCGGGGAACTCATCTGCGCATAGAACACAAGGACAGCGTTGAGTTAAAGGTCGGAGTATAAATAACAGTGGGACGAGATATTATGAAATAAGGATTTATATATGAGCACATTTAATCCAGCATGTGTGTGTATGTGTGTGTGTGTGTGCTTCTTTGCCATACCTCCCTCTGCCAAACAGGATTAATGGTATTGCAGACGATGCCTGATCTCTTCTCCTGGCCGTGGTGAGGCAGGGCAGGAAAGATGCTGTGCTTGCCTGGGTGGATGGCTATCTTCAGGTACGGGTCAGGGTTGAAGAACATGCCTTTCTTCAGCCCTGTGGCCTGGAAATCTGACCACACACACACACACACACACACACACACACAGCACAACACAAACAAATGAATTACAATATAATAGAACTGAACAATATAAAACAGAATAGAACATAACACATTTTCAGAACATAATTGAACCAAAAAAAAAAACACAGAGAGTACAGTTCACACATATAGAGTAGAAAAGCATATAACATAAGTGAATAAAATGGTACAGAACAGAACAAAAAAATTATAGAATTGAAAACAGAACAGAGAACAATAGAAAAAGCCCTAAAATGTAACAGCCCCAAGCCTTAACCATCACAACACTCCTAATTGTTCCACAGCTAAAGAAAGTCTTAGAAGCTCTAACATTGGACTCTAAAGATGGCACTTACCTTTATATTAGCGTGTAGCTTTAGTTTTTTCACATGTATATATATACACAATCATTATGGTAATACCGTGGGGTTTAAATATATAATCATAATAATAATCATATATCTCCAGTACCCACACTTGCAGTCTTGATACTTAAGTGTGCGTGACCATGGCACAGAGTAAATGTTCAAGACTGTCCCATGTCTGAAACATGCCAAAGCTCAGTGCACTTAACCCACACTAAATCCACACTGCCCCGAATACCACTTCGGAGCATATCCCAGAGTTCATCACGTTCAGGAGCCGACGCCCGCCTACCCGAACGATCGGCGTATCTTCGCCATGATGATGTCAAGGAAAGATTTTCAATAGAAGTTATTTAATATAATTTTATGGTAAAACATGAGTGAAGCATATGCTATTGTTGTATATATTAATATATTCAACATAAAGCGCACAATATAACGTTCACAACTGGTTGGGATGACTTAACGGCTTCATCATTATTACTAAATATTTACGTGTGTATATATATATTTATATGCCTCTTTGTTATCCTTCTTGCCTAATAATCACCATATTGTTAGTTCTCATCTAATAATGCTGCCAATTTTGGTCATTTATCAGCCAGTCTGGAATAGTGTACAATTTAGTAAATGTTGTTTTTAAAATGTTATTAACTACTACCACTTTTTCTGTCTTATCTGTACATGGATTTAAAGTATATGTATAATTTGTTGTATGAAATATGTATTACAGTCCCCCAAAGATGGGACAGTGTGAAAAATGCTAATAAATCAAATGTGATTTGTAAATTAGATTCATCCTCTGATAAATTGAAAACACTACAACTACACATTAGATTATGTTTTACCTTGTGAATTTATTTTTAATTTTTTATGTACAGTAATTTCAAATCAGATGATTGCAACATGATCCAAAAAAAGTTGAGACATGGGCAATTTAAGACTAATAACAATTTGATGAGTTAAAATAAAAAGGCGATGTGAATCAGATGTTAAACAGGTGAGGCAATCCTGTCATAGTATATAAGGAGCCTCCAAAAACAGCCTAGACCTTCAAGAGCAAGGATCATTTGAGACAATTTGCCAACAGATGCTTCAGCAAATAATCCAGCACTTTGAGAACAATGTTCCCAAAAAACAAATTGGAAGGATTTGGGGTATTTCACCCACTACAGTGCACAATATAGGTCTATATTAAGGAATATGGTCAAATCTCGGTGCATAAAGGGCAAGACGAAAACCACTTCTGAATGCGTGTGATCTCTGATACCTCAGACATCACAGTCTTAAAAAAAACACTATTCAAACATCATTCATCAGTAATGGAAATCATGAACATGGGCTTGGGATAACTTTAGTAAACCATTGTTAGTCAACACCATTTGCTGCTGCATCCACAGATGCAAGTTAAGACTTTACTGTGCAAAGCAGAAGCCGTACATCAACACTGTCCAGAAGTGCTGCCGACTTCTCTGAGCCCGGTCTCATCTTAGATGGAAAGTAGAACAGTGGAACCGTGCTTTTTGGTCCGATGGGTCCACATTTTAAATAGAATTGGAAAAACACAGCCGTTGTGTTCTCCATGCCAAAGAGGAAAAGGACCATCCAAGCTATTATCAGCATCAGGTCCAAAAGCCAGAGTGTGTATGGACCAGGGGTGTGTCAGTGCCCATGGTATTGGTAACTCACACTTTTGTGAGGGCACCATTAATGCAGACAGGTATGTAAACATTTTGGAGCAGCATATACTGTCATTCAGCAGAGTCTTTTCCAGGGACATCCCTTTTTTCAGCAGGACAACTTTAAATCACATACTGGCTGAATAAACAGCCAGTAGTGTGGGTGCTAGATTAGCCTGCCTGCAGTCCTGACCATCTCCAATTGAGAATGTGTGGTGCATTAAGATGCGCATAACACGGCAATGAAGGCCTGTACAATTGTGCAGCTGAAGACCTGCGTAATGACAAATGGGGGAAAATTCCACTTTTTAAACATAACAAACCCCTGTCTTCAGTGCCTAAATGCTTAGTGAACGTTATTAGAAGAAATTGTGATGTTTCACAGTGGTAAACACTCGACTGTCCTGACTTTTCTGGAGTGTGTTGCAATCATCTAAAAATCTAAATAAAATATTAGCATTTTTCATACTGTTACAACTTTTTCAGAATTGGGGCTGTAAGTTTAATGCAGTGTTTTGAGGCTTTAACAGAGATTATGGAAAATTATTTTACGGTTAAACATAATTTAACGTGCAAACTATTGAAAGTCAAAATGACTAAATATAATTAACTTTTACAATTAATTTCACACAATGAAACATCATAAAAAAATGTAATTACATATTTTCAACAACACAATACACTTCCAACAACCATAGTGTAATGATAAATAAAAGGCTGGGTAAACTATTCAGTTATTTATTATTTAAGTAGGCTATAACAGTCACCACTACATCAGTCTTCAGAGTGCAACTACAAAAACAGCTGTCACAATCGGGACCAACATCGATAAGTCTATGAGTGCAATCAAAAGTCATACATGCACTTGCAGTCTTCACGTCAACTTGCACACTGTGGCCAACCACCGGAAATACTTAAGACAAGTGGGTAAGTAGGCAAGCCCAAAACCGCAAGTGGGGGTATTGGGACAGGCCATAGTATTACCATCCGATATCATCACTTGTAACATGGCACTGTCATATAACTTTTAGAAAGAAAACATTTAATGAATTAGGCCTTAATCTTTCTATTGTTGTTACAGTAAGTGCTGGATCAATAATGCATAACTGTGAAGACACTAAAAATAGAAGTCCCATAAATATTGATGAAGCTTAATGATACTTTCTGCTCATGTCAGTTTAATGGTGCACACACACCTGACAGAGAGAAGCTGATGAGTCTTCTCCTGCCTTGGCTCTGAGGTACGTCGTCTGTGGTCACCGGCTTAAATACCTGACAGTAGAAAGCTGGATGTAAAATTCATTTATAGAAGCATGGAAACATTTCATGAAGAAAATTAGAAAAACAAACAAAAAAAGTCTAATCTATTCTTCTTCCAGCTGCTCCCGTTAGGGGTCGCCACAGCGGACCATCCGTGATCCAAATATTTGACTTGGCACAGGTTTAACGCCGGATGACCTTCCTGAAGCAACCCCCAGTTGCTGGGGGACTTAATCTAATCTAATCTAATCTTACCAGCCATGAAATTGTATTTTGTACTAAAATATAAAGATTTAGTTTTTTCTATGACAACGGAATTATTTATCTTTTTAGCTGAAGTTTATTACTTTTTTCTAGTTCTAGCATTATTTTAGGCTGGAATTTCACTACACGGCTTTAGCAGCCCAGTTGGTGCTACTTGGCATTAGTTGACTCCAGTCTGCAGTTTTTGGAAAGTCTGAGAAAATCGGGAAGTGTATTCGTGAGTACAGACTGATTAGATACCCTCTGACTATGATTTAATCTTGTCGTTTAATATCAAACATGTTTGATATTTTTGAGCCAACAATCAATGACACAAAGCTCAAGAAATAGAGATGGCACTCAAAGAACAACAAATGTGGAGTTTAACATTAAAACAAATAGATGCCAGAGAAAACAATATTGTTTTTCAGTAGCAGCAGCAATTAAACATAAAAAAAATAATAATATAAAAAACATTAAAACAGTAATCTAATGTAATCTAATTTGTCCAGTCTATTTGCACTCTCATAATATATTCATGTGTTCACATTAAAGGGATAGTTCACCCAAAAATGAAAATTCTCTCATCATTTACTCACCCTCATGCCATCCCAGATGTGTATGACTTTCTTTCTTCTCCTGAACACAAATAAAGAATTTTAGAAAAAATATTTCAGCTCTGTAGGTCCATACAATGCAAGTGAATGGTGACCAAAACTTTGAAGCACCAAAAAGCACATAAAGGCAGCAGAAAAGTAATCCATAAGACTCCAATGGTTTAATCCATATCTTCTGAAGTGATCCAATCAGTTTTGGGTGAGAACAGACCAAAATGTAACTCTTTCACTTTACATCTTGCCATTGCAGTCTCTAGGCACCATCATGACTTCACTTGCTAGTGCTTGATGCATGCGCAGAGGGCAATAGATGGTGCTAGGAAGTATAATTGAGCTTGAAATCTTATGCCAAGGAGACTGCAGATGTCAAGATGTACAGTGAACATTTTTACATTTTGCTTTTATGTGCTTTTTGGAGCTTCAAAATGTTGGTCACCATTCACTTCACCTACAGCTGAAACATTCTTCTAAAAATCTTCATTTGTGTTCAGCAAAAGAAAGAAAGTCATACACATCTGGAATGGACAAGGGTGAGTAAATGATGAGAGAAAATGATTTGCTGAACTATTCCCTTTAATATCAAATCAAGATGGGCATTTTGACCAAGAAGCACATTTGATTGTTTACGCACGCAGCTGCATTCCTCACGAGACACAAGCGCTACTTAAGCGCGTACGGACACTTACACATGTGAGCATCTGAAAACAGCCGTCTGCAGTCAGTGCATGGGTACCAAATTCAGTCAGTGCTTGGTACTGCTGGTACTTTTAACATCGGTGGACAACAACAGTAGTCAGTGCCGGTATCCATGTTTGTTTACATCTGTCATGCGTCTCCTAGAACAGGAGGGCGTGTATTTACATGTGAGTTTGTGACTGGATTGACTTGAAAGTTGGGTAGTGTATGATCCCCAGTCGTTTGGTGTGTGATGCCCAGTTTTTATCTTGTTGTGATCAAGTTGGTAAGTTTATGATGCCTAGTATTTTTTAAATCCGTTTTAAAGGTTGTGTAGTATATTCCAGCCTTGCATCAAACATCGTTAGTCTTATAAACTAGCCAATCTCTTTGACACATCACCTTTCACTCAACTAGAAATTTTGTATGAAACGTTCTTGTTTTTGGGGCTTAAAGCCAGAAATGTCACAATGTTCTGGATTTAACTAGAGTTTGGAGTTTGTAATCATTTGATTAGAATCGCTCACGTCAGACTATCATTCTTAAATAAGGATTTAAGCCATGCATAACCTTGAACTCCTAATAAAGTATTCGGGCCAACTTGCCAGTTAATCCACTTTAATTACTCCCCAATACCAATAATTACTTGCATTTGGCACATTGCGAGTGCTAATTCTGGGTCCTGTTGACAACTTATCCACCGTCTCAACTGCTGTGTCCTACATCTTTATCAAGATAAAAGAAGCTGTTCTTAGCAGATTCATTTAATCATATCTAAAAGTTGGTCTGACATGTCAACTCAATGGCAAGAGTTTGTGGCTTTACTACCAGCAATAAACTGTTTAGTGGGGAATCGACTAGTTTGACTGATCTATGGCAGAATGGGTGGTAGGAGTGTTTGGGAAACCTGTTTTGGAAACTGAAATAAAAAGAAACAAAAAGAGTGTTGGGTTCACTCTGTGGCTATGGAGGTAAGCCAGAATTAAGCCATGAAATGATAACCTGAGATTATGTGCAGCTTTAATCCTTTGAGAAACAGATGGCACTGACTATTCTGCTCTTCAAAAACTCTTGATGAAATGTGATGAAAAAATAAAACAGCTGCATTCTCTTCACTTCTGCGAAGTTATAAATGTAATGGAATCATAAGAGGGATGTAAGAGGAGGTCACATGACTGATCTGTTAACACTCATGTTCCTTACCATTGCTCTTCTGAAGTTACGTGTCAATGTTCCAGACACACAGTATGTTGTACATCATGAAACAAAATAAAAGACCTAGACATCTTGCCTTCTTGTGAAAGAAAGTACACAAGGTTTTCTACCAAGAAAGCTTTGGATGCGTGATAAGACATAAGGACTCACTGGTGCAGAGGGGTTCTTTACGGTCACACATGGGGTGGTGGCTCGCAGGGCTCCGCTCACTCCATGATAATATTTAAAACAGACCTTAGTCTCCGCTGAAACAGAAAAAAGCACAAGAAATTTCAAAAGTCACAATAAGAAACAGTGTTGAAATTTAGAACCAAATAGAACAAAATCATTGTTTTGTGGTAAGGTTGTATGTGTATGGCTTTTAGTCTATATCTGTGAGTTTTGAGGCCATCTATATGCTAACGTACTCCTAAAACTCTCTATAGAATGAGAATGTCCATCCCAACACAACATAAAGATACTGTGTTATAGTCAATGGAATATCCAGAAAACTGTATTATACTGTATATATTGTATTATACACTAAATTATGGAGGCCCTTCATAGATGACAGGAATAGATTTGCGTGCCTTCGCAATAAGATTATCATGGTTTTAACACAATAACCATATTTTAACCAGGATATTCGTAGTGAAACCATAGCAATAATACTGGAAAATGAAAATTATGGTAATAAAAAACAGTGGTAAAACCATGGTTAGTATGTGGATACAGTATACTGTATTAAAACCATGTTTGCCAAATACAGTCATGATTACTACAATAACGCTAAAATAAATCCACTACTATAGTAAAGCCATATGGTTTAACTACAGTAACCAGAGATAAACTATATATTTATATAGTAAAACCATAATAACCACAAAATTATGATTTTTATTACCACAGTTTTAATTTTCCTGTATTATTATTACTACTCTTTCACAATGATTTTCATGGTGAGGAAACACAAATCTATTGGAAGGGCATGAGGGTAACCAAAATTATTGCCAGGGATTGCAAAACTAATTCTGAGGGCACGCAAAACTATTTCATAATTTTTTTTTAATAAAATTCTGCCTTGTCCTCTAAGGGCATACTAAACTAACTGTATTAAAAGTACAGTTTAATTACGATTACATTGATCCGATTAATTAAAACAGGATAATGTTATGGGCTTTTTGATCAGGCATTACAAACAGCTACCCTTAGGGGTGCAATGAAGTTAGGATTTAACAGCAGGAAGGATTTTTCTTAATTTCTCAATCCCTTAAACAGCTGAAGCACCACAGGCTTTATTTTGTGCATTATTTGAGATGTTTCAGTCTATACAATCACACTCTCATTCCATGATAAATACTATATTGAAATGAAAGGTGTTTTGAGTGCTATGAACAGGGCCTGTCACACTTGAGTGAATTTCTCTTCACATATATGGATTTCAAACTCCACTGAACGAATTATTAGAATTGAAGTGTTTTTCTTTGTGTGACTTTTACTAAAGCAGCCATACAGAGGAAGTTGCATGGCTGCTTTTACATCTACACACACCCACGTTTTCCTTAATCAGATCTAATGACATCATGTCTGTGGTAAATAAGCATTTCATCTTTCATGCTGCATGTCATAAATGTAATTATATTAAATGAAAATGCCCTGTTAAATTTTAAGGGTCAGAACAAGGTAGGAAAATAGTGATGTAAAACATGATAAAATAATAGATAAAACGATGAAACTTGTTTTTTTTTTTTACTATTTACAAATTTTATACAGATACTAGCATGTGCATGTTTATGTAATTGAAGTTGGAATAATATGGTAAAAATTTCCCATACGTTCTACAAAGTAGGAGTTGGCCTCGATCTTCCAGACGATATGACCTTTGTGGGAGCCGTTCACGCCTCTGTTTTTGTAGTCCAGAAAGTTTTCTGACAGAACCTCATCTAAAACAAAGAGAAACTTTCTTTTAGAGAAATAAAGAAACAATATATAACACCATGTTTTTCTCATCAATTGGTACCAAAGGAACTGTGCAGGTATCAAAACTTTAAACTCAATTAGAACCAGAAACCCTGTGTTGTAGAAATTGTAATACTCATTGATCAGTAATAGTCATTGCAAGGGAATGCCCCTGTGTCTGAGGAATGTAGAGGGGGAGGATCTGCTTCTGTGGGAGACCTTGGGGAAAAGAGGTATAAAAAACAAGTCAGCCCTCCCCTTCAGGGTCTCACTCATGGCACAGATTAACTCCTGTGTAATGACTGGGTCCTTCTTGCAAAAATAAATTATTTTATAAGACTGTTTGATTCAGAGTGTCTCTTACACCGTGATAATGGGTGGTTAATTGTTTTTTGCCACAACACCTGATACCACATATATTATAAAGTTTCACATAGACCCTTTCACGATTGTTAAATAATTGTCTGATCGTGGTTATTTGCGCTAACCACGATTATTGTGCACTTTAAAACCAAATCACAGTTTGAGTGACTCATTCAACTGAACTCTAACCGTCTATAATTGTAATTGAGAGCCCTAAAACAGACAATTAATCATCACAAATCACAATTATTTGTTTGAAAATTGTCAGCCAAATTTCATAATCGTGACAGCCCTAGACCCTTTTATTCTCTAGTTCTTTAGAAAAGCTTCTATTGCCGACTTTCCATCCACATATTGTATGCACATTTTGGGTTATCACATAAAAACTGCTGGATGGAAACATCAAGATGCAAATAAAATCTCCAAAATGCTCATAAAAACGTATACGCTCGCTTGAGGTGGACATATTTTTTATTCGATAAGAAGAAATGCGCATAAACAATGATGGAAACAAATTTACGGAATAAACTGCTACTGAATTTTTTTAGGAATACAAGATGCACATCAAACAAGTCATGTGACTGAATAGGCCATTCATAACTGAACTAATCATCGGACCAATCATCTGAAATCAGCGCTGGTCATCCTAAAATAATGGTGTCCTGAAAATCCAAAGCCTGCAAAGAGTTTACAGAACAAATAAGTTGAATACAACTTGAACTGTGCCAAAGAGCAGGTTTATTGACTGTTTTAAAAAACATTGTATAGATCCGCACAGCAAAGACAAGGAAGGAGGAACGCACACACATAATGCTCCCAGAACTGTGTGACAAGCTGTCGTTCACGGACATGAGACTGGTTCTTCTAGAGTGTTTTGTCTGTGTGCTCTAAACCAAGAGCATTTTATTATTAAAAGAGTCACAGTAGCTAAATTTCTCCAGAAGTGGCGATATGTTTTTCAGATATATTACATTTGTAACTTGGATTGAAACATACTTTATGTAATGGTGCTTTAAAGAACCCAGAAACCAACACACTGATTTCAATAACCTATAATCTAACATCAATAACTTTTTAAATCTCAATATGGTAAATGGTCTGCACTCATATAGCGCCTTTTTAACCTTAGCGGTATTCAAAGCGCTTTACACTGTGACTCATTCACCCATTCACACACACACACATTCATACACCAATGACGGCAGAGCTGCCATGCAAGGCGCTAGCCTGCCATTGGGAGCAACTTGTGTTCAGCGTCTTGCCCAAGGACACCACGGCATGTGGAGTCATGTGGACCAGGAATCAAACCGCCAACCCTGCAATTAGTGGACAACCCGCTCTACCACCTGAGCCACAGCCGCCCCAATATAAACAACCGTATGGCCTAAAGAACCAGCAAAAAATCTATTGACAATTTTTGATAAGAGGGTGGCTCTGTGTTGCAAAGAACCACTGCAAGAGCCTTTATGGCCCCATTTCCACACGGTATTAAGATGTGTTTCAGGTGACCTGATCACATGTGGTCAGCATTAAATACAGGTCTAAACGTGGTCTAAAAAGTGTGATCAGATTATAAAAACCACATAAGAATGTGTCCAAAAGTGCATGTGACTACATCGCATTGGAGGTGTTAATGCTATCTGTCCTTGCAGTGAAAAGCCACCCCTCACCTGTCAATCAACAGCTGTGCTAAAACAAGAGTTTAAACTTTGACATTTACGAGTAGCTTTAAAAGGAAATAACCGTCTGATCAGAAAATTTAAAAAAGCGGATGCATACACAATCCCGAGAGCTTCACTAATCATCTTTAGTGTGTCTGAAATCAACACAGATGACAAGCACGAACACCTGAAGCTGCTTTAATATAGGACATCTACTAAAATCAGGCATTACAAACAGCTACCCTTAGGGGTGCAATGAAGTTAGGATTTAACAGCAGGTAGTATTTTTCTTAATTTCCCAATCCCATTTCCCCCTCTTCTCATCATAATTTCCTGTTTTCTCTCCACTTCATATCAGTTAAAATGCAAAAACCTAAAACAGTCAGAAAAACACAGGCATACTGCATGGACTCACAGTGTAATACATAAGACTGCTTTTTGGACTGTCATCCAGTGATGACAACATAGCCTGATATAACCCTCAAAAAGCTGAAGCACCACCGGCTTTATTTTTTTGTATTATTTGAGATGTTTCAGTCTATACAATCACACTCTCATTCCATGATAAATACTATATTGAAATGAAAGGTGTTTTGAGTGCTATGAACAGGGCCTGTCACACTTGAGTGAATTTCTCTTCACATATATGGATTTCAAACTCCACTGAACGAATTATTAGAATTGAAGTGTTTTTCTTTGTGTGACTTTTACTAAAGCAACCATACAGAGGAAGTTGCATGGCTGCTTTTACATCTACAGACACCCACATTTTCCTTAATCAGTTCTCAAAACCGATAACAAAAACCACAAAAGATCGTGTCAAAACATACACGTGACTACATCGCACTGGAGGTGTAAACGCTATCCGGATGCATGCACAATCCCGAAAGCTTCAATACTTTTCTTTAGTGTGTCTGAAATCAACACAGATAACACCTTTAATACAGGTAATCTACTAAAATAACAGATAATTCTGCTTGACATGTTTTGTTTGTGCATAGATTGAATTTTAACCGCATCTGGGAGAATCAATGTGCCAATTTTACGTGCTTTCTTTGTCTTTTCTGAACTTTGTTGCACTTTATTATCACGCAGAAACACACTGACATAGTGACTGATGTATGTCGTCATGAATCAGAGACCCTCACCTCCAAATCTGAACACAAGTGGTCACAGGAGATGCATTTAAGTGACCAGTGTAAAACAGCGATGTGTCTCACCTGACAACATGTGATTGGATCACCAAGGGTGGAATAGAGGTCTATCGCTTAGAGTGTGGTGAAAAAACTAAAATGCCCCTTAAAGGAAATGTTCACACAAAAATGTGTCTGTCAGAATTTACTCACCATCATATTGTGCCAAACCCATATGACTTTCTTTTTAATGTGGAACAGAAAACTACTCCTTTAACTGGGTATATATTCAAAGATAGACAAAGAGAAACAAGCTCACCAACAAGGTACATGCCAATCCAGTCTCCCGCATCCACCTCCTCCTTGATGTCCCAGCTCAGTGTGATGTCCTGCGTCTGACCGATAGTGTAGCTGGAGGTGCTGACGGTGAGAGTGGAGCGGCAATGTGAGGTCACAAGGTCAGTGTCGCTGGTGGAGCGCAGCACCGCTGCCGCCAGCTCCTCAGGTACAGCGTTCTGGAAGTCCACATTAGGGAACTGTTCAGGATTAAAACTGTGCCGAATGGGTTCCTTACATCGTCGCCTGCCCTGAGAGGCACGAGATGGAGAGGCCATTGCTGCAAGCCCGAGAAACCTGTTCTGGTACAAGTTCTGAAAGAAAGAAAAGAGAAGAGTGTGTAGTTATACAAGTTCCATCTCAATATCACTATATGAATAGTACTGGGCTGATGTTCTCGTGGAACATATGGTGTGCCTATTCAACCATGCAAGAAATCGAAAGAACAATTATGTTGGGGTGGCTCAGATGCTGCAGTAACTGCTGATGTTTCATGGTCAGCTAGGATGAGTGCAGCATTTTTAAAAGGCAAAACCTTTTCAAATGAGGCAGGTCAGGACATGTTTGAGTGAGCAGTTCAGTGTTGATGTCGATCTTCCTATCAACGCAATACAGAAAGAGATCTACTTAAACTGGCAAAGTAAATATGCACTGAGAGGCTTCCAAAGATGGAGACCGATATCTGAAAGTGCAAAGCCAAACATCTCATTAATGAAAATAGATGATGGTGGTTTGGCATAGTGGCTATAGCTCGGGTCTGGTAATCTGGAAAGTTTCTGGTTTGAGTCCTAAAAGGAACCATACATGAGCCATTACTACTGCACCCTTGAGCAAGGCACTTTACTCCAGGTTGCTCCAGGGATATTGGCTAAATGAATAATTACTTTCAGAGCATCCAAGATTACTTGCTTTTTTTTTTTTCAGTGATCACACACACACACACACACACACACACACAATTGGATTAGATATATCACACAATTTGTATAAATTTTTTGACATCAAGTTTCCTCTTTAACCGTCTTCCTTTTTGATAGAGGCCTGCTCTATCAGTTTGCAATACTCAATGCTAAACATTTGAACCCTTGTGCATTGTACATTTGTTAGACACAAAAATGACATATATGTTTATATTTAAGTGTGTAACAAAGGAGGACACCGGGAGCTGGTTTCTTCAAAACACAGGAAAACAACTTTTAATTAACCACTTCTCTGGTTTACAGCTTCACAATAACTCATCAGCTACAAAAGACACGTAATCACTTAGCCACATCAGTTTCACAATAATATATCAGCTTCACAGTAAGGCCCTCGACACAGTCTCTCTCTTGATATGGCGTGGTCCTTTTATGCCGCTCTCCCCAATCACACTACAATTAGAGGTAGGTGTTAGTCATAATTTGGCTCAGTTGTATGCAACCTTACTGCTCCATCTCTCCCGATGGATGCTTGACCATGCCCCCACTGCCGCAAAGTGATATTGTAATTTTTGGGGAAAAATATGTAATAAACTAATAGCACTAAGGCACTAAAATTGTGCATTTGATTTCTGGACGCCCTCCAACACTTTTGGATATCTCCCCAATCAAACACACCTGATTCAACTCATCAGCTTGTTAGTGGAGACTTCAAGACCTGAAATGGTTGTGAAATAAAGGGAGATATACAAAATGTGCAGCGTCAGGGGCCCCCCCTCCAGGAACAGGGTTGGGAACCACTGCAACGCCTATGATCTTGAGATGCGTTTTTCAAAGATTCAAACAAGGTTTAACTTGGTAAAAAAATAAATAAAAAAATACAGCACTTAGTACTAGAGGTGCTGAAAACTAGTAAGACGTGAGATGTAAGAGGCTTCAAAAGTGTCCATCTGGCGTACGAGTACATAGACAATTAAAGGAATTAGGCCAATAATAGGGTTACTAATAGGGTATTTAGTAAAAATTTTCCAATCAGTTTTACCAGGGACAAACTGCTGAATGTTTGGCAGCACATACCAGACAATCTTTTCCCTGTTTTTGACTATTCAGATGATTTGCTGGACATTTAAGTCAGAGGTGCTGCTGTGTTGTTCAAGTGCGCTATGAGCGCAAGGGAGGGAAGCAAACAGTGCTGTTGAGTATTCGTCTAGCGAATCTACACTCTCTACCTAACATAACGGACAAACTACTTCTTACCCATACAAACAAGGACTTTTCATTCTCTGCTGCCTTGTGCTTCACAGAAACCTGGCTGAGTGAAGCCATTTCAGACAGTGCTTTATATCTGCCAGGCTTTCAGTTGTTCAGAGCGGATCGCATTGTGAAAACGAGAGGCGGTGGAACATGCTTTTACATCAATGAAAGTTGGTGTACAGATGTAACAACATTTAAGATGTGCTGTACTAATTTGGAAGCACTTTCTACTTGTTGCGGGAGTTTTCCTCGTTTATTCTGGTGAGTGTTAATATTCCTCCACAAGCATGTGTGAGCAGCAACAGCTGGCTGATCAGATCACGGACACGGAACAGCAATGCCCAAACTCGCATATTATTATTCTCAGCTATTTTTGCCAGCTGAGTGGTGGTGGCGTAGTGGTCTAAATCACATAACTGTTAATCAGAAGGTCACTGGTCACCACCATTGTGTCCTTGAGCAAGGCACTTAACTTCAGGTTGCTCCGGGGGGATTGTCCCTGTAATAAGTGCACTGTAAGTCACTTTGGATAAAAGCGTCTGCCAAATGCATAAATAAATGTACATTTATAATACAAATCTTACTGGGCCTGAAATTCGGCCCTGGATTGCAGGTACTACAAATTTATTATACATGCCCCACCGGAGACCGAAATATACTGGATCACTGTATATTCACTGTAAATTAAACGATGCATATCGCTCTGTCCCTAGTGCAGCTTTGAGAATGTCTTATCACTGTCTGGTTCATCTTCTTCTGACCTATAGGTAGAAACATAAATCAGCTAAACCTGTAGTAAAGACTGTAAAAATAGAGCTGGAACTACTTGAATGCTGTTTTTGAAGCTGCAGACACCAATCTGGACGAGCTCCTGCATTGTTGTTGTCGGGGTATCCATGGCACAAGCAGGAAAGGCACAGCCCACTTACAGCTCCTTTGCATTTAAAGCTACAGACACTAAAACAGCCCATTTGGAACAGGGCTACAAAACAGGGGTATAAAAGGCATGGTAGAATAAACGATCTGTGAGACTTATATTACATTGTGTAAAAAGGGGCATAATATGTCCACTTTAAGGGTCCACAATAACCTCCTGAGGTCCGAGCGTAAATGCTTTGTGTATTTTCCATTTCCCTTTTTGATTAGTAACTAGTAGCACCTAAAAACAAGCAAAAAAAATATTATTGAACAAATCTTTTTCCTAAAAACTGATGTCCACACATGTAATTTTTAAATAATACCAAGCAATATAAAGTCAGATTTTTTTTAATCAATTGTTTATGTTTCCAGGAGTGTTGGTTATTCATGTTTTTGAGACAATACAGACATTACATCAGAAATGTGCATGATTAATTCTGATTCAAAGTAATGCCCAGCATCATCCAATCATTGCCAATAGAGGTCGACCGATATATCGGTTTTGCCGATTAATCAGAACAGTTAAGGATTTCTGGAACTATCGGTTATCGGCAAAAATCAACACAGATAATTTTGCCCCGTTGTGTCCGCTGCTGGAGCGGCTGGGAAAGGCTGTCATTATACAGTATGAGAGCACCCTCTAGAGGCAAAATAAAAACTATAACTGATGCCTCATGGTGGTTGTTTTGACAAGTGAAACTGCATGTTGAATGCAGCGGAACACTGCACGGAGCTGAACAATGCACATTTAAAACACCAACAACTAAAAGGTATGTATACAGTACATGTTGTCATATCATTATAAAGTAATACATTTCTTGAATAGATGCTGCATTAGTAAAGAACAGCAGTATGTTTGCAGACCAGCCTGAGAGGGCGCTAACATTAAAGCTAATCTCAAGCAGTTAGAACAATGTGACAAAAAAATTCCTACCCAAATGTTTAAATAAAATGTATTACCATCTATTTGCATTAGTTTATATCCAGTCCATGTATGTATTAGCCAGCAAAGTTGTAAATTTAAAGGTAGTGAGAGATTTGAGAAAAATATCTTCATGCAGTCAAGAGAAACGTACAAACAAATCAGAAACGCATCTGATTTGAATACATTTTGTATCTTCACAGTAATAGGTATTTTTGATTAGATAATCATCAAGTGATCACATGAGTGTGTATGTGTGTGTGTGTGCTTGTGACGAGTTTCTTGGAGAATATAAATAAGCGTAACAGCGCAAAATACAAACAAAAATATCACTGAATCATATAGAAGCATTAAAAAAAGCATAAGATATTGCAATTCACTATTTTGCCCTAGTTTCACATTAAAGACCCCTCACCAGAAGTGAAGTGATCAACCACTTGAAGACGTGCAATACATTTACATTTATGCATTTGGCAGACGCTTTTATCCAAAGCGACTTACAGTGCACTTATTACAGGGACAATCCCCCCGGAGCAACCTGGAGTTAAGTGCCTTGCTCAAGGACACACTGGTGGTGGCTGTGGGGATCGAACCAGCAACCTTCTGATTAACAGTTATGTGCTTTAGCCCACTACGCCACACCACTCCTAGCAATAGCTCTCTGAATAACAAAAGGCTGTGTTTAATAAGTAAATATATAAAATGCACGCACAGCACCAGTGCGTTAGTGAATGGCGCTGCCGTTTACACACACACACACACACACACACACACACACTCGCGGCTATTATTAGCCTTCACGGCGGTGCACAATATTTGAGTGCTACTCACAAACATCTCAGATATAGATGCTCAATAGTTTGGTTCACTTATAATATGCATTTAGAACGGCACAGGAGGTGCTTTTTTACCAGAATTTGAATAAGAAGTGAATTAAACTACTGTGAACTTGCCAACAAAACAGAAACATACAGAAATTCCTGGAGAGTTTGCATGGAATGTAAATTTTAAAAGCGTGAGGACTTAAAAATTGCAGGACATAAATATATTACTGTTGTATTTAAAACAATATATATATATATATATATATATATATATATATATATATATATATATATATATATATATATATATTTATTTATATCATCATCATCATTAGTATTTGCTTACAATTTATAACAATATTTAAATTGAATGGGTTCCAAAAAAATGAAGTGTACTGATGTCTTACAACTAAATTGAACAACAAAGAGATCTGAAACCTTTTAAGTCCAGATGTATGTTAAAACATAAAAAAAAAAAAAAAAAAAAATTCTTTTCTACTGATGACTCATACTGGAATTACTGTTAATTTTGCAGCTACATTATCCAGTATACTAGTTAATAATAAAGTTTTTTCTTAATAAGCTATACATTTATATTGAAATAATGTGTAGTTAGAGGTTTGTGTTTCTTTACATATTAAAGAGTACACCCAATTTGTTCCACACAATAATGTAAAGATATAACACTGGTATCGGATCCGGATCGGTATTGACAGATACTGAGATTTCCGGTATCAGAATCGGAAGAGAAGAATTGGTAGTGGTGCACCCCTACTTTAAATGTTTTGTCATTCAGTATAAATTTTAAAAACTATCGGCTGATTAATCGGTTATCGGCTTGTCTTTCCAACTTAGTTATCGACCTCTAATTGCCAACCATGTTAAAATAAACCTGTGTTAAGGACTGTAAAGAGATGAACCAGTGAAGCAAAGCTGGAATTACAAGCCTTTTATGACTGCACTGATTGGAGTGTTTTTGTAGCTGCAGACACCAATCTGGATAAGCTCACAGATACTGATCATATATCCGTTTCTATGAGGATATGTGCATTCCTACTAAGACATATTTAACGTTTAACAATGACAAACCATGGTTTACAGCAAAACTCAGGCAGCTGCATCAGGCCAAATATTACAGAAGTGTAGGGATGTCGCGATTACCCGATTTCAAGATTAAAATGGTCACGGTTATTAAACAGTAAGAATTTGGGAAAAAAACCGGAAAAAACAACCATGTAGTCTGTTTTTCTTTTTAATTACTGAAAATGAGTCTAATCGTAAAAATCGTGAAATTGTGATTTTTATCAGACAATAATCATACCATCAAAAATTCACATCGTGACATCCCTACAGAAGTGTGGATAAAATCTTGTACACTCAGGCCAGAAACAGACTGACAAAAGAGATTAGAGAGGCTAAAAGAAGCTACTCTGAGAAGCTGAAAAACAAGTTTTCAGCCAACGACCCTGCATCAGTGTGGAGAGGCCTGAAAGACATTAACTACAAGACACCATCTTCCAACACTGTAGGGAATCAACAACTGGCTGACGACCTGAATGTGTTTTACTGTAGGTTTGAAAAGCCCAGCCTCACTCACTCTGACCTTTACTTCACACAAACATCATCATACAACAACCCCCCCCAGGGGATGCGTGCCAGGTCTTCTGGACACAAAAGACAAGGAGAGCACAGGGACCAGATTGTGTTGTTTCACCCACTTGTCTAAAATCCTGTGCTGACCACGTGGCCCCCATCTTCACACAGATCTTCAACAGATCACTGAAGCAGTTTGAAGTTCCCTGCTGCTTCACATGCTCCACCATTATCCCTGTCCCAAGGAAACCCAAAATAATAGGACTTAATGACTACAGACCCGTTGCTCTAGTCATGAAGTAATTTGAGAGACTGGCGTTCACCCACCTGAAGGACATCTCTTGATCCCCTTCAATTTGCTTATTGAGCAAACAGGTCTGTGTATGATGCAGTCAACATGGGACTGCATCATATCCTGCAACATCTTATAGTGACTGAAGGCAGAAAAATGATTAGGAGAATAATACAGAGGCCCTGCAGACAACACCGGAAATTCTTCAAAGTCATAAAATTAAGAGACTGCCAAAATGGCATCCTAAAGTCTGGCATGGCCCAGATAAATGATAATCTGCCTAAAATGTAACTGTCCCAAAACAAGGGAGGGGGTCCAGGAAAATCCAACCTTTTAACCAAAAATCCTCAACGTCATAAATTAAAGACTATGCTCTGCTGATGCCAAGAAGTCTGAGACTATCAAGACAAGAGAGAGCTTGAAAACTTTCTTATGGTCTTTGAAAGGATCCCTTTGAACTCTTCTTAAATCCAGGCTAAGCTAACTTTTCTTGGGTTTTAACAATGCAAATACATGTATTATGGGCTATAAAGCTATCAAAAGACTTGTTTCTATGCTGTTTCTATGCTGTTTCACAACACACAGTCTATTTTTTATAGTACAATTTGATCTTACACAAATGATTGTAGCTTTTTTTCTCCCCTTTTCTTGCCAATTTGGAATGTCCAATGTGTTCTAAGTCCTTGTGGTGCCGTAATGACTCAATCTGGGTGGCAGAGGAAGAATCTCAGTTGCATCCGCGTCTGAGACCGTCAATCAGTGCATCTTATCACGTGGCTTGTTGAGTGCGTTACCGCAGAGACGTAGCATGTGTGGAGGCCCGCGCTATTCTCCGTGGCATCCATGCACAACTCACCACGTGTCCCGCAGACAGCGAGAACCACACATTATAGCGACCACAAGGAGGTTACCCCATGTGTCTCTACCCTCCCTAGCAACCGGGCCAATTTGGTTGCATAGGTGACCTGGCTGGAGTCACTCAGCACACCCTGGATTCGAACTTATGACTCCAGGGTTAATCAGCGTCAATACTCGCTTAGCTACCCAGGCCCCCACAAATGATTGTAGCTTGTGTAGTGATTTGTAATCACTTATAACTGACAAATTGATGATTATAATATCTAGTCTTGTTTTATTCAAGTCATATTACTAGAATGGTAACCATTCATGATAAAGCACATCATATTTACAATTGTTGAGATTCTTTCTACATTTCAGGAATATTTGTTAATACATTTTTTATATATTCAGAATGAAATGACCAAAAGGACACCTTTGGAGTGCGGCCAATCTCAATGGTACAAAAGCATCTGACAAATGCTTTCTCTTGCTCTTCCTCGCCTCTCTTCAGCTCTCTTCATTCTCCACGCTTTTGCCCTTGTGGCTTGTAGCCTTCTCCAATGCCCCATTCAAGTTCCTTCAATGTAAAGTCTAGGAAAGCTTGGAACGTAAAGTTCCGAGGAAGCCTCTCTGCTCTACAACTCACACGTGATGGGATTTGCGAGTCTTCCTGGCTGAAGGCCTTGCTTCAAAGCCTGCCTCATCATTTCAGCAACATTCTGACATCCATGATCTTAACAGAGGTCCAAAACATTGACAGAACAACAAAAACTTTCTACAAGGAGCCAAAGAACCAATAATGCAAGAAAATGCAAGTTCATCTCCAGACTTTGCTTTATGTACTGGTGTCGGTCTAATATACTGTAATTCAAATTGCCTGATTGCAAATAAAGTTAGACTGAATCAAGTATCAATCTTTGTATGTGTTAGTTATTTTTTATGTTAGATTAGCCTTGACTAGTCTTGTTTGTATTCAAAGATAATTTGACTGTGGTATATTTTGATAAATAATCTCGTCTCGTTTTTTCAAAGATCTGTGCTCCAAAGCTTGAACCATATCTAAAATATTTGTGATATTATTTTCAATAAGCCATGAGAATATTATTACCCAATAAGTGAATTAATCATAATTCCCTTATTAAAGATAATTCCTTACCATACAAATTGTGAGTGGATATGATGAGCTTTTGTCTAATGATTTGAATGGTGAAAATTTTATTTGGACAAATAATCTAATTATTTGTCATTTATCCTTCTTATAATGGTGGTCGAACACGGCTAATTCCATTATAAAAATATCTTACATATTATGGTGAAGGTACACAGACACTTTAATCCATACCAAAATTCCTACAATATGGACAGACCAAGGACATATGCAAGGATCCTTTTTGTGGACTTCAGTTCGGCTTTCAACACCATCATCCCAGCTATCCTCTGGACTAAATTAAACCAACTCTCTGTTCGCGCCTCTATCTGACAGTGGATCACCAGCTTTCTGACAGATAGGCAGCAGCTAGTGAGAATGAGGAAATTCACTTCCAGTACCTATATGATCTGTACTGGCATCCCCCAAGGGATGTGTGCACTCCCCACTACTTTTCTCCCTGTACACAAATGACTAAACCGCCAAGGACACCTCTGTCAAGCTCCTGAAGTTTGCAGACAACAGTACTGTCATTGGCCTCATCCAGGAGGACGATGAGTCTGAATACATAAGGGAGGTTGATCAGCTTGCTGTCTCGTGCAGTCAAAACAACCTAGAGCTGAACATGCTCAAAACAGTGGAGAAGAGGGCCTGGGTAGCTCAGTGTGTAAAGACGCTGACTACCACCCCTTGAGTCACTGAGTTTGAATCCAGGGCGTGCTGATTGACTCAAGCCAGGTCTCCTAAGCAACCAAATTTGCCAGGTTGCTAGGGAGGGTAGAGTCACAAGGAGTAACCTCCTCATGGTAGCTATAATGGGGTTCTCTCTCTTGGCGGGACACGTGGTAAGTTGTGCATGGATGCCGTGGGGAATAGAGCGAAGCCTCCACATGTGCTATGTTTCCGCGGGATGTTACAGGGTGGTTAACTAATCGACTGGTTGTCAAACCACCGACTAGGCGATTAGTGGTGTCGACTACTAACAGTAATATTTTTAGGGGTGGTGATTTTAAAGTGAGATGCAATTCTCAAATACTTAAGAGTGTTTTTCCGAAATCATAGCTAGCTGTGCTTAACAGTGAATAACAGTCAGCACAGTAACCCTCTGCAAGAAGTTTTGTCTCTTTAATACTTTATGTTTCTTTATGTAACTGCAACAACTTATACAAATCCACAAACGCAGCACAGTATAACAGAAATCGAGAAGATGACAGCGTTTCACCAGATACGGAACATTGTGAATTGTCAAAAACAGACATTTTAGTGTCCAAATAAAAGACCCAGGTTAAGGTGAAGTCAATAGAACAATTTTCTATGTCACAAATCAAATTATCAAAATAATAATTCAGTATAATTTTATAATAATAAACTTGACTTGCGCACCCACAGTAATAATTTAGTATTATACAATATTCAGCTGGGTTCCAAAAAATAAGTGAGTGAAGTAGTTTTTGCACGCCTTGTTTATTCACAAAAACATTTTAGTCAAAAAAATTATGGTAATGCTTTTTATTAAGCTACTATGTATCATTGTATATGGAATATAAATGTAATTGTGCATATCAATGAAAAAGATTACATCTCATTCACCCTCAACTGTTTTTAGATAAAAACATGCCTAGATTTTTATTTAATGCCTTTCAAATATTGAATCTACATGGCTATAAAGCTGTTTGGATGAAATGATGGTTCCTCTGAATAAAACAATTACTTTTGAGACATTTAGAACAAATACATAATTATCAAGATGTATTTCGAATGTCATCAATAGGCTGAAAAATATTGAGAAATAATTTTTGAAGCCAAATCGCCAAGGCCTACTTCAAAATGTAAACATTTGTTTTTCTTTAAAGAATTTATATTTTTTCTTGCAATATCTGCCAATTTAAAAACGTTATTTCGTTTTTTATTAACTATATATTTATATAGATTTTGCACATAAAAAAATACATTGCAAAAAATGTAATAATAGGACACTAGCAAGTTTAAATCTGGGCCAGTTGAAAAAAATCTTTACATTTGAGCCTTGCTGTTGTAAACTGCCCTCTCATTAACCTTTATGAAGATCAGTCCTGTTGCCTCACAGTTGGAGATCTGCTGATGATAGTGCTGCCCTGTGGTGACCTCCAGCATATCACCAGCTGCCTCCTGTATTGGCCAGGGAATCCCTGTGGTCACCCTGAACTAGGGATGTGCAACACCAGCCACTTCACAATACGATACATATTGCGATACACATGTCACGATTCGATATATTGCGATAAATCATGATATCATGATTCGATTTTGCTTTTGCTTTTAATTTTAATTAATTTGGGTATATTTAATGTCCATTTTTCTTTTTTCTCATTGTGCAGGGGACCTTCGAACTTGTCAAATTATGGACATGCAGTATCAATTTAAAAAAAAAATATTTAGTACTTAAAGAGTACTCAAATAGAAAAAGAAAATGACCAAAATGCCCATCCCTAGTCTGAATGTGCTGCGTGCTTCAAAGGGAATGTGTGAAGTAATTTGCTTATAAATTGATAACACCTCAACATAAGCATCACGTGCGCTATGTGTTTGTAATAGATTACAGACAGCAGAGCATGCATTAAACTTGAAGTGCACAGCACATGCAGACAACTTTATACATTTATATAATTAAATCTCAGCTAGGGCTGGGCGATATGGCAAAAAATATTATCACAATATTCTTTTTCATATCATTCGATATCGATATTTATCACGATATTGAATCACATTTGCACATTGCACATTTTTTGGAATTTCCAAAAAAGAAGAGAAAACAAAATCCTAAATAGTCTTTACAAAACTGCATTGGGATATTGCAGTTGGATATGAATGTTATAAGATGATCTGTTCATTTTAAATCATAATGACTATATATGTTTTCTTTTTTACATTCAAATTATATTCATATTTCTTTATATCCATGTATGGGGGCATAGAAGCCCTTGTGACTGAGAAATGATACTGTATGGGGGTTCAGGGGTATCTCCAGAGAGAAACTTTTGAGAATGTAAAAGTCTGAATGGACCATTTTTCTATTTTCATCAAAGTGAGAAAGACTAGGCTACAAACTAGTAATTGTTTTGTCTTTCATCCTTGTCAGAGATGATGACATCTGTATATTTTCACATCTATTTGTTTATTATTAAAGGCTTGGAACATGCTGATTAATAAAACTAAATTTAGAAAGAAAAAACTTATAAAGGCGCTCTGAAAACACACACCTCATGTTTACTCACATGTGGGGAAAAGAGGATGCGGGTGAGGCCCGGGACAGGGCATCAGCGAAGAGTGTTCTTCAGTGCTTGAGAAAAATATTCAAGGATATTCAAGCGCAGAAAGATCAGATATGATGTAAACGGCACTGTTGTTTTGTACTGGAGTTTTTTATTGCGATAAATATTGATATCGTTTTATCGCCCAGCCCTAATCTCAGCCTTTTTTCGGTTTTAATAAGTGAATTTAAGACATATTGAACTGCTTTTGATGATGTACGAAGCTGTGATCCAAACCATAAACTCAAATAGCTTCATTCATGCTTTCCGCCATACTGTTGTACTGAATTAAAGTTTTCATCAATGCTTTCATTAATATTGTGATGCTCTGCTGTGCAGCACTGCATTTGACAAAAACATAAATAACTCCAATATTGCATTTTGGATATGCTGTGAGGATCTGTGTAGAAGCACTTTATTTGATCAAAATAATGTAATGGTACATTGACAAATAATTGTTTTGTTTTTCATTTGATTAAAATGATATTAATTCCTTTTAACTGGACAATTTTTTTATTATAAAATGTTATAAAACTTTAAAACATGGAATTCAGAAAAAATAAAATGGAAAACACAAAATGTACAAAGAAAATAAAATAAAATGGGGCCCTATGGGCAAATACCGTCAACTGGCCCTAAACTCTCTAACACTGTCCCCCTAACACTCTTGTTTTGGGGTATTTTTTTAATTTATGTTTTTTAGTAATAATGTAAATTCTCTTCTCTAATTCTCTCGTCTTGTTGTTAGAAAAGAGCTGGAATGCAAATTCAGACCTACTAAATTATTGAATCGAGGCATGCTGAAACAAATTGAATCACCAGCTGAAAGGAAGCTTTTACAATGTACCTTGCAATCAAACTGACACGGATAAATTAATTATAATCATTAAGGCCCTGGGGGCAGACTCCATTAAATACCACTGTTTGTGTCTGCATCTCGCGCAGGATGAGATATATTATTTTGTGGAGCATCAGGCTCATAGTAAGATGTAGGGTTGCTCGATTATGGCAAAAATCATAATCACGATTATTTTGGTCAATATTGTTTTCACTATTATTTAACATGATTACTCATTGACTTTGGAAAAATTATGCATTTATTGAACTTTAAATATAATTCAATTGAAAAAAGAGATAAATAAATAAAATAATTTAGAATATATAAATACATATACATTTAAATAAATAATATCAAAATAATAAATAATAATAAATTAGATCAAAATAAATAAGATAAAATATGTTGTAGTGCACTTTAGGGCTGGGCGATATAGGACAAATATTTGATCGATTATATCGTCAACACCCCTGCCGAGGGTCTTTTCTTTTATTGATTTTGCTTTAAAAATGGCACTTTAATTGGCTCCATTTGCCATCACGTAAGCATCCGTCAACGATACCAGGTGAAAAATTACTAATAGCCTACAGATTAAGAACTAAAGACAATTATAAATGTAAAGACAATAATCATCTTAATAATAAAGCCCAAAGGATTCCCTTGTGTTCCCAAAATAATGCTGCTAAATGGGTGTTCTTATCGAATTTGTTTTTGTATTGCATTTTAGTAATACAGTTACAGCTGCCTAAATAAAATAAAACTCAATTTTAGGTTCAAGGTGAACATGTCTTTTATTATTTTATGATTTAATCACTTTCGTTGTTGTTTCTTTGATACACAGATAGCCTACACTACCGTTCAAAAGTGTGGGATCACTTGCCTGAAAATTGTCTCATGATCTTAAACATCTTTTGATATGAAGGCATGTCCTTAAATGTTTGAAATTAGATTTGTAGACAAAAATACAATTATGCCAACATATTAATTTAATTACAAAACTAAAATTTTATTTTACGAATTTCATTTTAAGAAAAGGAGCAACTAAATGCCCAGCAGCATATACAAGGGAACTCCTTCAATACTGTTTAAAAAGCATCCCAGGGTGATGCCTCAAGAAGTTGGTTGAGAATATGCCAAGAGTACATTTCTGCACTACACAAGCATTGTCATCTTTTCTTTTGTCTGTTCTTAAACATATAATATAGTTATGGGGATGGGGACGTGGTCATGTGTCTGTTTGTGGGAGAGAGAGATCGATGTAGCTCGTTAAGCTGGTTGGCATAATTTATAACAGCTGTTTCTTCTTACAGTGATGGCGGAGAGAGACCTTAACAGCCAAACTCACCAGAGAAGGCAGAGAGTGCAGTGTTGGCATGTTTTCTGTATGTTTCATGTTTCCAAATATCGAGACGTTTATGATTTCAAGAAGTTTATGATTACTGAGAGTGTTATTGATTGAACTGTTCGAACTAAGAAAAAGCACAGAGAAGAGTGCATATGGTGTGCTTAAGGCAGAAAAATTAAAACCTAACCTGAACTGTCTCACTACTTCCCATCTCCTCCTTTCCATACCCAAACCTTGATCTGCATTACAATTGGGTTTCTTCAACCACATGTCTTTGTGACTAACAGCATTTCTTGTTATGTGTCACTCCGAGATGTCTTACAGGTTGCCCGCCTGTTGCGGGTAGATGAGCAAAATGACCCGCGCATGAAATACATTTGGACAAAGGAATTTGAGAACTGGATTCAGTCTCGTCATATTTTGTCACTTCCCAGATCCATGGTTTTGCCAATTTCCGATATTGTTGATCATCGTTGATCAACTGAGTTTCGCAGTCGGCATCGGGTTCTTTGTAAGATTCCTATCGCCCAGCCTACCAAACATTTATCCAATATATAAAAATGAACAAAGGCTCTCTTTCCATCATCTTGGCTCTTATAACACAAGACAAAACGAGAGCAACATTACGAAACAGAATGTGGCACAATAATCTCAGTTATCTTGTTTTCATAATTATTGGAAGCCAAAATCGTGATTGAAAATTAAATTAATCGCCCAGCCCTATTAAGACGTGTGACAAACAGAAACCCCAAAACCTTAATGCACTGACATAACACAGCACGGAGGCCTACAGAAGCTGGAAACGGAGAAACCGGAATCAGCCACAATTCTGTTCCGAACAAGATCACAAGTATGTAATGTCCTCCCTGCAGAGAAACAACTCTGCTGTACAGTACACTGCAGCATATCGGTATGGTCATCTTGTAGATATTAGTTATGTTCAGATGTGTTAAGGAACACAAAACTCTATAAGATTAATGGAGAAAAATAACCTTGGGAGAAACCAGGCTCTCTGTGGGCTCCAGTTCCCCTCTGGCTAAACAACATGAATATAATGCCAATATTGTGTGCAGTGCAAGTCATTATTTAACATTTGTAAATTAAGCGTTAAGGTCCAGTGTTTTAAAAACAAAAGAAACTTTTCTTATGAACAAAGATTAATGACTAATATCTTTGAAGTCCATCCTGGATTAACTGCAGAATTTCACGTAGATGCATTGCCCTTTGTTAGTTGGCTGATGAAGGCTTTCGTTGGCAATTAAATGATAGTCTATGTATTCCATTTCAAGATGGTAGTCCATCAACAGACAAAGGTGATGCAGGCAGAGATCAATGAGGTGCATCGCAGTTCAACTGGCAGGTCATTTCGGTGAGGTTCGGTGAGGTTCAGTGGGGTCCATCCTAAGTCCAATGTTCAGGCAGTGGCGTATGAAGTATCCGATTTCTTACATTTGGAGTTGGCATCAGATCCTCTGAAGTCAAAAGACTGAAGTGATGTCTGGCTAGTACTGGCTGTAGTTTGTCAAGTAGTGGAGTCCAACACCAAGCAGAAACAGAGCTGGATCTGGCCGGCTCTAGTAACCTCGGGATATGAATCCCGAGTTTGAGACATTGAAACAAATAGAATAATATTAGCGTACATGCCATTACATTTTATGCAGCATTAGAGATCAAGATAGATGTTTCTGGTTCCGGCAGACCAAACTAGAGCAGCCTAATTGTAAGTTGATGGATAAATTAAGTGTATGCCTGGCTAAACAGATGAGTCTTTAGTCTAGACTTAAACTGAGTGAGTGTGTCTGCATCCTGAACAGTGTTAGGGAGACTATTCCATAGTTTAGGGGCCAAGTATGAAAAGGATCTACCTCCTTTTGTGAATTTTGATATTCTTGGAATTATTAACAAGCCAGAATTTTGTGATCGTAATTAACGTGACGGAATATAGCATGTCACTTAAGTACTGTGGAGCTTGACCATTCAAAGTTTTTATGTAGTTAACAACATTTTTTAATTATTATGAAATTTATTAGTAGCCAAAGTAATAATACAATTGGGCTAATATGATCATATTTCTTGGTTGTAGTCAGCACTCTGGCAGCTGCATTTTGAACCAATTGGAAGATTATTGAATTTGCTGGACATCCACCCAGTAATGCATTACAATAATCTCATCTTGAGGTCATGAACACATTAATTGAAGCATGTGTTGTAACTTAGCAATATTTCTGAGGTGGAAGAATGCTGTTCTACAAACATTGGAAATTTGATTTTCAAAGGAAAAATTGGTATCAAAAATAACACTTCAGATCTTTGCTGTAGAAGACGACGTAACAGTACATCCATCAAGAGTCAAATAATATTTTAGCGGCTCATTTTTAGAGGTTTTTGGTCCAATAAATAATACCTCTGTTTTGTCGGAATTGAGTAGAAGGAAATTTCTGGCCATCCAATTTTTTATTTAATTGATACCTTCTGCTAATTTTGAGAATTGGGTTTAGAAGAAATATAAAGTTGAGTATCATCGGTATAACAGTGGAAACTTATTCCATGATTCTTGATAATATCTCCAAGGGGAAGCATGTATAAGGAGAAAAGCAGAGGCCCTAAAGCTGATCCCAGCGGTACTCCATACTTAACTTTTGTTTGATTTGACAATTGCTCATTTACACATACAATGTGGTAGCGGTCTGATAAATAACACCTAAACCATGCTAATGCAAGTCCACTAATGCAAACATAATTATCTACCCTATTCAAGAGAATGTCTTGATCTATTGTGTCAAAGGCAGCACTAAGATCAAAAAGCACTAGAAGAGAAATGCAGCCGCGATCAGATGATAAGAGCAAGTCATTTGTAACTCTGAGAAGTGCAATTTCTGTACAGTGATGGGGCCTAAATCCTGACTGAAATTGTTCATATATTCCATTTCTCTGTAGAATTGAACATGGGGGGGGCACACAATGAAGAGTGCTAGAGAAGACTGTATTTATAGTTTCTGTTATTACATCAAGTTCTTCTAGACGTTATGGCTTACTGAGTATGTGAGACAATACTGGAAGATTATTAGTGAAGATATCTTTAGCGGTCGAAAGCATAGTTCTACTTGAACGATAGTGTGGTGTAGATTGAGTGACATTAGCTGATCGCAGCAAACAAGAGACAAGGTAATGATCTGAGATGTCATCGCTCTGTGGTAGAATTTCTATAGTGTCAACATCAACCCCATTTGCCAGAATTAAATCTAGCGTATGATTATGGAGATGAGTTGGTCTTGTCACATTTTGTCTGACTCCTAGGGAGTTGAGAATATCGATAATATCGATAAATGCTAATCCAGATGTGTCATTTTCATTATCTATGTGAATGTGTAAGTCACCAATAATTAAAGGTCTATCTACATTAACTACTAGATCTGATAGAAAATTAGCAAATTCACCAAGGAAACCAGACTACGACCTGGGTGAAGGCAACATAGATTTTTGATCTGATGGTGTCACTTTAAGAATTGTTAGTTCAAAAGAATTTAACTTATATCCTGTCTTCAGAGTAGCACCAAAAACTTACTGTAAATTGTAGCAACAACTCCTCCTTAACCCTTCCTTTGAGGTTCATGATTATAATAATAACCTGGGGGAGTAGATTCATCTAAACTAATATATGAATCCAGTTTAAGACAGGTTTCAGTCAAACAAAGTGCATCCAAACTATGATCTGTAATAATTTAATTTACAATTAGTGCTTTGGAATGAAAGAGATCTAATGTTTAGTAGCCCTAACTTTATATTGTGTTTATCTTCAATTTTTTATTTTTATTATTTTCAAGTTTGACCTTAATACATTTTTCTAAATGATTTAGTGAGAAGTTTGTGTTTGGTAGTTAGGGGGATCAGACAGAGTCTCTATATAATATCTAGGTGATAAAGTCACCATGTGTTGTAGTTTATGTGACCTGCGTGACGTCTCAAGGCAGATAACAGACGTTCGGATTAACCAGTTGGTCTGCGGACCTAAGTCAAATACTATCACTATTAAGACTATGAGTCAAATTACTAAAGAGGAGAGCGGCACCTTCACTGGAGGGATGGAGTCTGTCTCACTTTAGCAGGTCAGGTATTCCAATTGTCTATAAATCACATGCTATTCTACAGACACCACTCAGAAATCTAGCCATTCAGTGACACTAATCTACTATAAACCTAGACACCACGATGAGCAGGGAGGGGGCCAGAGCATATTACAGCATCTGACATCATTTTTGCAAGTTCATACCTCTTTAACATTATCTTTATTGATCTCCGACAGGCAAAGCCAGACACCGTTAGTGCTGACATGAATAACAATTTTAGAAAATCTACGTTAGTAGAGTATTAGCCAGCACTTGTCAATTTTATCTGATGTCAGATGACTGAGCCCCCTGAAATGCATTTAACAATGGTGGCTGGAGTCTCTATTTCCACGTTCCTTACAATAGAAGCACCAATTATTAAGGCTCTTTCAACATGATTCTCAGTGGGTGCATCACTGAGTGGGGAGAATCAATTGGAAACCCTAACAGGAACGGGAGAGTGGTGTGGCTTTGCTGAGCGAATATGCCGCCAAGATATCACACAAATGCACTGCTGCGGGGGCTCTAGAGCCGGAACCAAAGTGTGTTTGTTGCTCGCTGTACAAACCGCATCCGAAAACAGTATCTACTGGCTAATCTCTCTCTCTGACCTACACTAACGTTCAGATGCATGTCTCTAACTCATTAAGCTTCACTGTCAGCCTAATTCCTTACATTTATCACATGTGAATACCTCAATGCTGAAGGAAGAAGCTATAGTAAACATGTGGCATGCAACGCAGGAAGAAATAACATGAGCGGATGCCATGACTTACCACAATTGTTAGTTGTTGTTATGGTTGTTCTTGCGAGGGTTTGAGATCGATGTGGTTCTTAATCAGCAGATGTTTGAGATTGAAGCAATAATCCATTTAAAAGAGTGGAGAAAACGAATGCACACAGTCGAGATGCGAGAAGTAGGCAAGCGGGGAACAAAGAAAATAAAAAAACGAGAGAAAAGGGTGCGCGCTGTAAAATATGCAGTTGAAACAGTAGAAAAGCGGAAAAACCTGAAGCGGTAAAATGGCAAAGGATAATACGATGAATGTGAATAAGAATGAATAAGCAATGCTAAGCAGGCTAGCAAGCTACAAACAAAGACTTGTGCAGCATGCCAATTTTACCATACTACTTGTGCTAAATTATGGCTGTATATACACGGTGTATGTGCACACTACAAAACTGTAGGGTACAGAGACATTTTAGATATAAAGTAAAAAAATAATGCTTTTTTAGTTTTTGGCTGCTAAAAGTTAGAATTCAAATATAAAGTAACCTCATAACACCCTTTTATTTTTGGACAGAAGAGTGAATGAGAGCATTTCTGTCCAAATACATTGTCTTCTTTTAATGTTCTGCCAAAATAAATGCTTAAAGGAATAGTTGACCCAAAAATGGAAATTCTCTTATCATTTACTCACCCTCATGTCATCCCAGATGTGTATGACTTTCTTTTTTCCGCAGAACACAAACAAAGATTTTTAGAAGAATATCTCACCTCTGTAGGTCCATACAGTGCAAGTGAATGGTGATCAGAACTTTGAAGCTCCAAAAATCACATAAAAGTTATCCATATGACTCCAGTGGTTAAATCCATTTCTTCTGAAGCAATATAACAGGTGTGGGTGAGAAACAGATCTAATTCTCCACTTTCACTTTCACATATAAAAGTGAAACTAAACAGGCCCCAATTGTGAAAAAGAAAGTGGAGATTTGGACTTAAAAGAAGGACTTAAACATTGATCTGTTTCTCACCCACACCTATTATATCACCTCTGAAGACATGGATTTAACCACTGGTGATTTATGGATAACTTTTATGTTTCCTTTATGTGATTTTTTTGAGCTTCAAAGATCTGGACACCATTCTCTTGCATTGTAAGGATTTACAGTGCTGAGACATAATTCTAAAAATCTTCAATTGTGTTCACGAGAAGAAAGTCATGCACATCTGGGACGGCATTTTTTGGGTGAACTATCCATTTATGGACCCCAATCGCAATGACAAAAGCAAGTTAAGAAATGATTACATAAATTTGTAATTTTATAACAACAATAATAATGAAGATCATTATTATTTTTGTTGTTGCTGTTAATATTATACAAAGATATATTTCTGTAAAAATGTCTTAATAACAACTTATTACTAGATTCCAAAAAATAATTGAGACTCTATCACAAAGTGGACAAAAACAACTACACAGTGAACAGACACAATGTAAATCTATTTCCTTTTCCTATCTATGTTTCACTGTATTTTATATTTATTTAGTCTGGTTCTTTTTAATGTTATTAATCATATCGCAATTGTTCAAATCGCAATATTGTTTTTAAATAATCACAATTCATTCAGCCCTAATGTATAGGCCAACTTAAAGCTTATGAAGCCACTTTACCGATTACCTTCCATGCCATCAAGTGAAGTAGCTCCTGCCTAGAAGTAACATGGCCTTTTTTTCCCTCTTCTGAAGCTTTTCCATCCTTGGTGATGATTTTATAGAGTGGATCAATATACTGCTGGTCCCAGGTGAATCAGTAATACTTTACCCCATCTATGCTCCTCATCTTAATGATTTCTGCTCTTAACAACCCTTGAGTAATGAACACATGTCCCCAAATAGTAAACACAGAAAATCAGGCTTTTCAAACCTGAGACATTGGTTTGTAACTTAAATATGCTATTCATATGTTCAGGTATTACTAGATTACTTTTAAGGGGCATCATTATTCAAATAGGTTTCATGCGAATTGCGGCGAGAATATGACTGTTTTGGTTTTTTGCCATAGCGTGCAATTAACCATAACATTACTACTACTATTAAACAATTCATTTTAGATCAGCTTCATTTTTTAGTTTAGATTTGGGGTTTCGTTCTAAGAATGAGATTTAAGGTTAAGAACTACTGTTAGGGTTAGAGTGTAGATTTTAGGATAGGGTGCACGTTTAGGGTCATGGGCTTGGGATGGGGTGGTGGTTCAGGTATTAATCTCGAGGATGCTCATCGAACCACATACACACAGAAGACGTGCGCGCGCGCCACCACACAAAGACGCGCGAGGCCGCGACTGACTGAACGTCAAATAAACAAGGGCGAGATACATCTCAAATCCCCTCTGGTAAACAGCATATTAGAGTAAATCTACCCACGCTTACCTGGGTCAGTATCACCTGCCGGTGAATCATCACCTTCAGCTTCATATGGCCATCATCCGTCCCATATTAACCCGCACAACAGCCGCCCTTTCCTCACATTTCCCCTGTTTGCTAAGCTACCACGGACAGGAGATGCTACATTCTCTTTCCTGGGTACCAGGAGCCTGTAACCAATGGAAACCCACCGTCAGATTGATTTTTTTTCTCCCTCCCGTTACGACCGTGTTTACGCCCGCAATGGTAGAAAGGTGCCTCTGATTGTTCCTTACAGGATACTCAGCCTTACAGGCTCCATATGTTATGATTGGGGTGGGGCGGGGTTAGGGCATCCGCTGCCTCCAAGGAACAAACTAAGGACCTTTGGTACAATGGGCGTTTACCCCTTCCACCCCACCCGCTTACGTACGCACGCTGACGCAGTGGATAGTGATTGGCTGTGATTGGATGCTGATTGAATATCCCTGTGGTTACTGGATATGAGTGGATGCAGATTGGATGGCTGGATATTGACTGGATGTAATTGGCTGAATGGATGGTTGGGGTTGGATGGGATTGGCTGTGACTGGAAATGTTTGGCTGGGATTGGTGAATGGTATCTAGGAGGTGATAATGTCAATGAACTAGGATTCCTGGGAAACAGTGTTTTGGAGACACTTAAATTGTATTTTTAATTGAAATGTTTTGTTAATACAGAAGCAAGGTATATAGACAAACTAGAAGGTAAGATTATATTATTTAAATCAGAGGGGGGGTCTAACTGAGGGTTGTCAATATCATTAAAATATGTGTATTGTAAATAATATAATGATATATTCTTAAAATAATTGTTTAAGAAATAAAATAATACAAATGCAAACGGGGCAACAACAAAAAACCCCTTGGTGTCCCCTTCAAAAATTGCTCTTGAGAATTGTTATGTTTATTGCCCCCCGGATAAAAGTGTGAGAAGTTTCATAACTAAGGTGTCTCTTTAAAGGTTGGGTTTTCTATTTTGTGGCACTTTCTGTGTTGCTGTAGGTGGGGGATTTGAGATATTTCCAATAGAGTTAAGGTTACAGTATTGCATAATCTCTCCTTGCAATATTTGTATTGGTATATTTTCCTTTGCATCTTTTGGTTTGAATAAGTTTTCCTGACATCTGTTTAAAGAAAAAAAAAAACGCAATCCATTTATAGAAAGCAGATTAATAAGAAATATTTATTTTCCATGCACAAACATTTTATTTATGGCAGATAGGGAGGCCACAGACCACAATGATAGACTCAAAATAAACATTGGATGTCAATAAGTGTCAATTAGACAGGATGTGTTTTGCAAGACAGGGAGTTACAATTTGTAAGCAGTTGAACAGCGATGTAAAATTAGTAATTTACCCCACTTATAGAACTCAGATTATCAATATTTAAAAACTCCATCTGTTCAGCAAGTTCAGCACAAAAACCATGCAGAATATTAAGCTACACATAAGTAAGTTGAAAATCATTGATGCTACATTGCACAAGAAACCATCTAGTACTAAGTCAAGGCTTACACAATGCACATTATATTGCAATAACCGTTTATCACAGAAGCAAATGACAAAAAAATGCTTTTTGTTATTTTCTTTACTCAACTTTAAATATTTTTTAATTATTATTTTAACAACAACAAAGTTCCATGTCTGGAAAGATGTGTGAATGAGTATGTACAAATGGACTTAAATGAATTATAAAACATTCTTTCTATACCTGCGGAAATTATTTCATATAATGATTTATGCAAAAAAAAAAAAAAAAAAAAGCAAAGCAAATATTGCAATTTGGATGTTTTCTTATTTTTATTTATTTTTTTTTACAAAAATTTAAATGTTCCTTTTTCTGTCCTCTTAGTAACAATTTTAATACAAAATGGTACAAAGTTGTCACTTTAAAAATTAACCACATCCTCCATGGTCACACTTTCTGAAAAATATCAGTAATCAGTGTTTGGGCTCCTGAATGATGTACTTTTACTGCTTTGTGTTGACAGTACAGGTGTCTTCAGAGATGGCAGACGCTTGACCAAAAGTTTCAGAAAATGGTTTTGAAATTTCTTGCCCAAAAAGGTATAAAAGACAGGGCTGATGCAACAGTATAAGTATGCAAAGTTTCGTGTCACGTACAGGGCATAGTCAAGGGCATTTGAACACTGCATCTGGTCTCCAAAGGACGTCTTGATCGCTTGTATTAGGATAACCACGTTGTAAGGCGTCCAGCAGATGAAGAAGGTGAAGATGATGACAAAGATGACTTTGACTGCCCTGTACTTCTCCACCATGCGAGTGTACATGATTCTGATGGTTATGCGGACATAGCAGTACAAGACGATTGCCAGAGGCACTAAGAAGAAAAGGAGAAACTGCTGATAATACCCAAGCAGCTCCCACTTTATGAGGACACTCTGGGAGAAACCAGTCAATTCACACAGCATACCACTGTCCTGATTGTCTCTCACATTGTGAAGAATGATATCCTTTATACTAGCCAATACACTGAGCACCCAAACGACAGCAGACAATACAACCGCATATGCTCTCCTCCTGTGCCTGGCTGCCGTGACGGCATGGACCACTGCCAGGTAGCGGTCAAAGGTCATGAGTGTAAGGAAGAGGATGGAGCTGTTGAAGCCGATGGAATAAAAACTTCCCACCAACTTGCACAGGGTACTGCCGAAGATCCATTCAGAGCTGTGGTACACTGCCCAAAATGGGAGACTAGATGCGAAGACCAGGTCTGAGATGACAAGGTTAAGTAAGAATATGTTGGTGACTGTGCTAAGCTTCTCATATTTGTAGATGATACACAGCACCAGCCCGTTCCCCAACAAGCTAAGTAAAAAGTTTATGTAGTAGAATGTCGGGAGAATTGCTGCACCAAAATGGATGACATCGCTTTTCCCGCAGAACACAACCTGTTCATCTCTGACATATTCTGGATTTGTCGTCACATTTGACAAATTTATAAAAAAGTCAAGGTTATATTCCTCATCATACTCTGATGTCATGATGATGGTCTATTGATTAATGGAAAAAAAAATAGACATCAAGCTCACAACATATCTCTGTTATTGTACAATTTCATTTAAAAGCATCAGGTTCAGAACATCATCTAATGGTTTACTCACCGATATCTCTAATGACTGAATGTGAAACTCTCTGCAGCCCCAATAGAACTGATACAACCAAGTTGTGGCTTACCAAGAAAAACAGCTCACGCATCCTGAACAAGGAACTAAACGGCATTTAAATAAGCTTGTCAGCACTACGCAAAACCTCTGACATCATCAATCTATTATTCAAAATGTATGTAACTGTCTAGAAGCAAATTTTGAATTAATGAGAGAAGTGACAGAGTAACCAAGTCAAAATCATTCAGGATTGAAACATTTATTTCAAAAATTTTGTTATCTTATCAGTAAATCATAAGTTAAATGTCAGCTGCACTTAAAAATGAATGAATTAATAAAATAAATCAGATTCAGTATTTGCTAAAAGACATGAAAAGGCAAAAGTCCTGTGTGCATTAAAAATGAACATACATAAAAAAAATATTAGGAAATAAATAGTTGGTAATCATTTTCACAAATCTATTAAGTCAAAAACTTGCATGCCAAAACTAAAACCTTATTAAGAGTGCTGCAAAATTCTACAATACACCAAATGCTGAAACAATTAAAATGTTGTAGGAGTATAAAAAATACATTTTAAATGTTGGTATAAAATAAAACAGACTATGAATAGCCCATGAGCATAAGTATTCTCAGATTTGAACAAACATCCTGGTATAGCCAATAGCAAATGCTTCACATCCTGTTCAGAGGTAGCTTGGCTAGGGCAGTACAGTGTAATCGTTCAACCAAAAAAGTAGATTGAAAATGAATTGACACACCATATTTCAAAGTATGTGAATTACAAATTATATTATAGAAGTATGGAGGAGAAATGTTTTCAGTGAATAACAATTTAAATTTTGGTCTATTCCTGACACAAAGCTATCGTATTGCTTCTGAAGGCTTCGACAACAGCAAATGAGTTGAATGGACCAATTTTATGATACTTTTCAGTGCTTTTTAGTCATTTTTGGAGCTTGACAGCACCAGTCCCCGTTCACTTTCCCCATTGTTCGGAAAGAGATGACATGATGTTCAGATCTTAAGTGTAAAACAACATCAATTACAGTTGTGCTCAAAAAGTTTGCATACCCTGGCAGAAATTGTGAAATTTTGCCATTGATTTTGAAAATATGACTGATCATGCAAATAATTATCAGTTTTTTTATTTAAGGATAGTGTTCATATGAAGCCATTTATTATCACATAGTTGTTTGGCTCCTTTTTAAATCATAATGATAACAGTTATGACTGTTGTATGCCCAAATGGCCTTGATCAAAAGTTTACATACCCTTGAATGTTTGGCCTTGTTATAGACACACAAGGTGACACACACAGGATGAAATGTCAATTACAGTTTAATTTCCCACACCTTTGGCTTGTTAAATTGCAATTAGTGTCTGTGTATAAATAGTCAATGAGTTTGTTAGCTCTCACGTGAATGCACTGAGCAGGCTAGATACTAAGCCATGGGGAGCAGAAAAGAACTGTCAAAAGACCCGTGTAACAAGGTAATGGAACTTTATAAAGATGGAAAAGGATATAAAAAGATATCCAAAGCCTTGAAAATGCCAGTCAGTACTGTTCAATCACTTATTAAAAAGTGGAAAATTCAGGGATCTCTTGATACCAATGCCACAAAAAAGCCTGGTTACAATATGCCCGACAACACCTTGACACACCTCACAGCTTTTGGCACACTGTAATTTGGAGTGACGAGACCAAAATAGAGCTTTATTTACAGTCTGTTCGCTGTTTTCAGAATTGCTGTGCCAAGAAAGATCTGGCTATTGATTTTAAAACAATAACCAAAATTGACCAAAACCAGGCTCTCCATCAGTTTTATGCCACCGTGAAAAAAGGGAAAGGTAAACTCTGCGGTTTCAGCAGTTATGTCGGCCTACGTGTGGGGCTTAATCTGTACATAAATGATACAAGATCAGCCGATCCTGGTGTCAGCTGAAAGATCCCGAGTTTATCACTAGCAACAACTTTTTGTTGGTGTAGTGAAAAATCTTCGCCAAGAAGGACGTGACAAAACATCCACTATCCTGCGTTAACAGAGGCAGACTTTCAGAAAATCAAGCAGTCTGCAGCACTGAATCCAAATAAACCTGAGGGTCATGTCAACAAATCTGGTTTGATGTACAGGTGCATATGGGACGCAGAGCTAAAGTGGGCAACCGCCAACTGAAGCCAGAATAATTTATCATCCTCCAGGATGAGAACGGTCAGAAGTACGTAACACTGTCATTCAACGAATGCACAAAAAAACACAAAGATGCCAGCAAAATAAACAAAGAAAGCCTACGGGGATTTATGTTTGAGCAGTCAGGGAATCCTCTGTGTCCTGTCGCCTCATTGGAGAAATACCTCTCGTTGCTGCCGGCCAATCCACCTGCTTTTTTATCTCCACCAAAAGCGGACAAACTACACCAAAGATGTATGGTAAGTTAAACATTTTTATTTGTAGCATATTGTGCACACCTTTCTGTAGTCATGCTGTCATTTGCCAGCAATATATTTTTTGTTACAGTGAAGCTTACTCTACACTGTAACAAGAAAAAAAGAAATTGCTGGTAAGTGACAACAGCTACAATGCAACAGGTTACAAGGCAAAAAAAAAATCTCTCTCCTAATGTTAGGCACACTAGAGAGCCTATGGGGGTGAACTTCCTTGGTTCTATGTTGCCATGGATTTGTATAGCAGCTGGCAATGAGACAATCTATACCAACCACTGCTTGCAAAGCATGACTGTACAAAAGCTTTCTGATGCTGGCCTAGAGGCGAGAGAAATCATCTCAGTGACTGTGCATAAATGTGAATCGTCCCTGCAATCTTACTGGCGCCCAAACTAAGAAGAGAGACGATGCTGGAGCAATATCCTTGCCTCTGGCACTGCACAATTAAAGCACACCTTTACAGCGTTAAAAACTCCTCATCCAGCAAAGAGGACTACTAGCTTCAGCAACTGCACAATTAAGTATCCAGATAAATGTGAATAGTTACGGCCCTTGATTCTTATTGGTTGAGCAGCATTCTTCACTGTCTTTGTTGCTGCATGTGTTGCTTGGCAACCTCTTTGTAACTACATTGCTTGGCGGAGGAATAAATATGTTATATAATTATAATTTTTTGTTGCTGGTGTTTATTTTATGAATAAACACCATCTTTGCTCCGCGTCGTGCCTAACAACATCCCCAAGCTGTTCTAAATTTACTGTAAAACATGGCTTCACAGGGCTCACCTTCACTCATGTTTTCTTTAAAAATGGTACATATATTACCAATTCTCCAAGGGTATGCAAACTTTTGAGCACAACTGCACTTTAGAAACGGGTCACACACAAAGATTCACTCAAATAAGGAATGTTAACATACAAAACATAAGATTCTCAGACAAAAAACACATCACATATTTAAAGTCAAGATCATGACAACTTTCTTTAGAGGTTAGAAGTTCTTGAGGTCAATGCTGAGCATCTGAAATGTTTGTTGTCCATTTAAACTCTCAGAGAAATCTGTACAGAATCAGTAAGATCCCACTGTTCTTATGCTAAAAGTTTGGTCCTTTCCTAAAAGGGTTGTCGTGAAAACTGTAGGCTTGATAACAAGAAGACAGGTCACAAATACCCATTGATCCTGGGGGCCCACGTTTGCCTGGGATACCTGGAGAGCCAGGTTTTCCTGGGGGACCAGAAGGCCCAGGATATCCCTCACCATCGGTTCCACGTGGGCCTTGTAAACCTGTGTAAAACACAAAATAATAAATTACAAACAAAAGACGCCCAAAACAAGTCTGAAATTGACATTTTTATTTTTTACCTGCTGGGCCAGGTGGACCTGGCAACCCAGTGTCACCCTGTCCTTTGGCACCTTTCATACCCATTGGGCCAATATCACCTGTAAGAAAAATGTATGTAAGTATAAATGTATGATTCAGAACCAAGCTTTAATCTCACCAGAACTATGTCAACATTTTAATTATGTTGGCTTTGTTGGTTTACTGTTATTCCTCATGCCTGGTTTAGGGTTATTTTAAAATCTTTAAACCAAGCCCAAAATTTCTAACACTATTTCCTCCTAGAGCTTTCGAGCTACATCCATTAAACTTGGTACAGACCTTCAGCCTGTTCTGACTTAATGCACTTTTGTAGTCCAATCAGTTAGAATGTCTTTTCTAACTGATTGGACTACAGTTATCTGAGTTACTGTAGACTTTGTCAGTTCAAACCAGTCTGGCCATTCTCACAGTTTACTGTGTAACTGCAAGTGATGGAGTTGACTGATCACGTGGTACATGACTTCCTCTTGCTTACGTCACGCTGCATGAGTGTTTGTGTTTGTAGCCTGCTTAGGCTGCTTAGCATGACTTATTCTTATTCCTATACGTTCATTGTTTTATCCTTTATCTTTCCCTTACATCTTTGTTATCGTGTTTCTGTTTTTTCCACTTCCTACTGTTTCATCTGTGTGTATTTTACATGTTGCTGCTGGCGCCTAGCTTGAGTCTGTGTTTGTAGCCTGCTAGTTTTTTAGCATCGCT
This sequence comes from Xyrauchen texanus, assembly GCF_025860055.1. Taxonomy (NCBI): domain Eukaryota; kingdom Metazoa; phylum Chordata; class Actinopteri; order Cypriniformes; family Catostomidae; genus Xyrauchen; species Xyrauchen texanus. The sequence goes on from NC_068284.1 coordinate 43,472,800, forward strand.
TATATATCTGTTTTCAGATTTTAATCCTTAACATCTGTCATTTTTAAGCACGCATCTGTTTTTTTCTTGCATTATTCTCTTATCGTGATTACACTGCGTGCATTTTTCAGCACGCACTCGTTTTTCTCCTCTGTGTTACACAGATTGTTGCATCGATCTCAAAGCACCGCTTATCAAGAACAACCAACAACAACAAACAATTGCGTGAGGGATTCACATCAATCTCAAACCATAACCGCTCAAGAACAACCAACAACAACAAACAATTTGCGGTAAGTCATGGCATCCGCTCATGTTATTTCTTCCTGCATTGCATGTCACATGTTTACAATAGCCTCCTCTGTCATCAGGGAGGGATTCACATGTGATAAATGTAAGGAATTAGTCGGGCTCACAGAGAAGTTTAATGAGTTATAGACTTGCATCCGAATGCTAGTAGAGGTCAGTGAGAAAGAGAAGCCTGTAGATACCGTTTCGGATGCGGGTAGTACAGCAAGCAACACACACACTTTGGTTCCAGCTGTAGAGCCCCACTGCAGGGCATTTGGGTGACGTCTTCGAGGCATACTCACTCAGCAGAGACAACACTCTCCCATTTCTGTTAGGGTTTCCAATCGATTCTCCCCACTCAGTGATGCACCCACTGAGAATCATGTTGAAAGAGCCCTTGTCATTTGTGATTCTATTGTAAAGAACGTGGAAATAGAGACTCCAGCCACTATTGTTAATTGCATTTCAGGTCTGACATCAAATAAAATTGACAAGTGCTGTGTAATGCTAAATGTAGATTTTCTAAAATTGTTATTCATGTCAGCACTAACGATGTCCGGCTTCGCCAGTCGGAGATCACTAAAGATAATTTTAAAAAGGTGTGTGGAGGTGTGGGTGAGTGTCAGACACTGTAATATGTTCTGGTCCCCTCCCTGCTCGTCGTGGTGATGAGGTTTATAGTAGATTAGTGTCACTGAATGGCTGGATGTCTGAGTGGTGTCTGAAGAATAAAATAGGATTTATAGATAATTGGAAGAATTTTTGGGGTAGACCTGACAAGCTAAAGAGAGACGGATTCCATCCCTCCACGGAAGGTGCCTCTCTCCTCTCTAGTAATTTGGCTCATAGTCTTAATAATGATTTTACTGAAAGTATTTGACTAAGGTCAGGAAGCAGACAAACTAGTTAAACTGAACATCTGCTAACTGCCTTGAGATGTCTCACAGGTCACATAAACTACAACACATAGAGATAGCATCACCTAGATATCATATAGAGACTGTGTCTGTTCCCTGAACTTCCAACCACAATACCCTCACTAAATCATTTAGAAAAAATGTGATTGAGGTCAAACTTGAACAAAACAAACAAATTAAAGTTAAACATCATATACAAATAGGGCTACTAGAACATTAGTGTTGCTACAATTTACAGTGAATTTTTGGTGTTACTCAGAGGACAGGATATAAATGTAAATCTTTTGAACTAATAATGCTTAATGTGACACTGTCAGACATAAATAAAAAATATCTGTCGTCTTTTGTCCTTGCTACAGTGTATAGCTCACCCGGGCCTTATTCTGATTTCATTGGTGAATTAGCTAATTTTTTATCAGATCTTGTAGTTACTGTAGATAGAGCTTTCATTTTTGGTGACTTCAACATTCACATAGATAATGAAAATGACACATTGGGATTAGCATTTATCGATATTCTCAACTCTCTTGGAGTCAGACAAAATGTAACAGGACCAACTCATTGCCATAATCATAAGCTAGATTTAATTCTGTTTTATGGAGTTGATGTTAATAATATAGAAATTATGCAGCAGAGCATTTTATGCATTGCCTCGTTTCTTGTATGCTGCGATCAGCTAATGTTACTCAATCTACACCATGCTATCGTTCAGGTAGAACTATTTTTCTACCACTAAAGATATGTATAATAATGTTCCAGATTTATCTCATACACTCAATAAACCCCAAATCCCAGAAGAACTTGATGAAGTAAAAAATTATATAAATGCAGTCTTCTCTATCACTCTTGATAGTGTCGCCCCACTTCGATTAAATAAATAAGCCCTGCACCATGGCACAATGATCACACTCATGCTCTCAAGAGAACAGCTCGGAAAATGGAGCGCATGTGGAAGAATACAAAATTAGAAGTATTTCGTGGTGCATGGAAAGACAGTGTCTGTAACTACAGACAGGCACTAAAAGCTGCCAGGTCAGCATATTATAGTAAACTCATAGAAAATAACCACAACAATCCTAGGTGTTTATTCAGTACTGTGGCTAAATTGGTTAGGAATAAAGCCTCAACAGAACAAGATATTACATCGCAGCACAAGAGTACTGAATTTATTTTCAGATAAAATTAAAATAATTAGAAATAAAATTGGAATTATTCAATCATCTGTCACAGCACACCTCAGAAAACATCTAATCGAAACATCAAAAGCTACAACATGTTTGTTAGATCGAATACCAACTAAGCTCTTAAAATAGGTATCTCCTGTCATTTCAGAACCTCTTCTTAATAATATTAACTCCTCGCTATCCTAAGGACATGTTCCAAGAAACTTTAAAATGGCAGTTATCAAACCACTTATTAAGAAGCCACAACTTGATCCTGGAGAATTGGCTAATTATAGACCAATTTCAAATCTCTTGTTTATGTCGAAAATACTAGAAAAGGCAGTATCCTCCCAACTGTGTTCATTTCTACAGAGAAGTAGTATATATCTAGTCAGGATTTAGGCCTCATCACAATACAGAGACTGCACTTATCAGAGTTACAAATCACATGATAAGAGCAAGTCATTTGTAACTCTGATTAGTGCAGTCTCTGTATTGTGATGAGATTGTGTGATTGATTGATGATTGTGATCATTTCACTTCTAGTGCTTTTAGATCTTAGTGCTGCATTCGACACGATAGATCACAACATTCTCTTGAATAGGCTGGAGAATTATGTTGGCATTTGAGGAGTTGCATTAGCATGGTTTAGGTCCTATTTAGCAGACCGCTACCACTTTGTCTATGTATTTGAGGAATTGTCAAACCAAACAAAAGTAAAGTATGGAGTGCCACAAGGATCAGTTTTAGGGCCTCGGCTTTTCTCCTTTTATATGCTTCCCCTAGGAGATAGGAAACTATCGGAAACTGTTATTTCATGGTTTAGTTCTTATTTAAAGGGAAGAACCCTATGTGTTCAGGTGGAAGGTTTTCAGTCAGATCCATTGGAGGTCGTTAAGGGAGTCCCTCAAGGATCTGTGCTTGGCCCGTTATTATTTAGCATATATATAAATTGTTTGGATTTTAATATTGAAAATACAAGGTTTCACTTTTATGCAGACGATACAATTATATATTGTTCAGATTCATCTAAGCAACAATCTGTGGCTTTCTTACAGTCTGCTTTCGATATGATACAAAATAGGTTTTGTGCATTAAAGCTGGTCTTAAATGAGAAAAAACTAAATGTATGTTATTTTCGAATTCCAAAATCTCTACTGAGAATTCAATCTCTTTTTGACTTTTCAGGGTAATCTGATTACATCAGTATTGGAGTACAAATACCTTGGTATCATTATCGATAACACACTATGTTTTGGGTCACATATTAAATATCTGAGGCAAAAACTTAAGAAAAAATTAGGATTCTATTTTAGAAACAAATCATGTTTCTCATTTAACGTGAGAAAGAAACTAGTGTCTGCTACCTTCTTACCAGTTTTTGATTATGGGGATGTAGTATATCAGCACGCCCCCTCTTACCTTCTTGTCTCTCTGGATGCTCTGTACCATGGTGCTTTGAGATTTATAACTGACTGCAGATTTTCGACACACCATTGTGACCTATATAAAATGGTTGGCTGGTCGTCGCTGAGTATTAGAAGGAAAAAGCACTGGTACCAATTGATTTACAAAGCTATATTGGGTTATTTACCCCCTTATCTTTGTTGTCTTATTAAACAGAAGTCACCTGGTAATTACTCATTACGTTCTAAATCGACCTACAATTTGTGTTTGCCTTTTGCCAGAACTAAGATGGGTAAAACCTCTTTTAAATATGCCGTAGCATCGGATTGGAATCTTCTCCAGACTGAGATGAAGTTAAAAGATGTAGTATCTTGTAGTCAATTTAACTATTTATTAGATAATCATCTGAGTAAATTAAGTGTGTGTAAATGTTTTTAACCAGATGCATTTTTTTTTTTTTTTTTACGTAATGAGATCTGATTATGTTTGCGTGTTGTAACTTTGATGTAAAATGTAAACTAAGCTGCTTATCTTGGTCAGGACACTCCCGAAAAAGAGATTTTAATCTCAGTGAGTCTTCTTTCCTGGTAAAATAAAGGTTATTATTATTATCAAGAAACGTGGAATAAGTTTCCACTGTTATGTCGACGATACACAACTTTATATTTCTTCAAAACCTGATGAGATTTCACAATTCTCCAAATTAGCTGAGTGTATCAATGAAATAAAAGATTGGATGGCCAGAAATTTCCTTCTACTCAATTCTGACAAAACAGAGGTTCTAATTATTCGTCAAAAACTCTAAAAATAAGCAGCTAAAATATAATTTGACTCTGGATGGATGTATTGTTACATCATCTTCAGGTGTTATATTTGATACCAATCTGTACTTTGAAAATCAAATTACCAATGTCTGTATCCAGCTCCATTCCTGCTTCTTGTTGGACTCCACTGCTACGTGTCGCTGTGTGATGATGACTAAATGCAGCCAGTGCCAGCCAAACATCACTTCAGTCTATTATGATGGACTTCAGAGGATGAACTAATGCCAACTCCAACCATAAGACATGGATACTTCATATGCCATTGTTTGAACCTTGGATTTAGGATGGACCACACCTGAGTACTGTTTAGTATCAGTCAAATGCTGACTATTTTAATACTGCCAGTCAATTAGGGTCAGGTTGAAAAACAAAAAGCACAGCTTCTCGTCATTTACACCAGCCAAGTCAAGAGATAAACAGCGGACAGTAAAAGATGGACATTGTTTATTTACTTTCCAGCATTGCATCTTACCATATAGGTAACAATGTAGTGTGAATTGTTTGCTGAGCTGCAAAAAGATGCTCTGATGATAACCTTTCAATCTGCTACATTAATGACTGCACTGACAATCTATAGCTGGCTAACATAGCAAACAGATGTGATCAACATAAGTGACATCAACGTTATATTAGTTATATTGAAAAGGGAAAATGATGGGGTTTTTGTTTATTAACACAAACTAGTTTGCAACTTACCGTGAAGACACCGCTTAACTCCACACTGTCTGCAGAACCACCGTCAGCTCAGCTCTGTAAACAATAGAGTCGGAGCACGCTCTACTGGACAAACAGCCGATAATATTGTCCGATTGCCAAATCGGTCAGGCACTACTAACTTTTGGTCACATAACTAACTGCTATTATCCAGCACTGTATAATTCTATCTTGTTTTGCAAAGATGTGAAAGCGTAATCATAGATTTTTTTTTGTTGTTGTTGGAGAAAACAGGTAAGCAAAAATTTTATTTGCTTTGATCCCCATTCGCCGCTATTCAGGTTTACCCAGTTATGCATCTACTTCTGCTCTCCAACCTGGATATGAGAAAAGGGTCCATTACCTAACTTCAAAACAACTTCACACAATCTGTTGAGGATTGCTGGTGTGTCATCAGCAGGCCCTGACAGAATCTACGAGCATTGTGATATCTTAATATCACAAAGAGGGCGGCTGTGGCTCAGGTGGTAGAGCGGGTTGGCTGCCAATCGCAGGGTTGGCGGTTCGAATCCCGGCCCACATGACTCCACATGCCGAAGTGTCCTTGGGCAAGACACTGAACCCCAAGTTGCTCCCAATGGTAGGCTAGCGCCTTGCATGGCAGCTCTGCCGCCATTGGTGTATGAATGTGTGTGTGAATGGGTGATTGGGACACAGTGTAAAGCGCTTTGGTAACCTCTGAGGTTAGAAAAAAGCGCTATATAAGTGCAGACCATTTACCATTTAATAATAAAAGTTCTATGCAATTCCCATCCCTTGCATGTTTTTTTTATAAAAATTTTGGCTAATTTCATGATGCTTTTAGCTACCAATAAGAGTGTAGTAATCTTTTAGGAACATTTAATGCTATGTTTTAATCCCTTTCGTAAAAATTAGCACAGATTCAGAAAATGCTAAAAAAGTCATCAGATTCAGTCTGGGCCTGGCCATTAGCAACTCACCTTTAACTCCTTCTGGTCCCCTCCTCCCTGGTGGTCCCGGGTAGCCAGGAGCTCCCACCATGCCAGGGTACCCTGGTGGTCCAGATGGGCCTGTTGGACCGGAGGGGCCTGGATCGCCTGGTGCCCCTTGTTTGGTTTCACAGTTTTCGCAACTTCTTTGGCCCATCACCTGCAGGAGCTGTGGTAGCTGGTCTGTTGAAGATAGATATAGAGAGATGAATGGAAGATCAAATATATTTTGGCCCTTATATTGAGCTAATTGGGATTGTGTTAAGACACAATCTTACACGTTTATGCTTAAGAAGCCGAGTGAGGACATGTAAACACCTTAAAATATGTTATTTTCAAAGCCACTGTCATAATGGTAATAGGCGATACCTGACTGACCTAGAGTTTTGCCTGTTATAACAATTATACATGTTTCCCATTATCCCGTTTTACATGTAAACCCCTTTATCAGCATTCAGTGTATGCATGTCAAATTACGCTTTTACTTCAGGACTGGAGAAAAAATATATAATTTCAAAATCTCATGTTGATGTGTTTTTCTTGCATTATCATAGTTTGTAGTTATACGTTTGTTTGTACATGTAAACACTCAAAGTCCTCACATTTTCTGTCATGACCATGTGCACTGTTGTGTTCAGCATCACAAACATCTGGCTCAGGTAAAATTACAATTGCTACATATACTGCTGTTAAGTGTAAGTGTACGAAATGAGCATAATTTGGGGAAAATAAGTGTGAACTACATAGACAGACAATGCAAACAGCATAGATCTATTTTATTGTAAGCAGTGTTGAAAAGATGGTGTTATTTCTGTGATGGTATCTAGAACACAAAAATTGTATTATGCTTCCTCGACAGAAAGATTACCCAACTTTGCTGGTTACAGATATTTAGGTTTTTCCTTTTTAACAGAGAACTGAAACTGATTACTGCTAACTATTCCATGAGGCAAGCTGTGCATGCAAACACATTTTTCATAGAGTCAACACCCACAAATCTACATCAAATCCTGTCTTGTTTTCTAGTTAAATATTGAAACATCTTTAAAGTATTAATAAGTATTACATTGAGCAACACTAATATATTAAGAAAGAGAGTATATCTAGAATACTAGATTTTAAAATTTTCTAGTGAAAATATGAGGGGTGTTTGCCTGTGCAAAAGTTACCAGCTGTGCTTTTTGCCAGGATGCAGTTCTCAGGCATTTTGAATGTTTTTAGTGTCTTGCTATACAGTTGCTAAGTGGTTGCTTGGATTTTTGGGGCGGTTCCTTTCTGTCTCCGTTTTAAAAACCATCAAGTCTCAAATACCCAACCCTAAGTATGAGCAAAATGGATACTAGTATTTTATCTCTGTTTGACTGTATATTTGATTCAAACATAAATCACACTAAATGCATTCACCAGTGAAATAATTATGACAATTATTAATAGAATACTCAACCACAATTTTTATTTTAAAGACATAAAAAATTGAATCTAAGAAAACTTACTTTGTAACACAGAGGCACACATTTTCATAAGATGTTCCTCAGAAGGTTCCTTTCCCTGTTACACAGTGAATTTAAATGATTATTTATTTATTTATTTGACCTATTAACATGGTAAGTCACTTAAGAACAGATTCTTAATTTCAACAACACCTAACAAGAGGGGATTCCACCTTTTGAAGGAGGAAAGGGAATCATATGAATAATATTTGAACATGTCCATCATCACAATACATTCTGTTCTTTATAAATGTTAATTCCTGATAAACGGCTTCATACTCACAGGTTTTCCTGGGTAACCTGGAACTCCTGGCTGCCCTGGTAACCCATCTAGACCCGGAAAGCCTCGAGATCCTGGTGGCCCTGATGGACCCATGTCTCCCCTTTTCCCATCAGCCCCTCTGATCCCAGGATCCCCTGCTACACCTGACTGTGAGAACAAATATATTTAAGTATCACCACTTAAGGAATTCATTCAGAAATCACATAGGAAAACTAGCTCTTTAATTAATCAAATTTTGTGCACATTTAATTATTTGAGCAAAGATCATTTGCAAATGTAAGCAATATTGACACGTAGTTTTGGTGTTGCAAACCAAATCTAGGATGTGTTGGGAAACAACTAACTAAAAGTAGCAAGGCTACTAACTTAACCACATTTTTGCAGTAGCATGACAGTAATTCGTGTTCTATTTAGATATATTGTATTGCACATATAGCTTTACTTGCTAGCTGAGGAATAATATATTTTTTTTACTGAACTGCCCTCTGTCTCATGTGTAAACTGGAAAGTCTGATTCATTTTAGTGAATCATTAGTTTACACATTTCAGGTATATCATGCTGTTCAAAAGAACAATTCATTCAATCATTTGACTCCCTACAAGGTATTCTACTACTGCGTCCGAAATCAAGAAATGTCACAGTATATACTGCATTTGATAACACTTTTTGGCAAGTGAATAAGTAAGCTCTATAGGTATACAGATGAGTAGTATATAGATTCTGGGGATGTCATAAAATATAGATAAATTGATTATTGTTCAGCACAATATTAAGAATTTTTTGAGGCATTGATATATTAACATCAGCCAACATTTAAATTAGTTTAACTTGTGTTCTTACAATTCACTGTTAGTTGCATTTCATTCAATCTAGACTGATGTAATAGCTTTAGGAGACCACAAGAGGGCAACATAACATTTACTATAGCCGTTCACGGCATGGACAAGGGACAAATATTACATAGATATTACGAGCTGATGGCAGTCAAAAGTTACAAAGGTTTTTATACTTATTTAAGAATGAACAAAGTGACATTGATGAGTTTGCAGGTTAGTGTATGAAACTGGTGTAACTGCAAATGTAAATATTAGAAATGGTGACATTAATTATACAATTTCCCTTTATGCAGCAAAGAATAGGTTTTTCATTCAAGCTGTCAAACCACAAAAAGACTTGTAACTGAAAATACATTGTGTATGCTATATGAAAGATACTTATACACAATGTATCATCCCGTAATTGCAATGGTAAATAATCTTTGTTCTTTGATAATGATTTAGGTATAATTAATGATAAACTATGTGAGTTGAGCTCCATGGCACTAAAGGGGATCGGTTTCGAGTGTATATGGAAAACAGCACTTGTTCCCATCTTGACAGAGGTATATATCGCTCAAAAAGTGGGAACATTTGCAGAATGGCATCTTGAAAAAGACGTCACTAAGCAAATGGCTTTTTATGTTCTTTTTGTACTGTACACAATAAAACACAAACACAATGCAATAGCGTTTTGGTGCATTCACATACAAGGCGATGCGAGCGTTTCGCGTGGCACGATTACATATAAAATCAATGCAAAGATGCAAATAGATGCGAATTTGTGACGGGTGGTGCAAATGACGTGACTCGAACAAGCAAAATCGCTTCTTCCGCTTCATTTTTCAACTTGAGCAAGAAATTCACATGACGCGTTGTCATGAAAGCCTATCAGCATTGAGATTGTCCGGATGTCACAGACATACTGACGTAGTAGCAGAAGAAATCTGGAAAAATGGACGAAGAAATTGTTGTAGTGGTGTGTGGGCACCTGGAATTGAATGACAGAACTTCATACATGTGCAGAGACCGGACGAAAATAGACATCGCTTGGAGGAAAGTGAGCAAGGAAGTTGGACTACCTGGTAAGTTCTGAAAATATGCGTGTCTACTTGATTCTGCTATTGGTTGTACTCTAATATGAACCAAGTCGAAGAAGCCCCTCCTCCTGTCCTTTTCCGAAGGAGAAAGGGGAATACTCGCGGGTTCACATTACTCGCGTGAACGCGAGTTTAAACACAAATTTATAATCCAGCGTTCAAACTCGCACGAGAAATGCAAGATGAAATTGTTCTTCGCATTGAATATGAACGCAAAATTACAGATGCGCAAGGGATAAAGGATACTACAAATCTTCTCTGGTTTTGTCAAAAGCACAATTAAAACACAAGGAACAACTTTCTTGGTATACATTTGAAGCCAGAAGTTTACATACTCTGAAGTAAAACAAATTTTTTAACCACTTCACAGATTTCATATTAGCAAACTATAGTTATGGCAAGTCGTTTAGGACATCTGCTTTGTGCATGACATGAGTCATTTTTCAAACAATTGTTTATAAGCTTCTTATGAATTGGAGTTGTACCTGTGGATGTATTTTAAGGCCTACCTTCAAACTCAGTGCCTCTTTGCTTGACATCATTGTAAAATCAAAAGAAATCAGCCAAGACCTCAGAAAAAATAAATTGTGGACCTTCACAAGTTTGGTTCATCCTTGGGAGCAATTTCCAAATGGCTGAAGGTAACACATTCATCTGTACAAACAATAGTGTGCAAGTACAGTATAAACACCATGGTGCCACATTTTCAGTACAACAATAGTGCACAGGTATAAACACCATGGTACCATGCAGCCATCATTCCATTCAGGAAGGAGATGCATTCTGTCTACTAGAGATGAGTGTAGTTTGGTGCAAAAAGTGCAAATCAATCCCAGAACAACAGCAAATTACCTTTTGAAGACGCTGGAGGAAACAGTTAGACTAGTATCTATATCCACAGTAAAATGAGTCCTACATCGACATAAATTGAAAGGCTGCTCAGCAAAGAAGAAGCCACTGCTCCAAAACCACCATAAAAAAGCCAGACTACAGTTTGCAAGTGCACATGGGGACAAAGATCTTACTTTTTAGAGAAATGTCCTCTGGTCTGATTAAACAAAAATTGAACTGTTTGGCCTTTGCTATGTTTGGTGCAAAAGGGTGAGGTTGTAAGCCGAAGAACACCATCCCACCGTGAAGCATGAGGGTGGCAGCATCATGTTGTGGGGGTGCTTTGTTGCAGGAGAGACTGGTGCACAAAATGTATGGCATCATGAGGAAAGAAAATTATGTGGACATATTAAAGCAAAATCTCAAGACATCAGCCAGGAAGTTAAAGCTCGTCGCAAATGGGTCTTCCAAATGGACAATGACTCCAAACATACCTCCAAAATTGTGGTCAGTGAAATTTCCAGGAGATCAGCAGTTACAGAAATACTCAAACCAGCCCGTCTGTCACCAACAATCATGCCACGGTACAAATCACTGAGATCACATTTTTCTCCATTCTGATGGTTGATGTGAACATTAGCTGAAGCTCTAGAACCTTATCTGCAGGATTTTATGCACTGCACTGCTGCCAAATGATTGGCTGATTGGATAATTGCATGGATGATTGTTGGTGCCAGACCAGCTGGTTTGAATATTTCTGTAACTGCTGAACTCCTGAGATTTTCACGCAGAACAGTCTCTAGAATTTACTCCGAATGGTGCCACAAACAAGTGAGTGGGAGTTCTGTGGACAGTAACAACTTTGTTGATGAGAGAGGCCAGACTGGTTAGAACTGATCAAGTCTACGGTAACTCAGATAACCGCTCTGTACAACTGAGGTGAGAAGAATAGCATCTCAGAATGAACTATGAATGCTATTCTGAGATGCATTTTTTAATCCCCTTTTCTCCATCCAACTTCTTAGTCCTCATGATGACGCGGTTACTCACCTCAATTCAGGTGGTGGAGAACAAGTCTCAATTGCCTCCACTTCTGAGACCATCAATCCGCACATCTTATCATGTGGCTAGTCGTGCCACCGCAGAGACTTTGCATGTGGAGGCTCATGCTACTCACCGCGATCCACACACAACTTACAACGTGCCCCATTGAGAGCGAGAACCACTAATCTCGAGCACGAGGAGATTACCCCAAGGGATTCTGCTCTCCCTAGCAACCGGGCCAATTTTGGTTGCTTAGAACATACAACTCCAGGGGTGCTAGTCAGCGTCAACACTCACTAAGCAACCCAGGCCGACAAGGTAGGTGGTTTTCGGTGTATATACACACAATATCACAATATAACAATTGCTTATAAGGATACACAACTCCGCTGCAGGGAGTCAGGATGCTGAAGCGGATCGTTCACTAGTCGTTCACTCCTGTCAAGCGGCGAGGCGGAGTGATGTTCGCCGGAGGACTGCAGGGGAGCGGAGAGTCTTCTCGATCCTAGCCGCTGACTTGTGTAGTCGACGGAGAAGCAGTAGAGGGCTTCTAGACGAGAGATGAATCGCTGTCTTGAAGAAAATTCTAAGGAACGGTGTTTGCGCACCTGCTTTCATAGCAGACAGCTTTGTGCCTAAAAGGGCAGGGCTCAAACACCATAGCCAACATTAGAATATTGGCTTTATTGTAGAGAGGTTTCAACAAGGTCGTGTGGAGGGGCATTTCCCATTTAAGTTAGCAGAACGCAATGTCAAGTGTACTGAGTCATAAGGGAACTGAGTTTAAATGTATTTGGCTAAGGTGTATGTAAACTTCTGACTTCAACTGTATATACTTACAGCTGACATGAGACCTGGGTATTTCTTGCCTACTCTTTTATGAATGCTGAGGATTCAGACACCCTAATCCAATACTTTGCAACTGGTGGCCCATTAGAAATTTTAACAGTCCCGCATGAGGTTGTCAGTTGTTTAATGGGTCGTTCACGCCGAATTCCTTTTTGTGCTGTTTTTCAGTTGTTTCCCTATGTAAACTATTTGACCGTTGGACCATGCCTTTTTACAGCATCTTGTTCAGGATCAATGTGTTTTTTAGACAATTTTTGAAGCTGCGCAACAATTACAACTAATCATGATCCATAATTTTGATGGAAGGAGAAGTTTAAAGAACTAAAATCATGGACGAACTACAATCGTGAGTTGGGAGAATCAGAGACATTCTATCCATTAATTTAATAAAAACAAATATAAAAATGGAAAATTCAAAGTGTTAAATCACTGCATCTATAACAAAAGTCATTGTTATTGTTCAGTCAAATATTCAGCATATTTACTCCAATTTTGAAAACACATTTTAGCTGATTTCTTTGTTTTTTATCTCAGAGTACTGTATTACTTAATAATAACTACTCGGTATAACGTATTTGTAAAGCATTGGTTACTTCAGTTTTTATCTCAAACACTTTTTAGTACTGGTTTGCATCAACTGAAATACATTAGTTTGGTACAGTTGTCAACCAAGGATAAAAATATACAGTATATATATATATATATATATATATATATATATATATATACACACATACAGCCCACTTGCTGCTGAGGTTGAACAGCCCTGCCCTAATCCAGTGGCATGCTGTTGTTTACATATAATTACAGTGTTTTTCTATCTTTATTAGTTGTATTTAGTGTAGATTTATCTGTTCAATTTAATGATGTCACCCTAATCGAGGCCCTCATTTTATTGCCATATAAATACTGCTCTGATTGTAAAAATAGATTAAATAATCTGACATTACCCTTTTAAATAGCTTCTCTATAGTTACTTGTAACAGGAAATACCATAAGTAACTTTAAAAGAGCTTTATATGAGTAGTTTGACTGCAGTTAAGAAATATTTTAACATATAAGTAGCAGAATTGCAAACATTTGTAATTTGTAAAAGTTATATGCATTCCCCACCACTTGCATGTTTGTTTATTAAATATGTTGGCTAACTGCATGTTGTTAGGTACTAATAAGAGTGCAATACTCTCACATTACTCATACATACATTTTACAATCTACTATACTCCAAACTCAGAGCAGAATAAGAGTTTCCATTTGGGCCTGCTTGTATTTTCAACGCTGCGTCCCCAACACTTGTTGAGAGCAATTGCATATACAATTTGCCTAAAAACCAAGGGAACTGAAAGAGCCTTGGTCTGATTCATCAGGAAATGGTTGTGAGACACTGACAATAGTTGTTTTGAGAGTAGTTATATATACCTCTCCTTTGTTTCCTTGAAAGCCTGGTTCACCCTGTTGAAAATAACAATGACGTTAAAGACATTCGGTCTTGAGCAATTGATTTGTATTTTAATATCCAGCCTTTTTATGAGAAACTTAAATTACATGCAAAACAGTGAGACAATTGTGCACATCATTTCTATTTTCTGATCCTTTTACTAATTAATATTTGGTGATAACCAAATATTTGCCTTTTAGAGCAGGTTATCTGTGATACAATGGTAAACGTGTTTTGGTAAATACATATGAACGTATATGATAAAAAAAATATATTCAGGTATACATAATGTTTACATACATGTTTTCCAGAAACTCCAGGTTCTCCCTGGTTGCCCTTCTCACCCTGAAATGAGAGGCGTGTATACATGTGGCCATCAGAAAATTTCAGAATGGTTTGTCACCAGCATATGTTGTGTTTTGGATGCTGGTCCAGCACCAGATCAACATAAATCAACCTGGAAATGTATGCTGATCTACAGTAAAAAGCACATTATGTGGCCATATGTTTATTACTTTCAAAATAACAAAGATATTTATGATGTGTGTGGGTGGATTTTTTTCTTCTCTTCGGTAGGTCTGAATTCCTGTTAGAAAAAAAAGGTGTCATTTTGCATGACAGCTCTTAACACCTTTTGGCTCTTTCTTCCTCTCAATGTGTTCCTTTTATAGAACAGACTGATAAAAGCAAATGTCACAGACATTGCAGTCACAGTACCTGGCTTCCCCTTGGTCCAGATGATCCTGAGTCACCCTGCAAATATAAACGATGGGTTATGGCATTTAACGATATAGATACAATTGTAGAGAGTGTTAATGATAAATTAAAGACCAAATGTTTATGGACCATCCATATGGGACACATTTATTAAACCTCTAAAGCAAGGTAGACCCAATTTAAGGTTAGGTTTGTATTGAAGACAAACATACCATTTGACCCTTAAAACCTGGTAGGCCTCTAATGCCAGGGGGACCTTGAATGCCAGGCTCTCCCTCTGAACCCTGAGGATAAACAGCATGCATGTACAGACCTTTACAAGACTCAGTATTTGCATTTTTCACTATTTTAACATAAAGGTACTTGACAGGCATCAATTAAAGTATGGTTTAGCCAAAAATGATAATTCTGTCTTCATTTACTCACCTTCATGTCGTCATTTCGGTCAAAAAACAGTGCTTTTTCTTTTGCTTTTAACTCAAGATTTTCACAGCCATTGTCAGGCACAATATATATATATATATATATTCCTGTTTGCGCACAGCTTCTCTGTCAATCAAATATATTTATTGAATAAAAATAGAAATATCAGGTTGGGAGATGAAACTTTGTCGAGTTCCGATGCCCTCCCTCTCTCGCTCTCCCCCTCCCACTCTCCCCGTCTCCGTGCAGCAGTGCAGCACATATTAGCACATCAGACTCACAAGCAAGCAGCAGCCCCTCCCAGCTCCTATCCCAGTTGCGTTGTTCTTGGCTTGTGTGGAGGTGAGTGGTGATGAACAAAAGACTAAGCTACCAGTGCCTCGAATTTACAGCTAATTAGCCAAAAGACAATATATTAAACTTGTGTCTTGCTAACATGCATGACTCATGAGCTACTATCTTATGTAATAAGTTAGCTAAAGTTTAACTAAGGAAATGTATCATGGCCATACAGGCTAATGTACTGTACTTAATGGAGATCTATATGTGAATACTGTAAAATTTGTGTCTAATAACGTCTTCACAATCACCAGATTGATCTGCAAATTAGGCTTTAACTAATTAAATGCGCTAATTTGCACTTGAGCCTCTGCCCCCCAAAATGTCTGTGCACGTCCCTGGACATTGAATTGAAATTAGAAATAGGGACATTCTTTAAAATTCCTCCTTTTATATTGCACAGAAGACATATGTGTTTGGAATGACCTGAGGGTGAGTAAATGATGACAGAATAAAGCTTAATAAAGTGGTAGTGTAACTCACCACTGTTTGAATAGTGAAAACACGTTGTTTGAACACAATAAATAAACAGTGTACAAAATATCTTATTATTCTTTCAACATCAACTGTTGCAAGCTTAAAGTCTTTCCTCAACCATCTATTTTGTCTTAAGCATTTGCCATGTTAAATGTTGGCTCCCACACAGTGAACTTTACGAGACAATAATGTGTTAAGAGTAACAAAGGTTTCTGAAATGTATAGCATCTACTATTCAAAGTTATTTCCTGAAGCCGGAAGAGATGGAGGTATGTCACAATGCAGACTTTCTCAGACCTTTATGTGTGGAAACCCCCCTCCCTTGACACACTCACTTTAAGACCAGGTTGTCCAGGAAGCCCATTTTGTCCACGGGCCCCAGAATTACCCTAAGAAAGAAAGTTTAATTCCTTTGCAATAAAACTAGTTAAAAAGTAAATAAACTTGACATATAGGTAAAGTGACATACAAAATGGTGATGCAAACAATACAGATGCATCCACACACACACACACACACACACACACACACACACACACACACACACACACACACACACACACACACACACACACACACACACACACACACACACACACACACACACTAATAGCTACATACTTTATACACGTTTTAACAAACTATACAATAACCTATGTACATTTAGCTAATGGATGCTTTACCTTTGGACCAGGAGGACCTTCTATGCCAGGTGGGCCAGCCGGGCCAGACGGACCCTGAAATGAAAGACATTTAAGTAACTTTACAAAAAAGCAAACATAAAATATAAATAATATAATGTCAAAGTTTAATATGCAATATCTATTCCATCAGCAATAATAACCATCACAATTGGAGGATTTGTGTGTGTGCGTGCGTGCATGCGTGTGTGTGTGTGGTAAACGGATGACAAAAAATGATGGGGAGAACTATTTACAACTGCTAATAAGAATGAAATGGAAAGAACACATTGCTCTGGGACAATATGATTCAAACCCCATTCTGTATGAGGAATAAAATAGCAGCATTCATTTGGTCTTTCTGTCATTTTATGATCTGCTCAATTAGCATGAATAGCTTATGACTGGCCAGAAAACAGAATCTTGTCACTCTGTGTAAAAACTTGAAAGTTAAAATCTTTGATGAGAAAACCAGAAACAGCTGCCGCTGGTAAATTGCAATTGAGGAACATGCCAAGACAATGCACTAAACAGAAACATAATTCAATAGAAAATATTTTATACACCTGCTGTCCCATTGGTCCAGTGAAACCAACTGGTCCTCCCACACCACGCTCGCCCTGTCAAAATGGTTTTGTTATAAGACAACCCAAAAGCTCAGAAAACAGAAACATGAATGTTTATTTATTTATTTGTGCTTAACTTAGATTCTTACTTGAGGTCCAGCAGGGCCCATCTCCCCAGGAAACCCTTGTATACCCTAAAAAAACACACACAAAATATAGTAACCATGGGCCATCAATCTGCAATAGCCCTTCTTTCTGTCTGTGCATAAATAATAGGAGTGAGTGAAATGAAGCCCAAAGCATTTGTCCTAAAACAAAGATTTGAACAAACCCCTAAAGCACCTTAGCGGTGTCACGGTGCTGTCACTCTGTCAGTCTGGGTTTTGGTCTTTTGTTTTGTTGTCTGTCTTTGTGTGACCACGTGGTTTCGGTTGTATTCCCTGCCGTGCGCTCTTCTGTGCATCTTGTTTCATGTTGGGAGCACAGTGTCTGGATCCTGACTTCCTGGTTCGCTTTCGGTCTGTGTCGGGATCCGGACACTCGTGCTCCATGTCTGTCTGTTATTGATGTGGGTGCATTGCGCTTATGTCATCTTGGCAGCATCCACCCGCTTCAATAGTTTATCTTCAATAGTTTATCTGTTTATCTCTCGCGAACAAGGGTGTGCCTCGTGTCATGCTCAGAATCACATTGCATTGAGAGCCCGGGTCGTGAGCTGTCTTCATGTTGTGCTGAGGTTCGTCACTTCGGTCTAAAGCTGCTTTCACACTGCCAGCTACTTTGCCGCTGCATGTCGCTAGTGGTGTGTATGGAGATTATAAACAGCACTGTTTATTTACAATTAATATTATTAGGACTGTCAATCGATTCACATTTTTAATCAAATTAATTACATGGTGTCCCGATTAATTAATCGCGAATAATCGCATATACAAATATTAGCTGAGAAAGCCCCTCATATAACAATAATTCAATATATAATGATGAAATAATGATACATAGCTATCTTTAAATATTAAAAAATTATATATATATATATATATATATATATATATATATATATATATATATATATATATATATAATATAAATAAAACATATTCAGATAATTCAAGTGCATTACATTCTTGTGGCAGAAGAGTTCATCATTCTTGTGGCAGAAGACCGCCAACGGTCACCAGCTCTCGTTGAAAATGAATGAGATGAGGTCGTTTTGTCGCTGCGTGTCAGGTGTGTTTGTGGCCGAACTCTCGCACAGGTGTCCTGTCTTGTTTTTGTCAACTGTTGAGTGTATCAGTTTACTGTACGCTCAGGTTTCGTTTAGTGCGAGAATGCATGGCATCGCTTTATTTGGCGTTGCTACGCATTTTCTCGTCTTGTTTGTCGGTTGCCATGGGCGTATATTGCCTAGGTGATGTGCGCTCTTGACATTCGGGTGTTTTGTTGTCTTGTGAGAGCATGTGCCTTTTGTTTTGTTCCTGTATGGCCGCGTATCTGGCTTACGTCATACCCCGCCTCCTTGTTTGCTTATTATTAGTTCATTTACCTCATCTGTCCCCTGTTAACCCCTATTTCTCTCCCTATTTTTGTCTCTTACGTATTTGCTGTCCAGTGGCAGTTCGTCTTTTTCCAGTCTAGTGTGATCCAGTCTGTCTTGTTTGTATCTCATCCGGTCCAGTTTGCTCTGGTTCCCCGTTTCCCTCTGCCCCAGCTCTGGATTTTTCGTATTCTCCTACATGGTTGTTAATGTTTTGTTAAATAATTTTGAATTTAATAAATTCCCTTTTATTTCTTCATCTCTGCACCTGGGTGCTGTTTCTGCACTCTGACAAATATTTACACAGGCAAGCACCACTCTCGTCTACTCACACAGTGCTGCTTTTCTGTATCATTTCCAAGCCACATTGTTGCACATCCAATCAACTGGTAAGCACAGCTTCTTTCATTGTAGTAATTACACATGAGTGTTATATGATGAATAAACCGCCATACCTACAACCATCCACAGTTGATACATCCCCCTTTTCCTCCACCCAAAGATTTCAGGAATCATTGTAAATTGCTGTACATTTTTCTTTCAAATGAACCAGTTACATTTGGCATAAACAGAAAAAAAACTTAACCTTAACCTGTGAAACGAATGAGTACTAAACTTATCAAACGTTTGTCTGCAAACTCTGGGTTATTCGTTTTACATTTTTAGTTTGTATTTTTATTTTCAGCTTGTTCTTTCAATTTAGTGTGGTTTTCACTCTGTTTGATCTGTTCTATAGTTTCAGTTCAGTTTTAGTTTTTCAGTATTTTAAGTTTTAGTTTTAGAGTTTTACATTTACGCATTTGGATACATTTATCCAAAGCGACTTACAGAGCACTTATACAGGGACAATCCCCCCAGAGCAACCTTAAGTGTCTTGCTCAAGGACACAATGGTGGTGGCTGTGGGGCTCAAACCAGCATCCTTCTGATTACCAGATTACCAGTTATGTGCTTAAACCACTACACCACCACCACCACTTGCATCAAAAACTAAAATAATGATGTAGTAATTATAATCTTATTTTAATTACTTTTGGAGTCCAGACAATGTTTTTTTTAAATGGTTTTAGTTCCCTTTCAAAAAAAAAACCTCTATGCTGCGTCAGAATGCTAATGCTGTGGGGACTCCTCCCAGGAGGCCATACCTTGAAACCCTATACCATCACGGCAGTTCAATTGGCTGGTGACGCTTAGTGATTCTGCCCACGCTCACGCACCGTGCGAATATAAGACAGCACCAGAAACGCATTGTTGCGCACCTGGTCTAGGGCTCTGCAACAAGATGAAAGGTGGTCTTTTCGCGCCCTCGACCCGGCGGCAAAGGTCCGGCTGGGCGAAGGCTGTGCTCCAGATGCTTTGATATGAGCAGTGCAGGGTACTCTATGCAGTCCGCCAAGCCATTCACTCTCTCCGCACAAGGTTGCCAGGATCGGAAGTGCATTTTTACATTATTAGAGCCTGCAAAGCCAGTTGTTAGGTCAAAATTGTTAGGTCAAAATTGTTAGGTCAGAACACATGCATGATCCTATGGTGTTGGGTTGTTCCCAGGCATGTTCTGAGTGGTTTTTAGTGTGTTGCAGAGAGGTTGCAAAGGTGTTGATTGGCTGTTGTGAATTTTTACATAGGAAAACGTTGAAAAACAGCAGATGGATGCATAAAAGTGTCATTTTGAAATGCCCTTTAATGAGTTTCCACAGCTAATTGAGGTCAGTTGGACTTTTTTTTACAATAATCAATTCCAATAATCAATCCTTTAATTGAGACTAATGCATTTTAATCATGAAATGCAAAGGTTAGGTTTTTCAAAAAGTGAGAACATTATGAATAATAACCCCTATTAACATTTTTGCTACTAGGAAGACTAATAAAAGAGGTCAACATTAGTTTGCCTTAGTTTCTGAGGCATTTTGAAATAAGACTGACAAAGGCCCAATCTGTTGCACTTCAAAAAGATTTCTTTCCTCATAGACAGCTGCACACCACATGTGCAATTGTGATTTATCATCATTATTATTTTGTAGACTGAATATAGACATTGTGTCATGCCACTCTACAGCTCAGTAATGCATTCTGGGAGTTAGTAAACACTGTGGCTTCCTCATTTCCATTTCTAGAGTCAGTAGCACACCGCAGATCTGTGGGGCCCCTCATAAACCATGAAACCATGGGCTCTTTCCACCAGTGGCATTTGGAGCAAGTCTACGTATATAGATGCATCCTGCTATGATGGTACAGAGACTGCTGGATCATATTTTGATAACTTTGAATAAACTTTAAATGACTGAACATCTGAATTGTTAATACAATGATCTGTTTACTGGATTTCTGCCATTTAGAAAGTTTTAATCTGGTAGACTTCAGAAGGTCTACAGTGAGCTAGCCTAAAAGTTGAAGGTTTAAAGGTGATGTGCATTATTCTTTTGTTAAAATACTTACTTCTAAGTGTATAATGTGCAGAGATCAGTATAAATAAACCATTTGTCAGGTGAATCCCCCAAAGAGCGTAAACACTGTGGCATTGTGGTTCTTTCAAATAATCTTTCCTTTTGACTGAGCGGCCCGACATCACAACATTCCCTCAACCAATGAGGTGAGTTTGGTGTGGGACTTCTTGCTTGGTCAAATATTGGTAGACTGGGGGAGTGTTTGTGAAACCTATTTTTGCAATTTTCTTTTATGCAGTTAATGGCGAAAAAATTACAAACTTCACATTTAAACTACGGACTAATTAGTAAACAAGTGATGTAAATATAATGGAAGAGACTTTTCAGAGAAATTCTCCATACTAAAATCTTTGAATCACATCACAGATAAAGCAGTTGACCAGGAAATGACTACTCCTAAATCCTCCTCAATAGGCAAATGTAAAACCAAGATTTCATTAGCTCACAAATGTGTAAGGGGGTGTTCACACCAAACATGTTTTTGCATCTGTCCCCACATTTTTAAATTGTATTATATTCAATTGCACTAGACCAGGGGTTTTCAAAATGTTTGTTGCCAAGGACTCCCAAATATGATGATCTTCTTGTGAGGGACAAATAACATGTTAAAATAATTAACGCAATTACTAACTTTCCCGGACTGTAACAATGAATATTCCCTCCATCTGAGCAATTTAAGCTTGGAGTACCACCTGTTTTCTCCAGGGGGCAGTAAGCGAAACTCGCTGTATAGGCAACACGCAGATTATACAGACAGAATAAACCACACTTACTGAAAGCAGACAACACAAGATGAGAACATTTTCTTGTGTAAAAATTCAGTTTGATGGAGCGCTAATCCGATGGAGCGCTAATCCTAACACGTTTTTCTATGTTTCAAACTTTGTTTAACCTGACACAGCAAACAAAAAGCAGTGTGTTTATGACGTGACGCAATCGAGACACTCCAAAAGTGTAAGTATGCCACAGGTGCACATTGACGCCTCCTTATGGCGCGTTCACATACAATACAAAGCGAGCGTTTTGCAAAGTCAACTCAAAGATGTGAATAGATGCAAATAGACATGCATTCGCACAGGGTGGAGCGAATTAAGCGAATGGCGTGACCCGAGCAAAAAATTTGCACGATAGCCCATCAGCATTGAGATTGTCAGGATGTCAATGACGTAGTAGCAGAAAAAAATTGTTGTAGCAGTGTGCGTGTGCACCTGGAATTGTATGACTCAACTTCATACATGTACAGAGACCGGACGAAAAAAGACATTGCTTGGAGGATAGTGAGCGAGGAAGTTGGACTACTTGGTAAGTTCTGAAAATATGCAGCACTTCTTGATTCCAGCTATTAGTTGTACTTTACTATGAACCAAGTCGAAGAAGCCCCTCCTCCTGTCCTTTTCCAGAAGAGAAGGGGGAATAATCGCGGGTTCACGTTACTCGGGCAAATGCAAGTTTGAACACAAATTTATAATCCAGCGGTCAAACTTGCACGAGCAATGTGAGGCGAGGCTAAAATGTATTTTTGCGAAAAGGCTTTTGTTAGATATTATGGAAATAAACAATATATTGCTTTCTAAAGCCACTTTTTGTATTGCCTTTTTTAATGCTTCTCTTGTGTGTCACAATAATTTAATACATTTAAATTGTATTCTAATATAATTTTTTATAGTAAATATATTTTATTTGTAATTATTTAAATATAACTATTTATGATTATTGAATCGTTCGATATTGAATTATTGTTATTTAAGGGGTTTTATCAGGAAATATTTATGTATTCTATGAATTGTGATGAATTCGATTAATCAAATTAATTTGATTAGAAATTTTAACTGATTGACAAACCTAGTATAGATCTGAAGAGAACATTTAAAAAAAAAAATTATTTATATAACGCTTTTCACAATAATATTGTTTCAGATATTTTTCACAAAACAATATGCAAATAAAAAATGAGGGCTGTCAACAATAGAATAATTGCAATTAACCTCATCATTTCCAAACAGTCTTCAGAAAGCAGAATAAAACCATAATGTCAAATTCCATAAATGTTTTTTACTATTTCACTCTATTTTTTTAAACTTTAATTTATACAAATATTTTTAATACTTTTTGTCATTTATTTTTTTTGTGGCTCTCTAGTGCCCCTTGTGGCCCCCTAAGTGTCCAGTACCCCAGTGCACTAGACAGACATCTTTGACTGTTGAGCCATACTTAAAAAAAAAAAAAGACACATTCGGTGTGAACGGCCCCTTAGGATCTTGACTAAATGATTAAATGTTAAAAGCATTTTTCAAGTCTTTCATGTGGCTTCAAAATACATTGTGGAAGCAAACAAAGAGGGGACAAATATGATGATAATGATGATTGTATTAACTCACAGGAATTCCAGGTTCTCCATCCGATCCTGCCGCACCATCATCTCCTTTCTCTCCCTAAATGCAAAGAGGTGAAGTGCTGTTAAAAGTGTTTATATAAGAAGCAAAAAAAGATTGTTTTGTAGCCTCAGACTGCAGTAGTTGTAAATATGGCTCATTACGGCCTGAGATGTGGGTGACTACAAAAAAAGGCACTTGCTAATTCTATTTCATTCTAACAGACTATAAATTTGAGTTTTACCCACAATTACATTACGGGAATTTTACAATGACTTTCAGGGAGGATCAACTTTTCGAAGGGATTTCTGTTGATAATTTCAATGGCACAATCTGTTGATTTGTGTTTTGGCTCCCCAAGTACAGTTATCAAAATGTCCACCTGAAGACTTAATTTTTGAGATATAATTTTGAGGGCATGGCCTGGCCGAGAGGATGCATGCCCGGCACTGAGTTGCCCAATCAGCAGGAGAGAGATAAAGGAAGAGCCGGGGATGCCAAAGAGAGAGAGAGAGACGCACAAAGCTCTGTGTGTGTGTGTGTGTGTGCGCACACGTTATTGTTTATGTTGAAAGTCTTGTAATTGTTAATCCTGTTCCTGCTTTCTCCTTTCCCTACCGAACAAGAGGCTTTTCTGCTACACCGGTGCCATTACCCAGCTTTGGAGGAAGACGCGCTGTCAGAGAGCCCTCACCACTGACGTAGGATCGCTACACTGAGGAGAGGAGGGGTTCGATAGTGCTGGAGCGGTCCACCAAGGGACGGAGGAGTTGCTGCCGTCCAACAGAAGGTGGAGAAGCTGCTGCCAGGGGACAGAGGAGCCGCTGCTGGCCTCGTAATCCAGTGCCATCGCCCGGCGTCACGGAGGATTGCTGGACAGCTGGCTGAGGACCGAATGGCGGCGTGGTCAGGAACCAAAGTTTCTTTTTCATTTCTCTCTCTCTCTCTCTCCTGCTCTCGTTTTCTCTTAGACGACGGGGAAGACCAGCCGTCAACAGAATGGCTGAAGGGGCAACTCCTCCCCTCCAGGAGGGAGAGGGAGGGGGGGCGGAGTCAGACTGGAGGTTTCCCCGGCCTTGTGATTGTGAAGTCTTGTGATTGTTAATCCGATTCCTGCTTTCCTTAACAAGAGGCTTGTCTGCCACAGTTTTTATTTTTTAAGACAGCTCCAACTTTTCATTTGTTTCCAGTATGAGGGGCATTCAAGTTTACATTTTTAGCCTAATTCCACTATTAAAAAAAAATTATATTATCAATTGAAACATTAGCTATTTAATATAAAGAAATAAAATGTTGTTATTTTTCATTACATTTTTTTGAGTCTGCTCCAACGTAAAATTTTGTCCTCATTTGGGAGCATTGAAGCCTTAATTTGCACTCTTATTCCACCATTAAACATTTTTTTTTTTGCAATGATTTAAATTCACTAACTCGTGAGAATTATGTTACATGAAAAAAATTACCACAATGCCTTCAATAATTATGGGAAATTATTCCAATTGCAGATATAATTAGAACTAGATCTATTGCAGTTTCCCAGTAGGTTACATTTTTGACATATTTGAGAAGTTAAATATGCACACATCCTAATTGCAAGGTAAGTATGAAATCTGAGACAGTCTGTCATTAAAATCTAAACATGTTACACCAAAGTGTACTTGGAGCTGCACAGAAATATATCTAAAGACTTTTCTGTCACTTTCTGTAGTTCTAAATTACAAGCCATGCCTTTACAGGGATGGTGGGCTGTGGCTTCCCATCATGTGTGTTCAAAATAGTATGTTTTTCTGGTTTCAATAGCGTGTAATTTGTGTATGGTAAAACACACCTGACAGATGCAATGTCCCACTTTCTACATGAGGCATGGTGTATCCCCTCCAAATAACATGACTATAATACTCATACTACATTTGCACTTAAGCAGTATTTGCACTGTGCACAGCATGTGAATTTATTGTATGCATGCAATACCTGGATAACCCACAGTATTGTGCCGTATAAACCAGAGAACTCTGTGTGGAATGACACAAAAATTACAAATGCAATTTTTTACGTATTTGAGTATAATTTTAACTAAAAAGAGCTCAATTTTATTCCAGAGATGATAACTTGATGCCACTTGTTGAATTAAGCATGCAATGTAATGAGGTCATGTGAAAGCAATATTGCATACTACAGTTTGAAATGTTTATCAATGCATATTGCAAACTGTTTCATTTGTAGGGTTGGGTATTGATACAGATTTTTCGATTCCGATTCACAAGCTGTCGATTAAATTCTGGATTCGATATCGATTCATATGGGTATATTTCAATTATATTATCACTTTTGCTTACATATGAAAGAAATTCTCTACCAGCTAAAGCCAGACCGCCAGTGACATCACACGAGACAGCGACACAATCCCATTCATTTTCAATGAGAGCAAAGCGACTTCTGACGACACGAGTTGCCGTTGGCGACAGATCACCGTGGAGACTGCCAAGTTGTGAAAAATAACATAACATGCTATTTTCATGTTGATATTATGTTATATGGTTATACATTTGAAAAATATAAACAACACTCTTATTTATTGTAAAGGGATTAATGGAAAGGAGCAGGCAAGAACCGGCTTGATGATATAAATAATATTTTATTAAGGAACTTGAACAAAAAGACAAACACACAAAGGTGTCGGGCAGCTGCCCATAAATCAATCTCTCTCTCTCTGTCCCACTGCAGTCTCCAGTCAGCCTTTATCCCTCTCTGAGGCTTGATTAGGGGCCGGGTGTGTAGCATCACGACCCGGCCTCGCCCTCCACCCTGTCACATTCCTCCCTCGTTCTCTCAGACTGGGGAGCCCCCGGCATGACATACACCCCCCCCACTTTCCCAGGGGAGGGGCGTGCCTAACGCCCCATCTGCCGGCAGGTCATCCCCGTCTACCTTGATGAGGGAGGGGACAAGGGGAGAGAAACAAAGAAAAATGTGGGACCTACACGCCGTAACGGAATGCCCCGCTGCGTTCTCGGGAAACAGAAGGGGTCTCCCCCGCCCCTGGCAGCGGTTCTTCCCTGCTCACAGTCAGTGGTCTCATACCCCGCCGTGTTTTTGCAGCTGGTAGGGGTCTGCAGTTTGCCTTTATCCCTCTCTGAGGCTTGATTAGCCTGATTAGGGGCCGGGTGTGTAGCATCACGACCCAGCCCCGCCCTCCGCCCTGTCACATTTACATATTTGAGTTAATTTTACACTTAAATCGCTTTTCTGGCACTACACAGGGAGCTCATGTCAGCCACCACCAGTATATCTTAATATGATTATTCAAGTGTTTTATCTACTATTATTGTTTTAATTGTACAACCATATTCAATTTAAGAGGTTAAACTTGTGATATGGCTGATACAAATTCAATAGTAGACTTTTGTTTTTATACTTCATTGTCCATGGGAGCCTGCAGGATTTCATCTGAGGGTATGCACATAAATCTGTCAATTTGCGTTCATCTTACGTCATCTCAAACACGCATGGTGAACACAATGCACTCATCATACTTTCTGTTTTTTTGTTGTTGTTGTTTTGGTTCCATTATGCACAGCAGAATGAACGGCAACTGCGTATACGTGCGCTTCATGGTGTAACTCGGAAGGCAGCTTGCTGCTGCTCGCAAACAGCATTTTTTGAGGAGACAGCTGATTGCAAGGAATTAATTTGCATCTTTGTTTACACTGCACGCTTAGTCACGCTCGTGTCCAAGGTGAAGTTATCTCCACTGTCATCTCCTATTATACCCAATTTTTATAACCTATAATAGTATTTATAAGGTGTATAGATAGATAGACAGTATTTATAGTGTTGATTTAACTTGTATGTCATTTGTGGTGTCATTACTTTTTTGGGACTTTCAGGAATGTGTGGATCCCTGTGTGTTGTGGAAACTATTGATGTTGTCATCGGCTAAAACGCATGCACAGGTTACTTCCTGAACGAGTGCACTCCTGAGTCCGAGTTGCTTTCACATTCACTTGAATAGTGCTACAATTCCAATGCAACCGAACTCAGACCACCTCCTACATGTAGTCTTGGGTTTGGTACTGCGGTGCGCACCCCGGTTTGCATGACAGCTTTCACATTACCAGTTTTTCATGCGAACCGTGCTCTGTTTTGAACTAAACTGCCAGTGTGAAAGCACCCTTATGCAGCACTCCCATGAGAACTGCTAAAACGCAGTGAAACTTGATGCATTTGGCAAAAGACATCCATTTAGCAAATGTTTTCATGGAAAAAGATTGAAAAACAGTGCGAGCGGATGCAAAAAAATGGTTCGGTTTGAACGCCCCTTGTTCATGTGACAGCACTAGCAGAAGTTTATCAAAGTTACTTCTCAAAAAGACAGACTTTTGTCACAGTTGATAGTAGGTAGTTTGTATTCTGTATTCGTAAATATTCCGATACTGGTTTACTGCGTGAGAAACCGCTCCAAATGATTCAGTGAGATGTCCGAACGAATTGTAATGAAGTACGAATAGATTCAGACAATTTTGCAAGCCCGTCTGGCCAATTTACTGACTACCACCCCTGGAGTCCTGAGTTCGAATTCAGGGTGTGCTGAGTGACTCCAGCCAGGTCTCCTAAGCAACCAAATTGGCCCGGTTGCTAGGGAGGGTAGAGTCACATGGGGTAACCTCCTCGTGGTCGCTGTAATGTGGTTCGCTCTCGTTGGGGCGCGTGGTGAGTTGTGCGTGGATGCCGCGGAGAATAGCGTGAAGCCTCCACACTTGCTATGTCTCCGTGGTAACGCACTCAACAAACTCAAAGAAATGGACTGAGGCGAGTCACTACGCCACCACAATGACTTGGAGCATACTGGGCATTCCAAATTGTGGGGAAAAAAGGGAGAAAAAAATTTGGTAATTGGTAAATATCAATAATCAAATATTTCCATTGACTAATGAACTAGTTTAGGCTGTTTACGGTTGCTAAAGAACAGTGTAACTTGGCACATATATATATATATATATACTGTAGAATGTGCCCCCCAGGCCTCCATATGCCTTGCAACTGGGCTCTTTTTCCTCTAGCGTTCAATCACAAGTGAGAAATCTTAGGGTTATTTTTGATTCATCATGAAGTTTTGATAAATTAGTGCAGTGGTAAAGAGAAGTTTCTTTCATCTAAGCTCTGTCGCTAAATTAAAACAGTTTCTTTCTCCGAAAGATCTGGAGACTGTAATCCATGCTCTTATAACATCACATTTGGATTACTGTAATTCTCTGTACATCGGTCTGCCTCAAATGGCTATTTCTCGTCTTCAAAATACGTATCTTATTTGTAAAAAATGCGGAAGCAGACTTCTTACGGTACAAAAAAGAAGGATCATATTTCTCCTGTTTTTGTAACTTTACATTGGCTTCCAGTCAATTATAGAATTGATTTTAAAATTGCTGTCTATGTGTACAAGGCTTTACCTCATGTTGCAATTGTTTTTAGATGTTTTATATTTTACTGTGCAACACTTAGGTGCAACTTTGTTGCTTTTAAATGTGCTCTAGAAATATTTCTCTCTGTCTCACAAGAGAATACATACACATACTTTTCCCTGAGGCTTTGACATTTGGATAGACCTCACACAAAGCTTGTTCTTGATACATGATAAACAATAATTGTACCTTATACCTTTCCTCTGCAATTAAGTATATCAGCAGAAGGTCAATTAAAGGGATTTTATGAGATTCCACATAACTTTTATCTCTTTTAACCTTTTGGTGGCAGATTTTATGTATGCCCTAAACTTTTGTTGCATGAGTGAAACGTAAACAACCCATTTCCTTGCATATTAAGTCCACATTGACACAATCCCCTGTAGCTCTTGAGTTCTGAGGTCCATGAATTTTAGTTTCTTTTAACAGCCCATATGGTTGTATGCCCGAATGTCATGATTAGAGGCTGTTTCCAGTGTTGGCGGCACTTCTTATGCTGTGGGAAACCCACCCTTACTAGGGAGCCTGCCTCTGGTGCACCACATGAAAACAAATGTTGGTTAACTAATCATCCCTCAGCTGGCAAAGGGAACCTGGTGTGACCGCCACAGCAAGCAATTCTGTCTCAGATCCAAAGTGGGCAGGGCAAGAATACTGGCCAACATGATTCTAGTGATCATGTCCAATTTAATTCTCATTCACAACAAAAAAGGTTTGACTTAATTCCAATACATATGTTGGCGATATGTCAGCCTTTATAAATGTGTGGACAGCTGTGCCGCTAGAGAAAGAGTTACATTTATTGGCTTGGCGCGCATTTTCTTTCCTTACATGAAATAAAAACTGACTACTTTCTTCAAACATGTTTCAGGTCTTATTATAAACAAAATCATCAGTCAACATTATTCCAAAGTTCATCAAAGTGTAATAACTTGCTTTGCCTCTGAAACAACTTTTGTTCCCTATCTGTCACTCACTAGATGTTGTGTCGATGTAGTGACACTAGGGGTCGCTCTTGGGAGCCCCAAACACCTCTGATCTTTGAGAAAAGGCCAATGGGATTTGGCGAGTGGAATTTGCATGCCACTCCCCCGGACATATGGGTACAAAAGGAGCTGGCTCGCAACCACTCATTAAATTTTTTCTTTGGAGCCGAGTGGATGATTCATTGAATTTCACTGCCATTCCATTCACCTCTGTATGCTGTTGGATTTACGGCGCATTTCAGCGGTTTCTCCCGCTTGTCTACGGGTTGAGTGCAGCGAATGCTCCTAGGTACTTCGACACAAGTACATGAGGGCAGACGCTTCAAGCTAGGCAAGCTCGATTACATGCGTTGTTGTGTTCAAAATATGTCAGACTGCTATTCATAAAACAACACAATCTCAACGCTGCCACAAGGGGCACTGTAGCGGACATTAGTATGAACTGTCTGCTTCTCTGGAGAGTTTTATCTCTCAACTACTGTCTTGGCGGAGCAACAGTTTGACAAGAATATTGCTGCGCAAGTACGTCAAAGTCAATATATTTATAGAAACTTTCCACTGGATGAAAAGACATCCAGTTTTATTGCACAGACCTTTGAAGGTAATTCTATCTCCCCCTTGAGAACCTACATTTGTTTCCGCCACAGTAACGCAATAAAGCACGCTAAGCTTGTTCAACTCGATGTGCAGATGCCAACGCGTACTTTCATAAAGTATGTTTCTGGTCTAAAAGTCTTGCCTTACATTGTTTTCTCACTGATAATCCTGGAAATATGTCACATTAAGGAAGAAATATGGGTTGCGAATGTCATTTTAGGCTGACTTTCTATTCCAACAGTCTATAATTATCTAAAATGCTAAATCGGAGAGAGGGCATGAATCAAGATGTCAGAGTCAAAATCATACTATAAATAATTCATTATATTATTTCAACAAGTGGTTTTAATGTTTTTAAAGGTTATTTTACAGCTTAACGTATGCTTTGTAGAAACAAAATAAAAATATCACATCTTCCAAACACACCCGCATCCAAACCTGCACAAACATTGAGTTGTGCCAAGGGTTGTATCAAAGCCCTTTACTGATAAACACGCTTGATTAAGTGGGGCAGTAAATGGCAGGGCGTCACTAATTTTCATAGAATGAGGTTTAGGTCCTTGGTGGCAAACAGATGCTGAGACAGATGCAGAAGACTGAAAATAGATCTGAGGACAGATTTTGCTCTATGTCAAAACTCTACACAAATCTCAGCTCAACTACATCATAAAAGAAAGCAAACACAAATGAGAGCTCTTTAATATCTCGATTCTCCTGGCCAGCATCTCACAACCAGAGAAAAAAGCCCCAGTATTTTCACGTCTTCACTAGAGCTTCACAAAAGATCTCAATAATTTCACAAACAGTGCTCATAGTTGAAAAGAGACCAATGTTTCTGTTCACATTTCAGTTAAAACAGTAACTTTTACTTTAATATCAGAGGTACATGGTACTTAAATAAACTTGTATGTATTCTTTGTAGCCTGTTAGACAACATCACTTTGTATTACGGGTATTTAAAATAAGACACAGAGCTGCGCACACAGACCTGAACACTTGGTGCACAAAACATGATGACAGTAACAATCAACAGTAATCAATTAATCATGAATGGAGGAGTATAATATAAACTTCAGATTTCACAAAACAAGAAGTTGCTAAATGTAACAACAAAATCAACAATAAAAATGGTTTAACCAGTGAAATTTACTCAAATTGGCGAATAAATATGACAAGGTTTTTTACTTTAGGATTGATGCATGATGACGAATTGTAAAGATATCAAACTGTCACATACCTGTGTAATATTTTCTTATAAGCTAGAGCATTAATTTTAAAATGCTTGAATTTAAGTACAAATGATGAATTTATTTTCAAGTTCACACTTTTCACTTATTCAATGTTAAAAGTACTTAATATTTTCTGCTATATGTACTTCTCCACAAAAAAGGAATTTACGAGAAATATAGACATCACTTTTAGGAGAGACAAAGACTTAAATTAGATAATTACATTGTCACAAGAGCTATGAGAGCAACCTCTGAGCAATAAAAATCCCTCTTAGAGTACTACCCCTCTATGAGTAACTATACAAATATGACACAATATTCATCAAATTATTTTTTTAATATACAACAGTTAGTTCCGGTCCTCGAATCTGATTGGACGAGAGACGTTCCATGAGCACTGATGGTCTGACACCATCAGCACTCTGATGCTTCACTGTGTGTGTATCACTCCACTTTTGTTCGTGCTATTCTAAACTAAAATGTAAGAGCAGTGCAGATCTGTTAAGAGCTTTGGTTTGTCTTTTGTTTTTCATATTACATCTGTTAGCCAGCAGGTGGTGGCAAAAGATTATTTTTGTGTGTAATATGAGCCAGTTAGGTGACATGAAGTGAATCCTCGTCAGCCAGTGTCTATAAAACAGCTCTTTGTGATCACTTGTTTTACTACTACTAAAGCTAGAAAACTAGCTTTAAACTGCTTTAAATGAACAACTTCAGCATTATGGCTCATCACAGCTGAGAGACACAACAGACTGATTAATTACACAATGGGTGCTGTTTAAAATGGTGGAGGACATTGCAGTTTCTATAGTGATTGACTCTTGCCCACCAGCTACTGTGAAATAGGGAGAAATACCCCCTCTTGGACACTATTTTTCCACTGAGAAAGCTGATCTTCAGAAAGCTGACAGCATCTCTGGTGGGGAGTGGCAACATGTGATCACACAAGCTCCATCTCTCTCTCTCTCTCTCTCTCTCTCTCTCGCGCTCTCTCTCTCACTAACACACACACACACACACACATCCTTGTTTGTCCAATAACTTGTTAGAAACAGCACAATCCGTGATACTATTTCTGAAGTGACATTTTTGAATTACTAACGGAGGCTTGGATGCATCATTTGGTTTGAACCAGCAATGGCAGACTCTGATCTGTCGCATAAGAAAGTAGTTCCATGCACAAATGCATTTTTATGACCGTACTCAGTTTTTCTTCATTTTTAAAAATTTATTTGTTCATTGAACTGTTGTATATAAGCAATATCACACTTGCAATTGTGCTATATGGCCCTAAATCAACACTGCTGTGATTACCTGTGGCCGAATCACAGCATTACTGATGTAGGGCATCGCACTCTTGCTCATGTAATATTGCTTTAATATTCTGCAGTGACATTTCTAAATATCATTGCTAGGTGCTAGCTTTATTTGTGCAAACTTGGAAACATAAAGTTTGTAGAAACTGAAAGCAAACTAGAACCTGTTTGCTTATAAATGCAGTACAAGTCAATTTTCTGCACACCAACTTCTGTAAATGAGCTTCGCCATGATACACAAACTTTAGAAATTTACAATTTTAATATATATCTTATTTATCGGAAAAAATTCACCAACAATAATGCTTAACCTTAGCTGATGTCAAATTTAACACAGAATTACTTTGTCAGGCATCAATCCATGGGCTTACATTTATTTACAGCAGAGCGCTACCCACAATCTGTACTGTGTCACTGACCCATCATAATTTGGGCATTTGAGTTACTATATTTAGATATTTAAGCAACATGTCTGTCTACTGCTGGCAAAAAGCTAAGCAAAATGTTACGAGGAAAAACAAAAAGGAGCCAAGACTACAAAAATACACTTAAATCTTAAAATAATCCAGGATAGACTTTCTTATGTGTGGACACGTCTGATCTTATCCATAAGACATCTGATGATTTACACCCAAAGTTGCTTTAAATACTAAGAATTACAGGGTGGATTTCTGAGTTTAAACTCTGCATAAAATTATCTGAATATGAACTGTAGTGTTTTGCAACAGAAAACTAGCTATCAATCATTGGGTCAATCTCATGAAAACATGTCACCCAACAATCAATAGAGAGAGAAAATACAAATAAAAGTGTGCTTAATATTAAGCCTTTTTTTCTATCATGATGTATAAATATTTTTCCATATATATATATATATATAGTATATGACATGTTTTTGTGAGAGTCACCCCATAACAGATGTAGTTTTATAGTAAGAGTTTTGATCTTACCTTGGGGCCAGCAAGCCCAGGTAGACCAGGTACCCCACTTTCACCCTGCACAGGAAACATTTAAACTTAGAAACAGAGGACTTCCATCAAAGACACAGAATTTTGATGATGACTATCAAAAGATACATACTTGCAGAGTAAAGAAATGTAGTGCTAAGCATTAGTACTGGGATTTATGAGCAAAAGTTAATAACTTTTTTAATTCATTTGAGATTTCTTACAATCGGTCCAGGTTTTCCGGGTGGTCCCATTTCGCCATGTTCTCCTGGGATTCCCTATGACAGTTTGAATAAACAACACAATGTTTGGCAAACATTTCATGTATTATTCAATCATTTTAAAGGGATATCTGCTCTTTACCTTGGTTCCTTGCATTCCAAAGTCACCTAATTCCAATTTGGAAAATTCAGGGCCCTAAAGTGAAAGATTTCACATTAAATACATTCACAGTCATTGTGGTCTCTGTTTAATAGAAAGAGTTCTTATGCACATAACCTTTAAATAAATTAAATGTTTACAACATCTGAAACTCACTATGGGTACTGATGGTCCCGGCGGCCCTGGTGGTCCCATTTCTCCCTGTTAGAAGATTGAGGACAAGGATAGGAATATGTCACAAGCCATTACATATATGTATATTTAAAAGACTGATGAAAATACTGTAACTACCCCAATATTTTTATACCTATTCTTTGTGTACCATGCCTGCATCATGCCAATAGTGCATAATCAAGGTGTATCTATTCATTTACGTTTATTCATTTGGCAGATGCTTTTATCCAAACTGACTTAATGAATTGAAGGTATACATTGTTATCATCGGTTTGCTTGTTCCTTGGGAAACAACACTATTACCTTAGCATTGATATTGCCATGCTTTCACAAGTGAGCTACAGGAAAACATTTTCATTAAACATCTAACCACAACTATTTGTGACCTTACTTTGGGTCCGTCCAATCCCCTCTCCCCTTTTTTTCCTGGTTCGCCTGCTTCGCCCTATAAATGGAAAAATAAAACATTTACTGTGAAGCTTTAAGGATATCAGAATATGTACTTAACATTTTACTCACTTTCAGTCCATCTCGACTAGGCCCTCCAGATGCTCCCTTCTCTCCTGGCTTCCCCTGGTGGACAAATAGATCACAACGGTTACTCATATAGCAATAGCTGTCCTGATTGGTTGATAGGCAGTTACTAAGGTGGTCTGATGATTGCTAGGGTGTTCAGGGTGGATGTGTTTTAGGTGGTCACAAGGGTGTTGTAAGGTGGTTGCTCTGCTATTTTGGGTGGATGCTAGGGTGTTTCTAAATGGTTTGTTTAAATCCAGAAGCATAAGTATGAGTAAAAGTACTAGTGACGCTTGCCTTAGAAAAAAACACTAACAATTATTTTGTACTCACGGGTTTCCCGTCAGGTCCAGGTGGTCCCTCTCTGCCTTTCTCCCCTCGGAAACCCTGCGTTCAAACAGCGAGGAGTGCATTTTAGAGTTAAAAGATGACCCAGCAAATACAGTACAACATTGGACCTCAGTACTAAGTCCATCCATCTAGGAATCTGCTTGATTCTCCTTTTGGACATAGTCAGTACTTTTCCATGCACTAATAAAATCCATTTCAGTCAGACTAAAACATTAATTTGTCTTTTTAAAACCGAGGTATGTAATTTCTGCACCACTAGCGCCACCAAAAGGAATTTTTATTTTCTCCCCTTTTCTCCCCAATTTGGAATACCCAATTCCCATTGCTCTCTAAGTCCTTGTGGTAGTGTAGTGACTCACCTCAATCTGGGTGGTGGAGGATAAATCTCAGTTGCCTCCGCATCTGAGACCGTCAATACACGCATCTTATCACGTGGTTTATTGAGCACGTTACCATGGAGACATAACGTGTGTGGAAGCTCACCCTATTCTCCGTGGTATCCACGCACAACTCACCACGCACCCCACCGAGAGCGAGAACCACATTATAGTGACCACGAGATTAACCCAACGTGTCTCTACCCACCCATGACCAGGCAATGGGAAGCCTGACTGGTGTCACTCAGCACGCCCTGGATTCAAACTTGTGACTCCAGGTGTGGTAGTCAGCGTCTTTACTTGCTGAGCTACCCAGGCCCCCTTTCAAAACAGCTTTCTTAATACAACCCCCTATTTGCCGTTGATAAACCAATCAGATAGACACGCCCCCAACTCACACCATCGGTTGAGTCATTGTTATTGTCTCTCTTGAAACGGTCACTCAAAACAAACAGAGGGATTTTTGTTTTTTAACAAAACACACCTTTCATATGTCATGTAAATGCTTTATTCCAGTTTTTTCTCCAATTTAACAGCTTAGTCTCGTGGAAGTTCCATAATGGCTAAATTTGCTTACAGCACCATTAACAACGACTAGTCGTTCAAACTAGTTTTGCGCATCCCTAGTATAAACTTTATTCGGACCACAACTGTTCTCGGCATTGTGTGTATGCTCAAAAAGTCAGAGGTGACACGCAACATGTATTTTTGATGTCCTTCCTTTAAATATTAGATTACACATTGTATCATGTATACTTATACAGAAAAATATATATGCAAAATGCAAAATAACACTGTAGCTTGTATGTAAATGTACACACAAACTTAAAACTGACCATAGGCCCTGGTAGGCCAGGCAGGCCTGGCTTACCACTCGGACAGTCACAACCATCTACAGCAGGAGATCGCGCCATAGGACACTAATGGGTAAAACACATTACACATAAAAAAAACAACCACACCAGATTCAAACAACTAACTAAACCAAAGCACAAAAACTGCTTTAAACATTTTAAAAACATAAATAGTTCAGTTAGGAAACTCACCCTTTCATCATCCTGTGACAAAAAAAAAAAAGAAAAAAGTATCTATTTCAGTGGAAAAGAAAGGGCATAAAATGCTTTACATTATTTACTATATTAGGATATGTTAATCGATCAATAACCCTGTGTTCCTGGAACAACATTCATATCAATCAATCAGATCTTAGGAGTATATTTATGGTTAAGGTACAGCTTAGGGCTTGGGTTAAAACTGAGAAATATGTGTGTTAAATTTGGTTTTACGTTGAAATTATGGTTCTGGTTAATGGGAGTTTTGTTCCAGGACCAACAAGAGATGCTGGTCCATAATCTTGTCCTAATTAGCTATATCACATTGTCCAGCAGATAACATGAGCTAATAGTGAGTCGACACAATCTTACCACAGAGTAAATTTCACATGCCGTTTCTCGCTCGCTCTGTAGAGGGTCACAGTAAAGTCGTAATTTCTGTAGCACAATCTAACACAGAAACACAATACAGAAAATGTTGTTATTTCACACTGATCCAACTGTTTGAAGGATGTTATCATGGTAACAACTTCCAGATTCATAACTAGTTTAATTTGGTTCAGCACATTTGGGTTGGGCAGGTGTGTTCGACAGAATTATGAAAATGTTGATGGAGTCACTCACAGGGACTGTTGTCTCTATTTTGACTTTCTTGGCCACCTGGGTCTTTCCGTTAATGTAGATGGGAACCACTGGATCTAAGAGCTGCTTCTCCACATACATGCCGTCTACGAAACAAGTAATGCGTTTGGGTTTCACCAGGAACTTCAACTGGTGCCAGTCTGTGTCAAAGAGCCTCTATGGAAATATAGATCAAACTGTAAATAAATGTACACCTTCAGACCTATCATTTCTCAAAATACACATCCTAATGAATAACAGACTGCATAAGACATAATACACAACAAATATTACTTTACATTTATTTTAGTTACATTAAACAGAAATGATTAAACAACAAAATCCTGCTTTGCTCTTATTACAGTATGGATATATATATTTTTTTAAATGGCTGCTTTCCAATTTGAATATAATGCATTCAAATTGGAAAGCAGCCATTTAAAAAACATAAACAAAGGATGCACTTTGCTGGTGATGGCAAAGAACATACTTTTCAGTATGTAGCAAGACAGCACTACAGTAATGGGACATGCTAAAACAGTCACCATTGTCACTTTGACACATACTATTTTCTCATTACTATAATTTGTTATGCACTAATTGAAATCTTGCATACTATTTAGGACCGGGACGGACCCAGTGTTTTTCTTAAAAGTTAAATGTGATGTAATGAACCTTGATGCCTCTGTCATTAAATATGACTGTCTGCTCTGTCTTCAAGGTGCTGGTGGAGGTGAAGGTGACTGATTTGTCTGCTCCGTTAATGGTCACCGCAACCTGTTTGACCCCGTCCTGAGACAACACCCTCAAAAGGTCAAACTTCATTCGGTGAGATGGGTTCTTCAAGCGCAGTGTGGTGACAAACACATAGGCTGGAGGGAGGCCTTCTGGAAATATCTCACTGTGAAGTACACCAGTTTATCATGGTGAAGATCAGAGTGGCATGAATCAGCATAAAGGATTTCTCTTTTTTCTATCTATCTATCTATCTATCTATCTATCTATCTATCTATCTATCTATCTATCTATCTATCTATCTATCTATCTATCTGTCTGTCTGTCTGTCTGTCTGTCTGTCTGTCTGTCTGTCTGTCTGTCTGTCTGTCTACTTTTCTATCTACCGGTATCTATCTATCTATCTGTCTGTCTGTCTGTCTTTCTACCTGTCTATCTGTCTGTCTACTTACTTTTCTATCTATCTATCTATCTATCTATCTATCTATCTATCTATCTATCTATCTATCTATCTATCTATCTATCTATCTATCTATCTGTCACCATGAGTGACTGAAGAATCACCTGTCTGTCTGTCTGTCTATCTATCTATCTATCTATCTATCTATCTATCTGTCTGTCTGTCTGTCTATCTATCTATCTATCTGTCTACTTATCTGTCTATCTATTTATATGTCTGTCTATCTGTCTGTCTGTCTATCTATCTATCTATCTATCTGTCTGTCTACTTATCTATCTATCTATTTATCTGTCCGTCTGTCTATCTATCTATCTATCTATCTATCTATCTATCTATCTATCTATCTATCTATCTATCTATCTATCTATCTATCTATCTATCTATCTGTCTGTCTGTCTGTCACCATGAGTGACTGAAGAATCACCTGGTGTTGTGAGTGATGTCCAGACGAGGACTGAGCAGTGATGCTCTCTCTGATATCAAAGAACCCTGAACCTTTTGAGCCACCTTCTCTATTCTCATCATGCTCATTAGATCAAATCCCTTCTGATCGTTCACTGTCCCAGAGATCCGCTTCGGACACACCGACTCTGTGAAAGAGAGATGTTGTTGTTCAAGTTTATTTCGACCATTCTTTGAAACTTTGCCTAAATTCTATATAATGCCTCAACATAAGTTACTTAATTATGTTCTATTGGTTGTTCTTTTGTAATTAGCATATACATTCTCTTTAGTGTTTGCCCTTAGTAAACAAAAATCACAAATGAGATCTCTGTAATTTCTCAGTTGTTTCTCCAAGATAGTAATAAGACTGAAGTCAGTATACTATCCAAATTAATTTCATAGCTCTCTATTTTTTACTGTATGTAAACAAATATCTCAGCTATGTCAGTTCTGAATTCTCCCAAGATATTTAAAAAAAAATCAGTGACAAATTGTATCATTAAATGAATCATAACTAAGAACTCGTTGAAGTTTCCTGAGCTTGAAAGAGCATTAGTTAAGCAATACAAAGTTAAACAAATGATCATACAGTCACAGAACAACTGATGATGGGTGAAAATACATGACCATGTAGAGTTAAAAAGTCAACATGGGTAGCTCTAATGGGTTGTTGAGTCTTGTCAGAAGATGGGCATTTGTTTCAGCATTTAACAGAAGTTTTGGGCCAGTGTGACACCAAGTTTTCATTCTGTAGTGTACAAAATAGTACATTCCAAATTCAAGTATAACTCACCCTCACACAGTTTCTGCTCCATCAAGTCCCAAATGGATCCAATAGAGTTGTAGTCTTCCACATGTAGCACATAAGTAGATGATGGCTTGTTAGCCATGGACACTAACTCAGTGTTGGTGATCTCATTTCCCACACCAACTGCAAACAAAACAATATTCTGCATCCTGGCCTCCATGGCTGCATCCTCAACATCATCTTGTGAACGCCCATCCGTGAGAACCACAGCAATACGGTTCCTGGCAGACTGGAGGGTGTGGTTCGGCATCCCAAAGACATGGTCTGAGGCAAACTTGATGGCGCGGCCGGTCCGTGTGTTCCCTTTTAGATATGGAATGGAGGCGATGGCCTCAACCAGTTCTTGACTATTCTGGTGCTTTCCCAGGGGAATCTCTAGTCGAGGTGTGTCGCTGTATTGGACAACCGCCACCTGAGTGTGCCTGGTGCTCACGTCAAAGCCATTGGTTATGTTGATGAGCCAGCGCTTGGCTGTTTCAAAGTTGGGAACTCCTAAGCTTGAGGAGCCATCGATGATGTACGCCAGGTCATTTGGAGTTGTGCTACAACCTGCAAGACCAGGAAGACATTTGCACAAAGGGTCTACTTGTGCACCAAGTAGAGTTACGGTTCCTAATCAAATGTAGGGTAAATTCATGTAAATTGGGCCACTTTTTGACAGTCATTTACCTGAATTCAACCCACTGCGTCAAGTTGAGATCAACTGAATATATATTACTAAGTATTGGTTTTGTGGTTGAGGCATACTGAACTATTTTAAATAAAAGTACTCATGCAAAGCAATTACACTTTAATGCAATTTAAAATTGTTATAATATTCAGATAAGTTTAAACCACCTGACTAATGTTTTAGAGTCTAGGTTCCCACCACTTTATGACCAATGAAATTCCATGAATTTTCCATGGCCTTTCCAGTCATTTGGGATTGCTGGATATGGATTTTGAAAAATAATTTTGATTTAGACCAGTTTGCACTAAATTAATAATTCGGAATGATGTTTGACCTATTTATTGACTAAAAAGGTTCTCACAAATCAGAAATCACTATGTTTTGCTAGCAAGTTTTACTCTACATATGAACAAAATCTAGCTGATGAAATAATTTTAGACAGAGGAAAACTTGTATTAATTTCCATGACTTTTCCAGGCCTGGAAATTACAATTTTGAAAATCCATGTATTGTGGTAAAACTTGAAATTAAATAACAAACCAGCTTGAGTGTCTTTTTGTTGGAGTCCACTAACATGCAGCGAGAAAACACATACAATCAGTGAACTAATCATCCATGTCCTCATGGTATCACAGCAGAACATCAAACCAAGCCAAGCAGCAGGGGAAAAGTCCTGTTAGGAAGATGAAATTACCAAATATAAAGTTTATTATGATAAAATCAATCTAGCTGGTCAATTTGAGACTGCTAACATCTTAAACTGTATTTCATAATTTCTGCCAAGTATTGAAAATGGCTCATAAAAACACTGGTCCCAAAAATAATTTGAACACGTGAGCTACACTTAACAAATAGCCACATAGATAAAAAACGATCCTATCAAACCAAGTGTCATTTATGTTAATGAAAGTTAGCTCAAACAATAGATGTAATGCTAATGTGCTGAACTACACCTGTAGTTACTCTGCTAGTCACCTGTGTGAACTTGAAGGGAACGTGGCTTGATAAGTCTACTAAAAATCCCCTCGAGACCAGTTTGTTCAAAGTCATTGCAAAAAATGGCTTGGAAAGGTGAAGCTATCTCTGAGAAAAGCTCTAGCATGATTTTGTAACTTCATAATTTCAGTGAAATTGCACTTGCAAAACTTTCTGAGAAAATACTGATAAAGTTAACCTATCAGATGATAATACTATGATACTACAGTACTGTTTACCACATACTATGGAGCTTATATAGTTCTGTATAGTACAGCGATATACCATGGTACTTTTTGAAAATAATGTAATTAATAAAACATCTAATATTCCCATTAGCAAATAAAGCATGCAATAAGCCATTAACTCACCAACAATGTGACTCCTGGATCTCAACAATGTTAAACAGTCAGTCACCACCAACAACTTTACAAGATTAACAGCTTGTCACTAACATTAATTACAGTCCAGAGCTGTGACAACATGCGGAAGGCTAGATACAGCCAACGACAATTTTATATCTGCACCCGCAGTGACATAGAGCCTTCCTTGGGACTTCAGGCATCAGAGAGAGGGAGGAGTATGGGTTTAACCCACACAAATCCATCTTCAAAGAAAATCGAGCCAAATGGCTCCAAGCCTCCAATCCTGAGGCCGATTCCATAGGCCGCCACAAATAGCGTAGTCGAAAAAGTCTTTATTTGCTCTGCTGTCATGCATTGAGTTATTTGGAAGAGTCAATTGGCATTACATTAACATCATGTCTGTGCAATATCCTTTGTGTTACAGCGAAAGACTGTGTCTTGATTCTTCCAGTAGCACATAGTTTGTTTCCATCACTTTAGGCCAGATACTAAAACACAGATGTTGGTGTTTCAATTTAGTCCTAATACTGAGAAAATGTTCTTAGGGACCACCGTCATTCTCCAGACCAGTTTCTGCATAAAAGATGTTTAGAAAGAAAGTAACAGACAGGATGGAATTCAACCACATTAGTACTTGGGGAAGAAATATGTACCTGTGAGCTGTTTTGCTAAATTAACCTGTGTATATATTTATACACCACAGACTTGGATACAAATCCCCTATTCAAACAAATTGGTGTATTAGCACAGCTATTTTGGATCAACGGTTGGCTCCAGGGTACCCGAGGAGGTACGCTAGACAAAAATATTGGAGACATAAACTCAGCACAGTACAACAACTGACCTGAAGCATAACTGTTTAGTTTAATCATGTGTAGTGTTTTCAATGTGATGTAATGATGCCAAACTACAGTGCATATGCTGTGCAAGGGTCCTTGGGAATGTATAAAACAGAAGTGATGACATCTCAAGAGAGGAGAAAGCTCCTGTTTACTTCTCCAAAAATATTGGAAGAAAAGGTGGTGTCGGGGAGGGCGATGATGATATTTGATGAACGTTAACTACAAGTTCTTGATACATTTGTGAAAGAGGCTATACAACGTTGCCCTCTAGTGGAAACAAGGGCCTTTACATTTAGTACCACTTTGCCCAAGTAGGTATAGGTGGAAACTCCAAAAGAGGGCTGGGTAACTCCAGAAGGGGCAGGGTTAATGCAGAATGGGGTTGGGCCCAACTCCAAAATGGGGCAACACTTCCACACATGGATAGGGAAGGGTTTGGTTAGGGTCTCTGTTTATCTTTGCTGGCGGTTTAGAACACCCAACCCTTATTGGAGCTCAGACTGCAGCAAGGTCTTCATCCTCTTATGACCATACCCACTAAGATACTTAA
Organism: Xyrauchen texanus; assembly: GCF_025860055.1. Taxonomy (NCBI): domain Eukaryota; kingdom Metazoa; phylum Chordata; class Actinopteri; order Cypriniformes; family Catostomidae; genus Xyrauchen; species Xyrauchen texanus. Next base: position 43,516,305 of record NC_068284.1, read on the forward strand.
GGCCCAGATATACTTCCGGCAGAATCTTAAAACAAACAAAATCTGGTCAAAAAGACTGGGTTTTTAGTTTGTTTCAGTGGTTCGTAATAGCTTGCTGGGGCTTCTAAACACCTTACTGCCATTGGACCAACAGCTGATTTTGTTTACATTGTTCAGTGAGTCAAAATCAGTCAATGTGAACACACCAGGGCAGGGTTATTAGCAAGCTGTGTGTATGTCATGCGATTTTACTTTTGTTTTATTAGTCTACAAAAGGAATCAAATCTACTCAAATACTCTCAAGTGCTCATTCACTCTTTTGTTTTACAGTATATGCTGCTTGTATAAGCACATAACTGGTAATCAGAAGGTTGCCGGTTCGATCCCCAAGGCCACCACCATTGTGTCCTTGAGCAAGGCACTTAACTCCAGGTTGCTCTGGGGGATTGTCCCTGTAATAAATGCACTGTAAATCGCTTTGGATAAAAGCATCTGCCAAATGCATAAATGTGAATGTAACTATGCCTCTATCGTTCTTTTGTCTTTATTCTGCACATTAACACTTTTATACACTCATCTTTGCAGTAGTATCATAAATACAAAAACAGAGTGCAATCAGAACATATAATGGCCGTGTAATGTAAACAAGGAAAATGTAACATTTTGTTCTTCGATATAGTACTTTAAATCATCATTGGGTGGCTAAAACAGCTTTTCTTTCTGATGTAATGTGAATTGATAACGCATTTTAATGGCAGATTAGTTAAGGTTTTACTGAGCCTCCTCATATTTAAATATAGCTCTAAATGCCTCCCGTAGTGGTGTGGCTGGTGTTTGCCAAAAGTATTTCATTGCTCGGCTGTTTAGAACTTCTTTTTACCCCTGAACAAAGAATGTAGAACTTCTACGGAAGTATATCGGGGTTTTGAAGTCATTTACGCCATATGCATACCAATGCATCAAACTTATACCATGTTCAGTGTGATGGTTGAGCCTGTTTCTGAGAACACACCATGTTAATCCATGGATCATTCCTTGACACATCTTGTCGTAAATCATCCTCCACTGTATCCTCCACAACAACTTGTTTTTAATTTGAGTGTGGAAAAAGTGGCTTTGCACGGTGGTTTGGCTAGTCATTGTTAATGTTTGGTTTCACCTTGAGTCTTTACGACGGAAAAGTCAACCGGCTTATTTTATTAGTAAGAGTCTTTTTAGTTTCACAGGGTTAAAACTGTAATTTGTAAGCGCCACAAAACATGCACTTTGTGGACGTGGTTCGTTATTTAGCATGATTCACACGAATCCGTATTCTATGTACTGTTCGTCATATAGTACTTCCACAGTTTTGTCAAATGTTTTTTGCTTCACTTGAGTATAGTTTATGCCTAAAATGCTAGTAGGGTTTCGTTCGTGAACTAATCTGTGTTTAGGCATAAATCATTCTTTTTCACTTCCATTAGGCTTGTTTGTGATGCTAAATGCCTTGCTATGAAAGCAGACCACAGGTGGCTGTAGACAGTGAAATAAGTGCTTTCAAGTCAGCTGTCACTTCTCGTAGTGGATCAGACCTACATGTGCTTTGTTGCTGATGAAGTGGATGTAATTGAAATGCTGTGGCATTTAAATTAATTGAATAGGATGAACAAGTCACCCAATCTACCTGTTTTTTAATCCCTCCCTAAAGCAGTGTATCGGCCTGTTTCCAAGCTGCCATTTCTGTCAAAGTTATTAGAGAAGGTGGTGCTATCCCAATTACTTCCATTTTTAAAGTCAACAGACATTTTTGAACCTCTACAATCAGGTTTTACAGCTTATCATAGCACAGAATCAGCTTTGCTGAAAGTATTTAATGATTTACTGTCTACAGTTGACTCTGGGAAAAGTGCTGTATTAATTCTGTTAGACCTTATTGCTGCTTTTGATACGGTGGATCATAGCATTCTCCTTGCGAGGTTGGAACATTTGGTTGGTATAAACAGCACAGCACTACAGTGGTTTAAATCTTATCTTACAGATAGGGTTTTTTCTGTTACAATGGATAGGTTCTCTTCATCTGTAGCTCCTGTTCTCTGTGGGGTTCCTCAAGGATCCATTCTGGGGCCAATTCTTTTTCATTTGTATATGCTCTCTCTTGGAAATATTATTAGGAGACATAATATTTTGTTTCGTTTTTACGCTGATGATACACAACTTTATCTGCCATTGAAATCAGGTGATTCTGTTCAACATCTCTTGGAATGTATTGAAGACATAAAAAAGCGGTTATCAAGTAACTTTCTCCAGCTAAACAATGATAAGACTGAAATGATTATTTTTGGTTCTGCTGAATCTAGAAGCGCTCTTGCTAACAAGCTTGGCCAACACTTCCACCATGTTAATTCGCATGAGAGGAATCTTGGTGTCATTATAGATTCTGACTTGGGCTTAGTCCGACATATAAATTCAGTAGTGAAAAATAGTTTTCATCAGTTACGAATGAAAATATTATTTTATACACTTAGAAACATAATATCAGTGTTAAAAAAATCCAAAATTTTAGAAGAGCACAAAGCATCCCAGTTGTTTAAGCCAATGATGTCGCCATGACATTACAGCAAGTCGTTCAGTTTTCTAACACACATTCACCTGCTGGTGATTACCAGTGATCAGTTCTGTGCAGAATTTGCTAATCTCAAATGAGCCTATTGTTTCAGTCGTGAACGACAGTGTTGGTTAACAAATCAGTTGAATCAATGATTCAGAGACTCATTCATTATACCCTACACATACTGTATGTTTCACCACCTACTGGTGTAATCTGCAGAAATTGTTACTGAAAGCATCAGTGAATAAATCTGGATGAATGGTGAACAGATTCAAAAGACTCGAGTCAGTGGGATGAATCAAAATCCATGTAAACTCCCTACAGGAAGAAAACTGCACTGGGGTTTTCTCTAGGGATGGGCGGATCCCAGATTTGTAGTACTTGAGACTGGATTCAAGTATTTTCATGGTCTTGGTCTTGTCATGGACTCATGAGCAATTTGACTTGGCCTTGACTCGAACTTGAACATGTGTGTACTCGGACATAACCCCAGAGTCCAGTCGAGTCCCTTTTCACAAAATATACAGTGAAAAGCTTCGACTTATCTGACAAACATTTTTTGACTGACAATATCAGAGATTTTGATCGTTGTCCCGCATTTCAATCTGCTGAGTAGAATCAGATCTAGGGATGCCCAGTTCACAAATAAAGTCAGTTCTTTTCAGCAATTTGTCCAAATTGGACAAGTTAGCAAAAAGTTCTGAATCGATTGGCTATTCAGTCCGATGCGTTCGTTAGATAAAGTGGACATTTACCTACAGTTCACAAAATCATTTTGTGAAATTTATTCTCAAAGAGAGGTAGCTTTGAGAAACTTCCATTACTCCCACCCAGGGCTGGACTGGGAAGATAAATCGTCTCAGGATTTTACATGGCAACTGGCCCAAAACTCGCTGTCCTTTTCTGCATATTGCGGCGCCGTTTTGTTGTCCGTTATGCATAACGTGGCGGCTCATTTTAGCTTATCACGGCCCATTCGGCACATTTCACGACCAACCCACCAGTAATCCCCTGATCGGCCCCAAAGTGCGTCGGCCCACCGGGAAAATGCCCGGTATGCCAGATTACTAGTTCAGCCCTGCGCCCACCCATGCAGATTTTCAGTTGTTTTTCTATTTAAATATGCTAAACAGTTGTCTTTGCCCATTGCTTTACATATCACTGTGCTTTTGACATCTCGTGCAGGAGCGCCACCATTTTTTAAAAGCTTTTTTGTCAAGTTAAAAAGACACCTGTGTTAGACTCTTTTACATGATAGCACACATACAACACCCAGATGTCTATTTAATGTGTGTTTACATGAAAAATAGTAGTGCAATTGAGGAAATTGTTAACAAATTGAATGTACACTTTCTGCGTAAACATTGTCATATTTAATACATTATTATTTGGTTTTTAGGCCCATTCTAGTTATTGTACAGTTATATTGTATTTTGTAAAGCAGAAATGTTAAATGTTAAAATTATAACTGAGGTTTATTTGATATATGCACCTATAACTTCTCAACCAGGGGGCCGGAACCGACTAGGGGGCCTCAGCACACTTCCAATGGGGCCTCAAGATGACTTACAATTAATTTAAAATAAGAAATATTAAAATAAATTAAATAATCCAACTTAATAAAAATGCTAAAAATACTTTAAGATGTATGCCCACAAATTATTAAAAAGACTCTTTCTAAAAAAACTATAATAACAAAAATTATCTATGATTAATTATTTTAATCAGACACATCTAGTTTCGGGCGAGGGGGCCTTCAAATATTGCCTTCAAATAAAAAAGGATGAGAACCTCTGCTTTAAACTATTTAATACATTAGTAAAAAACTCTTGTCTTAGAATAAGGCTTTAATAGTCTCTGTCTCGACTCGGACTTTGCCCTCCCTGGTCTCAGTCTTCACTGGGACATTGTATTGATAAAACAATATAGATTCTAATGTTTTTTGCTTTTTAATCTAGGGATATTATTTTTTGGTTACCATGAACATGAACAATAATCATGAGCTTCAAAGTGAAGTAAACTTGTGCAGGATAGGAACTGGTTCATCTTAACGTGCATAAATGCCAAAAGACACAAGCAGACAAGGAAGGAGCAGTTGAGAGAAAAACAGAGAAAACTGCTTCTGGAGTAGTCACAATAAAATAACAACATATCTAAAGGTGACATTTATTATAATGAGTTTGTGTGATGTTTATTACAAGTTTATTTAAATGAAAAGTTATTAGAACTTTGATCATGTTCTGTAAATGTTGTAATACATAAAAAATGAAACTAAAATTAACCATGGTTTTACTAGAGTAATATTGTAGTACTTACAATGGTTAATTTTGTGGTAACTATGGTTTATCTAAATACCGTGGTTAAACTATGGTTACTGTAGTATAACCATGGTTCATTTTTGTAAGGGTAAACAAAGCAGAAGGGTAATAATTTACTGTTTAGCCTCATAAATGTATAAAAAAATTAAATTGAATTATGACTAAAGTAATATTATAATTGACCCATTTTATCCCAAGAAATAGCAAATAATAATAATAATAATGATAATAATAATATAAGTATCGGTGTTGGTATCAATACTGACGATATTGGACTTTATATTATTGGTATTGGATCGAAATTAAAATAAGTGGTATCGCCCATCCCTAGTTTCCTCATGAACCGTAAGTGGTTTATTATCAAAGTCCCTTTCAAGGTAAGTCAGTCCACTCGGTAGCCATCTTTAGAACTCTCTTGGCCAGGCAGCTATTTTTCTAAAGATACAAGCAGCATAAAAGTACAACTCCAAAATGGTTGGTCAAGATTCAGATCAAAGAACATACAGTTCATGTTGGGCTGGGCGTTTTAAAAAAATGTTCTAATTAATTTGAATTTGCGTTTTGACACGATTTTTTGATTTGATTTTTTTAAATCATGAAATCGCACTATTGTTAGATACATTGTAAATCCGCCAAAGGCTGAAGAAGGAAGAGAAAAAGAATGAGTAGGGCTTGTCTTAATGCCGCTCCCATGTGATCAGCTCCACGTGTGGCATGCTCCTAAATTAATGTGACAGGCTAATAACATGGAGACTGATATAAAAGCCAATGGTAATATTCCCAGTAGGATTGTATACAGTGTGATTGTAGCTCAGCTTCATCCATCATCAGGTATACACTGGATTAAGACCATAACTGGCCTTTTCTTTTTACCCATATAAAAGCATTCATCCACCGCTGCTTTTGGCATGATGATTCAGATAGATCGCTAATTATTGCTTTATTCTGTGATGTATTTCAAGTGTGCTGCATCTAGTCTACATTTGACAAGCGATCATTTTGACAAACTTTGCGAGTTGAATGGTAATGCTAAATTATTTCATATTGTACATCTACATGACCCTTTTCAATCTGCAGGGGTTTATGAATATACACACAAATGGTTTTACATACAATAAGTACTATAGATAAACTTGATCATATTGATTTCTAGATAACGTTCTAGATAGACTTGGTTTAGATCAAATTAATACCTACACTAAGAAATATATAGCAGTTTTCTTATTCTATTATTTCTGAACATCTGGGGATATTAGATTTGAATTTATTTTACATTTACATTCTGTTGAAAACTTCCCCATGTGGTGCATTTGAACCTTTTTCTTGCACACCTTTATTTCCTAATGAATCGAATCATGAATTGTCCATACATTTTATAAACATTTAGATTTTAATTATTTGCCATATCGCCCAGCCCAAGTTCATGTATATAAAAGGTGATTGGCTCTTTTAGCTGTAAGGCGGGACTTCTTGTTCTACATCCACCATATTGAGTGTTCCAATTTCTCCTATTAATTTTAATACAAGTGGTCCTTCTTGGACTGAACAGTCTTTGGTCATTATGGAACTGCTGTAGATTTTTATTGAATTTGGGAATGAAATGGCAAGGCTATTAGGCTATGCAAAATAAGTTATTACATGTATTATTTTTAATATTTACTGGAATGTTAGAACATTAATGAAATATCAGAAGGTACTTCAAGTAAATAATCTTAGTAGTTCAGCTAACAAAAAAAAAAAAAATAGATTTGGGACCATGATGCTGCTGAGTATGTAAAACAAATACAACTATTTATTCTCTGTGTCCTAAAGAATAGCCCATGAGAGAATGATTCGCGAAGCAATTCTGACCGTTTTGCGAACCGGTCCAAGGGTGTGTCCCAAACCGTGCATTACATTCAACTCGAAAAGTCAGACTTTCCAACTTCCTACTCGGAAAAGTGCAATGGAATGCCACTTGAAGTTGGACTTCCTACTTGGAAACTCGTGCAGAAATCTTTAACTCCGATTTCACCAATATGTAGGTGCATGACGTCACACAAAAATGTTGGCACCCGGTGAGATGTACACAGTTAGTGATTAACATTCACTTTTATTAAATAATATCAATCAATGAGTTAAAGTTCCTTCATTACACAACATTAAAGCTTGTTTAACAAATGTTTGCAGAAACAGGTGCACAAAACATGATAAATTGTACACTCTTTTGATTATCGTAAACCTGTAGCAAAAATGCTAGCATTGCAGCTTTGTTTATCATTTGGGTTGCTATGAGAAGTCTCTTATCTAATCTAATCAACAGAAGCATTGCAGTTTTGTTTCCTAACACATCATCTTCCGAGCATCTGCAAATGCCGGTCGGAGGTCGGAGATATCAAGTAGGAAGTAGTAAAAAAAAAAACTAAAAATTAAAAGTAATATTTCAGGTTTAATACAATTTAATATATTTGGAATAATATTGATTACCACACAAATGTATTTTGACCTGGCCCTCATTAACCCAATTTGGGTTACAGTGAGGCACTTACAATGGAAGTAAATGGGACCAATCCTTAAACATTAAAATACGCACTTTTTCACAAGTCTAGCCAAAAGACATGTGTGTTAACATGATTCTAGTGTGATAAAATCACTTACTAACCTTTTCTGTGTTAAGTTATAGCCAGTTTTACAACTTTGTTGCCATGACGATGTAATGTCAACAAACCCTAAATGAACATTAAAAAAAAAAAACATTAAAACATTAAAAACAACGATTTTAAGAATGTTAAAGCTCATAAAATACAGAAGTTTTAACAGAAGAATTAATGTTGGTGCTTTTATAAAATTATAAGCGTTACATTTCTGCCTTTAAACCCTTCCGGAAATTGGCCCCATTCACTTCCATTGTAAATTCCTCCGATTGTTGCTTTTTTTAAAGAAAAGGAGGGACAAGTCCAAATTACACTTTTAAAATGTATACACCATATGGCTAAGTGTACTGTATAGTGTATACTTTGAGTGCACAGTGGATAGTGCGTCATCAGGCGCACAGCTCAACTCGTTGAAAAGAACCGACTCAACAGTTTGATTCATTTGGGAATCGATTGTTCTGATTCTAAATAGCATACAGTGTAAATTAAGGGGACACACATCATGAATGTCTGCTAAAATATTGTGAGGGAAAATGTTTCAGTTAGTATCCTAATTCTTGAAAAATTGTTATTTATTTAATTTATATTTTTGTATTTGTTTAATTTTGTCCGTTGAATACTGTTTTTTTAGAGCGCCATGGTTGAATCCATAAAAATAAAGATAGGGGGCTGCCAAACGATAGAGTAGTTAGGACCCTGCGGCTAAAAGGACGAATGGGAGGAGTCACGGATGATTGACAGAATATTCTGGAGGCACGGCAGGCGAATAATCTGGCAAATTGACCACAGTCACACCGTCAGACTACCGAAAGCAAAATTGAACGAAATTCACCACCAAACCTGGAATTTTATCGCGTTTTGATGCCTAAATATTGGTCAGAAAATACCATCAATGGACTTCCATCACTAATGTTCGTGTTTGAGGGCTGATAATGATGAAGATGAAGCTGCGAGCGGCGGGAGGCGAAAATCACCGATGCGATTTGAATTCTGTTAACGGAACCGATCGGCCGGGACATCGAGAGAGCAGTACCGGAGCGGCTCCGCTCGACAAGGAGGCGGTGTTCGAGTGGTTCGGCTTACAGCTGAGCCCGGCCGGACGCGTAGAGCTGCTCTGCGGGCTGCTGCATATGTGTCAGCCGTTGGAGCTACGTTTCCTCGGCGCCTGTCTGGAGGATCTGGCCCGGAGAGATTTCTCCGTCCTGCGAGACTTCGAGACCCGGGCCAACAGCCCCGCTGATCTGGTGGGGCTAGTGGATGTGAGCGACCCGGTGGTGCTGTCCAAACTGCTCGTTTATTTGTCTCTTCTCGGATCCAAAAGTAGGGATTGCGCCGGAATACTATTCATGACGTTGAGCCGAATGGAGGCGGGTCTGTGCGGGGCTCTACCGGAGCCGGAGACGGTCGAACAGCTGCGGTTGCTCTTCACGATGGGCTCGTTACACCCGGCGTTCAGCTTCCATCAACGCGAGGAGCTGCGAGCGCAGCTGGAAAGACTCCAAGGATGGGTGTGTGTTATTAAATATGGAGTAATATTCCGTGATTAATACAAGATAAAGCCAGTCAACAGCATTTGTGGCATAAATATGATTACCACAAAATGTAATGTCGACTCCATCCTCCTTCTAAAAAAAATAAAAATGTATAAATTAAGCAAAAAGTGTTACAGTGAGGCACTTGCAACGGAAGTGAATGGGGCAAAAGTTTTGCTTTTTTAAAAAATGTTTATAAAGAAAAGGAGGGACGAGTCGAAATTACTATTATTGTGTGTGTGATAATAAACAATATACCACAAATGCTTTTGATTGAGCTTAAATAAATAGTTCACCCAAAACTGAAAAGTTCTCATCATTTACTCACCCTCATGCCATCCCAGATGTGTATGACTTTCTTTCTTCTGCTGAACACAAACGAAGAATTTAAGAAGACTGTTTCAGCTCTGTTGGTCCATACAATGCAAGTCAACAGGGCCCAAAATTTTGAAGCCCAAAAAAGCACATAAAGACAGCATGAAAGTAATCCATACGACTCCAGTGGTTAAATCCATGTCTTCAGAAACGATATGATAGGTGTGGTATACACACACACACACACATCACACACACATACATATATATATATATATATTATAAATGTCCACTTTAAAACAGCACTCTTAAGCGCTCTTGTCTAAGACTGAGTTTTTTGTTGATTTGCATTCATTGTGCATTTTGCCACAAAGTGCCAGTGAGGAGAATTTATAGTAAATAATGAATCTGTTATATTGAATCTTAATCTTGAATAGTGATCTGTTTCTCACCCACACCTATCATATCACTTCTGAAGACATGGATTTAACCACTGGAGTCGTGCTGATTACTTTTATGATAATATGTTTTATGTGCTTTTTGAGCTTCAAAGTTTTGGACCCTGTTGACTTGCATTGTATGGACCTACAGAGCTGAGATATTCTAAAAATCTTTGTGTTCTGAAGAAAGAAAATCATACACATCTGGGATGGCGTAAATTATGAGAGAATTTCCATTGTTGGGTGAACTATTCCTTTAACTTTTATTGAACCTAAAAATATTCTTCTATGCAGTGATTTATGTATAGACTCAAGTCCAAAAAATACTACAGTATTACCATGTTTATTTGGTTATTGTACCATGGTAATATTATGCAAACATTGTGAAATTGTAATATGATGATATTTTAGTTCCATAGAATTTATATGGAATCACCATACGATATCAGAACTGTACCATGATACTGTCACAGTATTTATTTCTGGAAGAGTAATCATCTTAACCCACAAGACACATGACCAGTTACATTTACCCAACATATAGTAGAGATTCATGTTTTATAGGTGTCAGAGGGAAATTGTTTAATCCTCAAGTCAAAATGGAATGTTGACTGATTACTTTTGGAATTTCTATCATTATTTGGAAGCAATCCAAATTGGATCAAATAAGAATTCTCTAAGAATCATTTAAGATCCTGCTGGATAAACTTATATTCCTAGTTTTTTTTAATACTTTTTGATTCTTAGATAGTTTTGGGTATTGTGTAATCGTTATCAGTACTCTAGTTGGATTGAATTGGAATAATGTCTTCCTGTATAATGTTAAAGAAAATCACAGCGAGATCTAGAATTCCAATAGGAACAGCCTACAAAGGATTGTCACACACATGCAGGACAATGGCTGGAACTGACAGGTACAATTTGAGCAAATACTGTTAAAATGAAAGTGTAATCAATTATATTCCCCAACCAGACATTTACTAATGGCTCTTAAAATTTCCACTATAAAGGAAAGTTCAGTTCACAGTTCATCTGTGTATGCCAGCTTATAGTTTAAGTCACTTACAGTATTGTTCAAAAATGTTAGGCTCTTGTGAAAGATGTTGCATAGTGAGGATGTCTTTAAAAATAATGTCATAAATAGTTTTCATTTATCATTTAATGTCATACAAAGTCCAGTAAACATAAAAAAAAAATCAATATTTGGTGTGACCACCTTTGCTTTTAAAACAGCACCAATTCTCCTAGGTACACCTGGACACAGTTTTTCTTGGTTGTTGGCAGATAGGATGTTCCAAGCTTCTTGGAGAATTCACCACAGTTCTTCTATCTATTTAGGCTGTCTCTTTATGTAATCTCAGACAGATACGTTGTTTAGTGGGGGGGCCATGACATCTGTTGCAGGGCTCCCTGTTCTTCTATTCTAATCTTTTCTATTCGCAAAAGTAATGTTTGGAAGTCTAAAATCTCCTAAAAGCTGAAAATATAAATAACCATCTTAAGATAAATGCTTTTGTGAAACATCTTATGTGCCTAAGACTTTTGCACAGTACTGTATGTCCAATGCTATCCTCCCTGATCTCTTTTGATCTCCAGGTGAATGATTGTATTGTGGGCTTTGTATTTTGTAATGAGGCCATGTGGGATATTGGGCGCATGATGAGATGTCCACACTCATTAGACTGAATCAGGTCTCCTAAATGGCACTCTGTTTCTGTTTATGAAGGCCTGTTGTTTGTCAAGCTGAGAGTGATATTAAGCAAGAGGAAGAGAGCATTAACTCATTCAAATCGCTTTGATTTGGGTTGATTAAAAGTGTCACGCAGAACAAGCCCTCTGATGTAATATTTCTAGCACTTCACTGATTTACTAATAGAATGTTTTGGATTTGTAAGGATTAGATGAACATGTACAGTATTCATACATTTATATGATGTCCTAACAGGTGCAACACAACAAAGCGACAAGAAATATGGCAACTGAAATTTATTAATTTTAAACGAGAGCTGACGTATTGAGGTGACACGATTGACCTTTGCTTCCTGTCTATTCAAAAGCAATTTATTCTCATTGTAATCCACGATCCTGTCTACACTGAATGTGACCATCGCAATGCGTCATGCCGACAGCATACGCTACAGCTTTCAGCTGATTGTACGAGCACGTCATCGGTTTTTAGAAAGTTTTGTTATACGCATCCATTGTAGAGAGCCTCATGCTGTTGTGGCATGATATGACATCGGTCGCGTACATTTTTACACTGATTATTTTTAATAAGCTGTGCGTTAAACTGTTTTCCTTTATCGGTAGGGCTGGGTATTGATACAGATTTTCCGATTAAATTCCGATTAAGCTTTCGATTTCAATCCGATATTGATTCATATGGGTACATTTGTTACATTGTCCATTTTCCTTACATATCAAATAAATCCTCTCTCAGCTAATGCACTTAATTATAAAGGAACCTTCTAGGCAACTCTTCTAGTTACAATCACTAAAGTTACATTTTACAAATTATATTTGATCATTAGTCTTCATCAAATTGGTCAAATTTTAGCTCTTGAAAAAATTCACATTCAGTCCATTCCATCAATTAATGTCTTGAAACTGCATATATTATGTTGCATAATATATTTTTGTTACACTTTTACTGTGCAACATTTGTACTATTTACAAGTATTTTACATTGATATGTAGAACACATGCTTAATTGGTTCTGTCTCTTTAAGACCAGTGACATCAGCCAGTAAGCTCGTATAACAAGAGAAGACGCATATGGTTTCTTTAGTACATCATGTGTGATTAGAATTAAATGTTTTTATTTATTCCTCAGCTGACTGTAAAAAACATAAAGGGTATTAAAAGAGACATGACATAAGGATCCATGGATCTTGTCTTTGGATACACAAAACGCGTAAATACAAACTTGTACTCTCAACACACAGTGAATGGGCCTCTGTGATAATAACATCTTATACACTTTACTGCTCAATCATGGTTGAGTTAAATCTGAACATTTACCAGCCAGTGGCTAATCATAGACATTTTTAGTCATGCAGGATGAGATTTAGTTGCACATGTGTTGCCACATGAGGTTGCCACAGAGTGAAAGATACAGTATATCTTGAGATTTAAAATTCGATATCGAGATTGCATCACGATCTTCGTTTGAACATCGGAAATTCTATGTTTTTTAACCAGCCTTTTTAATAAGGTCAGAAATTGTTTAAGCATTACCCTTGGTGTTGACCGGTTTGTATTTTTGCCACTCTTCCAGTTTCATGCTGTGTATAAATGCATTTACCAGTGTTTTAACCTGCTTATCCACTGTGCGAAAATGTTGTAGAGAATAATCAAATTATTTCATGTCTCATTAAATGTGCTTTTCTTGACCTTTTGGATTTTTTGAATGAGCTGATTTTTGGTAGTTATCAGCGTTTTTGTTTGAATGTAAACATGATCATAGTATTTGCATCACCTACCACCAATAGCTGCACACAGTGAATCTCACGTGATCTACATCCACACAGTTGCTTACTGAAGTTGAGTACTAAATCACTGTTAAGGCTAGGATTACCTAGTTTTTCCACATGCCGTTCCGTCTCGCTAATTATCTAGCGCTCAGAACTTTCAAAGTATACTCTTAGCACCGCAAACCCATACGAACGCTTTAGACACATACACACCACAACTGCTTTGTGATACTAGCAAACACCAGTCGCATGTGCAGTTGTAACAGAACGAGGAATAACAAAGTATCAACAGTTTTCCTGACCAACCACTGGGTGGTGCCATGTTGATTCTGATTGCCGCTGGACTGTTTTGTGGTTTCAACTCCATAACAAGCAATGTAAAAGCTACTGAAACGAGCAATCCATACCAAAAACAACCACCATTTTAAGGAGTAAATATAATTTTTTTTGGTTCAACTTGTGGAGTTTTAGGTTGTAAAAAAAGTTGTTAATGATATCATTGCAATTAAACTTAGGCCATTGCTTCATGTCATCTACTCACTCCTGAGACACTGTCAAAAGACATTCATCATGACTCTGTAAAGCTATTTTACATGCTAAACATAAATTTAAAACACTGGAGACTGGAAAATGAAAACAGGCTTCCGTCGTGAATCTGTTACGTGAGCCAATAAGTTTTGATTATCCCTGCCATAATATAATCACACTGGTCAAAAAGTGATCCACATCACTGTATATTAAACATTAAATATGTTTAGATTTAGCTGTGATTTTGTCTGCCATTTCACACAGCATTTTTGCAGTCAGTGTTTACAGAAATATCACTTAATACATGAAAACATTCTCATCATGCCAGGTTGGAAGAAGATGTTATGTGAATAAATGTATGTCAAATGTCTCAAAATTGTCCTTATCTGATAAATGTTCGAAATTGATGGTTTTATTAACCTGTTTAGTTACTTTATTTTCTTTGGCTGTTCCAGAGCCAGTTTTCCAGAGCGGGGTTTCTGTGTCCTCACCAGGAAAATGACGTAGACTGGACTCTATGCAGCAATCCTAATTCGCACCTCAGCAGCACATCACGTAGGGAAGGTATGTCATTGCTACATATTGAAACCCTTTGAGCCAAATCCACCATTGCAGCATTGTAATGATGAAGTCTTTTGATGTTGTAGTGGTTCATATTGAGAAGATCATTCTGAAGGATGTATCTGTGGGAGGAGATGGCAGGCAATATAGTTTTGAGGTAAGTTCAAAAACCCTTTGGAGACAGTTTCAACACATATATTTAATCTAACAGAAGCTGAGAAGATTTTCTAGTTGTGGAACATGATTTGGATGATGCGTGACACGTTAGTAAGGGATAAGGCTGTCAAAATAAAATTCAAATATAAGTTTAATTTAAGATAAAAATTCACATTCGAATGCTAAAATGAGCAGTAACATTTTGGATGTGTGCCAAGTAGGGTTGTCACGATAACAAAATTTCAGTAGTCGGTACCGATACCAGTGAAATTTCACGGTTCTCGATAAGGATGCTCTGATCGATCAGCCACCGATCGGTATCGGACAATATTCACATTCTATGACTTGATTGTTAATTTGGCTGATCGCATAAACAGATCATCACTCATTTCGCAAAATACACGCGGCTCCTTTCAGACTTCAACAGCACTGTCATGGCATCACAGGGGGTGGGGAATACTGGCATAGTGGTGTAAGACAACAAACTTGATTCAGCAGTTAAGAATGATGCAGTAGGAGATATATGGCGAATATTAAATGTTTTTGTACTGTACGGTTAATGTGGCGTTTCACACGCGACAAGGCAAAGGGAAAACAGCGCGAGCTGTGAAGCGGTCCTCATCATTCATGGCATATTACATTTTACTGTACAGCTATAGTATACGTATAATATATTGTATATAATGTATAATATATTTCTATCACAATTTATTTTCTTTTTTTCCTCCCAATTTGGCATGCCCAATTCCCAATGTGCTTTTAAGTCCTCGTGGTCGCGTAGTGATTCGCCTTGATCAGGGTGGCGGAGGACGAATCCCAGCTGCTTTTGCATCTGAGACTGTCAACCCACACATCTTATTATGTGGCTTGTTGAGCACGTCGCCGTGGAGGCTTCACGGCATCCATGCTCAACTCACCACGTGCCCCACCAAGAACGAGCCACATTATAGCAACCACGAGGAGGTAACCACATGTGACTCTACCCTCCCTAGCAACTAACATGCACATGCATGTTAGCTCTGTGTGTTTTTACGCATTATGTTTATGGCATACTTGAATGCAGTTACTTTGTTTGCACTTTGCACTTTGAAACCTAAACGGGTCACAGAAATAAATGTGACCCGTTTAGGTTTACATTTACTCTCAAACGTCTCAAAACGTAGTGAGCTAGCTAGACACATAACAGGCACATTACGATGCCAAAAATCGCTCCCTAGCAACCCTCTACCCTTGCTTAGCAGACCTGGCTGGAGTCACTCCGCACACCCTGGGATTCTAACTAGCGAACTCCAGGGGTGGTAGCCAGCGTCATTACCACTGAGCTACCCAGTCCCCTTTATCACAGTTTCTTTAATTTCAGGCATCTAGCCTTATTTTGAATCAAGCTTTTATTTGGATGTGTATTTTTGACATAAGTTTTACACCTCCATATAAGCCGTTCGCCAATGCCTCAGTATGATTATTTAAGTGCAAATTCTGTGATTTGGTAATACAAATATATGTGTATATGTGTGCAGCATGCTTCACTGTTATTATTATTATTATTATTATTATTACTACTTACAGTACATATGCAAAACAGTTCCTTTCATTACTTGTAAAACTTTAGTGAACAGTACTTTTTGTTCTACAAAGAGTAAAATGATCCATCAGGGATTGGGTGGGACAAAAATATCAGCCCAGCAGAGGGCAATAGTGACACCAGAATAGAAATATGAATAATTCTTAAAAATTATCTTAGATGCATATGCTTGTACAATGTCACTGATTACATACATTTAAGTATTTTTAATTAATATTGTGGGTTTTAAAATAGTATTGTTGCTGATTTACATTTTTCTAAACTATTCTTTTAAATAATGTGTAAGCTGTGTAAACTGCACACTTTTTACTTCTGAGACATCAGTGTAACATCAATGAAAGCTGCACAATTGATTACATTGAAACTTAAAGCACGGTATGATGAAGCACTAGTTGAATTAAAGTGATGGCGCTCTCTTTCTCCTTGCGATCAGTTTGATTGACGCGGATGCGTGTGCTAGCTTGCTCAGTGAAGTTTAATGGAGACTCGCAGGTGGTAAAAACTCAAATTTTGTGAAACACATTGTAATACGTGCCTGATTTTGAATTCATAACATGCATACATTATAAAACAGTAAATAGCTGTCAAATGTAAGTCATGTTCTGGAGAGAAACAACTCTTAAGCGCAATCACTCTGTCAACACACCTGATGCAGCAACCGATCCACGTTAAACTGAATGCTTATTATGATCTTTTTGAACAGTTTATAAAGTGCTCTCGTGCGCTGCACATTTTGGGTTGTGTAAAATTCACATGAGTACAATCCCACAATATTTATATCATGATCAATGGAAACATGTAAATGCTTCACGCTGCAACCTCTGGCACGCGGAATCAGCGTTTCCATGGGAACCCTGACTGTTTCCATGGGAACGCTGATCATGACAACTTTCAGCTGCAAGCGACACCTGCCCCTTGTTTGTTTCCTGCTTATTTAAATCCCCTCGTGTCATGTCCGACACTGGATCGTTCAATGTTGTTGAATGTTTATTGTAGTTGAATTTGACTGAACGTTGTAGAGATTGTTGTTTGGTGTACAGTAACTAAACACACTCTGCCTAGTTGGTCCTTTCTTGTGTATCTGTTGGCTGCCCACTTGTCGGGTGTGTGGTTGCCTTCCAATTTGCTGTGTGTCAGCTGGTCATCCACAGAGGACACCTCGTCTCTGCAAATCGTAAACACGCCTTGACCAAAACAAACCGAGAATGATGATGCCACTGGCTTCGTTAGACAATATCTCAAGGTGACAGGACCGTGACATCACCGGAGAGCGCCACGCGGTAACTGGCGCACGGTGGTCACTAGCAACTGGATCCATGTGCTTACACAAAGAAGGTACACAAAATATGACACAGGACGATAATGCCATGGTCCCGTCAGACAGAAACCCAACCTGACAAGGTGACACTTACAGTGAATGGGGCAATCCATAAACGATAAAATGCTCACAAATGTAAAGCCACAAAATGTAGACAATATGCGTGTTAACATGATTTGTGCGATTAAAATCCCTTACTAACCTTTTCTGTGTAAAGATATCCAATTTTACATCTTCATTGCCGTGACAATGTAACACTGTAAACACTAAAAAGACTGTAAAAACTTTGACAGCTAAACTTCACATTTCTGCTTTTAAAACCTCAAAAAATTGGCCACGTTTCTTCACTGGAATGTGATAACTTGCTCCGCCTCTGAAAATATTTACTTTTTAGCTGACATCACGAAGCCCTCTTGTTTTTCAACCCCTTCCCTCCACCATCTGTAATTTAGAGACCACATTTATTGGGCCAATCAATATCTGTTTAAATTTTTTTGTAGTGTATCATGTGCAATCTGAATCAATTTAAAGTTCGTCAACATCTCTTAGTAGAAGCTGTTACTTTAGATTTGCCTGCTGAATTATTCATGGAGTTCAGAAGACTTAAAATGATCTCAGCCCCTGTGGCCCCAGACTAGTTGAGAAGGTAAGGCTATGCTGTGTACATGAGATTTCTTTCTCCCTGGGACAAGTAATGAAACATGCAAAGCCTGAGCTGTAAACATCCGGTTGTTGATACACACTTGACAGCCTCACCAAAGAGGCTTTAGCTTGGCTCACAGCAAGAGTATGGATCACCGCCAAAACTGTCGGATAGAAAGAGACCGGGCTGACAGAGTGATTTTCTTTTCCTTTGCCTAATGCATCACGTCATTTTGAGGGGTGGGAAGTGCCCTGGGATCCTACAATACAATATTATCACAATGCCTGGGTCATGGCATGACAAATATCCTTTTAACTGCATTACAGTAAACTAAGCAAAATTAGTTTTTCACTGAAGAAATTCAAAAACATTTCTCACAATGTTTCGAGAAAATTGCATGTTTTATTTCAAATATGTTTAACAACTGTCCTACTTCCTCTGTATTGTCTCTTTGTGACTGGTGTCATTGATGTAAATGTGGCCAATCATCCACAGCTTTGACAATATTTTGCATTTTTACTTTGAATAAATGATCATTTGGACTGGGAAGGACGTTTTAAAGTCAACATGAAATGCTGTTTTGCAACCCATTTTACTTTCATAATATGGCGTATGTTAAACTGGATATTCAATAATAATAATAAACAATTTAGGGCGGGATTTTTAGCATATGATTGGCTTATGAAAATGGTCTCTACACGACAGGTGGTTGAAAGAGTGTTTGGTGACATCAGCTGACAAGGATAGTCATTTCAGAGGCAGAAAAAGCTATTATATTTCAATAAAAGATCACAGAGTCAAATGGAAAGTTAGGTCACGTCAACACTAATATGTTTTGGTTTGAAAACGTATCCGTTTCTCTATGTTTTGGCCTTTCGTCTAAACCAATTCTGCGAAAACTGAGCTTTTTGAAAACGGTCTCCCAAGTGGATAAATTTGAACATGCCATCTTCGCGTTGTAGTGTGGACAGGCAAAACGGAGATGTCTGAAAACAATGATGCATTTGTTGTCATGTTATGCAGTAATGTGATTTATTCAACCAAATACAATCAAGATGGCGGCCCATGTTGTAGCGCCGTTGCTGTGCCTGTTATTCATTTCTCTGACGTGCACAGAACAGGGTCAGCAGGGCCGCAAGTGTGCCCCTATGGTCGTTCAGAAAATGGGGAGACATTTTTATAATTAAATGAATATAGTTAAATAAAACTAAATTAAAATCTCATCATAATCTCACAATAACAGTAATAATGCGTGATGAGATTTTTTTGTAAATTGTGGGATTATTAAAGAAAATGAAGTGAAGGTGCCTTAAGAGTGCGTGCTACAGCCGATCGGGGCTGATTCCAATCGAAAGTGATCCTCCCTATGCCCTAAACACACACTGAACTGTAAGAGCCCTTGAAGTGGGTACTCTGAAGGAAACATGGCATTAGTGTATGAATGTACCCTTCGCTAACAGTCTTGTGGAAGGGCCCTATAAGAAATGGGTATATATTAAAGGTGACTAATCCTAACAATTAAACCTAACATTTTTTTTTGTGTTCCAAGAGAGAATATAAGGACTGCAGATTAGAAACAACATGAAGGTGAATAAATTATGACTGAATTTACATTTTTTTGGCAGACTTTCCCTTTTAAAGTCTTCTTGATGTAGTCTGTGAGTCGCATCCAAATCAGATATCCCCATATGTCAGTGGCAGATGAATTCGCCATCCTTTTCTAGACTTACTCTGAGCACCTGTGTCTCGCCAAGCCTGCTGGATGTTACCCTAAGATTAAGATATCAGTATTCACTGGAGAAGCAGACGAAACATCCTGCCAGCTTTTGTTAAGGATAAAAATGTTTACTCTGCACGATGGGCTACCCTGGTTTTGAAAAAGTGGTTGTGAAGTTACAGATAAACACTTCAACAATTTCTTTGGTGCCTGGGAAAGATGAATTAAACCAATTACAGACATCATCTTATTGACATTTTCTAAATGGATATCTGCCAGAAATTTCACAGCTGCAGTCATTTATTTTATCGATTCTCAATCTGCCTGGATTTTCTTCTCATTGTGTAAAGACACAAACAAATCATGGCTGTGGCTGTGTTTATCCTTTTGAAGAACCAGACAGTTGACACGTCAACTGTTTTAAGCAAGAATCTATGAAAAAGAAAGTTACTTCTATCGTAAAGACACGCAGGCTTGAGTGAAGTTTAAGATGCCATTTATTTGATAAATTTAAAACAGAAAGTAATGACTCTCTCTTTGGAGTAGGCCCCATCCGGCGGTCCGAGGTAGTTGTACCCGGAACCGTCATGTCCTGCCGGAGATAGGAGGCAGGGGTGAGGAGCCTACCCCCGTGCGGGACAGGGCTCAACTGGTGGTGGTGGGGTGGTGGAGGTTGCCGTGTTAGCACACTGAAACAGCAATGTGATAGATTGTGAGCAGACTTATAAAGCAATGGCTTACATGCGATTGGCTAGGAAATACCCAGCTAATGATGTGATGATGTACAGCTGCTAGTCTTCCCGCTAGAACTACGCTGCACTTCTATTGATAAAGATGAATTTTATTTGAAACCCCACATGTTTTGTGTTTACTAATACATACGTTTTTGCGTTGCTGTGATAACAAACCTCAGTTCTAAAGGGGGTGATGGAAATGTTTTTTTATTCCGGTAGCTACAGTAGTTATAAAAACTTTACCTTTAACTTACTTGCTCACTCAGATACTCTACAAATTAAAAACTGGCCATAGAAGAGAGCTTATCCTAATGTCTGATGTAACGCCCCTTATGGAAACATGTATTTGCATTGCCTTATGACTTGTCATTTCTCATTTCGGAATGTAATAATGTCTTCAAACTTGAATAGTTGGAAGCATTTGCATTTGTAAATCGCATACTTGCAAGTTGTGCTTAGAAAACTGTGATGAGGAGGAGGGCATGGCCGGGCTGTGAGTGTGCACTCCAGGTGCTGAGTTTCCCAATCAGTGGGAGAGAGATAAGAGGAGTCGGGAATGCTGGAGAGAGAGACACAGACACACACACACACACACACACACACACACACACACACACACACAGAGCTGTCTGCCTGGGGATGGAGGGGTCACTACCGGCCGTCGAGAGCCTGAGGTACCATAGCCGTCTGCCGAGAAGGGGAGGAGCGGTTCCGTCCGCCAGGTGCCGGAGGACCCGCTGCAGTTCACCGGGGGAGGCTAGCGTCTGGCGGAGGAGTGGTTGAGGACCGGGCGACGAAACGTCCGGGAGGCCTTCGAGCAAGTTCTTCTCTCCTCTGCGCTCTCTCTCTCTCTCTCTCTCTCTCTCTCTTTGCCTTTTTCCTCTCCCCACGCTTCCCCTCGTCTTTCCTCCAGATTCACAGGAGGCAGGGTGGGCCTCCGGCTGAGGAATAGGCAGCGTCTCCCCCCCCAGATGTGGTGGCGCACCGGCCTGAATGTGAATAGGAGTAGGGCAGGCTCAGCGGGAAAGCAAGATAAGGGATGGCAGGAGACGCCGGTTCGAGAGCGGGAGAAGCCTGTGGCTGCGCTACACGTTTGTTTATGTTGGTTTTAAGTTTACCATTAAAATGTGTTCAGCCAGTTCCTTAAATATTCATCTTTTCATTGTGTTGATTTAGTGAAAAACTGGAAAATATCATTTATTCATTATTTCTATTCTTACTAGACTTTGGATGGGTTGCAAAAAGGATTAATCTTAAATTTAAATTAAATCAAGGTTCATTTTGGTGGATCATTTTGTTGCACCAAACTTTGTGTACAGTGTACTAAAGATCTACAGCTAAGTTCAGAATCCATCATGGAGGACACAATTCACTGGAGGTGACCTTTTTAATCACAGATTAAAAATGTCATCTCTGATTTTTAAACCATGTTTAAAATTAAGTGGTGCAACACAACTGAAGTTAAAATAAAACTTGGATCAACAAACCCTGGATTAGCTCTAAACTCTGCTTAATTTAATCCTTACTGGTGCAACCCACCCTTGGCTAAAATGGCTATTTGGTTGAAATTATCAAGATATCAAATATACTATAGAAATATAGAGAAACAAGTTTTGTAGCCATATCGCTATGCCCTAGTTAGGGTTTGAAGTAATGTTTACTTTGGGTTAAGGTGCAGTCACGTTCACCTTTGTATGCCGAAATTCCATTGGGACGAAGAAGGTGTGGGCAGATGTTGAGTGCTTGTACACCAGCAAAAAACAAATTGCCAAGCAACCTTTTAATGCTGCACTTTATACTCTGTGAGCGTGATGTTAAAAAGTAAATCGATGCTAAAATTATATCCCTGTCCAATGTGAATATTCAGAGTAGCTGTGTACAGAGCACCACCCAAGAGGTCACTGCCAAGTAAAGCAACTTCCTATTGGACAACATGGAAATTCGCCTGTTGTAGTTCACCAAACTTTAACTCCACGAGGTTAAATTCTGTGCCATGGGAAGACCATCGCGCGAAATTCACAATCACACAGGTTTTGAATTGACTGTATTTTGCCCACAGAATTTATACCCGTATACAGGTAACTGTAACTGTGCCTTTTAGGGTTTGGGATTGGTGTTAAGGTTGAAGTTTAGGTTTAGTGGTTGAAGTAAGGTTTAGTTTGGGTTAGTGGTTAGGATTAGTTAAATTTGAGTTTGGGGTAGACACTTGTTTAAGTCTTCTCCAGCATCTCAACATCATCTGATCTGACAACTGCTAGTTATGCATTGTTAAATGCTCTCTTTGGTGTAGCACCAAGTCTTCAGTTTCTACTTTCTTTTCTCTAAAATATTTGTGTGAGTTTAAGTTTTGATGAACTAACTCAAAGTGTATTAAGTATTAAGTATTAAGTACATAGTATTAAGGAGGTTTTTACCCAGGACGCTGCCTCTCGTTTGTACAGGCGTTTTCCATTCACATGAGAAGTGGTGCGAAATGCGCTAGTATAATGCCCCCTACTTCTGCTGCGTCTATGAGACAATTACTGTAAATATTGTATTCGTGTTTATGTAAGTGATTGCAGGCCACTTTTTTTCATGAAATGTTTTATAACTATAAATATTGTAATAAGCTATTTTTTATATTAATGTAAAATTATAATATCAAGGCTAAACAATGTAATTGTAAACATTGATGGCAGGCGAGTCGTTAGACATGGGCATCCGGGGCTTCAGCCCCGGATGTTTTTTTTATAGCCCCGGATCTCAAAAAATTGCATTTATTGATAATTATTATTATTTTTAATAATTTTGTATTTATTTAAAAAATGTACCGGGTCTTTTAATCTATCCTTCGAATCATGTATTAAAGACGATTAAAATGTGTTCAAGCAGATCAAAGTTACTATGGTTACAGAATGCTTGTATTTAGAGTGCGTACCAGAGGAGAGAGCCTGAAAGAGTCATCGGTTAACTTACAGCTTTAGGGCTTGACTGTCATTGTTGTTTGTGGCTTCTGGTGGTAGCTATTATGGACATTAGACACTTTTTAAAAAAGTAAAATAAGGAGTCATGAACGATCACGAGGGAGGCAAGAAGAGTTATCTACTGGCTCGTTCCTCATCATTAAGCTCAGGTCGGTGAAGGCTCTTAAGCAAACCCTGGTCTAACTTACTAGCCCTGTAAGTTACTCACTGTGGTATTAATGCAGAACATGTACTGTATATATAAAGTACGTGGGACCTTACTATTTCGCCTATAGCTAATCCATTTTGTGAGCCATAATCCGTTTCTCGTGAGGAATGTAGATGAAGTAGCCTATACATCTGATTTGGCGATTGAAACACGATGTAGTGGAGGCTAAACGCACATAAACGCCGTTTACGCACCTCCCAAAATTCGGAAATAGCGTTTACCCACCTCCAAAGTGGGTTTATCCACCTCTAAATTGCGTTTATCCACCTCTAAATAGATAGTTCCTAAGCCATTTTAAATTAAGCTTATGTCGTTTTAGTTTCATATTGTTCATTAATAGTTTCATAGGTTGTTTAAACCTAAGACGAAGTCTTTCATAATGCGCTCCATGCGCGTGCATCGATATTGACTACTACCAGCTATATACAGCGTGCTGTCTTGTTGACCAATCAGCAGGAAGCAGCAGACTGCATCAAGATTCATCCGTCACTCACTAGCCCAAACGTCTAATGTAAAAATGGATATCCGGCAATTTTTTAAGCGCCGTCAAGACGGCAGTCCTCCACCTCCTGAGGCCAGCAAACGGCCTCGGCTACAATCCCAAAGTGAGTGAGCTCGGAAAACAGTACTAAACTTCATGTTTTTGAGGTTAATTTGGTTAGATTAATAGATAATTAGATTCATGTCACTGACTCAACAAGTCACCTCTACCTTTTCCCATTATCCAATGTTACAAGTAATATTCAGGATACATTATTAATTAATATTCATGTATTATTTATTTGTGTTTCTGTGAATAGCTGTTACAGTTCTACAAATAAAGCGTTCTATCTTTTTACCTATCATTTAAAATGCAAAAAAAATGCACCTGAATGCAGGAAATGAAGTGTTTAATGGCCAACATTTCCTGGGGGAGGTCCCCCAGACCCCCCATTTATATTATTATTGCTTATTATTATGTGCCTATGAGTAGAAGAAGTAGTTACCAAAAGCGGGCCGGCTTGTGGGCGGGCGGGGGTGGGTGGGGGGGACTGGGCTAAGCCCCCAATGTATCAAGATCCTAGCAACGCCCCTGATTGATGGCGTCTAGCCACCTGTATCCACATTTGATGAGTTCCTTATTTTTTATGACTAAAGAAACAGACTGGATGTTACTTCATATTTTTATTGGTATAGTATAAATAACATCACGTCAATAATTATAATGGGAGAGCTACAACTTTTCTGTTTATCTAAATTTGATGTTTCAGACATCTGTTGCTGAAGAGAAAATTAAAGTATACAGTCCATGGTCCATTTGTGTACGTCACATTTTTAGTTATCTATTTTAGCCACATAAGCGATACATGTTTCCATAGTCTATTTTCACCTGGTACACCGACTCATCCACTCACAGCTTTTAATTAAGCTGTTTTCCTATTTATGCCTCTAAACTCTAAAGAAACGTTATATGTCAGGAGGAAATTCAGCAACAGCGAGTATACTAAGTGTCATTTGATTGGTTGTGAATAAATTAAGCTCTGATTGGTCAGTGATAAACGGCAGCCGCGGAAATATAACAGCTGAAATGTGCCGTAAGCAGTCACAACAAAGCGTCAGGTTTCTCGTGAACGAGCTTGGAAAGAAGCACCAATTCGACTGCCAGCTCTGTCTTGCCACCTGCCGCCTCTCTCTCATTGGAAATGAATAGGGAAAGTGCGGTGACCACTTCCCGTGTAAAATCACTTTAATGTGGTGTAATGACCTAGTTAGGCAAATAATTAATTCAGAAACATTCTGGGCATACATTTTGATATCATTGTCTAGATTTGGGCCAGTTGTAATACTTCTGGTATGCCCAGATTCCAATGAGGGAGTCCATTTGGATATTTTATTTACCCAACACATTGTAAGCATTGAAAATTAGGTAATATGCTGCCTTCATGTGCTATCGGAATTTTCCTGCTTCCCAGTTCTGAAGTGGTTACGAGTACGTTGTGTTCATGTGCTTTGTTGTCTGAAAGAACAGGAAGCATGGACGACGCCAGGTTCATTCATTCATATTTCTTATGGAACTTTTGACACCATAATGCATATCACTCAGTTAGCTTGTTGACAATAATACAATTTGAGCCAAATACAAGCTATTTTCATGGTGTTTCAATGTCCAACATGCATTGAATGGTTGCTGATGTACAT
The DNA here is from genome assembly GCF_025860055.1 of Xyrauchen texanus. Classification (NCBI taxonomy): domain Eukaryota; kingdom Metazoa; phylum Chordata; class Actinopteri; order Cypriniformes; family Catostomidae; genus Xyrauchen; species Xyrauchen texanus. Next base: position 43,542,170 of record NC_068284.1, read on the forward strand.
AAATTAATATGAACAAAACAGCATGTGCTAAAAATTTGCTGTATTTAGAAAAAATAACAAAACTTGTCATTCACTACAGAAACTGTACTCTCCTCCACAATGTTGAAAGTTTAGGACCCCTCCCATCTCGGCAACTCTGGTATCATCTAGAATTCCGAGTTTCCCACTTGAACTTCCGACTTCATGTGCTCAGATCTCATAATTACGATTTTCCAAGTCCACTTGAAGGGCACAGTAGTCTCAGACAGGTGTCAGAATATATGTTTTAGTTTATTTCACCAAGGAGACGATTTTAAAATTTTTGGTTGATGCATTTTTTTCAAGAGAGACAGCACAAACTAATAATTTACTATTTTCAAAAACTACGTTTTTCAATAAAATATTTATTATGGCCATAGACTACTTAAAAACAATCAAATATGCAACAAATATTAGGTAACATGTTGCAGTATGGAATTAAGTACACGTGTTTGTGCTGGTCTCCATAAAATGACTTCATTTTTACAATACTTCAACGATTATCGCCATTTAAAAATATTACGATATCCGATTATATCGTCAACCCCCCTGAAATGAATATTTTTACTTTTATTGATTTTGCTTTAAAATGTAATTAATTTATTGAAACACGAAAAACTGAAATAAAAGACATTAAACTAGATGGAAAAGCAATTAAAATAACAAAGTCTTATATATATATATATATATAATCACCTCCCCAAATCTAAACCATTACCATCTCCAACAGCCCCATTTGACATCACGCAAGCATCCGTCAATGACAACAAATGACCATTAAAGATAATCATAATAAATAACCCTTATAAATTCCCACGTGTTCCCCAAAAAATGCTGCTGTGTGTTATTGTGCCTTGGTTATACAGTTTATGCTGCCTAAAGAAAAGAAACATGAAAAATTATTTGGCAGGTGTTAATTTCAAACCTCGTTTACCAGGAGTAGGCTGTAAGACAAATTCGGGAGAAAGGAAATGAAAACAGTGTCACTGACTTCAAGCTTTGCAATCGCACCCACACTTTCTGCTGGAAAATTATCTCTACAAATTTTTTAATTATCATGTTTTGGTGAATTGCAAGACCCCCGGCGAGCCACTTGATTTTGAACAAATGAACCATAGGTTCACGACCTCAAACGGTCGTGAACCTAGGTTCCATAGGTTCAAACGGTCTTTTCTTGTGCTCCAACTTCTGGAAAATTTCTTCAAAATTATTGGAATATTTTACAATGTGTAGAAATCCGTGTTACGCAAGACATTCTGCGGTAAACAGAAAAAGCACCTTCAACCCAGTTTCTCTTGTTTTGCAGGTGAAATGGTCCGACTCCTCATCCACTGCTATCACCAAAAGTCATCGTGAGTTAGAGAATTTTCTTTTAAAGGTGAGGAGAGAGTCACTCTTAAAAAAATAAAATGTTATTTGTAAAGGTGCTATATATTTTGTGTTAGTCTTGTGGGTCTGCAGTATATGCCAGTGTGCCATATAATGCAGACCCAATCATTCCTGGTCTGTGTTTGGAATGGAATATTAACATACAGCATACTGCACAGTATAAACCATTTACTGCATAATATTTAAAATTAAATGGCATGGAAAACAATAAATGTCAAACAGTAGTATGCTATTTGTCAAAGGACATTTAATATGAATTTAGTTATCTTATTGCACTACATGTGTTTTTTTAAAGATCCATTTTATTGTAAGAATATTTTCATTTTTGACAGTCTGATTAAATTAGAGTTCAAGAGATCTTGAAAAAGCAATGTTGTAATGTTTTATACTGTACATTTTAGTAAATGTAGTAGGTTATCCTGGTATTCCATGAATGCAGAACATTTTTATACTCTGTATTGTGCACATTATACATACTTTATTCTGCAAAAATAGTGTTCTTCAGTTTTACTTTGGTGTGGTTTGTTGGCAGGGCAAATGTCATGCGCTTTTATTTCCAAAGCATTTGCAGCCAAGCAATGGAAAATTGAAATATTGCAATATAAAGTAAAATAATCTCTCTCTCTTTAGCTTCCAAAGGAGCAGAGTCCGGATGGCTTTGAGAAGAGTATTGTGAGGTTACTCAATTGTGGAGACCAGAATGAACACAGAGAACTGGAGAGAACCCTCAGGTGAGTCATCTTAATAACTGTTGACCCACCTATGCCTGTTGTTTTTGTTTTTTAAGAAATAGTTCACCCAAAAATGCAATTCTGTCATAATGTTTGGGTGAACTAACTGTAGAATTCTTCAGAGATGCAAAGATATGGATCTGGTATTCTCATCACCATATAAGCGGTAATGACTGTTCAATTCTTAAGCCCCACAACACAACAGTATTTGGGTCAGTAGGATGTCAGGACCAGAGGGGATTCTTCTTCCTGTAGCACAGTTTGAAATCGAAACTCTAGTGTGACTGTATGTTTTCAGTGGAGTTATTGCTGCCTTAAAATATGCTTTAAAGATGCACGTCATTTAGACTTTTTATTACTATTTGAATGTGTTTTTTTCTCTATTTTGTCCCTGTACAGGGAGAAGTTCTTGTCTCTGTCACAGGATGTTCTTCAGCGGTGTGACGTTGCCAGTTTCTTCCAGTCTGATCCATCTTTATTGTCCTGCAGCCACTGTGAGAAACTTGATATCAAATGTATATTTTATATGGGTTAATTTAGTCTCAAAATGGCCAAATATTGACCAATGAATCAGTCTTGCTGATATATCAGCCTAGCGTTATGCAGGCATGTGAAATACTTGCCCATCTGCCTTCTCTGCAGGTACCAGTGCACCTGTATCCAGAATCCATCAGTCTGAACGGGGTTTCTCTGAGGACTGCTCTGAGACCTCCAGTCTGGAGGAAGGTGAGAGAGAGAGAGAGAGAGAGAGAGAGAGAGAGAGAGAGAGAGAGAGATATATACACACACACACACACACACCTGCCCTTGAAATACACACCAACATACATACTAGGGTTTTCCCATTCAAAATGTCAGTCGTCGATATCAGGGCTGGGAATTGATACAGATTTCCTGATTCAAATAAATTGATTCATATGGGTAATTTTTACTTGTAATATTAATTTTGCTTGAATATAAAATAAATTCTCCCCCAGCTGTTAAATGTACAGGGCTTCTAACCAGGTACTTTATGAAAATATAAATATTATTTTATTAATTTTAATCATTTTTATCACATTTTAACTTTTTAAAAATGTACAAATCCATGCATTCCATCAATAAAAATATATTAGGTCTTGAAATATTGTTGTAACTAATTTTAACAACATAATGGACAATTGCAGGTCTATTAGGTTCCATTTACGTTGCATAGATCTGATATTTTGACACAATTGGTTTTTTTTCTGTTTGAGATGTAATGACTATGGTTCCATTAATACTTCACCAAGATGGCCATTTTCATCAAGAACTGTAACATACTCATCACAAAAGCAGTAATGCTTTACTGGCTGCTATAGTTTCATCATTGTCTTTTCTCTCTTGCAGATGTGGATGCTTACAGCATCAGAGATACAGGACTGAGGTAGAGTTTACATACACCCTCATCCTCAATATCAGGATTGTCCTGCAAAGAACAGTAACCATGTACAGTACATGTCTTTTCTTGTCAGTTCATCTGTCTCTCTCTCCCTGTAGTAATCCGTGTTCTGAATGCCAGCGAAGGGGAAACTGTGAGCAGAATGGAGAGAGGGAACAGGTGAGACCCTGGAACTCTCTTTCTGAAATATTTATCATTGGATTCTGTATACTGTTTCACATACTATTTAAAGTACGCAGAATGCAGTATATACTGCGCAGTAAGCAGTAGACAACATCTCTCTCAGATGATTTCAGATATCTAAAGATTTGAGGTCTTTTTGTTGTCCTTTGAGGCTTGTTATGCTCTGTTTGTGTCTGACTGACAGAGCTGTGCAAATGACAGACAAATCCACACGCCTGGACAAAAGAGCAAAGGAAGATCAGCTGGCAAAAGGTAAATACATATTCACACTCAATTATTGTGTTCAATTGTATTCTCTGGGAGTAGATTGAAATGTTTGATATTTGAGTTTCACCAAAAAAATTGTTAAAAATAGTAAAAAAAAATTAATTGATTTGTTTGTCTTAAAGTTATTTATTTAATTTTTTTACTTAATCCAATTGGAAAAAAAATCCTTGAGTTTGTTCGCATGTGGTATCTGAAAACACCAAACAAATGTGGAGCCTTTTCTTAAAATTGTATTGGTTTTATTTTACTTGTTTACTATGTTACACCTGTTGTTTTCCAGTCAAATATGTCCGACCATTGGAAATGAATGGATTAGATGACAAAATACAGAAATATTATGTTTTCAGGAGCATCCTAATCCTTAAGATGAGCACATATGTGGATGTGTGTTTGCACACACAAAGTCCTCAGACATGTGTGCACGCGCGCACACACACACACACACACACACACACACACACACACACACACACACACACACACACGTTGGTCTACCTATCATTATGAGGACTTTCCATAGACATAATGATTTTTATACTGTACAAACTATATATTCTATCCCCTAAACCTAACCCTACCCCTAAACCTAACCCTCACAAGAAAACATTCTGCATTCTGCATCATTTAATATGTTTTTTAAGCTATTTAAATTATGGGGACACTAGAAATTTCCTCAAACCACATTTATAGCATAATACCCTTGTAATTACCGGTTTGTAACCTAAAAAATTGTCCTCGTAAACCACATAAACATGCCCACACACACACACCTTGGCCTTTTGTGCATCATCTTTCCATGTACACTCAAGAACTACTTATCATATTATGTTGTGTTTGGGCACAAACAGTTATTCAGCAAATTATAAAGCGTTATTGAAGAACGGGTATGATCAGCTATATGCGTGAAGTCCAGATTCTAAGCTTTAAAATGACACCTATTTTGTTTAGTTGTTATTAAATCTGATTATTTAAAATAAATTATACAGGGAGTGTCCCCCCACTAGCCTGGTATAAGCTCAATAAATCAATAAAATCTTGTCATAATTACTAAATAAGAAGTTGATAAAATATCTAATGGAATATCTTGGGATAATATATGCAATATGAGAGATTTATTAACAATCTTAGTGGGCTTGTCATTTTTGACCAGTAACACAAAAGGTGTCAGCACAAATCAACACAACAAAAGAGTTCAAATAAACACCTAAAAGACTGTTGATTTGTAACGTCAACCTTCTGATCAGTTTTCGCCATATAGCATAAAATTATAAGCTATCGGGATCAGCCAAGATTTTTTATCTACTGTTATCAGGGACAGAGGCCGACGAGTGACCACTGCAAAGAGTTCAAATGGGATTCAAAAACCTTCTGCAACATTGATGATCAACCAGACTGCTTGCAAAGGTGTGTGCTGTGGCAAACGGCAATATAATGATGTTTGATGTGAGGAGAACAGATTTGAGCTAAATGCTAAAGTGATTTTCTGTGTGTGCATGGCTTATACATACATGAGCTGCTACAGTGCTGTTACTTCAGTCTGTTGGTTTGTAGACACAGGACGGGACCAGTATGGTGACACATCATCAGAGAGCTCGAACTCTGTGCCGTCAAGCCCTGTTTACCAGAAGAACCTGGAGGACCAAGGTATGTTGATGTGCTTTTAATAAGGCTGATGAAGCTAACACATTAACATTTGAGATTAAATATGTGAAAAACCTTGAAATGCTTTAAATGCATTGTACACATCAGCTGGGCTGTTGTTTAGAAAGTGATGGGCTGTATCACAATTCACATATTTCTGTCATTACTAGTATTCGTGAGTAGAATGTTGTGAAATCATAATATGTTGAGAAAGTATGCCAAAGATGGGTTTTTGAAGTGTATATCTGTGCATGCTTTTTTGGCTAATATTGCCCACAATGGAAGAGGATTTGTGATTATTCTCTTTAGTCTTTTTTCAGTTGTATAAAAATGTATTTAGATGCAAATTCAAAGGTTGAGGTTGACCACGTCAAGCCCTGAAAATATGAGATTAAAAAAATGTATTGTGTTCAATCTGTTGATTGCCTTAGTTTTTAATAATTTTCAATGATTTAATACTAATTCTTGTTATTATCATTACTTATTGATACTAATTTATGTATTAATTACAATTAAAGGAATATTCTGAGTTCAAGACAAATTAAGCTCAATCGAATGCATTTATGGCATAATATTGATTACACTTACAACAGAAGTGAATGGGGCCATTTTTGGAGGGTTTAAAGACAGAAATGTTTAGCTTATTTTATTAAAGCACTTAGAGTAATTCTTCTGTTGAAACTATTCATATTATTTGAGCTGTAAAGTGTCATTTTTGATGGTTGTTTTAGGGTTTATGGCTTTATGTTGTCATGTCAACACATTTGTAAAATTGGATATAACTACACAGAAAATGTTAGTAAGCAATTTTTATCGTACTGGAGGATGGTGATTTTATTATACGTAACTGAATCGCTTACTGTCCTTCTAAGCTTTAGGCAAATGTATTTTTTACGCTCTGATGAAGAGAAGTATTCTAGTTTCACTGTCTGACCAATTTGATGACATTTTTCTTATTTACGTCATCTGGAAAAGGCTGTATGTATGAAAGGGGCTATTGTTTATGTCTTGTGGCTGTACTTTTGAAACTGTATTTTAACGTTTACGGATTGGCCCCATTCACTTCCACTGTAACCCAGAAATTCAAAATCTGTGGTTAATCAACTTTATATCACAAATGCTATCGATTGAGCTAAACTTGTATTAAACCAGTAATATTCCTTTAATTGATGTTTAGCATTTAAATAACTTTTGATTAGATGAAATAAACATGGTTTTAAAAGTGTTTGTTTGGGGGGGGCGTCTGTGGCTGAGGTGGAAGAGCAGATTTTCCACTAATCACAGGGTTGGTGGTTTGTTTCCTGGCCCATACGACTCCACATGCCAAAGTGTCCTTGGGCAAGACACTGAACCCCAAGTTGCTCCCAATGGCTAGCGCCTTGCATGGCATCTCTGCCATCATTGGTGTGTGAAAGTGTGTGTGAATGGGTGAATGACTCAGTGTAAAGTGCTTTGAATACCGCTAAGGTTAAAAAGGCGCTATATAAGTGCAGACCATTTACCATTTGTCTTTGCAGATACAGAGAGTCAATCCGATAACTCTGCGCAGGAACCTGCTGAAAAGATTCACCTCGCCAAAGGCATTGGCGGCAAAGCGGTTGCCATGGTGAACCCATTAGTTGCCGAGCCTCAGAACGTTCTGCAGCCACCTTCAGTGGTGGAGTTGGCGCTGACCGCTTGCCTCCCCTACGCTCTACAGTACAACACCACCCAGAGGGACGCCGGAGAGAGTAAGATAACCATTACGATTCCACTGGCCAGAGACCCGGCACCATCATCGGCCAGCACTCACCCACAGCAGCAGCCTCCACCGAGGGCGTTTAGCGTCCTCTCGGCTGGCCAGTGTCCTCTACTGCCCACCAACATCACAGCCAACAATCCTGTCAAATCAAACGTCAAGGCCTCGTCACTGCCCGTATCTGTCAACACCCCTTCCAGTTCGAGTTCCTGCCACGTCTCCACTAGCCAAGTCCCAGGAACTTGTCCTACAAATGTACCCACTCACACCCCGGGGCCCGGGCCACTGCCGGCCCCTGCCGTCACACACAGCACAGCTCAGAGCGATTCCTTGTCCTACATCAACAGCTCGAGCTTGTCGGTCACAGCACAAGCACAGCAAGGGGGCTGCAACACCTGTGGATGTCGTGGAAGCTGCGGGGGCAACACTGCTCAACAGTCACCCAGCTACTTCCTTCCCCCTCAACCTGCCCGTCAAATGTTTGGGCCACCGCCCCCCTTCTTCCATCTCCCTCCGTCTCTATGCAATAGTTTCCCTGCCCAGGGTCACCAAAATAACGGGTCACCTCTGCCCTTCTACGCCCACACTGGTCCTCCCGCAGCTTTTCTACACGCCCACTCGGATCCTATGCTGGCTTCACAGGCAGGCTACAGCATGCCTCAAATGCCCCCTTTTCGACGCTTTTATCCTCCTGTTTTTCCACCGGTGGGCCTGATGTCAGGTGGAACCGGCCCAAAAAAGCCCACTAATGTGTCCTGCTATAACTGCGGTATGAGCGGGCATTACGCCCAAGACTGCAAACAACTGTCCATCGATGCCGGGCTGACGGGTAACAGCAGGGCCAGGAAATGATAATATGGTCAGAAACTAACTCTACGCAAGTACGCACATGCAGATGAGAATGCTTGGTAAACGCATTGCAAGCACACAAGCCTGTTGTACATTCAGACTAGGACTGCACAATCAGTTGAATTACAATAGAAATAGCGATATGACCTTGTGCAATTATTAAACTACAAAAAGACTGATTTAAATGAAGGCAGAATTATAGTATATTACACTTAGCTGAAAATGGGAATGTTTAAAATAACTATTATATTAATATATAATATAATAATAATAATAGTAATAATAGTATAATATATTCAGACCACATGTCTGTATCTGAGAATTAGAATTTTTGATTATTATATTATAAATCATTATAATATATTAATAATATTTCCAGACCACATGCTGGACTGTATCTGATATTTTGAGTTATTTGATTATTATATTACATTTTATTTTTAATAATAAATATTATTAGATTTACTATTATATTATAATAATATATTAATATAATGTATTGAAAACACATGCTGGCTTACAGCTGAGAATTTGAATTATTCAAAAATAATGATTATAATAACTAATTATATTTTTATAAATAGAATAGTAATGTAATATTTTCGGACCACATGATGGCCTGTAGCTGAGAATTAGAATTATTAAATTATATTAATTATTCTATATTAATGAGCTTAATATAATTATAATAAATTCTATAATATATTCAATCCACATGCTGGCTTATAGCTGAGAATTTGAATAAAAAATAAAAAAAGTATTATATTACATTATGTGATTTATTTTGTCGCTGCTTAGGAAACAAGGCTAATAGAAATGAAAAGCGGTAGTTCTAGCAGGAAGACTCCATATCCTTATGCTTTCTTTCAATCATGCATCTCATCCAATCACAACACAGCCTCCATTTTATAAGCCTTCACACCTGTTTTATTATTCAGATGCTTCCGTTGTTTTCACCCTCCACCACTCCATCTTCTGGGCGGGGGAAAGCTCTGCTCCAAATATACCCAAATATAATTATCTCTACATTCATTTTAATTCCAATCTTCCAAAGTCTTTTCTGATAGAACAACAAGGCACCCGTGTTATTTCACACACCCTGAGAGCCTCACCTCAACATTAGAGCTGCTGCATCGATGCAATTGAATTCCTTTTTGTTCAGTTAGCCTTGTTTTCTAAGCAGCGACAATATGAATCACATTTAAAAAAAAATCACAATATTAATCAAAATAATGGCAGTGTGAGTTTTATTTATTTATTTATTTTTGGTCCATATCGTGCATTTCTAGTTCGTACTCATGCAATGACGCGTGAAGTCGAGCTTGCGTAGCTAGATGTGTTTGCGTTCTTGTACTTGCGTAGAGTGTTTCAAACCTTATTCTCTAGCTCCATAATGCTTTTTAGCCCTCATAGTGACACCCCTCTGTGTGTTTGTGTGTTTTTCAGGTGGTTTCCGGCTGAAGTATGTTGCCCCAAACTCTTCGGAAACACTAGACAAAACTGATTGACAGGAAGCAGGGGAACAAGCAATTCCAGAGAAGCTTTAGACTGATTTTTATGTTTGTATTAGCATTTTGTCAAGAAATCCCATGCAAAGGGAGAGAATATATCTGTACATTTTGGACACGGCCACACTTTGGTCAAGGTGCAAAACCTTACAAATTTGGTTTTCTTAGAAACAAATTGATCGAGTTCTAGTTTAAATAGGATAAGTTGTTTGTTTTAGGTTCAGGATAAGTACTTTATTGTTGTCAGAAGACTTTTGTTTTTTATGAACAAAAGTTAATTTGAAAATGAGTTCTCTAGTGCAGTATTTCTTTCTTTTTTTTTTGACAACACGTGAATCTGTATAGGCTTTTATACGTGCCACGAGCAATTAAAGGGATAGTTCACCTAATAATTGAAAATTCTGTCATTATATTCTTGCTTTCATGTCGTTCCATACCCGGATGCTGCCATATTTTCCATGGAACACAAAAGTAAAGTTTTCAAAGAATCTTTACGCAGCTTGACAGACATCGTGTCCATGTCTGTCAGGCTCCAAAAAGAAAAGAAAAATCTTCTGGAGCAATACGGTAGCATTATCACAAAAATGAACGCACCATTTTTGAGCACAAAAAAGACGCAAGCTCTGGCTTAGGTGAAGAATATTCCGAGAATAACAACTACATTTTGGTCTAGACTCGGAATGGAACGAGTCATATCGACAACTTGTTTTGTTCCACAGAAAAAATTAAAACATACAGTTTTGGAACGATATGAGGGTGAGTAAATAATTACATAATTTTCATTTTTGGGTGAACCATTTCTTTACGGCAAGAAAAACAATACTCAGTTGTGTTTTTGTAAACATATTTTGAAAGTTCTTTATTTGTTATCAAAGATTCGCTTTTGTCTTAGCTGATAATGGCGATTAAGAGAGAAGATCAAAGCGGATAACGATGCTCTTTCTGACATTATATGCTGCTTGTTTGCCCCGTTGTCATTTTGGATGTGATGCACTACAGCCGTTCTCTGAAAAACGTAAGTCAGGCGTTTATAATGCACTGAAATAGCCAGATTTACAGTACTGCCTCCATTCACAAGCTCTGACCACTAGAGAGCGTCAGAGATTTTTACCATGCAGCTTCAGGTCTTATTGATATTGTATTGAAGTCTTCATGGCAGAAGTGCTTTGGGAGTCAAATAAAATCAGTTATACGCACTCATTCTTAGCCTAAAACACTGTTATGAGGAAATACTGAATATAATTTAAATGTCAAATACTCTGTAACCAAGAATGGATGGTTTTTGGTAGAAAGGTGTTTGTAAACATAGGACAACTCTTTAGCATCAAGAATATCTTGCTTGTGTGTTGAAGCTATTTTTCTTATAACTGTCAAAGGGAAAAGCGGGCAGATGTTTGTGCCTATTGCCATGCGTTGGAAATTATTTGTTATAAGTAAATATTTAAAATATCAAAGTTTTTATAATTTCTGAAATCTTGCTGAAATTGCCAAAGCTGCCCTTCCTTTTTTATATGGAGATTTGGCATGTTTGTATCGAGGGAAATAGCTGTAAGGATTTTATTTTGATATTTTCAAAGACATTTTGATGAAGGGCTCGAGGCCTTTAGTGTGGTTGTCCAGGTGTTGCACATTTACTATAAGTAACATCACCTGCAATTGGGGAGCTCATTTGTTACCCCCAATTCCTGGATTTTGTTACAGGGTTTTAAATGTGCTTTGTTTGATTGACCTGGTACAATAAACACTAATCTATAAATAGACTTTGAAGGGAGTTAAATACTCCAGGTTGAATTCAAAAAGCTATGGACCGTATTCGTTATACTTCTATGGATTTATGAAGCTGTACTGTATGAATGAGGCTTCGCCTCTGTTTATGTTTACTGTATTTCATATGTACATGTTGATTAATCTGGACTGAAAGGTCAAATTAATCTGATCACATTTGCATTCTCTGGCAAATTGATCATGTCGGTCAAGATATTAGCAATAAATATAAAAACCCAGTTTGGCATTGGTCGTTTTATTATCGATTGTTTATGTTGAATGGCTAATTTACATTCCTTTTTTGCCAGAAAGAATAAAAAATAGGTATTTTATAGGTATTTTTGACTGCTGACTTTTAAAATACATCACTATCTATGATAAAGTACATAAATCTGATTCCAAAATAAATTAAAGGGTGACATGATAACAGAAATTAAAAGATGAAAATGTTATTTTCAATACACTGATCACCATTTGTAATGTATGAAACAATTACATTACAATCAATTTATGTGTAGGGTCTAAAAATGCCCTTAATGCAGACAGAGCGAGTTATTGTTGGTCATTAGAGTGTTCAAAACAATGGTAAAAAGCAGGGTCACTTGGCATGTCATGCCCCTCTGCCCACACAGTAGAGGAGGTTGAGCAGGGTGGGAAAAGTTGTTCTTTAAACTTAAATATTGATCTGTTTCTCACCCACACCTATCATATCTCTTCTGAAGTCATGGATTAAACCACTGAGTCATATGGATTACTTTTATGATACCTTTATGTGCTTTTTGGAGCTTTAAAGTTTTGGACCCTGTTGACTTGCATCGAATGGACCTCCAGAGCTGAGATAATCTTCTTAAAGGTACAGTCTACAATTAATATCTAAACCCTTATGATTCATACAGGAATATGGTGGACAAAACCTTAAGAAGAATATTTCAGCTCTTTTGGTCCATACAATGTAAGTGAATGGGTGCCAAAATTGTGATGCTCCAAAACTCACATAAAGGTAACATAAAAGTAATCCATATGATCTGATACCAGGGCCAAAAATAGGTATGGGGGGGGGGGGTGCATTTCGACCTTTAGGGTAGGCAATAGGTATATTGATATATACTAAGGCTGTTTTCAGAATGGCATACTACCATACTTCTGATACTATTTCTGAATTATGCAGTAAGCATGAATATTTACAGGCAGTTCAAGCCTAAAGTACCACCTGTTTTCAGCAGGGGGCAGTAAGCAAAACTCCAGCTGTACAGACAACAAACCGCACTCAGGAAAATGAGAAAGCGTTCTTGCATTCATACAGCTGGACAGAGCAAACTGCATGTATATTCTAAGTTGCAAATCATGTGTAGCTTAAAATAGCGACCTAAAACTGCTGTTTATGACGCAACACCACCAAAGTGATATGTAGATCAGTCTGATGCATGTGTACATTAACATGTGCTTAAAAAAGCCCTTATAATAAATCTATTTCGGGCAAATTCAATTACAAACTGGATTGCTGTGGACTGTATGCCAATGAGGGCTTATGTTCATTAATATGGAAATACACAACATATTGCGTTCTAAAGCCAGTTTTTGTCTTATAAATGTTTTACTTGTCTGCCACTATAATGTAATACATTTTAATTATATGAATCATTATATTTACAATATAGATTTATAATGATTTAAATATAACTATACTTATTTAATCATTATAGATTGAATTAGGGCCTTTCTTAGCAAATATTTAATATATATATTTAATTTATTTATGCATATCATATAATTGATTATAAATTGTCGATTGACAGCCCTAAGTATAAATGCAAATGAACAGTATTTCTGAGAAAACTAAACCACTTGTTAAACATGCAACCTAGTGATGACACTGTCTCACATGTGTTTCACATACTATTTAAAAAAGATAGTAGGCAGTGCACAGTATATACTGCTCAGTAGGCACTACGCTAGTATTTCAAGGGCTGCAACCAGTCCAGGATTTTCCAGGATTGTCCCGACTTTTGGCCATCTGTCCTAGAAAAATTTACATTTCCAGGATCTGTTTGGATCATTGAGATCTTTCACTTTTGTTTGAACAATTCATTAAACTTTAGTCTACTTACTATAATGCTTCAATGTTCTGGAAAATGTGTCCAAAAGTAAAGTCCTTACTGCCTCAACACTCAAACCACTAAAAAATAATAATAAACACACACACACACACATAGACTATTTTAAGATTTACTCATTTTTATGTCATAACAAATATCTATTGAATTTAGTAGTCTATTGAAATTAGTAAAACTTAAAATATACATGATATTTTATCTTAGTAAAAATTCAATTTGATGGAAATTTGTTATAAAATTGAAACGCATAGATCTTGAAAAAATAAAGCTGAAGATAAAAAAAAAAAAAAAACTTTTGCACAGTACTGTGTGTGTGTGTGTGTGTGTATATATATGTATATATATATATATATATATATATATATATATATATATATAACTAACTATTTTTTTTTTTTCATTTCAATTTCATAACAAAATTCCTTCAAATTTTATTGAGTAATCTTTAACAAGATCATTAAAAATAACTAAATATTTTAAGTTTAAATTTGGTTAAAAATTACACAAATAATTTTAATGGAATTTTATGAAACTGAAATGCGTATCTTAAAAACAGGCTAAAATATTTTTCATGCATTGATGTTATTGTTTCATTTAATTACATATGCGGCAACTTCCATATCAAACACGGAGTAAACAGTCAATAAACCTTACGTTTTTCCCATTACAAATACAGCTACAGTGTACTTAACAAAATTGCATCAATTGTGTGAAGGTTACAAAAAGGTTTCTCAGCAGCGTTCCGCCCCTGGCGTGCATGTAATCCTGTGACCAGTGCCGATGTCGTGATCTCGCGTGCAGGAGTCAGCTGCAGTTCTGCTGGAGCTCCGCCCCCTCTCTCCTCCTGTCCATACAGCAGCCTGACGCTCGAATTCACGCTCCACTGGCACGCACACAGATCCCAGCCAATGAGGAGAGATAAGTGATTAAAATTATGAATGGTCACGCAAGCTGCCTGACTGTGTCTGGTAACGGCAAACTGGCAGACACTGCAGGTTTAGGGGCACGTGAATGTAAACAAAGATTACCTTGGGCTTATACAATATCACAAATTATTTTGCGTGCATCAGTTAGTGTTCGTAAAGACACGTCATTTTATTGAAATAAAAACCCACGTGCTGGAATTCATTAATTCAGTAGTTTGTGCGAATTAATTAGAGCAGCCTCTAGGGAAGACTCTAGCACAGGAGAAATCTGCTGGTGTCTGTGCATTATTAATGTAAATTAACTGTACTATTCTCTTTAAAGCTGCTTTAAAACTATATTTACTGTTAAAAGTGCTATATACATTTGAATTGAAAATGTTTCTCTTCAGGTTTGAACATCTTAAAATTACTTTAATAGAAAAAAACACACCGTCAACTCAAAATGTAAACCATTTTCATAATTAATTTGACATTAGTACAATGGATAGAAAATAAAATAAATAGATGCCAATTATTCAATTTTGTAAACATGTCTTTATAATATCATGTTTACTATTTTCTTAAACTGGGAGTCCCTTGCAATGGGATCATCATATTTGGGGGTCCTTGTCATCAAACATTGAATACCCCTGCCTTACAGGACAGGGAGGGTATTATTATTATTTTTTAATTGTTTTACGTTCCCTCACAATAAATTTACCATGCTTTTACTACAGTAACCACAGCCGGACTATGCTATTTGTAGTAAAAACTTAGTAAAAAATGTAAACAAATCATTTTTTGTTATTCTGGTTTTACTACAAACACCATTTGATTTCAGCCAAAACAGTGGTTACTACAGAATAAAATATTATTATAGTTAAACCCTAGTTAAACTATGATTTTTGTATAGTTAAACCATAATACCCACAACATTATGATTTATATTACCATAGTTTTCATTTTCCTGTATGATCACTATGGTTTCACTATGAATATCATGGTTAAAATATAGTTACTGAAGCAAAAACATAATAAATGTTATTGCGAGGGCACGCAAAACTATTTCAGAAAAAAATTCCTGCCCTGTAAACCCCATATGACTTTCTTCTGTGGGAAATTTGAGCCATTATTCACTGAAAGTCTTCCCATCTACTGTAGGTTTAACGTCAATGACGAGAGACATGAGAACCAATGACGTTTGATGGCGCAACGCATCGTGCCACCATATTTTAATTGAGAAATTCAGCTGATGGAAAGATTTTCAGTGTGTTCCTTGCACAAAACTATCAAATGTCTTAAGGAGACTTGGAATATTGCGCACAAATCATATGGACAACTTCAATGTCCATTTTGGTGCTCCACAGTCCCTGGTCACTGAATCTGAGCTTGGACGTTCTTCAAAACATCTTTGTTTTTTTCACCAAAAACAGTAAGTCGTATGCATTTGGAATGACAAGAAGGTGAATAAATGATGACATAATTTTCTTTTGTAAGTGAAATCTCCCTTTCGTTTTTGCTATGTTGCCATTTTTAAAACAGCCAGAATTGTCTGTTAGAACAAAACATTTATTTACATCAGTCAAGTCATAAATCAGTGAAGTTGTCTGCAGTAACTGCACTTCTCAACAGGAGCTGCTGCTCTTCAAGTGTACAAAATCACCATCATTGAAATATTTCCATTGAAATGGAAACAAACTTTCAAAGTGCATTATCTTATCCCCTCTGTGGCCTGTTAGCAGCTTGAGTAATTGGTCAAAGGTCAGATTATTTCAGCAGTTTCGGTACAGCCATGGAGGTCATGCCTGTCATGGTGATGGTTGGCACGGTGATGTCTCTGAAGACAGGCTGAAAAACAGCGGAGGCGGACGGCTTGTTCTGGTTTAGTGTCTCTATGATCGTCTGTCTCATTTCTCGACTGGAATCACCACGGACAGCGAGCAAGGCCACAATGTGCTCCTCTTTGATGAGAGAGAGATAAGGATGGTTTTCAGAAATAGGCTAACACACTATAAACAATTTCATTTCAACTGTTAATTATACAGTGGGACCCAAAAAGTATTTGGACACATATTTGGAAATGAAGTCACACAACGTTAAAACCTAACAAACTTATTACTGTGAAATGTTTTGGTTGTGTCCAAGTACACGTTGAGGGCTAATATAGTTAAAATGCATAACATAAATCAGAGCAGTTCCTACAAAACATTGTTAGTGCACACTACAAAGTGTTTCCAATGTAATGTTTTTTCTGAAGTCTGACCTGATGTCAGGATACTTGGACACCAGTGTGGGCACCTCTAGGTAGAGCAGTGCAGGGTCGGTCAGTTTGAAGACTTCGGCAATAGCACTGATAGAATCACACAACCGGTCTGTTTCCTCTCTCTGGGCACATGAAAACACACTTTTTTTTTTTTTCAATTAACATTTTTATTGATTCATAGATTTAACACAAAGGAAAAACACAACATATATATATATATATTAATAATGAATCACACTTAACATTAAACCCCCACTATAACCCCTCCCCTTGACCTTCTTTAGAGTCCTAGCCCACACGCCCTCCTCCAATACCAAATTTAAATCTTTCTCCCATAATCTCTATAGAAGTTAAAGCTCTATCCCCCAGAATCTGAATTAGCAGGGAGTAATACACTGATGCCTCATGACCTTTTCCAAAAGCAGTAATCACCACTTCCAGAGTATCTGCCATTTTAGGGGGGGTGTGTGCTACTCACAAAAATAATACAGAGTATGTGGCGCAGTGAGATCTGGGAATTTTCTAGGGATGCACCGAAATTTCGGCCGCCGAAAATTTTCGGCCGAAAATGGCACTTTCGGTTTTCGGCCGAAAGAGAAAAAAGGCCGAAAATATGAGCCGAAAATATATACCTCCTCGCCCCGCCCCTCAGTGCTCAGATTTCACTCTGGATCGATCTAGCCCTTATCACAGCGCTACCAAACAAAGGCCGATCATGTCAGCGGTGTGGAAATTCTTCAAAGTTTCTGATAAGGACATCACATTTGCGATCTGCAGTGTTTATTCAGCAGAACTTTCAAGATATATATATACAGAGTACAGCAAGAGATTCTACAGGAAAATGTCACAACTAGCGCAGCTACAACACAACTTGAGACGTATTTATCTGAACTACGCCAGAAGCGACAATCCCCTTGACTACTGGCGCATAAACAAAGACCGCTTTCCTTTGCTTGCGCGGATTAGCACAGGTATTTATCTGCCCAAGCACCAGCACAGAGAGTGAGAAACTGTTCAGTGCAGCATCTCATGTTCTTGATGAGCTTTCTGACAGGAGAGACTGTCAGAAAGTTTAGCAACTTTTGTTCTTGAAGAGAAACCTGTCACTTGTACTTAAATAGAAAGCGGTCCAATATGATGTGTATAGCAATTACATTACACTTGTTCTTCACTTGAGGATACATCTGTCGTTTACAGTTGAGGTTGGATTTAGTTCAATTACTGCTGTTTTGCACAATAATGTTCACAAAGTGTACATACGTTTACATAAACAGAATAGAGCACTGCTCTATATATATAATTATATATTATAGTTATAGATCAGTGGAATAGAGGCCCTCTGCCATTCTGTGTTCTGCCTGTTGTTTTAATTAAAATTACTGTTGCATATTTAAACTTTTTGAAAGATGTTAGCTAAGTTCATTACTTGACTGTTGTTTTGCATATAATAGTTTTCTAAAACTTTACATTATTTGGATAATTGTTAATAAAATCTGTAAAATTTGATTTTTACAGAACTGAAAGAATAATATTTAATATAGTTTTAATATATTTTTTGTCCAATTTTGGTGTTACTTTCAATAAAAGTGTGATTATTTTATTGGTTTGTAGTTTTTCAATTCAGATTAATAAATTTTTATTGATTAATTATTTTTTTTTAAATAGGTAAAAATTTCGGTTTCGGTTTTCAGCCAAGTGCATCCTGGATTTTCGGTTTCGGCCCAGAATTTTCATTTCGGTGCATCCCTAGAATTTTCAAAAACATATTTTCACAAGATCGCAACCCCACTCTCATATAGATCATTAAGTGTAGTAACCCCTCACAATCCACTCTGACCAGCAGAAAGGGGACCTATTAATATATAATTTATAGTTCAGCCATATGCTTGAGGCAACATTAAATATATGTAAGAATTAAACACACTGGACACTTTTGTCCATACCAAGTGCAAATGCGAGATAACGGTGTAACTTAACTTCTCCGAATAGTTTGATAGAAAGGCTTTGCAGTGGCGAAATAGGGGCGAGAACATCCTGTTCAATACAAAACCAGGGAGGGGCTCTCTCAGGTGGAAGCGACCAGTAAGACAAATGTCTGAGACCGAACGCATAACAATAAAACATGGGGCAGTGGTGGCTCAGTGGTTGAGGCTCAGGGTTACTGACCAGAAGGTCGGGGGTTCAAGACCCAGCACCACCAAGATGCCACTGTTGGGCCCTTGAGCAAGGCACTTAACTCCAGGTTGCTCTGGGGGGGATTGTCCCTGTAATAAGTGCACTGTAAGTCGCTTTGGATAAAAGTGTCTGCCAAATGCATAAATGTAAATGTTGAAGTATGGAGTGGTGGTGGCGTAGTGGCTAATGCACAGATCAGAAGTTAATCAGAAGATCGCTGGTTCAAATGCATAAATGTAAATAAAACTAAATCTTGGGTAGGCCTAGCCCACCTATGTCAATCGGCCTATACAGTGTACCGAAATGTAATCTGAGATGTTTACCCTTCCAAACTTCGCTATGCTATCACATTGCTTGAGGGGTCTCCATCTATATGGAGAGATTGTAACAGGTAGAAACATTTTGGAATATAATTCATTTTAATAACATTAACCTTCCCAATCATAGATAAATGTAATGAAGCCCTCCTGCCCATATTGCTTGAAAACCTTTTTAGTTAATTTTGACCCTTTAATAACTAAATCAGACAAATTTGCTGGGAATAAACTGTCCAAATATTTAATGCCCTGTTTGGGCCACTGGAAGACACCCGCCTGGAAAGCCGTTACGTGGCAGTACGCTGTCAGAGCCAAAGCTTCGGATTTAGACCAATTGACTCTGTATCCTGAGAACTTAGAAAATATATTAATCATTCTGTGGAGGCAAGATATAGATCTAGTGGGGTCGGAGACGAATAATAAAATATCATCTGCGTAAAACAAAAGCTTATTTAACACACCTCCCACATCCAGAGTAAAATAATCTGAAATTAATCAATTTATGTACCGCTGCTACCGGGTGTCTATGAAGTAACTTAATCCATCCAATAAAAGTATTCCCGAACCCGTATATTTCCAAAATCATAAAAAGATAATCCCATTCTACCATATCAAATGCCTTTTCAGCATAAAGAGTCTGATCATTCACCACTGACCACATGATACTAATGAAACACCTAATGTTATTAGAAGAGCTGTGGCCCTGAATAAACCTCACTTGATCTATATGTGTATGTGTATGAGATGTCATAACTTTGCATAATCAGTTAGCCAAAATCGTTGAAAATTTTCGCATGATTTTAATGTCTAGCTGGATCAGAGAAATTGGACGATAACTCTTACTCTCGCTTGGATCTTTGTCCTTTTTAAGAATCAGTCTGATCCAGGAAGTTTAAAACTTCTAACAAAAGTGGAGCCAGTTCTGTAGCATAATATCTAAAAAAACACAGTGACAAAGCCATCTGGCCCCAAAGCCTTACCTTTAGGCAAGGCCTTAATTACCTCGCCAAGCTCCTCAATGGTTATCTACATGCAAAAACACTTTAAAAAGAGCTCTTTAAAAAGCTTATGACTAAAAAAAGCTGGCTAAAATTTAGACTAGAGGGACGCCAGCCATAGGTGTGGTGAGACTCACAGCAGAGAGTTTCCTGAAGAGGAATTTGAACTGCTTGGCCTCTTTCATCATTCTGTCCGCTCCCTCTTTCCTCTCGTCGGCGTTCTTAAACGAGATGCGTTTCTGCACGATGGCCTTCAGATACTCCACCACCACCCGCCGATGAGCCTCGCTCGTCATTTCCTGTTTTACACAAAAAACAATCAAAAGACAAGGCTAATAGCACATTATCAGTTATTGTTAAAGGTAACATGCTAAAAGTGCTACTTTATTCATTACCTTCTAAAAATGTCTGATCACATAATCACATCACATAATGTACATTGGGTTTCGCCAAATATCTCAAGATATGATACTCATTTATGGAAGTATATTAATGACATATGTCAATTCGCTTCTAAAATGATTGTGGTAAAAGTTTGGTTGAAAGTAATTGTGGTGAAGCCTAATAGCAGCAAATGAAGATCATACTGTTGAATTTCCAACCGAATTTTAAACAGTGAAATTTAAAATGGCAAATTTGCAAAGCGAAATATAATAGACTGAATATTACTTATCTAATAGTAAAAATACAAATATATATTTTTATTTTTAAAACAATATTTTATAACTGAACTTTGGAAGGTGAAATTTGTAATTTAATTTTTAATGATGGAATTTTGTGTGATATGCTTTTAACTGAAAAATTCACAGATTAAATATCATATGAACCATATGAAATTGCATCACCAAAAAGCACTGTTCATGCAATACATTATTTTTAATTTAGTGCAATTCCGCAGACTTCTTTTTTATTTCAAACAAATTTGTCATTAAAATACTTCTACACATCTTAATTGGATCCCGATTGTATCTGTGCAAAATGCACGACAGACCCATCATGTCTCTGACATGGTTCGCTTCAGTTTCAGAGTTTCAGACAGTTGTTTTTTTGGCACTAACGATTATCTGCAAAAAATTATGCTGATTGTTGGTGATAGTTTTTTTTATATATATACACAGTATATACCTCCGATTTCCTTCATGATTGACAATATTATCCATATTTTTATCCCTATGTCTCGAACTTTATATCATGTGAATAATAATAAACGTTATTCCTTATTTTACCTCAACTGGTAAAGTATATATATATATATATATATGTGTACACACACATACATCTGGTGGAAATAAAAGCTCTAAAAAGCTTAATTTGGTTAATACTTCAATGTAGATCATTGTAACAGAGCCAAGCCTCATCCATTTAAAAGAAAAAGAGTACCCGGTGTGTTTCGAGCTTGTTTATAGTTAAAAGTCCTGAATTATGCATCAATGCTTCATTTTTTTCTGATTATTATTGGGATTTTGGTTGAACAATAAACTACATCTGGGATTTTATATAACTCTTGTAGCCTTTGTGTGTGTGCCTTGTCATAGTAATGAAAGACTAAGAATTTTTTTAATATAAATCATACTATACATTTTTTTAAAACATGCTAAAAAAAACGGCTGAATAATCGTTATCTGCCTTCTCTACCACCTTAGATATCGGTATAGGCAAAATCCACTATCGGTCAACCTCTAATTACAAGTCAAGCTTGTAAAATAGAAGTTATATATACAGTACGAATGCACAGAATACAAAAGATCACACATTCAATGTAAAATTTGAAAAATTAAAATTAAGAAAAACATTTTCAAAGCAACAAGGCTATAACATATCAGTTGTTCTCATTCAAGAAACAACATGTATATTTTATCAAACATTTAGCCAAATCTTTGTTACTTTTCATACAAAACACACTTAAGATTTAAAAATTCTACCTGATTCTATACTGGACTCTATTCAATAAAAGGTCAATGTTTGTGTATCTTATTTGAAGACATAAAAACCATTAAACATCTGATGGCCTAATATGCACAAATGTATTTAAATGACTTAAATAAAAAATAAAAAATAATAAAAAAATAAAAAAACGTACAGTCCAATAAAGACATTAACCCAGACATATACTATGTTCCACTAAAATCACTCCCGGTACGGTACATTTTATAATGAATTATAACTATAGTTACAATTATTTATAGGAAGTTATAACTTATTCTAAAGGTATATTATGAGACATTCTAAATGCATTATAATGCACTAACGTATAATACATTTTAGACCCCATTTCCACTTGGTATTAAGATGCATTTCAGGTGATCGATCACATGTGGTCAGCCCTAAATACAGGTCTAAATGGGGTCTAAAATGTTTTGTGATCAGATCCCAAAAACCCCATACAAATGTGATCAAAAAAGCATGTGACCAGATCACATTTGACGTGTAAACACTATCTGTCCTGTATGCGTCCTGGCAGCAGAAAAGCTCCGCCCCTCACCTGTCAATCAACTGCTGCACTAAAACAAGAGTTTAAAATTCGCCGGTTATGAGCAGCTTTAAAAGGAAATAACTGTCCATCAGAAATTTAAAAAAAGCGGATTCAGTTACAGGAGCTTCACGGATCTTCTTCAGTGCGTTTGATATCAACACAGATGAGAAGCACGAAAATCTGAAGCTCCTTTAATACAGGTAATCCACCAAATTAACAGATAATTCTGCTTGACATGTTGCGTTTGTGCTTAGATTAAATATCAAACGCATCTGTGAGAAACAGCGAGCCATTTTTTGTAGCTTTCTTGGTCTTTTCTGACTTTGTTGCTCTTTAATATTATGCAGTAACACACTGTCATAGTGATTGATGCATGTCGTCATAAAACAGAGATCCTCCTCTCCAAATCCAAACACAAGTGGTCACAGGAGACACATTCATTGTAAGTGACCAGGTGTAAACAGCAATGTATCTCACCTGGCCACATGTGATGGGATCACCCAAGACATATCACAATACCAGGTGGAAACGGGGTCATAAATATAGGCTTCATAGAAAGTGTTACCAGTGTATTGGCCCATCCCTTGTCATAAAAAGTGTTCTGAGTTTTAAGTATGCGTACCTGATTATAAGGCTTCTTAATTTTGGCAAAGTCATTAAAGTAGTCCTCCACAGTGACACAGATTGTGTCCACAGCATGAGAGCCTGTGAACCACTTCCGGGTCAGCAGCTCATTAAGATGATGTTGTGGAGAAAACAGTCCAAATTAAACACACTTCTCCCAGTGCACGGAACTGAAACCAATGGCCAAAGAAAATGCCCATAAGACTTGAGCAGGTTTACCTCTAAATCCAGGAAGACTTCATCCAGCAGGAACTGACAGTCCTCTTTGGCCACATCATTCAGAAGCTTGTCTATGGCAGCATCGTTTTGGGTGGGTTCAGTTGACTGTGAGTACTTCCTTTTCAGACTGTTTATAGATTCCCTGAAAATCATCAAATTTAAGTCTCTATTCATTGAAAATCTTCTCTGCTTAAAGCTGACAAGAGTAATTACTAGCATCACAAAACGGCAATTGCAAAAACAAATCATTAATGTGTTTATTTGATTAAAATTGCCTATATTGGTAGCATTATCGCTTTAAGAGATACTCACTTAAACGTTTGACAGTTGTTGATGATGGCGATCATGTACTGAACATAGCACTGTGGGAGCTGACGGTCTTTCAGATGTTCCTCCTTATAAGTGATCGCCTCCTCGGTACCTGCATAAACAGACAAGTATGGTGACAGAGAAAGAGTCTGTTATTTTTTTTATCCCCTTTTCGGAATGCACAATTCCCACTACTTAGTTTGTCCTCGTGGTGGTGCGGTTACTCACCTCAATCCGGGTGGCGGAGAACAAGTCTCAGTTGCCTCTCTGCATCCGAGACTGTCAATCCATGCATCTTATATCATGGCTCATTGTGCATGACACCGCAGAGACTCACAGCATGTGGAGGCTCATGATACTCTCCGCGATCCACGCACAATTTACCACACGGCCCATTGAGAGCGAGAACCAGAAATCACGACCACGAGGAGGTTGCCCCATGTGACTCTACCCTCCCTAGCAACCGGGCAAATTTGGCTGCTTAAGAGACCTGGATAGAGTCACTTAGCAGACAGTGGATTCGAACTCGGGACTCCAGGGGTGGTAGTCAGCGTCAATACTCGCTGAGCTTCCCAGGCCCCTGAAAGAGTCTGTTATTGAAACTAACAACTTTCATAATAATCTGGGGAGTAAAAGAGGAAATAGCTGCTAGATAACAGTACCTTACTAAGAATGAGTTCATCTGCTTTAGACAGACCTTCAACACCTGCTCTTTAAAGGTCTCGTTGATCTGAGCCGCCACCTGAAGGTTTTGCTCAAACATCTAAAGACGAAGAGAGACATTTCTATTATATAAAGCAAGCAAGCATGGTAGGACAGTTTAGATCAAACATCAGATGAGTGGGGGCATAAAAAAGGAGAGTTCTGGGTTAAATACAACTTAAGCTCTATGGACAGCAGATCTATTGGCATGCAGTTGATACAACAGAAAAGAATTTAGACTCATAAAAACACTCAATTACAATTGCATACTTACAGTGGAAGTCTATGGGGCAATCGTTTAAAAGCTTAGAAGCAGAAATGTGAAGCTTGTATTGTTATTAAAGCACTAATATTAATCATTCAAAAAATATTTGGTTATTTGAGCAGCAAAGTTGTCTAAATATTCCTTTGGAGATGGGACTAGTTTTCTAGGTGGAAGAACTTTGACTTATGCTAAACTAACCCAAACAAGGTCACTTTATTTAAAAGCACCTAGAAAAGTAGTCACATCTCTACAGGAATATTTAGACAACTTTAAAATTAAAATAACAAGCTTTTTTTTTTTTTTTTTTTAAGAATTAATAGGAGTGCTTTAAAAAAATTACAAGCGTCACATTTTTACTTTTAAACTTTGCCCCATTGCCTTCCATTGTAAATAACTGTAAATGTGTTTTTTGTTTGTTTTTCTAATCTGAAGGATGATTCAAAAAGGATTTTCTGTGGTAATCGATTGCATGCTGATAGATATACTGTCGATAAAGCTTAAGTTGTATGCTTTTTAACCCTTGCCCCATAGACATGTTTTCCGTTATCTTTTTACAAACTGAGCAATAAGTCCAAAAAAATGTCTGTGGTAATAAAAAGCATGCCACAGTTGCTGTTAGGTAGATGCTTAGGTTTCATTTAAGCTGGTATATTCCTTTAATATGCAAACTTCAGAGTGCCAAAACGTTTGTTAAGAAGTTTTCAGATGGCACCTAGAAAACGGCCGTACCTGGAAGACAATGGCAGGTAAGGTGGTCTGGTAGTAGCCATCCTGGTCGGCTTCAGGCTCTGTCTCCTTCTGCCAGTCTTTCTTGTCCGTTTCCAGAGCTTTGCGGAGCCAGCCTGTGATGTTTGACTGGAGAGATTTGAAAAAAAAAAATAAAAAATGACACTGGATGTACATGAAACTTTGCACTGAAAACTGAAATCATCCATCCATCCATCCATCCATCGTCAACCGCTTATCCTGTGTACAGGGTCGCGGAAACTGAAATCAAAGCCTGCAAAATCTAAATTAGTCAAATGTTTCTTATATTTAGAAAATGATCAGGGTTTTATTTTATCCAGTGTTGCATTAGGGACTCACAGTAAATGTTTTAAGGTATTTTCCCAGCAAATCATCCACAACGTGTTCAGGTAACAGCGGCTCCAGCTGCTTCACATCACACTCAGGCTGAAGATCAGGATGACCCATCATATCAACACTGCCAGAGACAAAAACAGACATCAAACTCACTCACTGTCAAAACACAGAGAATGCCACCTGTCTCTGCACATCGTCAAAAAAACAGTGTTGGAGATACCACGATTTGGCGATGGAATGATTCCAGAATTGCAATTTGATATAGATCCAAATAGAACCAAAGTTAGAATGTATACATAAATTAATGTAGGTTACCTAAACTTATGTTAACCAATATGGATCATTCAAAGGCTAGCGCTGATATCTAGAGAGCATTGTGGCCAATAGCTGAAATGATGCAGATATGCATGTAATGCAATTTAATGACAGTGAGAGAAACATACACACTTGATGTGCATATTGTAGCATAAATTAAATTCAACAAATACTACTATCATAATTTTAAATGTGCAATTACAAATGTGCTTTACATTTTAAATATACAATTACTTTTTCAAATGACAGTAATGACAATTAGATGAAAATTATTACATTATTTTAGCATTAAATATTAAGCCTGTTTTAAAGATGATTTATTTGTTCCTTTTATTTTAGGGTAAAATATTACTATTTCTTGACACTTTTTCTGAAATTTACCCTACTATATTGGCAGGGTTAGGGTATACCGGTACTAATGAAATATCGCAATACCAAAAATGTAAAACAGTACGATATAATTTTGTTGTTAATTTCAGTACCATACTAAAGTATGCTTCCATTAGCATAATGTAATGTGACAGTTTTGAGATTAAATCAAAAACCATTTGAAAATAATAATTAAAAAGCCTCTATATGGTCAAGTGTGATCATTGAACAGCAGAAGGATGTCAACTCGAACAAACACTACTAATGCTTGATTTTCATGTAGTGTGTCCAATAGTATCCATCTGCAGAGCCACAGATCAGTGTGTTGAGTGTATAAACGGCTGTGAACTCTATAATGAACTCTTTCTCTGTTGCAGCTCGGAGATTTCAGCTTGCAAGTCGCGGGAAGCTTGATATAAAGAACGCTTCACAGGAAGAACTTCAAAGATCTTTCAAAATAAAAGTCCAGCTGAAATGAGAGCTCTGTTCAACTGATTGCATGAAATTGTAGACATTACAACAGAAAAAAAAAAGTATTGTTGAAAAGTATTATATTTTCATTTGATTAAAGCTTTACAGCATGTATTTGTTTAAACACAATTTGATCATAACATTTAATTAAAATAATGGAATCCAGAACATTTCAAACAGCATAATTTGTATCTAAAAGACTTTATGCAGTAGACAAGTAATTTTCTGTGTAATTTCAGTACCGAGTTAGTATCGATACCGAGGTACCAGGGCTGGTATCGTACTGGAGCCAAAATTTTGGTATCGGAGCAACCCTAGGCAGGGTTACACACTTTTTGACCATTTAAATTCTGTGGCTTATCCATTCATTTGGGATTGCTGGACACAGATGTAAAAAACAAAAACAAAAAAAGAAGCACTGTGATTTAGACCAATTTGCTAATGAATCATTCAGACGGATTTGTGAACAGTTTTGACCTATTCATTCACTCAAAAGAACGATTAGCCCACAAATCAGAAATCACAACAGTTTGCAATAGGGCTGGACAAAATGCAAAAAATATTTTCACAATATTTTTATTATATTTTTATCCGACATTTCTAAATTCATATTGCATTTCAAATTAAACGAAAAAGTAATCAAAATAACAAAGCATTCTGTCAATGACTGTCGCAATCATCATTGCGATATTTTTCAGATATCGTCGATATATGTTTACATTGTCCTATTACTTAGCCTTATTTTGCAAAAATAAGAAAGTTAGGATACACAAGAGCAAAGTTTAGCTGATGAGATATTTTAAGGCAGAGAAAAACTAGAGAAATGTATATTCCCAATAGAAATTTCCATGGCTTTTCCATTATTTTTAATATTTTATAAATGTCCATGACTTTTCCAGGCCTCACAATTTACAAATACGGCTGTCGATTAATTCAGTGCGGTTCATTATATTTTAAAAATGTATGCAATTAATCACGTCCCCGGACCGTAATAAGGAACATACATTTTTAATTACCTGAATTATTATTTTTATTTTATATATATATATATATATATATATATATATATATATATATATATATATATATATGTTCATTACTGTGCAAAAGTTGAGGGATCTGAGGGAAAACAAAAATTTTGTGAAAAATCTTAAGTGCCTAAAACTTTTGCACAGTACTGTATATATATATATATATATATATATATATATATATATATATATATATATATATATATATATATATATATATATATATATATATATACACACTGTATATTTTGTTCATTACTTAAATGTAAATATTTTTAATTATTTCATTATTATATATTAAATTATTGTTATTTGATGGGCTTTCTCTGAAAATATGTATATATCCGATTCATTGTGATTAATTCAATTAATTAGTCGGCATACCATGTAATTAATTTGATTAAAAATTGTAATCGATTAACAGCCCTAATTTGTAGGTTTTCCATGCTTTTAAAAATTAATGTGCATTATTTACAGGCTCATTGCCTTCACACGGCAGAATGGTGACATCAGGCTCTAGTGAGATGCTGAAAATCTGCAGTTGGCTGCTCTTATCTCTCTTTCCTGCTCTGTTTAGATCTACTACACATAAGTGCATTAATCTTGCTGACTTCAATCCTGTGGGAGCACGCGATGTGATGATCTGTTGTGATTCCATCAGGCAGATTATCCACACAAAGCCCCTGATGCCGTGCTCTCCGTTCAGCTTTCAATATTGAGGTAATTGCTCTCTGCTGCCCGTTCACTGTCACTGAGGAATGTAATGCAGACTTGGGGCCCGTTCACAGGAGTGCATAATTATTGCGTCCTTCTGCTGTGATTTTCAATGTTTTTCTATGTAAACATGCACTAAATGGATGTTTTTGACAGTTGTTCTGGCTGTTTATTCAGCCTCTCACGCACCGTCAAGTTAAAAGAACTTGCGTCACAAGACACTTGCGTTCTGTGTCTAACTTTTGCAAATAACTTGTGTAACTGAGAGCGAGCGGCCTCTTAAAGTTGTAACAACAACAACCTCATCACAGACACTAGCTTTGTCTAAAGTTAACGCTAAGTGACACATATTTTTTGCCATTTCACCCAGCCCTTGTTCACACAAAAACACAGAAAAAGATAGACACAGCAAAAGGAATAAAGCCTAGGTGTCCTAGGGACCGTTCAATCAGTTCACACAGTCTCGTTTTGCATCAATTCATGTAGATTTTTTTTTTTTTTATGTAAATGTTCTAGAAAAGCATTGTTGCCTTTAGTGTTGTGTCTCGCCTCACTGTTTTTTTAGCATCTCCTATATATTAGGGGAGCATTTTTATGACGCCATGTCAAGTTAGGGGCCGTTCACATGGAACACGTTTTGGCACTAGATGGACACCACTGGTCAGGTTATGCTGCTATTTCAAACCTGTATGACTTACTTTCTTCTGTGGAACACTAAAGGAGATATTAGCCAGATTGTTAGGGACTTTGAGGACTGACAGCCTAAGTCACCATTCACTTTCATGCCATCTTTATTTAATATATTTATATGGTGAAAATAGTCAATGGGGTCGGATGAAAGAGAGTAAGTCAAATGGGTTCGGAACAATGTCAGATATTCACTTTTCCATAAAGGGGCAATACTAACCCTGGATTTGTTTTTCAGGGGCCAATATTTCAAAACATATTTTTTCAAACCATATGAAACATAATGACATAACCTAATACTACTATCTAATAAATTCAATAAAATACATATTCAATCTGAATAATCAAATTTACCTGTAAATTTAAATAAATTAATGCAATAATTGGTATATATATATATATATATATATATATATATATATATATACTATATATGCCTTTTACAATACAAATAAGAAACAGACTAATTCATTATGGTGGCATTTTTTTCCCTCAAAGAATTTTCAAGGACATTTTTGCCCTGAGCCCATGTTCATTTCTGACCTTGGTTTGGAACAAAACAATGGTGAATAAATTATGACCAAATTTTCATTTTTGGGTGAACTTGTCCTTAAATTGTTCTGCAATGTCTTATGTTTCTGTATTATAAGCTTCATCTTAAAGAAACAGTTCACCTAAAAATTATAATTCTCTCTACTCTCTTATGCTGTCTCAAATTTGACTTTCTATTGCAGAACACAAATGAATATATTTAGTTGGAGATATGATGTGAATATATTCATACAATGCAAGTTAATGGGATCCAACACTTCCAAGCTCCAAAAAAGACAAAGGCAGCGTGAGAGTTTAATCCATGACTTCTGAAGTGATACGAACAATTTTGGGTGAGAAACAGACCAAAATGTAACTCCTTTTTTGCACTCTGCTTGCATTTTACCTTTTATATGTATTGAGGACCCAGGTTAGAAGAGATACAATCTCATTGGCTTCTAGATCTTCTTCTGCCAGCTCTTGCACTCGTGCTGACACTGATTTACGATAGAGGTCAAAGAACACCTTAAAGGTGTTGTAATGTGGAGGAAAGCACTGGACCATTAGGTTCACCACAACTAGATCATCCAGCACATACTTTCTGGTGATCTCCAGCAACCTCACCAGCCACATTTTATCGGATTCCCGTGTCTCTGACTGCGTGCTCTCGATGCGGCCGCTCACCGTTCCTTCCAGGACTTCATTCATCCGGTTCTTCCAGCATTTGGGTCTTCCAGGCGGGATGAATCCGGTCTGCTTCTTGCGGTCCAGCATCTTACGGTCGATCTTCTCCTCTCGCTCAATGATTCGAACCACGAACACTAGCATGGTGGGGTCGTGGCGGACGGTGACCATGGCGCTCTGAAGGACCATCCAGAGCTGTTTGGAGAGCTCATCAGATTGGCCCTGCACCTGGCCGAAGTAGTTGCGAATGAGGTTCATGTCGTGGACATTCTTGCTGTCCATGCGGTACTGCTCGTACATGAGGTCGTCGCGGGAGCACTCCAGGTCCATTAGCTTGCGGTGAGCTTGAAGCAGCTCGCCCTGTTCGATCAGATCTTGGGACTCTCGCACAATCTCGGGTACTGTAGGGGGAGAGGGCAAAATGTGGGTGTGGCATGTATAAATGCAAACTACAGCAATATAATAAAATAAAATCTGTAATCAACTGAAAAATAGGGCCTACTGTCTAAATGCCACAATATAAATAAATACAAAAAAATAACTAACTGAACAAAATGAAAAAAATAATAATAATAATAATAATTACTAATAATTTTGATAATATTGTTGTGGGGGAAACCTGTAAGTCTGAAATTAACTGAAAGAAAAGCACCTTCCATCTTACTGCCATCAAATAAATAAATAAAATAAGAAAGTAATAAATCAATAAATAGTGAAGAAATTACTACTAATAATAATAATGTTGGGGCCAAAAACTGTAACTGTGTAATCAACTAAATAATAGCACCATCTTACTGTCAATAAATAAATAATAAATATTGAAAGCATTGACCAATAATATTAATAACATTGTTGGGATAAAAAAAACTGTATAATTAGTGCCAACCATCTTACTGCCACAAAATTACTAAAATAAAAAAAATAATAAACAGTAAAAAATATTACTAATAATATTATTAATAATATTGTTGGAGTAAAAAAAATATGAATGCATCAACTGAGCAAATATCACCTACCATCTCACTGCCACATAATAAAAAAAATAAAAGCTAGCAAATAGTGAATAAATTAGTAATAATATTAATAATATTGTTGGAATAATAATAAAATAACTCTGAATGTGTAATAAACTGAAAAATAGCTTCCACCGCCTTACTGACAAAAACAGCAATTAGTGAAAAAACGACTAATGATATTAATAATGTTCTTGGAGGAAAAAACTTAAACTTGCATAGTCAATAGAAAAAAGCACCTACTTTACCATCTTACTGCCACAAAATACATAAATAGAATTAAAAAAGGACTAATAATATTAAACAAATTGTTGGAGTAAAAATATATTAATGCATCAAATAATGAAAAATAGCACCTACCATCTTACTGACACAAAATAGATAATGATATTTAAAATGAAATAACTAAGTTAAAAATAGTTCGAAAATTTCTAATAATATTATTATTATTGTTTGAGGGAAAACTGTGACTGTGTAATCAACTGAAACAATATCACTTACTACCACAATATAGTATATATATATATATATATATATATACCCAAAACAAGTTAGTACATAGTGAATAAATGACTAATAATATTAATAGTATTAATAATATTTTTGGGGTAAAAAAAAATGTAAATGTGTAATCAACTGGAAAAATATATATATTTTTTAGTAGGGCTGGCAATCAATTAAAATATTGAATTTAATTAATTACATGGTATGCCTATTAATTAATAGAATTAATCGCATACATAAATATTTGCTGAGAAAGGCCCTCAAATAACATACCATATCACAAACATACCATTTTCAGGTCACTGAGTTTTGTTGAGTCCAAGTTTGAAACTTAGAAAAAACACGTCTTGAGATTCCTGCCCACGGATTTGCGCTCCATCAAGCGGTTTGTGTACATAAGAATGTGTTCTCATCTTGTGTTGTCTGATTTTGGTAAGTGTGCTTTA
Organism: Xyrauchen texanus; assembly: GCF_025860055.1. Taxonomy (NCBI): domain Eukaryota; kingdom Metazoa; phylum Chordata; class Actinopteri; order Cypriniformes; family Catostomidae; genus Xyrauchen; species Xyrauchen texanus. Next base: position 43,574,890 of record NC_068284.1, read on the forward strand.
TTCCCTGTCTATATAAGCTGTGTGTTGCCTAAACAGCGAGGTTTGCTAACTGACCCCTGGAGAAAACAGGTGGCACTCAGATAATAAGGAATATTCCTTATTACTGTCCGGAGACATTACATTTTAACGCATCATTTTTTATTAGTGATGTCAATCGATATTTATTTTTTTAATTGCGATTAATCGCATAATTTTTTATACTTGAACACGATTATTTGCTGATTTTTAAATATATGAAATTTGACATTATACTGTATTCAGTATATACTTTTCTTGTCGAAATGCATTTATTTCCATCCCAGAAAATAAAAGAATATTTAGCACTATACTGCTTTATTAACATTTTCCTAACAAAGCCTTCCACAATATCAAGATAGAAATGCACTGAAATATTCAAGTAAGATTAAATCTTTCTCAAAGTCTAAGTGGGGGTTTGACTAATTGAAAGAACTAGACCCCAAATTGGTTGTATATTCATTGCAATGAGCATTAAATCACTTAAACTCGCATCCTCCACAATATTAATCTGCCGGTAGACTGTGGCTATCCACTTTGTTACAGCAATCGTAAAGCCTCCGGGCAGACATATTACAAAGATTCCGCCCTTCACACCAGTGTTTATGCTGTATTAATGGTAAATGTGTTAATCGCAATTAAGAAAAATTAATGCTCTAAAATGTTGAAACTAATCACATGCATTAATGCACTAATTCACCTGATTTATCACAATTAATCACACTGATTTAATGTGTTAAATTGGCAGCCCTAATTATAAGTCAATTTTCACTATTTATTTATTTATTTATATCCCCTTTTTTCCAAATTTGGAATGCCCAATTCCCACTACTTAACAGGTCCTCGTGGTGGCATGGTTACTCACCTCAATCCAGGTGGCAGACGACAAGTCTCCATCGATCTACGCATTTTATCACGTGGCTCGTTGTGCATGACACCTCGGAGACACCGGATGTGGAGGCTCATGTTACTCTCCGCAATCCACGCACAACTTACCACGCGCCCCATTGAGAATGAGAACCATTAATCATGACCACAATGAGGTTACCCCATGTGACTCTACCCTCCCTAGCAACTGGGCCAATTTGGTTGCTTAGGAGACCTGACTGGAGTCACTCAGCACACCCTGGATTCGAACTCGAGACTCCAGGGGTGGTAGTTAGCATCAAAACTCGCTGAGCTACACAGGCCCCCAATTTACACTATTTATTTATTTTATTTTATTTTTGTGGCAGTTAGATGGTAGGTTAATAATATTGTTGGGTAAAACTGTGAATGTGTAAGTAACTGAAAAATAGCACCAACTGAACCATCTTACAACCACAAAATAAATAAATTAATAAAATAGACAAGAAAAAAACCTTGGGGGAAAAAATGTAAATGTACAATCAACTGGAAAAACAGACGTATTTGTAACTGTTTGTCTCTGCAAAATACGAAACGACAGACCTGAGTGCAACTCAAATGTGCAACTTTGTGTTTGTTTCACCTTCAAAAGCATATGCCCTCACCTGAGAAAATGTTTTTAAGGTTCTCCACGGCTGATGCCAGCTGACTGTGCTGCACCACAGCATCTTTCACATCCTTCAGATTCTCTATAGTGTTAATGCTCTGCCTCCAATCTTTACTCACGTCTGCCAGAGTTCTGGATGTCTTTAACATCATGGCCTGTTCGTACCCCATCCGACTGGGACTGAATATCAGCCTGAAAAGTGAAAAGATAAACATTGCCCAGATAAACAGATATAGTGTCTTAAACAGGAAATTATTTCACCTTTAACCTGGCCTCCACGGATGCTTTCTTGCGTGCCTGTCTCCGTCTGTACTGCTCCACTTTGTCTAGCTGGTCAGAGCGCTGCAGCATCCCAGCAACCCTCTGCACTGCTGTGGCGACGGCCTCTCTGTTAGTATCCTCCATAGTAACCGACCCCAAATGCCAGGGTTAAAGGTACTAAAAATTATCCAAACAGCAGTTAAAGGAATATTCTGGGTTCAATACAAGTTAAGCTCAGTCCACAGCATTTGTCTCATAATGATGATTATCACAAAAATGTATTATGACTCATCCCTCCTTTTCTTTAAAAAAGCAAAAATATGGGTTACAGTGAGACACTTACAATGGAAGTGAAGTTATAAAGTTTTGAAGTTATATCCAAATATAGCCAACTTGGTTGCCATGACGACTACACACCATAAACCCCCCAAAGTCCTAAAACGACCGTACAATGATGATTTAAACAACTTTACAGCTCAAAAAACACACAAGTTTTAACCTAAGAATAATTGTAAGTGCTTTTATAAAATTCTAAGCTTCACATTTCTGCCTTTAAACCCTCCAAAAATTGGTCCCATTCACTTCCATTGTAAGTGCCTCACTGTTTTACTTTCTTTTTTATAAAGAAGAGGGCAAAGTAAAAAATAACAGTTGTAATCATAAATATGCCACAATTGCTATCGATTGACCTTAACTTGTATTGAGCCCGGAATATTCATTTAACCCTTTTGCGTCAATACATAACAGTTACTCAGAGGCCGTTCGAGGACAAAAATGTCCACATCAAAAAGCAGCCATAATAATATTATATATTAATATTTTCATCTTTCAATTAGTTAATTTTTCAAACCAAAATCAGCCATGATCATACCTACCAAATAGTCATCAATTTCCAAAATGTTAACCCTTTAAATGCCAGTTTTTATATAATGCCACTGTTGTTTTTTATGAAAAAAATAAATACAAATAATAATATATATATATATATATAATTTTCCATAAATGCTAAGGGGAATTTTTCGTTTTGTTTTTGGGATTATTATTTGGGATACAGTCAGGGATTTGTCAATGATTAGCAACAACATTGATGTTGATGCATTATTATTTTTTGTGCAGTGTCAGTTTAAAACAAACAAAAACAAAAAAAACACACTCAGGACCTTAGAGGACACACATTTCTGCATCACAAAACTACCATAAACATATTATATATTAATATTACTTTCACTGATGTTTTTTAAACCAAATCAGTCCTGATCATAACTACCAAATATTCATCCATTTTCAGGATTTTAACCCTTTAAATACCAGTTTGTTTACATAATGCCACTGTTGTTTTTTTACACACAGAATTCTCAACACACACATGAAACACACACACATACAAAACACACACAGAAATTTCTCAATACACACATAAAAAAACACACACATCCAAACCTACACACCCACACAATTTTTGCTGCATCATTTATTCAACTGGCCTGCAGTGCTCTATAATACATGACAGAAAATAGGAAAAAATCATGTATTTGCTCCCTAGGCTAAACATGAGTGGTGCCATCTGGTGAAAAATTATTAAAAACTTGAAGTTTGAAGCCAGAGCTCCGGAATGAAAACATGATATCATAGAATTCATGATTTTATGCTTTAATGGCATTGGGATCAAATATTGCAGTTTTAATGTGTTTCAATTGGGACATTGTCCTTGAGGTCCTGGGAGTAACTATTTTGTGTACACAGTGTATTATAGATGTATTAGGAACTGAGGTTATAATGTCAAAATTCCTTCCAAAATACACGCCTTTGGCAAAATTAACAAGGGTTAAATGTACCGCAAATTATCTAAACAGGAGAGTTGTTTGTTTAGTTTTTGTATCTGTTGTGCATGTGTTTATTTTGTATGATACATTTGTGCATGTATACGTTTTATGAGTTGTTGTCTTTGCGTTTTTATGTATTTTAAAAATGAGCTGATGTTTATTTGTGTATCTGTTGAGTTTTTGTGTATATTTGTTGCGTATATAGCTAGTCAAGTTTAGTAGATTAAGATTATTATTCGTACACCTAATAATTTTATTTAGTGCAGAAATCCAAATAAATCACGTTGTTTTCGGCTTGTCTTTGAGGCCCAATGTGACAGATGCTAGCCGGCTAACAACATTATCACTCAGATATCTGCGTTTCTTTATGCGCAAATCTTTCAAATCTCGAGGTCACGTGAATTTACTCACCAGGCCGCGGTGTTTATTTTATGCGTTACGAGTTGTTATTAGCTGTTCATTGATGTTTTGTGTTCATTTGAGTTTATTCCGTTCACGTACAGTCATTTCAGTTGGGTCTTCCTGATGCCGCCCACCACAGTCAGATGACGACAACGTAAAGAACATCAGCTGTGTGCAGATACATAAACTTCACTTTGCTTCAAGAGATATGATGGGGACTTTGGCTGTATCTCGTTTCAAAGGCTGCATGCTAGGTAGGACGCGTCCTTTGAAGGCTGCAGTAAACCGTTAAATAAATCTCGTTTAAGCGAGACGGCCTTCGTAGGACAAACGGAACGTGTCATGGTTGCTATGACAGCACGCCACTCTTTAACAAGCGCGAGCTCTTCGAGTGAGACGGTAACAAAGTCCCTTTAGAAGGGAATGTATGAGGTACATTTTAGGAGTTATAAAGATATAAAGAGAATATAATTACTTTGTAATGAGATGCACTCAACACTGCCAACATTGGTTTTAAAAAGTAGCATAATTCTGCATTTTTAGGAGCAATAAAATACTCCGCATAAAATAGTGTAAAAGGTTTACATATTAATAATTACAAACGTTAAATAATAAATTAATAATAAATTAATAATAAATTCAAATAAAAAATAGTAACAACCACCCTATACATCACTACCAAAACAAAACTAATAATAAAAATTATTTGACATAAATGGGACCATTTTAAATTCACAGATTTTCTTTTTTAAATAAATGCTTGTTAATGCACATGAAATAATAAAAGGTAAAAAATAGACACTTTTAAAACATTTAATTTAATATACACAAAAGTTTTCAGTGGGAAATTGTTTTATTTGTCTTCACACATACAAAATACTGGCAATGTTTTCCCTATATTTGTGACCTCTACATGTCCTCCCTGTAATAAATAAATTCTAAAAGTGGCTATTATCATTCATTTTGTTCCCTATCAATCTGTTAACACTTCAGGGAAACAAAAGGCCAGCTGACAACATGAGTATCGTATGTAGATCAACTAATCAAAAATGACTTCTATACAACCTATAAGTGCAAAAATACAAAATTCTTTAAAAAACAAAAAATAATCACCTTATAAAACCCAAATAAATGTGGTTTATACATTACAAAAGCCAAAGTCTATTCTTCTCCTTTGTCTTAAAGAATTGAAAAATCCTGAGCATTTGCATTTTATTTTAACAGTCTGGTTCTGTCTAATTAATAATCTGGAATGTTGACTTAAGTCACTGATTGAGTTCACTGCATGTAAACATATGGGTTTGCTTTGTGTAGTGCAGTGTTCACAGAGCAGTTTGACGTCATATTTAGTTGTGCATGCCCTTGACTAACATCATGACAACTATCAGACCAAGGCAGAGAGTCGACAGGCTCTCGTTTGATCGCATGCAACAGATTTTGACTCCTGAACTCATAGGTCAATCTGATGTCTTGCTGCATGTAGTTTTTATGATCCACAGTGGCATTTGTAAACACGTATCCATCCTGATTGCTAATTACAGAGTCAAAGTGATTCAGGTCTTTGTTCAGGACACACTTAAGAGGTTTGCTCACTCCTGCGTAGAGATACTTGTGATGTCCATTTATCATAGGAGGGCTGATGGCAGCTTTGCCCCTTTGACATGTGGTGTAGTGGTCATAGTACTCAGCCTCTGTTTTTACCTGTGGATATTCAGGAAACATCATATTTTGACGCCAGAGCGTCCCATTCGCGATGCTCCCATTTTCAGAGTCTGAATCATGTTCGGTTTTAATGGCTGCTTCTGGGATTAGCATGTTGTAACATTCATTCTGTATCATGTACCTTCTCTCTCCCTTCCCATAAGCGCAATAACTCTCCATCTCATTGTGAGCACAGAGTTTTTGTGTGTCTATGCTATAATTTGAGGAAATTCTTAATTTTCCCGTGTGGTTTTTTTTGTTGAAGCTGCCATGGAGATAGTTTTCACTGGGTCCTGTCCGTGAGGCAGAAGGACAGCGGGTGTCCCAGGGAACATCCACAGACTGCAGTCTAGAACCACCCAGAGAGGAAACACAGAAGCTGAGCGGCTCCTCTTGGGTTTTGCAGCTCTCCCCTCTGTACCTCTTACTGGCCAGAGCTGACCAGGAACTGTCAGGACAGGAAGTGCTGGCCCAATTAAGATGAAGTAAGTCTTCATTGGCATATGAGCCATGGGAAACACGGTGCCTCTTCTCACTGCAGAAAGAAAAAGTTAAAAAGTTAAACGTATAGACAAGCACAATGTGCTTAAGCTAACAACACACAAACAATGATAATCTTTCATGTCTTTATTGAACAGATCCCATTAAACTTTTACAGTGCTGTGGAAAAAGTAAGCGAACTCCTAGGCTCTGGTCCTGGGCATGTGAGGATGCCAGTGTGCAAACATGGAGATTTGAAGCCGGCTCCCCGAGAAGAGGTGCACTCTGCATTTTATAGACAGCGGTGATGAAGCATTATTTATGTCAGGTGTGCTTCATCCACCGCTGTTAGAATGAGGCTTATTAATTATGCACCTCTTCTCACTCTCCTGCCCAACTTCCATCATGAGCCTTGCTGAAGGGCGGCCCTAAGAGGCGGAGCGACGATGACGAGATGGAGGGGCAGATCATTCCACCACAACAAATTGTCTATAAATGGAGATATATTACTGTGGCTACTCTCCCTAGAAGTGGCCACCCAGCCAAGATGACTAAAAGAGCACACTACATAATGCTCAATGAGGTAGAAAAGAGCTCTAGTGTGTCAGATTAACACTTGAAGGAATCAGTGGAACTGGTAAACATCTCTGTTCATTAGTCTTCTATATGGTAAACATCTCTGTTCATGAGTCTTCTATATGGTAAACATCTCTGTTCATGAGTCTACTATACAGAAAACATTAAACAGGCATGGGGTCCATGGCAGGACACCACAAAGGAAGTCGCTGTTTTCCAACAAAAACATTGCTGCATGTCTGAAGTTTGTCAAAGACCACCTTGAAACTGAAATTGAATTTTTTGGGAAGAACATGCAGCACTACGTATGGCGTAAAAAGGCCACCACATACCAACATGAAAACATCATCCCAACAGTGAATTATGTTGGAGGGAGCATCATGATTTAAGGCTGCTTTGGGGTCTGGCCCACTTGCCATCATCGAGACAAATATGAATTCCCAAATTTATCAAGATACCCTACATGACACTGTCAGAGCGGCTGTGTGCCAGCTGAAGCTCAGTAGAAGTTGAGTGATGCAGCAAGAAAATGACCCTTAACATAGAATTAAATCCACTACAGTATGCCTACATAAATCCACCTTTTGGAGTGGCCCAGTCAGAGCCCAGACCTTAACCCAATAGAAATGCTGTGGATTGACCTCAAGAGAGCCTTGCCCACCAGACATCCTAAGAATATGGTTAAGCTGAAGCAGTTCTTTAAGGAAGAATGGTCCAAAATTCCTTCTAAACGTTGTGCAGATCTAATCTGCAGCTACAAGAAATGCCTGGGTTAAGTTACAGCTGCCAAAGGAGGATCGACCAGTTATTAAATCTGAGGATTCACTTACATTTTCCACAGTACTGTGAATGTTTAATGGGATGTGTTCAATAAAACATGAAAGATTATAATTGTTTGTGTGTTGTTAGCTTAAGCACACTGTGCCTTGTCTATACATGTGACTTTTATGAAGATAAGTTCACATTTGTTGACAAATTAATACAGAAAACCAGCTAACTCCAAAGGGTTCACATACTTTTTCTTGCAACTGTACATTTTTCCTTGTGAGCATCTTTGTGCCCCTTAAAAAGCACCATGTGTGTTCTTTGAAGTACTTGGAGTACCACTCAAAGCCATGGTACACTGGCGGCCAAAAGTTTGGAATAATGAACAGATTTTGCTGTTTCGGAAGGATTTGGTCCTTTAATTCACCAAAGTGGCATACAACTGATCACAACGTATAGTCAGGACATTACTGATGTAAAAAAAGCACCACCACTATATGAAAAAAGTCATTTTGGATCAAATCTAGACAGGCCCCATTCCCAGCAGCCATCACTCCAACACCTTATCCTTGAGTAATCAAGATAAATTGCTACTTCGGAACTTGAAAAGCACTTTCCATTATATCAAACACAGTTGAAAGCTATTTGGTTTGTTAAATGACGCTTAACATTGTTCATTTTATGTAAAACATGGCTTGTTTTTGAGTTGCCACATTATGCAACAGACTGGCATATCTTAAGGTAAATTTTAGGTCAAAAATGGTAAAAAAGAAACAGCTTTCTCTAAACTAATCAGTCAATCATTGTTTTGAGTTATGAAGGCTATACAATGCTTGAAATTGTCAAAAACTGAAGATTTCATACAAAGGTGTACACTATAATAGTACAACTCATAATTTAAGTTAAAGCACAATTAATTATACCACTGTTGTGAGATTTTACAGCTCATTAAAAATATGTTCTGTGATCATAATCTCAACCAACCCTTTGAGATTTTGGTCTTTCCCCATTCAAATAGATAGGAGCTGTACTTTCATGCCACATGTATCAATACAAAATAGCAGCCTGAGAGTGTAATATAAGCTACAAGTAAGAATCGCTATTTATATGGTGTGCTGATTTGCCGCCTATGTAGCATTCCAAATCGCTCTCTTATGAGTAGTGCTGGGTACTGAGTCCAGTTAAACAATTTGAAACGAGTCTCGAGATCTCTGCATTCTGTTGTGCTCAGTCGATCTACAATTAAGTTTAGTCACTTAGCAGCCGCTTTATCCAAAGTGACTTACAAATGAGAAACATAGCAAGCAATTTGTTATTTAAAGTTCAACAACATCTGCAGTGTTGTCTCTCATTGTGAGCAGGAGTGCTTCATCTGTGGAAATCTGAATACAAAATGGCTGCCCGTGAGTGTTCCAAAGTGAATGCATGTGCTGCTTCTCGTTGGTTTGACGAGGCATGTTTCCGTTACAGCTGGCGCGCTGACTGCCCCCTACTGGATCAAAGTGATACATCAAGCTTGAATTGCTTCGATGGTAGGAACATTCCTTTTTATGGAATTTAGGTACAGGTGACAGGTCGAGGGCATGATTTATAGCGTTCATTTTCTTAACTTTTTTTTTTACCCTAAATGTGTGTGCTATCTATATTTATGGCCATTACAGTATTACATTTATATTTATGGATTTGGCAGACGCTTTTATCCAAAGTGACTTACAGTGCACTTATTACAGCGACAATCCCCCCGGAGCAACCTGGAGTTAAGTGCCTTGCTCAAGGACACAATGGTGGTGGCTGTGGGGATCGAACCAGCGACCTTCTGATTACCAGTTTAGTGCTTTAGACCACTACGCCACCACCACTCATGTCAGAGTATCACATCATTCCTGTATTAAAATAAGCTGCGAGTAAGAAACACTATTTATAGGGTGCGCTGACTTGCCACCTAAGTAGAGCATTCCAAATCGCTCTCTTATGAGTAGGGCTGAGTGCTGATACAGATTTCCCGATTCTATTTCTATTCACAAGCTCTCGATACGATTCCGATATGGATATGGGTATATTTCAGTTATAATGTCCATTTTGCTTACATATGAAATAATTTATCTCCCAGCTAATGCTGTTAATTATACAGGGGATTTTCTAACTAGGTACATTACAAAATACTTATTTTCTTAATTTGATTTTATTTGTTTTCATCATTTTGGTCACATTTTAGCTTTTAAAAATGTACACATTCATGTATTCCATTAATAAATATGTATCTAAATAATAAATACAAGATATTGTATTACATATATTATATTTTTGTTAAATGCATCATTTAGTCTATTTATTTGTACTGAATGTAAAACATGTACTAAAAATCTGTACTGTCTCTTTAAAAAAAGTGCATCTGTAAATAAGCGAATATCAACAAGAGTGGACTCGAATGACTTTACCTCATCAGACCCTGTTTTAACCCTCAGATTCATAATTCTCATTATTCCCAAAACGATTAAATATTTAATAGGCAAAAATAGACAGATACCTGCTGGCAGAGGTTTTATGTTTGCTCTTCATCTTGAGTTCAGTGATTGAGGGCAGGACCAGAGGAACAGCCACACAGAACAGAGCGAGCTGAGGCGGCAGCAGAGCTCCAGAGTCCGTCTTCCTCCTCTGACCCTGCAAGAACTTCAGACGGCCCTGAAACTGTATGCTCTTCAGGACGGAAGCAAATAAAAGAGAGTGAAAGAGAATTAAAGGGAAGAGTGTGTGGCTTTCTTTAAGTATAGATAAACAGTTGTGTTCAGGTCCAGAGTGGTAGGGCCCGGGTGGGGTTTGGGGAGGTCTGCACCCCTAATAAAGTTTTAAATTGATGTGAAATGCACTGTATAATTTGCACACTGGAGGAGCAAGAATTGAAATATCTCACTCTGCTTTGGATCATATTTTTGTGTGATGTCACAACTAACCAAGAATCCAGAGGTGGTGTCCAGCAAGCAGCGTACTCGAGCTAGGAAGCACCGTTTGAGGAAAGGAGACAATTCAGGAGAAACTCCATGAGGCTCCTGAGCACTGAACAGATGACCCATCACAACATCCTCATCTACTGCAACACACACACAAAAAACTGACTAGAAATTGTTACAACACTTTCTTCCATTTACCTAAAGGTGCACTCAGTAACTTTTGTCTTCGTCATCTTGGACTTACGCTGACACCTAGCGGCTTGGATGCAGCATCATTTAAAATCAATAGATTTCAGATGCAATTGTAAAAATGTTGTATTCAGTGTGAAATAACAAGGACTGTTACTAAGATTAAGCGAGTAGTATTCAGCTGGTCATGTGATTCTAACATGGCCGCCCCATGTGTGGACCAGAGAGCTGCACGGGTCCGATTTTGTAAATCCGCACCCGCCCGTACCCGCAGTGCTTAAAACCGCATCCGACCCGTTTTCCGACAGCAGCACTAATTAAAATCCGCAACCCGACACGATCCGCTTAAAATTGAACCGAGACCCGACCCGCACCCGAAATAAAATCAGTTTAGCCAATCACATTATAGACGCACTTTTTTCAAATTTTTATTGCCTTTGGCGGATTGCCTTAAGACAAGGACAACAGCCGAAGCTGTCAAAAAGCCAATAGCCTATACAGAACATGGCTAACGTTACCACAAAACAATGCAATTTCGTCTAGCACATCAGACAATTTCACACCACACATAGGCCTACTTAACAGTTTTAAATTAGACAATAACAAACAGTGTAGGCTATGTGATAATTTTAAATGAAAGAAAAGTTCACAGACAGCCTGGTTATGGTGTCGCTTATCTCTACGAGGCACCTTCAGTTCTGTCCCCTTTGAAAGATACTGTTCGATAGAACTGGTGTTCGGTTTGTTACTGCAGGTATCTGCGTGCTTCCTCAGCTGACGAAGTTCCATATTTTCGCTATCGAACACGAAAACTTTAAGGCAGGTTTTGCATGCAGCAAAGCCTTTCACAATGTTGCTTTCTTCATCAGAGATGACTCCAAATTTCTCCCACACACTTGACTTGAGTTTCGATGAAGTATTGTCGACAACTTTATAATCTCCTCTAGCTATTTTTTTTTTCAACTCCTCACTATCCATCTAGACGACTCATGCAGCAGTTCGAGTGGTTGTGTGATTTTTTAAAAGTGAATGTAACGTTAGGCCTAGAGACTCATGGGAGGGCGCGGGCTCAAATAAACTAAAAACAAATATTTTATCAACTTGAAATACAGGGCAGGCATAGTTTTGTAGATGTGTTCCTAAAAATATGCATTTATTTTTACATTTGCACGTGACTGTTTTGAACCCGTGTTTAGACCCGCGTTTCCCCGTGTCCGACCCGCATCCGTATCCGACACAGTTGGATATTTTTCACCCGTTTGACCAAAATTTGCGGGTCACCCGTCGGGTACCCGAACCCGTGCAGGACTCTGGTGTTGGGGGTCTTTATAGTCCATCATACTGGATTTATACTAATGCTTGCATCTCCTGACCTCCTCACACACGTGCTCTTGATATGCACGTTCAATGTTGTTTTCACATTTGTCTCCTGTTATTTACCTGTGATTACTCTGCTGATGTCATTTGGAAGAAACAGTAAGTAATCTATGTTGTCCACCCCTCCCCCCCCTCCCTCAGTGTGTAAAATGGGGTTAATAGTAATTATACACTCACCAGCTCCTGGAGCAGCGCAGGGCTCCTGCTGGCTGGGGTTCATCGCCCAGTGAAGCTGTCTCCTGAACTCCTGTCTCTCCTCCACATGTATATATTCAAAAATGTTCTGGTGCATCACGTCCGTCTGCCAAACAGGGTCACACACAAAACAAGAAAGTGTTTATTTTAGAAGCGCTTTAGGTCTCGCATCAGCGTGTCCTTTGTGTTTGGCCACTGCGTTGACCTCTGCACTTAACCCGCACATGGATGGATGAACCGCAAACAATGGCCTTACGCTCAAGGTATGAGGGTTGACACCACAAGTAAGAGACCCACAGAGATACATGACTTTCTACAAGAGTGGCCAACCCTCACCGAAGAACACTTAAGAATACAGTGGCTATTTGGACACTGCATTGGATAAAACATCAAACAAAATTGGCATTCGTGTCAATTTCTTTCTGCCATTGAACAAAGGAAGTCATGCAGGTTTGAAACAACATGAGGGTGAGTAATTAAGACAGAATTTTCAGTCTGGGGTTCCAAAGGATTTTCCAAATGTACAATGTGTGCCTGAACCCACAATTCTCTTTTCATAGCTGGGTTTGTTTGTTGCATGACACCAGGGCTGCTCGCATGCAGACAGATGTGACTATACACTGATGAAAAACAAAACAAAAGCCTGAAATGCCACACAGCCATAACCACTGTTCATAAATGACAAAATCTCCCTAAAGTATTCAAACTTCCCTTTTATTTTCTCGCCTGAGTCATGCAAGACTTTCAAACGCACTTTCCTAATGCACAGCAGTGCCATTGATGTTTCTGTTTCCAACAACTTTGCTGGTTAGAAGAGCAGATTTAGGGTAAATCTTATGTAATCTGTCAAGAACATGTCTGGGTCATACTTCACCACAAAATGTAAAAATATAACTGATATTTTCTTTACACAAAATATCTTTTTCCCCCCCCCCCTTCATCGTGAGGTGAAATATGACATGGACATGTTTTCGTGAGATTCACCCATTAAATGTTTGCTATAGAAACTTTAGACTTTGAAGGCTGTGGAAAAACTCTTAAAATGAACTGAGGGGTGAAAAGAGGGGACTATTTTTACAAATCATGGTAGAAGAGGCTGAAAACATGACATACTTCTGTATTTACACACTCAACCACAGTGGCTGTGGCCATTCTTGTACAACCACACATGATTTCTTGTTTAGATTTCTCTGATGGGACTTTTCTTTGTGAGCTACTTTGAAATGACTCAAAATAATGAGGAAAAAAAAAAAGAGTTATTTCAAAAACAATAAATAGAAATCGAATGATGGTCACTAATGATGATAAAATATGCATTGATCTATGCATGTTGGCATTGGATTGTAATGTACTGCACAGTGAAATGACAGCTGTGCAATAAAACAGCCCTTCCCATTTGTCATGATAAAAATACAATTTATGAACACTGAATTTTCACATGAAAATGAGAGGAAAAAACATCTGTGCTTTTTAACTTTTAATATTTAACTTTTTAGCTTTTTAATGTTTAACATGAAATCAAATTGACACAATTTAAATTTCTTTCAAATAATAAATAATAATAATAATAAATAATCTTTTATCAAAACGTAACCGCTTGCTCCACCTCTGAAATTACAATAATTTCTTTTCAGCATTCGTTTCCTTATTTTTCAAGAGCTCCCACCAAAAACCAGCCACACACAGACCACAATTCAATCAGACCCAATTAAAAAAAAACAAAATTTGATTTTCTTTTCTCAACACCATTCTTACACATATTTCAATATAACACAGTCACTATATTTTACTTCCATTGTTCCATTCAAAAAGAGCGACAAAACAGTTACATTTCAGAAATGTTTTTTGTATTAAACAAGTGAATCTGTAGAAATAGAAAAAAATATAGAGTATTCTGTACATTCAAACAAGAAACATAACATTTTTAAATTATTTACATTTCAGTTTTTCTGTGTGTTGGTTTTATGTTTGAAGGTTACCTGATGAAATCCCAAGTAGTCGACAATAGTGGATGATGCGTAGAAAATAACGCCATCTGTGCTCACAACCAGTGCGAATCCATTCAGAGACTATTAAAAAACAAAGATGGATTATTGCAGGTCCACGTGGCACATACAAATATATTCGGATGTATAGAAATATGGAACGCCATGACACAAATTGTATGTGAAAAAAAATATAAATCTAAAATTGTTTGGCCGGATCTACTGAGCCTAAAATTCAATTAACCAATAGATTTTTCAAGATTTTTATATCTCCCACATTTACCCATTTTCTGTAAATAACATCTTATGTTAACTAACCTGAGAAAAACACTTAAGCTATCTCTTTTTAACACTTTAAGCTTAAAAGTTAAGAAGCTCTACTTTACAATGCATGCAGGCATTATGACCAAAATGGAACTAGTGCTTTGAAATCTGCAGACAAATCAGAAGTGTTGCATTTTGTTAATTTCTGTAAAGTTTTGTACTGTACATATTGATGTTATCAGTAAAACATTAAACTCATCAAATAGTTATGTGTCATATGTTGATGGAAAGCTCTCAAAGAGTAGATTTCACTCACAGAAAAGAGAAAAATATTGCAAGTAATAGCCAAGTATATGTCTTTGACATTTGTTTCATGTGAAATGACGCGTTTTCACTTATAACTTCACGAAAAATAAACTGAACATAAAATATAACGTACCATTACTTTGAGGTGATTATCTTTCAAACAAGCCCACACACAAGGTAATCCAATGCATAGATTAGATAATCCACATGAAGCACAATGTGCATACAGCATCTGGCATCTTGCAATCTGACTGAAAACACTTCAGCTTTCCTGGATCAGATGATCAGGATCATTGGAAATGATGTAGCATCATAGAACGCTACACCAATCGGATTGGGTTCGGATTGGGTTCAGACCGGATAAAAAATCATCCATATTTGTGCAGAGAGACATGTAATTGGTTACTGTTACTTATGGCCACCAGGAGATGGTGCCATTTATATGACACAGACTCAAAGATGACTCAAATGGCACAGAATGAAACTCATTCTGTGAAATCTCTTTACTAAAATCATGTCTACATTCTATGCAAACCTTTATTCATTGTTTTTTTGCATGTGTAATTAGTTCTTATATACAATTATTTGTTTTATTTGTTTGGAGAGGCTTTTAGACACTTTAGACTATTTTGTACACTAGGATACATTATTTTTGTAATGCTATAACTTTTGATTGCTTTTACTCAGTTACAGTTGAGATAATTGGGAACAAAACAAAAGCAATTTGAGTCACCTTATTTACATCCAGATATAAGTATAAAATTTGAAAAATAAGGAAAAAGTAGTTTCTTAGGCTGAGCGTCTCAGAATTTATCATAATCTATATCATTAAAACATTTGAAAATTTTTCTTTTAAATGATACCAAAACACTTGACCCTCCTTTTTTTCTGAGTTATAAGCCTTTAATAGTGGTTATGCCACTGAAACAGGAAATCTTTAAGAACAACCTCAGAGCTTAAAGGGTTAAACAGCTGCTACAGTTAAGTTTGAACTGCTTTATAGAGTAGAACAACTAGTTTCAACAACTAGTGACGAATCCCTTTCAGTCACCTGTAACAGAAGGTCACTCTCTATAACGCAGGTCAGAATCTCTTTCCTGTGTTCAGGGTTCGAGGCATCACTGCTATGATCCTCTTTCTCTTGGACAGCTGTGTGGAAAGGAGCACACGAGAGAGAGGGGAATTTCATGAATATATAAACCAAACTTATGCATTAAATAATGCTGTAGGAAAATGCAGTTCTTTGAAACAATCTGTTTTACTGTTTCTATTAATCCTAAAATATGTAAATCCTTAAAAAAAAATAAACCGGCTCAATTTAAAGGCCATACCTCTGCTGAAATGAAAAGCTACTACTAAAGCAATAAGGCATGAGAGGCAATGCATTAAAGTGAGATATATATATATATATATATTTATTTTGTATTGCCTTGGTTGAGGCAACCGCAAAAAAATTAAATAAACTGTTCAATTTATTTATTTTTAATTCTGGCAAATAACAGTTCATGAGCTTAACTGTGGCTGTTTGATCGTTACACTGCTTTTCAACCATAAAGTCTCATTAGGACAGGTTTGCATATACTGTATATCAGCTATTTTACAACAGCTTTAAACATGGCTCATAAAATCAACTTTAGAACCAGAACTGAGCATTTTATTAAACGTTTTTCACAACTGTGCAACAAAAACCCCATTAATTTACCCTTATAAAACATACCATCCAACGTCACAACCTACAAAGCGCACAGCGTTTATATGTAGCCTATATACACTCTGATGGCCTCTTTCTTTCTTAACACCATGAGATAAACTGGCTATCCAAATAAAGAAAACCAGGACAATCACAAACCTTGAAGTGTCACATCCAACATACAGCTGTGGCCAAAAGTATTGGCAGTGACATACATTTTGTGTTTTGCAAAGTTTGCTGCTTCAGTATTTGTAGATTATTTTTATACATGTTTCTATTGTTTACTGGAAAACAATGATAAGCATTTAATATGTTTTAAAGGCTTTTATTGGCAAAAACACTCAATTTATGCAAAGAGTCAATATTTACAGTGTTGACCCTTATTCTTCATATCCTCTGCAATTTGCTCTGGCTTGCTGGATATCAGCTTCTGGGCCAAATCCTGACTGATGGAGATCCATTCTTGATTTATTAGTGCTCGGAGTTGATCAAAATTTGTGGGCTTCTGCTTGTCCACTCGCCTTTTGAGGATTGACCACAGGTTCTCAATGGGATTAAGATCCGGGGAGTTTCCTGGCCATGGATTCAAAATTTAAATGTAATGATCTCCGAGCCACTTCATTATCACTCTTGCATTGTAACATGGTGCTCCATCATGCTGGAAAATGAACGGATCACCACCAAACTGCTCCTGGATTGTTGGGAGAAGTTGCTCTTGCAGGACATTTTAATACCATTCTTTATTCATGGCAGTGATTTTGGGCAGAATTGTGAGAGAGCCCACTCCCTTGGATGAAAAGCAACCCCACACATGGATGGTCTCAGGAAGCTTCACTGTTGGCATGACACAGGACTCATGGTAGAGATCACCTTTTCTTCTCTGGACAATTGATTTTCCAGATGTCCCAAACAGTCGGAAGGGGGCTTCATCAGAGAAAATAACTTTGCACCAGTCTTCTGCTGTCCAATCCTTGTACTTCCTGCAGAATTTCAGTCTGTCCTTGGTGTTTTTTGTGGAGAGAATTGGCTTCTTTGCTGCCCTTCTTGACACCAGACCATTGTCCAAAAGTCTTCGCCTCACTGTGCGTGCAGATGCGCTCACACCAACCTGCTGTCAATATCGAGCAAGCTCTGCACTGGTGGTGACACGTTTCCGTAGCTGACTCCTCAGGAGGAGACTGTCCTGACGCTTGCTGGACACTCTGGGACGTCCTGAAGCCTTCTTCACTGCAATTGAACCTCTCTCCTTGAAGTTCTAGATGATCCGGTGAATGGTTCTATCAGGTGCAATATTCTTTGCAGCAATTTCCTTTTTGATCCAAAGTGATGATGGCTGCATGTCTTTCTTTAGAAGTAAGCATTGTGAACAAGAACACAATGATTGGAAGCAATTCTTCCCTCCTTTTATAGCAATCAGTCTGCTCTTATAATCCAATCAGAATGATAGAGTGATTTCACCTGACAAGTACTTGTTCACACTTTCCCACACCTTGCTGCTGATATGATTAGTGAAATTATGTTAGCTAGTCATTTTGTGCCAGGGCCAAAAAACAGTGAAATTAGCTTTTTTTGTGATAAAGTTAATGTTTTTGGCCAATGAAGCTTTTTGAAATGATTTAAAATGCATCTGATCACAACAACTGAAGCAGAAAAAAAATGTACGAACCACAAAATGTATGTCACTGACAATACTTCTGGCCACGGCTGTATATTGACAGACCTTGTTCATATCCAGCAGGTCACTAAACAACTACAAAGCACTGTATGTCCTCAGTTGGTCAGGCTACATTTCACTTTAATCAGAGACAATCAAGCCGATCATCTCTTTACATTCCCCATCTGCTCTGAGTCGATCAATTTCAGATGAGTTCTTCCAGTTTCATGATTGGAAAGAAGTCTTTATTGTGGCAGCCAAACTGTAAATGTGCTCATTCAAAATGGCTGAGATGAAAATCATAAGTATCATCATATGAAGCATATCAGATTTATTTTTTTAACCTTCTTAATTTAAAGCATATTTGTGGGCTCTTAAGTCAAACATCAGAACATAAGTGAATAAGATAACCACAACAAACTGACTAAGCAGAGTTAGTTGTTTGCACATCTCAATTATAGCATGCACATAATCTGGATTTAAAACAGATTTGTTTATAAGTTTTTTCCTTAAAGCAGCTATTTTAAGGCGCTGTGTACTGAGGCGGGGGGAGGGTTGTGCTCTCTTCTGAAGACAGCATGGAGTGGTGGTGGTGTAGTGGGCTAAAGCACTGAACTGGTAATCAGAAGGTTGCCGGTTCGATCCCCACAGCCACCACCATTGTGTCCTTGAGCAAGGCACTTAACTCAAGTTTCTCCGGGGGGATTGTCCCTGTAATAAGGGCTCTGTAAGTCACTTTGGATAAAAGCGTCTGCCAAATGCATAAATGTAAATGTAAATGTAAATGTAAGAGGAGGAGGGGGAGGGGAAAGCATGCACCCTAGCCTGAACCCAGGAAAATCTGAAAACACATCAGAGTGTGACAACACATTAAACACTTAAAAGCAGTCTTCCTAAATTATTGTCCTTATTTATATTGGTGGCCAAAAGTTTGGCATAATGTACAGATTTTGCTCTTATGGAAACATATTGGTACTTTAATTCACCAAAGTGGCATTTAACTGATCACAATGTATAATCAGGACATTAATAACGTGAAAAATTACTATTTGAATTATTTTTCAGAACTTCTTAAACTACTTCAAAGAGTCTCATCGAAAAATCCTCCATGTGCAGCAATGACAGCTTTGCAGATCCTTGGCATTCTAGCTGTCAGTTTGTCCAGATACTCCGGTGACATTTCACCCCACACTTCCTATAGCACTTGCCAAAGATGTGACTGTGCTTGTCGGGCAATTCTCACGCACCTTACAGGCTAGCTGATCACACAACAGCTCAATGGGGTTAAGATCCATAACACACTTTTCCAATTATCTGTTAATTTAGCATGATTACTCAAGGATAAGTTGTTGGAGTGATGGCTGCTGGAAATGGAGCCTTTCTAGATTTGATCAAAATGTACTTTTTTCCAAATAGTGATGGTGTTGTTTTTTACATCAGTAATGTCCTGACTATACTTTGTGATCAGTTGAATGCCACTTGGCATTTAAAGTACCAATTTCCTTCTGAAACAGCAAAATCTGTACATTATTCCAAACTTTTGGCTGCCAGTGTCTGACACTTCACTGATTCACACACTAATGTAAATATACAAATAAAAACAATCAAACCTACATATTTTTATAACACTTTCCAATAAGGTTATTTGTTAGCATAATTAAATCCATGCAATATCACGAACTAACCATGAACAATATATTTAACAGCATTTGTTAATGTTGATTAACAATGATTAATAAGTGCTGTAAAAGTATTGTTCACTGTTAGTTCTTGTTAACTAATGTAGTTAACTATTGTTATTGTTATACCTAAAAATGTACAGCATGTTAAAATAAACAAACCAACATAAGTACAGTAAAAGTTGCTCATTGTTAGTTCATATTAACTAATGTTAAGGTATTCAGCCATATTATAATAGTTACCTAAAATGTATGTTGAAATGAACATAAACCAAGATTAATGTGTTATATAAGTACTGCTCATTGTTAATTCTTGTTAATGTAGTTAACTAATATTAACTAATATAATTGCATTGTTAACTTTGACTTTAAAATGTATATTAAATATTAATGTTGATTAATAAGTGTTGTAAAAATTTTTTATTGTTAATTCACATTCATTTATGATGATTATGAATACAACAGTATTGTAAATTGTTACTTAAAGAATGTATACAGTATGTTGAAATTAACATTAACAAAAGATTAATAAATGCTATAAAAGTATTGTTAATTGCTAATTCATTTTAACTAATGTAATTAACTCATTTTAATGAATACAACGTAATGCACACTGTTAGCTAAAAATGTATACAGTACTGTGTTGAAATTAACATTAAAGATATAACAAGAATAAGTGCTGTAAAAGTGTTGTTTGTTGTTAGTTACTGTTAGCGAATAAAGTATTACCCATATTTGATCATTCACACACAAAAATTGGCTCAGAGTTCAAACATGAAGAAAATCAGGCTTACTCTCGATTATCTCTCTCCGAGGACTCATTGTCCATTCTCTCACTTCACATCCTCTGGCAAACAAGCCCAAATGTGCAGGTGGATGGGCTACTTTTCACAAAATGTCTTCCCACATGGCAGAAAACACCCATTTCACCGCTGGCTTGTTTTGATGAGGGGATGGAAATAAAAACCAGATCTGCTTTTGACAATTGAGGTTAAATTTACAAGCAGATGTGCGTTTATGCACGGGATATATTCCACAGTGAGGAACGGACTCTGTTAGGCTCTTTTTCCCCAGTTCCTTATAACTTTTAATGTTGTTCCTCACTCATGGTTTCTTGAAAATACAAAACCTTTGACAAATGCAAGCACAGCCCACATGGACAAATAAATGAAATAACAGGGAATGTTTAGTAGCATCTAAGTGGGGGATTCATTCATGCCGGTATAATCACAGAGCTCGAATAGGTTTCATTTGAAAATTATTCATTTATCTGAAGGTGGCATATTCTCTGTATGACAATTTTGGGAAGTTTTCTTTCATCCAGGTCATCGCAAAACAAAGCCACTTGAATGAGTGTTTAGTGTCTAGCACAAGACCCTTATGTAGCACAAAACTGCTCTTTCGGGGAATATTTAGCTCATGCATGTGACATTTTAAACATATTTACCAAATACTATTTATTGCCCCAGATGAGAAAAAAAAAAAAAAAAAAAAGAGTATGGCAAGAATTTCACTGTTAACCCAATTATAGTCACCAAGAAACTACACAACTGAACTTTAAAAGTGTCTTAGGATGTTAATGTATGTTGTATGAGCCCAAGAAATGTCCTTATCTGAAAAGTAATTCCACATCTGTCCTTGGAATCTTTGAAAACATGTTTTGCAATGTTTTTATCCATTCTTAACCTTTGACATTCAAAAGCACATTGTGAAGTCTTATCAAGAAGGCACTTCATAAACGTTAGGCTACTTTTATGAAGTTAGTTAGGCTTAAAAGTTAAACCATTTGTGCTGTATTTAATTCTCAGGACATAACAGTTTGTTAAACTTGACCTTGAATAATAAATTGAATTTACTTTAAAAAATAAAATAGAATACTTTTGAGAATCCTTTGTACTGAGAGTTGAAAACACAGAACATTTTAGAAAGAATTCACTCTTTAGATTACTTTACCGTTCTCAAATATATAATACACATTCACAGCCTTGGATGAATTACATTCATTCACATTTATTTGTATGTGGGCTGTGAAGAGTTGGGGAAAGAGGAGGAGTGTGGCTTACAGTAGGCTCATTTATGCATTGCAGGTCTCCTGCGCTTTGATGGACAGATCGCTTTCACTGGCGTCCCTCTGAGGTCAAAGCCTGATGTACTACAGTCACGCAAACCCAGCTTTACTACAGTCTCTTAAAGGGACAGCACTCCATTTAAACTCTGCTGAAACAAATGGGTCTTTCAACAGAAAAAAGTCTGTTTGAAAATAAGAGGAAAAAAAATTCCAGATACAAGAATCCATCAATTCAGTTATTTATCTATCTGTCTGTCTATCATCCATTGGTCGTTCCATCCATTTGTCTATCCATCCATCCATCTGTCTATCCACCCACCCATGCATCCATCTATCTATCCATCCATCCATCCAGCCATCCACAATAAAGTTCCAGATACAAGAATCAATAAATTTATCTATTTGTCTGTCTATCATCCATCGGCCATTCCATCCATCTATCTATCTATCTATCTATCTATCTATCTATCTATCTATCTATCTGTCCATCCATCCATCCATCTAGTGGTCTATCCATCCACCCACCTATCTATCTGTATATCCATCCACTTGACCACCTATCCACCCATTTATTCATCAATTAATCTATTTATCTATCCGTCTGTCTATCCTCCATGTCTGTCATTCCATCCATCCATCCATCTCACTGTTCACCCACCCACCCACCCATTGCTCCATCCGTCTATCCACCCAACCACCCATACATCTTTATCTGTCTATCCATCCATCCATCCATCTATCTGTCCATCCACCCACCATGTCCACCTGTCCATCCATCCTTTAATTAATCTATTATCTATCTGTATGTGTATCATTCATCTGTCTGTCCATCCATATATCATCCATCCATCTGTTTGTCTATCCATCCGTCCGTCTATCTGTCAATCCATCCATCCAGTCGTCCACCTGTCCGTCCATCCATCCATCCATCCATCCATCCATCCATTCACACACATCCATCTATCTCTCCATCCATCCACACAACCATCTTTCTGTCTGTCGTCCATCTGTCTATCAATCCACTACGGTTGTCACAATACCATAATCATATTTTATGATACTATATCAGCTAAAATATCACAATACCAAGTAGTATCATGATATCTTCGCGGCATCAAACGGCCAGTTCAAACAGCAATGCGTTTACATTTTTATTCCATTATTTCTGTGATTATTTGAATGTTGGTATCGTAAATTGTAACACTGACAAGACTGTTTTGAGCAGCTATTTCATTATTACAACTGCTTCAGACCCTCTCTCCCGGTAAACAGCTGCACGAAACGGATTACACACACCGGTTTGATCGCACCCCTCAGGGACGTGATCAAACGGTGTTAAGAATTATCGTGTGGTAAAGTTTTTTTTTTTAAACAGATATTATTATCCATTAGGAGACACAACTGCCAAATTAACAAATTAACGCTGGGATTCAAACGTGTGTTTGAAGCATGGGAAACCACACATTGAAAAATAATAACACCATATAAGTGGCAAATCCTAAACAGCATTTTGCACTCTTAAAGGGCACTGCGTTAATTGGCCGCAACTCGAAAAGACAACATTATAGTTCTGATTCAAATGAAAGTTTTAGCGAAAATAATATTCACTACAGCACATACATAACTTATGGTATTACCATATAAAAAAATACTGTGGCACTGTCAGCATTTAAGCTTTAGCATCGCGTTACTACTGTAGCACCATGCAACCCTACAATACACCCATCTATCTAAATTTCCATATGTCTGGCTATCAACCCACTCATCCATCCTTCCATCCATCCATCCACCCACCCACCCATCTATCCATTTACCCACCCATCTTTCCATCAATTAATCTATTTATCTAACTCTGTCTATCACACATCTGTCATTCCATCCATCCATCAGTCTGTCCATCCATACAGTATATCCATTCATCCATCCATCCATGTATCCATCCATTTATCCATCTGTCTATCAATCCACCCATCCATCTATCTCTATCCGTCCATCCATCCATCCATCCATCCATCTGTCCGTTCGTGTCTATCCATCCATCCATCCATCCATCTATCTGTCTCTCTGTCCATTCATCAATCTGTCTGTTTTTCCATCCATATATTTGCCAATGTATATGCGCCATTGTTTTATCCACGTTGCACATAAATAGTCAAATATTCATTCAATTGTTTCTGGTCAATGGTCATATGACACAAACATAAAAGACAAGAACTCCAGTAGCACATATAGCAAATTATTCCACATCGCCAGAGTGGATGACAACAGCTTTGCAACCAAACTTCACTCAGGGTACACCTTATCAAACACAGGGGGTGTAGAAGGGGTCAACATGTGCCTTTTGTGAACCAACGGCTGTGGCGTGAGAGAAGCAGTGTTTGGAAACGGTCTCTGCCATGAGAGGCATGACATGACTTTGTAATTTGGCACATAGTTGTTTGCAGTAATGTTCACAGAATGGTCTTGCTTTATAGGACTGTTGTTACCAGGGTCCGAAATTAACTTTATAGCCCACCAGCCAAGGTGGATGAAAACATTTACAAACCAGTTCGATTTCTTACCGGCCATTTTTATTTAATATTATTTATTGCATTTTACAGACATGAGAGCTTTTACATTACTGCAAGCATGTTTAAGTGAACTGCTTTTTGAAAGAATTGTATTGTTTTATAATTTATGAAATATTTAATTGTCAGATAAATGATTATTCACATATCAACAAAACTAAATTTGTATTTAAACTACATGTTGTCATATGAACGACCAGAACATTTCTCTAATGAGTCTCGTGAGCTTTAAATTCACATAACTCAGTAACAGATCTGGGTTTATTTGGAGTGAGCCAATTAATTCAGTCAGCTCCAACTAATTCTAAAGTCTTTTTGATCACTAAAAAGAGCCGGCTCATATATTTACTGCTAACTAGGGATGACCTCATACAATTTTTTTGGAAAACAAGTACGATACTTCCTTTTCAGAGCTCGCCGATACTGATACCTGTTTTTTTTGTAAAAAAATCCATAATGTTACACATTCATTTTTATACACATCTGAGCATTGCATATTGATTCTAAACACAAAGCAAAGGATAATTAGACATTTTCATTTTATTATGAACAGCAGGATTCAAAAGTCCACATTGAAAATCTAGGTACATAAATCTAACTTGTACTAAGTTTTAGGATTTTGATATGTTTTAAATCAGGGGTGCCCACACTTTTTTGTGTGATGATCTACTTTTAAATGACCAACTCAATAAGATCTACCAACTAAAATGTAATTTAACTACTGTCTGATTCCATTCAGTTTTGCCTAATCTGGGCAGTAGCATCGCAATTACGCGCTCTGTTCTCAGAAATACTTGGAAGGCACGTATGCGCAAACCTAGTTGTCATGGCAACTGAATAAACAAAACCTCGCCTGGTCAATATTTACTCGTCAAGTGCAAGTCAGACAGAAACTAGAAGAAACGACATTATATTTATTTTTATTAAAATTTAACGAAAGTACATTTAAATTTTGTGCGATCTACCAGCATTGCCTTTGCGATCGACGTATTGGGCACCCCTGTTTTAAATAAAGAAGAATTATGACAAACAAGACATTTTAGATTTTGCCCTATTTCTAGGTCACATATCAAAATGTAAACACATTTGTGACACTGACCACATAAACCTTTCATACAAAAGGTTTGCAAGATGCTCAACATTCTGAAATCACGCATGCTGGATAACATGAATCATCATGTTGTGCACAAACTTGGTATGCTGATGATATCATTTGTTTTCTTTTTATTAAATTAGAAAAATGCAAAACAGATGAATTTTCATTAGTGGTCTCAGACTTTTGGGCACTACTGCACATTACAACATAATTTTCAAATTGATGTCTCATGCCACAGTGACTGATCATTGGTCTCCAAGCAGCGTAACAGGCATGAAACACAGTTTGAAGGAAAGAGGGGGCTTGAAAGCATGTGAGGAGGAAATAAAGGATTTGCCAAAAGGACTCACCATGTCAGGCGGACATTATTGCAGTTGTCACGCAACAGAACGGAGCTTAACGGCAAACTCCTTTATGACGTATTTGGGTCATATACCAGTCATTCGCACGACATCGCGTGTAGAGAGGGTGCTTTTTGGTTGCCAACAAATACAGCTCCTATAAATGTTGATGTCGACAATAAATATTTTCGGCTATTAAAGAAAAGATTTTTATGCTTTGCCTTTCCATGTTAGCAGAGTTGTCTAAATGGCTAAGGTGACAGAATGCAGTTCAGACAAATATGAGAAACCAAACATGATCAAGAAACAGTCTTAAATAAGAAAAGCACCCCTTTTAATTCTACTCATTTACAAGCATTATGGGGGAATAAAACAATGTTTTAAGTGGATTATATACACGGAACATAAACAAAGATCAAAGAGGGATTTGTCCAAGGGATAACGAAGGTCAAGGAATTCTCACGCAAGTGAAGGGGAAAAAAATCATTGGTCACTTGCTAAAACAGATGTTGGAGACTCAAACACACATGAAGTTGGATGCTTGGATCATCTATCAGCTTTTAGCACAAATTCTTACATGATGAAAACAAATGAACAAATGTTTGTAGAACAGAAGGAATTTTTGCAATCTGCACGCAAGAAGAATATGCCAAGAAGGTTCAAGTGGCTTCCCAGCACCTGTATAACGGAGTTCTCTAGGAGAAATGAGGAGAATGTGATTCTGGAAGCTCACTGGGGAAAAGCACCCAGAATTCAAGTTCAAGCCAACATAATTTCCTCATGGAGAAGGTTTCTTTCAGCTGTTGTCCCATTTAATTAATAAATTATGGAATTCTGATTTTGATTGAACTGTTAACATTTAAGATTAAAAAAATGGCCATAGGAAATGGGCTTAACATTTACATTTATGCATTTGGCAGACGCTTTTATCCAAAGCGACTTACAGTGCACTTGTTACAGGGACAATCCCCCCGGAGCAACCTGGAGTTAAGTGCCTTGCTCAAGGACACAATGGTGGTGGCTGTGGGGATCGAACCAACAACCTTCTGCTTACCAGGTAAGTGCTTTAGCCCACTACGCCAGCACCACTCCTTACACCTCAATAGTTTCAATGACATTAAATTAAGCGCAAACAGAGACTTTTGAATAAGTCTCCTGCTTCTCAAATAATTTTCCTTTGAAAAAATTCCAGCGGTCTCACAGGTCTCATCTAGAGTTTCAGAAGAGATGACCCAATGCGTGTCAGATCTGCCAAGATGCCAAAGTCTGCGAAAGTCATATAGTTCAGAATGAACTCAAACAATTCTCATAAAAACATTTCAAGATTTAATTCAGAGTTATGCCATTTAAAATTTGTATGCTCTATACTTTGTCAACATAATTGTGCACTTTTTTTATTTCTTCAAATGAATACTCAGAAACATCCAAATCCTGATCACCAGCTTCCCTTTTTAGTGCTTTCTCAAAAGTCTGCAGGCCGGGGACTTTGCCAGGCTGCAGGCGCACACCCCACTCATTTATTACATTTATTAATGAGGGGCATTTAGTACCCATAACCCCCTTCTATCCACATCTGCCACTCACTCTCTCTCTCTCTGGATCTGAATTACTCCCTCATGTGCAGTTTCCTAGATTCTGCATAGATTTACTGTAACCAATAATTTGTTTGTAACAATGAATGCACCATAGTTTCCATTCACAAGTCAAGGTTAACAACAAGGAACCAAAATGAATTCTTGCAAAGTACCAAATGTAAGTAATTATTTGCTTTGGTGAGTTACTCACCAGTGGCTGACGGTAACTTTATACGGCAACATAATACAAGTCAAACTGTAAGACTGAACTCGCTGATGTGTTTGAGAGCTATTCAAATCAAACACAAACAATCCTTATAAAGTTAAAGTATCAGGGACAGCAATATAATAAATGGTTTAAGTCGCATTGTAAATTGATAACCCTGGCTTATGATCCTCGTTTAATTAAGTGACACAAGCAATTCAAAAGACATTCAAACTGTCAATTAAAGAAAAAATCTGTCGCTTGTCACACGTCTTCTAACAGCTTCCAGCTTTTTCCTCCATAACACTATGAGGTAACACTAAAAAGAAATATACACATGTGGCAATAAAAAATATTTACACCCTTTGGAATTAGCTGGTTTTCCGCATGAATTGGTCATAAAATGTGATCTCAGCTTCATCAAAGTCACAAGTATAGTCAGACATAATGTGCTTAGGCTAACAACACACAAACAGATATCATCTTTCATGTCTTTATTGAACACATCCCATTAAATGTTCACTGTGCTGTGGAAAAAGTAAGTGGACACTTGGATTCAATAACTGGTCAACCCTCCTTTGGCAGCAATAACCTCAACCAAGTGTTTCTGGTAGCTGTGAATTAGACAAAATTCAGCAGGAATTTTGGACCATTTTTCTTTACAGAACTGCTTCAGCTCAGCCATATTCTTAGGATGTCTGATGTGAATGGCTCTCTTGAGGTCAATCCACAGCATTTCTATTGTAATATATTAACTTTGATGATTAGGGTCATTGTCCTGCTACATCATTTAACTTCTACTGAGCTTCAGCTGTTGCACAGCTATACATTAAATTATATCTTGACAAACTTGGGAATTAATTTTTCAGTCCAGGCCACAAAGCAGCCCCAAGTTTTCAAGTGGGTATGCGGTGCCCTTTTTACGCCATATATGCGGTGTTCTTCCTAAACAATTCAACTATAATTTCATTAGTTAACATCAGAGATATTATCCAGATCCAATGTTCCTTCAAGCTTTCTCTCTAGGGTATATTTTACCTCATTAAGCATTCTGCGGTGCGCTATTTAAGTCCCCTTGGCTGGACGCCACTTTTAGTGAGAGTGGCCACAGTACTAGATAATCTCTATATAGACAATTTGTCTAATGTGGACTGATGCATATCTAAGCTCTTCAATATAACTTTGTAACCCTTTCCAAAACATTTTGGTCAAAGGTCTTCTGAGATCTCATTTTTGCGAGGATACTCGGACATGCTTCATGTGAATAGCAAACTCCAAATGTTTGAGTGCTTTTTAAAAGTCAAAATAGCTCTAACCGACACCTACATTTTGTTTAATTAATTGGATGCTAGATTTGCCAACTCCTGACTCTAATTAGCTTTGTTAATGTCATTAGCCTCGGGGTTCATATACTTTTTCTAACCTTGAATGATGCATTCAGTATGTACAAGAACAATACAATTATTTGTGTGTTATTGGTAAAAAAACAGATTGTGTTTGTTTTTTATTGTAACTTAGATGAAGATCAAACATGATTTAAGACAAATTTATACATAAATGCAGGTAATTCCAAAGGGTTCGCATACACCTTGCCACTCTGTGTGCGTGTATGTATATATATATATATATATATATATGTGTGTGTATATATAAATTGGGGGTCGTGATTCTACACACCCGGTCCCTTATCAGGCTAATTAAGCCTCAGAGAGTGATAAATGCCAACTGCAGACGGTGGCGCGACAGAGTGTGTTTACGGGCAGCTGTCTGTCATATGTGTCTGTTTGTGTCTTTTGGATTCAGTTTTACATTAAAATATAATTGATATTTTCATGTCGGTTCTCGCCTCCTCCTTTCTATTGAACAGCTTTACACCCTTTTTTACCTCAATTTGGCAATGCATCTCAGGGAATACACACTTCAAAATGTGCTTAAAAAAAAAACAGCATGAACAGCATGACTTGATATTAATTTTCTTCTTCTGCATCTTAAGACAATTCACAATTAATATTAGCAGTTTTATTTTATTTTATTACTGAAGTAAGATTAATATATAATTAATTATCACAAAGTCAGCATGTCCAGCACCATAGGTGGACATGTTGGTTTTAGGTCAGGCTGAATTAATGATCACAGAAAATTTTAACCAAGTCATGTGACCCACATACTCAAAACTGTCCCAACTATGATAAATGATAACAAGATTTGGTGAGAAACAATTTCTCAAACCCCTACAAGAAATTAAAGAGTATGTGTAGTGCGGTGCACATTGCCAGTTTTAGGGTTAATATGAGTGCAAACTTTAGTAAATATGCTTGATTGAAGCTGAACTAGAAAGCAATCAAGCTCATGATTATAACCATTAGTCTCATTACTTTAGATCATTAGGTATAACAAAGCTTCACAAATGCAGGTCCCAATCCTATTGGGACCCTCCGTATGCCTGTTCTAAATGGATTAAAGCAAATAGCTTCCTCATAGCAAAGTGTTGCTGGTAACAAGAAGGGGCTGGCACTGAAAGCAATGGTTTTGGCAAGCAGAGGTGCTACTTGAGCTATCATTAAACACTTCCTTTGATGATTCACTCTTATTGAGCGTATTTACATGCACACCAATATGCAGATTCCTACCAAAAATCCTCTTATTCAAAAAACCAAAACCATGAGATTTGAAATCATCAGTTTTAACGTCAAAACGTAAACAGGCATGCGGACAACATTTGTGCACAGTGGATAAAGCCGATATATGTTTTTGGCTTCCAATATCAGGCTAAGGTCCTAAATGCGCTTACTGGGCCTTAGTCATGAAACAAGAGCAGAACACATTTTTGTGTAAATTGTTAGTAAAACCTTTGTTAGGTTAATAGTCCCATTGAATTAAATGGGAATATTTACGTAAGAATGGATTCATGAACAAATTACACAAATTTGTTTTGCACATGTTTCACAAATAATGGCCATTGACAAAAAAAAAAAACATGGTTTTCCTTGTTGATCATGTCCATAAAGAAACCATGTGTCAGGGATTGCAGAGAATGAGAGAAAGCTCAGGACCTAAACGCAGCATTCAAAAACAGGGAATTTATCAATACAAAAATAAAAGCAAAAATAAACAAACTCCCACAAAGGGGGAAAAACAAACAAACAACACCATAAGGGAAAACACTCTGCAGATAATCCTCACAGAGCTGGACTGGGACAGATCAGTGGGGAATCAGGACCGACCAGACTGAACGGGGGGAAAAGCAGGACCGGCAAACAGGGCCAACATTGGAAAACAAACAAGTCTGATTGGATCACACAAGATGAGCTCGCACTGGACAGCACACATGAGGAGACTAAAATAGGTAGAGAAATCAACAGGTTAAGAAAACAGGGCAGGTGTGACTCAAACTAATATTGGGCAAACAAGGAGGCGGGCTATGATGCAAGACAGAGACATGCGGCGATACAGAAACAAAGCCACGTTCTCTCACAAGACAACAAAACACCCGAATGGCATGAGCGCACATCATCAAGACAATAAGGCAATATACGCTCATGCCAACCGACAGAACAGACAAGAGTAGCAACGGCAAACAAAGCGATACAATACATTCAAACACTAAACAAAATCTGAGCGTACATAGCAAGGCAAATGCAAAGCGATGCATGCAACAGGCGACAAAACGAAACAGGACACCTGTTCGAGAGTTCGGCCACACACACCCGACACCTAAGACCAAAGTGACCAAACATCAGCACAACGTGAAGACAGCTAGCGACCAGAGCATGCAGTGGTCATGAGAGATAGACATAGATTATTGACGCAAGTGCATGCCGCCAAGATGATAAATGCAATGCACTCATGCCAATACAAGTCAAGACACAGAGTGTCCGGATCCCGACACAGACCGAAACCAAACCAGACAGGAAGTCAGGATCCAGACACCACGCTCCAGACATAAAACAAGACAGACCGAAGAACCCATGATCACAAGGGTTGCTTGATTTTCTGCGCATTATATAAAAATTATTCAAATAAGGTGCATTTTGGAAAAGGACAGAAATGCATAATGCCACACCTCAAGGGTTGTTAAAATGTGTTCAGTTTTTTTGTCGGCTAATTATTTTTATCTAAACTAGATCTTTTAATTTTCTAAAGTTAATGTGAGTGGACCTTGCCTTTCAAAACATGGCATTATGATGCATACAGTGCCCTTGGACATTTCCAGGGCATTTCTAGGTGGTTGCTAAGGTTTTCTGGATGGTTTCTAAGTGGTTGTTTACAGGCTCAAGCCCACACCAAAGTCTTTATAATATTCGTGCCCCTAGATATGGATCAGGTTTCTCCAACAATGCAAGAAAGTTTTATCCACTAGATGAAAATCACTTAGAAAATAGCAAACATCTCCTCAGGTTTCATTCATGTCCATAGCAGGAATAAAACTTAGGGTTATGGGTTTGCAAGCAATAATAAGGCAAGGATCACTAATACATTTAATTATGTCTATGTGCAACATTTCCATGAATCCCATTAGGAAATAATGAGGGACAGCCTGTTTACACCCTCCAGATCCAGTGAGGCCCTGAAAAGTAATGGAATTCACCTGGCAGTCCGACAATAACAATTTGATCATAATGACATGGGACAAGTCTCTAACAATGATGTTGGCCCAACAAAGGTTTTCACAGGGTTCCCCGCTGTGTTCTCTGCGTTTTGGTGGAGAATGAAAACACAGCATGTCTAGACCAGACAAGGTTTGAGGTCAGTCACTTACGGCCTTTGACATGCACAGCCAATCTGTACAATTACTCACTAGAGAGCATTCATAAAGGGGAAAATTAGTGGAGATGAATGGTTGCCGGCACTTTGTCACTGATGTAAATTAGGATTCATGTGCAACATCAAGACATTTTGTTTGTGAGAATCAAATCATCTGTCCTGATGCCGATATTTAGTGGATATTGGTGATAATCGTACAATTTTGTTGCTCAAATGTTGCTCTTTCATACAGTAGCTCAGGAGACTTAATGGAAACCTTTAAGTTTAATTTAAGTATCAACTTTGTCTCAGAGGTTTCTCCTAAATTCTTTTGAAGAAATAAAAATACACACAAATAAGACATTTGTTTCCTTAGAGTATAGGAATGTGGACGACACTGCTTGGATAATTTGGTCTTTAAAAATTGTGATGATAAATGTTTTGAGTTCATATCGAAATCTTTAATAAACCACCATTTGTGGCAGATTTTGGCATCTTGGCAAACCTGAGCACAAGCGAGACATTAATGAGATCTCTCAGGCCACGTTTAGTTTGAAATGCATCTTTTTCCTACTTTTTGGCCTTCCATCCACACGGAGACAGCGTTTTTAACTGAGCTTTTTTAAAACGCTCTCCCAAGTGGACAATTTTTTTAAATGGCGTCTCCGTGTTGTAGTGTGGACAGGGAAAACGGAGATATCTGAAAACGTATGCTTGCGGGAGGGGGGGATAAGCTTAATTGTCATGAAAATATACGTCAAAATGGCAAAACATATTAGTGGTCTTTAAAAGAAAAATTACTTCATTTTTTTCGTTTTGAAATTTGAGGAGAAATGTGACCTGTGATCCCTCAAACACCAATGAATTATGTAACATATTGCAAAAGATACTGAGCACTCATCTTCCTCTATTTTTAACTTGATACAGATCGAGTTTTACATTACTCTCTGTTATGAGTATTATTTCTATTACACATGCCCAGATGCCCACCTGCAAGCACACAGCTCAACTACTGCCAGCTTTCCACAAAAGCAGCTCAGCACTGATCCGTTTTGACACGCTGACCATAAAACAGTCACAACAAACAGCATGTCAGACCAAGAGGGCAATCTCTACATTTCACTGAGCTCTGTTATACCACACACATGCACAATGCGACACATGAATGATATCCTTATATAATCCCCCCTGACCACGCACTATCCTGAAAGGAGGATAAGCATGTGTATTTTCCAGCATTTTTGGTGAGTTTCACCACAAAATGCAATAATTTATTTTCAGCATGGGTTCTGTTATGTCTAAAATTATATTTCTTTGTTTCATAAATCATGCATGTAACCCCCATATGCTATATACACCATATAAACATTTAAATGTGACAAAATGTTGTATTGATTACCAAGTATTTAGAGAAAACAATGCAAATCACATCAAAGTAGGCCTATTACATTTTGACTTACCATGTTAACAATCTGAAAATGGTGTATAAATTGCACATTGGAGACAAACGTGTCAAGAGACAAAGTTTAAGGAGGAGTTGTGCTGGATCTTCAACCGCAGTCCCTTAAAAACCCCTTACCTCCCAAAATATGATCGATTAAAGAAATACAAGTTCAAATCAAATCAACAGCATTTGTGGCATAATGTTAACTACCACAAAAATGTATTTCGACTTGTCCCTCTTGTTTTCTTTAAAAAAGTTAGAGTGTGGCACTTACAATGGAAGTAAATGGGGCCAATTATTGTAGGGTTTAAAGGCAGAAATGTGAAGCTTACAATGTAATAAAAACTCATGTATTATTTGAGCTCTAAAGGTGTTTAAATTGTCATTTTTACAGGCATTTTAAGGTTTTAGGGTGTGTTGACTACATTGTCATAGCAACGATGTAGTAAAATTGGCTATAGCTACACAGAAAAGGTTAGTAAGCGATTGTATTGCGCTAAAATCATATTAACATGCATACTGTTTACATCTTTTGAAAGGGTGAGTATTTTAACATTTACAGACTGGCCCCATTCACTTCCATTGAAAGTGCCTCACTGGAGTCTCAATTTCTGCTCTTTTTTTCTTTTTTTTTAAAAAGGAGGGGCAAGTCAAAATACATTTTTGTGCTAATCATTATTATGCCACAAATGCTTTTGATTGATTTTAACTTGTATTGCACCTGGAATATTCCTTTAACTCTTATGTATTTGCTGTAATTCATCACACTACAATAAACGAGGCTAAACATTTGTCACAAGGTAGGGACACAGAGATGCAGGCTGCTTTTTGATGAGCAAGTTCTAAAATATTTTCCCAAAATTCCAGGAAAACACTTATGAATACAGTGACCCCCAAAAGTATTATATTGAACACATAAGTCAGACTTAAAAATGGTTTCAAGTGCATTTACACTACCTTGAAAGAAACTCTTCACCCGCAGGTAACTGACACTGAGTCTCAGGACTGACAGTTTGTCCAGTTTGGAAAGGATATCTGAACTGAAGGGGAGCAGACTCGCCAACCGGTCCAGTTCTGCATTTAAACGGTCACGGTGTCTCTTCGAAGGGTTCGACTTCTGTCCGGCGATCTCTGGTCTCCTGATTACACAAAGGGTTCATTCAGTGTCATAAATTCAAACCTATTCATATTTGATGCTTACCAATTGTCTGTCATTTATACATTCAGTGTTTTTTTTATTTTTGCATTAATGATGATAATAAAACCTAAATAATAATATACAAATTAAAAACCCATGAAGAAAAAATACAGAAAAAGTGGTGGTTAAAATATTTGCATTGTTGTATAATAATGAAGCATGAAAATAAAACATAATGACAAATGAAAAGTGCCAGTAGTGTTAATACATATGTAAAATGTGCATTGTTGGAATTGTTTATATTGTTATTATATACAATAATACAAATATTTTGCATATTTATTACCATTATTTACATTTCTGTCATTGCTTTTTGGTTTAGATTTGCATTGACGCTTTGATTTTGGCAATATTATTTGTAAAACATTCATTCAATTAAGCACTTTGAATGGAGGGGAAAATGCTCAAATCAATTATACAAAAATAATAAATAAAAACACTTTACTACTCAACTGTTTCTGAATAGGTTTTTTCCTTTTTCGACCAGCATACAAACAATCTCGTGGTGGAATCATCTTTGACCTGTCCACAGAGCCTTTGTTGTTGCTAGAAAACTTTCAGCTTTTACACACGATGGGAACACATTAAAAAGAAAGAGAAGCGGGGACACAATAAAAAAATATTCAATATCACACCACAGAGAATAAACATTGACAAGTATTATAGCCTAGTGTCAAAAAAACTGAATATCCAAGCAACAAAAACTCACCAAAATCCACATGCAGCGTCTGCAAACCTTTCTGTGTCAGAACGGATTCCTTGAACCTGTAAACATTGACCACTTGATATGTTTTACACTCAATACATCCCGAAAGTGAATAAGATTAAATTCCTCACATGAGCGCGCCGACGTTTTATAGCCGCTCTTGGTGGCGCGTGCGTTTCAGATGGAGGATCTTCGCACGCGCATCCTCACGCAAGCCGAGCGCGCACGCACACACATCCTGTGTGGAGCGGCGCGAGAGGAAAAAAAAAACTAGATGGATTCAGACTGGACGTGTTTTATTGCTTTAAAAAAAAAAACAGATGAGGTCAAAGACGTCCGCCTAGTGTATGTTTACATAAAAATAATCATAATAATAATAATAATAATTATAATAATAATAATAATAATAATAATACTAGCTGAAAACAGCGCATACGGACGCAATACTGCGTTCAATGTGATCGGCCCCTGCTTGACACCAAAACGCAACGCTCAACGCAGAACACAGAAACTCTATAAATCCATTGACAAATGGACAGTATCTTTTTCGGCTTTAAGCTTTGTAGGCTTCGTGCATGAAAAAGGTAAAGTTTATTTAAGATAGTTTTACCATTTTATATTACTTTTATTCTAGCCATGCAGTGTGCCAGATAACCTTTTAAGTCCAAATTATTCCATGAGGTCTTTCATTAACCTATTATAGTGGCCATTGTTAAACACCCAAAACATTTAGACACATAAGCCACACTTTAATTGCATGAATATCATTGCATTAGACAACAAAATGTCAGTCGGCATCTGCAAACTAATGATCCTAGATATTTTCTCTAAATAAATTCCATTTGGTGTGTTGTCATTTAATATAACAAAATTCATTTAAGTGCCCAAATACTTTGTGGGGCCAATGTGTGAGATTATAACTGCATGCAGTTTCATTAGAAATGAATTAGAAAATGCTCTTCAGAATAGTATTAAAAGAATATTCAGAGCTCAATACAATTTCAAGCTCAATCGAAAGATTTTGTGGCATAATATTAATTACCACAACAAAATTATTTAGACTCATCTGTCATTTTCTTTATAAAAAGCAAAACAGGTTACAGTGAGACAATGGAAGTGAATGGGGCCAATATTTGGAGGGTTTAAAGGCAGAATTGTGAAGCTTATAATTGAACAAAAGCACTTAAATGAAATCTTCATGCATTATTTGAGCTGTAAAGTTGTTTAAATCATCATTTTTACAGGCATTTTTGGGTTTGTTGACATTGCATAGTCAGGGCGGTGAAGTTGTAAATTTGGCTATAACTTTAAACAGAAGAATTAGTATGTGTTTTTATCATACTAAAATCATGTTAACATGCATATTATGCATGTCTTGTGGCTATACTTTTGAAAAAGTGAGTAATTTAGCATTTACAGATTGGCCCCATTCACTTCTACTGCAAGTGCCTCACAGGAACGCAGAGTTTTGCTTTGTTAAAAGAAAAGGACGGACGAGTCAAAATAATTTTTTGGGTAATCAACATTATGCCTCAAAAGCTGTAGATTGAGCTTAACATGTATTGAACCCAGATTATTCCTTTAAAGTATCATACTACAGGGCATTGCTGTGACATGCAACCCTTTCTAAAACTGTGCCATGCAGAAGGAGCATTTAATCGGCCAGCTTTACAATTGGTTTACGCCTTTTCTAACACCAACAAAACACTTCTTTTGTTGCAATAGAGCCTCTAAATCATCATTCATTTCAGATCCAGACATAATGATCTTCTACACACTGATTATCATTATTTTTCTGTATAATTATTTGTACTTGTTTTTTTTAAAGGACAGAGCTGTGGAATAATAAAATGTAAGTTAAACAATGCATATTTTACTATACTGATGAATTATGCATCATTGCTTGTCACATACATTAAGGTCAAATAGTTCAGAAAGCCATGTGAGATTGGTTAAATTAATCTGTATGCCTGTTCATTCTAGTGCTAAACAAAATTGTAGCCAAAAATAGCACTTTTCATTCACCCACATTTTTTATTTGATTGTTTATACATGCTTGTTAAATCAAAAAAGCATGAGAATGTGTAAAATGTTTGCATATCAACAAAAAAAGATCACATATTGATGTGTATTTAGGACGTATTGCGCCATCTGGTGTTCAATAAATATAAGTGCAAAGAATCAATTACTTATTCAAAAATAATGCATATTAAGTTTGACATGATTTAAGTTTATTGAAGCATCAAACCAGTGTAGATAAAAATCAAGGAAGAAGAAGACAGCATGATTAGTCTTCCAGTATATAGTTGGGATTCACCAATAAAACCGGATCTTCCTCAGTCACAGGCTCGTCTCCATCCTCGCTGATCTTCTCCAGCCCTGTTTTAGTCAGCTCCATGATGATATGATCTTTTTACTATAAGCAAAAGAGGATTTTGAAGGATAACATTTAGGGAACAATGGGGCTAAAGGCACACCTTAAGGAAAATTGGCTTTTTCCTGGTCACAAAGTGCATCAAGATTGAAAAATAAATAAATTGTATTTTATTGAACATTGATAGAGCAACATAATTTGTGCAAAATGAAATTACAGTAGGTGGTTTTGATTAAAATCCATAAAAATAAAAATAAAAAATCTAAAGTGGAGAGTGCAAGGCCCCAACATTTTGGGTAAAAGGCTCCCAGGGGAAACTCATTCTGATATGTGACAAAACTGAAATCAGCCATTTTATTCACAAGCATATTTCAGAAAGACTTTTAGAATAGTTTGATCAACGTCCTCCAAAGCCAAAAAGCAGTAATGATGTTGAAACTAAAACTGAGAAACTGAGTTTTGTGATTGTCCAGCCAAATGTGAACTATGTCAATGTGAACTGTTCTTGGTCAAAATTGATGGAGTGGTGGTGGTGTAGTGGTCTAATGCACATAACTGGTAAACTGGTAATCAGAAAGTTGCTGGTTTGATCCCCACAGCCACCACCATTGTGTCCTTGAGCAAGGCACTTAACTCCAGGTTGTTCCGGGGGGATTGTCCCTGTAATAAGTGCACTGTAAGTTGCTTTGGATAAAAGCGTCTGCCAAATGCATAAATGTAAATGTAAATGTAGGGTGAGTCAACACGAATAATGGATTTATTCAAGAGTCTAAATGACTCTTTCACATGTGTAGGCTGAACCTTTTTCAGGGAATAGGAGAATTGCTCAAACACTTTTTGCAGAATGAGTGTATGAGAACAGTGTTGAGACCTCTTCCGAGCAGGCCAGTCTGGCCATGGCCTCGGGCAGATGCAGCATGCTCTCCAGCTGCCTCACTGTGATTCTCAAGGGTGATTTGGCCAGTCGCTTGGTACTGATACACCACAAACTCCTGGAGTTATCTATAAACGCAGGATATTGGATAATAAGATAATAGTCCCAGGATAATAGGACAATGCTACAGCAGTGCTAGCACTTCACCTTAAATCGTAAAATATTTAATTATGAATAATATTACATGACGATCGTCAGACATGGAGACCACAAGAGTCCAAAATGAGTCAAGCCCTAGATGCATGATTGTTGTGCAACCAAAATCCCAATAATAACCCGCTCCTGAAGTTTGCAGATGACACCAAGATGACAGATGACATCGGCCTCAAGCAAGATGACGATGAGTCAGCATACAGAAGGGAGGTTGAACGGCTGGCTCACTGGTGCAGACATAACCTGGAGCTGAACATGCTCAAAACAGTGGAGATGATTGTGGACTTCATAAGGAACACCCCAACACTGACCCCCCTCACCAATCTGAGCAGCACAGTGGCAGCAGTTGAGTCATTAAGGTTCCTGGGATCTACCATCTCACAGAACCGTAAGTGGGAGACCCACATTGACATTGTCTTGTGCATTTCTATTCGCTAATTTTATTTTTTTATTTTCTCCATCTTGTTGTTGTATTGTTTGTGCACATGAAGCTTCTGTCAAAAAGACAAATTCCATGTATGTGGAAGCATACTTGGCAATAAAGGCCATTACGATTCTGATTCTTCTGAAAATTAAGATTTGGTGCTTAACGAGACTTTTAATTTTAACAAGCATGCAATACACTGGGGACTCTTATTTTGAAATGTCTGTGCTTCCAGCTCACACAAACACACAAGGGAAACAAAACATGCACCCTCACATCTACAATGCATTACAATAGAATCAATGTAAAGTAAACA
The DNA here is from genome assembly GCF_025860055.1 of Xyrauchen texanus. Taxonomy (NCBI): domain Eukaryota; kingdom Metazoa; phylum Chordata; class Actinopteri; order Cypriniformes; family Catostomidae; genus Xyrauchen; species Xyrauchen texanus. The sequence continues at coordinate 43,614,856 of NC_068284.1, forward strand.
TTATATGGGCTAATAACACTGTTTGAGCAGTAATTAAACAGATAGTTCACCCAAAAATGAACATTCTCTTATTTACTCACCCACATGCCATCCCAGACGTGTTTGATGTGTTTTCTGCTCAACACAAAGATTTTTAGAAGAATATTTCAGCTCTGTAGGTTCATACAATTCAAATTAATGGTGACCAGAACTTTGTAGCTCCAGAAATCACATAAAGGAAACATAAAAGTAATCCATATGACTTTGGTGGTTCAATCTATATCTTCAGAAGCAATATGATAAGTATGTGTGAGAAACAGATGAACATTTAAGTCCTTTTTACACTAAATCTCCACTTTCACATCTGAAAGTCACATGTGGTGCCCATTTAGTTGAACTTTTACATCTGAAAATGGAGATTTAGAGTAAAAAATATATATTAAATATTGATCTGTTTCTCACCCACACCGACCACATCACTTTAGAAGATATGGATTTAAACACTGGAGTCATATGGATTACTTTTATGCTGCTTTTGTGATTTTGAGCTACAAATGTCTGATCACGTTCACTTGCATCGTTAGGACCAACAGAGCTGAGATATTCTTCTAAAAATTGTAATTTGTGTTATGCAGAAGAAAGAAATGGCATGTCATCTGGGATGGCATGAGGGTGAGTAAATGAGAGAATTTTAATTTTTAGGTGAACTATCCCTTTAACAGTAGATCATCAACAATCACCGGGTCATGCGTGTCTTTTATAAAATGTTTCATTAATTATCAGTGATGGTGACAGAATCTTGGCTCAGTTACAATGCTCTATTATGTAAATATTAACCAAATTAAGAAAAAATTGGCAACTCTTGCTGTCGATTTTTTTGCCAATACCCAAATATTTTCAAAAAGCAAACTATCTGCACCGATTAATCTGTAAAACCAATATATCGGTAAACCTACACTTCAAAATAAGTTTTTCCTGTGCCCGTTTAATGTGCAGCTGTAGTGTCAACTATAAGTAAGCCATTTATAGGTCGATTTCCATGAAAAGTGGCACTTTTAAAACACTGCTCTGTTTGTTTGAGTGGTTTGACATGTCAAATTCTGGTTCAATCCAATGGTGCGAGCTAGTGGTGGGGCTTGAAGGCGAGTAGCTTGGAATCTACTAGTTTTTCCGATGTAAGGGAATTTTTTGCAATTCAATTTGTTACCTTTAAAGTCACAGAAATAATGTTTGTGCCTCTAGTAAGGTACCCTGGAAGGAAAAACAAAGGCAAAAGAAAATACAAGGTGTCTCTAGCAACATTAAACTGTGTTAGATGGTGCCTTGCATTGGGCTGAAACTGATGGCGAACAGCATATATCTCTGAATTTCATCAGTAGAGTAAACTCTTTCCACTGACTTGACATTTCTGGCATGAAGATCTACAATCCGTCTGGCAATGGCGTAGGCAGTCACCAAATATATATTAAAAAAATAAAACATTTCAACACATTTGTAGTACTCTATCATTTATTAAATGGATGACCTCATTGCATTCATCCACTAGTATGAAGAAAAGGTCCAGTCTGGACATGATAGGAGCAGACATATTGACATTCTGTTTCAGAGATTTGGCACGGTTGTATCTGCCATCTATGGGGTTGGAAGCAGCCAGGATGGAGGTACGAGCATTCAGAGTGGCCTAAAAAGAAACAAACAGCCCTTAGAAGCTGTGAGGACCTCTCATAAATACAATGGCTTTCATACTAGGATAGTGATATTTAATACACCCTACCTCTAAACTAAACCAGTTGGCATTATTAGATTTGAAACAAAACATGATTCGGCTGATTTATGAGCCTTTTAAATAGCAAGGACCACATCAAAAGAAGTCACAAATAGTTTTTTGACAGGTTTCTTTACATTTGTAAGAGCATTTTTATAAATTTGCCCCTCATAAGTATAGCAAAACCTGAAGACACACAAACAGGCTTAAATTATACTAATTAAATGGAGAATGTATTCTCCAAAATAGAAACTAGAGATGCGTCCATCAGATGGACACTCACCTTGACACCAACCTTTGTGATAGAGATGGTCTGTTCTATTGCTTCATGGATGGCCACCTTGTCATTCAGGTCCATTTTATCGATCTCATCTATACAACAAACCATATACTGCCAGATTTAAGGAGAAACATTTTCAGGAAAAGTGCAAAGCAACTAATTGAATCTTTAAAATATTGTAGAATCTACAGAGGTCAGGTATCCTTAAGTTGCTAAAACTCATTCATCATGAAATTGCAAATGTGCATTATCAGCCAACATGAGGGATCCTGCTTCAATGACAAACTCATACAACTTCTCGACTTTGATTACATCAGCAGTCAGACCGGCAGCACTGCTGGCATTTCCACTGGTGTAAACAGATCTCTGGGCAAAATCCTCCACATGCCTGAAAGAAACAACACAATCCACAATTCAGACACTTTTCATTATATCCTGTCAATAAAGTGATTTGAGACATTCTTTTTACTTGAGGAACTGGCTCTTAGATGTGCTCGGGTCTCCAACTATGCTCACCTTGATATCTCCATGCAAAGACGCCCCCTCCATGGTTGTCTTGGCAACACCATCAAATTACATGAGAAGAATTGCAAGTTTAATTTAATCATTACCTTAAAAAAAACACAGGAAATGATTAACAACTGCTCAACTGCTTGATTAATTACATCAAAAGAAGCATATGGAAAAAAAGGTAGACTGATGTAGCAGCAAGATCAATATGTCATTATATTTCCATTCAGGGATTATCAACATCAGCCGATAGGTGCGCTTGCTTCACGATTAACAGAAGCGTTAGCTCCCCTTTGAGTCAGTTTTTAAAGAACTTCTGAGAGATTGATAATTTTTTTATTGCATGAATCATCTAGAGACACTCATGACACAAAGTTATGGAATTCAAGATGATAGACCAAACCGTTTCTTTATACTGCTTTAATGAATTCGACAATGAGCATGCCAAAATGGACGTGAGGCTTAATCCGCAACGCTAAAGCGTATTGACACAAAACTTGGTATATGTAATCACAAGCATGACCTGAGGGTACCTGCACAGTTTCACCACAGTACCACCTAGTGGTCCTTGGGTCATGGCGAGCATGTTGATACCACATATGCCATGGTTGGCTTAACATCCTGTCCACCATTTTGAATGTTTAGGGAAAAAAATGTATGCATGTCTGATTCACACAAAATTATGCATGGTTAATTGAGAGATACTCATGACAAAAAGTTATGGAATTCATGATGATAGACCAAACCGTTCTCATATACTGCATCGATGAATTTCGACCTTGAGTGTGCCAAAATGGACATGAGGCTGTATCTGAGGCAACGCTTAACCTTATTGACAAGGAACTTGGTACATGTCTTCACAAGCATGACCTGAGGGTACCTGCACAGTTTCACCACAATACCATCCAGTGATCAAGAAAAATTGCTATTATTGCTTATCACCTCTGAATAGTTTGGCCTAAAATCATGAGGCAGGTCTCTTTAGATTCCATGGGGCATAACGAGTCGAATGATTCCCAATTGTCCTATGTCGGCCATATTGGGCTTTGGCCATTTTGAGTTTATTAAACTGCTGTGTTTTGCTGTCTTTATGATATTTGGTATGTGTCAATGGGGCCCAAGTCATGAAGGTGCTCACTCAAAGTTTGGGGAAAGCTTGACCAAGTGGTCAAAAGATACAAAGAAATACTTATAACTTCTGAATAGTTTGGGCTATTGTCATGAGACTTGTGTCATTAGTTTCCCTGGGCCATGTGGAGTACGTTGAAACAAAATATGCAATGGCCGGCCATAGTTCCTGTCCGCCATTTTGAATTTGATTGAAAACCTACTTTTTCAAACTTCTCCTAGAATGCACAACATTTTGCATGGATCATTAAGAGATACTCATGAAAAGCTATGAAACGAAACGCTTTTTGATAGATCAAAACATTCTTGTGTTAAGCGTCAACAAATTTAATGGCAAGATGCCAATATGGATGTGAGGCTGTATCTCTTGAACACTTTGGTGTATTGACACGAATCTTCATATGTTGCATTGTGACCAAGCCCTTACAATAATATATCTATTTGGTGACAGTGCCTCCTTTTGGTCAAAAGTTATAAGCATTTGTATATCACTATAAGTAATAAAACAAATAATAAAATGTCTTTCCATCACTGTTAAAAATCATCACCGGAATTCTCTATTCAATCTAAATGTTTGCCATGTATGTGCTTGGCCAGGTAAAGGACTAGGGGAGGTGGCAATCATTACCTCAACAGTCAATGCAAAGGTGTAAACTGAAATTTTGGATATTTTTCTCATTCTATTGATAGAAAATAGGTTTGGTGATGAAGTCATTTTTCAGGATGATAATGCATCTTGCCACAAAGCAAAGAGTGTTAAAGCTTTTCTTCAGGAAAGGCATATCAACTCAATGACATGACCAGCAAACAGTCCGGATCTCAATCTGATTGAAAATCTATGGTGGAAATTGAAAAAATTGATCCATGACAAGGCTCCATCCTGGAAAGCTGACCTGTCAACCACTATTCAAGAAAGTTGGAACTAGCTTGATGGAGAATATTGATTTTTCACGGTGAAGAAGTCCATGCCTAAAAGAATTCAGGACATCATAAAAGCCAGAGGAGGAGCAACAAACTAGGAATTGTGATTTCTTTTTTTTATTTTTATGATGATTCCATATTTTTTCCCTCTATCTGATCTGGAAAAAATATGTCATTAATTAAAATAATGCAATTTAATTTGTTTGAGGGATGTTTTACGAAGCCACAATGTTCAGCTATTAAACAAAGTGTTGTGTCAAATCTGTGATTTTATTTTATTTTTTATTATTTTCTAGGAAGTAAAAAAGCTGGATGAACATCCTCTAAGTGTGGTGATTCCATAATTTTTGCCAGGGCAATTAGAAAAACACCTGTTCTGCTCACCTGTAATTTTCCCCTTGAATGGTGGTGGCCAGCGGAAGCCAGATATAAAACATCACTGTTTTTATCCTGAAACCTAGTTATTCACAGCCATACTTAAACAAGAGATGTTTGTTTAGCCTCTAATATAAACAATATTGAAGCAAACATCACTTTAAAAAAAAAAAAAAAAAAACTATTCAGAAATAACTTCCGCCATTTTTAGAGAGCTCGTCAGTTCCGGGCTCCATCAGACACACACACACCTATTGTGAGGTAATGAAACCTCCAATCACAAACCTGCGCAATGACGTCAATTTCGAACATTTTAATGACGCATTATTTCCATTGGGTGGCATCACTTCTGTTTATTAAGAGTAGTAATAGCTACAAGTTTTCTCAAGGGGGCGCTTGACGGCCCAAATCAGGACGGGTTTTTGTCTTGGGAGAGTTTGTGTATTAAAAGGAATAGTATTTTACATCAATTGTTTACAAAAACTAGTAACTGAAATATTAATAGTAATCTGAAAGGGCAATTTCTAATATATATATATATATATATATATATATATATATATATATATATATACATATACATATATAGTATTCAGTAAACACAAACGACTGTGATTGGTCCGTTCTAATCAGCGCTGAGTAAAGTAACAGATATCATGGGACTGCTCTATTTTTTTTCTGTTGCTTTGAGGTTACTTCAGCACGGCCTGGGTGAGAATTTAAACCTGAATAATGACGCACACATACAATATATATATATATATATATATATATACATATATATATACACACACACATTAATCAAATAAATAAATATACAATAGCCATTAAATTACAAATAGTCAGTGAAAAGTTGAGCATTACTTCAAACTTTCGTTATTGAGCAATAAAAACCCATGTCGCTACAGCCCACCCTTTAATATATTTACTGCCATTCTACATATTAATGTAGCAGATAAATAAAATATGTGATTAAATTAAAGTGATTGGAATTAAACATGAGGTAGGCTACATGACATTTTTTTTTTTTATCAACATTACCTTAAAACGTATATTGACTGTGTATAATCATCTTTTGCCTTCACCAATTCATTTTATATGCTCCTGCAACAAGACAATTGATCTTTTAAGTATACATATTCCATGTAGTCTCTCACTTAACAGGCGTCCATAAAAGCATGCATGAAGAATTAATGCTATTTAAAATACATTTTGGCAGAGCATAGCTTGTTACATGTCAACTACCTATGAATGTCTAAAATATGCATAATGGCTTATATTCAAAACATTCCCTTATGGCTCCATGGGTCTGTTTGTCAGTGACTCAACAGCATCAGAAATACAGAAACTTTTAATTATTTTATTTAACACGCATTTAAAAAAGTGAACCACACTATACAAATGGTTTTTCTGGTAGGTTACAATGCAGATTACACTTCTACAGACCTGCCCAACTCGTTTCTTCTAGGGTAGTACAGCTAAAATTGCACCCTTTTCCTATTTTATTCTTTTTATATCTTAATACACTTTCCAGGCATCATAGCCCCTTTCTTCCCCAAGATTAAAAATGATCTTTGTTCATATTTCTTTCTTCTTCATGTAAATGCTGAGAGGCAATAGCATGCTTAATGTGAAGGGTTTATTTCTGATTGGGTTTCTAAAACCTGTAAGGTTTTATTTTGTAAGATTAAAGCTCAAGGTTTGTTTGTTTGTATGTATGTATGTATGTATGTATGTATGTACATTGCAAATGCAGTCTGTCCCTCCAGGGTGGGTTGCTCCAATACAACAGTAAAGTCAAGCTCTCTCTCTCTCTCTGCTCTCTCACACATACTCACTGATGCACACACAAACACTCCCCTTTTGTATGTCCTTTTCCTTTTTAGAATTCCTTCTGTGCTCAAATTCCCATCAACACAGGCCGAACATCAAGAGGAATGATATTTATTACCCAAGAGACAACTTAAAAAAGTGAGAGTGAAAGACATTAAAGAAGTGGAGGAGCAATGAAATGTTTAGGCCAAGTAGCTGTATGTGTCCTTCTCTCCGTCCACCCGCTCCAGATATTCCTTCTCTATGAGGATGTCAATGCACTTCTGTAAGAGAAAAGATAAATTGTAGTCAGCAACAGGTCTGCTTTGGGTTTCTGTGATGGTCAAATCTAACAAAAATATGAACTGTAACGATTCCGGCTCTGTACAAAATAATGTATCCTAAAATAATTTTATAATATATATATATATATATATATATATACACTCACCTAAAGGATTATTAGGAACTCCTGTTCAATTTCTCATTAATGCAATTATCTAATCAACCAATCACATGGCAGTTGCTTCAATGCATTTAGGGGTGTGGTCCTGGTCAAGACAATCTCCTGAACTCCAAACTGAATGTCAGAATGGGAAAGAAAGGTGATTTAAGCAATTTTGAGCGTGGCATGGTTGTTGGTGCCAGACGGGCCGGTCTGAGTATTTCACAATCTGCTCAGTTACTGGGATTTTCACGCACAACCATTTCTAGGGTTTACAAAGAATGGTGTGAAAAGGGAAAAACATCCAGTATGCGGCAGTCCTGTGGGCTGAAAATGCCTTGTTGATGCTAGAGGTCAGAGGAGAATGGGCCGACTGATTCAAGCTGATAGAAGAGCAACTTTGCCTGAAATAACCACTCGTTACAACCGAGGTATGCAGCAAAGCATTTGTGAAGCCACAACACGCACAACCTTGAGGCGGATGGGCTACAACAGCAGAAGACCCCACCGGGTACCACTCATCTCCACTACAAATAGGAAAAAGAGGCTACAATTTGCAAGAGCTCACCAAAATTGGACAGTTGAAGACTGGAAAAATGTTGCCTGGTCTGATGAGTCTCGATTTCTGTTGAGACATTCAGATGGTAGAGTCAGAATTTGGCGTAAACAGAATGAGAACATGGATCCATCATGCCTTGTTACCACTGTGCAGGCTGGTGGTGGTGGTGTAATTGTGTGGGGGATGTTTTCTTGGCACACTTTAGGCCCCTTAGTGCCAATTGGGCATCGTTTAAATACCACGGCCTACCTGAGCATTGTTTCTGACCATGTCCATCCCTTTATGGCCACCATATACCCATCCTCTGATGGCTACTTCCAGCAGGATAATGCACCATGTCACAAAGCTCGAATCATTTCAAATTGGTTTCTTGAACATGACAATGAGTTCACTGTCCTAAAATGGCCCCCACAGTCACCAGATCTCAACCCAATAGAGCATCTTTGGGATGTGATGGAACGGGAGCTTTGTGACCTGGATGTGCATCCCACAAATCTCCATCAACTGCAAGATGCTATCCTATCAATATGGGCCAACATTTCTAAAGAATGCTTTCAGCACCTTGTTGAATCAATGCCACGTAGAATTAAGGCAGTTCTGAAGGTCGAAAGGGGGTCAAACACAGTATTAGTATGGTGTTCCTAATAATCCTTTAGGTGAGTGTGTATATATATATATATATATATATATATATATATATATATATATATATATATATATATATATATATATATATATAAATAATATATATTTTGTTGTACATCTCACATCTCTTATTTAATTTACACCGCAAGCTCTACAAAAATAATGTCTAATGTCTTCAGTAAATTCAGTGGTGCAGGAAACACTGTCAGAATATTTTAGCACAACGTTGTGTCCACATCGCGTAAGAATGTACACATTCAAGAACAGTTAACGAAAAATAATTTTGGTTACAGTATTTAAAAAAAACAAAATAAATTAAATTCCCATCCTTAATCAACACTGTAAATGAGTCCTGTAAACTAGACTAGGTTTGTATAACAGGAATAAATGACCTTGATGACGGGGACTCTGGGTTTGAATCTGGATGAGAGCTGGTTCAGAACTTCTGCCAGGAGCTGCTGGTGCTTCAGAACCTTCCTCATCTTCATGATTCTCACTATAGCCGCCTGTACAAGTAATGCATACATACAGACATTCAGAATGGAATACTCATGAACGTCTTACTGCAAATTTGCAATTGAAGTAGATCTGGAGTCCTTTAAATATAAAAAGGTCAGCGCACATTAGCAGCGCAAATGAACCGAACATGGAGCAGAGATGTTCTGTTAAAACATAATCAGAGCACGAGATGGAATTTGTGTGTATCGACCACAGAACCATTCTGAGACCACTGAAACACCATATCATGAGCCTCATGAGTACATAAATACAGTTTAGAGTGGAGCACGTACGAGACATACGATAAAATATACTGTCTATCGTCTGTAGACAGTCTATAAATGTAAATGAAAAAATTATTTGCAACTTTAATTTCTGCTTGCTAGCTCACTAATCATTGCAGACAGTTATGCTTTATTAACTGTGAGAGGCAGACATGATTATTTGTGCAGCCCTAAGGAATATACTAATATTTTTTTCAGTATGGAAGTGGGTACCTGTATCAGGAGTTTCCTGTCCTCCTCGATATTTTTGTGCGTCGTTTCCTGTTCCTGTTTCTGCTCTGTCTTCATTGGCACATTAATGTTCACTCGCAGCTTTTTACTGGACAAAGAAATACAGTCAGACATCAATATTCACAATCGCTCTTCTGTAATTCAAAGCACAATATGTGACATATCAACAAGTTATAGATTCATAATTGTTGTTTGTAAAAGAAAAAGCAATTAGGATACCAACTTTTTATAACCCAGAAAGAGTTTTATGAGGGTGTCAGGTTTGAATTCCACTTCATCCACGTTTGCGTTCTCGTCCTCTAGAACCTGCTCAAAAACGCACACAGAATTGTGACTTGAAAACTACAAACTTACAATTTAATTGAATATTTGCATGTGTTAAAGATGTCTAACAATAATCCCTGGGGGGAAAAGTAACTTACCAACAACTTGGATTTCAATAATATTTGCAAAACCTGCACCAGTATGTCCTGAAAAATAAATAAAATAATATATATATATAAAATTGTTTTCTTCTTGTACTTATACACTGTATTGAATGCAGTTCTGTTCACATACTATTTTGATGTGTGTGCTGTCTGTCAGCTGCTGGACTGTATAAACATCTTCCGTGTTATACTGCAGTAAAATGGCCATCTGGAACGTGGATGCCTGCAGAAATGAATATTCATGTATTTGTAAGTATTTAAATGCAAGTCAACCACCAAGACCAAATTCTACTTTTTTTTGACAATAACAAATATACTTATCACACTTATACCCAAGTCACACTTATCACGTCATACCTGTAGGGTGTAACGGTTTTTGAAGCAGTTGGTGACCAGTTCTCCTTTGGACAGGTGGTAAAGCCAGGTGAGCTTGCGGCCACTGTGTCTGCTGGCATAGAATGCTGTGAACCTTTGGTAGCTCCTCTCCAACTGTGACAGGAGAATTTAGAGAAAACAAAATATTTTTACAAAGTGCTTAATGCATCATGAAACCTCCTTGTTCAGCACCAGTCCTTCACACAATGGGTTATGAAAATATTAGGGATGGGACGATAAGGTTCTCATGATTCGGTTTGATATGAGGTTCACTATTTGATTTATCTCCATTCAATATAATAACTTTTAAATGACAAAGTATGACTTTGAAAACATTTATCAATAAAGTTCTTACACAATATAAATGCTAAAAAATTATTTAAATAATAAGAGTTTCTCAAATGCACCTTTCACTACAAGAAAAGATCAAAAACAAATAAACCTTCAAAAATTGTTCATAGGTTCAGAACAAGCAACAGAACTGAACAGCAAAGTATATGAAAGTGAATATTTTATTTTTTAATAATAAATAAGCATTTGTGCTGTCTGATTAAAAATAATATTTATATAATAATTTTTTATCTGACTGTAAAAACAGAAAGGATTTTAAAGTCACATTATTTATTTGGGGGCCTGGGTATCTCAGAGTATTGACGCTGACTACCACCCCTGGAGTTACGAGTTTGAATCCAGGGCAAGCTGAGTGACTCCAGACAGGTCTCTTAAGCAACCAAATTGGCCCGGCTGCTAGGGAGGGTAGAGTCACATGGGGTAACCTCCTCGTGGTCAGGATTAGGGGTTCTCACTCTCAATGGGGATCGCGGAGAGTAGCATTAACCTCCACGTGCTTGGAGTCTCCACGGTGTTATGCACAGCGAGCCACGTCATAAGATGTGCGGATAGACTGTCTCAGAAGCAGACACAACTGACACTTGTCCTCCGCCACCCGGATTGAGGTGAGTTACCGCGCCACCATGAGGACCTACTAAGTAGTGGGAATTGGTCATTCCAAATTGGGAGAAAAAAAAATTTATACAAAAAAAAAAAAAAGACACATTATTCAATAAAAGTGGAGTGTGTGGATTTCATCTTTGATGGACACACATTGCACGGAACAAATGGTCAGTTTTCATTTCAAGCACCTTTCAACAAAACAAGGCAATTTTCCAGGTATTCCAGCACTTACATTTCTAAAAGCTAAATACAAGCACTATAAGCTCTTCAAGGACCTTGTAAACAGTGTAGAACCCCCCCCTCCCAGAAGGGGGTAAAATCAAGCAATAAGAGATTATGATGTTTGAAGGGTAATTTTATTTATGATCACTTGGACAGAATTTATTTTGCTAATTTGGAAGTTATGTCATTTTTTGGTTCACGATAGATCGAAATTCGAACAACAACTAATTTCTAGGCTTACAAAACAATCTTGATAGAGATTGCTAAACATCAACATGTGAATGGAGACAAAAGCAAGAGTTTTGATATGAACAAAACTCAGAACTAAAGTCTGATCTTGTGAAGAGTAAGCGATAGTTTGCAAATCAATGATTTTAATAATATGTTCAAACTTTTGAGAATGAAGTGAGAACAACAGTTAGACTAGCATATTGCCAAAACAAGGACTGTTATTTATTATAATACGGAGACATTTATTCTAACAAGGAATGTTTTGCCTTCAATACAAGTTATACTCTACTGACAGTGTTTGTGACATAATGTTGATTAAGGCACATAAGTACGGAAGCTCAAAGAGGCCATGCGTTATTATTATTTTTCTGTCTCGTTTTCTCGTGATCTCGACATAACTAAGGTTGTTATCTCGTGATCATGACTTAATTTTCTCGTGATCTCGGCATAACAAAAAGTTGTTTTCTCGTGATCATGACTTAATTTTCGAGATCTCGACGTCTCTCTGTCATTGACAACTTCCAGATTAGTGTCAGACACTTTAGAAGAAGACTATCACGTCTACAACTTTTTCGTAGAAAATACAGTGAACGTTTGGAACGTTTGGTCAATTTCATTGCCAGCCAACTTGAGGGACCGGGACGTCTGCATGACTGCGGTCAAGCCAGCCGCGATTTAGATCCGAGTGCGCGCATATTACAGTATTAACGGTACTTTGCGGAAAGCACATAAAGACGTGCTTCTTGACTCCTGTTGAGTGCAGAAGAAAGCGAGTCTTTCTATATTGATGAAAAGCGTTTATTAAGTGTTTGTGACGTGCTGTCTGGTGTTTATTAATATGTTTGATTTAGCCTATGTGAAAGGTGACTGGTTAGAATACTCTTGGATAGGGCAGGTGAATATTTTATAACCAAAGTGTAATGAATTAACATAACTTTACATTTACATATAATAAATTGTACTTTTCTGCCAAAGATCTCTCATTGTCCTTCATACCTTGTAATAAACTTTTAATTGTAAATCCTGTAGCTCAATTAAAAACTGTATAGAAAATTAAAGGCAAAAACAACTTTTTGTTATGTCGAGATCACGAGAAAACGAGACAGAAAAATAATAATAACGCATGGCCTCTTTGAGCTTCCGTATATAAGGAAAGAAAATGGGTCCAATAAACAAAACATTAACTAAAAACTTGTTGAAAAATACAGTCGCAATACTTATAATATTAATACGTTAACATGACTCTAGCGTGATAAAAATGCTTATAATCTTGTCTGCGTGAAGTTATCCAGTATTTCACAGAATGCCGTAAACTCTGTAGGCCTAAATCCCAGTAACTTTCGTACGATATAAAAAGGATCTGTACATTTTTGGTTTTCATCATTGTTTACTGTTTTTGACCATGCCGTCGTGTTTCCCTGCCCATGATCAGATGTACAGAGAAGACACGATGGAATGCGTGCGTGCATTAAAACAGCTGTTGAATAGCCTATCAAATATGAATGGATTGTAAGGTGTTCATTTTCAAGAGTATTTATTGTAGTTTTCTGTATCGCTGAATTGCAGTACATGTAAAGAGGGAAATAAATTGATGAAACGAATAAAGAAAAAAATATCTGAGCATGTCTGTCATTACATGAGATTGGCAGTCAGCCTGCTCGCATTTTCATAGCACGTAAGTAGCTCTGCTCTGACCAATCACATCTCAGCCTTTACACATACAGTACACCTCACAGTTTGTGGTATTACTTTTTTTAACAGGAAGAGCCAAATGGCTTTACTTTTTAAGCAACTTCTAAAAAATTTTAAAAAGTAATGCATTTCCCTTAGTGTTAAACAAAATGAGTGCTATCATTGATTCAGTGATGTGCAATGTGTACATAACTATTAACGTCTCAAAAAAAGTTGTTTACAGGTTTCATGACCCTTTAACCTCTTCAACTGTAGGGCATTTTTGGGTTGCCGCCTGCAAGTTTCCACACTCAAATTTAAAAGCTTACCATTTACACATACTGTGGACTAAAATCTAAATATTGGTCTAAATGTTTCAGAATCCACCCAAAATAAAAATAAAAACCTCCATTTATTCAGAAGTAATATTGTATATGTTTACAATCTTATGATAAATATAATTTAAAAAAATACTTTAAAGCATGGTTTCAGTTCACTCCGTCAAAAAATGTATTTTTCCTTGGTCACCTTCCGTCACAAAATGCTGATCTTCAAGTAGGTGGTGCTCTAACATATTTTAGCCCTCACAGATGTGCTCGTCCATAGGCATTCAGTCTAATTTCAATGGCTAATGAAAGGTTTTTAGCTATTTGGGGCATCTCCTGACCTCCTCACACAAACACGCTCTTGACGTGCACGTCCTGTTGTTTAGCGGCAATTACATCATCTTCTAGTGCTTCATGACAGTAATGGCTTAACGGTGAGTGTTGACACCTTGTGGACCCACTAATTAATCCAAATAATTGCCGGCGTGTTTGTACGCACGCATTCACTGCTCAAGCACTCCGCTGATGACAAAAATTGCTTCACATGTCCAGACTGACCGAAGTATACTTTGGGCTTAAGGTATCTTGGCCAAAACCTAAGGTAGCATTGCAAGTATTCTTCACAGATAAAGCAATCCCAGCATGTTTGGTAATGATCACAGTGTGTTGAGAGAAATGTTTATTATACTGTAAAATATGAAATTTAAAATGTACTATTTCTCCCAGTATTTGTGAGCGTAATGTATTTCTGTGCTTATTAGAATATTAAGATATTAACTTAGCAACATGCTAATGTCCGACTCAACTGGAATCAACTCTTGACATTAGTCAGGCCTCCCAGGGGCCACAAAACGTGGAGAGCCATTTGCATTGGATGCTTCAGTAAGCATCAATATAGTTGATGTCTATGTTTCCAATCCATCACTTAAAGTGTTTAACTTTCAGTTTGGATTCTGTCTTAGAAGGTTGCTGCCTTTGAGCCAGCACATTACGGTTTGGAACAGAGCTATGTTTATATATGTAAAAACATTTAACATGAAAACAGTTTAGTACTGACAATGATGGCAGATCAAGTGGGGATTGTGTTACCTCTGATGGCAAAGCAAAAGTGCAGGACTGCTGAAAGGGCCATGAACCCGAGCTCAGCACCTGGATGCTGAAGTCCACTACAAAAACACATTTGCAAAATTATTTACATTTGTAATAATAATAAAAATAATAATAAAAAAGTACTTAATAGCACAGCAGACAAAATTAAAACTTACAGTCCAAAGGTTCTGAGTTTGTAAGGTGTTTCTTGAATTGTTCATTGAGGTCTTTGCTCACTCCAATGTCCTGGAACATGCGCTGGAGTTTTGATGTGTATTCGAAGCCACATGCTTGCTGAAAATGACAAATCAATAATCATCTGTTATTCAGACAAAACCTACAACACCAAGAACATTTCAGCAACATGAAAAGCTTTTCTCAAGAAGAACAATGTACCAAAATGTCATATTTGTGCTTTAATGACAGCACATAAAAAGACTAAACTTCTTGCAGAGGCTTTTACCATGCAGACTGTTATTCACTGTTAAGCACAGCAAGCCATCTCCAAAAAGTTGGAACTCTCAATTAATTTGAGTTTCATCTCCTCTTAAAACCCATAGCCACTAAATATATATTAGTCAACCCCACGGTCGTTAAGTTGACCACCCAGGCAGATCCTATTTAGAAGCTATTTCTAGAGTTAAAAATGTCCATGAATTAAACTTAGATAACATTTTTTTACTGAAACTCCTAAAAGAGTGTGAAAATTATGAGTGACATGCCTATTATTATTTAAGTGTTAGGAGCTGCTTTTAGTCTTAAGACTTTTGTGAATACAGGCCCTGAACTTTATGGATCATTCAAACAGAAGTTTCTATTATTATGTAATGATTCGGGAAGAATTGGTGCACCTTTAGTTTGGAGATCATGCTGGCCTCTGCGTCATCACTGGCACTGTTCTGATGGACCAGACGTTTGGCCAGCATCTTTGCATAGAACTTCTGGAACACATCCTTGTCCTCAATGTACTTGAACACCACCATCTACAAATGAGAAAGAAACACAAAGAGAGGAGAGAATATTAGACAAATATGTTTTTCATAGAGACTGCACTCAAAAAGAGCAATTTCCAGCCAATTATTAATTTTACACCCGAGCGTAACTCACATTTTCTATATTCACTATAGAAATATCCATGAATTTACAAGATTGTAAATTTCCAGGCCTGAAAATCTCATTTTAAAATTCCCTGAACCTATCCAGGTTTACGATGACCTGGGGAACCATGGTAAAATCTGCATGTGATTTTGAAATCTCAATTAATCTAAATAAATAAAACATACCACTTGATTGAGAGTGTCTTCAAGTTCTGCCTCCTCTGGATTTTTGGAACTGAAAAATAAACAGAGATTTATTTAGATCAACTAGATCTAAATCATGAAAAACAAGCATAATCGGCCACAAAACGTTTCTAATTTCTTACAAAATGTAAAAAATGCACACCTTTTCTTAAGCAGAGAGTCGCAGTATCTGGCAAGTAGTTCAGGAGATTTGCTGGAGGATTGAACCATCTTGGTAACAGCATTGTTATTAATAAAGCGTCCACAAGCCTGAACAGAATGAAAATACCTGTTTAAATACCTCAAATCTATTCATGCGAGACCATGAACTACTCAGCTAACCTAAACATTGCTGAAAAGTTTATATTACCTTGTCAAGAGCAGCCACAAAACCAGCATCATTGTTGAATGCTGACATCACCAATGCATTGTACTTCTTGTGGACGTCCAAAATAGTCTGTACGTACATTTTGGGGTCCTATAGGAAAATAAAAGTATTCAAAGCAGTTCATAACTGACAATGTGTATTATAAACAATCAAATCTAAAGCATGGTGATAACAAGCTTTATACTAGTAGGCCTGAAATACCCTCTGATTGAGAGAGCTTCCTCAAAACTGGACACTCCAATCTGATTGGATGGCTTTACACAATTTCCATGGGTCAAGGTGCACAGGTTTATAATCAGTCTGCCATGAATCAAAGTTCCCAGGCTGATACAAAGAGCTCTTCAGAGGAAGTAGACCTCACTGTGCTTAACAAAGTTTGCAAGTTTCAAGGTATAAAACATTTTAGAGATTTCAAGTTTTTTGCTTGAGATTAACGAGTAAAGAAGATATCTTCCTGTCTAGGTGGGCGTTCTCGGTCAGAAAAAGCTTATGGTCAAAAGTCTGGCTCCAGAAACTATTCCATCTTCATACAGACTCACATTCAGAGCAGACTCCCCACATTTCTCGATGGCTGCCAGGCCTTGATTATAAATATGAGTTTCCAGAAGTTTCTTGAGCTCTCCCAATCCATCTGTGATCCGTGACACAAGGTTGTACATGCGGCCAAGATCTATGGACAAAGCAAGACAAAAATAGAGTCAAGGTTTACAACCCATTCTACATGGAAAGGTAATGCTAGCTTTAAAAGTAACAAGTTGCATTATTACATTGATAAGAATTAAGTTACATCACTCAAAGCATAACAGTAAACTCCATTTGACTGTGCGGTCATACACAGACTATTTCTCTTCATGAGTTTAGAACCATAAAGATGTCTTTATTTTCCTTTAGGTTCGAGTTATACAAATGCAGGTATCTCACGACCTCATCGCACACGTAGCCTTGGCGTGCACATTCACTATTGTACATCTATTGTTGTTTAGCAGTGATTACATCATTTTCTAGCACTTCTCTGTGACAACAACAGCTCAAATGTGAGTGTTGCCACCTTGCATGGGCTCTCATTATTATCTCACACTCATGCCATTCCAGATGTGAAAGACTTATTCTTCTGCTGAACACAAACGAAGATGGTTAGAAGAATATCTCAGCTCTGTAGGTTCATACAATGCAAGTGAATGCTGATCAGCACTTTAAAGCTCCAAAAAGGACATTAAGTCAGTATAAAAGTAATCCATAAGACACAAAGGGTTTAATTAATATCTTCTGAAGCAATCCAGTTGGTTTTGGGTGAAAACACACCAAAATATAAATGTTCACTATAAAACATGACATCAGCAGTCGCCTTGGCGATCATGATTTCAAGCTTGATTAAACATCCTTTAGCATCATCTAGCCTACCTTAAGCACTAGGAAGTGTAATAGGAACTAGGAAGCTTGAAAGCGCAATTGTGCCTAGAGACTGCAATGACAAGATGTAAAGTGAAAAAGCAGTTCTCTCTAAACGAACTGTATTGCTTCAGAAGACATTTATTATATCACGATTACTTTTATGCTGCCTTTATTTAATTTTTTGGAGCTTTTGGAGTTCTGAACACCATTGACTTTCATTGAATGGACATACAGAGCTGAGATATTTTTTCTTAAAATCTTTGTGTTCATCAGAAAAATCTGGGATGGCATGGGGGTAAGTGAGAGAATGTACATTTTTGGGTTAAGTATTCCTTAAAGTACCCGTGGTAGGAAAATCAGCCTGAACACTCTGCTGATAACTAAATTCGCGTCACGTGTCCTGTACGCAAATGCCTAGCGATAGAGGCTAACCGAAGAATCCTTCAGGATTTACTTTTAATTTGAAGTTTCTTTTGCGTTTCTCACCAACAGTTGGCTGAGGCTCTCTCATCCAGATCGAAAGTACCATATTTAATTGTGAACAAGTGCTCTTCCTTGCAAAAAAACTTTTTTTTTACAGTGGACAACTGTTTGACCTTCTGACATAGCTTGCATGTAGTGGTTACATCCCTGTCCTTTTCTTTAAAGGGCTCATGAAATGAGGAATCAAATTTTCTTTGATCTTTTGACATACAAGAGGTCATTGTGCTATAAAAACCATAATGTAAGTTTCAGAACTGAAAACTTACTCAATAGAAAAAGAGCATCTATTTAAACCAAGTGGCAAAAACAGATCGTTTGGAATTCGTGGAACTTGTGGCATCACAAGGACCAAATACAGCTGCATATGCAACACCTATTTTTGCGTCATTGCACCCTTGGCCCTGCCTACTAGTGCTCAGTCAGTCACACAGGTGAAGAGAGAGATGGGGATGGAAGATTCATCCAAAGTGGATCTTACACAGGACATCTTCACGTGCCTGTCTGGATTGAAATGTTTTTCTACATAAACATGCACAGACAGACATCTTTGACTGCTTGATACATACCTCAAGCTGCTTTTAAAAGACACAGTGTCAAGATACAACTCTAAAGAGAAGCTCTCTGTTATGCAATGACAGTTCTTTAGCCCATCAGTGCTATTTTTAGTTGATGGTGTATGAAAACATGATGGAACGATACTGGAAACTTGATGTGGATGTGTCTTCAGCATGTTTTAGAGTGGATTCTATGTTTGGCTCATATTAAACCATTCATATTACAATTCAAGATTTCCAAAGGAACTGTTAATTAAGGATGGGGAAGTTAAAAACACTTGGACATGATCGCAAAATCCATTGAGTAAACAGTTTCATTCATGAATATTTCATTAAGTCATGACTGTGTAAAAGTTTATGGTATTGACACCGTTTACACCGGCGTGTTTGTTGACACGACGGAGCGGCTTGAGGCTGTCTACACCGGGTGCGTCAACACTAACTTTCTTAACCATTTATTTGTGTTATTGGCAGAAGTAGTAGTGCCACCGTGTTCAGTGCAAAATGGAGTGGGACATCTTCTTACTACCGGCGCAACGTGACACTTAATTGGTAGACACATCATTGATTATAATGGGTTCTATTGCTTTTGACATGACTCTCACCCCCGGTGTAGACAGACAACTGCTAACATGTGTTAGCAGTTGTGCTTGAGATGAACAGTTGAATATATATGGATGCAATGTGTTGGACGTGTGTTATATGCAAACCCTGACATTTAGTTTTATAATGTTTTGGTGCTTGTTAATTTTCTTCCAATTGGGTTTAAAAAATGGCTCTATTCGAGGGGCTACATGATGTTAGCCAATCATAAAAGTGGTCATTTAAGTTAAAGTTTGAAGGAGGCGCTTAGGCCAAAACCAAGAGCTTCAGACAGAGGGCCAGACACAGGGTGCAAAATTATAATATATTACTAAATTATGATTGTTTTACTGCAAAGAAACATCACTAAAATTATAATTGGAATGCAGTGAAGATAATAATAATAATTTAAAAAAAGAGCATTTCATGACCCCTTTAAATAATTACAAATAATGCAATTACTATATGAAACACAAGACTTTGGCCTGCCACGCCTGACCGGAGAAAGCTCAAATACATTACAGAAGCCTACATGACTACTTTACGGGAAAAAAGAAAGGGAAATGTTTTTGAGGACAGAGAAGTAACATGCATTACTTTTAACACGCTACCCCCCAAAAAATAACCTATAGCAGTAACGTGTTACTTTGTAAAGCGATGCACCCAACATGATCAAAGACTAATGTACAGATGAATAAACATTCTTCAATGTTGTTCCCACCTTCATTTTTGTCAGCATCCAGAAGGTTCTGAAACTCCATGTGGAAGATCTCCAGATGTTTCTCGATGAGCACCTGCTCACACTTCCTGGCCAGCTCGTCCTGTGTGCTCTCGTGGAGGTACACCTGCACCCTCCTCTGCTCTTCCAGCAAGCGGGCCTCTGCCTGCAAAACACAAACAACTCAATATCCCACCAACTAGAAAACAAATTAACAATTACAACAGAAATGTGCAACAAGCCTCTTGAGATAATTGTAGGGTTTTAACGTTCGCTGCTTTGAGTCTTCACTGCATTTGTTCCTCTTTTAAAGCACAAGCTATTTTGGCCTCACCTTCTTCATGTACTCAGTAACAGGATTCTGTTGTAAGAACTCAGTGCTTTCCCTTGTGTAAAACCGTTCTGTGTCAGCCAGAAACTGAGTTTCAAAGTACTCCTTGTAGACCGAGAGAGTTGGACCTTTAGCAAAGGCATCATCCTCATTGAGACCCAACTCAACTGTAGAATATAGAGATAAACATCTCTGAGCTACCACACTGAGCAGCAAAATTCATTTATCAAAGGCTCAACAAACAAACAAAAAACCAACACAGAAGCAAATTAAGTAAAAAAAATGTTGCACCATAAGACTGGACCACACCACTAATGAGCCTGGTGTTGATGGTTTCTCCATTCCTTTCCTTTTCAATCAGCTTCAATACTGCATTTGTGACCTGAACACAAAGATACAAAAGAAAATCGTCATTGGCAAGAATTACAGTCACATGCCCACATTTGACTCCTGTTTCAAATCTTACCTGCTTATTCAGTGGCCGAAACAAACATTCCCTCCACGTCACCAGAGCAAGCTAAAAAAAAGACAAAAAAATCATCACAAGCTGTACAATATGAAATGAGATATTCCTGCAATGCAAATCAAGTTAAAGCAACACTTACAGAGTAGATTTCATAGATCCCCTTCCGGCCCTCATCGCACTCCCGGCGCACCCAGTGGCGGTTGAGGTAAGCGCAGATCCCATTGAGCACTTTACTGGAGAATCTGTAGTCCTCCCACTGCTGCGTGTAGAACTTCAGCACGCTTTCGTCCATGAGATCTTCTCCATCCTGAAGAGGACATTCGATATGAGAATTTAAATCAGTCTCAAAAGATTTGACTTCTTTCAAACTACATAGTAAATGAAGTATGACTCTTTTAATGATAGGCTACCGTTGTCCTTCTATAGCTTGGTAATATTCAAGCCCATACGTTGAGTATAATCTTAGGGCCCCTAAATACTTTCGGAGATGTTCTTCTGCGTTCAGAGATAAAAAGAAGTTTGAAACACCTGAGCAACGACATACTGTTTGCGAACATTCATACTCCAGCCAAACCGCTGGAGAATGCGTTTAGAGGAACATTTAAATACGAGGACGCACAAGACTACATGTAAAACCTTAACTAATGTGACATTAAAATTAGGGCTGCCAATTGATAACAAATTATAATCAAAATTAATTATATGGTATGCAGATTAATTCATTTAACTATTCGCAAATAATTGCATATATACACTCACCTAAAGGATTATTAGGAACACCATACTAATACTGTGTTTGACCCCCTTTCGCCTTCAGAACTGCCTTAATTCTACGTGGCATTGATTCAACAAGGTGCTGAAAGCATTCTTTAGAAATGTTGGCCCATATTGATAGGATAGCATCTTGCAGTTGATGGAGATTTGTGGGATGCACATCCAGGGCACGAAGCTCCCGTTCCACCACATCCCAAAGATGCTCTATTGGGTTGAGATCTGGTGACTGTGGGGGCCATTTTAGTACAGTGAACTCATTGTCATGTTCAAGAAACCAATTTGAAATGATTCGAGCTTTGTGACATGGTGCATTATCCTGCTGGAAGTAGCCATCAGAGGATGGGTACATGGTGGCCATAAAGGGATGGACATGGTCAGAAACAATGCTCAGGTAGGCCGTGGCATTTAAACTATGCCCAATTGGCACTAAGGGGTCTAAAGTGTGCCAAGAAAACATCCCCCACACCATTACACCACCACCACCAGCCTGCACAGTGGTAACAAGGCATGATGGATCCATGTTCTCATTCTGTTTACGCCAAATTCTGACTCGAGACTCATCAGACCAGGCAACATTTTTCCAGTGTTCAACTGTCCAATTTTGGTGAGCTCTTGCAAATTGTAGCCTCTTTTTCCTATTTGTAGTGGAGATGAGTGGTACCCGGTGGGGTCTTCTGCTGTTGTAGCCCATCCACCTCAAGGTTGTGCGTGTTGTGCCTTCACAAATGCTTTGCTGCATACCTCGGTTGTAACGAGTGGTTATTTCAGGCAAAGTTGCTCTTCTATCAGCTTGAATCAGTCGGCCCATTCTCCTCTGACCTCTAGCATCAACAAGGCATTTTCGCACACAGGACTGCCGCATACTGGATGTTTTTCCCTTTTCACACCATTCTTTGTAAACCCTAGAAATGGTTGTGCGTGAAAATCCCAGAAACTGAGCAGATTGTGAAATACTCAGACCGGCCCGTCTGGCACCAACAACCATGCCACGCTCAAAATTGCTTAAATCACCTTTCTTTCCCATTCTGACATTCAGTTTGGAGTTCAGGAGATTGTCTTGACCAGGACCACACCCCTAAATGCATTGCAGCAACTGCCATGTGATTGGTTGATTAGATAATTGCATTAATGAGAAACTGAACAGGTGTTCCTAATAATCCTTTAGGTGAGTGTATATATTTGTGGAAAAAACACTCAAATAAAAATTGAATATATAATGATGAAAACAAATTACAAATAGTTATATTGAAATTATTACAAATAAAAAATATACATCTTATGAAAAAATTATAATTGCAATAATTAAAATGCATTAGACAATTGTGGCAGATGAGTAAAGCACTGATAAGAGACAAAGTAGCTTTAGAATCCAATATATAGTTTTTTCCATACTGAACATAAGACAATCATTGTCCTACAGTTCACAAGGATCCATTTTGCAATTTAATTCATCATTCATTTGGAGATTTATTATAAGGGCTTGTCTAAGGATGAGTCAATGTACACCTGCATCAGACGGATGTTTTTGGAGCGTCTCACTTTGGTTGAGTTGCGTCATAAACACACCATTTTAGCTCGCTGTATCAAGTTAGACGTAGTTTGAAATGTAGAAAAACACATCTTGAGATCCCTGCGTTCGAATTTGCGCTCCATCAAGCTGTGTTTGAACGCAAGAACGGTTCCAGCTGTCAGTGAGTGTGGTTTGTTCTCTAAACAGCTGTGTATTGCCCATACAGCTTGAGTTTCACTTACTGCCCCCTGGAGAAAACAGGTGGTACTTCAACCTTGAATTGATCAAATATAAGGAATATTCCTTATTATGGTTTGGAGATATGATTAATTGCATAAATTCTTTTAAATACACAATTTATTATATAATTAATCACACTGAATTCTTTAAATCGACAGCCCTAATTGAAATTTGTTATGAATGATTCATGTCTTATTCTATGAGTACAATTCAAATGAGATCAGCATAAGAAGCTGTATTAACTACTCGATTATTAAAAGTAATATATATGCAGTAGATATTTTTCTTATTTGTCTTTACATTCTGTAATTTTTTTATTTATTATGAAACTGTTACCACTGCAAAGATGAGCATATAAAAGAGTATTAATGGGCAGAAAACCCATTAATGATGATACTATAGGCAGATTTATGATTGACTTTAACAGCAAATGCAAATTAGTAATGAAGCAGCATATAAAACAATAGAGTAAATAGGCACTTAAGATTATACATTTAAAAAAAAATTGTATGGCATGTTCTTGGAAAATGTCTCTATGTGAACAATCGCACAGATCTTGGTAAATTTGCACCAGCTCGCTAATAACTCTATACACCACATAGAGTTGTGTTCATGTTGACTGATCTTAACTGACTAAACAGGAATCAGCTGTCGGCCTCAAAATAGGTGGAGCTCCTGGCCACACATACCAATAAAATGGACCAATGGCGGTAAGAAGGTGTTTAGCAGCCAGTAAGAAGTTTTCCTAAATGTTCGCCCTGGTGAGCTGTTACAAACCAGCAAAACAAACCAAATAAATCCTTTGTTTTTGGACAGATCACACCTACTCACTCTTTGATTTCATATATCGGGGCCTTTATGGTGCTTAAACACGATTTCTTGAGTCTCCTAGTAGATTTACAGATGTTTTGACAAGATGAATAATAGTAGAGACTTGTTTCCATTATGAACGGTATAATGACTGATCTCTTAGACTCACACAAAAATTTGAATTAATAATGTTTGTTGAAATATCAGTTAAAATAAATATAAATAAATAAAAAGCTGTATTATAATTCTTCACCAGATAACATTTGAACCGATTTCAATATATATATTTTATTTTTTTCTGTAAACATACCTTTAGTAAGTTTGTAAGGTAATTCTTTAGAAATTCCTTCAGTCTTTTATAAAGTTCCAGCCCCACAAACTGAGCCCCTCCAGGTGAGGCGGTCTTCTTGGAAGGTTTGGACGGGGGGGCACCTGCACCACGGGCCTGATTCGACTGATGAACACTAGTGCAATAATTATACACATGACTGAAAAATAGTTAAGGCCGAAACAGACTGCTGTTTTGTAACCGAAATGTAAACCAGCAAATACAGCAATTCATCTTAAGTGTATAAACAGGTTTCCTGAAGACGTTCCTCATCTGCTATTGTTTGGGCATACAAGACAGTCCTGCCCAAAAAATATTTATCTTTCATTTCAAAACTGTGCACTCTGTATTCAATCATTATATTACACTGAAGGATACGTGTAGAGCTCCATGTAGCGTGACTTGGCCATGCTCTGACGGGTATACACCTGCTGTATTCCTGCTCGCAGATCATCCCAGATCTGGTCCAGCCCGATCTGCTTCAGACCATGAGGGGTCTGGGTCCGGTTTGACGACATCCTCTCTTCCTTTAGGCCCTGCTGCAGTGAGTCTGTCACACCTACTGACGTTTGATTGGCTCTCGTCCCTGTCACTCAAGAGCTACTCCTCCATAGAGTCTTGCAGCGAGAGAGGATGACGAGGAACAGACCCTCAGGGTATAGTGACAGACAGGAAATAAACCTGTGAGGAACACAAGAGAGACACTAGAGTTACTTAATTAAAGGGATAGTTCACCCAAAATGAAAATTCTCTCATTATTTACTCACACTCATGTCTTTCCAGATGTGTATGACTTTCTTTCTGCAGCAGAACACAACCAAACATTATTAGAAGAATATTTCAGCTCTGTAGGTCCATATAATGCAAGTGAATGGTGACCAAGCTCCAAAAATTGCATAAAGGCACCATTCAAGTAATCCATATTATTTCAGTGTTTAAATCCATGTCTTCAGAAGCAATATGATAGGTGTGGATGTGAAACAGGTCCATTTGTAAGTAATTTTTGACTACATATGTCCACTTTCACATTCTGAAAGTGGAGATTTATAGTAAAAAAAATTGAAATATCGATCCGTTTCTCACTCAAAGTGATTGCATAATTTCAAAAGACATATATTAAACCTCTGGAGTCGTGTGGATTACTTTTATGCCGCCTTCATGTGCTTTTTGCAGCTTCAAAGGCTTTCACTTGCATTGTATGGACCTACAGTGCTGATATATTCTTCTAAAAATCTTAATTTATGTTCAGCAGATGAAAGAAAGTCATACACATCTGAGACGGCGTGAGGGCGAGTAAATGATGAGAATTTAAATTTTTGGGTGAACTATCCCTTTAAGGTATGACTTAATTATACACCTCTATAACTAAATATATGTAGCACTGTCCATCTCAACAGTGGCCAAAGCGTCAGTCCCTTACAGTGATGATGACTACATAAGAAAATGCCACAGTCTTTTCCTTCAGATTTATCTGCTGATGTATCCCAGGCAAGAAACAGAAGAAGCTTTCCCATGGACAAACATTCCTTATATAGAATAAACTGTTCATTATATCCCGGGGTTCCCTTCTTGTATCCATGGCAACAACTAATGGAACAGAAAATATTCAGCTAGAAGCCCCAAGTCACCCGGTGCTGTAACCAAGCAAACTAACACTGCTCTGCTATCAGATCGTGACTTCAGAACAGTGATTTACTCAGGCAGAAAAATATAATTGAGGGACAGCAGAACATCTGGGATCAAAACTGTATTAATTAGCTTGGAATCATTAGTGATTACAAAACAAGCCCAGAGCAGCAGAATTTGATCAGCCAGCCTCATCACTATATAATACAGCCACTCTTATTTAAATGAGATAAGAGATAAATAAGATTAAAAAAGCTCAGAAGCACAAAAACACTAAAAGTGATTCTTAAAAAGGAAATAATTTACTCACCCTCATGTTGTTCAAAACCTGTATTCTTTTCTTTCTTCCACTGAAATCAAAAAGCAATGTTGGGGAGAGTGACAGCCTCAGTCACCATTCACTTTTTAAACCCCAAAGTATATTTCTGTCAGATGCGAACGCTCAGATCTCGTCATCAGCAGAGTGCTCGAGCACTGAATGCACACAGCCCAATTTTTCTAAAACAGAGAGTCTTTGAACGTGCATGTGCCTGAAATTATTTGTACTAATTAGTGGATCCACAAGGTGGCAGCACTCACATTTGAGCCGTTGCTGTCAGATGTAATGTAATGGCCGGTAAACATCAGGAGACAAAGTTAAAAACAATAACAATGGATGTGCAAGTCAAACGTACCTGATTTGATCGTCTAAGTATTGAAAATCGTTATCGGAAAAAAAAATGTCCCTGATAAATATCTATATCATTTTATCGCTCAGCCCTAGTCTAAACTCCTGAAGGAAAATAGTCTCATTGCAGTTGTAGCACACATGCGCCAACTGCCTGTGTATGCGAGCAAAGTCAAATGGAGTATATTTTAACAGGCTCGCATTCGACTTTACGCAGAAGCCGTGAGTTCGCGTCAAACTTGAAGTATACGTTGGGCTTAATATTCTTTCTTTTGTTCCACGGAAGAAGTCATACCAGTTTGGAACAACATGAGGGTGAGTAAATGTTTGCAGTAAACCCATTGCTCTCACAGATATTCAGGAGATAATCGAGCTCTTCAAAGGTGCATCAATTATGACTGGAATAATGGACCACATACCAGAAAACCAATCTCTTCTGATCTCTCATTGGTTCTCTTGACTTCTCTAGATTTGTGATGTTCGCCCTGATTGCTGATTTCCACCATCTCTCCTGATGCCTCATTTGATGTTCTCTGCTGATCTATTAAGTTTTCTCATCTCAGATCTCTCACAATCTCTCTATTGATTCCCCATGGCTGGTCTCACCGAACTTCTCATGATGCTTTCTCCAGATCACTGATGATCTCTCTTGATTGTTAACCATTTCTCCAGATTTCTTACATCTAATCTCCAGATGCTCCAGTTCATCAAATGTCCCCACAATATCTCCTGCTTCCTCATGGCTGATCTCACCGAACTTCTCATTCTCATTATGCTTTCTCCAGATCACTGAAGATCTCTCTTGATTGCTAACCATTTCTCCAGATTTCTTACATCTAATCTCCAGATGCTCCAGATCAACAAATGACCTCTCATGTTCTCTGAAGTTCTCTCCAGATATCAGATGCTACCTCCCAACCTTATCAGATTTCTCATCCCTGATGTGCTCTTCTGACCCATATTTCGCATCTCTGGTCTCTCCAGACCTACGATCCTTCACTATGACATCAGTCTCATGACCCTTATGAGACCCCGCCTACGTCAAGTGCGAGCGACACGACAAAACAAGCTTCGTTTTATTTTAAATGAGCGATCTAGTCGTGTCGCGTTGCTCGCAGTGTAGACATCATCTAATATGACATCAGCAGAACATGTAAGGGTGATTATTCTGTTTTGAATTATCACCGTGCTCGCGTTTTGGGTTGATGGTTTAAACACGTCTGCCTCAGTTCAAATAACTCACACACAGATTAAAAAGTGTGTTTTAAGTCTGTGTTTTCATGTAAACAGTGTGACTGATAAGGCCTCGGCACACAACACACCTCGGGCACCCTAAAAAAACACTTACAGCCCCGTTAATACAGTCATAACAACATAAGAAAACAATATGGATCATTATAGATGAAAATTCATAATTGTGCGTGTTTGTGTTTAGGATTAAAGCTAAAGCTAATGGCTAATCTCGCGCTCTTACCATCATCCAGAAATACATTCAAGCATAAACATGAGTCTCTGCCGCCGTTCCGTCTCCCAATGATCAATAATCCCTTAAGATATCAAACTCTCACGTGGCGAACTTTGTTTTTTACTAATACACATAAAAAACAGCGATGCCGAAACAACGAACACAGAAAAACTCCGTCAGCGCGTGCTCACGAAAACACAGTCCCCCCGGAAACACAGGCAAACTCCGTCACAGTGCCCGAGACTTTGGAAACAGCGGCTGCAGGCAAAGGTTCCGAGTCGAATACCTCATTGAGGGTTTTCACTGCGCAGGCGCACAGATTGATTTGATTTTAATTTGTCAGGTCACGTCCTGTCCGTTCTTCGCGTTGAATATATTTTAAATGCAAAAATAATTTAAGGAATATTCCGGATTCAATACAAGTTTAGCACAATCTACAGCATTTGATGGCATAATGTTGATTACCTCAAAAGATAATCTCAACTCAACCCTCCTTTTCTGTATAAAAAGCAAAAATATGGGTTAGTGTGAGGCACTTACAATGTAAGTGAATGGGGCCAATGTTTTGAGGGATTAAAGGCAGAAATGTGATGCTTATAATTTTATAAAGACTCTTGAATGCTTTTAAGAGAACAAAAAGAACAAAATGCCAAATAATATATAATTTTTTATAATGGTTTAAGAACCAAAAGTGTATATCGCTGTATATGGTCTCAACCCGAGGTATGTAAGAGTGTCGTTTTTGTATTTGCACTTCCATAAATTATATTTTGTATAATTTTTTCATATCTATTTAAGTTTACCATCACAGGATAGCTATATCTTTGTGTATTCCAAGAGAAATAAGTACTATATTCATACAAAAAATACTATACTATACTATTGACTTTCTTTGCAACAATGAATTATCAACAATGGTGAATTATCAGTATTTTAAACGCATACATGATATCCATGTTATTATGTACTCAAGATGGCACTGATGTTTCAGTGATTTAATTGTTTTACATTTGACATTGGCATTTGATGAAGAAACCACAAGTACACTTATAGCAAGTACAGCACATGAAAAGTATGATCTGACTATATTGTCATTTAGGTGTATTACTGAAAAAAAAATAAGTCATGCATCTATTTAGACTCAACAAATGCCTGAGAAAATACACATATGATACACATAAGCTACACACAAGTTACACATACATTACACATGTGTTGATTATGTGTTATGTGTATCTCAATATGTGTTTGACAGCCATGTGTGTGAAAATAATGCATCCAGTTCCAGTATTGTCCTGATTTGTTGCATTATCTCTTTAATTTATCAATTTAACATCCGGATGGATGGATGGATGGAACTTATGTGGCCAGTGTATAACTTTGTTCATTTAAAAATGGTTAAAAATGTTGAATGGCTGACTGCTGTGGTTTAATGTTTGTTAAAGGAGCCATATCAAAAGACTAATTGTCCTTGATAATTTCTTAAAAAAGTACCAAAATGTAAGCCACCATGTTTTTTGAACATGCACCATGGTATTATTTTAAGTTGGAGTCCTTGGAGTACATGATACATGAATATGGTAATAATTTATTAGCTTCTACTATATTTCCTTCTGATACACCGTACTGCCACAGTACCATTTCATAAGGGTCCAAATAAGAGTTGGATGTACTATAGAACAACGCATTCAGAATTCAAAACTTCCTTCCCACTTTAGAAATCGTCATGGTTATGACATCTCAACCATGAGAAAATTAACATATGACCATCCACCCTGAACAGTGTGGACTACACAACTTAGGCAATCATAACAAAGGTCATTTACATTTAATTAACTGTACCTAAATTGTATCAAAGGCAATTAACGATCACTAACATAGTCATTACAAAAATAATCAATCATAATTAGAGGACTATATAATGCAATCAGAACTGTATCATCTAATTGAATTAATCTCTGTTCAGTAACAAAAAAAATCCAATAGTTTATTGATATTCGCAATGTGTTAATTAATGGAGACTGAACCCTTAACATAAACTTACCATATTCATGAACCTTTCTGGAAATGAAAAAGAGAACAAATTATTGTTTTAGTTTATTGTAAAATCACATAAAATAATTTAATGACAAACCTCAGTAAATATGTTAAGTAGGCCTATCCTCATAAATTATTTTGTTAATTTAAAAGACCAACAGACATATTGGTAATGCATGGAAGCAATTTCAAACACACTAATA
The DNA here is from genome assembly GCF_025860055.1 of Xyrauchen texanus. Taxonomy (NCBI): domain Eukaryota; kingdom Metazoa; phylum Chordata; class Actinopteri; order Cypriniformes; family Catostomidae; genus Xyrauchen; species Xyrauchen texanus. Next base: position 43,645,438 of record NC_068284.1, read on the forward strand.
AAACAACTCAAAATGTACAGATGTTTAATAACCTTAAAAAGCAACAATATTGTCGTGCTTTAATACACATCAGGTTTTGTAATCTGATCAGGGTTAAGTAATACTTATGTAAATAAATAAATGAGAGCAGAGAAAGGACACTCCTTAAAGGGATAGTTCACCCAAAAATGAAATTTCTCACATCATTTACTCACCCTCATGCCATCCAAGATGTACATGATGTTGTTTTTCTGTTGAACACAAACAAAGATTTTTAGAAGAATATCTCAGCTCTGTAGGTCCATACATTTAAAGTGAATGGGTACCAAATCTTGGAAGCTCCAAAAAGCATATAACTACAGCATTAAAGTAATCCATAAGACTTCAGTGGTTCAATCTATATCTTCAGAAGTGATATGATAGGTGTGGGTGAGAAACAGATCAATACTGAAGTCCTTTTTTTACTGTAAATTAACCTTCCTGCCCAGTAGGTGGCGATATGCACGAAGACTGTGAATCGCCAAAAACAATAGAAGAGGAATGTGAATCTGAATGTGGTGATTGATAGTCAAAAAATACTTAAATATTGATCTGTTTCTCACCCACACCTATCATATCACTTCTCAATATATGGATTTAACTGCCGGAGATTTAAAGTTTTGGTACCCATTCACTTACATAGTATGAACCTGCAGAGAAGAGATATTCTTCTAAAATCTTCATTTGTGTTCAGCAGAAGAAAGAAAGGGATACGCATCCGGGATGGCATGAGGGTGAGTAAACGATGAGAGAATATACATTTTTGGTGACTATTCCTTTAAGACAATGTTAACAGACATTCCTTTGCTCATGAGAGAAGTCCCATTTTTCCTTCATTTAATTCAGACTTAGTTAAGAATTCAAAATGCCTTAAAGCACAAACAATGAAGACAATAATGTAAAGGTTTGTATGCAATTTGATGCTGTGATGACCAAACCCAAAATAGCAGTGTATTAAACACAGGGACGGATTACAGACTGGGCAAATAGGGCCAGTGTGCAGGGGCCCTTGACTGCCTGGGGGGACCCTTGGCTTTAAGGTTGAGTGATCCAGTCTGGCGATCCCCCAACGAAGATCCATCAACAATGAAAACGAACCCGACCCTTGGAGATAATTGGCCCCGGGGCCTTTGCAAGTCATAATCCTTCCTTGATTTAACGGCAAACATACAAAGAAAAAGCAATAATCTCCTATTAACATTTAAGGATCATCAAGTCTATCATGAAATTCATGCTTGTCCCGAAGTATCACTGAATCCTTGAGGCACATTAAAAGAAATTGATATTTGATTATTTTACATATTTTAACTAAAACTGCAAATTCTATCTAAAGCGTATGATTTTATGAGCATTCATGTTAAGACTCCTAATGAAAACCCCAACCAAAAGTGTAGAGGGGGCTTTAAAATGCCTTATGTTTTCCATAGAGGTTAAACAAGCACTTATGGAGAAACAAATAACACTGAATAAGAACATTTAGGATGAGATACAAAAGTGCTGCATTAACATTGATGAATGATTAAAAATGCCATTGTCTGATTTTCATGCTACAGTATATTATTGTCTTGAAGATGCTGACAACAAAATGTTTAAATACAATCAAATGTCATTATTGGAAACATAATTATGCATTCTGAACATATTCCGTTTTGTGCTATTGGAGTATTTGGTGCATTCAACATACATTTCTGCCAGTCCAACATTCTCAGTTTCATTAGTTTACAGACAGTAATAATGCAATGCTAAAAAAACACACACACAATTTAATTGCTTTCAACCTTCGTCCTTGGAATATGTCTGTCAAGTGTGAATAAGATGAATTTAATCTTATAGAAGTCCTTGTGGTGTCGTCACTCACATACAAAATAATTACAGAACAGACATGCCAGTCAGTGCACAGACATGGTCCAACTGGACAGTGCCAAGTGTCCATTTCACATAGGCTACTCAAAAGACTAAGAAGGGGCATTTTGCCCTGATGCAACCCTTGTGGTATCCATGTCAGAGAATTAAGCCCCTTCCAAAGGGGTGTGGCTAAATAAACCACTCCTTCTTGCTCTCGTCGATGGTCTCTGTGAAAGCAGGGTCATTCACAATGATGGCCGCATCAGCGCAGTCGGCAGACTCCGCCCCTTTCGCCTCATTGGTGTGGTAGGAGCCCTTGTGACGGAACATGTGCCGGACCAGGAACGCCAATGTGCAGAGGATGGTGAAAATTACCACTGCAATGATGCCTAAGTGAGGGCGGAGAAAAAAAGAATGCAATTAAAATCACAATAAGGCCAGTTTTGAAATTCCTTCAAGCTTTGAAATAGACAATTGATCTTAGATGACAGCTTACGTAAATAGCCAGCACTATAGCGCCCCTTGTGGCAATGCCGAGAAAGCGTATATGATTTTTGTAATTAAATGCATTCAGACACATTTTGAAACAATGGCATCAGAACTTGGGCTTGTGCATCTAGAAGCCTTTTTGCTTTCACAAACTTGTGTAGAGTTTGTTTTGGGCTTAACCATGGTTCGAAAAAATGTATTTATAATAAAATACTTTCAGGTATCCCAGTTTAATATGCAAAGACAACTATAATGGGCCCTTCAGACCAAACCCGTTATGGCATCCATCTTCACTGTATTTTAATTGTTTTCATTGCTATTTTCAGTGTCTCATGCAGGAGCGTCTCATTTTTAAGTTGTCGTGTAATGTTATAAAGGACTTCGACTTTTAAAAATGCATCTCAAGACACCCAAATTGTGTTCCATTCGTTGGGCAGCATCTATTTATTTTTTAACACAAGAACACGTTTAGCCTGAACGACCCCCAAGTAATCCATTTGTAGGTTGACCTCCAGAAAAGTGTAAACAGATGCGCTTTCAAAAATGTTTTCTATTTGTTTGAGTGGTCAATAGTAGAGCGCAACAGTGCCAGTTGTCTTGAATCCTTTTTTTTCCTCCAAAGGGATTTCATAAAGCTTTTTATAAAGGCACTCTAAGCCATTACATTTAACCAACCAGGTCAAAGGTGCATCACAACGTTAAAAATTGTGATTTGAAGTTAAACATGTTAGCTGTCAGAATTAACGAGTAAACACATGTGATTAATTAAAAACGTTTTTTTTTTATCACGATTTACCATTAATATAGCATAAACCAACATAAACACTTGTCGGAAGGGCGGAACCTATGTAATGTGTTGATGTGTCCGCCCAGAGTCATTACACTGACGCACACTTCACAACACACAACAGCGCCTCCATATCATTGATAAAATGGAGAAAGGACCTCTTAATGCCATTTGATAAACTAAACAAGCCCAGATGGGACTTGTGATAGAAATAAAGCCTTTTTCAGCCAATGTAAGGTGCATTTGAATTACCACAGAAGCACGCCAAGTCTTAACTATCACCAAAACGCAGAATTAGACGTTTTTGCAAGCAAGCGCTTTTCCTGTGGAGTTTAAAGCGGTGCTTGATACTGGCGTTGGTGCTCTGACGTGAAACATAAATGCAGCTTCACGATTGCTTTAGCAAAGAGGATAGCTACAGTCTCCCTGCTGATTACCATTGTAGAGGATAGAAGTTTAAGAGATTTAATTCCCATTGCAATGAAAATTCAACCTATGTGGGGACTAGTTCTTTCAATTAGTCAACCTCTGAATTAGGCTTTGGGAAATGTTTGTTACTTGAATTGGTGTTATTTTAGAGCATTTCTATCTTTATACTTTGGAAGGCTTTGTTTGGAAAGTGTTAATAAAGCATTATAATGTTACATATTGTTTTGTTTTCTTCCCTAAGATGGAAATAAATACATTTTGACAGTAAATTAAGTATATACGTTGTCAAATATCAGCACTTTAAAAATCTGCAATTAATAGCAATTAACAAATAATTATGCCATTAATCACAATATAATGTTTTAATTGACTGACAGCACTAAAAAAATGTTGGGTGGAAATTATGGAAAAAGACGAAGAAGACGAAAAGACTGTGTACTTACCGTCCATAATGAGGGAATGAACTACAATCCCATGAAGCATTGCGAATGAAGTAATCGAATTAAAAACGATGAAAATATATAAAAGTATTGACTTTAAGTTATTGATTTTAACTATATAAACAATGTGTTTTCATTTTATTATAAAATATTCAGATATATACAAACATTTAAGTAGTCTGAGTGCGTAGGGAGACCAACTTGGAGCGGGGAGTCGCTCAGTGCTCACTTGTCGTGGTTTGTGACTTGTCATTAACTCTCTGATTAATGGATCTTTCTCTTAAGGATTCATGGGAAGTGAAGTTCTCCACCAGAAAATCCACTATTAAACATGATATTTCAAAAATGATATTTCAAAAGTTGAAATAACACGGACTGATGCTTTCAACAGAAGCATTTACCATCAGTTAACAACTTTGGAGCTCACGGTAGGTCTGACATTAAAGGTTTTAGAAGTTATTGTTAAAAATGTATTTGTCAATTACACACTACACCTTTTACATACCATTATGATGAATCTATCAAAGAAAACCTTACAAACTAGAACATATTTCACCTCCGATTACTGCAGAGTTTCTGTTGACACCATCACGACTACCTCGCTCCTCGTTGAATGGGATCTGGAGACCAGCTTAAAAAAAGGAAAAAAGTACCATTAAATAATTTTGACAAAGGATGATTGCTTTCCTAATACAGTCATTTTTAAGCTTTACAGAGGTGCAATAAAGAGAATGAGAAATCCGTTAATTTAATCTCTTGGCATACATGAACTACAGAAGGTCAGTGGAACACTGTCCCTGATTGAATCTAGGCAGCAGATGAGTGAATCTTTTTAAAACACTCTTGAGTGTTTTCTCTCAGTGGGAGTCAGTGTGTTGACATTGGCAGGGGAGCAGATCTGAGAGGAAGCGTCTGCCCATCTCAGCTGCCATCTCCGCAGATTCCAAACTCTATCCCACAAATATCCAAGAAGCTCAAGGTGTACACTTTGACATGGGCACAAACACACAAACATGACTGCACACAGAACATATAAATCTCAATTTAGTGCACTGTTTGTGACAAAACCTCTGCATTTGTATTGCCAAAGCATGTCAAGCTTAGCAGGGATGGGCATTGAGAACTAGAGTATAAATGAGTTAAATAAAGTTAAAAACTGCAAGAGCAGAAACAGTGAAACAAGTGTTTGACTAATAAAATAAAACAATGATAGAATAAAATTGAATAAATACAAATATTTAGTTAAAAGGAAATAAGAATACAAATAAAACGAAATATAAAATAAAATGTTACTAATAGTAGTAGCTGTACATAATACATTTATTATAAATTAATAAAAATATAAATAATTACAATCAAATTAATGTTATGTACAGTGTGTATATATATATATATATATATATATATATATATATATATATATATATATATATATATATGTATATTTGTTTTAATATAATACTTATTACAATAATTAAAACTAATAAAATAAGTTAAGAATATAAATTAAATTAAACAATAATAAACGTAATAATATAATCAGCAGTAAATCATAGTAATATTTTGATTATATTTGAAATATATTGTATACACTTTATTGTTGTTAATATAGTATAAATGTATTTGAATATAAATGTTTTTATAATATTTTGTACAATAAAGTACATTAATGGAATTTAATTAATATTTAATTTCTTATGTTATTTATTATTTATAATAATATATTATTCCCATATTTACTATATGTATTAAGTAATATAATATATTGTATACATTATACATTTATTTGAATATTATATTATTTATATAAGTTTTATAAATGTTTTAGCTTAGGATATATAAATACAAAATAAAATAGAAAGTTAAAATAGAGTAAACTAAGAAAATAACAATTTAAGACTAAATGAATATTAAAAATGTCTCTCTCGAGAATCTGTGCACATCCTTCAATGCACTCGCGCGCACACACACACACACACACACACACACACACACACACACACACACACACACACACACACACACACACACACACACACACACACACACGCTTTGTGGCAGTAATCCTCTCTGCAGGGCAGTGATGGTCACAGATGTCTTTTACTCTGTATATCAGCACAAAACCTGCTTCCTTCCAAACAACCATGACAAATCTTTGTGTTAAAAAACAAAACAACAAAACGAACCTGCTAAAAAGAACACATTGTGATGTGAAGGACATGGAACATTTTTGTAATAGCTTTCCTACCAATTAAATTTTTCAGACTACATTAGGCTATTTTTCAGAAGTCATGTTTGGATATCGATCTAAGAACAAGCCCTAATATCACTCTCATTCAGATCAGCTCATTGAGTTCTTCTCTTTTGTCTCTCTTCTCCCATCTGTTACCTTCCTACATGAATAACATTATTCACCCTACTGCTACCAATAATAAAAACACAAGGGGACCAAATGTTCCCATTAACACAGAACAAAATGAGGAGATGCTGACTGCTGGAGGCTCAGAGTTATAGATCTTCTGTGTCTCTGAAGAACATGAGGCCGTAAATCTTAAATGAGCCCTAGATCAAAAGAGTGACACTTTTGGTGCGAGCACTGAAAAAACAGCCTCCAGGATAAAACAACTGCAAGAAAGTGTGACAGCCCACTATAGGCTAAACAAGAACTCAAATCACACCCTAAAGCATTCCACATAAGCTATGGAGCTCTTTATGGAACATTTTGCCAAAAAATAAAGACATTTACCTGTGCAAAGGGATTAATGGAAAGAAGGTGGCGAGAACCGGCTTGACAATATAAATCATATTTTAATACGAAACTTAAACAAATAGACAAACACACACAGGTGTCAGACAGATGTCCGTAAATCTCTCTCTCTCTCGCACTGATTAGCTTGATTAGGGGCCGGGTGTGCAGAATCACGTCCCGGCCCGCCCTGCCCTGCCACAACACTCATGTCATTTATAATAAGTAAGACATTATAAATAAAACATTTCTGTGATACACAAAAGAATATATTTTGCTGAATTTCCAAGCTGCTTATATCCGTACAACAAAGGTATACAGTGACCACTGGCTGTCAAGCTCCAAAAATAAGCTCTCAAATCTGATTTACATTTACACATATTCACACTTGGCACATCAAGATATGATGGTTTGGTGATGCCAGTTGCCATGTTTCGTAACCGATCTCAAAATGGAAAGCTTGAATATGCGGTAACACGAATGAGATTTACAATATCCACACATGCATGCAAGCACGCACGCACACGCACACACACACACACATGAACACAAACACATCTATCATTATGAGGAATTTCCATAGACATAATGATTTTAATACTGTACAAACTATAGATTCTGTCCCCTAAACCTAACAGAACCCCAAAACAAAAAACTTTCTGCATTTTTACATTTTCAATAAAACATTGTTTAATATGTTTTTTAAGCTATTTAAATTATGGGGACACTAGAAATGTCCTCATAAACCACATTTATAGCATAATACCCTTGTAATTACCAGTTTGTAACCTAAAAAATTGTCCTCGTAAACCACATAAACACACACACACACACACACACACACACACACACACACACACACACACACACACACACACACACTGATTCTTCTGTTTTATACTCTAATGGAATTTTCTGAATTAAATTTTCATGTTTTAAACAAATGATTGGTAGGAAAATGCTTTTTCTGTGTCTGCTCTTTGTAACACCATGGTCAGGTTTGATTGCAAGCATAATGACATTAACTGTAAAAACTGACACTTCAAATACATTTTAAAATGCTAAACTTTGACAAATAATAGTTTAAAATGTCTCAATATATATATATATATATCCAAATTCATATTTTGTGATAAGATATAAAATTATGTTACACCATTCATCAGAATACACAGTAGGTGGCTACAGCCATCTACTGGCTGTTACTGGTAATAACAAGTCATGTTATTGATATTCTGTTCACCAGATGGCAGCAATCTGCCACCAATGTGTCACAGTGTCACATTTTCTTCATGTTTCAACTTATAAAAATGTAGGTTTGAATTTATTTTATTTTTTTCCAAACTATGCTTTTTATATATGAAATTAATTGTAACATTTCGAAAATGTAAATAATAGGAATAATCCAAAAAGAAATACATTATTTTATTGATCTTACTTCAGGGAAAATGAAAGGGTTACACATCTGATATTTCCGGTCAAAAATGACTCCAAATACCGAAGGGTGGTGACATTTTTAAATACCATAGCAGGGTTAAATAGGTTATTTATTATTTACATTTTAAATATATATTAAAATGTATATTTAAAATGTAATTTTTTCCCCCTTCTGCTCTAGTGCCTTGTTAAAACTGTATGTTTACTGTTTCAGTACAGTTACGAATGTTGCCTAGATGCTTACATAAAATATTGCAACAGTACTTGCTAGGAAAAGAAATTAGATAGTAAGCATTAAAAGGATTAAAATCTGTATCGTTTGGGCTGGGTAACAATTTATACATATTATAAAAACAAAATGTACAATAATTGTATAAATGTACAAAACGAGGTCTGTGAAAACAGCATCATTTGTTCACCTGAATCCGGCTGCCAGGGGTCAAAGGCTTCAGACATGGGCGGTGCTGTGAGTGGAGATGCCCCGCAGTTGGACTCCACCAAAACTCCCTGTACGGAGGCTGTGGAGAGGATGCCTGTCCTCAAGGCGGCCTTCAGCGGGGCGATACGGTTGAACTGCACTCTGGAGAGACAGCCCACAAAGCCTGGGGTGTTATAGCGCTCGATCAAGACCGGATCAATCTGCCCGGTCTCTGAAACACAAAGATAGCAGCAGAAATGTTCATCAGGATGGAACAATTGATGAGCAAAACAGTCATTTGAGTGAGTGATCTGTTTCTTTGTGCAGTCTCTCTTTCACAATTATTGAAAGGGCATAATTTAATATAATTACCAACAGATAAACATGAACACAAACTAGTCAAAACTGCCTGAAAAAAAACCCCCAAAAGAGAACTGAGACAGTTGCAGTTGTTATTTTAACTCCCTGCACTTATAGTAGATACCAAAATTAAATTGTGTAAGTGTGATATAAGTCATTTAATAAAGAAAGCAATGACAGAATTAGAGATGCTATAAAATGGATAGTTCCAGCTCTGAAATCTGAGTAAATAGACAGCCACATTCAAAAATCTTGTAAAATAGCAGCTGTCAACGTTTTATCACTGCGAAACTAAAGCACATTTAACGTTATGTCTTAACATAGACGCAAAAGAACACAATTTTATAATGTTTTAATTATTATTTAATTTATGTATGGATTATATTTCCAAATCAGGACATTAGGGCTGGTTCTAGGGTCAGTGGATATTTGGGGCTCAGCCCAGACCTCTGCAGACATGCATACATATCCTTTGAAGAAATATCAGATTATAATACACTTTATAATAACATTTTTAACATTTTTGTCCCTTTTGGCTTTCTATAGTGTGACGCACATAGTGTACAAATTATAGTTTTATAACTGATTCAACGGGTGCTTTAAGATAGTTTAGAAGACAGCAGGCTGTAAATAGGCTAAAGCAGGTAATTGTGACAAACACAAACACAGTTGCTAGATATGCCAAAGTTTGCAAGGTTTATGGCATCGTGTCTTAATAAAAGAGTTTAGTCATTAATTTATTTACACACACATATATATATATATATATATATATATATATATATATATATATATATATATATAGGCAGAGGCTATTTGCACTAAGTAAAATAGTGATAGATGCTATTTACACCCCTAATTAAATATTAACCTACACTATAGGGGCATCACTGAAGTATGTTTATTGTGTTTATTTAGAGTCCCACAAACACCCTACATCAAACCCTACCCCTAAACCTAACCATTAACTTACCTTACAAAAATGAACCATTTTACTACAGTAATCACAGTATCACCATGTTATTAGTACAATAGTAAAAAAAAAATAGTAAAATCACAGTAATGTTATTATATTAACAGCATATTACTGTAGTAACACCATTATTACTTGAATTAAAACTATGGCTTCCATCAAAATAAAAAAATGGTTGCTACAATATTACTATAGTAAAACCATGGTTCATTTCACCTATATCAAAACTTTCTCAACTCCCAAATCACTGTGAGGAGATTTGAAATGTGAGGAGTATTATATATTTTTAATCATTATCAGTATTTTTGTTTTATATTTTTGTTTATGGCCTTTTGGCTTTTTACTGGGATAGGGAAAGTAGAGAGGTGACAGGAAATGAGAGGGAGAAGAGTGGGAATGGGATCGGGAAAGGACCTCACGAACCGGGACTCAAACTCAGGTCACCCACGATGCATCAGCACCACGTCATGAGCGCAGCACGCTAGGCTATGGCTCTGACTCATTATAAGTATTATTAAAGGAAATATTAAGAGTGAAGACAGGAATGGGAAAAAGAGGGACAAAAGGCAGAATAGAACCCGGGTCGTCCGCACGAGAAAATACATAATAACACATAATAACTGACGTTACACCCCACGCAGTTTGTCTTCAATTTCTGTGTTTCCAGTTGTTAAAATATGTTTTAGTATCAACTTGATACTTAAGCACTAGTACTTATGACATCATATAAAAACATAAGGGACTTTACGGAAAACATTCGTGGCTTAAGCCCTGGTAGCCTAGCCCTAGCGCCGTCCATGGAGGACATCCCAAAATGTCCTCAAAGCAGGGCTGGACTGGTAATCTGGCATACCGGGCATTTTCCCGGTGGGCCGACGCACTTTGGGGCTGATCAGGGGCGGACTGGCCATCGGGAGAACCAAGTGGGGCGGTGGGGTGGCAGTGAAACGGGCCAAATGGGCCACGATAAGCTAAAAAGGTCCGCCGCATTATGCAAAACGGCGCCACGATATGCCGAAAAGGACAGCGAACACCCCCCCACTCAACTTTTGGGACAGTTGCTATGTAAAATCCCAGGCTTATTTCTCTACCCAGTCCAGCCCTGCTCCAAAGGAAGCTTTTGTCCCATTTAGCTCTCTTCTGGGTACAAACGTGTCCCAAAACTTTAGCTACGTAAGTACACACAAACACACACTGATACATATTTAAATAATTTGTGCTAAAAATATTTAAATATATGCTCACCAAAAACCTTTCCTAAGAAAATGGTCTTCACAAGGTTAAACTCAATGTTCGAGGCCTCGGGAAGAGTGTATCTTATAGTGGGATAATGATCCAACTGCAACACACATTGAGACACAGAAATCAACATTCTTTAAAATCCCACAGCAGATACACAGTACATGGAAATGAAAGCACATGTAGTGATAAATTTCAGAGAACTGTACCTGCAGCTGAATGAGTCTGTCGCGTCGTGTGATGTTGACATTGTGGGGCTGTCCGTTAGCCATGTTACGATTGTTTACACTGATGGTGAATGGCTCCCTCAATCCTCCCAGATTATAGCGGATTTGTAGAGTACCTGAGAGAAAATGCAACAAACATTCAGAGGAAAGATTTTATAGATATTCGCTCCCCATGTAAACATACAAATCCATGTATTTCATCAATAAATATGATGCTGGGGCCTGTGTAGCTCAGCAAGTAAAGACAATGACTACCACACCTGAAGTCGCAATTTCAAATCAGGACGTGCTGAGTGACTCCAGTTAAGCTTCTTAAACAACCAATTGACCTGATTGCTAGGGTGGGTAGAGTATCATTGGGATAACCTCCTTGTGGTCACTATAATGTGGTTCTCGCTCTCGGTGGGGTGCGTGATGAGATGTGCATGGATGTCGCGGAGAATAGCGTGAAGCCTCCACACATGCTACGGCTCTGCGGTAACACGCTCAACAAGCCACGTGATAAGATGCGTGGATTGACGGTCTCAGACGCGGAGGCAACTGAGATTTGTCCTCCGCCACCTGGATTAAGGTGAGTCACTTCGCCACCACGAGGACGTAGAGCGCATTGGGAATTGGGCATTCCAAATTGTGGAGAAAACTAATAAAAATAAATATAAATAATTAAATATGATGTTATATTGCATATATTATGTTTGGTTACATGTTTATTGTTTAATGCATAATTTAGTATTTAGAATCAGAAGTACTTACATTGATTTTGTAAAACATGTGCTAAAAATTGGTGCTGTCTCTTTAAGAAAACCGGCAGTAGGGGGCCTGGGTAGCTCAGCGAGTATTGACGCTGACTACCACCCCTGGAGTCGCGCGTTAAAATCCAGGGTGTGCAGAGAGACTCCTGCCACGTCTCCTAAGCAACCAAATTGGCCCGGTTGCTAGGAATTGACATCTCAGATGTGGAGGCAACTGAGATTCATCCTCTGCCACCCGGATTGAGGCGAGTCACTACACCACCACGAGGACTTAGAGCGCATTGGGAATTGGGCTTTCCAAATCGGGGAGAAAAAGGAAGGAAAGGTAAATGAGCGCATATTATCGAGAGAGGACTCGAATGGCTACTTTACCTCATCTGTGCTATTCATGATTAGAATGAAATGTTTACGCTTTGTTACGCTTGTTGAAGTTAAAGTTAAAGATCGATTTTGGGATTTAAAGATCGATATTGAGATTGTTAAAATGAAGATCGCGATGCATTGAAAAATCTATATTTTTACCCAGTCTTACAATGTAATTTCACTCTTACGAAAAAGTACTATGGTGTTACCACTGTACAGTGATGGTATAAGATGGTACTCCCATTGTACATTTTATATAGTCTGGTTTATAGTTTATAGTCTGGACACAAGGACTCTTTTGTTAGCGATACAGCCTCCCATGGTTTATTGTTTTAATATGTGAGATCTAAAAAAAAATCACCATTGTTTCGCAGCACCACAGCCATGTAGTCTTGTGTCTTGGAGCTGATGTAGATGAGGACAGAGGGTGTGTTAGTAGTACTGAAGCTGAAGCTCAGCTCCTCATGGGTCAGATTACCCACAGCACTCAGAACACCAGAATCACGTTCCTTTACTGCAGGAAATGAGCTGCTGTCTGACATTAGGTCATACCGCACCAGCGTTCCACTCTCAAAGTACCCTCCTACATCTAGAACAGAGACAGAGGAAGACAAGAATATGATTCAAATCTGCCATAAAGACTTCAAATGATCCCACATGGTTTAGATGTCTAAATAAAATTGCCATTAGGAAGTCTGATCAGTCTTTAGAAACCACTATGAACCCAATTAAATGACATAAGGCAATGTTTAATGTTTAATTAATTTCAACAGTTCAACAGCCCTATTACATACAGTATTTACAGTACATTTCTGAACTGCATATATACAGTAATCCTTTTTTTCATTAATTATTAAGAACATAACAACATGAACCATCAACTGAACTGGGCAGTGATGCATTTACGGTGTTTACAAGAAGAAGGTCCTGTACCATCATTGCAAAATGGTCCGTCGAAGGCAGTCAGACTGCAATCGCAGGAGTATCCATTGTATTTCTCAATACATTTCCCTCCATTCTGGCAATGCATGCCATAACTGGTGCAGTGACCCGAGCAGCCCGGCTTCACCCCTGGTGTGACCTTCGCCCTCTCCTCAAGATCAAGGGTCACTCCATTTATCTTCAGGGAACGAATGCAACCCAGAAAACCTCTCTGACCCCCTGACGCACCTGAAATGTATACAAACAGAGGTACCGTGGTATTATTTTGCCATTATTAAAAATAAAATGCGACAAAACTTGTACCCTTATAAACTCCTTAGAAGGCTGACTGTATGATAAGCATGAAGTGCTAATGCCAAGTGACCACTACTTTAATAATCGTAATGTGACATCAGTTTGCTGGAATAAATTAAGCCTTTGGGCTCTATTTTCGTGACAACGCTACGTGCAACAACACGCAAGTGGCCATGGCTGGGAGTGTTTGTGCTATCTGCGTGTATGCACGCAAACTGTGCGTGTATTGTATGTTAATGAAGTGGCACAAAGTGCAATATGCAAATAAGAAATAGGTAATTCCGCGGAGACGTTTGAGAACCACGTCTAATCTCTGCGTAAAGTATAAAGTCAGTTCGCTATCAATCACTTTCAATACTAGCCATGATTTGTATGTCGGTAGATCAATATGATTAAAAATAATAATAATAATAATAATGATCTGTTTATTTACAAATTTCAAGGAATTCAACATTAAACAGAAAAAAATTTAACAAATTTACATTACAAAACAATGAACAATGGGGGAAAAGAAAATAATATTTCCAGAAGGTGAGACACGGCGGTTTACACTACCAAATTCTTATGAGTGGTCTGCCTTCATATATATTTTGAAATTGCTTGACAAGAAATGTAATATGATGTAGATGGTGCAATAACCGGAAAAGAACCTCAGAATTAAATCACATTTGACCCAGACCATTTATGCCTAGACTTAGCGCATACTTGCATGAAATTATCAAAACTTCATGGCCGTGGCCATTAACTTTGTGCGTATGACATATCACACAATGGCTAAAATAGGGCTCTTTATTGTTTTACTAATTTGAATTTACATTTTTTTTTTTCAGAATTAGAATCAGAATGAGCTTTATTGCCAAATATGCTTACAAATACAAGGGATTTTTCTTGATAACAGAAGCTTCCAGTGCACACACAATACAACAAGACAAAGATAATAAAAAAACAGAATAAAAATAAAAAGTCAAAAATATAAATATATACAGAAATACACAATAAGACAAAAAAAAAAAACATATATATATATATATATATATATTAGGGCTGTCAATCGATTCAAATTTGTAATCAAATTAATTATATGGTGTCCCGATTAATTAATCGCGATTAATCGCATATACAATATTTGCTGAGAAAGCCCCTCATATAACAATAATTCAATATATAAAGATTATATATATTTATATCAATATATAATTATACATAGTTATCTTTAAATATAAAAATTATATATATATATATATATATATATAAAATAAAAAATATTCAGATAATTAAAATGCATTACATTCTTGTGGCAGAAGAGTTCATCATTGATAAGACAATAGAAAAAGCAGCTTTAGAATACAATATATTGTTTACTACCATATTATTGATCATAAGTCAATCATTGGCACACAGTTCACAGTAATCCATTACACAAGTGAATTTGTCAATCAGTTGGAGATTTATTATGAGGGCTTGTTTAAGAGCCCGGCAATTTCAACAAGCGTCAAACATGCTAGTGTAGCGTTTCGGGTGCGTTGCATCATAAACATAAAAAAGTGTCTAAATGAAAGTGTTTTGAACGCAAGAACGTAACGTGCTGTGGGTTGTTTTCTTCACTGTATAAACTGTGCGTTGCTCATACAGCTGAAATTTTACTTACTGCCCTCTGCAGTAAACAGGTGGTATTACAAGCTTGAATTTCTCAGGAATCTTCCTTACTATGGTGTGATTAATTGCGTTAATATTTTTTAACGCGTTATTTTTTGTCAAATTAATCGCACTGAATTAACGCAATAAATCGACAGCCCTAATATATATATATATACGTATGTACAAATACAAATAGACAAATATCTATAAATACAAAGACAAATCTGTTATATACAGATGCATGGGAATATATGGCGGAAGAGGTATGGTATGTTGGATAAATATAGACTAAGCTGTGTATTGCACATAATTATTGCTCAGTGGGGCAGTTTTAATTGTTCATGTGATGGATAGCCTGAGGGAAAAAAACTGTTCTTGTCGTGACGGTTCTGGTGCTCAGTGCTCTGTAGCGCCGGCCATGTTATTATGAAAAGAAAGACCAATCTTTTAAATTAATGTATATAATTTACATATTTTTTCATTGTAACATAATTTTACGTTCATTAAAAGAATTTTGTTAGAACATAATTTGTGTTAATGCACCTAATAATTAATAACCAAAATTGTAAGATTTCATATATTATTATTATAATATTTGTCTGTAATTATCTGTATATTTCTGTTTGTATTTCTCTCTGGAAACCACTAAATTAAGATCATACAATTTCATGTATGCAAATGTTTTTTACTGATGTTTGTACTGATTCATGTTTTGCAATAAAACAATATTATCATGAAAGCAGAGCTTTATCAAATGGGCAGTATTTATAGCTATTCCTGGAAATATACACCTAAATCCCTGAATATTCTTCTTGCTAGAATTCTACTTCCCAAACATCACCTCCATAGAGGTCTTACCTACAAACAGCTGACTGAAGAGCTGCAGACGGGTGTGGCCCAGAGGCGGAGTTGGCCGTGCCTCCCTGTGAATCTTGTCCAATCGCAAAACAGCCTCCTTAATGTTCCGTTCCGCCTCCACCCTGTGCCACTGGTCATCACTGAGGGGTGTAGATGAGCGTACGGTCAACTCTACAGGTCCGTTTCCCACATCAAAAGAGAACGACACCACCGTTGAAGCTGTGGGAAGATAACTGTGATTCACTTTCTCTGATTGACGAGAAAAAAATCAAAGCGCAGTTCTTCACAGGCTTATGTCAACCCTATTTAAGATGAGGTGAAACCAATATACTGTACATTGTACACACAACATGTTAGATTTACAAACAAATAAAGATAAACATCTCACATTTCAGTTCCAAGCGAATAAAGTCTGGATTGCCCAGGTTTTCCAGAAAGACACCATGTGTAGATGAAGTCTTGAAGTAGAAGGAGATATCAGCACTGGTCTTGCCTTGGATTGTAGGGAAATGCAGATAAGATGCAGGTGTGTTGAAGGATGCTGCATTCCAGTAGTGGCCTGTAAAATAATAAAGCAAACAAACAAAAAGCTTAAAGTTATTTCGCGCTGTATCCGCATGTTGAAGTTAGCATGATTGGACATGTTACTGGGTCCACATAGGGTACTGGAAGAAGATTACTATAACCAATCAGATTTTAGGGTTAAGATTGGAGTTAAAACAATAATCTTATAAACCAATTGTCCAATTGGTTGTCCAATAATCGCAGGGTTGGCGGTTCGATTCTCGGCTCACATGACTCCACATGTTGAAGTGTCCTTGGGCAAGACACTGAACCCCAAGTTGCTCCCAATGGCAGGCTAGCGCATTGCATGGCAGCTCTGCCATCATTGGTGTGTGAATGTGTGTGTGAATGGGTGAAAGAGTCACAGTGTAAAGCGCTTTGAATACCGTTAAGGTTAAATAGGCACAATATAAGTGTAGACCATTTAATAATTTTAATTAAAAGGACTCAAAATTAGGTCATACAATAACACATCTTAAATAATGAAGATATAACTTATTCTACATCAATTTAAGGGGGTTAAAGGGAAAGGAGCAGCCGAGAACTGGCTTAACAATATAAGTAATATTTAATTAATAAAAAGACACACACATACACATACAGGGCATCTGCCTGTAATTCTCTCTCTCTCGAACTGTCGATACCGACTGCCTTTATCCCTCGCACGCCCCATCAGGCTGATTGGGGACCGGGTGTGCGCTGTTCCAGTCCGGCCCCGTGCTCCTCAATCAATTATTAAATAAACGTATTGCCATAGAAATGCATAGACAACTGTACTTCAGTTGCACATGCTCAACAGGGTGAACTGAGATAGTGTTAACACAGTCCAACTTGACCAAAGGGCACACAGATCATTTATTACATAATTCAATCACAAGGCATTGTGGGTATTACCCATATTCTTAATTTTGTGTTCAATAGTTTGAGTTATTAACACTTAATATCTTAAATCTATGGATTTTTCTGAAAAATACAGTAAGTTCAAGGAACTTAGATATTTGGGTAATAAGCCCAAAACGTGACATTTCAAGTAATGTTTCAATTCAGACAACTTGATTATTCCAGTAACGACAACATTAGGGCTTAGGCTACGTCCACACTAATACGTTTTCGTTTGAAATAGCATCTTTTTCTCTGCGTTTTGGCCTTTCGTCCACACTGAGGCAGTGTTTATGTCACCAAAATCTGAGCTTTTTGAAAATGCTCTCCCAAGTTGATTAATTTTATCTTCGTGTTTTATTGTGGACAGGGAAGAGGGAGATATCTGGAAATGATGACGTATTTGCTGTCATGTGATGCAGTGTTGTGATATCCATTCAACCCAAAACAATCAAGATGGCGCCCACATTGTAGCGGCATTATTGCGCCTGTTATTCACTTTGAGAGCGTTGTTAAAGACAAATGTTACGTTGTACATCTTTCACATTCCAATCCTTCATATGTGACACCATGTTTACTCTGAATTGCTTTCTGGTGACGAAACACGAGGACAAGTGATTTTTTTGCATGCGCAGTAAGGGTATTTAAGTGTTTTCATATTGTGGATAAGCAACTTTTGGAAAATGTATGAAAAAGTCAGTGTGGACATAGAGTATTACGTAAACATATTTTTAATGTAGACCTAGCCTTAAAGTGTAGGAATGGGGAAAGGTTTGTTCAATAACATTGTACTTCAGGACCAATAAAGCACATTAATATCCAGTAACATGTTCTGCTTGGCTAAATCATGTTGTATGTTGAAGTTAATCCATTTGAGAACATTAGCACTTACGATCTCCTTGACAGCGGAGAGGTCCAACAGTGAGTTTGGCTTCAGATCCAGAACGGTGTGTGTCCCCAACAACCACCTGACTGACAGGCAGATGATCCTTATACATCAACAGACCTGCATCCTCTTTCCTGAAGAAACACAGTTCAGAGAAATAATTATTGACCACAAGGGGGCAACATTACATTGTGCAATGCAGCATACAGTGTTATCAAATCTTCATTCATAACTGTAAAATGCTACCAGGATTTAAAGATATAGTTCACACCAAAATGACAATGATCTCATCATTTACTCACCCTCATGACGTGTATGACTTTCTTTCTTCTGCAGAACACAAACAAAGATTTTTAGAAGAATATCTCAGCTATGTAGGTCCATACAATGAAAGTGAATGGTGACCAAAGCTCCAAAAAGCACATAAAGGCAGCACAGAATTAATCCTTACAACTCCAGTGGTTTAGTCCTGGTCTTCTGGAGCCATCCAATCAGTTCTGGGAGAGAACAGACCAAAATGTAACTCCTTTTCACCATAAATCTTGACATCAGCAGTGTCCTTGGCGATCATGATTTCAAGCTCGATTAGACTTCCTCTGCCTTCTAGCGCTCTGTGCATGTGTCAAGCACTAGAAAATAAAATCATGATTGTGCCTAGAGACTGCAATGGCAAGTTGTACATGTACATGTTACATTTTGGTCTGTTCTCACCCAAAACGATTGGATCGCTTCAGAAGACATGGATTAAACAACTGGAGTCATTTGGTCACCATTCACTTGCATTGTATGGACCTACAGAGCTGAAATAGTCTTCTTAAAATCTTTATTTGTGTTCAGCAGAAGAAAGAAAGTCATACACATCTGGAATGGCATGAAGGTGAGTAAAAGATGAGAGACGAGTAGCTTTGCATATAATTTCAAAGTTCCAGTTGCAAGTTTCCAACTTGTTTCCTTTACAACAACATGCAAAGAATGAGATCTCACCACTGTCTCAGGTCTGCATCACAGTTGCAGTAGTATTTGGGGTCTGTGCAGTTGCGTTCAATGCCACAAGCGCATTTCTGCACGCCTGGTCCTGAACCGCCCCAGTAGAAGTGCTTCTCATTGCCCCTGCCGACCCACCAAGTGGACGGAGAACCATCTAAAACAATGAGAAGCAATGAGAATAGCACATAACATACTCTGATGAATGAAAAGTGAATACTGACTAATAATTCAAATAATAATTCAAATAATTCAAAATCTTGTTCGCTGTCCTTTTCTGCATATTACAGTGCTGTTTTGTGGTCCATTCTGCATAACCCGTGGCTCATTTTTGCTTATCGCGGCTCATTCGGCACGTTTCGCGGACGACCCTACGGCCCACTCGGTTCTCCTGATGACCAGTCCGCCCCTGTTCGGCCCCAAAGTGTGTCGGCCCACCGGGAAATTGCCCGGTATGCCAGATCACCAGTCTAGCCCTGACTGTATGTCAACAATTTTCTCATTTGCATCTATTTTTATTTCTCCTGAGAATTTCAGGTGTTAGATCTGAGACACAGCTGATGCTTTAATACTCCATAAAGTCTCCCGAGCTATGAACAAGCAATCAAATTTCATTGGGAAGCTTAAACATAATAAATCACAGAATAAACATCACAGTACAGCCAGTTAAAGCCGCCACATCTGTTTACCTGGTGAGTATAGTAGGTGTGATTTGTAACACGTGTAGGCCACGTGCTGTTCACAGAGCTCTGCACTGCTGGTGACTGCATTCACCTACAAAAACACCAAAAACACCATTACAACAGCAGTTCTGCAGGTGACCTGAATACTAAGTGCAGCATCTGTTGGTCAGATATAATATTCTCCATTCACTCTGTTTTTAACGGTCACCTGCTCAGCAGACATGCTGTAGTTGAGTGTGAGCACAGTCTTGTCTTCAGGACTCGAACCTGCTATCACTGAACTCTGAGCTGGCAAATCATTCCCAATGGTTGTCCACACCTTGTCCTCTGAAATATACAAAATGTATACAAGTACCAGTCAGTGATTATTCAGGTATTTATTTCAGTGACTGGAATTGTATGGGTTTGATCTATCAGTGTTGTCATAAATGAGCAACACGGGCATCGGATTTTATTTTTTGATGATATGACACATTTAAGTTTTGCTTTTGGTGATATTAGCCTAATCAAGTTGGACAGACAGAGATTAAAACTCCAATGTATTCAGCCACTGTATTGTGTTTATATCACTGTAATTTCATATGTTTTCTGGTTCTGACCCGTCATATTGCAAGTGACTTTGAAGGGCTTGAGTGGTCCACTACCGTCCGGGTCTATCCAGTATGCATCTGAGCTTTGACCCAAGTGTTTGTACTCCTCACAGGACTGTTCGTAAACAGCTGCAGAAACACACAGTGTCAGCACCAAAACAGCAACCGATGCAAGAACATCTACAATGCTTATTTCCATGTACCATTCAGCTCAATCTGTGAAGCTTATAATAGATGGACAAAGTAAATATCCCATTGGAATTATGACAGCTCCAAAAGTAACTACTTCTGTGTTCCAGATGAACAAGAAAATATATGGTGTTGAAACAACACAATGGTGAGTAAATAATTGCTTACAGCTATGGCAGGTGGCACCAGAATATCCAGTACCATCACAGGCGCATTTAAACATGTCTCCGGTCTGAG
Source organism: Xyrauchen texanus (assembly GCF_025860055.1). Classification (NCBI taxonomy): domain Eukaryota; kingdom Metazoa; phylum Chordata; class Actinopteri; order Cypriniformes; family Catostomidae; genus Xyrauchen; species Xyrauchen texanus. The sequence goes on from NC_068284.1 coordinate 43,666,705, forward strand.
AGCACTTGCCTCCATGTTCACAGTGATTTGGAATACACCTAAGAAAAGAGAGTAGATTGAAGTGTCTGGAAAAATGAGGATCATTGGAGTGTCTTACAGTTCCTGGAATAAATAAAATGACATTATAACACTTTTTTTGATAACCCTTGACTGGGTGAATCTCGCGAAACTTGGAAGAAGTTGTTCAAGTCATATTTCACCCACAATTTAAAAGAAAAATCTAAATGGACACTTAATAAAATTAAGTGTCCATTTAGGTTATATTACAAAAATATAACTATTATTATTTGCATTGTGTCATTATTTTTTACGAAAATTAAACACATTTTATCCTCAAATTCTTAATACCAAATATTATTTAAATATATGATTATATATATATATATATATATATATATATATATATATATATATATATATATATATATATGAGTAAATATAAATATTTATTCTTTTTAGAATTTACATTTAAATTTTAGTTAATTATTTAAATAATTATAAATTTTTATTTATTTATCAAAAACCAACTGAGAATAATTACTAGCTGTAAATAAATATTAATTATAAATAATGATTTAAATGATTTATAAATTATTTATTTAAAAAAATAATAATAATTATGTACAAATACAAATTATTAATTTTTTATTTAATTCTTTTTATTTTAATAGTTATTTTCAATTTATTTAGATTTATTATTTTATATAGATTTATTTTAATATAACAACATATACAATTATAGTACAATTATAATTATACAATTTATATCACGGTAATACTTTAATTTTTTTCCACCCTGTAATGTATATATAATGACTCACCATAGAAAATAATAATAATTACAAAATAAACCTCAAAAGTAAAACAGCTGACACATTGTGCTAATGGAATTTGTGTGGAAAACGTGCTTAATTGTCATGAAAATAATGCCCCGTAATGGTCCCAAAATAGTTATGCAAAAATATTTTTTAATTTTCATTTTGTGGAGAAATACAACCTGGACAAGTTTCACCTTTCTATAGATTCAGTAACATATGCAGTGAACCATTTAGACAAAGCGCCGAGTAATATAATAATCCATGTACAGGTAATTCAACACTTCCACCACTATCATTGGCCCGTTTGCCCTGTTTTCATAATCCAAAAATGAATGTCCGCAGCACATGAATCCTGCCCACAGAAGTATCGTATCAGTGGAGAAGTTACCCTGTAATGTACAAAGTCAGCCTGATCAAACAAGGCCAGGACAGGACACGTGACAGAGCTTTGAGGAACTTCTGATGAAGTGAGTCAGATGTGGCTTACATAAGCTTCTTGAAGCAGTTTCACAGCTCAGAAAGTCCTCATGACACTAATAAATCAATCAGTTCTACGACTTGTTGAACAGCAATGAACGACTCTTTTTGACGAGACTGAGCAAAAAAAATAATAAAATAACGACAGTCAGAGTAGCGGCTTTGAACAATGTGATCAAAGGCAATCATCTGTTCTGCATTAGTTTGCAGAGTCATCTGATGCCAGTGGTTTATGAATGAATATAAATGTGTACAGGGACACTTGCATTTTTTACACATACCGTACATTAACATATAAAAGAGAAAATATCAGAATAGTGCATGCTTACTTTAACAAAGCAGGATATGTATTTACAACCAGTCAAAAGTATTTAGAGTAATAGTAAAGTCATCAAAAATATGAAATAACACAAATGAAAGTACATTATGTGAATTTTTATGTTTTGGACTGACCCCATTCAATTCCATAGTAAGTGCTTCTCTCACTGTAACCGTGATTATTTTTATATTTTTATTATTATTATTATTATTATTATTATTATAAATAAACAAGGGATGGATCTAAATAATATTTTTTTGTGGTAATCAACATTATGCCAAATTCTGTCCATTGAGCCTGGAACATTCCTATAAGCATAAATTACCTGTCTATGATAGCACACATGTCCAGACTGACATTCTCAAAGCTACCCAGCACGCCTTGCTCCACAGAACGCATGTCGACCAGCTGGTCATCTACATGTATGAGCTGCATGCAGCCCTGAAACAAGCGCTGGGATGGAGTCAAGTCGGTCCGTGGGAAGTATCCTGCACATGGTGACAAAGAAAATTAAAACCTGTAACCTCGGATTATCTCACAAAACAATGCAATCATGCAAAGCAGGAAAGCCAATCCAAATTGATTTATATTATGATTTAATCTTTGTATATAAACTGAAAAAAATAAGATTTACGCAAGTTTTTGCATACAGTTTTTTTAGTACATTTTAAGTAAAAGTACATTTTAACTTGGTATAAAATTAAGTAAAATACTACATGACATACTGTAATATTGACTGAGTACATTTAACTTACATGTTTGAGTTTCTACAGTAACTTTTACTTATAAGCCTGATGTACGTGGTACTTAAATATACTAAGTAAAATTTAAATGAACATTTTAACATTTCACATTTGTAACTTTCCTTATAAACAAATGTTTAATCATGTACAAGATAACATACAGCCTTCCACATGGGAAACTTAATGCTTGCTATGTAGTCAATAAGACAACATCATCTTGCATTTCAGGTGACAGAATCATGATATAGAGCTGCGCATGAAGACCTCAACACTTGGTGTTCAAAACACTATGATGCTTACCACCAACAGGTAAACAGGTGTTTTTTATATCACGAATGGGTAATTTTGAATAGAACTGAAATGAACTTCAGACTTTACAAAATAAGAAGTTACCAAATGCAAAATCAACAATAAAAACAATGCAAACAAACATGCAAACATTGAAACCATGCAAGCTCATTAATAATTCAAACATGCTGAGAACACCAGCTTCGAAAATTTAAGTAAAATGTTCTTGTTTTATTTACCTGTGAGCTACCTCAGATTAGCGAATAAATACAGCACGAGATGGTTTAGGATTACATCCTACATTAGGATTGATGCATCATGATGCATTGTAAAAATAACAAATAATCATAAATAATATTTACTTATAAGCTAGTGCATTAATAGTTTTAATTAAGTATACTGTAAATGTAGAAGTTCATGCTTAAACTAACTTTTTCAATGTAGAAAGTACTTACGTAATATTATCCACTATATTTACATTACCAAAATGTTTTAAAATGTTTTACTGTAGAGCAGCATAACTTTATAACTTTAATTATAATGTCGACAAACATGCTGAAAACAAATCTTAAACCAGCTTTATAAATTATGCTTGTCTTTGCTGGTCTCCCAGGCTGGCCTGGTTTGCTAGTTTTAGATGTATTTTGGGAAACCATCTAAGACCAGCAAACCATCTTAGACTGGTTTAAAAATTTTATTTTTTACAGCAGGAAAGCAAACCTGCAGTAACTATTATTTAATTTTGTATAGAGAGCAATACAATTCATTAATTTAATTATTATGTGGAAAACCCTGCTGAAAACAACACCTTAAACCATCTTAAGATGGTATGTTGGTCTTGGCTGGTCTCCTAGACTGGTCTGGTTTGATGGTTTTAGAGGGGTTTTGGGTACTTGTCTACAAAGAGATCAGCTGGCTGACCGATTGAATAAGTTGAACTCCAGCTTGGCAAGTTGGGAGACCAATGAGACCAGTTTAGACTGGTTTAATATGCTTTTTTCCCAGCGGGGAAGCAATTGTAATCTCAAAACGAAATTTATGATACAGTAGTTGGACATTACGAAATGCACATGCACATTACATAAAGGTAGATTTCTAAAATGACCTCCAAAGAAATATTCTCCCCCCGTCCGGATCTGAATGGGAAGTGCAGCTCTCACTGTGGACATCTCGTCTCCGTTGATGGTCAACATGGCAATGCTCTCCAGTGCCAGGAAGTGAACGTTGTGCCATTGGCCATCATTGAGACTAGAGCCTACAGAGAGAAATTACTTCATGAGTAGCAATAAATTAGATTCTTAAAGGTGCACAGAGTCATTCCGCTGGTCAATACAACAGCAGTCTTGGACTTTATACTGATAACTGTGGATACAGAATCACATCAAATCTAAAATGTTGCATTGTAGAAATACCTAATTTGCAGGCATATTTGTCCCTCATTATACTGTATATTTATTCCGCCACTAAAATTGTCTAGTAACAGAAGGGTTATTGACTGGTCATGTGATCTCAACATGGCGACCACCATGAGTGTGGAAGCCCATTTCCACCACATAAAAAAAAAACAATTGTGCTTTGGTAAATAAAAATTCATAATTTTTTAATAAAAAGTCATAATTACGAAAAAGTCATAATGAGATAAAAAGTCAAAATTATGAGATACTAAATCAGAATAATGAGATGCAAAGTAATGATCATTACTTTGAGATACTGAATCTTAATTATGAAATACTAAACCGTAATTATGAGATTACTTTTTATCTCATAATTAAGACTTTATCTCATAATTACGAATTTGATCTCATAATTAAAACTTGATCTCATAATTACGACTTTTTATCTCAAAGTTTGACTTTTTATCTGTTAATTAAGACTTTATCTCATAATTACGACTTTTTATCTCAAAGTTTGACTTTTTATCTGTTAATTAAGACTTTATCTCATAATTACGACTTTTTATCTCAAAGTTTGACTTTTTATCTGTTAATTAAGACTTTATCTCATAATTACGACTTTTTATCTCAAAGTTTGACTTTTTATCTGATAATTAAAACTTTATCTCATAATTACGACTTTTTATCTCAAAGTTTGACTTTTTATCTCATCATTCCAACTTTTTATCTCATAATTATGACTTTTTATCTCAAAGTTTGAATTTTTATCTGATAATTAAGACTTTATCTGATAATTATAACTTTTTTATCTCATAATTACTTTTTATCTGATAATTAAGACTTTATCTCATAATTATGACTTTTTATCTCAAAGTTTGACTTTTTATCTGATAATTAAGATTTTATCTGATAATTAAGACTTTATCTCATAATTACGATTTTTTATCTCAAAGTTTGACTTTTTATCTGATAATTAAGATTTTATCTCATCATTATAACTTTTTAATCTCATAATTATGACCTTTTTATCTCAAAGTTGGACTTTTTATCTGATAATTAAGACTTTATCTCATAAATACAACTTTTTATCTCAAAGTTTGACTTTTTGTCTCATAATCAAGACGTTATCTCATAATTATGACTTTATCTCATAATTATGACTTTTTATCTCATAATTAAGACTTTAATTTTCTCATAATTCCTACATTTATCTCAAACATTTGACTTTTTATCTGATAATTAAGAGTTTTTATCATAATTATTACTTTTTATATCATAATTTTGACTTTTTATCTCAAAATATTGACTTTGTATATCATCATTTTGACTTTTTATTTCAACAAAATGACTTTTTAAATTATAATTATGATGTTTAATCTCAGAATTTTGACTTCCCCGTCTGTCGCTCACTTCGACGTTGTGTCGAAGAAGTGACACTAGGGGTGTCTCTTAACAGCCTTTTGCATCTCTGATCTATGAGAAAAGGCCAATGAGAAATTGGCAAACAGAATTTGCATGTCCTGCCCGGACATACGGGTATAAAGGGAGGGAAATGTGTCTGTTTCATTCAGAAATTTTCTTCGGAGCCGACTGGTTGTGTATGCAGCGAGCTGCGTGTCACACACTGTTCCTCCCATCTCTGAATACGATTGCTGTTGGATCTACGGCGCATATCAGCGGCTTTCTCCCTTCTCTGCACAGCAGTGCAGCTTTTCCCCTGGGTGCTTCGACAGTCCAGTAAAAGAGTTTATTGCTCTAAGAGAGTTATTTTCTTTTTAATGTTTATTAAAGAGAAACTTGAAACTTTGGAATTATGAAGGAGCGCTCAATTTGCGTTTTTAGATAAAATGTTACCTGAGGATATGTCCACGCGCGTGTTTTTGCCCAGACTGACGTAGATGTGGACAGTGACTTTGCCCTCCACCAGACTGACCTCCACACCCCCAGGCATCAGCGGGGTAAAGAACAGCAGACCGTTTGGGTTCCACGTGCGGAACTGAAGTCTGACTGAGACAGTATCTGCATCGGTCCGACCTGGGAGCTGGAGGGAGCTGGTGGAGTTGAAGAAACACGGGAATGTTTGTGATTCCGCACAGGAGAATGTCAGGTTGTGCTGAAATAAAAACAGTACAGGATGAGGGTGAATATTTTGACAGAAAATTAAAGGGATAGTTGACCCAAATATGAAATTCTGTTACCATTTACTCACCCTCATGTCGTTTGAACCCGTATGACTATCTTTCTTCTGCAGAACTATACACTTTCATTGCATGGAAAAAAGATGCAATGCAAGTGAATAGTGACTGAGGCTGTCATTCTGCCTGACATGGTGTTATGTGTTCTGCAGAAGAAAGTAAATAATACTGGTCTGGGTTTGGAATGACATGAGGGTGAGTAAATAATTGCAAACTATTGGGTGAACTACCACTACTCAAAAAGTGTAAAAATGGCACTTTGTTTTTGGAAATATAAAGGGACTTTATATAAGGGAATTTTATACAGGAAAATTGGTAAGTTCACATCGGAACCATGCTGGAAAATCCAGCTAAACCCAGCAATATGGTTTCTAGCTACTCCAAGATAGCTATTTATGGTCATTAGATGGTCCAAACTGGTCTAGATGGTTGGTCAGCTAGACTATCAGTGGGAAGACCCCTTTTCAACCTGGCAGATAATCTTGGTGAAGCAGATTAGAGCTGGTAGGCCTCTTTGAACCAGCAAAAATTCAGCGACCCTGTTTGAGCAGCTGGTATGACCTGGTTTTTCCAGCATGGAAAGGGACTGTGGATAAAAGCCTCCTGTCAATGGTTGTTTGTGGACTTCTCACTTCTATACTGTCCACACATACATATTGTGGGAAAGGGGAGGAAATCTCCATTGAAGGATAAGTTTAATGCAGGAGAGGAACTTTAACTACTGAATATTTAATGTGAGATATGAAAACCGCAAACCTTGATGAGCTGCGATTACTATAAATAATACAAAGAATCAAATTAGGAATATCATTGAAAACAACAATAAATCATAAAACACAAGAAAAATAATGACAGTTTATATTTTTCTCTAAAGACAGTGCCATTCAGGAGAGAGTTTTATGGCTTTTAGTCTGTTTGCTTTTAAATCATATAGCACCATTTTTATGCTGTGAACTTGTAAAAGTTAACAAAAGTAACTTTCAGCAGATATATGCATGAAAAATTAACTGTCTTTCATTTACTAATGACTCATCTTTTACACTTGTATATATAAATTATTGCCAATTAAAATGCACACTGAAAAGAAATTGTCCATCCCTAACTCTGACCATTAATAGCAAGCAGCAAATCATGTTTTTGTCTACAGGTGATAAAAAAATGTAATAATAAAAAAATAATAATTAAGGAATATTGCATTTGTCAACCATTTCATGGGAACTTTAAACAGAAGTATATGTTTTAGAGTTTACAGAGAGTAATAAGCTGCCAAACAACAGAAATTCCACTGTGCAGCCAGTGATTATCTTCTCAAGGCATTGGAGAGCTCTGCAGTGTTTATTTGATAAAAATAGATATGTAAATGTGGTATTACAAAAGTAGAGGTGTCGACTTTCTTCCTGCGAGCGAGATTAGTGATGTTGTTCCCATTGTAATAAATGGCCTCCATGCAGCCGATGTAGTTCTCTTTGCCCCCTGAGCTGGGCTTGGCAGACACTGGCATTCCGCCAAATGTGATCTGGGAATAGACACAGAAAGTGATGGAAAAAATTTACCATCTGTAATACAGTCAGCAAAACATTAATCTTATGTAATCTTATCTGTGCTTTCTCTGAGATGATCTAAGTGGAGGAATCTCACACAGAAAAGTAAATATATATATATATTTTGCACTTAGGAAACACATTTTTTTTAGCCTAGTATTTCTAAAATTATTTCAAACTCTTTCACCATTTACTTACTCTAAATTTATTCCAAACATGTATTATTTTCTTTCTTCCAGGGAACACAAAAGGAGATGTTAAACAGAATGTCAGCCTCAGTCACCATTCATCTTCCATTTATGGAAAAGATGCAATGCAAGTGAATGGCAATCCAGTCTAACATTTTGCCTAACATCTCTTTTTGATCCTTTAACAATTTTGCTTTAAAAGAATAGTTCAACCAAAAATTTAAATTCTCTCATTTACTCACTCACATGCCATCCCAGATGTGTATGACATTATTTCTTCTGCTGAACACAAAATAAGAGTTTTTAGGAGAATATCTCAGCTCTGTAGGTCAATACAATGCAAGTCAACTGGGTCCAAAAATTTGAAGCGCCAAAAAGCACATAAAGGCAGCAATCTGTACAACTCCAATGGTTTAATCCATGTCTTCAAAAATATTTGGTTGGTTTCAGCAGAAGAAAGAAAATCGCGCACATCTAGGATGGCATGAGAGTAAATCATTTTTTGGCCTAACTATTCCTTTAACTGAGATAGTTATTCTTATTCAAATTATTCTATCTGCAATCTGTATTAACTAGGTGTTTATTTGAATAAACAAAAAAGAGCAGCTGGAAAATTCTGTTTCAAAGAAGACAATCACACGCTGCATGAGTGTTTGTAGCTTGCTAGCCTGCTTAGCATCGCTTATTCTTATACTGTCATCATTTTATCCTTTGCCATTTTACCACGTGCTTCATGCTTTTCTACTGTTTCAACTGCGAGTATTTTACAGCGTGCACCCATTTTCTCGTGTCTCGACTGCATGCATTAGTTTTCTCCACTGTTTTTACATAGATTATTGCATCAATCTCAAACATATAATGATTAGGAACCACATCAAACAACATCAATCTCAAACCCTCACCACTCAAGAACAACCATAACAACAACAACATACATTTGCGGTAAGTCATGGCATCAGCTCATGTTATTTCTTTCTGCACTGCATGCCACATGTTACTATAGCTTCTTCCGTCAGCAGTGAGTGATTCACATTTGATAAATGTAAGGAATTAGTCAGGCTGACAGAGAAGGCTAATGAGTTAGAGACATGCATTCGAATGCTAGTGGAGGTCAGTGAGAAAGAGAAGCCAGAATATACTGTTTTGGATGCGGGTAGAACAGCGAGCATCACATACATTTTGGTTCTGGTTCTAGAGCCCCCGCAGCAGGGCATTTGGGTGACGTCTCGGCAGCATACTCGCTCAGCAAAGCGACACCACACTCCTGATCCTGTTAGGGCTTCCAATCTATTCTCGCCACTCAGTGATGCACGCACTGAGAATCATGTTGAAAGAGCCTTAACAATTGGTGATTCTATTTTATGGAATGTGGAAATAGAGACTCCAGCCATAATTGTTAAATGCATTTCCAGGGCTCAAGCATCTGACATCAGATCAAAAATACAAGTGCTGGCTAATGCTAAGTGTAGATTTTCTAAAATTGTTATTCATGTCGGCACTAACGATGTCCGGCTTTGCAAGTCGCCAGTCGACAGAATAAAGATAATGTTAAAGAGGTGTGTGAACTTACAAAAACGATGTTAGACACAATAATATGCTCTGGCCCCCTCCCTACTTATAGTGGTGATGAGGTTTATAGTAGATTAGTGTCATTGAATGGCTGGATGTCTGAGTGGTGTCCAGAGAATAGCATAGGACTTATAGACAATTGGAAGAGTTTTTGGGGTAGACCTGACATGCTAAATAGAGACGGAAGAAAGGTGCCGCTCTCCTCTCTAGTAATTTGGCTCATAGTATTCATAGTATCCGACTAACTGGGGCCCAGGTCAGGAAGCAGACAAATTGGCTAATCCGAACATCTGCTAGCTGCCTTGAGACATTATACAGGTCACATAAACAACAGCAAGTAGAGACTTTATTGCTTAGATATCATATAGAGACTATGTCTGTTCCCCGAACAACCAAACAAAAAACTCTCACTAAATCATTTAGAAAAAAATCGGATTAAGGTCAAACATGAAATAAAACAACAAAATAATTGAAAATAAACATCATATAAAGGTAGGGCTACTAAACATTAGAACTCTTTCTACCAAAACACTAATTGTAAATTAAATGCTTACAGATCATAGTTTGAATGTGCTATGTTTGACTGAAACTGGCTTAAACCGGATGAATATATTACCTTAAATTAATCTACTCCCCCAGGTTACAGTTATAAACATGAACCTCATCTGAAATGGGAGTTGTTGCTATAATTTACAGTGAACTTTTTGGTATTACTTGGAGGACAGGATATAAGTTTAAATCCTTTGAACTTATAATGCTTAATGTGACACAGTCAGATATAAATAAAAAAACCTTGGTCATCTTTTGTCCTTGCTACAGTGTATAGATCACCCAGACCATACTCTGGTTTCCTTGGTGAAACTGCAACTTTTCTATCAGATCTAGTAGTTAATCTAGATAGAGCTTTAATTGTTGGTGACATCAACATTCACATAGATAATGAAAATGACACATTGGGATTAGCATTTGTCGATATTCTCAACTCTCTTGGAGTCAGACAAAATGTGACAGGACCAACTCATCGCTATAATCATAAGCTAGATTTAATTCTGTCATATGGAGTTGATGTTGATTCCATTCTACCGCAGAATGATGACATCTCAGATAATTACCTCATCTCTTGTTTGCTGCAATCAGATAATGTAAATTAATCTACACCACACTATTGTTCATTTAGAACTATTCTTTCGACCACTAAAGATAGCTTCACTTATAATCTTCCAGAATATTCTCACATACTCAGTAAGCCAAAATGTCTATAAGAACTTTATGTAAGAACAGAAAATATAAAAACAGTCTTTTCTAGCACTCTTGATAGTGTCGTCCCCCTTCGATTAAAGAAAATTCAAGAAAAAGCCCTGCACTATAGAACAATGATCACACTCATGCTCTCAAGAGAGCAGCTCTGAAAATGGAGCGGAAGTGGAAGAATACAACATTAGAGGTATTTCATGGTGCATGGAATGATAGTGTCTTTAGCTACAAACAGGCACTTAAAGCTGCCAGGTCAGCATATTTTAGCAACATCATAGAAAATAACCACAACAATACTAGGTGTTTGTTCAGTACTGTGCAGAATAGGTTAGGAATAAAGCATAAACTGAACCAGATATTCAGTCTCAGTACAATTGTAATGACTTCATAAATTTCTTTACTGATCAAATTGAAATCATCAGAAATAAAATTGGAACTATGCAATCAGTACCTCAGAAAACAATGTCTCATAATTTTCATCACAAGCATCTTCAATCCTTCACTGTCATAGGTCATGCAGAGCTAACAAAACTGATCAAAAAAATCAAAAGCCATAACATGTATGTTAGATCCAATACCAACTAAGCTCTTAAAAGAGGTATTCCCTGTAATCTCAGAACCTCTTCTTAATATTATTAACTCCTCGCTATCCTTAGGACATGTCCCAAGACATTTTTAAATGGCAGTTATCAAACTGCTTATTGAGAAGCCACAGCTTGATCCTGGAGAATTGACTAATTACAGACTGATATCAAGTCTACTATTGATGTCAAAAATACTAGAGAAGGAAGTGTCCTCCCAAATATGTTCATTTCTACAAAGAAATGGTATATATGAACAAATTCAGTCAGGATTTAGGCCCCATCACAGTACAGAGACTGCACTCATTAGAGTTAAAAATGACTTGCTCTTATCATCTGATCGCGGCTGCATTTCTCTTCTAGTGCTTTTATATCTTAGTGCTGTCTTCAACATGATAGATCATGACATTCTCTTGAATAGGGTAGATAATTATGTTGGCATTAGTGGACTTGCATTAGCATGGTTTAGGCCCTATTTTTCAGACTGCTATCACTTTATTTGTGTAAAAGAGGAATTGTCAAATCAAACAAAAATTAAGTATGGAGTGCCACAGGGATCCGTTTTAGGGCCTCTGATTTTCTGCTTATACATGTTTTCCATAGGAGATATTATCAGGAATCATGGAATAAGTTTCCACTGTTATGCTGACAATACCCAGCTTTATATTTCTTTTAAACCCAACAAAAATTCACAATTCTCCAAATTAGCAGAGTGTATCAATGAAATAAAAGTTTGGATGTCCAGAAATGTCCTTCTACTCAATTCCGACAAAACAGAGTTACTAATTATTGGACCAAAAACCTCTAAAAATAAACCACAAAAATATAATTTGACTCTCGATGGATGTACTGTTACTTCATCTTCTACAGCAAATAACTTTTTATTTTTATTTAAAACACATGTTTTGTGTTTTATATTTGATACCAATCTGTCCTTTGAAAATCGAATTTACAATGTTTGTAGAACAGCATTCTTCCACCTCAGAAATATTGCTAAGTTGAATAACAATAGACATACTCTCTGTAGCTGATGCCAAAACAAATTATTAATGTGTTCATTACCTCAAGACTAGATTTTTGCAATGCATTACTGGGAGGATGTCCAGCAAGTTCAATCAATAAACTTCAATTGGCTCAAAATGCAGCTGCCAGAGTCCTGAATAGAACCAAGAAATATGATCATATTATCCCCCATTTTATCGCTGTTACATTGACTACCTGTTAAATTTCATATTAATTTAAAAATTCTGTTAACTACATACAAAGCTTTGAATGTTCTAGTTCTACAATACTTAAATGACCTTCTGACACTCTACATTCAATCATGTTCATTATGATCACAAAATTCTGGCATGTTAATAGTTCCTAGAATATCAAAATCCACAGAAGGAGGTAGATCCTTTTCATACTTGGCTCCTAAACTTTGGAATAGTCTCCCTAACACTGTTCGGGATGCAGACACACTCACTCAGTTTAAGTCTAGACTAAAGACTAATCCATTTAGCCAGGCATACACCTAATTTATCAATCAACTCACAAATAGGCTGCTATAGTTAGGTCTGCCAGAACCAGAAACATTTACCATACTATAACTCTGCATAAAATTTAATGGCATCTACACTAATATTATTCTGTGTTTCCATGTCTCAACTGGGATTAATATCCCGAGGTTACCAGAGCCGGCCAGATCCAGCTCCGTTCCTGGTTGGTGTCGGACTCCACTGCTACATGTTGCTGAGTGATGACGACAAACTACAGCTGGTGCTAGCCAGACATCATTTCAGTCTTTTACGATGAACTTCAGAGGATGAACTGATGCCAACTCTAACTGTAAGACATGGGATACTTCATATGCCACTACCTGAACCTTGGACTTGAATGGACCCCACCAAACCTCACTGAAATGACCTGCCAGTTGAACTGCGATGCACCTCATTGATCTCTGCCTGCATTACCTTTGTCTATTGATGGACTACACTCTTGAAATGGAATACATAGACAGTAATTTAATTGGCAATAAAAGCCTTCATCAGCCAACTAACAGAGGACTATGCATCTATGTGAACTTCTGCAGTTAATCCAGGATGAACTTCAAAGACATTAGTCATTAATAAATCCCCCAAAGATTTGTTTTTAAACACTGGACCATAACACTTACTAAGTTTTCAAATTTGAAACCATGCACTGCACACATAACTAATATTGGCATTATATTCATGTTGTTTAGCCAGAGGGGAACTGGCCCCGACAGTGAGCCTGGTTTCTCCCAAGGTTATTTTTCTCCATTAACCAACATCTTATGATGGTATTTTTTTCTTGCCACAGTCGCCTTTCAGCTTGCTCACAGGGGTTGTAAATACAATTATTATCTAATTATTAAATTTGTATACACAATTTACAATCATATTTAATCAAACTACACAATGATCACTCTAAGACATTATAGATATTACAATACATTTTTTTCTGTAAAGCTGCTTTGAAACAATGTGTGTTGTGAAAAGCGCTATACAAATATTAATGACTTGACTTGAAAATACTACAGGGTGAAACACAAAAGGGTGAGTAAATGATGACATAATCAGTTTCTGATTTAATCTGTAGATCTTCAAACCCTATTAACAGCAAACAGTCCCCTGCCACTAATAACACTGAGATTTCAGAAAACCATTTATTCAAATTGTTTCATTTACTTCATAGTCCAGATCCAGGTGATCGAACTCTCCATTGGTGCGGAAGCTCTGTGTGTGTTGATCGAGAGTAAAGTTGACACTGCGTCTGTAGCGTTCGATCAGAACAGAGTGCCAGTGATCGTCATCCAGCAGATTGCCACTGGTTACTGATGTGTGACCCTGAATGGAGCCGTACTGATTACTGCCTGAAATAGACACATGCACCAGAAGCAATTAGTGAACAGGTCACATGGGTCAAACTGTGATCCGTTTAGAATGGCGAAGGAGATGAAAAAAACCCCTTTATTTCAGCCTTTAAAGACCCTATGAAATTAACCTTTTCTAGAGATCATTTTATTAAACAAAAATGTATTCTGTACTTCACATGAGCGCAAGATGAGTCATCAATATTTTTTGTTCGTTTTCCCGTAAAGGAAAGATTGCACATTTTAAATGTGTAAAACTACTACAAGTACATTTTTCAACTTTTAGATATAAACTAGCACATAGATGGTCTCAAAGCTAACAAACATGAACCAAAGTAAAAAAAACGAAATTTGTTTCTTTAAAAGCAAGTTATGCTTGTTTTTCAATCTTAGAACCAGGGGCTTAGCCACGGGTGGGCCGGGGTGGGTATGGGCCCACCCAAACTAGTCCCAGGCCAACCTAAAATATTTAAGATAATTCTCTGGGGGCCTAGGTAACTCAGCTAGTATTGACGCTTGACTACCACCCCTGAAGTTGCGAGTTTGAATCCAGGGTGTGCTGAGTGACTCCAGCCAGGTCTCCTGAGCAACCAAATTGCCCGGTTGCTAGGGAGGGCATAGTCACATGGAATAACCTCCTTGTGGTCATGATTAGGGGTTCTCGCTCTCAATGCGGCACGTGGTATTCTGTCCACGTTCTGTCTAACATCTCCTTTTGTCCATTTAACAGTTTAGTTCAACAGAGATGATTATACTTATTCAAGTTATTCTTTCTGCTTTCTGTCTTGCACTCTGTTTTTTTATTTGAATAAACAAAAAGAGATAAAAAAAAACAACAATAATGCTGCCTTTAAAGACCCCATGAAATTAACTCATTCTAGAGAGCATTTTATGGAACACAAATCTATACAGTACATCACAAGAGTACAAGATGTGTCATTAATATTTTTGGGTCGTTTTCCCGGAAAGGAAAAATTCCACTAGAAGTTAATTTGGTCAACTTTTAGGGATAAACTAGCATATAGATGGTCTCAAACAGTGGTTAAATTGGCTTTTGTAGGGAGGGGGAGCCCTTATTTACGGTGAATGGTCATCATTCAAAATCCCGCCGTAAAATGACTTAGGGTTTTTACACAAATGGGGCTCTTTTTCCAGTATTAATGTGTAAGGTAGGGTTGAGTAGTTATTCAAACAAAGACAAATACTTTACAATTCACTTATTTTATTAACATTTTTTATCTTGAATGTTAACAGGCAGGCAATGGATTTCACCCTCGTAAAATGTATGAAAGGAACATGTTTGAAAATATTGCAAGCCAGAGACGAATATGTAAATGTATTTTTTATTTGTACAATTTAGAAACGTTGAAGTCCCTTCACACCTGTATTTAAATGTAACTCTTGCAGTAATTATTTATCATATTCATGCAGCCTGTGTTATTCTGTTGAGTGTTGAAAAACCATCGAGGAGAAACGCATCATGACACTTTTAGCATGTAAACGGGTAAAGAAAAAAAAAAAGAGTAAACTCGCCCGCTTTGCAAGAAACATTAAACGTTCTATAAAGTTTTTTTTTTTTTATTATTAGTAAAACTGAATAACAAATTAACAGGGAAGTAGAGTTGGAAAAAAATATATAATCTCTGCCTTTATTGAGTTTTGTAATGCCTGATAGAAAAGTATCTATCTTTGAGAGCAATATAATACATTAGGCAATTGCAGAATAGTCCCATTAGTCACAGATACACTTCAGAAAATTGAGTACACAACTATTTCTGGCCTTAAAAGTTACAAAAACCAAATCAATGCAGAACATTGTATCTCAAAAGCATTACAATGTGGCCCCCCCCATGCACTACTTAAAACCCGATTTGGCCCCTTTACCAAAATAGTTAAAAATATTAATAATTACACACATCACCTTTACAAATTTGTTTCAGGATTTTACAGTAAAAGGAACTGTTATATTTTGACAAAATATTTCAGTTTCAAATGAAATAATCTAAAGGTAAAATTTATTAGACATCAACAGTGGCAGTTTAAAGTTTCAAGATATGTTTCAGCTAGTATTTATTTTTTATAAATACATTCATTTATTATTATTATTACTATTATTTAAGACTAGCACACTGACCTAACCATGGTAATGAGGAGCCTTTCCTTCTGTGTAATATGTGTATAAATATTAGGTAACAAATGGGATAATAATGGGCTCATGTACAGACAGGAGCAGTCTGGCGTCACTGTCGTGCACCTACATTATATGCAAACTGCTAAAAATCAATATATTACTTTAGATGCTCACGCAGCTGATGTTATTCTTCATTTAGTAGTTCATTTAACATGTAAACTAACATGCTTTAGTTATATAACATGTTCTAGCTAAATGCTATTTTTATATTCGATCGCTGTAGCCGTTAGCGCTATTCCATAGTAACGTCGCTGTCTTAGAATAGTGACAGTTTTCCCTTGATGATTGTGGGCGGGGTGCTGAACCAGCGATTAATGCATTTATGACGTCTGATAATTCCATGTAGCCTGGGTGTCTCTGTGTAGTCTTGCTCTATGAGTCTTGTCTCATATGCCATGTATTTGCCAGGAGTCAGGAGATGAAAAATAATTTAAGTGGAATAACAATATTTGGTGCTGAAGGAGACGGAGCTGAGCTCCGGCAGGGTGTGTTGTGGACCTGAGGAGGCGGAGCTGCGGTGCGCTCCGGCCCAATTTAACCTCTGGTCTCAAACCTAACAAAAATGAACTAAAGTCACAAAAATACTTTTTATTTTAAAGAACCAGGGGCTTAGCAATGGCCACTCGCTGCCCTACTTCCCTTTATACCCGTATGTCTGGGCGGGGCATGCAAATTCTGTCTGCCAACTTGTCAATGGCCTTTTCTCTGATTCAGAGGTACGTTTGGCATCCCAGGATGACCTATTGTGTCACTTCATTCGACACAACGTCTCGTTCCTTCCCTCGGGGAACGGAGGTTACAACAGTAACATGACGTTTTATATATTCTGAAAAAAATGTGAGTAGTTGCTTTAGCAAAACTTTTTGCCATGATGTTGGAGATGCTAGGGTGCTACAGTCTCTATGATGTTATGGTCTCTAGATATGGCTGGTCCCTAGACTATGGTGATGTTTTCACCCAGTTATTTGTCTGCTAGGCAAAAATCACAAGTCTAATTGGTTGGAAAAGTAATAGCACAACTCTCCTCAAATGGCTGCATTATTTGAGGTATCATTAATAAATGGTGTGGGATGAGTTTCATGTTGAAGTTTGATTAAATAAGTATAAGCAAAAGTATTTGCTATCTAAGCAGGAATAAATGTCACATTCTTTAGCTTTTTAAACATCATTATGTCTGGTCCTATCAGAGTCACTCTTGAGTTAACTTCTTTACCAAGGTTGATCTGCAGCAGTAGTTTGGCTCGGCGTAGCTCCAGAGTGATATAATCACCCTGCTGTCCCTCTCCATGCAGCAGAACACCGTCTCCTTTAGGGGTCTTAAACTTCAGCGAAATCACATCCTTCAAGATCTTCATCTTTTTCTGTCGAAAGCGATAAGAAATCACTCCCTGCCCATCGAAGCTGATCACATCTGCCCCTGAATACAGAAAAATGGTTTAGTCGTAAGCACATTTGTCAAGTCTTTCTTCATAAATACACTTTCCCACAAATTTTTATAATGCAATATTAGTGAAACTGAAACACAAATGAGCCATATCATGAATTATTATGTAGAATTGTTCTTGATCTTATGGAATAAAATATTTTAATGTATATATAAACAAACTCAAAATTGCCAGTCCAAAAAGACAAAGGGAAGAATTCACTAAGAATGAACTGCACCCGTAAAAGCTCTGGTTATTTGTCCAAGCTCATTTTAAGTATTCAAGTATAGAACGTTGTCTGCACAATTGTGCAGAAGTAGCTGCAAAAATACAGGGTATTTTGGTGTTGCTTGCTTCTGTTTCACAAATTTGTTCCGTTTAATTAATTGACAAGTTTAGCGACCACTTCTGGAGATGCCACTAGGTGGCGACAAATGAGCATCTTAAGTACAAGTGTGAGTGAGTCGTTGAATCATTTTGAGATGTTCACCACCGAAGTCTGGCAAGAGACTTTATAGCATTTAAGCATTATAAGAACAAAGCAGATCTACAATTTCCGTTCAGTTTGTGAACTGCCGAGCATGACTTTTCATCCAAAAAGACAACAATAATAGTCTCATAATAAGAATGAGTATCAAAAATGTCCTTATCTTCTCCTTTATTAAAATCTGGATATCAAATATACTGACTTTAGTAGAATGTTTAAGCATTATATGAACAAAGCAGATCTACTGTATAATTTTCCTACAGTATTTAAACTGCTGAGCATGACTTTTATCAGAAAACACAACAATAATAGCCTAATAATAATAACTTTGAGTTTCAGTAATGTCCTTTCATCATTGTAAAGTGCATTTCACAGTTGAGTCGAGGCATCAACACTCACCATGCAGGAGAAAAAAGCAGGAGGTGTGCACAATAAACATTGTAAACATTTATCTGGAAGAGAAAAACATGGCAATTGCTTTGATTGCAGAAAATAAAAAGAGGACTTGTTTATGTTTATGTATTAGCCTCATTCTTTGTTTTTTGGGGTCTCTGGATACTCAGAAAAGATAAGGTATTAATGCATTAAAATAAATGTTGAGACATTCGGTATCTATTAATACATTTGGACAGTTTTAAAATATTTATTGTAGCTTTGTACTCTGAAAGAAATCATTTGTGAGGCAAAACGTGTGAAAAACACTTTGGTGTGAAGCTGGAGCCTTTATTACATAGACTTCACAGAACTTTAAAGCTCCAAAAATCACAAAAGTCCACATAAAAGTACTCCATATTACTCCAGTTGTTCAATCCATATCTTCAGAGGCAATATGAAAGGTGTGGGTGAGAAACAGACAACATTTAACATTTAAATATTTTTTTTTATACTATAAATCTCCACTTTCACTTTCTTTCATATTTTGAAAGTGAAAGTGGAGATTTATGGTAAAACAAAGTACTTAAACATTGATCTGCTTCTCATCTACACCTATTATACCACTTCAGAAGACATATATTAAACCACTGGAGTCATATGGATTACATTTATATGGCCTTTATAATATTTGGAGCTTCAAAGTTCTGGTCCCCATTCACTTGCATTGTATGGACCAACAGAGCTGAAATATTCTTCAAAACAACTTTGTTTGAGTTCTGCAGAAGAAAGAAAGTCATAGACATCTGGGATGGCATGAGAAGTAAATGATGAGAGAATATTAATTTTGGGTGAACTATCCCTTTAAAGATACAGTAGCAATAATCGGACCATTTAATTCTAAGGGTCAGGGAGAGGTTTGTAAACTAATTTATGACTGTGTTTGATGCAAAAAAACCCCCCCAAAAACCCGTACCTACCATTATGAGTGGACCTCATTGGAAAAAAATTAAATGCTAGAAAAAAATATATTATATGGGTGCTTTAAAATGTATGAAAATCCCCCATAAAGGATTCACTGCAGAGAACAGACAGAATCACAAAGAGAGAAATCTGTTTCTAGCAGACACTCACAGTAAGCGCAGCCATAGAGCTCCACTCTCAGTCCAATCCGTCCCTCCTCACTCCAGTCTAGCGGGATAAAACGCACATATCGAGCCACAAAGGGGTGCTGAAGTTCATGACGCACGGCCTGTTCTGAGTTCCAGTTCCCTGAAAATGTCTGAGACAGAAAAGAGGAAACTTCATCAAGGCTACATTACTGCTCATTCTGAGAACACAGATCAATACGACAGTCTTGGTACATATATCTAGGAGAACTGGCTTTGCTCCTCAAATTAATTTAAGCTCTCTGCTATTTAGCATTTCAGTGCAATTATGTAACGAATGGGTCAATAAGAGCAGTAATGTTCAGTGTCATGGAGAATCAGGGTAATCCTGTTTCCAATCTTGAGATAAAATATGCAAATAAGCATTTGAGAAATACATCAGTTTATAAAGTCTGTTCTTTTTCATGCTAAAAAGGAAGCTATTAGAAAGAAACACATAAAAAATGAGACATCTTTAATATCTCAATTGTTTCTCCTAGACAGCATTTGGAAATTACAAATAAAATCAATGTACGAGGCCTATACGTTTTCATGTTAAACATGAAGGAAGATGTATTGTACCGTCTAAATATATTTTGAGATAAAGTTTCACTTTTGTATAAACTTATGTGGGTCATGTGCAACATAGCATCAGCTGTTTACACTCAGTTCAGGAAGCCAAAAATAAATATTTATTCCCTGAGCAATAAATCATTCTGCATTCCCTGTAAACTCACCCATATGTTGCCGTCCTGCCGATAAGGTTTCCAGTTACTTGCCGTGTCACTGTAAAGAAGCTTGTACTGTTTTGTCCAATCAGAGCTGCTATATCTACCCTGTGTTGCTATGGCAATGATCTGTTCCCTGGCCCTGAGGTCCACCTGCAGCCACTGGTACCTGTCAGAGTCTGACGGTGACCATCCTCCATTGCCTTTGAAAGAAAACACACATGAAATCTAAAATTGATCTGAAAACAGCACGTTGATGCAAAACTTGAACTATGATGTTTTAAGTCTGTATGCTTTAGACTCTTATGCCACTGGTTTAAAATGCTCCATAAACACTATATTTTCCTACCGGTAGCCAAAATGTGCAATGGACTAGACATACCATTTTTAGTGTTATGAATGCAGAGGTGGGTAGAGTAGCCAAAAACTGAACTCAAGTTTTTTAATAATTAATTACTCAAGTAGAAGTAAAAGTACTAATGTTAATAATTACTTGAGTAAGAGTCGAATTAAAAAAGTACTCAAGAAGTGAGTAACTAGTTACTTCCGATCAGATCGGATTATTATTATTAACACCTTGTGTGCATGAATCATGTACCCTCTGTTAAAGTGATTGTAATATAATTTATTCATTCTTATGTTCTAAACCAGTATTACTTGGACACAATGAACACACATAATTTTTCACTTCCATTAGTTTGTCATTTTTGAAAGGGCATGGTGAATGTTGATGTCAGTCCCTGACATTCTGCCTAACACCATGTTTTTCGTTTCAGAGAAGACGAAGACACAAAGGTTTGGAACAACGAGAGTAAGTCTTAATGATAAAAGAATATTATCATTTATCAAACCTATAATCATTTCTGCAGAGCTACTCTCCCACCTGCAGTCGGCTAATGAGCGACGCCTTGTTGAACCAACACAAAGAGGCACCAAAACACTTTCCCAGACTTTCGGTTTCACTGTCCCTTGTTGGTGGGATGACCTTCCCAACTTCATCCGTGAAGCTGATTCACTCTCTGTCTTCAAAAAATGGCTAAAAAACACATCTTTTCCATGAGCACTTAACCATGCACTCATAAAATATTATAATATATATATTGGATATATATATATATATATATATATATATATATACACTCTGGCAGCCAAAAGTATGTACAGTAATGCACAGATTTTGCTCATTTGGAAGGAAATTGGTACTTTAATTCACCAAAGTGGCATTCAACTGATCACAAAGTATAGTTAGGACATTACTGATGTAAAAAACAGCACTATCACTATTTTAAAAGTCATATTTGATCAAATCTAGACAGGCCCCATTTCCAGCAGCCATCACGCAAACAACTTATGCTTGAGTAATCATGCTAAATTGCTAATTTGGTACAAGAAAATCACTTGCCATTATATCAAACACTGCTGAAAGCTATTTGGTTCATTAAATGAAGCTTAACATTGTCTTTGTGTTTGTTTTTGATTTGTCACAGTATGCTATAGACTGGCGTGTCTTAAGGTCAATATTGGGTCAGAAATGGCAAAAAAGAAACAGCATTCTCTAGAAACTAATCAGTCAATAATTTTTTTGAGGAATGAAGGCTATACAATGCTTGAAATTGCCAAAAACCTGAAGATTTCATCCAAAGATGTACACTACAGTCTTCAAAGACAAAGGACATAAAGAGATGTGGAAGGCCAGATGTACAACTAAACAAGAGTATAAGTACATCAGAGTCTCTAGTTTGAGAAATAGACGCCTCACATGTCCTCAGCTGACAGCTTCATTGAATTCTACCCTCTCAACACCAGTTTCATGTACAACAGTAAAGAGAAGACTCAGGGGTGCAGGTCATATGGGAAGAATTGCAAATAAAAAGCCACTTTTGAAACACAAAAAGAAATGGTTTGAGTGTGCAAAGAAACACAGACATTGGACAACAGATAATTGGAAAAGAGTGTTATGGATCTTAACCCCATTGAGCTTTTGTGGGATCAGTTAGACTGTAAGGTGCGTGAGAAGTGACAAGACAGCCACATCTATGGCAAGTGCTACAGGAATTGTTGGGTGAAATGTCACCTGAGTATCTGGACAAACTGACAGCTAGAATGCCAAGGATCTACAAAGCTGTTCTTGCTGCACACGGAGGATTTTTTGATGAGAACTCTTTGAAGTAGTTCTGAAAATAAAATTCAAATTGTAATAGTAATTTTTCACATTATTAATGTCCTGACTATACATTGTGTGACTATGTAACCGGCCCTGGTGG
Organism: Xyrauchen texanus; assembly: GCF_025860055.1. Classification (NCBI taxonomy): domain Eukaryota; kingdom Metazoa; phylum Chordata; class Actinopteri; order Cypriniformes; family Catostomidae; genus Xyrauchen; species Xyrauchen texanus. Next base: position 43,689,564 of record NC_068284.1, read on the forward strand.
CCCCGCTCCGAACGGGACTCAAACCGGCGTCTCCGGCGTGTGCGCTAACAAGGAGGCTAAAGACTACAGCCTCTAGTGTCAGTTGCTAGTTTACCTCTTGAGGTCACGAGAGTGAGGTTTACACACTGCACAGCTATCTACCAGCTGGCTCCCGTTACCACTATACATACATCAGTTGAATGCCACTGTTGTGTTTGCGTACAAAACATACAATTTAGGTTTGCAGATCTTGAGCGCGGCTGCGCGAAAGCACAGATAAAACATTACCCTGTGTTCATGGCCATGCACTAAAGTGCTTATCAGACAAATTTTACACATGTCGGGAAAATACTGAAATTATGGGACATTTTGGGACAAATTATTTTCATTAATATTTCACTTAAGTAAGAGTAAAAAGTACCCACCATTAAATCTACTCTTAAAAGTAAATTTTCTGCAAAAATTTACTCAAGTATATGTAATGGAGTAAATGTAGCGCACTACTACCAACTTTTGCATGAATGAACCAGAAGTAATAATAATCACAATTTTTAACATGTCCTTCTTGACTCATTATTTAATCAGACTGCCTTCTAGTTAAAATACTAGAAGGCAGAATACGGTGTATATATTACAGTATATACTAAGAAGTACACTTGTATTCTATTTTGAATACATAGGTCACGCATCAGCAATACACTGTAACATACTCCTGTTTGAAATATTTATTGTTAAATACTGCATACTTACATAGCAGCAGTATACTGCACAGTATATATTGAGAAGCATTTCATTCTGGATATATAGGTTATGTGATAACAGTATAGCATTCTACTGTTTAAAATGTTTTTGTTGCATCCGGCATACTTTTTTATAAAACATTTTATATAGTAGGTAGAATATAGAGTATACTCCACAGTATAAACTAACTAGTAAACTGGTGTTCCATTTGGAATATACAGTGGGTATATATAGTGGGTAAATAACAACCAGATTGAGCCTTACTTCCATGGAGAGTACTGCCGCAAAAACTTTAAATTCACACATGTGAGACACATTCGAAAAACCACCGCCAGAAGGTGCAAAGCCAAGGGACACTTGTCACCATCATTTAGTAGTATGAAGAAAGTGAGGTTTATTATGATTTAATAGTTTTTCTATCAGTTTGGAATGCTCAATTCCCACTACTTCGGAGGTCCTCGTGGTGGCATGGTTACTCACTTCAATCCGGGTGGTGGACAACAAGTCTCGGTTGCCTCCGCTTAACCTGCGCATATTATCATGTGGCTCGCTGTGCATGACACCGCGGAGACTCACAGCATGTGGAGGCTCATGCTACCATCCACAATCCACACACAACTTACCATGCGCCCCATTGAGAGCAAGTACCCCTAATCGTGACCACGAAGATGTTACTCCATGTGACTCTACCCTCCCTAGCAACCAGGCCAGTTTGGTTGCTTAGGAGACATGGCTGAAGTTACTCAGCACACCTTGGATACAAACTTGTGACTCCAGGGGTGGTAGTCAGCGTCTTTATTTTACTTTTGACACTTTGTTCAAATGTCTTGCACCCCTAATGAACCTGCATTCAAGCAGATGTTGACCCATTGAGTCTATTACCACATTACAAGCCGATATGGCAGCGAGATAAACCTTGACTGTAGAAAACGCCATGCCTTTATTTAAAAGTTCCTGCAGAAAACACAAAAAATCTGCCACTGAACATAAAAATGGAACAATGTGGCCATTTGCACACCACTGCTCAAACACAGTCCATTTCTGATCATACGTGGAGCGCGATGAAGCAGCTCTCGCTCTCTGAATCATTTCAAGTACCATGTGGGGTAAACCAGTGACACTCAAATTTAGCCTCTCATGGGCCAGGCCCAAAGAGCTTCTTGGTCCGGGGTGGGGTGAAATATTTCCTCCAGCACTTCTGACAAGAGATCCCTACGCAGAAGGAGCTGCCAAGGCTGGACACACATAAGTTGAACTATCTCCACCAGCCACAGAGGACTGGAATGTGCGTAGCCCGTAATGAGAGAAAGCACACACCGCTCAACGCAATACGCTTTTGTGCCAGGCTGTGTAGCCGTTGAGAATGCATGCTCCCTGTCTGTTTATGTATGCCACTGTTGTTGTGTCATGTGACTAGGATTTTGTGGCTTTGAAGGAAGTGCTTCAATGCTAGAAACACTGTCAATAACTCCAGAAAGTTTATGTGCATGTAAAATAACAAAACAGCATAAACCGGCTAACTCACCAGAGCTGTGACAAACCAAGACAATGAGCACTGCAACCTGTGTAAATAATGAACATGATGTCTGAGCAAGATTTGTTTTCCTTGCTCCAAATGCTCTAGAGTTGCTGGAGTGAGTGTTTGATGTCTTAGATTTGTTCTCCTTGCTCAAAATGCTCTACAGTTGCTGGAGTGTTTGATGTTTTTTTTAGCATCATGCCTGCCGCCGCACAGTGATAGTGGGGGTTCCCTCTACAGGTCATTCGCCGGTGTTACGGTTTAACTGGGACTGAGTTTTGAATAAACTTACTACATAATGTTGGCATCCTTGCACAGATGAAAATAAGTGGTATAATCATTCTTGAACTGCAGAATGACGCCAAGAAAATGTGACCTACATGATCAGCGCAGCTTAAAGGTGCAGTATGTAAGATTCAGAAACTCTTGTTAATAATGACACCTGTGGCCGTTAAGTGAACTGCAGCCAGTTGCCTGTTGCTCGTACTCGCGCTCCTGCACACACACTCCATAGGGACGCGAGTGAGCATCGACCAAAACAATGACATATCGTACAAAGAGACTGAACTTGATTCACCGACATCATTATGACAGATGAGGTAACATAATTAAAAATACACAGTTATGATTGTTTTACTACAAACTTTGACACTGTATATTATATTTGACTCTCCAGTGCAGGAACAGGGTTAAAACACAGTGTGGATATAGGTCTGAATTTTCGAGACTGTAGTCATGCATGTAGTCTTTGCATGATACATTGAATGAATTTATACAATAGCCTATGTCAGCGTTAGCTAGCTAGCCAGCATTATCAATATCTATTAGCTAAATTTGGTGGGTGATTCATTTCATGTTAGTTTATTGTAGTTTACCTTGCTGAATAATTACAGATTAAAATTGATTATGACTGTGCTGGCAAGATCAAGTTAGTTAAAATTACACAGATCAATCTTTATGGCACTATATTTCACATGCTTAGCAGTTATGTAATCTGACCTGTCCAATAAGAAGAACGGCAATTCAGGGACGGTTTTGATCCCCAAAACCAAACGAAGGTCCCTCCGGGAATCAAATGCCCTGCCGATGTTCACTCTAGTTCGCTCGACTGCAATCACGTTACTGCTTAGCCAAATGGGATTCAGTAGATAAATGTTTTTTTGGCTCACTCAGAGTTTGTGTAGGAGTCGGTGTTGTGCAGGGAGCTGGACGTTTTGCTGGATTCCATCTCTAAGATAACGTTATATAGTGTTGCAGTTTGTTGTCGCTGTTGAATAGCGGGAAAAGCTATTACTGACTGAGGCAAGGCTCTCGGGCTCACACATAAACGTCCCATCCTTTGGTCTTTCCTGGAAAAACCGACCTGCTCCCTTCACATGAAAATCAGTCTACAGGCTTTAATATGCAACCTAGGAAGTCCGGGAAGGGCTCAATTTTTAGGCATTACAAGCCGTTCACACATTGACAAAGAAAAGGTGAATATTATATGAAAATTGTTACATACTGCACCTTTAACAAAGTGTTTTCAGTTTGAGCTATTAGACGGCGATAACAATAGCGTAACATACTATTTTGTAGTAAAATAATTGTAACCACAAAATTAAAAAGGGTTACTATATTAACATCATATAACTGTAGTAACACCATTTTAATATCATAAAATCCATGTGTTCTGCCCAAAAATCATGGTTACTAAAATATTACTATAGTAAAACTACCTTTATATTTTTTATTTATTATAAATAGTAATAAAAAAATATTAAGAGAGGAGTCAAGAAACAGAATGGGAAAAATAATACACCAAATGCAGACCCGAACCCTGGTTGTACAGACATCGGCACACCGATGTTACGATCCACGCCGTTGGATCGACACTCCCATTGCACTTTGTTGTGTATTTCTACGTTATCAATAGGCTATTGGGGTTACATCTGAAAGCAAATAGTCTCTGAAAAATAATCACTCTGAAAATGTATCAAGCTTTTGGGCAACATTAGTTAATAGCAAATATTAATGACAAAAAAAAATAGCACAATAAATAATGAATAAAGCTCATAACCTACAGTTTTGAACTTCATAGTGTTTATGGTTATAACATGTATCACAAATATTATACAAATAATGTGGTCACAGTACTAACTTCCACCTTAATTCATCCATCCATCCGTCTTCAACCGCGGGGCAGCTGCTCCAGCAGGGGGCCCCAAAATTCCCTATCACGAGCCACATTAACCAGCTCTGACTAGGGGACCCCGAGGCGTTCCCAGGCCAGTGTGGAGATGTAATCTCTCCACCTAATCCTGGGTCTTCCCCGAGGCCTCCTCCCAGCTGGACGTGCCTGAAACACCTCCCTAGGTAGGCGGCCAGGGGGCATCCTTACCAGATGCCCAAACCACCTCAACTATACCCTAATTCATGTAATGGAAAATTGTGATTCTTTTTCAAATATTTTATAGTATTTCATTTGATAAGTATTCTGCTCCCATAAATAATGATTCTGTTCACTTTTTCTTTCATTTTATTGCCAGAAAAACATAACATGACACAATGGTATACATACAAATGAATAAATTCACATTTGATAATCCTGTTTAAAAACAGAAAATACGGGCTAGCCTATCGGCACATTAAAAGAAAGCACATCTTTAGAGTCTAAACAGTTTTGGGAAGTCACAATTGTTTGAATATGCAGTCTAATGACGCTCACTCATAATGTCTGTGCATATGTATATAATACTCACAAAGCTAATTATCTTCTAAAGAAATGTGAATTAATAAATGCAAACAAATAACTCTCCAATGCGTAGACATGAATGCTGAATGCTGCAGTAAAGTTTTTATCATATGTCTTCATTGCAAATTTTAGGCAAAAATAAATGTTTTGGTGTTTTAAAGTTTTTTTTAATTTTGTCCTCTTTTTGTATTTTTTTATGGCTGTTGGCAAAACAAGCTTAACTTGCCCTACAGCGTCCAACTTAAAGGTCGTTGTGCTGGGAGAAAGAGCTTTGAGGTGTTCAGCTCTGGTCTGTTTAAATTATATGTTATGGCACCCCTTAGCGGGTTAGAGCTGCTAAAGACCCATTCACGCGGTGATCGCAGTGGTAGAAAGCCTATTCTGAATGGATACCCACTGTACAGGTCATGTGACAACAATATAGTATACTACTGTTTGAAATGTTTATCATTGCATACTGCATACTGTTTCACATACTGTACTTTTTCAATAGTACGCAGTATATCATTTATATGTACTAAGAAGTAAACTAGTATTCAATTCCGAATATATAGGTCAAGTGAAAATAATATATGCTGCATATTACTGTTTGAAATGTTTATCATTGCATGTCATCTACATAATGTTTCATATACAATTTGTACTTCACATTTTGTACTAAGCAGACAGACAGTAAGCTAATATTCCCTTCCAAAAATATCCTTAAAGTCCATGCTCACCTACTCTTCTGTTGAGTTTTGCATAGCCAGCCCCGAAATCTGCTGCCAGCACAGAGGAACTGGTGAAGGCGCTGTAGGGAAGTGGAGAAGCCAAAACCTCATCACATCTCTCTAGAGAAAGACAAGGTAGAAACAGACAAGCAAGATGTTTGTAATGTGTCCCACAAGCACAATTTAAAATCACAATAGAGAAAAATCCAAACTGATTCAATGGCAGTTCTAGAAAAAATAAACAAACAAAAGCATCCATATTAACGTCCTTTTAAAGGGATAGTTCACCCAAGAATGAAAATTCTCTCATCATTTACTCACCTTCATGCCATCCCAGATGTGTATGACTTTCATTCTTCTGCTGAGCACAAAGGTCCATACAATGCAATTAATTCAAAAGACTCCAGTGAATAAATGTCTTCTAAAGCTATCCAATTGGTTTTGGGGGAGAACAGACCAACATGTTACTCTTTTTTCAATATAAATCTTCTTCTTGGGGATCATGATTTTAATTTTGATTACACTTCCTAGCACCATCTAGTGCAGTATAATCGAGCCTGGCATCACAATCATGTCTAGAGAGTGCAATGGCAAGATGTGCAGTTAAAGATTGTCACCCAAAACCAAATGGATCTCCTCAGAAGACATTGATTAAATCACTGGAGCCTAATGAATTACTTTTGTGCTGACTTAATGTACTTTTTGGAGCATTAAAGTTTTGGTCACCATTCACTTGCATTGTATAAACCTACAGTGTAGAGATTTTCTTCTAAAAATATTTCATTTATGTTCTGCAGAAGAAAGAAACTCATACACATCTGGGATGGCATGAGGGTGAATAAACAATGGGAGAATTTCCATGTTTGGGTGAAATATCAAATTAACATCTTAACAATGCATGCAAGGGACAGTGGAGAGGGATCTGTAATTTTAAATGTTCAGGGAGGGAGGGGGTAATTTTATATAATTTGATTCCACATTTTCTGTTATGTTTATTTAATTTGTTGAATGGAATCAATACAAATTGTTAAAAATAAAAAAACAATGCAAGGAATGTCTGTTTTGTACAAAATCCTGAAAGTTTATGAAATCTTGCAAAAATCGAACTTTTGTATCACTGAAAGGCTCTTCATATTTCTGGCCACTGTGTGTGCGGTCAGTCTGCAGAGTTTGAATAGGCCCCACGTAACCCAATTTATCCTGCCGAAGATAGGAGACGTTCAAGGACAGAGCATATGTACTCCTTTCTACATCAACAGTTACACCATTATAAATCTCTGTTCCTGCATCTCAAGAGTACCAGAGTTAATATAAATAATTTTCAAACTTTACTTCTTCCAATCATATAGAATAAATAGGTATTAAAAAGCTAAGTATTCTATAAGATGTTTAGCAAAATGTTTATGTTTATCATTTTTTGAGTAAACTATCATTTCAACAGTGACTGTACAACTGGCTGATACTCAATGTGAAACTGACATGGATATGAAAGACATCACAGACAAAAAAATGAAGTCACGTTAAATTAGTTTAATACACAAATTAACCATATTTACATAGACGTTGTTGCAGGATTAAAAGCAGTGGAGAAATGTTCAATGAGTCATCCTGCAGCAGGGTTACATACACAGATACTGTACATGAGCAATTATGTTCTGCTGTGAGAGGATGTGCCTGCTCTGTTATGACATGGTTGCATTTCCATGACATGTTCTACATCTAGTAAACCCTTTCAGAGATCACTGTAAATATCAGCAAACACATTTGGAATGTTGACCTTCATCCTGATGTGAAGTCCTACAATGGGCATTCACCCTTTTGGGGGCACCATGGTACTAAATTATTACAATATTCATGTGCCATTGAATTTACATGGTTCTCAAACACATTTCCAAAAACATGGCAATGCAGTTGTCCTTTTCAGTACTTTTAAGTGCTTTGAAGCAACACCTTGAGTTGCTGGCAAACGATACAAAGTATTTGCACATTTTGTTTCAATTGTTCATAGGTAAATATCAACTTCATCCAGCGCTCTGTTAGTTCTTAAAGTTCCCGATACTGGTCTACGTGGTAAGAAACGATGAGGTGCAAAAGAGTCTGTTTGCATCCTGCAAGACTAATACAAGGCATGCCCACTACAAAGCAAGCAAGCTCCTACAAGTTACGCCTCCCTCAAACAATAGCAAAATCATACCACCATGCCACTAGTTGGCGATAATGAGGAGAAACGTAATGAAAATGAAGAGGAGAAGAAGCTGTACCAAAAAAAGGTGCCTCAGGTTGTTCCTGGAATGGCCCTATATAATTCTGAAAAAGTTCTTATTCGTTCAGGTAAAAAGTATTTCTAAACAAGCAAGCAACAGTATACCGTTTGCAAACATACAGACACCCGCTATACCGCTGAGGGAGGCATTTAGAAGAGTATTTAAATATGAGGATGCTACATATAAATCCTAAACTAATGTGACATTAAGGTGTTATCATTGAACACTTGTCATGGACAATTGACCCAAGTGTGGCGAACTGGATTCATCTGGCGATCGCGTTTTCATAAAAAAGTATGAAGTCCTGTTTAGATATTGCATGTTTTTGTTTGTACTCCTGGCACAAATAACTAAATTGCTGTTACTGGAGCATTGCTATCATGAAACAGAGATTGGATATCAATAATGAACCCCTAGACCTTTGAAATGATGTATAATTTGTTAACATTAATTACATTTATAGACGGTAAATTATATATTAAATGTAAGCAGAGTGGCGTCACCACCGCTTCAATAATAATATCACCCCCCCATTATATGTATAGGATCACATATACTGAGAGTAATGTACACTAAATTCCCTTGTGTGATAAAGAATACAGAAAACAAAGCAAACCTGAGTGGTATAGAGATTGAATCTTTTATTAAATTAACTTTCCCTTAAAACACACACACACACACACACACACATACAGATACACATCCAGGCCTACCTAACTACTATAGTGCAGTTGTAGTGAAACTATGATGAGAAAGAGAGAGATAGAAAGAGAGAGAGAGAGAGAGACTTTTGACCTTGAAAGACCCTTTTTATTCTACACCATTACAAGTCTGAATTCAATAAAATTACAAAATGATGATAATAATAATATTACTGTAACAATAATAGCAATAATAATAGTAATAATGAACATTATAATAATAATACTGTGGCAGGGCGGAGGGTGCGGGACAGAGAGATAGTTTACGGACATGTCCATCGTGTGTGTTTGTTGTCTGTTTAAGTTTATTATTAAAAATATTATTTACATTGTCAAGCCGATTCTCGCCTCCTCCTTTCCCTGGAACTACGTTACACTGGTGCCGAAATCCGGGAAGGAGGAGGGATACGGCGTAGTAGAGTTCTCGCCACTACCGTCCACCCCAACGGAGCAGCCGCGGCCATATGCCGGGGGACGAGGAACCCAGCCGCCTGAAAGCAGACCACGGCCACCGACTGTAAGGGGAGAAGGGGCTCCTAACCGACCGCCTGGAGCGGGAGAACCGCTGCCAGGGGCAGGGGAGACCCCTTCTGTTCCCCGAGATCGCGGCGGTGCATTCCCTCTGCCAGGGGCTAGAGGTCTGCCTCTGATCCGCCCGGAGAGGTGCGGCTGTCGTCCGATAGAGGGTGGAGGAGTGGCCGAGGAACAAGCTGTGGCGTGTCGGAGAACTGGCGAGTAAGAGTTTTTTTTTTTTATCTCTCTCTCCTCTTTCTCTCTCACTGCCGCTCTGCGTTGGACTTTTCCCTCTCTTTTAAATTTTACAGTGTTTTTTTGGGGGCTACTACACTGTTACAGTACGTACCCCCCAGTTTAATTATTTCTGTTTCCCTCCCCTTGTCCCCTCCCTCGTCCAGGTAGATGGGGATGACCTGCCGGCAGACAGGGCTTAGGGCACGCCCTCCCCCAGGGAAAGGGGGGGGGGGTGTACGTCATGCTGGGGGCTCCCCAGCCTGAGAGAATGAGGGAGGAATGTGGCAGGGCGGAGTGCGGGGCCGGGTCGTGATCCTACACACTCGGTCCCGTATTAGGCTAGCCTCTGAGAGGGATAAAGGTTGACTGCAGAGGATCGTGCGGGAGAGAGAGATAGTTTACGGACATGTCCGTCTTGTGTGTTTGTTGTCTGTTTAAGTTTATTATTAAAAATATTATTTACATTGTCAAGCCGATTCTCGCCTCCTCCTTTCCCTGGAACTATGTTACAAATACAAATACAAATGATTGCATTTTACCAATTAAAACCAGATTTCCAAACTCACTTATAGTCACTAGTGACTCTCTCGCACCCCACCTCATTTTAAAAAGAGCTACATTATTAGTTTGCTGATAGCATAACAATTCTACAACTACCCTTGATTCCACCAATGAATTCAAAAAACAACAACATCTCAACATCTTAGCATCCCATTAAAAAATTGGCAAGCGTACACTGTCCTTGCCAAGACTGCTTGTACCTACAACACAATATAAAAAGGGTGTTTGTGAAAGAAAACCCAAATTTTGTAATTAGTTTCTCTTAGTGGAACCAGTCTTGGACACTCACAAAATAGGTGAAAAATCGTGTCAGATGCCTTACAAAAGGAACATTCAGGTAAAACCATTGTATTCAATTTGGAAACAAGGGTGTTTGAAGCCACCACACTGTGGCGTATTCTCTACTGCAGATCTACACATTTCTAGGGATAGGAGGCTTGTACAACAGTCTCCATGGTGGATTTATATCTCTGGGCACAGAAAGGTAAGTCCTCCATTTTGTATCTATCCTTTCTTTCAACTGTTTGAAATGTGCTGATTTAGTACAAATATGATATAATACTTTTTTCCCCAAAACTTTGAAATCCAAATCTTCAAATCCCATTAACAACCAAGTCTTACCAGTTTTCTAATCAAAACCAAATCTTTGGGTACTGCTTTTAGTGCAGGAAAAGTCTGAGATGTAAAGCCATTCATTAAAGCAGAGTTTATAAATGAAATTAGTGCTGGGGGAAAAGAAGCTTTAAGGCTCCTGACTACCCCTTTCATTGTTCTCAATGACCTTATCCCGACCTGATCAGCAAGCAACTGAACAGTTCGCCAATGACCTGATTTTAGATCAAGCAAGTCCATAACTGTGGCTATTCCAGCAATTTAAAACATAGTAATTACAGAACATGATAATGGAGACTGCACCTTGAAGAGAGGATTAAAGAACAAGTGTTCTGCACCACCATAATTCTCATCATCTACTCACCCAAAATTTGCCCAAACTCCACGATTGAAAACCTGACACATACAAATTTAAAAGAGAACAATGTACATTCTCAACCAAAGGTTTTTCAATTAAAAATAACTGTTTGTCAAGGTCTGTTCCCACTGGAACTGTAAAAATAGACAAACTGACAATTAGAGCAATACAACAGATTTTGCAAAGTTTACAGTCTCATTGCTAAGATTAATGACTCAACATGTATAAGGCCTTGACCTCCTTCTGCAACGGGAAGATAGAGCACCCCAGGAGGAAGTCAACTGTGGCCATTCCAGAAAAATTCAATAAATGCCTTTGAACTTTTGTTAGCAGTTCTTTAGGAGGATTTAATACTGCAACATAATCCCACAGCATTGAATCGGCCAGATTATTGATAACTAAACCTCTTCCTCAATAAGAGGGCTGTGGAAGAATCCACCTCCATTTCTACATTTCACCAATCACCCGGTCAACCTTACCTTCCCAGTTCCTCTCCATTTACTGGACAGCTCCAAAATAAATGGCAAGAACTTTTAAACCATCCTGGGCCCATCTACACTGCTGTGGTATTTGAGGACGTCCTGTGCTCTGCTAGTCTCCCAACAACGAGGCAAAATTTTCCAAGTTAATACACACAGAGGTAGCTTTTTGAAAAAGTTTCAAACATGAAATTGTGCCATCAACATCTTTTGAATTCCTGATAAACACAGTTACTTTCCAGGATTCAACTATTGGACAGCTCTTGAAAGTTCAGCCATAGATAAAGGGTTCTCAAGATTCATCTTATCCCTCTCTGTTAATTGTGGTGAGTCGCTCAGAAGTTCATCAGCTGCTATTCCATCACATGGCTTTGACTGATATAGATCCTCATAAAAGGAAATAGCAAAAGTGTTGATTTCCATTTGTACTGTTGTTTCTCTGCCACCTGGAAATTTCAACTGATGGAGATATGCTCTCTTAAGTCCAAAGAAAAAAGTAGTAGGAGCATCCATCTTGGAAAATGTAGCCCTTAAAAGGGCCATTCTGCCTTGTTCTTCCATTAAGTTGCGTAGAAGAAGTTTATTCCTTTTAAAATAGTCTGTGGAATTTAAGCTACCTCAAGTGCTATGACTACTTTGCCCAAGAATTTCTTGTTTGAGGGCTTTCATTTTTTCTCTTAAGGCACTTGTGCTATGTGCAGAATACTGCTGACAAAAGATTTTAATCTGGACTTTACCAACATTCCACCACTGACTTAAAGATGGACAACTTAGTCTCTCCTCTCACCAAGACTCCCAGAAATGGTGAAATGAGTGAACAAAGCAGTGATCCTGAAGTAGTCTATTGTTAAAGTGCCAGGGTGATTTATAAGATTTAGTGGACATGACAGAGACAGCCATAGAAATGTAATGATGATCTGACAGAAAATTAGGCGAGACACGGTAGAACTTCTAAAAAACCTGCCCCTATTGCGTGCATCAACATAAAAACAAGTCTTGCTCCAGACATATTATTTGAGTTATCTTTCAGCCAAGTGTCCTGTCTAAGCCCAGTAAATGTATTGCTCCACAAATCAACAAAATTATAATTATCAACTATACTTTTATGTGTCACGAACACCGGTGAAGGCGCCTCCTCCTTCGGCCTTCGGAGATCGCATTCACCCGAGTATTGACTGCTTAGACTACATTGCCTGTAAGCCAGCATACCTAGGTCTGATTATCCCCCAGCTGTTTCTTGTTTTCTCTGCCCTATTTAACCATGTCTATGAATTCCTCCATTGCGAAGTCTTGTTTGCCCCGGCGACATGTCCAAGCGTGTTTAACCTGAACTCTAGATATTCTGTGTACCAACCTAGCCTGTTTCCTTGACTATGATTGTTTGCTACCTGCCCTGTTTACTCCTTGCCTGTTACTGACTACGATTGTTTGCTGCCTGCCCTGATACTTTGCCTGCTCTTATTACGTCTCTGCTTTACTACTACATACTGTTTGCCGGCTCACGACCCTGCCTGTACGACCTGAGTTTGACTTATTCGATAAAAACCGCTGATGGATCCCAACCAACCTGAGTCTTCATCACATTATGAGTCTTAGCTGAACAAGAATGGGGTCATTATGATTCCAATCCAAATGCTGATTTAAGGTACAATTAAAGTCTCCTCCCAGTATGACAGTCCTATCCTGAGGGCAGCGTGATAGTGCATCAGATACATTTAGAAATAGCTTTCAGCTATTGTTTGGGGCATATACATTAAATATAGAAAAAAAATTGTGAAACATCTACAGGTAAAAGTCTTCCAGGTATTACCTCATAAATATCCGAATGACTACAAACACAGGGTGAAAACAAAATTGCAACACCTGCGCTAATATTTGTGCAGTGACTCAAAAACACATTGCCCTTCCAATCACCAATCGACTATGATTGGCTCTGTGGATCTGTGTGCGTTTCCTGAAGTAAATTCACATCTCAATTTTTGAGAAGTAAATAGTTAAATAAAGAATTTCTTTTTAATGTACTCCGGCAACCATTCATATTTAAAGACCCGCTATTAAATGATGTCATAAAAATGATTAAAATAGGGCACAAAGCAGCCAACACACCTGCATTTTGACACTTTCCATTACATATTTATTGTTTTTTCTAACAAGATTTTAAACCTTTTTTTTCATATCCTTTTCTCCCAATTTGTAATACCCAATCCCACTACTTAGTAGGTCCTCGTGGTGGCGCGGTTACTCACATCAACCCAGGTGGCAGAGTACAAGTCAGCTTCTGAGACATGGCTCGTTGTGCTGACACTGTGGAGACTCCCCATTTGGAGGCTCATGCTACCCTCCGCAATCCACGCAAAACTTTCCACGCGCCCGTTGAGAGCGAGAACCACTAATCACTCATTCTTAGTGGCATCAAGAATATAATTTAACTGTTCCATATAAACCATATAAAAAGAGGGCTTTGAATGGGAATTAAGATGATTTTCTGCAAAACTTCCTTGTAAAATCGCATCATTATATTCTTCTATAGTATCTGAAAATTCACGTTCAGAGTCAATCTCTAACAGCTGATCATCAGTTTACTCTGACAGCACATCCATGTCACTCTGTGGCTGGCTGCTGCTTTGTAACTGCAAGCCTGCAAGTTCATCCTGCTTTTCCACGTGCTTTGAGTCACTAGTTATCCCAGCAATGATGGGCTCCACATCAACTCAGACTTACGCACTTTCAGTTATATCTGTGCTGATGACTACGGAAGCATTGCCCGCATCTTGTGCAAGCACATTAGAACTCTCTCCACTGTTAAGTGAAGCAGCAGTTTTATCTTGCTGATCAGTTTTTCCGCACTCTTTTCTACTTAATTATTGTTATCCAGGCTCTATCTCATTTTCAGCCTCCCTATTCACAGGACATGTTTGTCTAACGTGACCCTGTTTCCCACAAGTAAATCATCTCATTGTATCAGTAGTAATACAAATCTTATAATCTTTCCCATTCAAAGTCAATTTCACAGAAACCTCCAGTGTCAGCATTTAGAACCATGTACATTTGACATCTAAATGACATGACATGCTTTAACTACGGATTCTTTGAACCAAGCGGAACCATTTTAATCGGTCCAATCTGCCGTAACATGCAAGAATGCGCTCAAGTGTATCATTGGGGGATAAACAGAGGTACATTGGATAGGATAACCCTTTCGAGGGGTTAGAAAGCAGCAAAACTGGAATGAAAATATCTCTCACAGATAATCCATAGTCCACTAAATCGTCAACCATGGATATCTCTCTCAAAAATATTACAACTGCCTTATGCATTCATAATGCATATTCAATGCACCAATTGCATTACTAAAAGCAGTTAAACAATCTTCCACTGACACCATCTCATCTGGTAGACATTTACACCCATGCTGAGCAGTCAAGGAATCAAACCCATCAGAGTTCGACCCCATTGCTGCTCTCTTTACCGGCAGAAGTTGGCAGATCAATATTACAAAAATACCACTGTAAAAATAAACGTAACTAATGAACATTATATCAGAAAAGGAAAGGAAAACAAAGTTTGGAAACACACTCAAACCCGCTGCTCAATCACTCACACAATTCCCCCAAAAACGCACATGCACACAGCGAGAGAGAGAGAGAGAGAGAGAGAGAGAGAGAGAGAGAGAGAGAGAGAGAGAGAGAGAGAGAGAGAGAGTGAGAAAGAGAGAGCTCTGAGCAGAATCTGTGAACGGACAATTGAGTGCTCTCCTGTTGAGATCGACCTTTCATTTACACAGAGAGCAGCTGAATCTCTTGGATTCAATTCTGATCTCTCTCTTCAGCCTCGGTTGATGTTTAAAATTACTTGAGGGATACTTCACACCAAAACAAAATAAAAAAATTAGTAATTATTTACCCACCCTAATATTGTTCTAAACTAATATGACATTCTTTCTTTTTCAGTACACAAAGGGAGAAATTTTTAAAACATTCTGCTCGCTGATGTCATACAATGGCAGTGGATGGTGACCACCTCTCAAGCTTCAAAAGGACACTAAATTATAATTCAGAAGTCTAACAAATTATTCCTTGTGACTCTGAAGGCAAGCAATAAGGTTTGGTGAGAAACAATCTAAAATTGAATTTATTATTTAATGAAAATCTTATCTGAGATTTGCTCTCCTGTGAGCTTTCATGAGAGTGCACAAGAGCAGCAGAATACACAGAAACCTTTGGCCAAAATCAAGTAGTTTTAACTGGCTAGTGAGATGCTGGCTTCAAAATACTGTTATAACAAAGATTTAGTAGATTTAGTACCAGTGCCAGTTTTCTGCACACTGGGCTGCGTGACGCTGCAAATAGAAACCAAGCAATTGACAGAATGTGTTAATCAAAACTGATTAACATAGAAAAATAACTTTTATTTTGTGTCGCATCACATCTTATTATGACATGGTGTGACTGTGGCTGCCTCAGCCTCTTCCATCCCTCTCAGTTTGATATCCGAATACTCCGGTTCATACAAAAAGGCTAGGCATAAAAATGCATCTCCTCTTTGAGGTTTCATGTTTTGTAAGTTCGGTTCTCTAGTTTGTGTGCAGCTGTGATATTTCTGTTGTTAATATCTCTGTGGTGGTCCGGTTGTAGTAAACAAAGCGAGTTCTCACGAGTGAGACTGCTTGAAATGCTGCACTTGTGCACTTTCATGAATGTCAGTCAAAATTGTACCTTAATAATAAATTCAATTTCGGTTTGTTTCTCACCAATTGTTATCATATGCCTTCAAAACAAGACATGAGCCACATGGAATAATTTGTTAGGCTTCTGAATTATACTTTAGCATCCTTTTGAAGTTTTAAGAGTTGGTCACCATCCATTCCTCTCAGCAAGCAGAATATTTTTTCAACATTTACTCCTTAAGAACAACACGAGGGTGAGTAAATAATGACTGATTTTTCATTTTTTGTTGTACTATCCCTTTAAAGAGATTATGACATGAGGAATAAAAATTTTCTTGATCTTTTGACATGTAAGATGTCAAAGTACATTGTACTTTCAGAACTCAAAACTTCCTCCTCACTGAAAAAAGAGCATTTGTTGAAACCAAGTAACCAAAACTACTTGTTCTCTACTTCCTCCACATTGTGATGTCACACCATAGCATGTGAGCGGAGTGGAGCCAGAGTGGTGATAATTCCACCTGAGTGGAGAGCGCCTTTTTGAAGATTGCACTCCATTCGCTCAGGCCGCTCAGTGATGCTCGCGCAACCCAGAATGCGCTTTGTGATATGCTGGTTTAGGAATCTGTGAAATAAGCAGTAGGCCTGAGGTTGTGGAGTTCAAACATTGTTTTAGTGAAGTTGCAAACCTTATACATATATACATAGAACGAGGAAGGAGAATAAATCGAAAGAGAGTGGAGACAGACAGTGAGAGACCTTGGGAAACAGGAGGAGACAGAAAATGAGTAGGGTGTTTTCTATTAAACTTTGTATGACCCAAAGGGAGGTGTGCATGTGGATATTAAAAGGAACATTTAATGAGCAGAGCTGGTGCTGATAACACCAAGGTTGCCAAAAAAGGCATTGAGATGAAAGTTGGGGCCCAAAGTGACCAGCTGAAGGGAGACGGTGAAGACGAAATTAGGGGGGGATAAGATGATGTTATTGGATGAAGAGGCCAGTGGCGCGGACTGGCCATTAGGAAGTCCGGGAATTTTCCCAGTGGGCCGGCAGTGAAATTGGACCGAATGGGCCACGATAAGCTGAAATGGGCTGCCACGTTATGACAGTGACAAAACCCCCATAAAGGATGCATGATTCTGAAGTGTAATTTCAGATGCTAGGTGATCAACTGGCATCTCGGCTTTGTTGCTTTGTTTAATAAAGTCTAATCTTTGATATCTGGAACCCCCCTGGACTTTGAGAGTTTTCTTGCTAAGAGGGAAAGAATTTCCAATATTCCACAACACTGCCAGCTAGATGTAAGCCTGGTCCTGCGGGAATGCGAACATTAGAGCATCCTCAATTGAATATGTAAGCTTAATAATACTGTATATTGGCAAAGCATATTTCCTTGAATCCAGGCGAACACACAAACACACAAAATCCCTTCATCAAAACTTATAAACATGTATGATCTCATTTCTCCAAAGCAATTTTAGGAGAAGCACCTGATTTTCAATCTCTAATAATTTTATTACCTTTGACGTCCCTACAGTAGCATCCACCGAAAGGGAAACATTAGCCAGCAGTCTGTTCTACTGCTCTGAGGTCTGTCCTTAATCCAACTCTTACCTCATTACACACAGTTCTAAATAGGCAGGTTTAAACTGCTGAGTCGAGGTTACGTCAAAAATAACCCTTGTGTCCTTTGAAAAAAGATGACTGTATTGTTGGCCTCCTATTCTAGGCAGTAATACACATTCATGTACACCAATCCAGTCTATAGACTCAAAATGTAATTTTCTTTGTTTTGGAGAAGAAGTGATCATTTTAATGATGCTGGGTAATAAAACAGGCTCATTCATACTAAACTAGCTTCTTCTAGGGTTAGTGATGTTTTCAAGCCACTTTCAAGCGTTTTCAGTTCTGAAAGTTACAGTGTGCGTAAATAGTCACTAAACTCATTTTTCATTGTGTTCCCTTTGAGGTATCATTTGGACTGGTTACTTAAAAGATGATAATTGATTTGAACTTTAATGTGTCAAAACTACCAGAACACATATTGTAATTCCCTATTAAAGGGGTCATGACATGAGAAACCAAATTTGCCTTGATCTTTTGGTATATAAGAGGTCTTTGTATCATTAAAACATCCTGCAAGTTTAATATTTTAAGACGTCCTCCCCATTCTAAACGAATCATTTATTTAATCAAGCTCAAAATACAGCTCGTTCTGGATTCATGGTTAGAAGTGACGTGACGGTTAGAAGTGACGTAACAGCGTTTGCATATGACCGCCTCAAACACAAGATAACTACGCTTTAAGCGCCAAGACAACTACGCTCATTTCAGTATCGCCGTGCGCCTCACAAGTGTTCAGTCGATGGACAGCGAGCTCTGACAGAGACTACTTGTGCACAGGAAAATTACGATGCCACACAGATGTGCTGTTCCTGGCTGTGGTCAAACAAAACCTCTGAATAAGCTGCCGAAAGATCCAGACGTCAGGGAAAAATGGATGCAGTTTATTTTTTGCGGACGTCCCAGTCATTTTAAGGATGACTGTTTTGAGAACAAATCTCAATATGATGCTGGCTTTGCCAGAAAACTGTTGCTCAAAGATAAGTCCGTGCCGACTATTCTGGGAACAACGACGACGCAAACTGTAAGTAATCTATTTTAAACTTTAAACTACTTTTTAAAGCGCAATTTCATTCATTATGAATAATCACAGTGTTTTTACTTAGTTTACTTGCATATTGTTCTGGCTGGGGGCGTCAATAATTGATACATAGGCACTGACGTTAGCCAATCATAACAGTGGGCGTTAACACTGAAGTCTTAAATGGAAAACGCCCCCAAAACAGACTGTTTGAATCAGAGGATGAGAAACAGGGTGGGAAAAGGTCATAAATCACTAGATTTTAAAAGTTTTTCTTAAAAAAATATATATTAATACTATAATTGCACCTAAGGGAACATAATAATACAATAAAAAAAACCATGTCATGACCCCTTTAAGTTTGCAGTAAACAAACACCCATGAGAGAAAAACAGAACCAAAGGAAGAATGTAATACTTCATTCTTCACAGTTGACTGCGGTAGTCTTGCAGAGCCAGACATTTGCAAACTTTATTCTTTGTTGCAGAAGTGTTCATCCTGTCTTCCTGAAAATTGCTTAGAGACCAGCCAATCAGACTGAAGCAAACCTGGTTTTGAAAGACTCTTGCCAATAGATCGCAACAGTCTGGTTCTGGAAGTAAAAATCATATACATTTTTTCTTGACCAACATCCACTTCAAACATTCAAGAGAACTTAAGAAACAGTGGGCTTGTTTAAAGGGCTTAAGGGCTGTAAAGTGCAGATTTATGGGCTTTTTAAGAACATTTCTGTTCTGGGGCGGCTGTGGCTCAGTTGGTAGAGCGGGTCGGTCACTAATCGCAGTGTTGGTGGTTTGATTCCCAGCCCACACGAATCCACATGTTGAAGTGTCCTTGGGCAAGACACTGAATCGCAAGTTGCTCCCAATGGCAGGCTAGCGCCTTGCATGGCAGCTCTGGCGCCATTGGTGTATGAGTGTGAATATGTGTCTGAATGGGTGAATGTGATGCAGTGTAAAGCACTTTGGTAGGTTAAAAAAGGCGCTATATAAGTGCAGACCATTTACAGGCATGCTGTATATTTACCAGCGTGGGAATGCACAGTCTGGAAATAGTCTGAAAAAAGTCTCAAAAAACGACTGATATGACCGATTTGCACAGGATTAAAATGACTGATATGACCGATTTGCACAGGATTAAAATGACTGAGTTCTGGCAATAATTACATTAGCCATGTCCCCATTTAAAACTAATCCTTCCAAATAGGGCTTTATAAACCTTTAAAAACAGACCAAACAATGAGCCCCAAGGTTGTTCATCGATGGTATGTACTTCCATTGAAGCCATCAGTCCATGTTATTTTAACTTACTTGTTAAAAATCGTGTTTGATAGTGGAATTCCTGGTGAACAACTACATTACCCATGATCCAGCATAGAAAGCTTCACCAATCAGAGAACTGTTGCCAACATAGCCCATAAAACGAGCCCAGGTGCGAACGCTCCAATGACGCACTATAAATGATGCAACCAAGTCAGCCTACCATCATCAATGTGGTGGTTACTTGTGTATTTGTACAAATTGGAATATTTAGCAATAAATGCTATGAAATGTGCTGTACAAATAAGAATGAAAGTGAATAAACTTAAAATATATTCATGTACAACCTAAAATCAATAGTTTTATATATTGCCATTGTTTTTTATTCAATTCACAATGCTTCATGGGATTGTAGTTTGTGCCCTTGTGGAAGATGTTAAGTACACAGTCTTGTACTTTTGACTTTTTGTCCAATTTTCAAATACTTTTTTACCTCAAAATAAAGTTTTTTCCTCGGAGCTGGTTGGTTTGGTTCATGGTTTACAACTCTTATGGAGGATTTAAAAAAAAACATATACAAAAAAATTAACATATAGAAAACAATTCTTCACGGGCACTGTTGCACTCTATTTTGAATGCACTATGCATTCAATTGGCATCAGATTGTCATCAAACAGTGATGTTCCTCATTTGTAAGTCACTTTGCATAAACGCTTCTGCCAGGGCTGGACTGGGAAGAGAAAGCGGTCCAGGATTTTACGTGGCAACTGGCCCAAAAGTTGGTGTTCGCAGTCACTTTCTACATATCGCGGTGCCGTTTTGTGGTCCGTTCTGCATAGGCTCATTTTAGATTATCGCGGCCCATTCGGCACATTTCGTGGCCGACCCACCATCCCGCTCCGTTCTCCCAATGGCCAGTCCGCCCCTGATCTGCCCCAAAGTGCGGCGGCCCACCGGGAAAATGCCCGGTATGCCAGATTACCAGTCCAGCCCTGGCTTCCGCTAAATCATTCAATTTAAGTGTGTTTCTTCAAATACACACAATTTCATGTCCCAGGGTTTAATTTGATTAAAACAAACCGATCTCAACTTTAGTAAAAGGTTTCATTCAAATGGAATTGGAAACTTTTTACCAATGCTTTTCAACTGGCTATCAAACTGTGAAAATCCATTATATAATATTCAAATTAATCCATTAGAACTATGAAAATCTAAACAAAACCCTGAATTGTTCAAAAATTACGACTGCCATCACAGTTGATCATTTTCACCACACCAAACAATTTTGACCCAAATATTTTTTTCAAAAGTCAATGTACATGTTAACCAAGTCAACAAAAGCAAAAGACAAGTATATAGGCCTTCTGTATATATAGTATTTCCAATCAAGCTGTAATTTGGTCAAATTATGCAAAAAAGTAAGAAAATACATTTAGGGTACACTGTGTACATTTAGGACACCATAAAATGCTAGCAATGAAATTAGCCTCAGCAAAACATAGGAGACAGACGTTTTTTTTTTTTTTTTTTTTAAACATTAAAAATGTCATTTTCATCAGCGTCAGAATTTGAGATGTGATGGAAATTTTCATGACTTGAAATTGGTCTGTTAGTAGACAAATAAAAAAATAGAGAGACTTTGAAAAATGTAAACAGAATGGCTATTTTGGTCCCCCAGCAGGACCAGCACCAAACCTGCACTAACCAGCATGGAAATTCGTTCTGATCTAAACTGGTCTTTTCAGCAGGGTAGAGCACTACATATATTGATCTGTAAGCTTGAGTTTAATTGGATCAGACCTAGACTGTGCCAGTTTCAGGATGGGATGCAAGAACATGCATTGCTATGTTATTGATTACATTTCCTTTCTGACGCAGATGTCTGAATGGGACAGTTACGTCCTAAAGGGAAGTGGCTAAATTAAATAGAGCCAGTCTCTCAATGTCTATCTCAAAGCATACTTTTCCATGAAAAGTTGTTGGAGTTGCTGAGAACTTTTTCCATTTTGTTCTTCACAATTCACATGGCCTAAAAAAGGTATTTATTTTGGGAAAATAAGCATCTATCGTTGAGCTAAATCGCACCCAGAACCATTAAATGTTCCTGTCAGGTTTTATAAGTATACAATTTTATGAGCATACAATGGAATCCAACTATGAATTATCTCAATTATACCTGCATTGAGATTTAATCCAAAACGTTACATTTCTCTTAAAGGGATAGTTCACCCAAAAATGTAAACTCTGTCATCATTTACTCACCATTATGTTGTTCCAAACCTGAATTAATTGTTTTCTTCTGTGCAATATAAAAGGAGATATTGGGCAGAATGACAGCCTCAGCCACTATTCGCTTTCAGTGCATCTTTTTTTCCATACAGTGAAAGTGAATGGTGACTGAGACTATCATTCTGCCTAATATTGTCTTTTAGGTTCCATGGAGGAAAAAAAGTCATAAGGGTTTGCAACAACTTGATGGTGAGTAAAATTGAGAATTTGAAATTTTGGGTGAACTATCCCTTTAAGAGAAATGAATTGTTTTGAATTAAATCTCAATGCAGGTATGTCTAATTTCTAATTTTTAAGATAATACTGTGGCAGGGCGGAGGGCGGGGCCGGGTCGTGATCCTACACACCCGGTCCCGTATTAGGCTAATCAAGCCTCCCGAGAGGGATAAAGGTCGACTGCAGAGGATCGTGCGGGAGAGAGAGATCGTTTACAGACATGTCCGTCATGTGTGTGTTTGTGTCTTCTGTTTTAGTTTGAAATTAAACTATCATTTATATTGAAAAGCCGGTTCTCGCCTCCTCCTTTCCATTGATCTCTTTACAAATACTTATAAAAACAACAAAGCAGATCTTTTGGCTGTGCAGCCCAAACAATTCCACCCCACTTTTTTATCTTATGTAATTTCAATGAAGTGCTTCCACTTTATTCGTTGATTCATGGCTGAATCCTGCTCATGTGAGCCAGCAGCTTCTCCAAGTCAACATGAATACACTCTGTGGTATAAGCTGTAAATTATGAACATACAATCAACAGCCACATTTTAAATTAATGAGTTATCAGGTCATCATAAATGGCCTTTGTTTCCCTCCTCTTGCTCTCCAAACCACATCTGTTCATAAATTGGGATTTGACTGAAAACACGAGCTCTCGGAGGCTGAATGGGGAGCAGGGTCTGCTGGGGCCCTTGTGTTGTTCGTGTCTCCCTGGGTGTTAGTGGAACTGTGATTCACTGAACATGTGAAGCTCTGACTGATAATCAGACAGAGGGAGTAATTGAAGTCTTCAGAACTTCTACAGCCATAATGAGGTCACACACAAAAAAAACATGTCCTGATAACACCACACCCAAATCAAAAGATCATTAAGATTCTTTGTTTGCATTATTTTCCTGACAGTTAAGCAGATGTACCCCAAATTCTCTTTACCGCAAAGCATCTGAATGTTATACTTTTGAGTTTTGTTTAAAATGCCCATTATTCTCAATGGCAATTCTCATTAGATTCTTGTAATAGTGATTTTTAAAGCAAAAAGTTGCTGTAATACAATATTTAAACCAGCATAACTTTAAGGCAGTGAAAGAAATACTGTCAAAAGTTATCAATACTTTATCATTTTAAAATATTTTTTTTATCGCATTACTGTAATAAGATGTATTATTTTTAATTGTTTTATTATTATGAAATGAGAATCGATGGAGGGATGTGAATCTATGCCATAATCTAAAAATCTATTAAATAAATATAAAAGTTGATTTTTGGGTAAACTATCCATCTAAAAATGTTACAGAAAAAAGTATCTAAAAATGCTACAGTAAAAACTGTGGTAACGCTTTACAATAAGGTTCCATTCGTTATCATTAGTTAATGCATTAGGTATCATGAATAAAAAATTAACAATATATTTTAACAGCATTTATTAATCTATGTTAATGTTAGTTAATAACAATAACAATTGTCATATAAGTTCCTAGTGCATTAAATAATGTTAACATATAAAACTTTTGATTTTAAAAATGTATTACTGTATGTTGAAATTAACATTAACCAAGATTAATAAATGCTGAAATTATCATTGTTAGTTCACTTCAATTAATGTTAACAAATGGAACCTTATTGTAAAGTGTCACCAAAACTGTTAGTTGCCTTGTATGGTAAATTGTTTTACAATTGGTTATGGTTTAAAAAAATGCTACACTAAAAGAAATGTTAATTAGTTACATTACCATACACAGAAAAATTATATTTAATTAAAAAAGATGATGCATGTCATTTTATGCAAAATTATTGTGAATAAAAAGAAAAACCTACTGATCTTTAATAATTTATTTAATTGTATAAAATACAAATCTGTTAATTGTTTACCTTACCATGCACGGTGGAAAAATATATTTAATTAAACAAGACAATACATGTAACTTTATGGTAAATTATTGTAAATATTTTAATTTTGAAGGGGTAAAAATCTTACAGTAAAAACCGTAGATTCATTAAGCTTACTATGCAAAAATTATATTTAATTAAAAAAGACAATAAATGTAATTTTACGGTAAATTATTGTAAATTTATTTAAAAATATGAACAGAATTTTTTTTAAATGCTACAGTAAAAAACTGTTAACTAACCATGCATGACGAAACATTATATTTAATTAAACAAGAAAATACATGTCATTTTACAGTAAATTATTGTTAATTGGTTAACCTCACTGTGAAGGTGAAAATTGATATTTAATTAACCAAGACAATGCATGTAGTTTTATGATAAACTATTGTACATGCAAAAATGCTACAGTTAAAAAAAAAACTGTTCATTGGTTACCTTACCATGCATGGTGAAAATTATATTTAATTAAACAAGACAATAAACGAATTTTACAGTAAATGATTGTAAATATATTTTTTAAATTTAACCGAAAAAGAATGTAAAAATGCTACTGTAAAAAAACTGTTAATTGGTAAACCTTACCATGCAAAAATTATATTTAATTTAACAAGACAATACTGTGCATTCAATTATACTGTAAATTCTTGTAAATAATTTATTAACTTTTTTGTTAAAATTACAGTGAAAAACAATCATTTGTGTTTGTGTGAGTGACACTGCACTATCTATGCATATTTATTGGCCATTGCTCCTGGAAGGGCCTCTCTTAAGGAAATTTAAGTCATCATGTGGCCTTTTGTTATATGTGTTATTACGGTGTCTAACAACAGAACATTTAAAATTGCAAAGCAGATTTTTGTTGTCCAAATAGGTCGGTTCATTCATCTGTCCATCCATCCATCCATCCATCCATCCATCCATCCATCCATCCATCCATCCATCCACCCACCCATCCATCCATCCATCCAGTTCTATTAAACACTTTTCAGTGACTAAGAAGAACCTTTGACTAAGCGAGTGTGCAGACACTGAGTGTGAAGGTGTGCATGCTTGCTGGTAGGCTTTTGTTCAGTTGTGTCCATATCTGAGCAGACAAAGGGAGGTGCCTGGTGATTTGGGGGAGAGGTGAGATGACAAGGGGCGGCCCACTCTTTGACAAATCAAGATGGCAGGTGCCAGGAATCTAAATGAGCTTCCTCATTAGCATCACAAAACAGCAGTACAGCAGAGATCTACAGAAGCTGCCACAACCAATAGGAGAGCTCGAACTTCTTATGAATATCATATGAATATTTTTCTGTATTACAGAGTGGAATTATGCTGTCATACAAGTTTTATTGCCACAAACATAGTATGGTTTGATGTCTAAATGTCACTCTATATTGGCATTTGGTTTAGTTAATTATTACTACAGTAGAGTATAATGGCATCAATTGATCACCCATTTTCAAAGGTTTTACTTTAGGCAACTTTAGGTACTCTGTGAGTTCTCATGACATTTTTACATTATGTAAAACACACACTGTAAACAGTGGTTACATGTAGTTGCTAAGGTTCTATATGTACTTGAACGGACCCTTAAAATCATACCTAATATTTATGACTTTAATTTAGATGAATTTTTTTTTAGGCTACCTGACTAAGCACATTGTACAATGTATGTCAATGTATGTAACCCATTTGAATATATATTTAGATAACAATCTGATATGGACGAACTGACAAGTTACTACCCACATGGTAGGTGGTACACATGCTGCTCCACATTGTCTCCTGGTGCATCTCAAATTTCTGTGGTGCAGTTTTGGGTTCCAGTGCTCCTTCATTAAAACTTTTTTTCACAGTCCAAACAAGCTAGACCAACTGAGCTAAGTGGAGACCAATTTCTCATAATCATGAACAAACCTTATGGATCACCCCTACACAGAGTAGAGGCATCCAACGGAACAGCAAAACACTCATATTCCCATTAAACTCCCTTGATACTCCCACGCAACCAGAGCATTAAAGCATGAAATCTCACGCGACCATATGGCACGCATAAATACAATTTTTGTTCATAAATACAATTTGTGCATTGATCATTTAGAATTGCATTGCTTTCTATTGACCATCTATTAAAACTGTAAAACGTAACATAACATAAGCAGAATAAAGTGTTAGTGGTCAGTAGATGAAGAGTCACATGCTGACGCATTATAAGATTATAGATCTCTCGCGCGCGCACACAAACACATGCACTTACGGGATGCAGGACGGGCTGCACTAAGGTGTAGATAAACATTCCAGATCCACAAAATCAGAGACACTTCCAGTCCGCCAGTCCGTCGCATTCTCACTTTTATTCCGATGTAAACAAAGAGAGCCGCGGCGTTATTCCTCCTTCACTCTCACCCCTCCCTGTACGGAAGGGAACCCACAGGAGTCTGCGCTATTTCAGCGATATATACGTACGTGCGATGTGCGCAATACAGCCAGCTTTCCAATATATTACCCGGCAACAAAAGGCCTCAGTAACGAATTTAAGTAGCATTGTTTGTCAAAACATGTCTTAGAGGAATATCGCTTCAAGGAGCGCTCAATCTGCATTGTTACACTGAGAGGAGATAAAGAGAAAGGTTTTCGAGACGGTCGCTGTCCAGGTGCTGAAGTTAATAATATCTCGGTTCTCCCCTATGCGGGAGAAAATGGTATAGCCCACCAGCACACATGGGCAACCGGAGCTCGCGAAACATATGACGAGAGGGGTGGTTGGTTGGTTAGTTGGTTGGTGGGCTTCTTAAAGGGATAGTTCACCTCAAAATGAAAATTCTGTCCTGTTTTTTTTTTCTGTATGTTTTTTTAAATAAGCCATAAATAGAAAAAAGTATCATAAAATTAGTCCATATTTCTCATGCTCTACAATCTGAAGCCATACAATATTTTTGTGCAGGAACAGACCAAAATGTTGTCATTATTCACTGAAAACCAATGAGGATTGATGCTATTGACATGTCATTAATATGGGTTGAGCAGGGTCAGAAATTAAGTGGGACTCGGGGCAAGAATGCCGCAGAAAGGGACAAACATGCCCCAGAAATTCTAAATGTCATGGCATAAAATACCCTGTGATTTTATTATTTGTAAAATCTGAGCTAGTTCATATATAGACATACATATAAACAGAATATATATTAATTATTATATATTAATATTACAATATAACAATATGTAATGTATACATAATATTACTATTAAATATACTTATTTTAATATTACTCATTGATGTTAATGAGTTGATTTCAATTAAGTATATGACATAAAAGGTGACACACTGTATATTTTTATGTAACTAAATAAAAAATGCCCTCACAAAGGTAAAAATGAAAATCTAAATTTGGGGGCAAATATTGCCCTTCAATGGAAAAGTTCATTTCTGACACTGGGGTTGACCAATTATGTTATAAGATAGCAAATAATGACATTATTTAAAAACATATCCTTTTGTGTTTTGCAGAAGAAAGAAAGTCATATGGGTTTGCAACAAACATTAGGGTGAGTAAATAATTATTTTTTTATTTTATTTGATTTGCTTTTCAAGCAAGAAAAGCTCATATTTGAGTGAGTGTGTACAAAACAGGTATAAAAATCTAATAACAGAAATTTGTTAGAAATTTTAAAGCATATTTGTATATTCAAATAGAAATGTGAAATGTACATAATTACACTAAAGGTGTATTACGCACTGGTGCAATTAGTGGACTTTGGCACCCCTTTTTCGTTAATCAAGTACAATATTTCTTCTACAAAGAAACACGTGACATGCTTCAGTTCCAAAAACAACAATTGCTTTTAAAAACTACCTTAAAGGGATAGTTCACCCAAAAAATATGACTTCCATATGACTTTCTTTCTTCCATGGAACACAAAAGGAGAATGCAGGCAGAGTTTTATTATATGCAATAAAGATGCAATTAAAGTGAATGACAAATTAGGCTACTTTGCATCTTCTTTCATGTTCAATATAAGAAAGTAATATGGGTTTGGAGCAAAATGAGAGTGGTTAAATGATGACAAAAATAAAACTTTTGGATCAATGATCCCTTTAAGGAAGCAGATGCTGCTTTAATAATGAAACTGCAATGATGATCAACAAAGGCTTTATCTGAACACCACATGGGATATTAGACAATCATTTAAACCATGTTAAGACCTGATTGTTGAATGAGAAATCAGATGTCTGCATTTGCTCTCTGACATCATATTTTTGACATATTACATCAGGGAACTTAAAGAGCGACCACTAAGGGGCGACTATACACCATCTAGTAATATTACTCAGATTACATTATTCAGTGTATATGCATATATGATGTGCTCTGGGTTTAGACATCAGTGTTATTATGTAAAAAAAAATAAAATAAAAAAAATAAACTGTACATAGTCCCAAATAATTTGCTATTTGAACTATTACGAATAATAGGAATATATACCTATTATTCAGTTTCAATATATTATGAACTTAACAAATCAAGCTAATACCTTACTAAATGCGCAGAAACAATTCAAACTAAATTAATTTAATCTAATACATTAATATAGAGCAAAGGTTTAAATTTATTGGGATAGTTCACCCAACATTTGTTTATTTATTATTTTATTTATATAATTTACTCAAACTGATGTGATTTTATTCTAAAGAACACAAAAGGAGTTGTTGGGCAGAATTTCACCATTTACTCTTATTTTTTTCATACAATGAAAGTGGATTGTGGCAGAGGATTTCAATCCCTAGTTATAGCCTCTTGTCCATTTTGTCATGCTCGCGGTCAAATTCGTTTAAAGTGTTATTCGCGATCGGTGTGGTCTATCACAAAGCAGAATGCAATTCAGGAGAGCAGTTTATCTCTGTTCATTAAAGCCTGCTCTCTAAGCAGGGAATTCTAACTCTCTTCAGCCTGGATAACTCCATTCAGGCATATAGTGCATGTCTGCATTCCACATACACTGTTATTTCCAGCCAGTGTACACAGGCTCACTTATTGTTGCTGTCTCACCTCTACAGAAATAATAAAAATTTAGTGATCTCAATCATTGACTCCAGAACAGACTGCAGTTTGATGCCAAACCAATAAACCCTGAAGGAATAACACTTGTCTAAGAACAATACAAACTCATTATAACAGTAATGTTTTGCATTTTTTCCTGAATTGCCATAGTGAGGTGTCGCAAAATGGCTTTTTTTAATCTTTAAATGTGGTTTAATATATAACAGTGACACATTCCTTGTGCCATCTTAAAATTCCTGCCTACTCTGATTTCTCAGAGTATGTTTGGAATAGCATACTGTTACGACCCTCAACACTGAGAACACACACAAAAGGCCCTGGGTTCAGATCCCGGACGAGCCCCCATTTGTTGCAACCCCATTCTGAAATTACAACAAAACAGAGAAAGAGATGAGCATATTTACATGAGGTTGGCAGGGACGGATTACCGACCGGGCCAATGGGGCCAGGGACCAAGGGCTCTTGACTACCAGGGGGCTCTTGAATGCCCGGGGGTACCCTGGGCTTTAAGGCTGCATGATCTAGTTTGGTGATCCCCCCCACTTGAAAAACCTTTTGGGAATGAACAACAAACCCCCCGCTCAACAACTTTTGGGTGGAGGGGGGCCCTTGGAGATAATTGGCTCCAGGGCCAATTATCAAGTCATAATCCGTCCCTGGAGGTTGGTTGTGACATCATCACAACAACATTCCTTAGTCAATATGGCCAGTTTATAATTTTCTTAATTTATTTTATTTATATGACCAATTTATACCAGACTAGCTTCACCAAGTTATTTATCAACATACACAGTTCAAATGCTGACGTAATCCAACTAAATAGATTCAAATCTGTTCGGTGCCACCAGCATAGAATATAATTATATTCAGAGTTCACACATGCCTTTGATGAGGTAACTGTCTTTGGTTTCAGATACTACTGGAACACTGTTGGTTCAACGATGTGTTCTTGTGCATGGGTTCCTCTTTTTATGTGTCTATCTAACAATTTGTCTATCAAAGCAGCATATTGCATTCAAAAGAGTAGTTAGTAAAGTTATTTCCTCATCCCCAATAATAGGATACAAAGAAATATCGAATTATCCTACTTTGTCTAATTCTGCTGACTTTATGACTGATCTTCGATATCAATCTTGTCTCACTGTGAATTAAGTCACATTTCCCTCTTGAAAGAAGAATAACACGAAAAACACATAGGTTTAAAACATTGTTATTTTATTTGATAAGCTTGATAACATTGTGCAAACAGTATATTGTCATTATACGACTATCTTATAAGTCATATACTGTAATTCAAGTTGTAAGCACTTACATAAACATCTGGACTTGTGTATGCCAGAACATTTTAGCTTGTTTTAATCAGGTTCCAGGATGTTTGTAGATCAGTGGTTAGATAGACTGATCAGATGTCTGCATTTTTTCACTTTTCTAGGTGAATGGGCAAAATTTTGCCATGGGCAAAATGGTACGGTTACCTATTTAAATGAATATCAGATGATAAAAACAACATTGAATTCTAGTCCTTACCAGGAATATACCAGCCTGCTCTCACAGTGATCACGAAGTGATCTTCGTCAAAATTGGTATACGTTGACCAAATTTTTGGAACACTGCCCCCAGTGGCCAAAGCAATAAGTGTTGTAGGGCATATGGGCACGTGTGAGCTCCAATTATGTCCAGGAGAGGTCACCAAGAGCTAGTAGTGAGGCAAGTTATTTTCAGCTTAACAGGATGTCATACAATGAAGAGAAAAGCATATATTTATAGATCTATGTATGCCCCAACCCAAACCCAAACCTTACCTTAACCATTAGTGGAGTATACCAATTATGTTAGAGGGAAAAGTGAAGTTACTGCCTGGCTTTGAACCCTATTCTCCCACACAGCCAATGCAATGCGCTGCCAATCACACCAGTTGAAACCACCGCAAACATGTCTGATAAGAATGCTAGATGTAAGCATGTCGGCATACAGTCGCCGATCCTAGTGTGCCTAATCTTTAACCAAATAAAATTTATAAATCTTAAAAAATGCAAGTTTTATTAAGTACATTTTCTTCAAGACTATTCAATTCAATTAGATGTAAATGTGTTATTAAATTGAAATGGATACATCTTAAAAATAGGCTAAAATATTTTTTTGAGTGATGAGGATTTTGCTATTTGCGGTTGTCATTGGATAATTAATTAGGTACATCTGTGCAGGACTTGAGAACTGTTTGGGGTGTTATTAATTAAATTTGGGGGTTATAATAACATTTTAAGTTCCGTTGAATGTTAATTATGTCATTTTATGTTATGATGACATGGGTTTATTTTTTGTTACCATGGGTGAGATCAGTGTTTCTCCTAGTTTAGATAATGTTTGATCTAGACTACCATCGTCACAGACACAGATTTTCAGAGCTCTAAATCAAGTGATTCAATGGATTCTACACACAAAATTTAGCCTATGTATTCCCGGTCAAATCTCAGTGGGCTAATCATTTTCCTGTATCGCATCCTGCTGTGTGAAAGTGTCAAGAGTTGTAACAAACTACTATTCTTTGTACAATAAAGTGATTAAGTACAAGAAATGTGATTTTATTTAATAAAAGTTTAAAAATATTCTCAGTAATGAGCTCCAAATGTGTAAATACATATGATCTGAAGCTTGCAGAATGGCCGAGCACTGCTATACTGTGGTGTGAGGCTTCCTCTGTGTGCAAATTATTTACATATAGCTCCTGTACAGTGAATAACGACTGAGAAATGTTACTCAAATGTTAATGTTACTTGCCAAAAGTTAAGCCATACTTTCCAGCATTATAACTAGACACTTCTCTGTGAATTCATTAGTGAGGACATGTGACAACAATATAGCACACGATTGGTTGAAAAGTTTGCAGTGTTTCCTTATACTCCGCAGTATGCACTATGAAGTGAGCCACATGCTAATATTCCATTTATACACACAATTGAACAAAATGAACATAAGAATTAAACATAGTTTTTTATATAATACTTTTTTCATATCCAGAGGACTTGTATAACAAGAAGCAGATAAACCTGCTTACTAAAGGAGTAGCAGTAAACAGGGAGAATTGTGTTTATATTTTGATGGATTGTTATAATCTTAACGTTCTCTTGTGAAAGGCTGGATTAGAAATAGTCATGAGATTCCCAAGGGTTGGCCCGGCTGTATTCTGGGAACTTCATTGTTTTAGGAAGGACAAGAATGGTCCTTCAGTAAGAATGCTTTCAGAATAAATAACCTTCGCTCTGTATTATGTTCCAAACAGAGGCAAAGTATAGCAACCTTCACATTTCATAACTTAAAGAAGTCTGTGGAATGGAATGTGAGACATCAGGGCTAAATTGTAAAATTCAAGAGTCATCGTGAATCAAAGAGTGACTTTGAGTTGAACTGACTTCATAAAAAGGTGTAGCATCCTTTGCTTGCTGATGCCACTTGGTGTGTTATTTTGTATCCAAAACATTCAGACATTTTTGTGTTAAAAGTGCCAAACATAGTTTACTTTTAGGGCCACTGTATCTAGTAAGTGCATTGAATTATTATTATTTCAAACAATAAATGACACATATAACAATAGATTTCAAAACTCTGTTGAGGTTCTTTATTTTATATCACATTGGAAGAAAAATAATAGACAAAACAAACAAACAGAAGGATATAACTGACAATTTTTTGTTTTATTTATTAAGTATAATTAATGTATTAAGTAAAAATATAAAAATAAAGCTGATGTAATTTCTGTGACACTAGTGTATATAAATGTTTTAGTGCTACAGTGACAGTGTTCAATGACCTGCCAATGGCTTACTTATTCTCTGCATTTTATGCTGGGAAATATTTGAACACTGAAAAAGTTATATAAAAGTAAATAAAAATATAAGAAATGTAAAAAAGAATAATACAAAAAAAACTTTACATTTTCTTTGGAGGCCAAGGTAGGCTGATCTGTAAAAAAAAAATAAAGAATCATGAAGCAGTACAGACACAGAGCCGTCAAGAGTCCAAGTTTTTTATAATTTTTATTTTATTTAAGATTTGGTGCATAATGCGGGAAATTTAACTATAAACAAGCCTGAAAATATTCACCAGATGACAGGTTATGTATATATTTATATTATCAGGGTTGGGGAGTAACAAAAAATTTAATTTTTTATATTTCTAGAACATGTTGTCCTGCTAACAAGTCACTCTCTTGTTTGAATGAGCCAAACTTTCCCCCTGTGGTTGGCAACAGATTTACCCAAACACAGTGCTAAACAAAGGGATCACAAGCAGCTTGGCAAAATAAACACAAAAGGTGCGAATGTGTGCAAAAATGCGAAGTTGGCAGAGAGATTTGTGTCATTATAAATCATTTTCAAGTTCCTCCTTAAACTATACATGTACACACATACACAAATCTCTCGCTTTTTTTTTTTTATAGAGTAGTCAATCCCATTACAATCCTGGAATCTTTTCATCACCCTCCTGGGTCACCATGGCGACCTGAACAAAGACCTCTCAGCCTCATTAATCCTCAGAGTAAAGGGAAGTGAGCCAAACTCCTCCATATGGATTGTCAGAGATTTCTGTAAAAGGTTTTTCAGTAACTAACGCCATTCTCAGGTCCTTTATAAATGCTGAAAGACCCACAACGACTCTGTTAAATTGATTAGTGAACACATGAACATATCTATTTTAAAATATGACATAGCTAATTTTTTGCTTGAATATCTGATTATAGAAAGGACCATGTAGTGTTTGAAAATAACTATAATACATGTGATATAATATGCACTATATAGTAAAACAGGGGCAGTGGTGGCTCAGTGGTTGAGGCTCAGGGTTACTGACCAGAAGGTTGGGGGTTCAAGCCCCAGCACCACCAAGATGCCACTGTTGTGTCCTTGAGCAAGGCACTTAACTCCAAGTTGCTCCGGGGGGATTGTCCCTGTAATAAAGTGCACTGTAAGTCGCTTTGGATAAAAGCATCTGCCAAATGCATAAATGTAAAATGTAAATGTAATACAGTTACATTTGCTCTTAAAGGGATAGTACACCCCAAAATAAAAATTATCTTATCATTTACTCACCCTCATACCATCCCAGGCTGCATGGCTTTCTTTCTTCTTCTGAACACAAACAAAGATTTTTAGAAGAATATTTCAGCTCTGTAGGTACAAACAATGCAAGTGAACGAGTACCAAAACGTTCATGGTCCATAAGCACATAAAGGCAGCATAAAAGACTCCTGTGGTTAAATCCAAGTCTTCAGAAGTCAAGTCATTTTATTTGTATAGCGCCTTTCACAACACACATCATGTCAAAGCAGCTTTACAGAAAATTATGCTTCAACAGAAAAAGCTGTAAAATAGTAATGTCTATGAGACATACATTAATAGTGTGGTTTAAAAAAGACATGATTGTAAATTGTGCCTTAAAATAAATAATACAAAATTATTGTATTTATATTTAGACCCTCAGTGAGCAAGCTTTTGGTAACTGTGGCAAAGAACACCATAATATGTTGGTTAAAGGAGAAAAATAACCTTTAGGAAACCAGGCTTACTGTGGGGGCCAGTTCCCCTTTGCTAAACAGCATGAATATGATGCCAATATTAGTTATTTATTTGTAATACAAGTAAAGATTTAAAATGTGTAAACCAAGTAAGTGTTAGGGGCCAATGTTTAGACAACAATATATTGTATTAACTGTAAGATTACTGACTAAAGTCTTAGAATTTACATTCTTAATTAACTACAAACAGAAGAATTGTCTATTTTTATTTGGCTGATGAAGACTGCAATTAATTTATTATCTATGTATTCCATTTGAAGAGTGTAATCCATCCTTTGACCAAGGTGATGCAGGCAGAGGTCAGTAAGGTGCACTGCAGTTTGACTGTAAACTTGTGGCAGATTAGTTTCCAGTCCAAGTTTCATCCAGTGTCCAGTGAGGTAACCCATGTCTGACAGTTGGTGCTGGTGTAACCGGTCCTGCTCACCCCACTCCGAACGGGACTCGAACCGACATCTCCGGCGTGGGAGGCGGGTGCTCTAACAAGGAGGCTAAAGGCTACAGCCTCTAGCGTCAGTCGCTAGTGCACCTCTTGAGGTCAGGAGAGTGAGGTTTACACACTGCACAGCTATCTACCAGCTGGCTCTAGTTACACTCATCCCCCTAAACCTTACTCCCATCCGGGTCACGGCACCATTGTAACCGGTCCTGCTCGCCCGTCTCCGAACGGGACTTGGACCGACGTCTCCGGCGTTGGAGGCGGGTGCTAAAGGCTACAGACTCTAGCGTCAGTCGCTAGTGCACCTCTTGAGGTCCTCTTGTGGTCAGGAGAGTGAGGTTTACACACTGCACAGCTATCTACCAGCTGGCTCCCATTACACTGGCATCATTTCATCCTCTGTGAAGTCCATCATAGTAGACTGAAGTAATATCTGGCTGGCACAGGCTGCAGTTAGTCATCATCACTCAGCAACACATAGAAGTGGGAGTTGAACATCAATGCAATAGGTTTGGGTGAACTATAGATGAAAGTTAAGTCCTATTTTACTATCAATCTCCACTTTCACATTCTTTTATTTTTGACAATTCATATTATGCATGCATATCATCACCTACTGGGCAGAGAGAAGAATTTATAGTAAAAAAGGACTTAAATATTTATCTATTTCTCATTCAAACCTATTATATCACTTCAGAAGACTTGGATTTAACCACTGGAGTCGTATGGATTTCTTTTACGCTGCCTTTATGTGCTTTTTGGAGCTTCAAAATGTTCGTACCTATTCACTTGCATAGTATGGACCAACAGAGCTGAGATACTCTTCTAAAAATCTTCATTTGTGTTCAGCAGAAGAAAGTCTTACACATCTGGGAAGGCATGAGAGTAATGATGAGAGAATTTTCATTTTTGCATGAACTATCCCTTTAA
The DNA here is from genome assembly GCF_025860055.1 of Xyrauchen texanus. NCBI lineage: Eukaryota > Metazoa > Chordata > Actinopteri > Cypriniformes > Catostomidae > Xyrauchen > Xyrauchen texanus. The sequence goes on from NC_068284.1 coordinate 43,725,925, forward strand.
TAATAGGATAACCGGGGACAAATGAACCCCTTCCTCGTAGAATGCCTCCTGAGGACATGTTTGGTTGAGTTTCCATAGAAACAGGACATGGCTCAGGTTTAGGGGAGGTGAAACAAAAGAGCTTTTCAGCCAAATATAGGCTTGCGGTTTGACCAACACAAGAAGGAGGAAGGCACAATATATATATTCTAACAATGCAGCCCCCATGTGCGGACCCTCTCCATGTAGAATAAAACAGCTTTTATAAGGTTACTGATATGACTAGAGACCTCATTTTAATGTGAGCGGTCATGATTTCCTACATATACTGCAAAATTACAATTCAAGTCTTTAGGAGTTAAACTTTTTTTAATGAGGAAAAAATTACTGAGTGCACCTTTAACATTTTTTATAATAAAAAAGACAGAGAAAAGTAAGAGTGGTGACAAACAGGACTTTTGCAGCATTTTCTCTAACCAGCAATATTAAATTAAAGCTCTCACAACGAAGGTATGTCAGCTTCCAAAGAAAGCTCAAGAATGGTTTCAAATTATATTTGGGCAACTCTCATAAAAGGATTAGTTGATGAAGTGAACAGTTCTACAGAGCCTGTAAACAGTCTTATAATACTGCTGACACACATTACAGGTTAAAATATTTCTAATTTAGATACCAGGGGAACAACAGAAGTCTAGATATGTTGATATAGAGAGTATATAGGCAATGAGTGATCTCAGCAAGATACAACATATGTGTTGTAAATGTGTAAGTTATCACAATTAAGTGCATATAAGCGAATAAACCCTGTTTAGCAGAGAGACGCCCTTCAACGGATGCTTCATGGGTAGTTTAGATATGACAAAACAACTTTTCCAAGATAATAAGTTCTGTTTTGAATCAGTGTAACTAAACCCAATTACCAACTTTAACCACATTTCTGTTAGAGTAACATCAACATGTAGTGTTCCACTCTGATTGTTTGTTTCGTTTGGACACAAATAAGTCCCAAATAAAAGATCTGAGAGACAACATGCACTCATAACTAAAAGACGAGATTCCTGACCCCAAATAACTTTGTTCTGCTTTATATGTCCTTAGCTTGCATCTAACTAAATCAATTGCAGAATGAGATGAATATCCTTTTGTTCAAATATGTAAATTCACATACATCGTCTGACAACGTATAGACTGACAAATGATAACCAAAATAAGGTATTATTAAAAATATACAGGAATCTGTTAATAGATATCTCTGAAAAAAAGATCATCATTGTCAAAAGTGGAAAAGGTCTTGATGCTATAAACACCAGACTATTCTCTAAATAAAATTACATAAAACCTAAAAATCCTGAAAACATAATAATACAAAACGTAGAAACAGACACTATTTGAATTTCAATCATAATTAGGAACCAATCTGAAAAAATTCCAATTTGAATTTTCTTTACAAAGCAATTAAAAGACTAGAACACACAGATGCAAATAGGACTATTATGATTAACAATATCAAAAAGCTCCTGTAGGGCATCACAATTAATTTAAAGAAAGAAAAAAACCTCATTTTGCCATTTTAATGAATTCTTCAGTAGCAATGCATTACTCCAATACATTGCGAGACGAGTTCTGCAAAATATTATAAAACATTTTAATACAGTAGGACTCTATTTAAATAAGAATAAATAAATATATTATTCTTTAATAAATCACTGTTAGATTCTATTAGTGTAGATTCTTTAGATTTCCTTACAAATTCTTACTGAAGTAAAATTACCAATCATATTTACATTCCCTTAAGATCTTTTGACATGGTTATGCAAAAAAAGTCAGCTTTAGTGAAAAATGTTGATAGTCAAAAGTCATTGTGTTACTGTGCATGTTTCAAAATGCCATTACAGTAAAAAGAATGTTTGGCTGTTTTGAAACCTCTGAGGTTTCTTTAGTTTCCTTTACATAGGCAGGGACATCCTGCTAAAAAACAAGACCCTAATCTGGTTGGCTGGTCTTAACTGTTTAAGCTGGTCTCCAAGCCTGGTGAGCTAAAAAAAAAGTGCCCAAAATCTTTGTAAAACCAGTGAACTCACCAGCTAGGTCCTATTCTATAGGACCAAATAAATAAAAATGATTACTATGTTAAACTACCTTAAAACACAGGGTAGGTTTTGGGTTCTCTCACAATAAGTTTTGTGTTCCCTTGATATAGTTTTGCGTTCCCTTGACATAGTTTTGCGTTCCCTTGCAAAAAGTTTTGCATTCACACGCTATAGTTTTGCGTTCACTTGATATAGTTTTGTGTTCCCTCGCTATAGTTTTGGGTTCCCTGGCAATAAGTTTTGCATTCACACGCTATAGTTTTGCATTCACACGCTATAGTTTTGCATTCACACGCTATAGTTTTGCGTTCACACGCTATAGTTTTGCATTCACACGCTATAGTTTTGCGTTCACACGCTATAGTTTTGCGTTCCCTTGATATAGTTTTGGGTTCCCTGGCAATAAGTTTTGCATTCACACGCTATAGTTTTGCGTTCCCTTGATATAGTTTTGGGTTCCCTGGCAATAAGTTTTGCATTCACACGCTACAGTTTTGCGTTCCCTTGATATAGTTTTGGGTTCCCTGGCAATAAGTTTTGCATTCACACGCTATAGTTTTGCGTTCCCTTGATATAGTTTTGCGTTCCCTTGCAATAATTTTTTCATTCACACGCTATAGTTTTGCGTTCCCTTGATATAGTTTTGCGTTCACTCGCAATAAGTTTTTCATTCACACGCTATAGTTTTGCGTTCCCTTGATATAGTTTTGCGTTCCCTCGCAATAATTTTTTCATTCACACGCTATAGTTTTGCGTTCCCTTGATATAGTTTTGCGTTCCCTTGATATAGTTTTGTGTTCCCTCGCAATAATTTTTTCATTCACACGCTATAGTTTTGCGTTCCCTTGATATAGTTTTATGTTCCCTCGCAATAAGTTTTGCATTCACACGCTATAGTTTTGCGTTCCCTTGATATAGTTTTGCATTCACTCGCAATAAGTTTTGCATTCACACGCTATAGTTTTGCATTCCCTTGATATAGTTTTGCATTCACTCGCAATAAGTTTTGCATTCACACGCTATAGTTTTGCGTTCCCTTGATATAGTTTTGTGTTCCCTTGCAATAAGTTTTGCGTTCCCTTGATATAGTTTTGCATTCACACGCTATAGTTTTGCGTTCCCTTGATATAGTTTTTGCGTTCCTTGATATAGTTTTGCATTCCTCGCAATAAGTTTTGCATTCACACGCTTATAGTTTTATGCTCCCTTGATATAGTTTTTGCGTTCCTCGCAATAAGTTTTGCATTCACACGCTATAGTTTTATGTTCCCTTGATATAGTTTTGTGCTCCTCGCAATAAGTTTTGCATTCACACGCTATAGTTTTATGCTCCCTTGATATAGTTTTCGTTCCCTCGTAATAAGTTTTGAATTCACATGCTATAGTTTTATGCTCCTCATAATAAAATTTGCATTCACATGCTATAGTTTTGCGTTCCTCGCTAATAATTTTTGCATTCACATGCTATAGTTTTACGTTCCTCGCAATAAGTTTTGCATTCCCTTGATATAGTTTTATGTTCCTCGTAATAATTTTTGCATTCACATGCTATAGTTTTATGCTCCTCGCAATAAGTTTTGCATTCCCTTGATATAGTTTTATGCTCCTCGTAATAATTTTTTCATTCACACGCTATAGTTTTATGTTCCCTTGATATAGTTTTATGCTCCTCGCAATAATTTTTTCATTCACACGCTATAGTTTTGCGTTCCCTTGATATAGTTTTGCGTTCCTCGCAATAATTTTTTCATTCACACGCTATAGTTTTGCGTTCCTTGATATAGTTTTGCGTTCCCTCGCAATAATTTTTTTCATTCACACGCTATAGTTTTATGCTCCCTTGATATAGTTTTGTGTTCCTCGCAATAATTTTTTCATTCACACGCTATAGTTCTGCGTTCCCTTGATATAGTTTTGCGTTCCCTTGATATAGTTTTGTGTTCCCTCGCAATAATTTTTTCATTCACACGCTATAGTTTTATGCGTTCCTTGATATAGTTTTGTGTTCCTCGCAATAAGTTTTGCATTCACACGCTATAGTTTTGCGTTCCTTGATATAGTTTTGCATTCACTCGCAATAAGTTTTGCATTCACACGCTATAGTTTTGCGTTCCCTTGATATAGTTTTGCATTCACTCGCAATAAGTTTTGCATTCACACGCTATAGTTTTGCGTTCCCTTGATATAGTTTTGTGTTCCCTTGCAATAAGTTTTGCGTTCCCTTGATATAGTTTTGCATTCACACGCTATAGTTTTGCGTTCCCTTGATATAGTTTTGCGTTCCCTTGATATAGTTTTGCATTCCCTCGCAATAAGTTTTGCATTCACACGCTATAGTTTTGCGTTCCCTTGATATAGTTTTGCATTCCCTCGCAATAAGTTTTGCATTCACACGCTATAGTTTTGCGTTCCCTTGATATAGTTTTGCGTTCTCTTGATATAGTTTTGCGTTCCCTCGCAATAAGTTTTGCATTCACACGCTTATAGTTTTATGCTCCCTTGATATAGTTTTTGCGTTCCTCGCAATAAGTTTTGAATTCACATGCTATAGTTTTGTGCTCTCTCACAATAAGTTTTGCATTCACATGCTATAGTTTTATGCTCCCTCGTAATAATTTTTGCATTCACATGCTATAGTTTTATGCTCCTCGCAATAAGTTTTGCATTCCCTTGATATAGTTTTATGTTCCTCGCAATAATTTTTGCATTCACATGCTATAGTTTTATGCTCCTCGCAATAAGTTTTGCATTCCCTTGATATAGTTTTATGTTCCTCGCAATAATTTTTTTCATTCACACGCTATAGTTTTGCGTTCCTTGATATAGTTTTGTGCTCCTCGCAATAATTTTTTTCATTCACACGCTTATAGTTTTATGTTCCTTGATATAGTTTTATGCTCCTCGCAATAATTTTTTCATTCACACGCTTATAGTTTTGCGTTCCCTTGATATAGTTTTATGTTCCTCGCAATAATTTTTTCATTCACACGCTATAGTTTTGCGTTCCCTTGATATAGTTTTATGCTCCCTTGATATAGTTTTGTGTTCCTCGCAATAATTTTTTCATTCACACGCTTATAGTTTTGTGCTCCCTTGATATAGTTTTGTGTTCCCTCGCAATAAGTTTTGCATTCACACGCTATAGTTTTGCGTTCCCTTGATATAGTTTTGCATTCACACGCTATAGTTTTGCGTTCCCTTGATATAGTTTTGTGTTCCCTTGCAATAAGTTTTGCGTTCCCTTGATATAGTTTTGCATTCACACGCTATAGTTTTGCGTTCCCTTGATATAGTTTTGCGTTCCCTTGATATAGTTTTGCATTCACACGCTATAGTTTTGCGTTCCCTTGATATAGTTTTGCGTTCCCTTGATATAGTTTTGCATTCCCTCGCAATAAGTTTTGCATTCACACGCTACAGTTTTGCGTTCCCTTGATATAGTTTTGCGTTCCCTCGCAATAAGGTTTGCATTCACACGCTATAGTTTTGCGTTCCCTTGATATAGTTTTGCGTTCCCTCGCAATAAGTTTTGCATTCACACGCTATAGTTTTGCGTTCCCTTGATATAGTTTTGCGTTCCCTCGCAATAAGTTTTGCATTCACACGCTATAGTTTTGCGTTCCCTTGATATAGTTTTGCGTTCCCTCGCAATAAGTTTTGCATTCACATGCTATAGTTTTGCGTTCCCTCGCAATAAGTTTTGCATTCACATGCTATAGTTTTGCGTTCCCTCGCAATAATTTTTGCATTCACATGCTATAGTTTTGCGTTCCCTCGCAATAAGTTTTGCATTCCCTTGATATAGTTTTGCGTTCCCTCGCAATAAGTTTTGCATTCACATGCTATAGTTTTGCATTCACATGCTATAGTTTTGCGTTCCCTCGCAATAAGTTTTGCATTCACATGCTATAGTTTTGCGTTCCCTCGCAATAATTTTTGCATTCACATGCTATAGTTTTGCGTTCCCTCGCAATAAGTTTTGCATTCACATGCTATAGTTTTGCGTTCCCTCGCAATAAGTTTTGCGTTCCCTTGATATAGTTTTGCGTTCCCTCGCAATAAGTTTTGCATTCACACGCTCTCACCCAAAAGTAACTAGTTTGTGTTTTGGAGAAGAGTGTATCTGAACTATGCCAAGACAAGCACACGTGCGCTCCTCCGGACCGGAACTGGACCACGAATCGTTTGACGACCACCAATGCTGTTGCACGTGCTGAGTGTTGTTAAACTCACCGCTGATTTTGCGCAGAGAGCGCTCGTATGTTTACCATGATTTTATCAAAATAATTTGGAAGGTCAGATCATCGAATCACTGACTTACATTCAATATAGACATTACATCGTACCGGGAGACTCTGAGAAGTGGCGTTACGCTATGAAGACTAAATTAGAGAAGTGCAGGGACTGCATGCCGGTGAGTACCACGCCCTCTTCAAAAACTTATTTTTACTACAGTTTTACTATGAAAGTCAAGGTTAAAATATGGTTATTTTAGTAAAACAATGGTAAATCTGTTGCGAGGGCACGCAAAACTATTTCAGTAAACTTTTACGCTCTTTAAGGGGCTTCGTAGGTGTCCTTTGTCACTTCCAGCAGCACCGTCATGTGATTTGCATAATGAGAGGACTATAAATGATGTTTCCTCGCAGACTGTTGCTCCCTGTTTCGTACAGTACTGCGAGCCAGAAGGGATCGTTGCGCAAAACTACAGATAATAGAAATATGTCTACCTCCTCCTACAGAAAACGTTTTGGAGATGTCAACCGGAGCAGCGCGTCCTCCAGCCGTCAGTTCTCAAGCTCCGTGCGCTCTCGGGTGTCTATCGGCGTCTCCTCGGCTCCGGTGATTTACGCGTCCAAGAGTTCCAGGGTTCGTAGCGCTTCGATGGCACGACTGACCTCGGAGCACCACGACTTTAACCTCTCCGACGCCTTAAATGCGGAATTCAAGACGAATCGCTTAAACGAAAAGGCGCAGATGCAGTCTCTGAACGACCGGTTCGCCAGTTACATCGAGAAAGTGCGTTTCCTGGAGCAGCAGAATAAGATTCTCACGGCGGAGCTGGAACAGTTGCGGGGCCAGAGATCATCCCGCATCATGGATTTATATGAGGAGGAGATGCGTGACCTGCGGCGACAGGTGGATCAGCTAACCACGGAGAAATCACGGGTGGAAGTGTCGAGAGACAATCTCACAGACGACGTAGAGCGACTCAGAGAGAAGTATGGACAGAAACAACTTACACAACTGAAATAAAGAGGTTGCAGTGGCCCCAAAAAGTATTTAGACACTTTAAGGAATATTCCAGGTTCAATATAAGGTAAACTCAATCGACAGCTTTTGTGGCATAATGTTAATTACCATAACACGATTATTTTGACTCTTTAAAGAAAAAGAGCAAAAACGCAGTTACAGTGAAGGGCTTACAATGGAAGTGAATGGGACCAATTTCCAGAGGGTTTAAATGCAGAAATGTGAAGCTTCTAATTTTCTAAAAGCACTTGCATTAATTCTTCTGTTAAAACTTGTGTATTATTTGAGCTGTAATGATGCTTAAATCATAATTTTTACAGTCATTTTAAGGTTTGTTGACATTACACCATTCACTTCTACTGTAAGTGCCTCACTGTAACCTTGATTTTTGCTTTTTTTTTTTAAAAGAAGAGGACGGACAAGTTAAAATACATTTTTGTGGTAATCAATATAATGCCACAAATGCTGTTGATTGAGCTTAACTTGGAATATTTAAGATTAGGTAAAATGTTATACATTTAAATAAACATCAAATAATCACATGTGATAGTTAGCATACTAGACCTAGAATTATGTTGTAAATAATAATAATAAAAAATGTGTCACTCACTCTGGCATTTTTCCCCTGAGCCCTTGTTATTTTCTGACCCTGGCCTACAGTATTTAGTAATATAAGTAGTTTTCTCATTGATGTCTGTCATTTCCAGACTACAGGATGAGATGCTTCAACGGGAAGAGGCAGAGAACAACATGAAAAGTTTCAGACAGGTAAAACATGATAGTGACCATCAAAACTAAAAACTGTGAGAAACATAGACCTAATACTTTTTATTATTTCAAATGACAGCCTTGAAATATATATATATATATATTATCCAACACCTATATCACCCATGTGAAAAACGTACTGTCCCCTTAAACTTAATAGCTGGTTGTGCCACCTTTAGCAGCAACAACTGCAACCAAACGCTTCCAATAACTGGAGATCAATCTTTCACAACACTGTGGTGGGATTTTGACACACTCGTCTTTGCAGAATTGCTTTAGTTCAGCCACATTGGAGGGTTTTCGAGCATGAACTTCCCATTTAAGGTCCTGCCACAGCTGTCTCAATTGGGTTCAAGTCACGACTCTGACTATGCCACTCCAGAACGTAAAGTTAGCTTCATTTGAGCCATTCAGATGTGGAGTTTCTCCTGTGCTTTGGATTATTGTCTTGCTGCATAATCCAGTTGCACTTGAGCTTTAACTCACGGACTGGTGACCGGACGTTCTCCTTTAGGATTTTCTGGTAGAGAATTCATGTTTCCCTCAATTATTGCCACTGAATAACAGTCACCTTGGCCCTGAAGCATCCAAGCATCCCCACACCATCACACCATCATGCTTGACCGTAGGTATGATGTTCTTTTTGTGGAATTCTGTGTTTGATGTACGCCAGATGTAACGGGACCCCTGACTTCCAAACAGTTCCATTTTCGACTCCTCAGTCCACAGAACATTCTCCAAAAAACCTTTGAGGATCATCAAGGTGTGTTTTGGCAAAATTCAGATGAGCCTTAATGTTCTTCTGGGTTAGCAGTGGTTTTCACCTCGCCACTCTTCCATGGATGCCATTTATGGCCAGTGTCTTTCTGATAGTGGAGTCATGAACAGTGACCTTTATTGATGAGGCTTGCAGTTCCTTTGATGTCCTTGGCTTTTTTTGTGACTTCCAGGTGAGTCGTTGCTGTGCTCATAGAGGAATTTTGGAAGGTCGGCCACTTCTGGGAAGGTTCACTACTGTGCCAAGTTTTCTCCATTTGGAGATAATGGCTCTCTCTCTGGTTCTTTGGAGTTTCAGAGACTTTGAAATAGCTTTGAACTCCTTCCAGATTGACGTATTTCAATCACCTTTTTCCTCATCATTTTTGGAATTTCTTTCGACCTTGGAATAGTGTTACTGGTTGAAACCATTTAGCCAACTTCATTCTGCTGAAAAAGTTCATTTTAGTTGTTGATTTGATTGAACAGGGCTGGCAGTAATCAGACCTGGGTGTTTCTAGTCCAGCTAAATACCATTATGAATTCTGTTTCATAGATTTGGGGATTTAGTACCTAATGGGGCAAATTCCTTTTCACACAGGTCCATTTGGTATTGGAAAACATTTTTGCTTCAATAGATAACATTATCATTTAAAACTGTATTTGTGTTTACTCAGATTGCCTTTTTTTAAAAGTTATATCTTGTTTTAAGATCTAAAACAATTTAGTATGAAAAATAAACAAAGAAATCAGGGAGGGGCAAATACTTTTTCACATCACTGTGTGTGTGTGTTTGTATATATGGAGATTAAGTGGTCAGCAATGTTCAGGTGTTTTGGAGACAGAGGTAGCCTATTGATATTGGTTAATTCATGGATTGCGTAAAACAGCTATTTACAGGAAGTAATTCATGAGGCCTGTGCTGTTGCAATAGAGATAATATCTTGACTGCTGTTACCGTTTTGGAGTGCTAAGTCTAAGAGATACAGTTATTTTTGTTGCAACATCTACTGTAACACTTAGGTCTTGCAAGTTTTCATGGTGTAACTAACAATTTAAGCAACAGAGATGAATTGATAAAATGAATTGTGCAATGTCCTGTGGATCTGGACAGTATGGAAGAGAAGTGAGAATTTTAGAGAAGTTTACTAAAATATTAGTCACATTTTATTGTAATTTGTACAGTAAATCATTTTTGTATTACAATAATGAGAAATACCATTGTGATTTATTTTACAATATATTGTTCCAAAACAGCTTTACAGCCTTTTAAGGTTAATATATACTGTATTACAGAATTTTAAACATTTTTATAAAAAATATCAATCAAAAAAAATGTTTACAGTAGAAAATTACTTTATTACAATGGGCCCTTTTCACCTGTTATGACACGTTTCCGCCTTCTTTTACAAAGTAAATGTAGCAAACTTTTTATATTTCCAATTTTAAAAATATTAACTGTAAATGTATAACATTGTTCTTTGTATTATATTGCCCCCGAATCAGTTGCACCGAGGCTTTTGGTAGTGACAGGAAATTTGGCCTATTTCTCTCTTCTTTCTGCTGTTATTCAGTACTCTATATATTTATCTTGTTTGCAAAGCTGTTAAAGGTTAATAGTTTATTTTTTCATTTAGCTGTTGGAGAAAACAGATTAGCAAAAATATAATTTGCTGTGGTCCCCCATTCACTGCCATTCAAGTTTAGCCAACTATGACGACTTCCGCTTCGTGAATGCAGACATGTGAAAAGGGTCTATTATGAGAATTACCATAGTGCTTTTTTTTACAATATATTGTTCCAAAGCAGATTTAGAGTAAGTAAATAAAAAATTATATATATATATTTTAAATATATTTTTATATTGGTTTATTAATAATTTATTAATAATGCTTATAGCCATATTTCTCAATTTAATCACTCAGAAACAAATATTAATACAAATTATATTTCCAGCTTGCAGCTATGTTAAAAATAAAGGTTCATTTGTACTATTTAAAGCATTTTTAAATCAGTCAAATTTGACTGTATTCCAATAATGACAATAATTGGAATTATAATAAATAAATAAAATATGGAGCATTACGGTAATGATAATTTTGGGGGAAATGTGCTAAATTGTCATGAAAATAATGCTAATAAAATTTGAATGGTTTGCTTTTGATTGTGGGATGAAATATGACCTAGATATTATACATGCAGTTTTCATGAGATTCGTACTAATGTAACATCCAAAGTCACATGGCCAACTTTAGAAGAAGAATTTTGTTTTCAACTTAAGATGCTGAATAATCTTTGAAGAACGTTTTATATTCAAGAGTGTCTGGATTAAAGTTGCTGATTTTTGTGCATGTCAGGAATGACTCTCTTTACGGTGAAACCACAGCGGCACATTAGTCTCTAAGCTCAATGTTTATCTTTGTGACTGGCATGAGTGCTGGGAAATCTCCATCGCTGCTGAATGCTCTTCCAACAGATTCTCTTGGCAGCCTGTTGTGAATGAACAGGCTGCCAAGGACACAAATGTCTGGATATGTGTGAGTGAGCCATGTTGTTCAAAAACATAGTAAGAGTTTTTTAAAGCTTGGTTAGCCATGTTTTCATGCTGCATATGGAAGTTCAGTCAGCAGACAGCCAAATGGTGCCACACAGACTGCAGGGCATTGAGTCCACTTATTAAAAACACAAAATCTTATTTAGTGTGTACTGTATTTACTGCATGCTGTGACATCTAGTGTTGTTAATGTTGTGTGCAGGATGTGGACAATGCTGCTCTTGCTCGAGTGGATCTGGAAAGAAAGGTGGAGTCTCTACAAGAGGAACTCTCCTTCTTAAAAAAACTCCATGAAGAGGTAAGACACAAAGGGTGCATTTACATGCACGGCAATACGCTGATAACTACAAAAAATCTGGTTATCCAAAAAATCTGACAAAATGTATTCACTGTTTTTGATGTTAAAATGTAACCGGGGGCGGCACGGTGGCCTCACAGCAAGAAGATCCTTGGTTCGAGTCCCGGCTCAACTAGGGGCTTTCTTTGTGGAGTTTGCATATTCTCCCCATGTTTGCGTGGGTTTCCTCCGGGTGATCTGGTTTCCACCACAAGTCCAAAAAACATGCAGGTTAAGATAATTGGAGACTCTAAATTGCCCCTTGTGAGTGAGAGTCCCCCAGCCACTGGGGGTTACATCAGGAAGGGCATCCAGCGTTAAACTTGTGCCAAATCAAGGTTTATATATATATATATATATATATATATATATACTATCATGAAGCGGACCCTGCACCTATTCGGGACAATCACTAGGAAAGGGAGAGGGTGTGCATTTAAACCCACTCTCTGAAATAAACGTTTATGCTGTTACATTATAACCTTTTATTCTACAGTATTTGTATGGTTAAAACACAAGATAAGGAAGTACGACATGATGCTATTTAGACATAGGAATCTCCTTCTCTCCTTCTCTCTCTAGGAGCTGGCCGAGCTGCAGACACAGATCCAGGGACAACAGGTACAGGTGGATCTGGACCTGGCCAAACCTGATCTGACAGCTGCTCTGAGAGACGTCAGACTGCAATATGAAAACATGGCTACCAAAAACATTCAGGAATCTGAAGAGTGGTATAAATCAAAGGTGTATAACATGAAATACTTGAAGCAGTCTTCATAACCTTTCTGGGGTTTCATCTTCTGAGGCTTCTCTTTCTTTATTTTATTTCTTCATGTTTTCCATTTACTCATTTGAGGCATGATACAATGGCCCCATCCTCTTTTCACTAAAACCAAAGTCTACAGCAAAGTCTCTATTTTTGCTTTTGATCTATCCAAATATCTCTGTGACCTTCTCTGACAGTTTTCTGACCTGACGGAGGCAGCCAACAAGAATAATGAGGCCCTGCGATTGGCCAAGCAGGAGGCCAATGAGTATCGCCGTCAGGTACAGGCACTCACCTGTGAGGTGGACGCCCTCAAGGGCACAGTAAGTATGATAAATGTTTACTTTTTTTTTGGCAGATGTATTATTGGTACATAAACATATGCTATGCAAGTATGCAAATGCGAATGCTTGGATGAGCAATCTCTGTGCTATAAAATTAGATTGAACTAACTTTAAAGGGGGCATGAAATGCACTTGTTTATATAGGTATATTATCTTCCCTGAGGTCCAATGATAATGTTAGAATTTTTTTATTTTGCATTAAAACATTCAGAATTTATTAATATATGATCATGTTCCATTCTGTCTCTGGCACACTGTGCGAAACACATGGTTTTGGACTAAGCGCCTCCTGTTTTGATTGGCTAACAGATCGCAGCCCCTCAAATTCAGCCATTTTTAAAACTAAATCAGAAGAGAATGAGTTAGCGGCCAACCCGCTCTACCACCTGAGCCACAGCCACCCAAGTAAGACATCAATGGATGTGCCCGGTGTAAACAGGATGTCAGCACCTTAAACTATGAAACAGTCATGACATGACAAAAATTCATGAATGGAACTGTTTACTTACTGTTTTGCTTTGGGACTAAGTGTTTTTAACTGCCCCATCCATCAATAATTGTTCCTTTGCAAAGCCTTGAATCATATTATGACTGGTTCACAAACAATACACATTGATATGATTCGAAAAACCATGCAATCCTCTCTGAAATACGCTGAAGACACATCCAGTTTCCAGAATCATCCTGTACTGAAATGCACATTGCCGGAAAAGCATCTAAATGGTCAAAGATGATACACAAGTTTATTATATGTGCTAAACTCAAAAATATGCATTGCAACAAATATATAAGAGGTTGGAGAAGGTATTTGTTGTGATCCAATCATAGATCATATTGTCTGAAAATGAAAATTCTCTCATAATATTCTTACCCTCATCCCATCCCGTATGTGGTCTTATGGTCAAAATGACTTAAATGTTGATCTGTTTCTCACCCACACCTATCATATCGCTTTAGAAGACATGGAAGAAATCACTGGAGTTGTATGGATTACTTTAATGATTACTTTTTGTCCTTTTTTGAGCTTCAAGTTTCTGGCCACTATTCACTTGCATTGGATGGACAAACAGAGTTAAGATATTCTTCTAAATATCTTTGTGTTCAGCAGAAAAAAATAAAGTCATACACATCTGGGATGGCATGAGGATGAGTAAATGATGAGAGCATTTTCATTTTGGGGTTAACTATCCCTTTAATTGATATTTTGACTGTAGTAGTAGAACCTAATATTCTGTGACTACAGTAGTATTCTGTGCACCCACCTGTATAGAATGAATCTTTTGAGCGTCAGATGAGGGAGATGGAGAACAACTTTGCAATGGAGTCTTCTAGTTTCCAGGATAACATTGTCCGACTGGAGGAGGACATACACAGCATGAAGGATGAGATGCAGAGACACCTGCGCGAGTACCAGGATCTGCTCAATGTCAAGATGGCCCTGGATATCGAGATCGCCACCTACAGGAAGCTTCTAGAAGGAGAAGAGAGCAGGTGAGCACTTGCAAAAAAGAATATTTCTGGGTCAGTCCAGATATTACGTATGTACACAACAACACATTATTGTTATAATAATACACTATTTATAATAATATTATTATTATGTATAAGATAATAATATGTATCTCGTCTTTATCAAACATTTTATTCTCTTGCACGTAGGATTGCAACCCCTCTTCCAAACCTCTCATCCTTTAATCTGAGAGGTAAAATTCTTTTATTAAAATATATTATTGTGAAAACATAGATATGTGTTTGCGCAGTTCAGTTTTAGATACTCACTCCTGTATTTTCACAGAAATTATGCTTGAGTCCAAGCCTTTTATTGAAAGCACATCTAAGAAAGTTGTTATCAAGACTATCGAGACCAGAGATGGCCAGGTATGTGTTTCATTTCAGTTTCACAGAATCTTATTTAAATAAAAAAATAAAATAAAATAATAAGTACAATATTCATAATCAGGGCCGTTTCTAGCTATGAGTGGTATAAGCGGCCGTTTAGGGCCCTCAAGCCACCAAGTGGCACAGCAAAGAAAGCGCGGTTTTTAGGCTTATTTGCATTGTATATAGTTATTTAATTACTATGTTATTCATAGTAATTTATTGCTAATTTTTAAAGCTATTTATTGTTTTTTTTCTTCTAAATAATTTCTTAGAAGACTCTTATTGATCCCATTTGGTTTGGCTTCAAACGAATAGTGGAATTCTGAACACATTCCATTAGGGACTTTTATTTATTATTATGACATTTGTTTTTACAGGATATATAAAGAAGTAAAAATGTTTCAAAGACTTTCTTATCAAAGTATAAAGGTCCACAGATCACTAGAACTACCAGATGCTTTACACTAGGGCTCAATGATATGACAATACATATCATGGCAGCGATATTTACATTTACAGTTATGCATTTGGCAGACGCTTTTATCCAAAGCGACTTACAGTGCACTTATTACAGGGACAATCCCCCCGGAGCAACCTGGAGTTAAGTGCCTTGTCAAGGACACAATGGTTTTGGCTGTGGGCTCGAACCTACAACCTTCTGATTACCAGTTCAGTGCTTTAGCCCACTATACCACCACCGCTCCTCATAAAGTGCCAATCTATAGAGACTTTGATATATTGTGTATATCGTGATATGTAAATATCCATATGTGCGGTGTGTCCGAACCCGAGACTACCTGTAGGAGGTGGTCTGAGTTCGGTTGCAATGGAACTGTATCACGATTCATGTGAATGTGAAAGCAACCTGGACTCGGGTGTGCACTCGTTCAGGAAGTAAAGTAACCTGTGAATGCGTTTTTCATTCCTGAAAGTCCCACAAATTGAATGACACCACAATGACATACAAGTACAATCAACAATATAAATACTATCTGTCTATCTATCTATACACCTTATAAATACTATATATAAATACTATTATAGGTTATAAATATTGGGTATAATAGGAGATGACAGTGGCGATAACGTCACCTTGGACATGAGCGTGACTAAGCGTGCAGTGTAAACAAAGATGCAAATGAATTCCTTGCAATCAGCTGTCTCCTCAAAAATCACTGTTTGTGAGCAGCAGAAAGCCGCCTTCCCCTGGACATCTGAGGAGTTACACCATGAAGCGCACATATGCGCAGTAGTCGTTCACTCTGCTGTGCATAATGGAACCAAAAAAACAAACAAAGTATGATGAGTCGCATTGTGTTCTCCATGTGTGTTTGCAATGACGTAAGATGAATGCAAATGGACCGGGGTTCGAATGTGAAACCAGACCAACGCTGCGGGGGCACCAGGAACAATCGGAATCGGACCGCAGCAAACATGCCCAATGAGAAAGCTCCCTGAAAGAATTTAAGAAACATAACATGGCTTTACAAGCACTGAAAACTTCAATAAAATTCAGCAAATTCAATGAGAATGAATGAGCTTCATAAGTTCTAAATATGCTTCTCATCTGACACATGCATCTGTGTTTAACGTATCGCACGCTCTTATCTCTGGAGTCCAGCAGAACAAGATAACTTGCACTACTTGCGTGACCCTTTTGAATTCTATGAGTTTATACCTTAAAGCACTGTGGAGTATGTCAAACATCTTAAACAGCTAGACAGCCCAACATTATAACCACCACTGATGAGGAAATCTGCTACAAGACTGTGTCATGCACCAAAATAATGGGTTTTTAATTTACACTCCCATCGAATGATGTTTGATATTAATAAACAAACCATCCAAGTTTTCCTTCAGATATTCATATATTCTCTGTACAAATTACTTACTGTATGTAAACCATTAAAAGCCTTGTGACGTTTTTATCTTCGCTGGATTTTGTTTTTTACTAATGCATTATATTCTTTGTTGCATTGCTTTGAGGAAATGTTGAGTTTCTTGAGAAACGTTTAAAAATAATTATAAAATTGATCATCGACATATCAGATTGAAATGTGGCATAACAAGAAATTGTGCATTATGGTAAGGTTTATTTAAAACCAATTTGAGTGTTTGTTTGTTTATTTTGACTATATGCATATTATCCAAAAATAGGCATTACAATATGGTTATTAAATATATACACCAATTTTTCCAGAATAGTTTACTATATCATTATATATATATATATATTATAAATAGAATTTTATATAAAATCTTGGTCATATCACCCTCCCCTACTTTACATTATAATTTTACTGTATTCATGAATGCAAGGCATCTATAATAAATCTATTTTTATAGCAATGATTTCCTTTCCATCTATTATGAACACTTACACTACTCTCTTCCATGAAGGTGATCAACGAGTCTTCTCAGAACCATGACGACCTGAGTGAATGAAAGGATCACCCACAGTCTTCACTGCAAGCAAGCAACTGCAGCACCTGTTGTATTCCATCTAACTTAATCTAAACTGAACCACCTGCAATTACCTGCTTCAAAGTGCATTTATCTGCCAAAAAAGATGCCAAATGTATTTGAAGTGTAGTGCCGCTCATAGCACGACAACATGACCTTTAGTGTACTGTGACTCTTTCTTAACATCTCATTCTTTTAATATTTTCCAAGAATTATTTGTGATCTAACAGAATGTTGTATGTGCAAAATGGCTTAATAAAACACCATCAAATAAGTGTTTGACTTTTTAAATAATTGTGTTTATGCCTGAATTGTGTTCCATAGGCTTCTAATATTAATTTTAATAATTGGATTCCAAAATTCCAATTTAGAATACATAGTTACTAAAAGAACTATGATAATTGCCAATATGATAAACTGACCCCTGTAGGACATCTGAAAATGAAAGAAAATCTTTCAGGATTTATTCTCCAATAGCCTATGATTTTCTTTTGGTATATCGTCCAATAAGAGTGATAAAGATGACACTTTATACAAGAACTAAAAATCTAAAATCCTGAAAGAATTTTATTTATCCAGATTATTAAAGAAATTCCAATAGGAATACTGTTCACATTAGGAGTTTTGACTAGTGATCCCAAAAATACTGTAATGTGGCTAAATTAGTAGAGCCATTTAACAGCTTGAGCCTTGTTCAATATTTATGTTCTATAAATTGAGTCTCAATCTTTAAGTTACGCTTTCTAGATCCTATTTTATACTGGTTCTGGATTCAAAGCCCCTCACTGCCAACGTGTGGTCAATCATAAGATTGGCAATAAAAAAAACCTTGACAGGTGCATCTTCAAGTTTAGACTTTTTAAAAAATATTTTATATGGACAATTGCATAACACTTTCTCTAACCTACGATGGTTTGTGTTTTTATTAGCTGTTCATATGAGATAGGATGTGTGTTTGTGTCATAGACTGTAAAAAAAGATGGACGACGCCCCTTCGCTCTTTTCCATTGGTGAGAACTGAAGCCGCCAGTGTCCCGATATGGCGCTGACCTCTTGGGACTTGAGTCTGCGCAGTTGCGATTTCGGGACCAGACCTGCGCAGTAGTGAGCATGAAGTAAAGCCGCGAAATCAAGGCCCCGCCCTCACTCTCGCTGAATCAATCGCAAGCACGCGCCCCTGGACTTTTGACGGTGTGAAATAATTAATTATAGAAATTTAGATATTAAATTTAAAGCTCCAATCTCCTCAGTCCTCCGAAGATCCCGAAAAAAAGTCTGTTGGTGCTTCAGTGACTACTTCGCTCAGAGAACCTGTCAATCACAGCTGTCAATCATGATGTCACAGCACTGATTCTATTGCATCAAATAACTAATTAAAAACATAAATATATACTTGAAATGACATCAACGTGATAGAAACTACAGTAAATGACAGAAACTATCTTTGGAAAAAAGATATGTGAAGTGTAATTTAATAGTTTAGTTGGTCTCACGTCCCGTTGAATAACACGGGGAGGCGGGGTTTATGACCTGTACTAGGACCAGTCACTGGGGCGATCGAGACGTTTTGGCTTCACTTTTGAGGGCTTGTGCGGCACACTTGGTTTGTGTCTGTTTGTTCCAGTGACAGAGACTCATTCTCCCTGGACATGGATGATCAAGTTCCTGTTTGCTCCCTTGGAGGCACACAGAGAGCTCATGTGTCATTACTGAATGTAGTTTTTAAAGGAACAGATTCAAGTCATTCCAAACTAAAAAAAGGCTTTTATTTCAGAATGTCCAAGCTCCTCTTTTCCATATAGTAACGGTATAAAGTGACCGGCAGTCAAGCTACTTAAGGGACAAAAAAATAAAGTAGTCCCTAAAACTAGTGCAAAATATTATAAAGTCCTCCAAAGCTATTCAATAACTTTGTGTGACAAAATCTTTCCCTCCACCATTGCTCTAAAATTGCATTCACTCTTCCACATGTTCAAATGTCAATACCAAAATGAAATTTAAGAGGTACAGTGGAAGGCAAGACTTTTAGGGACTACAATTTTGGTCTTTTCCTCAAACAAACCTACTGTGTGGCTTCAGAAGAGTTGTATTGAATAGGGTACAAAAATAGCAACAAAAACTACCACAGTACTTTCCTTAATGCTTGTTTGTTACAATGCACTGAAAAACTGTTCCTGATTCATAAGTTTAAGTTGGAGCCAAAATACTTATTTGTCATTTGAATTTTTGTTCATGGTGATTAAATCAAAAGTTTAATAATAACCCCACAAATATAATACACTGTTTTTTTTTAAAGGTGCGCTCAGTAATTTTTTCCATTAAAAAAGTTTTACTCCTAAAGAAATGAATTGTAATTTTTAAACATTTATATAAAATCATGAGCACTCACATGAAACTAAGAATCCAGTCACATCAGTAACCTTATAAAAGCTGTTTTATTCTACATAGAGAGGGTCCCCTCATGGGGGCGGCCATGTTAAAATCACATGACCAGCTGAATACTACTCACTTAATCTCAGTAACCGTCCTGTTATTGGACACATGCACGCCACTAGGTGTCACTGCAAATCCTATAACACAGGCAAAAAGTTACTGAGTGCACCTTGCCAATAGATTTGTTATTAAAATCTCTATTATGATTGGATCATTCAAGTTGAGCCCACTTTGAACATCAAAGTGAAAGATCCTATCATAATGGACATTCATTTGTTAATAAAAAAATACTTAAAATGTAATGAAATGCCAAATATGACTGAAATGAACATAAAATATTTCTGAAGTGGCTATTTTGAACAAGTATTATCTTAATTTTAATCAGAAAAGCATCTTGCTGTCTCCAAATAATTTATTATTTATTATTTATTTTCAGACTAATTATGCTTCTCCATCATTAATTAATACATATATATATATATATATATATATATATATATATATATATATATATATATATATATATATATATATATATATATATATTTTTTTTTTTTTTAATGGTACACTCTGTGACCAGCACATTGTCCTTAAGGTGTAGCCAGCCTTTAGCCCCGTTGTACTCTACTTTTATGTTGCATTTTGTTGACTTTTGGGGTAGGCAGTCAGTGGTCACCATTCACTTTCACTTTATGGAAATGAGCAGCGTGTACATTCTTCAAAATCTCCCTTTGTGTCCTATGGAAGAAATCATACTGAAAGACATTAAGTCCCTACTGAAATGAAAAATGTGAGTAGATACAAATGAACAGAATTAACTAGGCTAATTTAGATGGTTGCTAAGCGCTTGATGCCGCCCCCGAACGGTATAAAGGCGTTGGAACAGCACTTTAATGACAGAAGACAGTTTGTTTAGTATTGTCGTTTTCTGAGGAAGACAGAGAGATGGGGAAATGACATAGACTGAATCAAAGCCATGGAGAGTATGATTTGGTTCTCGTCCAGTCAGCCGAAGGTTGTTGGGCAGAGATGGGCTCAGTGACCTCAGCTTTTACCAGGTCGCGCAACACGTTGGTCAAAGTTGGTTCGGAACCACAGAAAGAGCCGGACGGGAAACAGCGGACCGTCTCCGGTGTGATATCAAGGCAAACAAGCAAACAGCTGCTGTCTGAGGCGCTGCAAACAACCGGGACCTTCAAAACGACGACAACACAACTTCCTGGTACATTTGGGTTCGAGTCTTACATTGTTAAAATTGCTTTATTTTTATGGTGTGGCCTCAAAAGGTATTTGAAGACTTAAGTTACACTTACAAATGCATAAATGTCGTTACATTGCAAAATACCAAACTAAGTGGCATGTCCAAACATATGGTGTTTACTTTAACCAACGGGACCCAAGGTGATTTGTAGTGGATTTTTAATATTCCCTTAAAGGAATATTTTGGGTTCAATACAAGTTAAGCTCAATCGACAGCATTTGTGGCACAATGTTGCTTACCACAAAAATTTATTTGGACTCGTCCCAACTTTTCTTTAAAAAAAGCAAAAATCTGGGTTCAAGTGTGGCACTTACAATGGAAGTGAATGGAGCCAACCCATGAACGTTAAAATGCAACATATATTTGTACTTGTTTATTCGCACTGTTATAAGTAAATTTGTATAAACAAAATATGTTCTAACATGATTTAATGTTGTGCTAATCTTTTCTATATAAAGTTATAGCCAATTTTACAACATTGTTGCCATGACGACTTAATGCTGTAAACACTAACCCCCTAAAACGACTGTAAAAATGTTTATTTACACAACTTTACAGCTCAAATAATATACACATTTTAACAGAACAACGAACGTAAGTGCTTTTATAACATTATAAGCTTCACATTTCTGCCTTTAAACCCTGCAAAATTGTCCCCATTCACTTCCATTGTAAGTGCCTCACTGTAACATTGATTTTTGCTTCTTTTTTTTTTTTTTCCATTTAAAAAAGAAGGAATGAGTCGAAATTAAGTTTTATACATTATGCCACAAATGCTGTGGATTGCGATAAACATGTATTAAACTCTGAATATTCCTTAATGATTACACAGGTGTTTGTAACCCCATGTGTAATTCGTCGCATTATCTGTGGACATGTTCCACTAAGATTTGACAACCAGAAAGTGTCAAAATACTTTGTCTTCATTTTGAACATTATACAGTATCTGTTGTTTCAACGTTGAAGTTCACCTGTTGAAGTTCTTTTTGTGAAATGTTTTGATTCAAAAAGCATGCTTGTGCTGTGTTTCTTTAAAATACATCTCACATGATATTTTGCTATTTAAAGCAATGGTATTCTTACACTTCTGACACCCTCCATCTGACCCGATGAAGAGACAACCACTTGCCCACTCTAGAGACCAAAATGCACCCCATAGATCGCATCTTAGTATTGGACCTGAATGACATTAACTGTTAAGTGTGAGTGTCCAAATACTATTGGGGCCACTCTATCCATCTAATTAGTAATTGAGGAATTTCAGTGCATGCCTTCATGAGACAACAGGTGGGAAACAGGTGTCCGCTCATTTTGGGTCAAAAACACAGGTGATAGCAGCCTTTTATCTGCACATTAGAGAGGCTCTAAGTGATGATCAATGATATGCCACAGCGATTCTTTGATTCAGGTTCCAGGTCCAGGTTGTTTGAACTCTTTGATGTTAGAATAACAGGGTGTCCTGATGCTTTATATAGCACAAGTGCCATCTGAGATAGTTTTCATGTAATCTAAAGCACTGCAAGCTTGATTTTCCTTGTGATTGCTGACTGCCAACTGGAATACTTGGGTACTGTTGAAATAATCATTACCTTTAAATTATGTCAAATTAATTACTACATTTATGGTATACATAAACAAAGGTAAAAAGACACTATATTTGTAATAAAAATACACTCTAAGAAGAAAAGATTCTGTATTATTCTATAAAGGGGCTGTCACACTACGCTTCGCGCTCCATTCACTCCCATTCAAACGCACCCGAATGCAGCAGACCAGAAATGCAAAGTCATGAGAAGAAATTTCGTACTACGCTACATACCAAAGTTTAACCTTGGTGAACTGAACGGTAAATTAGTACGATGAGAGGACATGTGATTTATAGAAGATTGAAACATCACACTCTGAGGAAAGTGTGTGGACGATATATTTAAACATTTTTAGATAATATAATTTGTTATTTGTGATGTATTATTTACTTACACCAGAAGCCCTCCTGTGTGACATCATATCCTGGTCTGTTGCATTGTACGGAACAAAAATTGCATGCTCAAATCCTAGTGTGACCAACTCTTTACTTGCTTTGTATTTTGGAACCCCTAAAAGGTTCCATATAGAACCCTTTATATGAACCCTTTATATGAAAATGAAGGGGCGGCACGGTGGTGCAGCGGTTAGCACTGTCGCCTCACAGCAAGAAGGTCGTGGGTTCAAACCCTGGTTGCCCCAGCCTTTCTGTGTGGAGTTTGCATGTTCTCCCATGTCTGCGTGGGTTCTCTCCGGGTACTACGGCTTCCTCCCACCATCCAAAAGACATGCAGGCTAGGTTAATTGGTGTCTTCAAAAAATTGCCGTGGAGGTGAGTGTGAGTGTGGCCCTGCGATGGACTGGCGACCTGTCCAGGGTGTCCCCCGCCTTTCGCCCAATGTTAGCTGGGATAGGCTCCAGCCCCCCGCGACCCTGTACACAGGATAAGCGGTTGACGATGGATGGATGGATGGATGAAAATGAATATGATACTTAGAAAAATTTAAAATGTCACTTGGTGTAAATGTCTGGAGACATTAAAAAGCTAAAGAAATGCTGGTGAAGAGTAGTCTTTTATTGTTATTACTTATTTTTTTTAGCAGTGAACAACTTTATCTTTATATAGGATTAATATTTGAAAAACCCAGCGGTTCTCAACCTTTTTGACTCCGAGGCCCCCCATTATCTGAGAAAATATTTGAAGGCCCCCCATGTAGGCAATTAGATATTTATATTAGAAGATATATCTATAAGAAGATATTTCCTTTCCAGAAATGTCTAGAACTGTGTATGCTTCATAAAAAGCAAGCTGTTGATGGGAGTTATTAAATTTTTTGCATTTTCAGTAAGTTGAATAATAATAATTATATAAAAATCACAATAATCTATTATATTTTAAATAATTTTAAGAGATCTTGAGGCCCCCCGGTAAGTGTGCTGAATCCCCCTAGTGGGTCCCGACCCCCTGGTTGAGAACCACTGGTGTAACCAACATGTAGGTAGCCATTTTCAGATCCTCAAAAATATTTTGTTGTATCGTTAAATATTAATATTTTGACATTTTCATGAAAAGGCACATTTTGTTCAAGTCATATGGTGTAACCCTGAGAAAACGTCTTGATATTCTCAAAAATGTGTGATATGTTATATAAGAATTTATATTTAATATATATTTTATATATATATATATATATTTTATCTTAAATTATATTTGACTTTTTTTCTAAACGAATGTTTAAGTTCCCATATACAGTCCCATGTATTCAAGGTGCAAGCAAAGTATTTTCATACCCTACTTTTTTGTAGAAAGAGATATAAAACATTTCAGATATTTGTGAAACCAACATAAACACACATTTCAATTGAAAGATTAAAAGATTTATAATTTTTATCACCTTGGATTTATAATTGTTATCACCTTGGACAACCTTATTTGTCGAAGACCTTGAACACAAAAGATGATGCAAAATGTAAGCTTCAAATATTCACTTTCATTGCATCTTTGTTTTTCCATAGAATGAAAGTGAATGGAGACTAACATTCTGTGTACATTTCCTTTTGAGTTCTATGGAAGAAAGAAAGTTGAAGGGGTTTGGATGTAACGAACCCCGCTCCTCTAGTTCTGCCCGCTTCATCGAGCTCACAGGCTCGCTCCCCGAGCTCACACGCTCACTCCCAATCACCCCCCTCTGGCTTTCATGCACGCTCCCAATCACCAGAGTATTAGTTTCACCTGTACTTGTCCCAATCACCTGGTTATTCGTTTCACCTGCACCGCTCGTTTTCTCCCCTATATATATCACAACCCTCTTGTTGGTTATTGTTTAGTTTACCCCTTCGCTTTGCCAGCTCTAGTGTTCCCCTAGCTCCCCTGTCTATTCAACTCGCTTGTTTACCCGTTCTGCTATTCTGACTTCCCCGGCTTCGACCTTACGCTCCCCTCGACCACTCTCTTCTGGATTTGCCCTATTTGTACTTTTGCTTTGCCTGCAATAAACGCAGTTTGACTATACATTGTGACTGTCTCTTCTTGTGCGGGTTACATTGGAACAACATTAGTGTAAGTAAATGATGACAGAATTAAACATTTTTGGTGAACTATGCCGTTAACCTCCTGAGACCCGAGTGAAAAATAGATTACCCTTTTTGATTTGTAACTAGTAACACCTAATAATCATGCAAAACAATAAATATATATATATATATATATATATATATATTCTAGAGCAAATGGTTTTCCAAAAAATGTATGGCAACATATGTGGACAGTGGGACTACGCTGTGAAATTTTAAATAATACCAGGCTGTAGAAAGTCAGATTTGTAATAATTTGTTTATAAAATTGTTTGTTTCCAGGAGTGTTGTTTGTTCACATTTTTGAGACTTTACAGACATTTCATCAGAAATTAGCATAATTAATTCCAAAACTCCATTTAAAGCCTCTGAAAGCAACATTTTTCAGATTTTGGATGAACACATTGGTGCTCAATATGGTAATGCACAGTAAATATAGCATTTCCAAAGAAAAAATGCACCAAAGTACACATTAGTGTACATTGTGTTTAGCAGCATGGCTTTTCGTGAGAAATGCCAAAAAGTTTTTAAAATGGCATATCGGATGATACTAGAGACTTTAATCATTGACTGAAACTCAGCTCAGCGAGTATTGACTCTGACTACCACCCCTGGAGTCACGAGTTCGAATCCAGGGTGTGCTGAGTGACTCCAGTCAGGTCTCCTAAGCAACAAAAATTGGCACAGTTGCTAGGGAGGGTAGAGTCACATGGGTTAACCTCCTCATGGTCGCGATTAGTGGTTCTCGCTCTCAATGGCGCGTGTGATAAGTTGTGCGTAGATCGTGGAGAGTAGCATGAGCCTCCACATTCAGAGTCTCCGAATGTCGGTGTCATGCACAAAGAACCACGTGATAAGATGCGCAGATTGACGGTCTCAGAAGCGGAGGCTACTGTGACTTGTCCTCCGCCACCCTGATTGAGGTGAGTAATTGGGTGAAAAGGGGATACAATAAATAAATAAATACAAAATTTGGTTTCTTACCAGATGTAATTTTCCTGCCGTTTCTCCAAAGACAAACTCCGCTGTGATTCGTATGTTGAAAGTTGAACCCTTTACAGCTTAGAGAGTCTCCTGAACTGAGATCAGTCAGTTTAAACACATTCATGTGTTGTGCCAAAATACAGCTTCCACGCATGTGGATGCGGAGTCGAACGAAGTTAACATACTCTTAGGGAAATGTATGCCCTTTAAAGTGTTTACTTCTAAATATTGCAGAAATCCACTCACATACTGTATTCTTAAATAAATTTACTTCCCTGTCCCCTCTTATATCATGTGATCGTTAAAAGAGGTAACCCTTGAGGGCGACCAAAATATCTCCTAAAGCTCTATGTTTCATGGTTACAATGAGCAGGCAACAGTATTGTCTCCCGCTGAACTCCCCATTGGCCCCAACTCCCTCCATGGCATTACATCTCCAGAGAGCCACAGACTGGGAGACACCAACCAACAGAGTGACTGAACGTCACAGCAAAATAGCAGTTTAGCTCATTGAGAACAAAAGTTGATGATTAAAAATAAAAAAAAGTTGGTGTTTGATTAGAACTATAAGTGTGCTGTTAAGTTGTATGGAGTATTGTAAGATGTTTTGAATGCAGTTTTCTTGCATCTCTCGAGGATGCTACAATCACATGTTTTTGAAATAGCCGAAGTAAACTTGTCTCGTCCCTGGGTGCCTGAGGATGAGACAGACACCTGCAATGAATAATTAGGGCTTTTGCTATATAAATATTGAGCAATCAGTTTGAACAGATGAAGCAGAACTTTGCACAGAGATCGTGACTGTATTGCAGACAGCAACAATCAAATTTAACCAATGAAAGAGTTGAATTGACTCTAAACGTGGGCTTATTACTCTTATTCGGTTTTATTGCCGTTCTTCAGAGATTGAATGAGATCAATTGAAATTGGTCTTCATTACAATACTTCTGTGAAAATGTAAAAATGTTACTTTAGAAATGAAGTATTTGCAAATATAGTGGCAAGAAAAATATTTCTGTATTAATTGGTAATAAAATGTGATCTCAACTTCATCAAAGTCACAAGTATTAACAAACAGAATGGGCTTAACATAACACACAACTAGGGCTGGGCGATAAAACAATATCGATATATATCGGGATAAAGAAAATCCACGATAAGCTTTTCGGTATTTACTGCACGCTAAAACTCAAGCAGTTTGGCTTTCTCAGGCTGTGTTTCCACTGGGGCGGACGAAATCCGCTCAAAGGCGCTCACAGCGCTAGGAGAGAGCTTGCTCCGCACCGCTGCCAATCCTACGATCCACCTTGCGAGCATGGCGCTCGGCTTTCATAAGAATGAATTGAAAACACTCTCAGCTTCGCTCACAACGCGCCAGTGGTAACGTAGGGTCAGACTGGATGAACTTGCTAATGCTAGCTGCCTTGCTAACAATTAGGTTTCGTCGGACACAGGATTGATTCCATCCGCACCGCAAGACTTCATGACAACGGTTGCACCCTCTCATCGTCTCTAGCGAAGAGTGCGACAGAACAACGGTGATGTGGACAACAGCTCTGATCTTTCTGCGCTGTAATCTTGAATATTGTTCTCTAGCAACAAACATGCATAATTTCTACCCTGTCCCGCTCCGCACGCGTCGCCTCTTTTCCCTGCATGTGTGTAGACATTAAGCACCGCATGAGTTAACGTGGTTTCAAAGCACCTTTTAGTCCAAAAGGTTTTTCCCTTCTAAATGTATCTTTATTAATCAGCATGTTACGAGCCTTTAATAATAAACAAATCGAATAAACAAATCTATTTTTGTTCTAATTAATTAGATGTCTGGAATGGATAAGGAAAGACTAAAATTACTAGTTGGTAGACTAGTCTCTCACTTTAATTAAAATATAATTTTTTGTTTTTACATTTTCTGAAAAACGTTTTCTAAATGTTCTCTCGGGACACCCTGAACCCACATTCAGCATCATTCCACAGTCACAAGGGCTTCTATGCCCCATACTTGAATTCTGAATCTAAAGAAATATAAAAAATATTTCATTTTAATGTAACAATATTCCAACAAATACTGGACTGATGTCACTATGCTTCAGAACAAACAGATGATCTTTTAACATTCATTTTCAATTGATAAACGGTAAAAGACGGTAAAATTGGTAAAAGATCCCGTAGACCCCGCTGCTTTGGCCGTCTCTGGACCCCTTGTGCAGTTTTGTAGAGACTATTTTAACTGTTTAGAATTTATTATTTCTTCTTTTCTTTCGTCAACTTTGAAATTAAAAAGAAAGTGCAATGTGTAAATGTATATCGTGATAAATATCGATATCGAACAATATGAAAAAGATTATCTTGATAACAATTTTGGCCATATCGCCCAGCCCTACAAACAACCAATTATAATCTTTCATGTCTTTATACATCCCATTAAACATTCACAGTGCAGTGGAAAAAGAAAGTGAACCCTTGGTTTTATAACTGGTCGATCCTCCTTTGGCAGTAATAACCTCAACCAAGCGTTTCCAGTATAGCTGCTGATTAGACCCCTAGGGTCATTGTCTTGCTGCATCACTCAACTTCTACTGAGCTTCAGCTGGAGCTCAGCCACCCTGATATTATCCTGTACGCAATCTTAAAAACTTGGGAATTCATTTTTCCAAAACATGATGCTCCCATGACTGTACTTCACCGTTGGGATGATGTTTTCATGTTGGTATAAGGGTGCCCTTTTTACACCATATGTAGTGCTGCGTGTTCTTCCCAAACAATTCAACCTTAGATTCATCAGTCCACAAAACATTTTCCCAGTAGTGTTGTGGAGTGTCAAGGTGGTCCTTGGCAAACTTCAGGCATGCAGCAATGTTTTCTGTTGTAAAGCAGCGGCTTCCTTCATGGTGTCTTGGTGATTTATTTTTTTTACCTCCATTGATCATTCTGCGGTGTGCCCTTTGAGTCATCTTGTCTGGATGGCCACTTCTAGGGAGAGTAGCCACAGTACTAAACTGTCTCCATTTATAGACAATTTATCGAACTGTGTACAGACAAATATCTAAGCTCTTCAAGATAACTTTGTAACCCTTTCTAGCCTTATGCAGTTTCAAGTGTAGCTCAAGGTTTTCAAAATGTGTTGGCATTATTAGGATTTCATCACATTTCCACACTGTCTATGACACTACCTTTTGTAATGAGGGTGCACGCATGGAATCACTAGAGAGCACACGCTGTCTCTCGTCTCCACGATAACACGCAGAGGCAACAACTTTTTCCAGTGAGCTCACGCTGTCTCTGTTCTCACAGACTAATTTATGCTTTAATGTAGACATGCTGTCATAATCAGTCTCCTGTCAAGAGATAGTATTGTTGGGCTTAAGAAATGTGAGATGTGTTGGAGTGTGTGTAAATGTGTTATATTTGCAATGAATTTCCATTTTATATAATTAAGAGATGTTTTATCCCCCTCTTGTGGTCAAATTAAGAAAATGCTCAAAAACCCAATTAGGATAACTTAACACAAAAATGAGAACTCTATGAGAACATTATTTTCATGTTGTTCCAAACCTGTACAACTTCTTTCTTCAATAGAGCTCAAATGGAAGTTTTAGGCAGAACGTTATAGATACACTGATCAGCCACAACATTAAAACCACCTGCCTAATATTGTGTAGGTCCCCCTCATGCCTCCAAAACAGTGCCAACCGCAACTCAGAATGCTATTCTTCTCACCACATTTGAGTTACCGTAGACTTTGTCAGTTCGAACCAGTCTGGCCATTCTCCGTTGACCTCTCTCATCAACAAGGCGCTGCTGTCCATAGAACTGCCCCTCAATGGATGTTTTTTGTTTTGGCACCATTCAGAGTAAATACTAGAAATCCATGAAAATCCCAGGAGATCAGCAGTTCCAGAAATACTCAAACCAGCCCATCTAGCACCAACAATCATCTATGTGATTATCTAATCAGCCAATCATGTGGCAGCATTGCTGTGCATAAAATCATGCAGATACGGGTCAGGAGCTTCAGTTAATGTTCACATCAACTGTCAGAATGAGGAAAAAATGTGATCTCAGTGATTTGGACCGTGGTATGATTGTTGGTATGCAACTTGTATACAAGTCTATTTTATTTGTTAAATAAATACTAAAGTTTATTTTATATGATTGTCAACATTAACCTAACCACAGTAATGAGGAGCCATCCACGGTCTTACCTGCTGTCTTACTACTGTTAATCAATGGAAGAACAATGGTAACATTTTATAAAGGCAAGTACAATTTAAAATGAAGGGGTTAAAATCTGAACTTTCATGAGTTATAGACAAATTATTGACAATGTTTTCCTCCAGTTCTAACGTGCCATGTTTGCCTTTAGATATTCTAAAGGTGACTTTAATCATTAGGCACGTGTCCTGCTAAACTCATATCATTCTCATAAACATGCAGATATTATTTGGATTTTATTGCTTTATTAATGCTAACTATTAAACGATTAATTGATCGTTTATTTCCATGACAGTCAATTATGAAACTTAATGACTATCACCCCTGGAGTTGTGAGTTCAAATCCAGGGTGTGTTGAGTGACTCCAGCCAGGTTTCCTAAGCAACCAAATTGGCCCGGTGGCTAGGGAGGGTTGAGTCACATGGGGTAACCTCCTCGTGGTCGCTAAAATGTGTTTCGCTCTCGGTGGGGCGTGTGGCGAGTTGTGCGTAGCCAGATCCGCGGTGGATGGCGTGACGCCTCCAAAAGCGCTATGTCGTTTCGGAAACGCTCTCAACAAGCCACGTGATAAAATGCGCGTATTGATGGTCTCAGACGTGGAGGCAACTGAAATTTGTCCTCCACTACCCGGATTGAGGCGAGTCACTACACCACCACGAGGACTTAGAGTGCATTGGGAATTGAGCTTTCCAAATTGGGGCGAATAAATATATAAATATATGTGTGTATACAAAATGATTTTGTGCAGCTCTATGCCATAAGTCATTTGCACAAAGTCAGTGGGCATGGCCATGAAGTTTTGGCATTTTCATACAAGCATGCATTAAGACTAGGTGCAAGTGGGTTTGTCGAAATCTGTAGAATGTAAATGGAGAAGAGGCTTTCCAATCTGTATACTGCACAAACTAATCGTTCTCTCACGTGCGAGACACTTACATGTTAAACCGTCACATAATCGGCATGGGGTTTGAGGCCACCCTACCCTACTGTATTTGGATGGAGATAAAGACCAAATTTCCAAAACTGTTGTTTATTATTTCACCATAATAGCTTCTATTCATCTTTACAGTTTTATCTTCAAGCCTTTGAACAGAATTGAATGATTTGTGCTTAAGTAAAATCATGGAAATCAAATGGCCTTGGCCCAGCCTAACATTTACATTTATGCATTTGGCAGACGCTTTTATCCAAAGCGACTTACAGTGCAATTATTACAGGGACAATCCCCCCAGAGCAACCTGGAGTTAAGTGCCTTGCTCAAGGACACAATGGTGGTGGCTGTGGGGTTCGAACCAATGACCTTCTGATTAACAGCCCTGTGCTTTAGCCACTATGCCACCACCACTCCAATAACACATTTCTGGGAATGTGTTCAACAAATATGTAGTAACTCAGAAAGGATTCGATTGCATGTAGAAGATAAAAACACACACACACACACGGGCGCGCACAAAAATAAGCCCATTTGATAAAAAACAAAACCAAGCATCACAGAACATTGCACAGAAACCGGTGAGTTGTAATGCAGATGAGAGGGGCAGAGTGTGTTATGTTATGCATTGGTACATTAAGTGCTCAGTTGAGAGGGGACTCACATTCAGCTGAGGAGACAATAATGAGACTATGACTAGGAAAATGACAATAGTGTGTTTTTTGAGAGGAGGCTAGGATTGATTGAAACAAAAGGACAAGAGATAGATAAGCAAACGACTACAAACCCATTGGCATACAACTTTATTCCATGTAGCCTCTACACTTTGGGATTTTTTGACAAGAGCTCTGTGTCTGAGGAAACTGACAAAATCCACAGTAAAAGGTAGACAAATAAAATAAGAAAAAGTGACTGAAACAGATTCAATGAAAAAGGGCTTTACAAAGGGAAGAAGTGCCACATTCAGCATCGATGGATTCAGCTTCACTATTGGTAAGAAATGAGAAGCTATATTTATTAGGTCCACTTGCACTGAAATAGAGTTTGTGATTTGTGTGTGTGTTTATTTCATGAAAATTAGGTTGATCAATTTCATGAAAAATAAACAATAGTTTTTTAAGCTGATTATTTGATTTCTTGTGGCTACATGTATTTTGACTCGGTAATTAGTTTCCTATATACCAATACAGTTCTTTTACAACACATCTGCTGATCTCAGAAAATATGTGAATATCCGGATCTGACCTGAGAGTCTGATTTCTGAAAAGACCCTTTCAGGTGAGCACAGCTCCATATCAACCAGAGTAAAATACTCCAGCAAATACACACACATTCACAAACCTACCCTGAAGAAAATGTTTTTGTTGCTCTTTCATCTCAGTGTGTTCTCAATTATGTTTTATTTAAGTATCAACTTTATTTGTATTTGATGAGTACATGAAGACAGAATTGTCATTATTGGGTGGACTATCACTTTAACTAACACCCTTGTAAATGGGAAAATAACACTGCGGGAATGCATCAGGGAGCCTCATATTCACATTTCATCTGGTATTTTCGATCATCTGCCTGCCATCATGGTTATGTGACACTGTGATCAATTGCTCAGCATGCTTTGAGCTCATTGTAAATCAATCAGGTCCAGTGGAGTGTGACAGTGAGTTGTTATAAGCGTAATGATGAATCATAAGTGTATGATAAGTTTGCCACCGCAAAGTGCAAGTGGTCATGGGTGGAATGTTTGCACTACTGTGGGTGTAGGCATGCAAACTGTGGGTGTGATGTACTGTATGTAAATTAAGTGACAAAGCGTAATTTGCTGTTTTCCTGAGAAATAGGTTATTGCGCTAAGATGTTTCAATACCACCTCTTATCTCGCCGCAAAGGCCAAATTCAGTTCCTTCCTTCGCAGTTCCTCCAGCAGGTAGTAATAAAGTTCATGTTAAAATCTCTTAAAATATAGTGGAACATTACTGTAAATTAAGTCTCTGACAATAACTATCATAGTTTTTAACGCAATCTTTTAAAATGGCTATCTAAAGGTCATGATATACGATTTTGCCAAACCCACTTGCGCCTAGTCTTAGTGCATGTTTGCATGAAAATACCAAAACTCTATGGCCATGCCCACTGACTTTGTGCAAGTGACTTATGGCATAGAGCTGTGCTTAATGCTAGCACTCTTAAAATAGGGCCCATAGTGTGGAGGTAGGTTTTGTTGAATTAAAACTAGAAAGAGCTTAAACCTTCCCTGTTTGGGAGAACATTTAACTCGCTTTTAGCGCCACACAGTGGACATTTCACCCTGAAACTGCTTTGTTACGTGTAATGAACCACGTCATGTAATTTTGCCAAATTTCGCCACAAGTCGCCATGTTGAGGAGAGAAGTGCTACTGTATCTGGCTTGACTGCCCTTCACAGCATACGAGCAAAAGGCTTTTCTGGGGAACACTCATTCTTTTGCATTTTTGTGTTATAGTGACTCGCAGTATGAGTACATTAACAACACCCCGGCAGTCCTCTACTAAACAAGATCAATTTAAAATCCTTTTGAAAGGCTCACAAAACAGCAGGTAAATTCCTATTAAAGCAGTATTCTATGCTTTTCCAGTAGCTCAGTTCATTATATTCACATAATGCAGAGACAATTTAAAACGGCAGCAAAAACCTTTTTGTGTGGTGCATTAAATTTAGTCTCTGAAAAAATAAATGCTTTTAAAAGATAGTCTATGTTTTTTTTAATACGTATACACACACACATACACACACACACACACACGCGCACACAATGTATGTTGGTGCAGCTATCCTAAAGTGGACTCTCCACAGACATAATGATTTTTATACTGTACAAACTATAGATAAACTATAGATTCTAACCCGAAACTTTACCCTCACAAAACACTTTCTGCATTTTTACATTTTCATAAAAAAGAGCATTTTTTTTGTATGTTTTCTAAGCAATTTAAATTATGGGGACACTAGAAATGTCCTCATAAACCACATTTATAGCATAATACCCTTGTAATTACCAGTTTGTAGCCTAAATATATTTCCTCGGAAACCACCCATTTATGCTTAGCTCTGAAATATTAAAAATAAAATTGCTTTTGAGTGTAGTCTGTATAAAATAATTTTTTAAAATCCTTAAAATGTAATGAAAGTTTATGAGTAAAAGTGTGGGTACTTGTCATCAGAGCTGGAGTCTTGATCTTGTAATCTTTACTATTTTTGGGAAACTTTAAATCATTGAAAATAAGTTGAAAACTTGATCATTTTGTGTTTGAATGTTGCAGTAAATTGAACTGTTCATTTAAATGGACAGCCAGGTTCTCTCACAGACAGGTCTTAGTCTAAATCTAGACCTCAATAGATCTAATCTTGGTATTGGTCTGGAAGTCTGAGAAAAGTCTGGGTCTGGTCCTGGTGGATCTGATCTTGACTCCACCTCTGGTCGTTACAACAATCCAATGTTGGCAGAAGCAATTTCTATAGGCAAAATTGTATACATGGGCCTTCCACTAGATGGCAGTGTCTGTCATTAGATACAGATAACCAGACATCATTTTTCTGGGTG
The DNA here is from genome assembly GCF_025860055.1 of Xyrauchen texanus. Classification (NCBI taxonomy): domain Eukaryota; kingdom Metazoa; phylum Chordata; class Actinopteri; order Cypriniformes; family Catostomidae; genus Xyrauchen; species Xyrauchen texanus. The sequence continues at coordinate 43,760,616 of NC_068284.1, forward strand.
AATTGTCCCTTTAGTGACATTTTTTATCCTAGATTTATAATCACCTGCTACCTTACTGCAAAAAAAAAAAGAAAGAAAATTAAAGAGATGTGCACATCTAAGTATTTCTTATCATCTTTGCAGGCTCAAAGTCTCAAAGTGGACTATGGAACACTCTCACAGCTGGGACGAGGAGTAAGGAAAAATTCAAAGTTCAGAGCGACATTCCAGATGATCCACAGAGAATAGAAGAGATCCTAGCAGATGAGCTTCCGTTTGCAGACGTGCCAGAGGCAACAGAGAAAGCTGCTGTCAGGTTCATTTAATTCCATTTATTATAATTAACTGTTCTTTTATCTTCATGTGATATTATTCCCCATCACTGACGGATCTGGGAGCAGCACCCAGAGGAAAATTGTATCACTGTCTCAGATGTTTCTCTTAAAATTATTTAGGATAAATATAAATAGACACAAATAAGAGTGTAGAGCTATAGAATAAAAGGGATTGTACACCCAAAAATGACAACTCTCTCATCATTTAGATGTTTAAACTTTCTGTCTTATGCAGAACACAATTATTTTTAGAAGAATTTTACTGGTCTGTTGGTCCATACAGTGCAAGTGAATGGTAGCCAGAACTTTGAAGATCCAAAAAGCACATAAAGGCAGCATAAAAGTAATCCATATGACACCGGAATGATAGGTTTGGGTGAGAAACAGATCAATATTTAAGTCCCTTTTTACTATAAATTCTCCTCCTTGCCCAGTAGGTGGCAATATGCACAAAGAATGCGAATCCCCAAAAATAAAAGTAGAAAGTGAAAGTGGAGATTTATAGTAAAGTCTTGTGAATTCATTTTATGCTGACTTTATGTGCTTTTTGGACCTTCACATTTCTGGCCACCATTATCTTACATTGTATGGACTTACAAAGATATCCTTCTAAAAATTTTTGTTTGTGTTCTGCATGTGCTAATTTGGATAGCATAGCTCAGATATTTGGGTCTTGAGAGAATATGATGGGAAATGTTTGAGTTTATATATTTGAAATCTCTGACTTTTGATTGCATACTTTGGTATCTTGGTAAATATGAATATAGTTTGAAACATTGTTGAGTGATCTCCTCTAAAACTCTAGACATGTGGGATCTTTTGCAGGATAAGCCGAATTTTGCTCTCCATTTATTCCCATTGCTGTCCTGGAGAAACAACTGAGATTTAAAGAGACATAAAGAACATAGTCTATTTTAGAGTTACCTCTTGGGTGATCACAAAGGGGGCTATTTAACATGATGTCGATGTTTCTTCCTTTCAAAGCTTTAGGGTAGCTTATTTAATTTTTCAATAACACAAGAGGCAATGTTATGAAGTGAATATGCACGTTGTTACTTTGACACTTTACATTTTTAACAATAGTAGGATGATAGATCAGGTGCATGTGACCTTGCCTTTCCTTGCCAGTTTTAAAACAACAGATGGAGTGGTATGGTGCAAAGCATTCTCTTCATTAGTTGACAAGATTGAAAGCTCTTGAGAACTCCTGAGCACACCGTGAGTTGAGCAATAATTCATCTGCTCCACATCAAGCAGTCTTGCTGTACTATCAACACACTGCACATTAATATGGCTGTTATCAAATGCTCTACTAACTTTAGGAAGATGCATACTAATATGTTAGTATACACTTAATTCTGCCTAATCTGGGGTATGGCTATTGTGGACTCCAGTAAAGTTGGTTTGAAAGCAGTCTAGCTTAACTTGCAGAAATGATACACGATGATGTATTTTATAATTAGCCTGTTAAAGTAAAATGCAATTTTTATTGCTGCTTGTCTCTGCAGAAATTGCTTTTGGTGCTCACATTAATTCAATGGCAGATTTAAAATGCAAGTACCGTTCTGTGCATATTAAGTAATGGTAGTACTTTACACATCACGCTCCATTCACTCTCATTCGAAGGCATACGAGCGTGGGAGACCAGAAAAAAAGCTCATGTAAAGAAAGTTCACATTCAGCGGCGCACGAACGTACAAGTTGGTGAACTTTGACCTGCGAATTCTTCACGCACTGACCTCTTGCCTCAATGCAACGAATACATATTTAAAAGCCACATGTTTTTAGTGTTTTTAGTGAGTAGTTTGTATTGTTAAAAGTATTTGTTAATTGTGATCTATTATTAAAAAAAAATCCCTTGAGCGGAATATCATGTCTTGTTTTGGTGTCTGAAGTAAATTTGCATGCTCAGTGCCTAGTGTGACTGTGGCTTTACTCACTATGCCCAGAACCATTCGGCCCGATGATGGAAAAATGACTTTTGTCTCCCTCTTCTGGCGCTGTTTGGGATTTACTACTAATGTGGTAAGAGATGTGATGTTTCGAAGTAGGTATAGCTATAGGCCGGAGACCTCCAAATGGGGCGGAATCTCCAAAAGAGGGTGGGGTTACTCCAGTGTTCCATCTGGCACTATTGAATCAGCAGCACGAAACCTACAGTGTGCCCAGTGTTGTCTGATTCCAAAACAAATGACTCTTTTAATGTGTTTTGATAGCAGTACTTGAGACTAGACTGGACCAGTCTTGGATGAGATCTTGGAATCAGACATTTTCCAGAGACTAGTCAAGTCCCTTAAAAAAATAAAAACAAACAACATCAACAAAAACACTTATTAGGAGCCAAGCAACGAAGGTTAAATTAATTAAATTAATTTAATTGGATTATAATGTTTACAGTTTAAAAGTTTCACATCCTTCATACTTTGTCCGATTTGTCCAAACAATTTCTTGAAATATTCTTCAGACCGAGTTGCACAGAAAAGATAATGTAGAATATTGTATTTGTTTAAAAGTTAAGGCATCGCAAAGTCGATGTGAAAATGGATTTGAGGCTGCATCTCGGAGACAATTTGTCCTATCAAAACGAAACTTTGTGTGCTTCATGAGGACCATGGTCTGAGGGCACATGCGGAGTTTTACAACTGTCTGTTGGTCTCTGTTGTCAATGCCTAGTGTGACTGCGGCTTTACTCACTATGCCCAGAAACATTTGGCCCGATGGTGGAAAAGTGGCTTTTATCTCCCCTTCTGGTGCTGTTTGGGATTTACTACTAATGTGGTAAGAGATGTGATGTTTCAAAGTAGGTATAGCTATAGGCCGGAGACCTCCAAAGGGGGGCCAGAATCTCCAAAAGAGGGTGGGGTTACTCCAGAAGGGAATGGTTACTCCAAAAAGGGGCGTCATATCCTCTCATGGTTAAGGTTAGGGAAAGGGTTAGGTAAGGGGCTCTTTACATATTTAATGGTGGTTTCGAGCTCCCACCACTTTTTGGAGCACTGCCTGCAACTATATGCATCTCAATGTTTCAGGTTACTGAGAGGCCTTTAAAAACCCTACTTTTAAAAGCTTTCCAGTGGAGGAGAAAGAAGTGTTTGAGTGTGGAATAGTTTGTAGCTTTTTCCATCACTACTTTAATCTACAGTACTTGAACACACATATTAACATTTGTAGGATCACCTCTTTCTCATTAAACGAGTCTGTCCAGCTTACCTTTCTGAATATTGACCTGCAATTAAACACCATTCTTCACACAGTGGCACGCTTAATGGATTTAGAATGGCTGCCATATTGTGTATTAATCAAAGTATAAACAGTGAGCCCATGAATGATCTCAAATTGAATAGGATAGACACAGCCTCAGCAATGACCTTCATATTATAAGGTAACTATAACATAGAAAATGTACCCACTCTTCAAATAATTCAAATAATTATTATCCCTCCCTTCCCCCCCTCCCATGTCAATGAAGTTTCCTAGCACCGTCGTTGGTATGAATGACTTCATTTATTAGACGGGTGTTTAAAAAATCGGATAGATTTATTGATAACAGGAATGTTGATAAAACTCATTAGTGGGTGTCTATTGGGATTGCACAGGATGATCTCATTAGCATTTGTAGGTACTGGCACATAAGATTTACACACTTTGAGTATGTTTGTATAAACTCTGAAAGATACAGTATCAACATACTGACAATAATGATGGGAACCAAGAACAGGTTCTTTTAAAAAGAAATACAGGAATAATACAACCGTGCGTTCTACCACTGATGCAGATACAAAACTGTGCTAAAATACTCTGACAGTGTTCCATCCGGCACTATTGAATCAGCAACATGCAACACGTACAGTGTAGTCTGATTACCGAACAAATTACTCTTTTGATGTGTTCAAAAGTCCCTTAAAAAAAGAAATACAAAAAAACACGTATTAGGAGCCAAGCACCTTGATGCTAACTAACTGAATAATTGCTTATGACTGTATGATGTCATAATTAACATTTACTACTTGCTTGATTAGTGATTAATTTATCACCATTAAATTCACTTGTGTTTTCCTGATTCGCTTATGTTTTCCTCTTTTGTAAGTCGCTTTGGATAAAAGCATCTGCCAAATGAATAAATGTAAATGTACATTTGAACAATCAACGGCAATATAAATATGTTTACTTACTTTCAAAGATGGTGTTTGCCATCAGCTGGAAAGAAGCATGTTGTCATTGATGTTGGCCTGGACTCGTACTCTTATGAGCTGATCTTGACTACAACACTACTCTTATGAGCCAGTTCTTTTGAATCTACAGCGCAATACATACAGCACCTCCTCCCGAACGAGTGACTCCTCTCAGCTGGAGCTTACTGAACCGAAAGTCATTTATTTAATTTATGTCTGACTGAAATTAAAAAGAATTGTCACTCAGTGTGTACTGCTTCCTCAAAAGCAATCATTAAAAGTTTAGGAACCAGAACCATTAAGAGGAATCAGAATCAAAACCAGAATTGTTAAATAACGCCAGGCTTTCGATATTCAAAATGGTTTGGCTCACCGTTAAAAGCTGCACTGCACATGCGCCAACTTCCAAGTCGTTACAATGTGCATGCTTAACCTCCAAACCCACCTGTCTAACTTGTCAAATTGTTTGTCAGTTGTCAGTGGCTCAGCGGTTAAGGCTCTGGGTTACTGACTGAAAGGTTGGGGGTTCAAGCCCCAGCACAGCCAAGATACCACTGTTGGGCCCTTGAGCAAGGCCCTTGACCCTATCTGCTCCAGGGGTGTTGTTTCATGGCTGACCCTGTACTCTGACCCCAGCTTAGTTGGGATATGCAAAAACAACTGCATTTAATTGGCTCTGTACCTTGCACAATGACAATAAATTTGAATCTTAATCTTAAAATTGCTTTCGCAAGTACAGTCAACAGTTACAACTAACTTGTTCCAAGGATTTTTGAACCAACTTCTTTTCACTGGTTAAGTCAACTTTTTCATATATACATATATGCTGTGAGATGTTTCTGTATTTCATTGGCTCTGTACTGTACTCTGCACAATGACAATAAAGTTGAATCTAATTAAATCTAATATATTATTTGTTTTTAATCGATGTCAGGGAAATATAACACTAAATGTACAATCAATAATTCTGAAGCATTCTGAGATGATATTCATCTCACCAAAATTGTACAGAGAGGTTATCTGTTACCGTAAACTTCGTCAGTTCTAACCAATCTGGCCATTCTCTGTTGACCTCTCTCATCAAGAAGGCATTTCCGTCCACAGAACTGCCCCTCACTGGATGTTTTTTGTTTTTGGCAGCATTCAGAGTAAATTCTAGAACTCGGACAACCACTGAAGAAGAATAGCATTCTGAGATGCGGGTTGGTGCGGGTTGGTGCTATTTTGGCAGCACAAGTTGGACCTACACAATATTAGGCAGGTGGTTTTAATGTTGTGGCTGATCGTGTTTATGAATCATACTTTGCCTGACCTTGAAGTTGAATGAAAGACATCAAGAAAAGAGACAGAATGTGAGACGAGTGGGATTGTCTGTAATATAGATGACATGCTTGGTGATACATTTTGCATCTGAATAATGTTGTTGTAAATTCTAATTCTCTTAATATTTTAAGATATTCTTGGCTCCAGAGAAATAGGGTACTGTTTTATTTGTGTATCATTTTCCTATCACTCCTGTTCTTTTGCCTCATGCTGATTAGTTCATGTTTAAGAGCCTGACTTGGTCTTGTGCGTTTTTGTTTTATCCTAATGAGATCACATTGTTTGCCATTGAAGAGGGCTGCATGCATAAGAAAAAGGCAATCAATCAAAGTGATGGGCACATGAGCGCCTAATACTAACATTCCAACAGCCTTGTTGCAATTTAGGCCATGTATGCCTCTGTGCTACAAGAGCAGACACAACCAATATTAACATCCTATGTATTTGATAGAAAACTAATAAATATATTTTTTATATTTGATACTTTTTATAGTATAATTTCTATCAAAGCATATAAATATGATTGAAATAAAAAAAATTATAATAAATATTTGTAATGTAAATAAATAAAGTATTAAAAAAAATTATTATGTATTTTAGGAAGTATATATTAAAACAACGAAAGAGTTCTATAGGACATATCCTTTAACTGATCTGATATAGAACTGATCTTTGACTGCCAGAACAGTTCCAGTTCTTATATGAGCAGCCATGTTGACACATGACTGTATACTGTATGTTAATAAGGACTTTTCTCTTTCTCTTGACCTCTCTATAACCTTAAGCATGATCCAGTTGACTTCACGTCTATCAAGATGTTGCATCCTAATTGACACACCTGCACAAATTCTGTGTGACATTAGGTCAGGCAAATATGTGATCTTTTGCTTAAAGTAATATTTCACACACAGATGAAAATTATTTACTTTACCTTTATGTTGTTGTTCCAAACCGGTGTGACTTTCTTCTGGGGAACACAAAAGGAGGTGTTAAGCATATTTACAAACCCAAGGTCACCAATCACCTTCATTGTACAGAAAAATTATGCAATGAATGCAACTGGTGACTTAGGCTAACCTATTGCCTAACATCTCCTATTGTGTTCCACGGAAGAAAGAAATTAATACGGGTTTGGATCGACATGAGCTTGAGTAAATGATGACCAGAATTTTCATTTTTGGGTGTACTATCCCTTTAACAATGCACCTCCAGCAGTTCATGAACAAATGTGAATTGTTCTTTCTCCAATTCCTGACTCCTTTTTTTATCGATACACATCATAGCCACTGCTACTATGTGCCATCAATTTCTGTTGCTAATCTCCCATCTCTGTCATTTCTTACACCCTGAGACCAAAAAAAATTATATCATGTGACAGATGACAGATGAATGATATTACATATTTAATTTGATTTCAGTCATTAAAATAGTTAAGTCAAAGTAGCTTTTTCATTTCAAATGTTTTTGTCTGGGTTTTTTTTTTATACCCAGCAAGTGATACAAATGTATTAATAGCTCCTTCAGATGGCACTCATTAGCATATATGCCCTTAATGGCTATCACTCATAATTCTGATTTGACAATGTGGCTTTGCAGATTCATTACTGTGATGCAAGTAATTTTTTTAAGTTAATATCAAATTACATTTTTGTGTGTTTTGTCCCTCTTAATGGTTAGCGAAGATGTGCGACACTGTTAAATCATCATTAAAGCATCTAGTTAAAATGCCAACTCTATATTGAAAGAATCGATTGCCATTTTTTCAGTGTCAGACTGATCAACACTTTAAATCACAGCCCAAACAACTGATACAGCTCACCTAAATGATCATTCATCCTTGTGTGTGTGCTCACTGAAGAACAACTTCAAAAAACTATTGGAAAAATGTCAGAAACAAATGATTTCTCTCTATATATCTTACCTGGACTACGTCCCCACCAATATATTTATGCTTGAAAACATAGTTTTCTGATATCCTGACCTCAAGTAAACAGTACAAGAAGGTAAGTCTTTGTTTTTGACAAAGGAAAACAAGATGTCCACATTAAAATGTTTTTGGTTGAGAAAACTGTTTTCTATTATCTACCATCAATTAAATGGTACTAGAGCACTAGAGTCTTATTCGGTGAAGGAAAATGTGTTAGTAAGGGGACCAAACGAAAACTCAATGTGTTTTCAAACGAAAACATGTTAGAGTGGACAAGGTCTTAAGGCTAAAGTATACTTTGGTTTTCTGCATGCCGTTACGTCTCACCTACCCTCACATACCCTCCTATAGCCTTAAGGATGCCTACACATTAGAGCAGGGCTACTCAACTTTGGAAAGCTCAGGAGCCGCAACGCAGGACCCCTAAAGCCTTGAGGGCTACACTCTTGGTAATTCTTACAGTATATGTAAGCAATATCACACTAACAAAAGTGCGATATGGCCCTAAATCAGTACTTTGTTCAGGAGCGGATTTGGTTAATAGCAATAATTAATTATTAAAATCAATAGAACCTTGATTAGAATCAACATTAGCTTATTAATCCTTCAAATCAACAATAATCAAAGATAACTATCAATTATCAAAATCATTAGAATCAGGGACTAATAACCAGGAGGTATAACAGTCTCAATATAGGATGGTTCTCTTTGGAATGTCGACGTCCGGAGAACATCGACCATTAAAAGGAAAACAATGAAGGCTTGAATCCGAGCACTGACATCCCCTGCCTGCCCTTGGCACAGGTATTTGCAGAACAATACCAAAACCTTCTCTTTAAAGTATAACATTTTATTGATTCAGTAATATTAATTAATAATCAATACAATTCAGTCGATAAACATCCGACTTCCAACTACAAACTAACCAGTAACATGATTAGATATGGTAACAGATAAGCCTATAATACATGGGAGGAGGGTAGAGGTGTGTGTGTGTGTATAAAGAGAGAAGGAGGGCCCAAAATGTCGGGAGGTTTCAGGCCAGAGAAAGTGGCCGTGAATGTGGGCGGAGAGACTGGTTAATGACGTCTGCCCATTTAACGTGTGTCTCAGCTGGTACGATAACTTAGGGACAAAGCTGAGCTCTATCATCAAGTTATCTGATTGCCAAATGTGTGTGCTGTTATCCAAGTTCTCCATGTGTCTGAAGACGTCGGTCATGTGAGAAGATACCAGAAAATAGACGTGCTTCACAACTTAAGATAACGCTGGCTGTTGCGTATGGACAGATGCATGTTTTTCTTCAGGCATTAAATACAATTAAGTGTTTATTTACACATATAAAAGAGAAACAAGCCAGCATGTTTTTTTGATTAGGGAACTTAGTACACAGCATGTAATATTGTTATTTGAACAGAGTGAAAGGGAAAGGGAGTGTTTTTAGTGTTGTTCGGACACTGCAGCCTTTCATTTCAGAACGTATTTTTGTGAACGGATTGTCCATATTTTTAATTCAAGAGTTTAATATAGGATTACAGGCCCACTAATGTCACCAGTTGTGTTGTATTTAGGTAGGTATTCCAGGTATTCCAATCAATTTCTTCTAATAATCCCAGATAAGCAACAGTATGTGTTCTTGTTTAATATTTCTTGATAATTAATCATTACAGCTGTACATTTTCCGATGGGTTATTTATGTGTGACGTCAGTGTGTAAATGCAGTGAGTTTACGCACCCATCTCTGTGATCTCTACTGACATCTCATCCTGTGCAAATTGAAAGTTAACAGACATCCGCAGTGGTGGATTTAGGCATGGGCGACAAGGGCAGCTGCCGGGCCACATACCTCCCCTTCAGCACCCGCCACCCCCTCCCCAAATTGTGTTGGTGGCTTGGTTGTTAATTGGGCTTTACTTAACAGTAATATCTACTGTCGAATATGCATTCTACTGACTAGAAAACTGATAAAACGCAAAAAAAAACATGGTTTTACTATAGATATGGTGTAGTTACGAAGATTTTATAACCATGGTATTTTACCCGAAACCATGTATTTACTATAGTGATTTGTAGTAACCATGACTGTAGTAATTTTGTTTCAAGTAATTTTGGTTTTGATACTATTAACCATGGTTTAACTACAGCAATATTGCATTAATTTAATAACCATCGTTTTACTATAGTAATATTGTTGTTTCAATAACTGTAGTAACATTGGTTAATTTTATGGTTACTATGTTTCAATTACAAACACCATGGTTATATTGTGGTTACTATATTAAAACCATGGTTCATTTTCCTAAAGATCTGTCAAAGATATTGACAACCAATAGACAAACAGTGTTCAGCATCACACAAACCTGATATACGTTCAAAAACAAGAGATATATTTCCTGTACTTACTCTAAACTGCTCCAGTGACAAATCATTTGGATTTGTTCACCCTCTTTAGCATTTTGCTGTGAAGTAATGCAGTTCATGAATAATCAATTTCTTGAAGATGTCTCAATGCCGTTATTGCAGGATAAACTATTATATAATCTGATATTACTGTTATTGTGTTGTTCATGCATATATGGTGAGCTATTCAAATGGGTTTGACACAGATTTGCACTCTAAATTACTATCGAACAAGTGCATATTTGAACGAAAGTGCATGCGAGTTCACTGCTGCAGGCATACTGACCACTGCTCTAATGTAATATCAGCTATATATTCTTAGTTGTGTTATTCATTTGTTACGTTCTTCAGTTTTTTATCCACAATAACTGTTCTGCAATTCAGGGATACAGAAAGTTACCATAAATATTCTTGAAAAGGGGCAGCTCACAAATCATACACATTTTTTACTGATAAAAATATTTTTGATTACGTCAACATGACGCAGGCGGCAAAATTGCGGGCCGCGTGTTGAGTAGTGCTGCACTAGAGTTTACATGCAAATTCATAGATTCAACAGGGTTGGTGCATTGGAAGGACAGAAAGGGAAAATGCAAGGGTTTGCGTTAGTGACACTCCGTCATGCGACCTAAAGTTGAGAACTGCAAGTGTCTCAAACTCTGAATATCTTTCACAGTTTCAATGGTGTGCACCTCAGAAACATTGGCAAGTCAAGTTTACATGATAGCAGCCTGGGAACAAACAAGACAAAAATTCCTTTTTTTACCTAGTGGACAGATAAACCTATGCACCCTGACTCAGGAATTGCATGTAGAAAACTGTTTTGTTAAACACACCATTTTTGAGTGCAATATGCATCAGACTGTCTTTTGGCTTGGTGTTTTTACATTTGTGTGAGTTATGCATTTCAGACAGGGAGACATTCTAATATCCACCTGTGAGACCTTTCCACTGTCAACACAGCTGCTGCGACTGACCTGTGACATTTGAGAGACTTTTACCTTTGTTGGCTGTGATGTCTGCTGGATTCTCTTTAACTCAAAATATTTTTAAAGCTGTTTAAAGAACAAGAGCACTTTCTTGTGGTGAGCATCTAGGGAGCGTATATAGTGACAAATTCTAGAAATATTTGACTGTTGCTCATTAGAGACTGATAAATGGAAATTACATTGTTTGTTTTATTTAGCATTTTTAATATCTGGGCTACTACGGAGTGTTGGAATCACACATGAAGTGCTTTTCCACTATTTACATTTATGCATTTGTCAGACACTTTTATCCAAAGCGACTTACAGTGCACTTATTACAGGGACAATCCCCCCAGAGCAACCTGGAGTTAAGTGCCTTGCTCAAGGACACAATGGTGGTGGCTGTGGGGATCGAACCAGCGACCTTCTGATTACCAGTTTACCAGTTATGTGCTTTAGACCACTACACCACCACCACTCAAGCCTGTCAGGTCAAATGGTTCTTAGCACAGTGAGAAACATTTACAGTAGCATTTCAACTTGAGCATGGTTCGATACAATACGTACAAACCATTCCAGGCCAGTAATTCTCAGCATGGTTAGCAAACCATACTTGTGTAGCGTATTTAGGGGTTTCAATGAAAGTTCGCTGTAAAAGGCTCTTTGTTCGGGGCAGTGGACGAGTCAGGAGACAGCGAAGCAGGTTCAAGGTCAGTCTTTAATTTCTCCAGTCTAACACACAATCGACAGTCACCATCGGAATCACAACAAAGGAAAGCACTATCGGCTTCCAGGTCACGCTCTCCCCCTCTTTGGACACTCGCGTGCCTTTTATGTCTCCCTCCGCATCACTATAACACGATACAGGTGTTAGGGTTAATTATGAACCAGGTGACAAGCCTTACCGCTCTCTCTCTCCCGCTGACCGACACTTGACCTTGTCCCCACGCCACATTCGCTAACTGGTTAATTTAGCGGTGTTGTGTTATTCTATTAGCTTAGCTGTACTGTGTTTACAATATTGCGTCGGCAGGTTGAGCATGCATGGTAAACTGCCCCAGAAGGGTCTCTTTAGGACTTCATATGAACTTTTGTTACCATAGCAACCAACATCAGTGGTTGGTGATCTGGGTCAACACTAATGAAAACAGATTCATCACTGAATCAAAAGTTTTTCAAAAGCTGCACATCCACGCTGAAACGTATAAAAACTCTTAAATACCCTTACTGCGCATGCGAAAAATCTCTGTTCCGTGTATGGTCTGAAAAGCAATTGTCCTCATGTTCCATTAATTCAGAGTAAACGAAGGTTTACAAAGTAACATTTATCTTTAACAACGCTACCAAAGTGAATATCAGGCACAATAACAGCGGTACAATGTGGGCCGCCATCTTGATTGTTTTGGGTTGAATGGAACACATGACTCAATCACATGACAACAAATACGTCATGGTTTTCAGATATCTCTGTTTTTCCTGTCCACACTAAAACGCAAAGACACCATTTAAAAATGTATCCACTTGGAAGAGGGTTTTCAAAAAAGCTCAGTTTTCACTGACCAAAGATGCATGTTCAAATGAAAACGTATTAGTGTGGATGCAGCCTCAGTCAGGCTGTTCTACTCCTGATTTCACAGCAACACAGTGAAACTCATTTGTTAAACTCTCTACATTTTTATAGCTAGCTAGTCATCTGAAATATAACACATCAGTCCAGTTTAATGACATAGACTTTTGAAGGTAACACGATAGGCCCCTTTGGTTTGGAGAGCTGAGATTTGGTACCACCACACTAACACAACGGACAGTCAAAATTAATAAAGGAACTGCATGCTTGCAACGCTTTGGCTTATCAGTTTAAATGTTTAACACACTCTCTGGGAAACATTATGGAGATTTGAGACAAAGAGACAAAAAATGGGAAGACAAATATTTATTCAACTTTGTCAAGCAAAAGGGCTTAGCTTTTCTCATTTGAGGTTAATTTGCTGTGAAATTGCAATGTTGGCAGCAAACTCCGCTTTCCCAGTGTTTCTCTATGGAGTTTATGATTTTGGCTGTCTTTTGGATATTTATTGGTTTATAGATTACAACACCTTTTTCATTTGCATAAAGAAGTAGAACTAACCGTTTAGACAATTTATACAAATATCTCGCACAAATATGAAAACAGTAGTAGTGATCAGTATTAGCAAAGCTACTTGAAAACTCTTAGCTACTTATGCAACATTTATGCATAAATATAAAGAAAATACAGTACCAACAAAACGTAGGTAACAACATTGGAGCCATTTAAGGGGACAACAAGTAGATGATATAACTTTATTCAGGAAGTAGCATTAAACTTGAAAAGATGATTTTACACAAAAAACAAACAAACAAACTAGAATATAATGGAGTCAAACATAGGGATATCTAAATATTTAGCAATAAAAAAGCAAAATATCATGGAGGAATTCGAATCAATCTTTTCTTTTTCAAACAGTTCACAAACATGAACTGATTCACCTTAAAATGAATCACTAAGGCCTTGTTTCCACCTGGTTTTGAGATGCATTTCAGGTGATCTGATCACATGTGGTCAGCCCTAAATACAGGTCTAAATGAGGCCTAAAACATTTTGGGATCGGATCACAAAAACCACATACGAATGTGGTCAAACAGGGTTCCCGTCGATCCTTAAAAAGTCTAAAATTCAGTTTTCTGAAATTTAAGGTAATAAAAAGCTTTAAATATCTTAAATGATACAACAAAAGTCTTAATTATCATTTAAAGAGGTCTTAAATTTGGGAGCGGAAAGACAGGAATCATGACCTAATTTAATGATCAAACTTCAAAAGAGTACAATTTAATTAAATAAATGCATGCGCTGCATTCTTCAAAGAGAAAACGTGGCACTTTTGTATTTTGTCCAAGCTAGCAGGGGCTTGTGAGTGTTTCCAGATGTTGCAAAGCAGTTTGCAATCATAAGACCATATCGGAAATGTATGACAAGTGATAACTAATCATCAACAATTGAGGTGTAAACACTAATCCGTTCTGTTTGTGTCCCGGCAGAAGTGAAGCACCAACCCCCTCACCTTTCAGTCGACTGCTGCGCTAAAACAAGAGTTTAAAGTTTGCCTATTATAACTCTCCGGTCGGAAAATTACAAAAAGTGGATACATACACAGCGGATCTTCTTTAGTGTGTCTGATATCAACACAAATGAGAAGCACGGACACCTGAATTTTGCTCAATTTTGCCTGGAAAAAGTAAAAAACAAAAAAACTAAACAAAAAAAAAAAACTGTTACTGAAAAAGTTAATTTGTTACATCGCTACTTAAAGTAACTCACCTATACAAGGTTACTATAGTTTCACTGATGATGTTAACTACTGCAATAGATGCATCTGAGACAGGTGATGTCAGTCACATTAGATGCGAGATGAGATGAACACAAACAATGTAAACCTCACTTAAAAGAAAAGAACTGAGTAGAGATTGGAGAAAGAGCAAAACAGCATCAAACAAGACCTTTTGAAGAGCTCAGAGAAGATCAGTCGCCACAACAAACACACACACACACACACACACACACACACACACACACACACACACACACACACACACACACACACACACACACACACACACGCACACACACACACACAGACAGAGCATCTCCACAGATGAAAGTGTGGCAGTGATGATGTGTCTTTGAGACTTTGGCCTGGCATTATCTCCTGCTTCCTGCATCAGGTAATTGAAAGGCCCCTGAAAGCAAGCCATCATCAGGAGTGAACGGCAGGGAAGTAGAAGCAGTCAAAGGTGATCGAGATCGAGAAAAGGGGAATGTCAATTTAACTTAAAGCTGAAAAGTGTCATTTCTGTGCCACTTACTTCACTGAACAGAATTGCAAAAATAATCACAGTTTTCATCCAGGTTTCCCGAACCCCCCATCTGCTATTAGTCAGACATACAGATAGTCCCGCCCTCATTGAGAGCACTTTTCAGGGAATTCAAACCTACAAATGTGTACTTATTTTTGTGTTTGCATATTAAAGGTGCTGCAAGCGATTTTAGCCGTTCTGGAACTTCCACCAAACTAGCAGCTGAATTAGTCACGCCCCCTATTTCCAAAACCCTGCACTCCAAAGACACGTGCACACACAAACACACTAGAGACTGTCGTGGTAAAGCAGATGGACGGAGGAGGGTCTCATTTAGCATTTCGTGGTGCTCCTGGTACTTATACAAGCATATACGTGCTGCCCCGTGAATGCACACAATGACTGACAAGCAGAATGTCTTCTGATTGGCTGAACAAGCAATCTGACTTGGCCTGCAGATATCTTTTCCCCTGCTGTTTATCTAGCCTAGGGCTGTTACAGAGACAGGTGTGATATTTAATGTCATATTTCAGTGATATCTAACTGATAATAGAGGCATTTTCTGCATGTCATTTCATAAAAAAAAAAAATCACTTACAGCACCTTTTAGGACCTGATAAGGGAAGGGGTGTTTTTACATCCAAAAACTTTACACAATTCACCTTTAGTTCTATCAACACTATCGGTGGACTGCTGACTATTACCACTGAAAATAATTGTAATTGGGTCCTCCAGTTTTAAAAATAAACTTAAAATTCATTTTCAGTAATATGCTTACAATGGAAGTCTATGGGGCATGTGATCTTGAGGTTTAGCAGCAGAATTGTCAAACTCATATGATTGTAAAAATATGTGTTATTTGAGCTGTAATGATCAAAATCGTCCTTTTAAAGTGGGACTACTTTTTAAGAGGAGAAACTTTCTTTGCATTTATTTTCCATACAATAAAAGTGAATGGTGACTGAGACTGCCTAACATACTACCTAACATCTCTCTTTGTGTTCCATGGAACAAAGAAAGTCATGCAGGTGTGCAACAACATAAGAGTGAATCAAAGATGACAACTATATTTGTTTTATGACCTTTCCCTTAAGCAACATATTTAATTTCCCTATAAAGGTAGTGTTTCTCTGGGTATTGCACAACTACATTTATAGGTACTCTTTTATTATCTAAAAACAATGTTTTCTACAATCTGCAGCGCTAACCTGCTGCTGTGTCTCTGCTACTGATAATAGCCTTTCCTAAATGTCTCCCTGGAGAAAAAACATTTCCAGTGTGGAATTAGATCTCTGCATTAAACTTAGGCTGGTCATCCCAGCTTTCAGCTTTATTGGATTTTCGGGGTGCTCAGGAAACTTCCTGCCCCATTCTATAATGGCCCCATTGTGAGGAGCAGATGGAACAATACAAAAGGACAAGAGACAAAGAGAGGGATAAAGTAAATTAAATCTTGCCTTCATATTGGTTTTTGCTTTGCTGGCAGAAAAAAAACAACCTTGTGAGACATAAAGGGAAACACAACTTGGTATTATGGCATTGGCTTTTATTCAGCAAAATATTCTAACTAAAACAATTATTCTAAAGCATTACACTCTTGTGAATTAATGTTGTGAAGGAATGAACCCAAAGGAACATTTTATTGTTTAGAGGTTGCCCTTTCATAGCTCAGAGAACTCACAAGTTAATTTAAAGGGATCGTTCACCTTAAAAAATGAAAGTTCTGTCATCATTTTTTCACCCTCATTTTGTTCCAAACCCATATGACTTTTATTTCTTCTGTGGTACAAAAACATTGAAGTTTTGAATAAATGTAGCCCTCTTTTATTTCAGTATAATGCCACTAGATAGTGGATCACTTTATAGCTTATCTGAACATTTTCAGAAATGTAGTCCATGTGACTTGTGTGTCATATTCAAAGTGTGTGTATATACTGTATATATACAGTGCATTCAGAAAGTATTCAGACCCCTTCATTTTTTTCACATTTTGTTATGTTGCAGCCTTATGGTAAAATGCTTTAAATATTTTTTTTTTTATATCAAACTATACTCTATACGCCATAATGACAAAGCAAAAGCCAGAAATTTGCACATTTATTAAAAATAAAAAACTGAAATATCACTTTCACATAAGTATTTAATCTCTTTGCTATGACACTTGAAATTTAGCTCAGGTGCATCCCATTTCAATGGATCATCTTTTAAATGTTTCTACACTTTGATTGGAGTCCACCTGTGGAAAATTAAATTGATTGGGCATGATTTGGAAAAGGAGGTATTGCCCCAAGTGAAGGAGTTCAAGTACCTCGGGGTCTTGTTCACGAATGAGGGGACAATGGAGCGGGAGGTTGGCCGGAGAATCGGGGCAGTGGGGGCGGTATAGGACTCGCTCTATCGCACTGTTGTCACGAAAAGAGAGCTGAGCCGGAAGGCAAAGCTCTCGATCTACCGGTCAATTTTTGTTCCTACCCTCACCTATGGTCATGAAGGCTGGGTCATGACCGAAAGAACTAGGTCGCGAGTACAAGCTGCCGAAATGGGCTTCCTCAGAAGGGTGGCGGGCTTCTCCCTTAGAGATAGGGTTAGGAGCTCAGTCATTCGTGAGGAGCTAGGAGTAGAGCCGCTGCTCCTTTGCGTCGAAAGGAGTCGTCAGTTGAGGTGGTTTGGGTATCTGGCAAGGATGCCCCCTGGCCGCCACCCTAGGGAGGTGTTTCAGGCACGTCCAGCTGGGAGGAGGCCTCGGGGAAGACCCAGGATTAGGTGGAGAGATTACATCTCCACACTGGCCTTGGAACGCCTTGGGGTCCCCCAGTCAGAGCTGGTTAATGTGGCTTGGGATAGGGATGTTTGGGGCCCCCTGCTGGAGCAGCTGCCCCCGCGACCCGACTTCGGATAAGCGGTTGAAGATGGATGGATGGATGGATGGATGATTTGGAAAAGCACACACCTGTCTATATAAGGTCTCACAGCTGAAAATGCATATCAGAGCAAGAACCAAGCCATGAGGTTAAAGGAACTACCTGCAGAGCTCAGAGACAGGATTGTGTTGAGGCACAGATCTGGAGAAGGCTACAAAAAATGTGGTTGTATTGAAGGTTCCCAAGAGCACAGTGGCCTCCATAATTCTTAAATGGAAGAAGTTTGGAACAACCTGGACTCTTCCTAGAGCTGGCCACTGGGCCAAACTGAGCAAAAGGGGAGAAGGGCTTTGATAAGAGAGGTTACCAAGAACCGTATTACCATATTATGACTTAAAGGGATAATTCATCCCAAAAATTTTATTAAGTGCCAACTTTCTCTCAGATGTCCTAAAATTCCTTAAAAATCCTAAAATTAGACATGTGAGACAATTATTGACTTACAATAACTGTGCAAAGCTATGAAATGAATGTAGATACATAGCTCTGATAATGTGATCTTTATAAATCATTTATAAATCACAGCGTGACTCGAGATGGCTAAAACATTGGTTTGTGAGTGAAACGAATGTGCTTGTTGTATTTTACGAGTTGAGACTTTTCTAATGTTATGACTCATAACTATTAGATCTGTATGATGTTACCTATTCCCATTATGATTGCTGAGTTCACATTTCATAAGTTAGACAGAGGGACTGTTACAGATAAGTGCTGTAAGAAGCATCTGTGAATGAGACCCACATAAGCACACATACACATACCACCACTGCACTCGCAGTCTGGCTGTTATTACAAGTATTACACAGAGATTAGGGTTTGTATTGTGTGTTTTGCTGTTTAATGTTTGTTACATGCTGTTTATTGCCTTATTCTTAGTGAATTCATTATTACAGCTGTTAGAAGTTCATTATCCTCTCCCTGTTAGAGAGTCAACAGGATTACCATAAACACTCATATAAATATGCACCATATAATTTATGCAAGTGCATTTTCATTTATTTCTCATTAAAATCAGCATTCATTTGTAATATATAGGCATATTTTTGGTTCATTTTACATCTGCCAAACCATAAATAGCAGCAAGTCCAAATTTCAAGCTTTTAAATTACATACATTTAGCAGTTCCTGGTTAAAGGATTAAAAATTCGAACTTTTTGAGGGCCTGGGTAGCTCAGCAAGTAAAGACACTGACTACCACACTTGGAGTCACAAGTTAGAATCCAGGGTGTGCTGAGTGACTCCAGTCAGGCTTTATAATCAACCAAATTGGCTCCGTGCATGGATGCCGCGGAGAATAGTGTGAAGCCTCCACACACGCTATTCTCAGCGTTAACACGCTCAACAAGCCACTTGATAAGTTGCGTGGATTGACGGTTTCAGACGCGGAGGCAACTGAGATTCATCCTCCGCCACCCCGATGTAGTCGAGTCACTGCACCACCGTGAGGACTTAGAACGCATTGGGAATTGAGCGTTCCAAATTGGGGAGAAAAAGGGAGAAAATCCACCCCAAAAATCGGTTATCGATATCGGCCACAATGAGCTGTGAATTACTGGTTATTGTTATCGGCCCATAAATTCCATATTGTGCATCCCTACAATAGACCAGTGTGGAAAAAGTATTGACATCGTTGTCGGTCAACAGTAGACTTTACAGAAAGCACCGCTTTATTAGAAATTAGTGGAAACGTGGTTAGGCTTTGTAATCAGAATTTCTGTGCGTCCAAATGAAATAATAAGTACTGATTATTTCAAATATATAACTCTGACATTCTGTAGAATTCATGCTTTCTAGGAGAGATGATAGAGCAACAGTCCAGTATCATGATTGACAAGACAAATCTGTTTATCATCTGTGAATCCTGGGAGAGAGAGTGAGAGAGAGTGAGCAATCTTTGGGTCATTTTGTAAATGCTGGAAAAGGAAAATAGAGAAAACTTCTGAACGAATGTGTGTGTATCTCACAGTGGGATGGCACTTTTATCCAACAGTCATGTAATTTCAATTCTGTAAGAGATGAATCATTTCACTGCTGCTCTGCTCTTCAATTCCACACTGATTGGCCTCTTTATTCTCTCCATCTCTCTCTCAGCCTCTGTGTCCATCTCTCTTTCCTCTCTGGCCACGTTATGTGCATTTTAGTAATTTGCTATTTCTGTTTCTACTCACTTCCACTTTCGTTACCCCTGTTTGGTCTCCCCAGCATACTAAAGGCACATAGATGGTTTCTCATTGCTCACAAGTTGCTCTTGCATAGCTCAAAATAATTTAGCAGAGGTCGTCTAGGTTACTGATGCGTTGTCGTGATAGCGTGTCCGTTACCACATTGAGGTTGCCTGGGATGTGATTGGCACGCAGCAACTTGAGTTGGATTAGCAGGAGGAACCTCCGCAGGACAAAAAGTACATCCAACAACTCTAGGCAATGGCCCGCGGCTGTGTGCCCGTTTCCAATGGCCCGCGGCTGTGTGCCTGTTGCACACGGTGCACCAACCCAATTTGGAGGCGTCTGTGGTGACCAGGATGCGTTGGGACACCTGCTGCAAGGGGACTCCTGTCCGTAGAAAGCAGAGGTCTGTCCAGGGTTTGATTGTTTGAAGGCAGGCGGGGATGATAAACACATGCGTGCCGTGACGCTGAAGCGGTCCCATATGCATCAACCCCAGCGGTGTGACCGCCGCAGAAGACGCCATATGCCCCAGGAGCCTCGGAAATGTTTTAAGGGGACCGCCATGCCTGGCCTGAACGCAGTGAGGCATTTCCGCACTGACTGTGCGTGCTCATTGGTGAGGCGCGCTAACATTGAGACTGAGTCTAACTCCATGCCGAGAAAAGAGATGCTCTGATCCGGGGTGAGCTTGCTTTTTTCCCAGTTGACCTGAAGCTCTAAACGGCTGAGTTGCCTGACCACCTGGTCCCTGTGGGTGCATAGTAACTCTTGGGAGTGGGCCAGGATGAGCCAGTCGTCGAGGTAGTTGAGAATACGGATGCCTGCTTCCCGAAGCGGGGCAAGGGCTGCCTCTGCGACCTTCTTGAAGACGCGAGGGGACAGGGACATGCCGAAGGGTAGGACCTTGTACTGATACGCCTGGCAGTCGGACGCGAACCGTAGAAATGGTCAATGTCCAGGCAATATTGAGACGTGGAAGTACGCGTCCTTCAGATCTACCGCTGTGAACCAGTGTGCTCTAAACTGAGATTATTTTATTAATTAAAGAGTCACAGTGGCTACAATTGTTCCAGAATTGACAATTTTGTTCTTTTGAACACATGGGATGGAAACAACGTTATTCTGTTTTTCTTTATACTACATTTTGGTTTTTCGCATATACAGCCATGGCCAAAATTATTGGCAGTGACGTAAATTTTGTGTTTTGCAAAGTTTGCTGCTTCAGTATTTGTAGATTATTTTTATACATGTTTCTATTGTTTACTGGAAAACAATGATAAGTATTTCATAAGTTTGAAAGGCTTTTATTGGCAAAAACATTCAATATATGCAAAGAGTCAATATTTACAGTGTTGACCCTTATTCTTCATATCCTCTGCAATTTGCTCTGGCATGCTGGATATCAGCTTCTGGGCCAAATCCTGACTGATGGAGATCCATTCTTGCCTTATTAGTGCTCGGAGTTGATCACAATTTATGGGCTTCCGCTTGACCACTCGCCTTTAGAGGATTGACCACAGGTTCTCAATGGGATTAAGATCCGGTGAGTTATCTGACCACGGATCCAAAATTTCAATGTAATGATCTCCAAGCCACTTCATTATCACTCTTGCATTGTGACATGGTGCTCCATCATGCTGGAAAATGAACGGATCATCACCAAATTGCTCCTGGATTGTTGGGAGAAGTTGCTCTTGCTGGACATTTTTATACCATTTTTTTATTCATGGCAGTGTTTTTGGGCAGAATTGTGAGAGAGCCCACTCCCTTGGATGAAAAGCAACCCCACACATGGATGGTCACAGGATGCTTCACTGTTGGCACGACACAGGACTCATGGTAGCGATCACCTTTTCTTCTCCAGACTATCGATTTTCCAGATGTCCCAAACAGTCGTAAGGGGGCTTTCAGAGAAAATAACTTTGCACCAGTCTTCTGCTGTCCAATCCTTGTACTTCCTGCAGAATTTCAGTCAGTCCATAATGTTTTTCTTGGGGAGAAGTCGATTCATTGCAAGTTCTTGATGATCCGGTAAATGGTTCTTTCATATGCAATATTCTTTTGCAGCAATTTTCTTGCATGTGAGGCCATTTTAATGCAAAGCGGGGATGGCTGCACGTCTTTCTTTGGAGGTAACCGTTGCTAACAAGAACACAATGATTGGAAGCAATTCTTCCATCCTTTTATAGCAATCAGTCTGCTCTTATAATCCAATCAGAATGATAGAGTGATTTCACCTGACTAGTACTCGTTCACACTTTCCCAGGTGCTGCTGATATGATTAGTGAAATGATGTTAGCTGGTCATTTTGTGCAAGGGCCAAAAAACAGTGAAATGTGGGTTTTGGAGATAAAGTTAATTTTTTTGGCCAATGAAGCTTTTTGAAATTATTTAAAATGCATTTGATCACTCTGCACAATAATCTAAAAAGAATGTGAATCAACAACACAACAATTGAAGCAGCAAACTTTGCAAAACACAAAATTATGTCACTGCCAAAACTTTTGGCAATGGCTGTATTAAATTCACAACTTAGATGGAAACATAACTTATGATATTCTGGCCTCTATATATGGCTCAGGTCCCTCCTTCATTGTAAGTCTAAGGATTTTGTTTTTATGCCCATTTTGGATGATTCTCATGAAAGTATCATTAAGAACATGACCTAGTCCTATTTTACTCCAAAATCAAAAGAAACCAATAATTATATTTTGTCATTTACCACAATGTGAAAAAAGATGGTCAGTATTATGTTTTCATTATTGCAATGTGATAAAATGTGAATAATTTAATTTAAGTATTTAAACATCATAACAGTGCTAATTTTCGCTAATTTAAATTTAAAAAGTCATCATGCAAGAGCATCTTTTGTACTGTAATACAATAAAAAATTTATATGTGTTAGAGTGATGAGAATCATCATCGAAAACAAGGGGAACAGTAAAATGTCCGTATGCATTACGGTAATGTTTATAGGGGTGGAAAATGTGCTAAAAGTGGTCATGAAATACTTATTTTTTTTGTATATTATTTTCTTTTTTATCTTCCCTGTGGTCCAGTGATAATGTAAGTAGGGTTTTTTTTATTTATTTTTTTTTGCAGCAAAACAGTCATAACTTAGTAATATATGATCATTTCCCACCCTGTCTCTTGCCCTCTCTCTCCCTGAAATGCTCAGTTTTGATCTAAGCACCTCCTTAAAACCTCAATGTAAACACCCACTGTTTTGATTGGACATTATGCAGCCCCCTGAATACAGCCATATTTGAAACTCAGTCGGAAGAGAATGAACAAGCTCCACAACATTATAAAACTAAATTTGAATAAATGTTAATATTACTGTTCAACTACTGTAAGCACAGCAGCACCATAAATTATCATGACTACTATAAACTACTATAAACAGTCATGACAAATGAAATATTCATGAATGAAACTGTCTACTCATGGTTTTTGATTGGGTCCAATAGTGATTTTAACAGCCCCATCCTTCAATAACAATTATTTTCAAAGCTTGAATTGTATAATGACTAGTTCACAAGAAGTCCATGCTGATATGAGCCCCCCAAACAATGCATATACCAGGGACATGTCATCCATATGCACCAGTAAGCAAGTAAGCAAGGTAAGCAGTGCTTGCTTAACAGAAGGGTGAAAAGAAAAATGACTCTATGAAATATTTAAATATAATTGTTAATATAAACTACTGTTTTCATTCCAATTTGTCATCTTTCATCTCAGTTGAGCAGCACAGACAGTTATTCATTTATTCGCTTTGCTGCCACCCTCATTCCATTGTATACCACCCTTTCATTCATCTCTGTGCATTCATTCAAATTGAACCACGCCTGTTACTACAAATGGCCAAGGTAAGCATCCTTACCAAAATGAGTAAGCCAATCAGAAGCTCCTTCCTTCAGTCACGCTATATGCTAGATTTTAATTTGCGGCAACATGTTTTACAACAAAGTGATGGAGATGTTTATTCGCTAGGAGAGATGCATAGATTTTTTGTTCAAGTTAAGGTAAGTTAATGTATTTATTAAAAATCTGTGTTATTGATACTAGGCCATTGTTTCTGGTTAGTCTGAGGCTATGAAGTGGTGATCTGGCAATCATGTCCTTCTTGTATTCCACTTTATCTGTTTTATAGTTCTATGGTTAGGGCGCAGTGTCCGTTTAAAAAAATTATAATAAGGATGTAGCCTTTCTTGTCTATGTTACATTTGCCTTGTGCATTCAGGTTAAGATTGTTGTCTTTGGTGGTCAGATTACTTAATTTCTGCTGTCCATTTCAGTTGTTCTGAACTGTGGGAAGATCTGGTAATCTTATCTATTTCTTTTTTTGCCTGTCAAAAACGAGCACTTCTGTCACTAAGGTTCGTTGTGTGATTTAATGGACATAAACATGCTTGGCTCAATATATGACAATCTTTCATTTGTGTGTTATGAGCAATATTACTGTCCTGAATTTAAAACAATTTGGTCATGAAGTTTGCCACTGTGACATAATTGTTTCCATTGACTCTAAGGCAAAAATGTATGTCAATAACATTTGCACGACATTACTCATCCGTGTTTCGCATTTTGGGCACAGCATTTAATAATTTGTATTAAAAATCTTTGATGCTTGCCCAGTCTCAAAGCCCATGGCACGTGCCTGGCATATACATAGTCCAAAGCACGATGAAACAAGTCGTGCACACACATACTGTATAGTATCATAGTACGTATATTGAGGCGCGCATCGGCTTAAAAATGGTGCATGTGGCCGTGAAAACACGTCTAGGACACGTTTGTGCTCAAAACAACAAGATGCAGCAGCGTAATGAATCAGAATGGGGGTCTTCTTTTCAGAGTTGTAACTTGACACCATATCTTTTAAAAACGAAAGTGTGAGATACTAGACAATGGTCAAAGACATCAAGAATAGTTAGTAGGCCACACTTGGCCTGTCCATCCCGCTCTCTCTCTGTTTTTGAACTGAGCCCTAGTGGGCGGGGCCAAGGGTGCGATGACCTAAAGTAGGCTTTGATGTTGTTGCTGTAGAGGCAGTCATGAATTACCGAGCCCCCTAGTGAAGTAGGGAAGTCACGGAAGTAGAGAATGAGGTTTTTTTCAGCTTGGTTTCAATAAATTATTCTAAAAATGTACAATATGTTTTATAGTAGAATGACATCTTATGTTAAAATATCAGGGAAAATTTGATTCCTCATGACATGTCCGGAAAATATCACGGTGCCGAAAAATCTGAATGCAGGCTTAATTTTCTTTATGCAAAATACAATTTAATATTGTTTTGTAATTGGTTTGGGGTTATGACCAAGACATTTTCTTGACAGATTTAATTAGAAATAACCCATTTTATCAATAAATCAATAAATCCGATCACTAATAGCGTATCTCATTCAAAAACCTGCATGATTTATGGTACCATTCATGTCTGTAGCACAAAAAAGGCAGGAAGAGATATTTTGGTCTTGGAAGAATTTAATGGTAAAAGTTTGAGTTCATATTGAAATCTCTCACATACTTTGATCAGAGCACAATTTGAGACATTGTTGAGATTTGTTCTGCAACTTTAAATCAGACATATTACCATGGTCTCTTGTCTTGAACAGAATCTGAAAAGCAGGAGACTTAAGCAGAAGTCTCCATTTACTCTCCAATTACTCTCATTGGTGTCTAGGAGAAACAATTGAGGCATTAAAGAGATCTCATTTGTGATTTCTCTTTTCTATATTAAAAGACACAGAGTGTTATTATTGATCAGGATGCATATTGCTATCACCGCTGGAGGCTTCGGCCGCCCGCTCTAGCTCTACCCCTCCCACCAACACTCATGAAATCTGAAGTCTGGGTTAATCTAGGCTGCGCTGTGCTTCTAAAGTAGCAAGAAAGGGAGAGCGGGAGAGAGAGAAGCGTGCAACACTGCAGTACCGTCACACACATACACACACTCCCGTGCTGAAACCCGGAGCAGAGAGCACAGACATAGTGAGGAGGAAAAGGGAACAGGGTTATGACGACTGCAGTGTCCCGGACAAAGCTGAACTGAAGAGGGGACTCCGTCTCTCTCCTCCGTCTCTGGGATTAAGTTTTTTACTGCCATGGAGTCTCCGACCAGAGAGATCGAGGAGTTTGAGAGCACGTCGCTCAAGTACTTACAGCCTGACCAGATCGAGAAAATCTGGCTCAGACTACGAGGACTGTGAGTATGATCTTTTAAACAGGTTTTCTTGTGTTGTGTGGGTTATGTGTGTATGTTCATACAGTTTTGAGATTAAGATCAAGATGTTGAATCTCACAAAACACGTCTAGGTCACTCTTTTATATAATAAAAAAATAAGAAATTATGTTTTTCATGTAGAAAATGATTATTTTAGGTCCAGTTAAGATTTTTTGCATTGTGCCATTATTTTCATGATAGCTAAGCCAATTTTTTCAGTGAAATTCTCATTATTATAATACGTCCAGATGACTTTTGCTTGATAAAAATTTGAGTTAAAAAATAAAAATTATGGGAACTGTTTATTTTCTAGACAATATAATCTTGCAATGCCTAAAAATCAATATTTTCCCAAAAATTGGCTTTGTTTGTTTTATGGAAAAATACACATATTCACATATCACATATTCTTCTCGGGTTTCGTGACATGAGATTAACCAAAGAAGAAAAATGCATGTTCTCAAATGAGCATCCTTCATAAATATTCTTCTTTAAATTACTGTTAATGTTACATTTTTGTCAAAGTATTTTGAGAGTATATTCTCAAAACATCATGGAGAGCTGGTTGCGTTTTATTTGACACATTTCCAATTTCTTCTCAAATATACACTAAAACAACATCTGTAGATCTAGTAATTTCTTATGACATTTTATGTCAATGTCATGTCAATATTTATTTTTACTTTTCTTTTTTCTTCTGGCTGTTCTTCTGGATGTCTGGAGACTCTTCAGAATGTCTCTTGTTGCCCCAGGACTCAGTAAATGAAATACATTTTCCTCATGTGAAAATGAAAGAGAAGGGAGAGACCGAGAAAGACAAAGAAAGAAAGTGCTGATAAGCAAGACAAAGCTGAATGAATTGAAAGCATGTTTGTCTCGTCTTGTGTCCGGCAGAAGAATGCATTAGTCTAAACTAATCAGTCTTCTCTCAACATGCAAAATTCGACATGAAATAAAAATGAACCCTATTTACTTTCTTAATACTCGTAGCCAATGTTATTGTGCATGATTCATTTCTGCACGTTATTTCCACATTAATCCGGATACATTTGAAATTGCTGTTTATGTCCATCCACACAGTTTTCAAGCATTTTCTAAAAGTTGCTCGTCTACACTGAAACTAATGAAAACTCTTAATCCCCTTACTGCGCATGCGAAAAATCACCGTTCCACGTACAAAGTAACATTTATCTTTAACATCGCTATCAATGTGAATAACAGGTTCAACAGTGGCGCTACTTGTTTTGGGTTGAATGGATCACATGACTGCGTCACATGTCAACAAATATGTCAAAGTTTTCAGATATCTCCGTTTCCCCTGTCCCCACTACAACGCGAAAAGGCCTTTTCAAATGTATCCACTTGGGAGAGAGTTTTCAAAAAGCTGTTAAAAATGCTGTCTGTGTGACCGGAAGGCCATAACGTACAGAAAAAGATGCGTTTTTAAACAATCACGTATTTGTGTACACGTGGCCTCAAAGAAAATAAATATTCTTTTTCGTAATCTCCGCCTCTGAAACATCTTTCTATCTGGAAGACACACAGGCTTGAGTGAAGTTTAAGATGCCATTATTTGTAAAACGGGAGGTGATGTCACTCTCTTTGGCGTAGGCCCCGTCCGGCAGTCCGAGGGGGTTGTACCCGGAACCGTCATGTCCTGCCGGAGATAGGAGGCAGGGGCGAGGAGCCTACCCCCCTGCGGGACAGGGCTCAACTGGTGGTGGTGGGGAGGTGGAGGTTGCAGTGTTAGCACACCGAAACAAGAATGTGATAGATTGTGAGCGGACTTATAAAGCATTGGCTTACGTGCGATTGGCTAGGAGTTACACGGCTAATGATGTGATGATGTACACCTGCTGGTCTTCCCGCTAGAACTACGCTCCACTGCCATTTCCTTTTCGTCTGACGTCACTAAAACCTCTTATTTTCAAACTCTCCTATCCCACCAGCTGTTATATACAGACCACTTTTCATGATCCAGTTCATTCCTGATGGATAAAATCCCCTCAAAATGTCTCATTATACAATATGGTAGACAAAGTAAAGTCGGTTGCAAATGGCATTTCATGTTGACTTTAATCATGCATGCATGATCTCTACAGTTTGTAATTACATTTGAGAAATCTAGGCGATACTGCCAATAATTCATTCAGAAATTTTAAATATGACCTTTACAAAGTCATGTCAGGTTTTGTAAGCTCTTAAAAGAGTAATTCTAGCAAAACTGTCTATTAAGACCTTTACACTACTTTTTTTTGTTTGCAGAATAAACTAATCCAAGTTTGCCCTTTGTATGGACTACTGTACTTTTATTATGCTTTTATGTCTGTTTTGGAGCCTGGAGTATATACCATCCTTCAGATTCATTGTATGAAAAAGAGCAGCATAAACATTAATCAAAACATCTCCTTAGGTGTACCTCAGTATAAAGAAAGTCATACGGATTAGAGGCCGCATTTTATTTTTGAATAAACTATTCCTTAAAGAACTTTTTTTATTTTTTTGGTCAAAAACAAGTGTTCTTTTTGCCATAATTATGTCACTTGGGATTGTTGCCTGTCTAAAATCCAGTTCTCAGGATGTTTTGTTGCGTTTTGGACATGTAGATGCAGCTGTATATATGGATGTTAAAGGTTACTGCAGTGGGAAATCTGACCACATCAGCTTTAATCTCACCGAAAGCTTCAAACATGCACAGATGTCCTGCTTGTGTGTATGCGCACAAACATGTAGAGGTTATGCATGTGTCCTTCTGTGCATACAACAGCTTAATGGTGTGAGGGAGTATTGAGAACTGTATTTAATGACTTGATGGGAAAGTTCACCCAAAAATGTCAGTTCTGTCATCATTTACTCACCCTTTATGTTGTTTTAAACCTGTATTGACTTGCAGTATATAAGACATTAAAAAGAGTTGTTAGGCCTAATATTAGTGTCAGTCACCATTCACTTTCATTGCATCATTTTGCTGTATAATGAAAGTGAATGATGACTAAGACTACTCAGTCCCTATCATTCTTTCTAACATCTCCTTTTGTGCTCCACGATAGACAGAGTCATACAGGTTTGGAACGACATCAAAATAAGAGTAAATAATGAGTGATTTAACATTTTTGGATGAACCATTTCTTTAAGAGGACATAGTGAGAAAGAGAGAGAGAGAGGGAATTTCCTTTTCATATGGAGCAATTTCAGGCACCAGTGATACAGTGGCTCATGACATGAATGACTAATGAATGGGCAGTTCAGATTTTTTTCCCTAAGCACTGACTAATTGCTTCACTGGCCTTGGTTGTTAATGGCCTTTATGGAGAGACACATATGGGCTGTTATCGGCACACCAAAAAGAAAACAGGAACACTTAAATCAGCCAATTTTCAAACTCATAAACTCTGAGGAGTCTTTACGTCTTTACGGCTTACCAAACAATCTTTGCATAGATACTGAAAAACTGAACACATTTGATTAATTGAGGTAATTAGAATTTTTTTTGAGGTTTTATTGCATATTCAGAAAGGGTGCGAGTTAGCATGTGTTGAATTAGGGTTGGGCATTTTCGAGAAATTTTGTAGCCAAAAATGTTTATATGTCAGGTACAAATATGGTATGATACGGTGAAAAATTTTACCATGAACAGTTTCAAAATAAAACGTCGACAATTTATTCTTTTCTTTTGGGGAAAAAATTAAATGAACAATATGCATTAATAATAGTAAAACATTGTAAAAATACAGTTTTAAAAATTTGCACTCACCCGGAGCTTACATAGAAACCAATACTGACGGCATTAGGGTGATGCAGATGTGTAAACACTGAGTCTACATAAAGGCCATCACATTTTTATTATTTCATATGCTATTATTCAGGAAAAACAAGAGGTGAAATTTGGCTTTTTATTAAAATGAGCTCTGCCCATGTTCAGATATTGAATGCACATGTGTGATCAGCTTCCGAGTTTCTCGTACTGCTTCACATTTTCACATTCATTCCACGGCAGGCAAATACGCAAAGGAAAATAAGTTAGCAACGTTCAAGTAGTGTTTTTTTATTTATTTTTTGATCCCCTTTTCTCCCAATTTGGAATGTCAAATTCCCACTACTAGTAGGTCCTCTTGGTGGCTCGGTTACTCACCTCAATCCGGGTGGCGGAGGACAAGTCTAAGTTGCCTCCACTTCTGAGACAGACAATCCGCACATCTTAACACATGGGTTGTCGTGCATGACACCACGGAGAGTCAAAGCACGTGGAGGCTCATGCTACCCTCCGTGATCCACGCACATCTTACCACGGACCCCATTTAGAGCGAGAACCCCTAATCGCGACCATGAGGAGGTTACCCCATGTGACTCTACCCTCCTTAGCAATCTGCCAATTTGGTTGCTTAGGAGACCTTGCTGGAGTAACTCGGCACACCCTGGATTCAAACTCGTGACTCCAGGGGTAGTAGTCAGCATCAATACTCGTTGATTTTGTTTTTAATATTCGACTAGCTGATGCAGAACTATTTGAAGTATTCAAATAGTCGATTACTAATGCACATCCCTTTGAAAATGTGCGGAAATGCAGAATTTATGTGACTTTTTCAAAAAGCTTTTTTCAAATAATATAGATTTATGCTTTCTAAAATGCGTACTTCGAGTTTACACCATGTTCTAAGGCAAAAAGTTTCCTACGAAAGGTCTCATTTGAGTTTTTGTATAAAACTGTAGGGCACAAAAGTAGACATGCTTATTTGTGTGTGTGTGTGTGTGTGTGTGTGTGTGAGCGTGTATTTATCACTTTGTGGGGACCAAATGTCCCCATAAGGATAGTAAAACCCGAAATTTTTGACCTTGTGGGGACATTTTGTCGGTCCCCATGAGGAAAACAGCTTATAAATCATACTAAATTATGTTTTTTGAAAAGGTAAAAATGCAGAAAGTTTTCTGTGAGGGTTAGGTTTAGGGGTAGGGTTTGGTTTAGGGGATAGAATATAAAGTTTGTACAGTATAAAAACCATTATGTCTATGGAAAGTCCCCATAAAACATGGAAACACAACGTGTGTGTGTGTGTGTGTGTGTGAAGCTTGTTTGTGTGCATTATTGTATTTATGACATATAGTTGTGAACTTAAACCCAATAATGCACACAAACAAGCTTACACACACACACACGTTGTGTGTGTGTGTGTGTGTGTGTGAAGCTTGTTTGTGTGCATTATTGTATTTATGACATATAGTTGTGAACTTAAACCCAATGAAGGTTTTTAACATGGTGTTTCTGTTTTATTACAGGAGGAAGTACAAGAAAACTTCACAGAGGTAAGACAGTGAGGATCTGCGTACTGACCTCACTGCAGTCTGGTCTGGCAGTCTTTTAAACACAATAAAGCAGATTTACCCAATAGTATTCCCTAAGAGGATTTTCATTTATATGCCAGATTTAGTAACATATTCACTCAAACATAATTAACATGAAAATTCCAGCTAAAACCAAGCCAATAGGCAGGTCAGTTTTTCTATTTGGTTTAGGTGGCTAAACCAGCTGGTGGGAACCTCCCAGATAAAAAACAAACAAAAAATAAAACAGGTCATACCAGCTTAAGCTGGTTTTGGAACATGGCAGCTGGTTTATAGCTGGTCCAATGTGGTTGCTTGTCCAAAAGCCAGCTAATACCTTAAAGTCAACATGAAATGTTGGTCCCAAGTTAAGACTTTATTTTCATTGTACTGCTGTGCAAAACAACAACATTTTGTTGGTATCCCACATTCTCAAACATTTACATACCATCAACAATCAATATAAAAATGCATGCAGATTAATCTAGATTAAAAGGGTAAAAAATTATAATAATAATCTATTTAAAATGTGTAGTGTCATTACAAATATAATTTATAGATGGAGACCAATCAGGAAGTGTTCAAAAGTTGTACGGCTCTAGCAAAAAAGCTATTTTTCAACCCATTTTACTTCCATAATGTGATGTATTTCTGAGCAAATCAGGATGGATATTCAGCAAGAAATAATGTTGGATGGGACTTGATTTTATCCTTCGGGGAATGTGCTGGAGAGTGAAAAGTGGTCTCTATAGATGGTCGGAGAGGTTGAAAATTAAAGTAATTTCAGAGGCGGAACAAGTTATAACATTTTGATGGAAATTGCAAAGATTGTTTTTTTTTCCAGCAGGAATGGTAATATTTATCCCTTAAGAAGTGATCCTGGGTCTTGGAGTATTGTGACTTTACAAGCTTCAGATCAAGTTGAAATAAAGCTGGTATTACCCCATCCATTTATCAGAATTACATGGCAACAGAAGCCGCAGAGAGGGCGATGACAGCGTGCAGAATTTGTATTCAGTATGTGGCACTCTGCATCACAGAAACATCTGTTAAAACAAATGTGTTTCGGCCTGCGCTGAGCACTCTGCAATTATGAGTTAGACAGATAATTGAGAACGAAAGATGTCAGGAGAACCAATGTTGAAAGATAATGGAAGAGAGAGCGAGAGAGAGAGAGATAATCCAGGTCTAATATTCGAGTGAGGGTGGGTTTAGTTGGGGGGACTCAGTGGAGACTTTCCTCCACTAACAGAGGGAGGGATGACTTTCTGCGTAGCTCTGATTGACAGCTCAATGGGAGTCTGGGTAATTATGGCAGGCTAATTGGCTACAGAGCATTCTGGGACTTTGTCATTACAGACACAACAGGACAGTTGCATACACTTGTGTGTGTGTGTGTGTGAGCACTTGCATGGACACATTCGCATTGAAGAAAAAAGAAGACATTAAAGAAAATGTCGAAGAGGATTAGGTCTTGAGGATCTTCAGTTTAAAGGGGTTGTCACCCATTTTGACCAATTAAATTGAATTTTTTTATAGTCATTTGTTATTTCTAGAAACATTTTTACAAAGCATTTTGATTCAGTCAGATCCAGTAAATCATTTGTGAACCGATTTGGGATCTCTTTCAAACAATTCATTAAAAATAACCGACTCACATTTACATTCTTGTAGCAGAAGAGTTCATCATTGATAAGACAATACAAAAAGCAGCTTTAGAATACAATGTATTGTTTACTACCATATTATTGAACATAAGTCAGTCATTGGCACACAGTTCACAGCAATCCATTACACAAGTGAATTTGACAATCAGTTGGAGATTTATTATGAGGGTTTGTTTAAGGACCTGTCAATTTACACCTGCGTCAGACATGCTTGTGTAGCGTCTCGGGTGCGTAAACACACATTTTTAGGTCACTGTGTCAAGTTAAATATAGTTTAATACTTAGAACACATCTTGAGATCTCTTAGTTTGAATTTGCGCATGTTTGTGTTGTGTGTCTGCTGAAGGGTTGTTTTGTTCACTGTATAAACTGTGTGTTGCCCATACTGCTGAAGTTTCACTTACTGCCCCCTGGAGTAAACAGGTGGTATTACAAGCTTGCATTTCTCAGGAATTTTCCTTATTATGGTCCGGGGGCATTGTGATTAATTGCGTAATTTTTTTTAAATAATAAATAATTATTTTTAATAAAATCAATCGCCCTGAATTAACCCATTAAATCGACAGCCCTAATTATTTTGTTACATGTTTATTGTTTAATTGAATATTTTTTTACTATTTACAAGTATTTACATTTATTTGTTGAACACGTGCTAAAACCGGTACTGTCTCTTTAAGAAAACAGGCATTTCTGTAAAAAGCATCTGTAGATGAGCGCATGTTAACGAGAGAGATTCGAAAAATTTTTATCAACAACTGACTGTATAAAACAGAAAAGATATTAAGAGATATTATTCAATGACAAATGGGTTGCGTGGATTTTGTCTTTATGGTGCAAAGCGAGGGTTTTGCGCTGCGCGATTAAATACAGAGTCAATGCACAAGATACGAATAGACGCAAATTCGCGCTGGGCGGTGCGAATGAAGCGATTCGACCACGCAAAATCGCTTAATTCGTGTATTCGCGCAAGTTGACATTTTTCAACTCGAGTGAAAAATCTGCATGATGCGTTGTCGCGAAAGCCTATCAGCATTGAGATTGTCCGGATGTCACTGATGTAGTAGCAGAAGAAATCTGGAAAAAATGAATGAAAAAATGTATGTATTGCACACGAGAAAAGACATTGCTTGGAGGAAAGTGAGCGATGAAGTTGGATTACCTGGTAAGTTCTGAAAATATGCACGTCTACTTGATTCCAGCTATTAGTTGTACTTTACTATGAACCAAGTCGTAGAAGCCCCTCCTCCTGTCCTTTTCTGGAAGAGAAGGGGGAATACTTGTGGGTTCACGTTACTCGCACGAGGCAATCATTTTCTGCGCGTTGTATGTGAACGCACCGTTAGACACACATTACA
The DNA here is from genome assembly GCF_025860055.1 of Xyrauchen texanus. NCBI lineage: Eukaryota > Metazoa > Chordata > Actinopteri > Cypriniformes > Catostomidae > Xyrauchen > Xyrauchen texanus. Next base: position 43,795,252 of record NC_068284.1, read on the forward strand.
CGGAACAACTTTTACTTTCAACATGCAGTGAAAGGATCTCGCTGCTGAATACTTTGCTGCTATATTACACAATTACTGATGAGTGAAATCTAAACATTTACCAGTTTCCAAATATATACATTTTGTTGCATAGCACGAAATTTGGCTGCAAATGCATGTGATTTCCTCTCGCTGTAGTAGAGTGTTGCGCATAGAGTAAAAGACTGTTCTTCACTATAGGAATGACTTCAGATCAATTTCCATAACTTTTCCAGGCCTGGAAAAAACTATTCTAAATATTCCAAAACTCTGAAAACTCCCTTATAAAAATTACTATGAAATATTCTTAATGATAAATGATGATATTGAGCAGTACTGTGTTTTTATTGGGGCTGCCAATGGATTCAAGTAATTAAAGACATGTTCTGCGTTCAGTACAATTTTAGCTCAATTGACAAAATTTACGACATGATGTTGATTACCACAAAACGTTAATTCGACTCGTCCCCCTGATTTATTAATAAAAAATGCAATAATCACAGTTACAGTAAGGCAATTAGAATGGAAGTGAATGGGGCCAGTCCATTAAAATACTCACTGTTTTAAAAGTATAGCCACTAGACATAAACAATATGTGTGTTAACATGATTTTAGTGGGATAAAAATGCTTTCAAACCTTATCTGTGTAAAGTTCTAATATTGCAAATGTTCCAATTGTTGTCATGACGACGTAACGCTGTAAACCTTGTAATCTTGTAAACACTGAAATGCCAGTAAATCCCTAATTTTATTACACTAAAATAATGCTAACACTTATAATACTTACATCTTGTGGCTATACTTTTGAAACGGTGTGTATTTTAACATTTATGGGCTGGCCCCATTCACTTCCATTGTAATGTGTGAAGGTGCCTTCCTGTAACTGTGATTTATGCTTTAAAAAAATAAATAAATAAACAAGGGATGAGTCAAAATATTTTTATTAATTTATTTATTTGGTCCAGAAAATTATGCCACAAATGTTTTCAGTTGAGCATAACTGGTCTCGAACATTCCTTAAATCACGATTAATCTCATGTTTTGCTGTTGGCTTACAGATACACTGGATTGAAAACTTGATCCTCATGTTGTTCCAAACTCATGTGACCTTCTTTCTTCCAGTCATAGGATTTGAAACAATATGAGGGTGAGTAAATTATGACAAATTGTTAATTTTTGGGCAAAGTATCCTTTTAATGCGTTGACTTTTGCGGCACTGGTTTACATCAACATTTATAAAAGGTGGTTGGAGAAATGTAGTGGCTGAGGATCTAACAGCCCTTGCACCTGGAGATCAATCCTTTGAGTAAATATAGACTGTAAATACAGGATGTTAATAAATGCAGCAATCATTAGTGCAGAATATTGTAGTGGTGGCTGCAAACCCTCACAGAAGGTTAAGAGAAGAGCGTCTGGCTAATTCAGTTCTGAAACACCTGCATGTAAATGACACCAGCAATCACACACTCTTCACATGAGCTCTTAAAAACCACTCAACTTTACCACTGATAATAAGACTCTTCAACATTTACTGAGTGTGTATGTGTGATAGATACCAGCAGATTTCTCTAAAACATAATGAAAAGTAATTTATCTGTAATTATAATTGAACAGTGTCATGTGGAGATGTGGAGAGTCGTGATACTAGCATACTGTTTACTACACACTGAGAAAATAGGCGTCTATTTGAGAGCATTTCATCTGGAAAGCATTGCGTTCAAATTTTTATGAACAAACTAGGGATGTGCAAGACTAGTCGAATTAGTTGACTTAATGGTACTGATGCTGCTAGTCTGAATAAAATTTCTATCAGGAAGACTTGAGTGAGAAATAAGATTACATTTATTTGATGAATATAGAACAGAAAAGTAATGTCTCTCTTTGGTGTAAGCGCCGTCTGTCGGTCCGACGAAGTTGTACTCGGAACCGTCATATCCTGCCGGAGATAGGAGGCAGGGGCGAGGAGCCTACCCCCGTGCAGGACGGGACTCAACTGGTGGTGGTGGGGTGGTGGGTGTTGCCGTGTTAGCACACTGAAACAGCAATGTGATAGATTGTGAGCAGACTTATAAAGCAATGGCTGGCATGTGATTGGCTAGGAATTACCCAGCTAATGGTGCGATGATGTACAGCTGCTAGTCTTCCCGCTAGAACTACGTTGTGCTTACATAGAATAGAAGCCTTCATTATGGTCACACATAATACATACATTTTTTGCATATATACAGTGAAATAATTTTTTTCACATATCCCAGCTAAGCTGGGGTCTGAGTGCGCAGTCAGCCATGATATGGCGCCCCTGGAACAGATAGGGTCAAGGGCCTTGCTCAAGGACCCAACAGTGGCATCTTGGCGGTGCTGGGGCTTGAACCCAGGACCTTCTGGTTGACACTGGAATTACTAGTTAGTCTATATTGTTCCTCATTAAAAAAAATTACAATTTACATTTGGTTTATATTATTACAAAGTCTGCGCGTTAATTCATTGTATTATTTAAAAGAGGATAGCTGGAGAAGACTGATTCACATTTTAATTTCACCTCACCCTCTCTCACTCACAGAAAAATGTCCTCTCGCAAGATGAGCAAAGTAGCTATAGAAATCACATCGGTGGTGGTGCAGGAAGCGTTTTTCCGTAACTTTGGCTCGCAAGTCACTATGGATGTTTTCACATTTGAGTGTTCTCCAAATGTGTGTGTGCTTGCATGTTATTTTCCCGCCGAGCTGGCTTTTTCAAGTGTAGGATTATCACCTCAGGTGAGTCGGGTCCTGTCTTTCACTGAACCATGTCGACGTGAATTTTGCTCATCAAAAACATTTTTTAGGCAAGGTGAGACATTGCTAAACAAAAAGGATATTTGAAACAATGTGCTGACTGCTTAACTGGTTAAACTATCTTTTATTCTGTGTGCAAGTCTGTTTAGAACAATTGGTTTATTGTACATTTCTCACAGGCTTATTTTTTTCCATCCTAGCTATTTTTTTATTTTTACATCGTAACTTATTGGTTAATGTTTTTAACCGAACAGCTGTCATATTAGATGATAGACTAATGCACTTTTCAGAGCATTTTTTCTATCTCATAGATTTTCATCATTTTCAACAATGCCCTGACCATTTTAATATTTTAAGTAACATTTACTTGTTGAATTACGTTAAGAACAGGTTATTAGGGTTGCTCTATTGGCCTTGCACTATTCATTCATTTGTTTAAAATAAATATGTCCGTATTCTCTAATGTTGATTCAGTGATTGCATGTCATGTTTAATATTTATTGTACAACGATCATAATGCAAAGCAAGCACTTTGCAGATAAATGCCCCTTTTCAGCGGAATTCAGTGTCATATTTGGCTGTTGTTTGCATAGAATAATTACACTCACCTAAAGGATTATTAGGAACACCATACTGATACTGTGTTTGACCCCCTTTTGCCTTCAGAACTGCCTTAATTCTACGTGGCATTGATTCAGCAAGGTGCTGAAAGCATTCTTTAGAAATGTTGGCCCATATTGATAGGATAGCATCTTGCAGTTGATGGAGATTTGTGGGATGCACATCCAGGGCACGAAGCTCCCGTTCCACCACATCCCAAAGATGCTCTATTGGGTTGAGATCTGGTGACTGTGGGGTCCATTTTAGTACAGTGAACTCATTGTCATGTTCAAGAAACCAATTTGAAATGATTCGAGCTTTGTGACATGGTGCATTATCCTGCTGGAAGTAGTCATCAGAGGATGGGTACATGGTGGCCATAAAGGGATGGACATGGTCAGAAACAATGCTCAGGTAGGCCATGGCATTTAAACGATGCCCAATTGGCACTAAGGTGCCTAAAGTGTGCCAAGAAAACATCCCCCACACCATTACACAACCACCAGCCTGCACAGTGGTAACAAGGCATGATGGATCCATGTTCTCATTCTGTTTACGCCAAATTCTGACTCTACCATCTGAATGTCTCAACAGAAATCGAGACTCATCAGACCAGGCAACATTTTTCCAGTCTTCAACTGTCCAATTTTGGTGAGCTCTTGCAAATTGTAGCCTCTTTTTCCTATTTGTAGTGGAGATGAGTGGTACCCGGTGGGGTCTTCTGCTGTTGTAGCCCATCCGCCTCAAGGTTGTGCGTGTTGTGGCTTCACAAATGCTTTGCTGCATACCTCGGTTGTAACGAGTGGTTATTTCAGGCAAAGTTGCTCTTCTATCAGCTTGAATCAGTCGGCCCATTCTCCTCTGACCTCTAAAATCAACAAGGCATTTTCGCCCACAGGACTGCCGCATACTGGATGTTTTTCCCTTTTCACACCATTCTTTGTAAACCCTAGAAATGGTTGTGCGTGAAAATCCCAGTAACTGAGCAGATTGTGAAATACTCAGACCGGCCCGTCTGGCACCAACAACCATGCCACGCTCAAAATTGCTTAAATCACCTTTCTTTCCCATTCTGACATTCAGTTTGGAGTTCAGGAGATTGTCTTGACCAGGACCACACCCCTAAATGCATTGAATCAACTGTCATGTGATTGGTTGATTAGATAATTGCATTAATGAGAAATTGAACAGGTGTTCCTAATAATCCTTTAGGTGAGTGTATTTTAAATGGGCTGCATAAACATGCAATGTTTTTTGATTGTTTTCTGAGAATTGCTTACTTTTTAGTCGACTAGTTGACAGTTTTGTGAAGATTGCTGACAAAAGCCCAAAATCATAGGTATATCGGAGCTCACTCCCATTAGCGATGATCGCAATGTATGAATTATCAAAGAAGCGATTCGAGAGAAGCGCTGACGTGTTGCTGATGTCAGCGAGATATCTAGCATGTTAAATATCTGTACCTGTCTGCGATTCCAAATCGTGCAATGTGAAATGTGTTTTGACTGAATACAACTGCAGCGTTGACCTACAGCCAATGAGAGAGCAAGAAACGGGGCACGTGAAGTTTCAGTGGGAGGAGTCCTGATGTAGCTGCAACAGAACATCAACTAGCATTACTGCGGTATCAAGAAAGTCTCATTGGACCGAAGAAATGGAGGAAAAATTTGTGGAACATTGATAGGAGCACCAGTGCCTATTTGATGTTTCATCTGAACCATTGGTTACAATATGAAAAAGTAGCTTCTACTGTAAAATCTACCTATTTGCTTACCTGACTTTCCAAGAGAATTGCCAATTTCTCTCCAACTATTCTCTTTCTTCACCTGGTTGTTGTACAGTTCAGATGAAACATCAAATAGGCACAGATGCTCCTGCCAATTTTCCATGTACAGTATGATGCCTTTTAGGTGATAAAAAAACATACACATCATATTCTGAAATGCATAACATGCATTTGTTTTCGTATCTCTTATCACTTCATGTACACTGTTGTGAAACGTAATTTGGAGTCCAGGCAGAGTCGTCGAGATTCGTCAATAGTGAAATGTCTTGTAATGTGTTCACCCCTGTCACCAATTCCTTGTTTAATTTGAAAACACTACGGCTTCCATGACAAGACAGACAGTTGTGTAATATGAACGGTACCACATTTCAACATCTTTGAAAGTCCAAGAAAACAAAATAATATGTACTAATATCAAGTTTTATTAACATTTTCCAAACAAAGCCTTCCACAGTATAAAGACAAATGCACTAAAATAACACCAATTCAAGTAACACTAAACATTTCCCAATGTCTAAGTGGGAGTTTAACTAATTGAAATAAACAGTCCCCACATAGGTTGCATATTCATTGTAATGGCCATTAAATCTCTTAAACTCTCATTCTCCACAACATTAATCAGCCAGCAGACTGTGGCTATTCGCTTTGTTACAGCAATCATGAAGACGTGTTGATGATTCCCATCAGGTCGTCAGCGACAGCATCAAGTGCCAAGCACCGATTTGATCTCCACATGAAAAGCGCTAGCAGACAAAAATGTCTCGTTCTGCGTTTTGGTGATAGTTTAAGAATTACCGTGCTTCTGTGGTAATTAAAATGCGCCTTACATAGGCTGAAAAATACCTAAAAATTCCATCTAGGTTTGAATAATTAAGGCCTTAAACGTTTTTAATTAATCGTGTGAGGAACAGGGCAAGGATTTATTAACTAATAATCCATCCATCCATCTTCAACCGCTATCCGAAGTTGGGTCGCGGGGGCAGCAGCTCCAGCTGGGGGCCCCAAACTTCTCTATCCGAACCACATTAACCAGGTCTGACCGAGGTGTTCCCAGGCCAGTGTGGAGATGTAATCTCTCCACCTAGTCCTGGGTCTTCTCCGAGGCCTCCTCCCAGCTGGACGTGCCTGAAACATCTCCCTAGGGAGGCGGCCAGGGGGCATCCTTACCATATGCCCAAACCACCTCAACTGACTCCTTTCGACGCAAAGGATCAGCGGCTCTACTCCGAGCTCCTCACGGATGACTGAGCTCCTCACCCTATCTCTAAGGGAGAAGCCCGCCACCCTTCTGAGGAAGCCCATTTCGGCCGCTTGTACTCGCAACCTAGTTCTTTCGGTCATGACCCAGCCTTCATGACCATAGGTGAGGGTAACTAATAACTAATAATGATTTTTTTTAAATTACTTTTAATGTTCATTTGACAAGGAAACCTCCACAATGCATACAACAAGCCACGTAAAATTCATTTGCATAAATTGCATACATTTAGGTATAGTAACTTGATTCAATGAGACCAAGTTGACAATCCCTTTTCTTCAATCAGCACTTGATAATTACAGGGATTTTTAAGATGATTCATGCTAATTACATTCCTCTGCTCTCTAATACCCCTCCCACCACTCTATCTGCCCATTTCTCTCTTCTCTCTCGTTTCTCTATTGGCATGTCATGGCCTATTTTCTAAGCAGATTTGTGTGTGTCCGCTGGTAACGGCTCTGTGTAATTGTTGTGATCACACTGTCTAGTTGCTTTGTTGTAGCAGGTGTGAGACCACCCCCTTGTACTCAACTTCCTCTCCTTAGCAATCTACCTTAGAGCTCCCTCTACTGTCAGGGCACTCAAGAGCAGGAGTGGGCAACTATTTTGGTAAAGGGGGCCACAAAGGGCTTTAAGTAGTGCATAGTGGGCCACATTGCATTCGCTTAGAGATACAGTGTTCTGCATTGATTTGGTTTTTGTATCTTTTAAGCCTAGAAATTGTTGTGTACTCCATTTTCTGAAGTGTATATATAAAAATTATAGAACTTTTAATGTTTCTTGCAAAGCGTGTAAGTTTACTTATTTTATTCTCAAAGCATTACCCATTTACACGCTAAAAGGATCCTGATGCGGGACTCGTCAATGGTTTGACTTTCCATTCATTACACAACTGAATAAAACAGGCTGGATGACAATGATTGCACAAAATAAGTATAACAATAGATGGAATATTTCCAATTTGCACAAGTATAAAGTTCAAATTTGGGGTGTTGTGTACCCTGAGCATGTTAAATGAAGTGGTGGTGGCGTGGTGGGCTAAAACACATAACTGTTAATCAGAAGGTTGCTGGTTCGATCCCCACAGCCACCACCATTGTGTCCTTGAGCAAGGCACTCAACTCCAGGTTGCTCCGGGGGGATTATCCCTGTAATAAGTGCACTGTTAGTCACTTTGGATAAAAGCGTCTGACAAAGGCATAAATGTAAATGCTTGTGGAGTCAAATTAGGTCCCAATGCAAGATAACTGAAATATCCAATAAAAAAATAAAAAACGCTTTTAGGGTAAATGAGCTTCAGGCCACATTAAACCATGTGGAGGGCCGGATCCAGCCGGCACTCCATACGTTTTCCAAGTCTGCTCAAGAGGATGCTAATTAGTCAAAGGACACTATCGATGTATTTTAATGACAGAATTGCATTAACAGTGCTTGCGTTTTTGGGTTTGCGGTTTCATATGGTTGTGTATTTAAGCTATGAATATTTCAATTGAAAAAATTTCACACAAAATTTAATCATTCAAAATCAATAATAAATATTCACCTTCCAAAGTTCAGTTCCAAAATATAATTTTTTTGTAAAAATCGCATGTTTTTTATTCAACAGGTAGTTTTTGATCAATCGTATTTCGCTTTGCAAATTCGGCTCTAAAATTTCAGTGGTTAAAATTTGGTGGGAAATTCAACCTAGTATATGCTAGCTTTGTGGGAAAAGCAGTAGAGTGCCGATGCACAATCTTCAATATCTGCTATTAGGCTTCACCACTAAGTGGTGCAATCGGGTGTTGAAACAGGGAGAGGTTCTCACCAAATATACAAAAAAAAAAGCACTGTTAATGCCATCGTTTTTTCAATTAGTGGAATTCAGCTTGCTTTTTTAAGACATTTGTCATTAAAATACCTCCATATTTCAAACTGTGCTGTTGGTTTCAGTTTTATTTAGCAGCATACACCTAGCAATGTCTTTTATATTTTAAAATGTTTTATTATTTAAGGTTCATTTATAACATAATTATTTGTGTTCAATTATCCTGTTATGAATAATAATAAAAAAGTCACCACAGCTTTGATCCAAATAATCATATCTAACCTACTTCCTCCCAACTTTACAGTGATTGGCATTTAATGTTTTTGAATATTGTAAATACAAGCATCATATGTTAAAGTATCCATATAATATCACAGTTCAGACAAGATGCTTTCTCAGCCTAGTTAGTGATGTTTGCTAAGACAAGCATGACTATTACTATTATTCATACTTACAATTAGGAATTTTAACAAAACCCAACTTATTAAAAATCAGTATGAAGCTTCAAAACGGCTAGCCTTTTCTTAAAAAATAAAGAAGAAAAAAATCTTTAATTTTCTGGATTGTGGAGCAAGTATTGAGTTGAAAGTTTTTGTTTAATAAAATATATATATTTTTTTTATTTCAAAACAACAAGTAAAATCTGTTTTTAATGATATGGCCCTTTTGAAGTATTACATTTTTGTAACTGGTACTGGATTGTTCCTCTCTTTAAAAACAGGTCAAAATCAGGCAAGACTGTTCCTTTTACTGGTAATTTCAAGGCTCTTTATCATCTGTAGTGACATATTGGCATTTTGCACCTTAAATCAAACACCAGCACAGCCATTAACTCTTACTCGTATCAATTGTGCAGCCATTTATGGTCAACACCCATATTTACACAGTTGATGACTTGATTCACCACTGAGTATCTCTCCAGAGGTTAATGAACCAGAGATGGGCATTCATGACACTTTATTACCTCTCTGCCCTCCTATGATGAGGTGCCAGGCATAGCCAATCCATCTGACTGTTCATAAGCTGCTTCTGCACAGCCGGCCGGGTCAGACTCGGTGAACTAACTGGATTGATATTGAACCGGCTGTGGAGCAACTATAAATTATTTACTGGAGCTGATGAGCATGTGTGTGTGTGTGTGTGTGTGTGTGTGTGTGTGTGAGGGTATAGTTATGTTTAGAAAGAAATCCCAGTCCTTCTGCATACTACAAAGTATACACTGTATACTGTTTTTTTTAAGTAGTGGGGCAAATTAACTAAACAGTTGTTATTTCAGCGCAAGAACCTACATCTTATTCACTAACCACCTACAATCTAGATTTCAAGAATCCATTCTTATCCTTTCAAACAGGCTTCCTTTCTTTGTACAGTAACTTAGGATTATTAAAAAGTAGGTTGTGCTTTATTCACAAAACTCTGTGCTATTGCCCAATAAACTGTGCTATTACTGCCTGAGGAAAGCAGACTGTAAACTGAATTTTATTTAATGAGATGTTTGTTTACATTTTCTGTCAATAATAGCAGCAGTAAGTCATCATATAATGATCAAATGATGAAGAAGAGCGTTATAACCTGCCATATGCATGGTGTAGTTATATTAGCACACTTTTGGCATGTCAAAGGGATGATTCATGTGTCTAGTTCACAGTAGTGGAGTGATGCTGTTCTGTCTGTGCAGAGTGTGCCAGTTTGCAGTGGTCTGCTGCATCCTTCGCTATATATAGAGCTTTATAGGAGCAGCTCGCCATGCAAATTTCATTCAGAACAGATTTTGTTGGTTTGTTTGTGCCATTGCTTGATCTGAATTATTCGTTTTATTGAATCTGCCATTAAACCAGCGCAGACAGTCTGTGGCCTTTGTTCAATTATCTGTTTCTTATGTAGATAATCATCTGTGAGTGGAGCACAAATATTTCCATTTTAATTAGAATTTTTATCAGATGAGTCAAGATTTAGGAAGTGAGAAGTTGGAAGTGTTTACAGCCTGTTAAGCAGTGTTCGGCCTTGTAATATGTCAAAGACTTTTAAAGGTATCTTCCTTACACACACACACACACACACACACACACACCATCACTGCTGGACTTTTGCTTTAGTGCTGGTCTGCTATTATTCACCTAATTTATCAAGCTTAATTGACTTCTTAATGGAATACCAATCAGTGGTAGACAGAATGTTTCACAGAGACACATCTTTAAAATGTTAAGAACAGACCCTCATGCAATTAACCATGGTGTGGAGTATTCAATTGTAAAGTTAAAGTCGTTCATCTAGTCTGTGGTTAAAACATTAAAACATCTAGTCTGATCAAAGCAGAACAACCACCATTTGGAAGGACAATTGGATTTTAATGTTATAGAAGCCCAAAAATACACATTTAAAATAAGACAGTATGTGTGTTATTACTTTTTAAGCAATCAAAATAAAGATTTTCATCTGGCAGGTGATAAAACAGGCTGAAAAATCCCATAGACCTTTATTGAATTGGGGATCCATGCCATATCTTAGAGACCAGAATATTACAGAGAATCAGTGTGGGCTATTGAGCCAGTAAGCAACCACCTAGCAATACCCTGGTAACAATTTAGATCACACTAACAACTGCATAGCAACCACTCACATTTTTCTTTTTTTTCAAATCTAGATATGCATTGTATTGGTAATCTGATTGTAATGAATAGCAAATAGAGGGTAAACTGCAATGAGAACAACATAGGAACATCTGTACACCTACATATTCATGCGATTACCTAATCAGCCAATCGTTTGGCATCAGTGCAATGCATAAAATCATGCGGATATGGGTCAGGAGCTTCAGTTAATGTTTACATCAACCATCAGAATGAGGAAAAATGTGATCTCAGTGATATGGACCGTGGCATGATCGTTGGTGCCAGATGGGCTGATTTGAGTATTTGTGTAACTGCTGATCTCTTGGGATTTTCATGCACAACCATCTCTAGAATTCACTCCGAATGGTGCCAAAAGCAAAAAAGCATCCAGTAAGCAGCAGTTCTGTGGACAGAAACGCCTTGATGAGAGAGGTCAGTGTAGAATGTCCAGACTGGTTCGAGCTGACAGAAAGGCTACGGTAACTCAGATAACCACTCTGTGCAAATGTAGTGAGCAGAAAAGCATCTCAGAATGCACAACATGTCGAAACTTGAGGTGGATGGACTACAACAGCTTAAGACCTGGTCGGGCACTTTATTAGGACCGTAGTGTTCCTAGTAAAGTGCTGAGTGAGTGTATACTGATGTTTACCCAGCGATCACACACACATAAAAACACTTGTCACCTATGTTCAACATCTCTGTTGAGTGATTTGGGCTTTACACTTTTGGGCAAGAGTCACTGTACAGGCCGCAGGTCAATTATTTTGCCTCCCTTGACAGTTTCTGTTGTCAGTGCACCAACAATAAGGATTTGATGAGTGTGACACAGTGGTGTGTGGCAGACAACAGAAATTAGTAGGAAAACTTCCCTTTACAGATACAGAAAAATAATAATAAAAATATCTTCAATACGATTCTTTGGAATATTAAGTGTGCATAATTCACCCAAAAATTCTGTATTTACTCACCCCAATGTTGTTCCACATTCATATGCCTTACTTGCTTAAACTAAACACAAAAGGAGATGTTTTAATGAATATCACGGTACATCTTTTCAATACAATGGCAGTGAATAGTGTCTCACATTAAAGCTTAAAGAAGTATCCAAAAGCAGGCCGGTGCTTTTGGATACTTTCTGCCTAATGTTATATTCTGCCTAATGTTATACTTAATTTGTGCAATCTGGAAACCATGCCCTCTCTCCTCTTGAAATAAAACATACTATCGATAGTGCGATATTCTGCTCAAAGACATATGTGATACAGTGCTACTAAGTCCTACTACGTCTGCGTGGAAACCTTTTCAGTGATTTAACTTTATTCAAATCAAAAAAGATCTTTGCAGGCGTGTAGTTTACAGGGGGTATGGGGGCGAGGTAACCCCACCAATAATCAAAACAAGCAAGTACAACCCCCAATATGTATTCCACGATCAATGGAAACATGTAGATGCTCCAATATTCAAGCCAAATCTACGCCCTTGGATCTTTGCATCATTCGCACGCGGAGGGGTAATCAATGTGTGTTGTATGTTATCTGTGCAGTCGGATCTGACTCTCTGCGATTCTATGGGCCATCTCTCGCCAAGCTTTCTGGTCTTGTACTTTCCCTTTTAGCTGTTCTACGCCTAGGCCAGTGTCCGTTTTGATGGTGTCGAGCAAGCACGTTCTTTGGCGGCCTCGTCTTCTTGTTCCACTGACCATTCCAAGCATTATTGCTTTCTCCAATGAAACCGATCGCATAATGTGGCCAATGTAAGTGAGCCGGAGTCTGGTGATCTTTCCCTGAAGCAACATTTCTGGCTTGATGTGCTCCAAAACCTCTTTGTTGGTGACCCTTGCTCTCCATGGTATCGTAACAGTCTTCTCCATCTCCATAGCTCAAAAGCAGTAATCAATGACACACGAGCAAAAGCAAGCTAGAGAGGACTATGATTTTAATCTGTGTAAAATTTGTAAAATGTTGAAGTCCCTCACATCTATATGCAAATGTTACTCTGGCAGTAATAATTTATCATAGTCATTCAGCCTGTTTTTTTCAGTTGTGTGCTGAATTGGGGTGGTGGTGGTGTAGTGGTCTAAGCACATAACTGGTAATCTGGTGATCAGAAGGATGCTGGTTCGAGCCCCACAGCCACCACCATTGTGTCCTTGAGTAAGGCACTTAACTCCAGGTTGCTCCAGGGGGATTGTCCCTGTAATGCACTGTAAGTTGCTTTGGATAAAAGCCTTTACAAAAGTACTTTATGCAACCAGTTTAAATATTCTGTCCATCATAACATCATTTTTCTAACAAACTCTACGTTTCATCATACTCGCATGAAAAACATTCAGTCAGTGAACCGGATAATTAATGCGCAGCATAGAGGGTTCAAATATCAGAAATACTCACATAGCGACGTTAATGAATGAATAGAATACAATAGGCATACTGTTTTAGTCACAGACTAAAAGCTGTTTATTTGTATATAGCATAGATTTACAAAGCATAGAGATCTGTATTTCCTAATCTTCATAACAGAGCACATCTGTCTTTTGAGCGGATGAAGGGAAGTCGGGATTGTGACGGCTTATTATATATAAATATTAAACTGCTAATAATTTTACCAAGGCACTTTAATACCGTGATACCGTAATACAGCCCTACTGTATACACAAACTGAATCATGCATTAGAATGAGTGCACTACTATTTCTGAACTTAAAAGTTAAAAAACTTAAAAGCAAGAACTGTGCAGACATTTTTATCTTCTATCTTCCATGTTCTACTTAAGGGCTGATGTGGCCCCTGTGCCAAAATAAATGCACACCCCTGCTCAGTTGAATAGGCTATGTAAGCCTGTATATTGGCAAAGCAGATTTCCTTGAATCCCAGTGAACACACAAAATCCTTTCATCAAAACTTATAAACGTATGAGTTTGCAAATCAGTATGTTCTAATTTGCAGGCGCAGCATTTTGCTGTCATTTTAAGGGATAGATCATGCACAGAAAAAACAAAACAATACATTTGTACATTTAAAAATCTTTTCTTTACATTGATTTAGTAGCATTTATATGATTTCATCTTCAAAAAAATATTTGTTATACGATAAGTCTCCACTTTATACAGAGCACCTCCACTATTTACAGAGTAACCCTCAGTGATTTTGATCCTGAACCGGGCCTGTCCAAAAGCGTCATAAAAGTAGTCCATGCATCATATTTAAAGTCTTCTAAAGGCATACAATGGAATTAACTTTTATGTTGTTTCTCGCCAAAACCTATCATGTATATTCAGAAGACTTGGAATATGAGTAGTCGCATGAACTACTTTTAAGATATTTTTGGGTCGTTTTTCACTGTTAAAGTGAATCACTAAGAACCGCCAGTGTAATGAAAAGATGAGTGGCGGTATTCATCATAACATCTCTTTTTGTGTTCTGCTTAAAGGGTTAGTTCACTCAAAAATTAAAATTAGCCAATCATTTACTCACCCTCAAGCCATCCTAGTTCTATATGACTTTCTTCTATAGCCAAACACAACTGGAGTTATCCTGGCTCTTCCAAGCTTTATAATGGGAGTGAATGGTACCTTACTGTAGATTTTGAAGCCCAAAAAAGCACATCCATACATCAAAAAAGCAATCCATACAGTTCCAGGGGGTTAATAAAGGCCTTCTGAAGCGAAGTGATGCGTTTTTGTAAGAAAAATATCCATATTTATAACTTTATAAACTATAATCTCTGGCTTCCTCTGTCCTCTGCGTTTCCGTGCAGGTCATATGCCGGAACTCGACTCTCTTGTGAATGCCGTTACCGAAAGCCAGTGATTATAGATTATAAAGTTATAAATATGGATATTTTTCTTACAAAATTATTCCCTTTGCTTCAGAAGGCCTTTATTATCCCTCTGGAGCCATATGGATTGCTTTTATGATGGATGGATGCACTTTTTTGGGCTTCAAAATCTAAGGTACCATTCACTCCCATTATAAAGCTTGGAAGAGCCAAGATATTTTTTAACATAACTCTGATTGTGTTTTTCTGAAAGAAGAAAGTCATATAGAACTAGGATGGCTTTAGGGTGAGTAAATTATGACTTCATTTTGGATGAACTTTACTTAAAAGCCAATTCTGTTGTTTAAGTACAATGCTGCCTTAGAACTAGATAAAGAAATACATTTATAAATGAATAAGGCTATATCTTAGACACCATTTAAAACAGCTTTCGCATCGGGAGTGGGCCTATGATATCTTAAAATGCTGCCAGTGGTTCACTATGTTTTGGAACACAGCCACGTAAACCATAAACATGATGACTTGGGCAGTGTAAGTGTGCGAGTGTGTGAGTGTGTGTGTTTGTGTGGGTGTGTGTGTGTGTGTGTGTGTTTATGTGTACCGAGTCCATCGGCAAGGAAACCCATGATGTTTTTATCTCGTAGAGTAATATGTAGATTAAGTGACCTTTCATAAATTGGATTGCTTTTATTGGATTACAGCGGGACCACAGTGTGACTAACTGACCTTTTGCTTGGACAAAAAGGGCAGAAATGTTTTACACCCTGCGTGTCTGCATCCATCCCTGGGCTATTTGATGCTCTGAAATTAATTTAGTCACACTGCAGTTCAATTATTATGGATTTGCAAAAATCCGCAAGCACATGTTTCATAACCTCAAATCATATACGCTTAATATGTATCTTATGTTTCCCCATGACATACTACCGTCATAATCATTTAATATCTAAGAAAACTTTAAACCTCTAACAAATCTCCGCAGGTATAAGGTAGCAGTGCCAAAAATTACATGTTTTTGCTTAGTGGTTGCTCAGGAGAATAAAAGGAGCTTTCTGCTGTTTACCCTAAAAGTCCTTTTGTAGAAATGCAAATTAAAAACAAAAGAAACAATTGGACATACTGTAAAAGTATAGAGATATAAAACTAATTTGGATTGCATTGCTCATATACACTCACCTAAAGGATTATTAGGAACACCTGTTCAATTTCTCATTAATGCAATTATCTAATCAACCAATCACATGGCAGTTGCTTCAATGCATTTAGGGGTGTGGTCCTGGTCAAGACAATCTCCTGAACTAAAAACTGAATGTCAGAATGGGAAAGAAAGGTGATTTAAGCAATTTTGAGCGTGGCATGGTTGTTGGTGCCAGACGGGCCGGTCTGAGTATTTCACAATCTGCTCAGTTACTGGGATTTTCACGCACAACCATTTCTAGGGTTTACAAAGAATGGTGTGAAAAGGAAAAACATCCAGTATGCGGCAGTCCTGTGGGCTGAAAATGCCTTGTTGATGCTAGAGGTCAGAGGAGAATGGGCCGACTGATTCAAGCTGATAGAAGAGCAACTTTTCCTGAAATAACCACTCGTTACAACCGAGGTATGCAGCAAAGCATTTGTGAAGCCACAACACGCACAACCTTGAGGCGGATGGGCTACAACAGCAGAAGACCCCACCGGGTACCACTCATCTCCACTACAAATAGGAAAAAGAGGCTACAATTTGCAAGAGCTCACCAAAATTGGACAGTTGAAGACTGGAAAAATGTTGCCTGGTCTGATGAGTCTCGATTTCTGTTGAGACATTCAGATGGTAGAGTCAGAATGTGGCGAAACAGAATGAGAACATGGATCCATCATGCCTTGTTACCACTGTGCAGGCTGGTGGTGGTGGTGTAATGGTGTGGGGGATGTTTTCTTGGCACACTTTAGGCCCCTTAATGCCAATTGGGCATCGTTTAAATGCCACGGCCTACCTGAGCATTGTTTCTGACCATGTCCATCCCTTTATGGCCACCATGTACCCATCCTCTGATGGCTACTTCCAGCAGGATAATGCACCATGTCACAAAGCTCGAATCATTTCAAATTGGTTTCTTGAACATGACAATGAGTTCACTGTACTAAAATGGCCCCCACAGTCACCAGATCTCAACCCAATAGAGCATCTTTGGGATGTGGTGGAACGGGAGCTTCGTGCCCTGGATGTGCATCCCACAAATCTCCATCAACTGTAAAATGCTATCCTATCAATATGGGCCAACATTTCTAAAGAATGCTTTCAGCACCTTGTTGAATCAATGCCACGTAGAATTAAGGCAGTTCTGAAGGCGAAAGGGGGTCAAACACAGTATTAGTATGGTGTTCCTAATAATCCTTTAGGTGAGTGTATTTTCAGGAGAATTCACAGGAGAAAAATCTTAGATGCAGCAAGTCTCCATATGCTCTGTTGACTCTCATTGCTATCTGAGAGAAATAATTGAGATATTAAAGAGAGAGAGATCAGGACTTTTCTTGACAAATACAGAAGAAAATGTATAAATAAGACTATCAAAGTTATAGTCAAGTGTCCTCTGATGCTCTGCCAGTCTCTTTTCTCACTCTTTTCCTCCAGCGTCTACTGTGTGCCATCTGGATCTCTCAGTAACTGTCTCTCGTCTCGATAATCCAGATTACTCTCTCAGTTTCTCTCTCATGGGCACGTCAACACAACCCAGCAGCGCCTACTGATTTTTTGTAGCAGTGTGTGTGTGTGTGTGTGTGTGTGTGTGTGTGTGTGTGCTTGATGTGCTTGTAACATTAACTACCTGTTCATGCAGACACTCATGAGTGTATGAGATCTGAATATAGATTTTGAGGTTCTGTACTGTATAATATTTGGGAGGCCCTCATATCTTCATTTTCCTTCACATTTAGTGTGTGTTCATTCTGCGTTCACTTGAGAAGATGGAAGCAAGCACTTTGTTTAAAACAGAGGAATGAACATCATGCGAGAGTTCGGTCATTTCAAACAGTTTCTCAGCTCTGGCAGGAAGTTTCGATTTATGGTAAATGGTCTGCACTTATATAGCCTTAGAGGTTAACAAAGCGCTTTACACTGTGTCCCAATCACCCATTCACACACACACACTCATACACCAATGACGGCAGAGCTGCCATGCAAGGTGCTAGCCTGCTATTGGGAGCAACTTGGGGTTCAGTGTCTTGCCCAAGGACACTTCGGCATGTGGAGTCATGTGGACCGGGAATCGAACCGCCAACCCAACGATTAGCAGCCGACCCGCTCTACCACCTGAGCAACAGCCGCCCCTTATAAGTAAAAACGTTTTATTTATCAATTTGCTTCAGAAGACATACATTGATCAACTGGAGTCGTGTGGATTACTTTTATGCTGCCTTAATATGGCTTATATGAACTGCCAGCAGCCTCATGGCACCCATTCACTTTAATTGTATGGACAAACAGAGCTGGAATGTGCTTATAAAAATATTAATTTCAGTTCTGCTGAAGAAGGAAAGAGATTCTCATCTGGGATGTCTTAAAGGTGATTCAATCATGAGAGAATTATCATTTATGAGTGAATTATTCCTTTAATCGGCCATCAATGAGCATGGTACACTAATTGATCAAAGACTGTCCATTTTGACGTTTGCCGAATGAAATCTTTTACAGTTCCCCAAATTTCTCTAGGAGCAAAATCATGGCCAAAATCGTTCAGTGTGCACCAGGCTTTAGGTAGCTGCCTATGTAGACTGTAGACATTTCACTAGGGCCTGGAATAGAGCCAAAGCTAAATTGAAATGTTAATTTAACACTTTACATATTTTTTTTAAGTTGAGTGTAGAGCTAAACAAAGCCATTAACTGTTCAATGCTGTCAAAGCAATTCACTTAAAAACAGCTACTACACAACTCTTTATCTTTCACCAACAGCAGCAAGTCTATTGTTCACTACAAATGCAACTATTCTTTCTCTTGTTCTGTAACTACACAGGGCTAGTATTTTTTCTATTATCACGCAACAGAAATGTACCCCACAGTGTGTCAATCACACTGTTTGTCCCCATATTTGAGTACTTTTACCTGTAGAGATGGAGAGTATGTTGTTCATTAAGATTCTCATTAACTATCTAATTACATGGTAAAACAATGTGATGACATTTCTCCAGACCCCGCCAGCACTGTGTTCCATCATTATTTCAAATCGTTTGTCATTAATTGATTTCCTGCCCAGTCTGACCCTTTATGCAAAGATTGGCTACCACTGAGAGAGAGAGAGAGAGAGAGAGAGAGAGTGAGAGAGAGAGAGAGAGAGAGAGAGAGAGAAAGTGAATTAGTATGCTGTAGTTTTTCACTCATTAACCTTTGGTAAATGGTAAAATGCCTTAATCCATTAAAGCAGTTTTTGTCATGCATTTATATTTATTCATTTGGCAGATGCCTTTGTCAAAAGCAAATTAAAATGAAGAAAAACACAAACGATTTAGAACACAGGAGCCAACAATATTAGCAGTGAAGTTGTGTCAAATGTTTGCATTGAACAACGGCTATATAAAAAAAAACATTAACTGCATTTGTTTATTTTGGCATATTTATATATATATATAAAAAAAAATGTAACAATGAAAACTGCATATGTGCGGGGGCCTGTGTAGCTCAGCGAGTATTGACGCTGACTACTATCCCTGGAGTCACGAGATTGAATCTAGGGCATGCTGAGTGACTCCAGCAAGGTCTCCTAAGCAACGAAATTGGCCCGGTTGCTAGGGAGGGTATAGTCACATGGGGTAAACTCCTCGTGGTCACTATAATGTGGTTCTCGCTCTCAGTGGGGCACGTGGTCAGTTGTACGTGGATGCCACAGAGAATAGCGTGAAGCCTCCACGCGCACTATGTCTCCGCGGCAACGCGCTCAACAAGCCACGTGATAAGATGCGCGGGTTGACGGTCTCAGACGCGGAGGCAACTGAGATTCATCCTCCGCCACCCGGATTGAGGCGAGTCACTACGCCACCACGAGGACGTAACGTGAATTGGTAATCAAGCATTCCAAATTGGGGAGAAAATGGGAGAAAAAAAATTATACAAATAATAAACTGCATATGTTCTTTCAGATTTCACTTTGTTTGTTTTATCACTTTTTACATTTTGTCAGTGTGCCTAATATGTGTTTTCTTCTTCCTGTTAATATTATGTTAGTGAAAATAGATTTATATCAGTCCAATAGATAATGTAGTAACACTTTTTAAGGGTCCACAATAATGCACGTATTAAGCATGTACTGTATATTATACACAATAATTAGTCATACTGCTCTATATTCAGTCATCTATTAATTACTGTCTTATTAATGCTTAACTAGTGTATTAGCCTTGTGCATCCTCGCATCCACATGTGTGGACATAGTATTTTGTCTTTGCTATATGCAATGTATAATTTAATTTAAACTGACTGAATACTGTTCACAAGACTCTAGACTGTCATTTAAGGTTCAAACTTCTGGCGCACAGAGTCACGTGACACAACAACATGATGTCAATTTCCGTGAAACGTTTCTACAGGCGCAGAACAAACAAAAGTGCCTCTGGTAAGAAACCTCTTAAGTTTTTTCATTGAAATCTGTTTCGGTGTTAAAGTAGCAGATCTAGTTTTGTTTGATATGCTGCTTTAAAAAAAAAACATTTTTTGCGTGATGTCACATGATGTTCACATTCATGGATTTTGGGACATTATTCCCTCAGATATAGAAAAAACATGTTAGTTATTTTGAATAACTTTCAACATTAACACATCTATGGGTCATTTCGCTTCATTTTAATAGAAATCTTGTTATATTTTATTTTGTTATCATTGTAAAATATGGTTCTATTAATTAACATTAGTAAATGCATTCCTGTATTCACTGTGTATTTTCACATTGAGAACCAATGGGTTCATCCAATTGGCTTTCAGAGGCTTTATATGGAGTTAGGATGAAAATTAGGTGCACAGTTCTGAGACCAGTGAAGACAGACAGCACACTGGGGGTGAGGTCATTCACTAAATAAAGAGCAAGGGAGAAAGGGAGCATTGAGTCCTTTCAATCCTAAAATCCAACCAAAAGTTCAGGTCCAGGCTTCAGATGATGTTTGGACCACTCAACATGTTTGGCAGACACGGGTCAATTGTTATAATGTGTAATTTTATCAGAATGAGCTTTATTGCCAAGTAATGGCAAAGATTTACACATACAAGGAATTTGTCATGGTGACAGAAGCTTCCAGTGCAAATGCAACTGTATATACACACATACAAACATATACATTCAAACATATATACATATAGTGACATAAAAAGAAAGATGAAAAAAGATAAATATACAATAGAGCAATAATGTTGTTTGAATATTTTGTTTACAGATACACACATGTGCAGTGATATAATGTATTGAGGAAGATGTAGGAAATGTTAAAGAATATAAAACGAAATATGGATATAAGTAGGAATGGATAAACTGAATATTGCACATGGTTGAATTGACAAAAGGAACCACTGATCATAAGTGCAGGTAGAGTAGCAGGAGAGGTGGGGAGGGGGGTTGCAGGAGGTGTAAATGTTTTGTTTGCTGTGAATGTCAGTGCAGGTGTGGGATGTGAGACTGGGATTTTCAAATCTATAGTAAAACACATTTAGGTCATCAGCCAATTGTTGATTCCCTACTGTGTTGAGGGATGGTGTCTTGTAGTTGGTAACGTCCTTCAGGCCTCTCCATACTGATGCAGGGTCATTAGTTGAAAACTGTTTTTTCAGCTTTTCAGAATAGCTTCTTTTAGCCACTCTGTTCTCCTTTGTTGGTCTGTTTTTGGCCCGATTTTAAAAGATTTTATCCCCACTTCTGTAAGCATCTTCTTTGGCCTGACGAAGCTGCCTGAGTTTTGCTGTAAGCTATGGTTTGTCATTGTTGTATGTTAAATAATTCCTAGTAGGAATGCACATATCCTCACAGAAACTGATATATGATCAGTATCTGTGAGCTCGTCCAGATTGGTGTCTGCAGCTTCAAAAACACTCCAATCAGTGCAGTCAAAGCAGGCTTTTAGTTGCAGCTTTGCTTCACTGGTCCATCTCTTTACAGTCCTTAATGCAGGTTTATTTTAACATGGATGGCAATGATTGGATGATGCTGGTCATTACTTTGAATCAGAATTAATCATGCACATTTCTGATGTAATGTCTGTAACGTCTCAAAAACATGAATAACCACACATAATAACAAATTTGTTTAAAAACATCTGATTTTCTATTGCTTGGTAATATTTAAAATTTCAGAACTTACATGTTTGGACATCAGTTTTTAGGAAAATTATTTTCTCAAGAATTATTACTGTTTGCCTGTTTTAGGTGCTGCTTACAAATCAAAAAGGGAAATGGAAAATACACACAGCAGTTACGCTTGGATCTCAGGAGGTTATTGTGGACCCTTAAAATGGACATATTATGCCCCTTTTTACACAATGTAATATAATTCTCAGGTGTCCCCAGAATGTGACTGTCAAGTTTCAGCTCAAAATACCTCAGATATTGTTTATTCTACCATGCCTTTATACCCCTGTTTTGTAGCCCTGTTCCAAACGAGCTGTTAGAGTAAGGTAGTTAGGGACTAGTTGCTACGTTACAATAAGCACAATGTTTTCACAACAAGTGTTTTTTGCGCAACGTGCAAACAAGCAAATTCAGAAAGCCAAATTGCAAACATTAAAGTTAAGGTATAAAGTGCGAAAATGTACAACTTGCAAATCTGAAGTTGGGTCACGGAGAGTTTCTATTGATCCATCCTGGATCTTTAGCTGTGAAGCAAATCCAGCCTTGTGTTGACCATCGTTAATGAAGCAGTCCGAGTTAGCACAAGTGGCTCTAGCGAGGAGATAAATATGGTGGTCTGTGCGCTGCTCGCTCAGGGTTTAACGAGGGCGGATCTAAACTACTCGGGCGGATCTCTTCACCAGCCCTGGGTGGTACCTTTCCCCATTTGACATCATAAGGGGCTGCAAACCTGAACAGCTCATTCAGAGATACTGTTTTTTACAATATTTTGTGGTTGTCTACACACACTGGGGAATTTGTGGATTTTGCATATGTGCCCTTTAAAATAAGGTGTTACGGAAAATGCCTTTTTAATATACAAAAATAAATGATTACATGTATTCTGTGTGGTTCTGGGTAATAACAAAAATGGTGTGGGACGAGATGTGTGATTTTAATACTTAGGTATGTAAGTATTATTGATACTTGCCTTAGCCAGCACTGCTAACAAGAACATAGGTGACAGATAAACTGAGATTTTATTCTGATTTAAGCGTCATACATTATAAGACCCATTTCAAGCTTCTTTTTTTAATCCTTATGGCCTGTTATTTTTCTTCCTGGAAACACTTTGAAATGCAGAGAAAATGCTGTGATCGACAAATAAATCTCACCACAGAGAGATTAAAAGCACAGCAGATTCACAGGCAGTAAAGTGAAGATACACAGTTAAAACTGCTTACATTAAATGCTCATTTCTATGTAGATTTGAGTGTTTTTCTGCAGGCATACAGTATTTTAAAATACTCACATGGGGCATTATATAAATCGGATCTGCATATAAATGATGTAAATAGGTCATCAAACAAGGTGACATGGGGTTGTGCTCTATTGAGCTTGACCAATAAGCAACCAACCAGAACGCCCTACCAGCCACATAAAGACCTCTCATAACACCTTAGCAACTGCTTAGTACTGACTTGGTAACCACCGACAACATCCTTGAACCACGATTTTGGGTTTTGCAAAGGCAAGCACTCTCACGTTTACTTCATAAAATATAAAAATCTATATTTATTGTTATTTGCTTAATTGTTTCTCGTATATTAAACAATTAACAGTCATAACTAATTAAACACATGCAACATCTTACAAGAAATATACATAAATTAATCCACCCCAGGGATTAAAACATTTACGATTTCTTGCATTAAATCATAAACAATTACTTGACCGTGGCAATTTGTTTGCTAAAATGACATTACGTGGTTCATTACAGGGGAAATGTCCACTGTATTGCGCAAAAAAACAAGTTGAATGTTCTCCAAAACAGGTGAGGTTTTCAAGGTTTATGCTATGGGTTTTAAATTGATAAAACCTACCCTAAATCTTAAACCTAAACCTAACAGATAGTTTCATAAAAAGTAAATAACCAAAGAAACCACATCATTTTTGGGTGCCTCCTAAAACACTTAGCTCACATGTTGACCCGCATGCTCTTCAGGACTCGTACCCCGGTCCTTTGCATCGCGAGTGCAACACTCTATCATTTGATGTACTGTACAATTTGATCATATTGTGTGTTTCGAGTCCACGGCTCTTCGTCAGACAATCAGCCGTGGACTCGAAACATCACCTTAGATGAGAACACTTAAATAAATGTATCTAATTTTGGAGCCATGGTGTGCTGACTTTTCTCTCTTTTCCTATGTAATGATGTTAAAATGTATCACCTTGTAAGTCATGCACTATAGTTACATTTTGTCGATTTAAAACTCAATAGAGCATAATAAAATGCATGGAGAAAATAAACATATTTTTTGCACAACGCAGTGTATATTTTCAATCAGAACTGCTGTGTTATGTGTAATGAACCATGTAATGTCATTTTAACAAAAACAAAAAACAATTATCACTGTTTAGCACCTCTAGTGTTAATTTCACCAATAGACTCCAGTGATACCCACATGAGCCACATAGAAATAATTTAGCAAATATTTTGGTTTATTGATGTGATGACCTGGTTGAAGATTTCCCCTGGAACTCCTGGACAATACTTCTTTCTTTGTATTCACATCAGCTAAAACCTGCAGCATCCATGAATTTCTCACTCACCTTGACGCAAATTCAATTAAAGTTTCATTAGCCAGAAAACATTTGCTGCTGGGAAAGAACTTTAGCTTGAATATGTCATGAGCAGTCATTGTGAATAGTGGCTTTGGGTTGGGAGAGGAAACTAATGGCCTGCTTGATCATTCCATGTACAAGATGGAAGCCAATCTATGGGCTTATCTCTCTCTCTCTCTCTCTCTGGCACCAACCTCTTTTCCACAGCAGTAAAAGCTCATATGATGAATGAATGAGGTTGCTGTTTAAAATAATAACTCTTGTGCTTGAAAAATACTCATGGCCATTAGCATTGGCTTGAGCCTTGTTGAGCATCTCAGCAGACCGTAGCACTCCTACAGTTCTATTTACATGCTTGTCCTGAACACTACAGCATACACTACATCTTTATAAAATCTATTTTCCGAATAATCGCAATCTTCATTTTAAAGATTCTGATATCGATTCTTAAAATCACAAGATCAATCTTTTACTCTATGCCAAGGGGACTCATTACGTTGATTGACCAGTCAATCTCAGGACTGGTTAAACTCGTTTACTGGCCAGAAAGCAAAGAGTGTAGAGAGAGAAACTACACAAATAGTCAAGTAATTATTTTGGTAATGTATATCACTTTACACAACACAAAGCAGCTTTACAGAAAATCATACATTAACAGAAAATCAAACTGTAATATCTATAAAGTCTTAGATTCATTATTGTGTAGTTTGATTAAGTATGAGTGCAAATTGTGTATACAAATAAATAATGATATAACAATTGTATTTAGAACCCCAGTGAGCAAGCCGATGGCAACTGTGCCAAGGAACACAAAACTACATAAGTGGCTAATGGAGAAAAATTACTTTTGGAGAAACCAGGCTCACTGTGGGGGGCAGTCCCCTCTGGCTAAAGAGCATGAATATAATGCCAATATTATGTGCAGTGCAAGTCATGGTTTAAAATTAGTAAACTAAGTAAGTGTTAAGGGCCAGTGTTTAATCATTTTGTATGAACTGTAAGATTAATGACTAATGTCTTTGAATTTCATTTGGGATTAACTGCAGAAGTTCACATAGATGCATCGTTCTCTGTTAGTTGGCTTTTGTCATTGATAGTCTATGTATTCCATGTTAAGAGTGTAGTCCATCTTTTAGATCAAGGTGATGCAGCCAGAGATCAGTGAGGTGCACCGCAGTTCAACCAGCAGGTCATTTCTGTGAGGTCTACATTAAGTCCAAGGTTCATGCAGTGGCATATGATGTATCTTATGTCTTATGGTTGGAGTTGGCATCATTTCATCCTCTGAAGTCCATTTAAAAGACTGTAGTGATGTCGGGTTGGCACCAGGTTGCATTTAGTCATTGTCACTCAGAGACACGGAGCAGTGGAGTCCGACATCAAGCAGGAACGGAGCTGGATCTGACAGGCTCTGGTAACCTCGGGATATGAATAGAATAATATTAGCATAGATGCCATTACATGTTTTTGCAGTGTTATAGATTATGATATATGTTTCTGGTCCCGGCAGACCTAAATAAAGCAGTCTAATTGTTAGTTGATTGATAAATTATGTGCATGCCTGGCTAAATAGATGAGTCTTTAGTCTAGACTAGTCTAGTGTCTGTGTCCCGAACAGTGTTAGGGAGACTATTCCATTGTTTATGAGCCAAATATGAAAAGGATCTACCTCCTTTTGTGGATTTATTAATAGGAACTATTAACAGGCCAGAATTTTGCGATCTTAATGAACGTGTTGGAATATAGCATGGTAGAAGATCACTTAAGTACTGCAGAGCTAGACCATTCAAAATTTTTACGTAGATAACAAAATTTTACAATTAATGCTAAATTTAACAGGTAGCCAATGTGACGATGATAAAATGGTGCTAATATGATCATATTTCTTGGTTCTCATTTGCACTCTGGCTGCTGCATTTTGAACCAATTGAAGTTTATTGATTGAACTTGCTGGACATCCTCCCAGTAATGCATTACAATAATCTAGTCTTGAGGTCATGAACACATGAATACAATTTTATTGTAAGTGTCATAACAGCAACATTTCTGAGGTGGAAGAATGTTGGTCTACAAACATTGGAATGTATCGTCGGCATAACAGTGGAAACTTGTTCCACAATTCTTGATAATATCTCCTAGGGGAAGCATATATAAGGAGAAAAGCAGAGGCCCTAAAACTGATCCCTGCAGCACTTCATACTTATATCAATATCACAAATTGATTTAACAATTCCTCAATAATATAGACAAAGTGGTATCGGTCTGCTAAATAGGAACCAAACCATGCTAATGCAAGTCAACAAATGCCAACATAATTATCTAGCCTATTCAAGAGAATTTTGTGATCTATGGTGTTGAAAGCAGCACTAAGATCTAAAAGCACTAAAACAGAAGAGCAAGTCATTTGTAACTCTGATAAGTGCAGTCTCTGTACTGTGATGGGGCCTAAATCCTGACTGAAATTATTCATATATACTATTTCTCTGTAGAAATGAACATAGTTGGGAAGACTTTACCTTTTCTAGTATTTTTTACATAAATGGGAGATTTAAAATTGGTCTATAAATTGACAATATTCCAGGATCAAGCTGTGGCTTCTTAATAAGCGGTTGATAACTGCCATGCTAAAGTTTCTTGGGACATGTACTAGGGATAGCGAGAAGTTTTTGAGATTAAGAAGAGGTGTTGAGATTACAGGGAAAACCTATTTTAAGAGCTTTTTAGGTCTACTGTTTAGTAGCCCTACCTTTACATGATGTTTATCTTAATTATTATTATTTTTATTTATTTTTTCCAAGTTTTACCTTAAGATTTTTTCAAAATTATTTAGTTAAGAGTTTTATAAAAATTTGAGACTTGAATTGTTAATACAGACTAATAGACCTGCTGCTCTCTTGTATGTAATTGATATGAATCAAACAACAATAAAAAGAAAATGAAAAAAAACACTCACTACTCGGCTGGATAGCTTTAGTAGTTTTAAAAAGTATTAATGTATTATAATCAGCATTGGGTAAATTACTAAAAAAAGTAATCCACTACAAATGATTGACTACTTTTCTATAAATATAATCAGATTACTTTACTGGTTTCTTCTTCTTTTGGCTAGTCCAGATAAGGGTCACAACAGCGGACCACCTGTGATCCGCATATTTGACTTAGCACAGGTTTTATGCCGTATGTCCTTCCTGAT
Organism: Xyrauchen texanus; assembly: GCF_025860055.1. Taxonomy (NCBI): domain Eukaryota; kingdom Metazoa; phylum Chordata; class Actinopteri; order Cypriniformes; family Catostomidae; genus Xyrauchen; species Xyrauchen texanus. The sequence goes on from NC_068284.1 coordinate 43,822,988, forward strand.
GCAACCCCCAGTGGCTAGGGGACTCTCTCACACACCTACGGGGGAATATAGAGTCTCCAATTTACTCAATCTGCATGTTTTTTTACTTTTTTGGAAACCGGAGCACCCGGAGGAAACCCACGTGACATGGAGAGAACATGCAAACTCCAAACAGAAAGCCCCAGTTGATACTGGACTTGAACCAGGGTCATTGAAAAAGTAATCACATTACTAATTACTTGTAATTTAATTTCTAGAACACGTCATACATTTTTTTAGTTTTTCAGCTCAACAAGCCCTGTTTTCTTAATTTGTATCTTGGCTTGTAATCTGTTTCTTTATTCTTTATTATTGACTGTTTACTTGTCTTGAATAATTACTTGATAATTTGAAACAATATTTTCTCAGGTATTTTATTGTGGTATCAAAATGGATATTGAGAATTGGCAAGTTGCTTTCATATGTAAACAAAGTGGACATTATAACTGAACTATACCCAAATTAATTTGAATCGAATAAAATCTAATCAAGAGCTTGTGAATTGGAAATCTTTATCAATTCCCAGCACTGGTGTAAAGAGCAATTATTGAGCAGTTGTTACTTCAATAAGATAATGATTAATGTAACCTAGTCAGAGTGAAACAGGATATTCTATTGAGGAAAAAAAATGGAATTTGATTTTATTTATCAGGGAATTGGTTGGAACATGAAAATGGGCATTCCATAACCAAATTGGTGGTCGGTGGGTATGGGTTGGTAAAGGAAAAAATTAGAGGGATTCATAAAGTCAAGGTGTCAAGGCTGGCTGTAGAAGTCTGAGCAGGACTTTTTTTCCATCCCACTCTCACAAGTTTCTGTCTCGCACCCGCCTGATGCTGCTGAATTTTACTCCATGTTAACCCACTCTCTGCCTGCAATGATTTTCTTACCTACGACTTCCATTCCTGCAAAATTTGACACCATTAAGATAAATTTGACTCCAATTAAAGTTCTTGTAAATATATAGAATTGAAGTGATTGAAAGGAAAATACTTCTAAAAAGTAGACAGAAAGCATACGATAACTTTCAATATGAAACAAGAGATCCTAAGACCTTTAGAGCAAGTAAAGTTATTTATTTAGTTACAGCACACTGTTCTGCGGGAGAGGCCACGTAAGACTGTCGTCTCTCTCAGCTGCTAAGTTTCCTTCTTATACCCTGATCAAGATATCGTTAACATTTCAAAGAGAAGGCAATCAGAGTGGGAGGCAATCACTGCGACAATTGAAAGGAACCAAAACCTTATATGCAAATGTATTGCTATATACTGAGGGAAATGGTCACAGGTCTTGACAGGGAGAGGCATATTACCTTGCTCTCCTAAACCTATGATCAAGTGAAAGTCTTCAAATAGTATTACAGAACGTCCAAATATTTCCATATACTAAACCACATTTCTATTCAGTTTGTAGGCTGTAAAATGAGACCAAACATGACAAGTTTCAACTGAGACACAGAAGTTGTATTAGAGTGAGAACTGTGAGAAAGGTTAGTCCTGTAGCCAAATGGTCACAGATTTCACGGGGGAGCGATCCTATCTACTCTTCCAGATTGGATCACCCTATGTTGACAATAGAAGATGCCACAGTCCTTAATATGCATATAAAAGTGACTTTAGTGCCAGTCTGGTGCTACTATGTGATGTGAAGGAGATATCCAATTCAAATACATAATCCAAAGAGACCACCATTTTGCTCAGCCCTACAACAGGAGCGAAAATGAGGCTGTGAGGGATCGATGTACAATCTCTTCAATGGGTTGTACAGATGTTTGAAGTAGTTTTGGATTGTTCCGATGATGAAACATTAAAATTATATTTATCCAAGAAATTTCAGCCTTCGAAACACTTCAGACAACGTGAGATGTTGAAAATTGGATGTGATCTAGGAACTTTTTGATAGCTTCATAGAGAACATGTCATTGAAGAGACGGCAAGTCAAAGAGGGCACTACTGTGAACAAGGTCTATAGCAGATGTTATGCCATTGGCCAATTTATTTTTGAGGCATGAAATGGAGTTGTCTTTGTTTTCCTCTGTTGACATCACAGCTCAGAATAGTCACTAGTGAATTTTGAATTGATGATAATAAAATTATATAAGAGCAATTAATTTATATGTTACCAAATGAAGAAAAAGCGTTTTTTGACATTGCAAGAAACTTGGATGCCACAATCCCAGACTTTGTTCCAGCAAGATTTTGTGAGGACTAAATTGCTTAATAAACAATTTATTTAGGGGAGAGAAGTCAGAAAAAGTGGGATTTTTTTCCATACAGTAAACGCAAATCCTACACTCTGGATCTGAGTTAGGCTGAGCTATTTTAATCTGCTGAAATTTTCTATGGAAAGATTTTACTTTGGTTAGCTTGATTGGCAGATGCTGACATGTGCGGTTGTTTTCATCCAATCAACCGTCAGGTTCCACCTACATGTCTTAAGACAGCTGTCAATCCCAGCTTTGTGTGCTGAACGATAAGGACAGCTATTGTTGCTGTTATTCTTTATTGACAGCATTTCCTGCATGGATCTCAAACACTGGTTTGTCGCAACATACAAAGCTCGCATTTTGTACATTTTAAATTAGTGTCGCTTCCTACGACTAGCATGAATATTTATATTGCTCATATTTAAGGTTTGGGATTTTAACAACCCCCCTAGCCCTAACTATGAAACTTTGGCAAGTACTTCATCCCACACTGTTTTCTGCTACAGACAGAAAACATTTATTTAAAAAATTTAGAATAAAAAAATACCAAGGAATTGTAGGAGAAACATCTGAGACAAAGTTGATACCTAAATGAAGCATAACTAAGAACTCCTTCAACCTCCAGAGACCCGAGTGTGACTGCTGTGTGCATTTTCGATTTCCCTTTTTGATTTGTAACTAGTAGCACCTAATAAACATGCAAAAAAAAAACATGCTTTCAGTTTATGTTTCCAATTGTTAATCCAATCACTGCCAACCATGTTAAAATAATAAATTCTGATTCTATGCACTGATTACCATTGCCATGTCTGCCAAACTTGTTGAGTGGTACAAACATAATCTGCAGCCTGAAACTATAGGATGCTCCCTTGGTCGCTATTTAGTGAATTACTTAACCTCCAATGTGCTATGTGTCTGCACTGGTCTCAGAGCAGTTTGAAATGCATCTTATTTTCATCTGTTGCGTATAGCGAAGCCAAAATACAACATCTAGGCATGTGGACGCGGGGTTGCACGAGGTTAAGTCACCTGAGCTATGAACCTCTGAGCAATAAAATTTTCCTCTGGGCTAACAAAAGAGGAAATATATAGTTTGATTGAGGCTTTGTTATGAGTGTGATTTGAAACCAAGTGTTGGGATATACTGACCCGTTAGATTGTGTTTTGCTCTTATCTGCAGGCAGCTGTCAAAAAGTTGAGAGGAAAATGTTAATCTCCCCCTGTGATTGCATTGACCTCAAGGCATCAATGACACTGTCACTGTGTGGTTGTCATGGTGACAGCCGCTCATCCTCTTACTATAGCTCAGGGTATGACATCACTGGTATCAACATGTGCTGGTGGATACATGGGACACATCTGGATTATGCTGGATGATAACAATAAGATACAAATTGAACATATAAATGTGAGATATATGCAAATATAGTCTTTTTTTAACCTGTGGGAAATTATCAGTAAGCGTAATGTTTGTCTGACAGTCCCCAGAGTATTATGTGAAGGGAGCAATCATCAACATGGAGCAATCAAACCACTGTGACTACTGTAGCTATGTTCAGAATGGAATTCTAGAATACTGCACTGCATTCTATTTTGTAGCATAATGGCATTTTGCATACTATTTTTTAAAGAAAATGTGGAGTCTGATCTCATAAAAATTACTTAACTTTGGTAAAGTTTCTGGCAATTTATATTGGCATATTATTAATAAACACATTGTTGCTGTTACGAAACGAAATGGCCACTGAGTGGCGATAAAAGTGAGTTAAAGGTTATCCCAAACATGTTACGTACAACACGATACGTACAACTAGCCACATAAAGAAAAATGTAAGTGTCGTTATGTGTTTTTATGAGACCAGGTTGAAAATGTGTGAAACAGTAAGCGACATAACAGGGCTCTATAATGCTCTATATAGCTCTATAGTGCTCTATATAACTCTATAGAAAATTACTGTGTGAGAATGTGGAAAATTATTTGGCCGCAACAGTGCAAGTGACATCTGAACTTATGAATCTAAATAGTACCATCAGAATATATACCCCCTTGTGCATTAAACATTATATAAATTATACTTAAAATGTATTTTTTATACTATTTAGTTTTACAAAATATACCTAAAATACCTAAGACAACACTCGTGCAGGCGTGCTATCTCTTTCTCAAGCAGCATAGGCAGACATACCATGTAAAGTTGGTTTAAGCAGAGTTGTTTCTTGCTTGTTTTTTTAGCTGTCAAAATGACGGACAGTATTTGAATTATCAAAGTTTCTAATTTTGGTAAATGACGGATATCTTAAAAATGCAAGATGCGAGACACTGAAAATGTAGTGATACCCGGCGCGACTATTAAAGATGGTAATCTAGCGCATTTTTACATAAACAAACATAAATTACAAAACAACATATACAAATGTAAAAATAGGTATCTTCTATGAAGAATGTGACGTATTTTATGTGTGTGACAATACGTTGTTTGAAATGTATTGATAACATTTTATAATTACTTTATGGCACAGCATTAACAAGCAGTGTTGTTGTATATATATTGCTATACAGATTATTAGTTTAAACTACAGTACATTTAAAACGTTTTATTAATATACAGTATTTTCATATATATTTGAATGTAGGGCTGTGCACATACAATCAAATATTGATACATTGCGATCATTTTTCTCATGATAATGAATCGATACTTTAGATCCATATATCGATATTTATATTAAACTATTTTAGTATTCATATCCTGTAAACAAACAAAAAAGTTGGCACACTTTTACTTCCAAATCTATTAAATGAGCTCAACAAGAGCTCAAAAATTTTATGTTTTCAGCTACATGCCCTTCACCTGCCATATGTAACTGAAATATAACAAAATGAATTGGAATTGATTCGTAATCCCATCGCAATATGTAGAATCGTGACGTGTAGTGAAATATGTATCATATCGTGAGGTGCCAGGTGATACACAGCCCTATTTTAATTTTTATTACCTAGTAGTACTGTATGTTAAGAAGATGAATATATATTTATTAATAAGATGCTCATAAAGGTGATCAGTCAGGACTGATGTTGTTTGTTAACTTGGAAAAAGGTTTATCAGAGATGTCCTTTGTTATGTATCAAGCATATCATATCAATATCATTCTGAATTCGTTAGTAATTCTTAATGCCTGCTTGTGCATCTGTATATTGTGTTATGGCACAAACAGTTAATAGTCTTTGAAAAACATTTTTTTTTCAGAAACTGTGCCCCTAAAAAAAATAGCTCTTAGGGACACGAGCACTCCTAAAAACATTTTTTAGTGTATAGCCCTGCATAAGCAACAATTTCAACAGTAGTATGTACTATCTTTGTCACATGACCTCACTACGTTGCATAATTCGGCAAATGGCATCCATCAGCACGGAAATAAATACTGTTACCGATTTTAACAAATAACATTTGGCCGATGCCGATATTTTGCCACTTACCTTATTTTGTAATCAGATTAAATCGGGAATTGTGTTTTAAAAACATACAAAGAAGTAGAAAAGCTTTTGTTCTAACAATAAGTAATTTACATTGAACATTGATTGAATCTGTTGAACACAAGACCAAAATTTGAAAGAGAGGCACAATGAAAGATAAATAGAAGATAAAAAGAAAAGAAAAAAAACTAAATATCATGGCATGCCTGATGTAAAATAAGTTCTAAAACATTTTTGCACGTCTGTTTTTGCATTTCAAAACAACAGAACTCACATTTTACATGTGTACTGTATATAGTAGAAGATCACAAATTAATATTATGCAAACATATTATGTTGGGCAAGTCCATTTAAAAATACAAACTTACCAAAAAAACAAAACTCCCTTTTAAATTCTATAGCGGTGGATAATGGAAAATGCTGCCCAGACCACTAGAGGGTGCCGCTTGCTTACACAATGCTGAATAAAGTGCTAACTGAAGAGCTGATTGTAGTATACTTTTAAAAGCAGCCTTTCAAGCTTTTGTAATCGCAACATTATTGCGATTTCAAACTTAACTCAATCAATCATGCAGCCTTAATGAATAACATACCAATGTCTCAGAAGTCAAAGTTGGCTGTTTCCAAAGCTTTTGGATGGTTTTACCTCATCATGTATACTGTAGGCAAGTGCAACTTTCACAAGTGTCACGTAACAAAATGTTTTCCTCATTAATGTGAGAAAGAGAGAGATTAAAAATGTTAGATTATATGTTCTTTGGAGTGCCAACCCTTCAACATTCTGTGACTATTTTGGATTGTGCATTTTTTACTAATTGTGATAATTAATTATACATGAACCATTGTTTTTTCATATTGGCGTTTTCATGCTTAAATCGATTTGCAGATGGTTTAATTAATTGGCTGATAAATATGGGTGGCTGATAAATCGGTGCATTCCTTACTTTGCATTTTTAATCCAATTTCATGCCAAAATTTCGTTTGAGGCGTTAGTGAGTCAAAAAAGAATTGTAAAAATAAAACTGGATAGCGATTATATGCTTAATTGGATGGATTCATTCTTTACCATGAAAATAGAAGGTTATTTCCAACACATTGCATTGTGGGCTTAAAAAATCTCACCAGAGTTGTTCAGAACTTAGTAAGGGTTGACGGCAAATATGTAAAACCAAAGAATATATTTAATCTGTGTCCTGTGTCATCCAGCCCGAAAACTTCCTTGCGCTTAAAGCTATAGGTATGCAATGCATGTAACAGAATGCTGGTGTCATGAGACATACTTTTTAAGGTGCACTCAGCGATTCCTGAGAAATACTGTTGATAGTTGAACTCAATTGCCTAAACAAACACACACCTCCCTTCAGTGCTCCTTTGGAAGCTCCGCCCCCCCCCAAATTCATGCACGTGAGACGGTTTTACGCACACCAGCTCCAGACACTCGCAACACTCCTGCTACTAAATCCAACATCACAACAACAGCATATAGGTTCTGTGAAACATAGCTAAATTTATGTTACCCACCTATTGAGAAGAAACTTCTGCATCGGTCTTCAAGCCTTTTACCTCTCAGAGGCGTCAACACATAAGTTGACGCCTTCAACTTATAATAGTTTATATTCTTATGACCGTTTTCTTTTGGTCTGTTTCTCAGCTATATGTCCTCCTTGGAGTTAAGAAAGTTCTCATCAGCCAGATTTGCCAGCGCTCTTCTAATTAAACTCCCTCTCGCTCTGCCCCCACCCCCCATCCTGTGCACATGCAAGAACCACCCTGTGTTGCTGATTGGCTTGAGTAGTGTTGTGTGGATCCCCAGACAGTCTAATTATTTAAATTATTTTAAGAGACACATCGAGGAGCGCAGAGAAATGTATTGTTTTGATTTGAAAGTCTTTCCTGGAGGAGGGATATTGAAGATGGGTTTGATAAGAATAACTGGCTTAAGTTAATCAACTGGCCTTAAAATCTAAATTAAATAAGTACAATCAAAAGACAGGCTTCTATCAGCATGACAACTCAATTACTGTTGAAACTCCCTAACAAAAATATTTCATTCAATATATCAAGATTTTCTTTTCTTTTTGTTTTTTTGTTTTTTTCAGCAAAGGAGGGAAATGCAATATTGATCTTTATTTTGCAGAATCAAATGCTTCAAATAGACTTTCAATTGTGTTATTAGAATTAATGTATGAGTATTTGATTTGCTTTTTCAGATTACGATGTTTGGTGAAACAGTTGGAGAGGGGAGAGGCGTCTCTCGTAGATCTAAAGAAGAACCTGGAATACGCTGCATCTGTTCTGGAATCAGTCTATATTGAAGAAACAAGGTAAAGTATAGAAATTCGTTTTTTAATACATATGCCCAATATATTGTATACTCCATATAAATGTAACCCCATAAAATATGTTTGGTTATATGTGAAACTATACTAGCATACTGCATGCTGAATTCTGTGCAGCACTGTATACTGTGTACTGTTGTTTTAAAAGGATGTAAAAAAGATTGCTGTATGTAGCAAGTGTTTCAAACAGTAGTATGCTACATTGATACATGACTTCGCTACATTGCATGTTTTATTCAGTAAAGGTTTTCAAGTATTTGGCATTTTAATCCAACTTTGTGTTAAAACATCTTAGGTTTTGGCAGTCCAATTAAATAATGTGTCAATTAGATGTTAAAAATCAAACAGTGTCTTAGTTGCCAGTTTATTCATCACACTGGAAATGGGTGCAGGATTAAGTGCATTGCATTGTGATTTACAGTACCCAACAAGGTGTGTTCTGGTTGCACTGCACATTTAATCAAATGTAGTAGGATAGCCTGAGTATTCCATATTGAATACTCTATACAATTTCTATGTTTTTCTTTAGTTTTCATTGTGTAATTTGGCATGAAATGGACATGTTTTCCTAATATTCAAATCTCTACTGTGTAGATGTGAGGAGATATAGTGAGATATAGTGATTGTGGTGTTGAGATCACATAAATAAACACCTGCACTATGAAAATCATCCTTGACAGTGCCATTTCATTCCCGCTCAATTATGGTATTTAATGTCTCTGCAGGAAGATGTGGCATCCCGTCATGACACTTGATTGCCACTAATATCTTTTCACTTTAATGAGAGAAGTATAACAGCTGTGAACATCTAGATGCCAGAAAAGATATGATAAAAGCCTATGGAATTATGTAATCGGACCATCATCCTAGACTGGGATTAAGACAAACCAAACCAAACCAAACCAGAGAGACCACCAGTCTGATCTGATCGGATTCCCATTCCCTATGTGATTTATGACGTTTGTGGATGAATCCATTACAAAAGCTTATATCTGGATTCACAGATGTTTTGAAACATTTTACACTGTTACTGCTAAGATGTTTTTAGTGGTATACTATCAGACAGTAAAGGAATAGTTAACCCAAAAATGAAAATTCTCTCATTGTTTACTCACCCTCATGTTGTTTCAAACCATTATGAATTCCATCAAATTGAATTGAGTAATCTTTACTAAATATTTCAAGTTTTATTAATTGAATTTTGTTCAATTAATAATTGAACAAAATTTCATTTTGATGGATTGAAATGTGCAAATCTTAAAAATTGTCTAAAATATGTTTTGGGAGTGTTGACAGCCCCAATCCCCATTCACATTTATTGTATGGAAAAGAGTGGCTATGACATTCTACAATCAATGTGTGTTTCACAGACAAAAGAAAGTCATATGGGTTTGGAACAACATGAGGATGAATAAATGTTGTTTTTTTTGGTGAATTATCCCTTAGAGTCTTTTCCTTATTTACAATACATGTTAAAGCGAACATACTGTGTATCAGCATAATTGTGCAGATGAGTGACTGATGAGTCTTAAACCAGTGGGTCTTGGCTGGAGCTTCTGTCACAGTTTAGATTCATTATAAATAGTCTTTTATCCTACTTACCTGTTACACATGATATTTTATTGGTTGTATGTACAATGTATGCTGACAGAATAATGTATTTTTCTTTCTGTTTCTCTCTAAGGCGACTGGTCGATACAGAGGATGAGCTCAGTGATATCCAGTCAGATTCGGTGCCGTCAGAAGTCCGTGACTGGCTGGCCTCCACCTTCACGCGGCAGATGGGGCTGATGCTGCGACGAACAGAGGAGAAGCCGCGTTTCCGCTGCATTGTACATGCAGTACAGGCTGGGATATTTGTGGAGAGGTGGGGTCATGAAATACAACATTTTTGATTAACCCCTGAAAGTCTGGTGCACTTTTGGGCTGCCGTCTGCAATTTTTCACTCTTTTTCACAAAATGCCAATCTGAAATGTAGGTGGCGCTCTAATGCATTTTAGCCCTCACAGATGTGCTTGTCTATAGTTAATGCACCACCCCCTTTGTTTTATTGAATACCTCGGCCTCTGAGTGGACTAGAAGCTCAATTAAGGTGTAATTAGAAATCCGAGATTCTGCATTTTGTGATGATAGAAAACATTTTATCACCAAAAGTTGAAAACATATTTTTCCAAAGATTTGTTTAGCATGCTTTTCCCACTGGACAGCATATTTTGTTTGGACATCTTCGATATAGCATTGGATTATTGACCCAAGCAGGGTCATAGACAAATAAATAATAACTAATTTTGTAGAAAAGGTAAAAGCAGATATTAAGTTATTGGCTACTTGGGGCTTACAGCTTCATTGAACAGCACATATTTGATCTGCACATATTTAATGTCTTATAGAAATCATATTTCATTTTGTGATTCTTTTCAAAATATTTCAAACTGTGGTATAAGGGCAACAAAAGAATAAGAATAAGAGCTTTTGTTTGATATATGACTTGTCCATTTAAGTGCTATTTGAAATGTTTTTATATTCACATTAATATTTCTACTACATTACCTCTAAGTCGCGCTTATTTGCGACACGGATGTTTTCAGCCATTATTTTGTTATGTTATGTTACATAAATGCGAAATTGATGGTATTCTATACAAATATCAGATTCTAAGATATCAAATGATACCCCATATGCCTGACTTTTGTATCCAGGGACTTTGACGTTTTATGCTTAAACTTATTTTGCGATATAGCGCCCCCCTATGGACCCGCCGACGGGAACCCGAACATAACATAACATTAAATGGCACTCAAACTAAAATAAAATCTAAATTTAATTTCTTTTTTAAAAACTCCAAGTGAAAACTTTACTAAATTGGAATTCAAAATGTAAAAAATAAATAAAATAAAAACATATAATAATATATAATAAACTATAATTACCCTGTTGTGTTAGTGTCAAATGTTAACATACATTAGTGTGTACATTTTCCAGCACATACGGATGATTCACACCCATTGTAATATTTACAACAACACAGCACTCTTGCTCATTTGATCGCTTAAGCCACGTCCAGACTAATCCTTTTACGTTTTCGGTTTCCTTACATCAACTTTTTTCAGAATATGTGGTTATGGAGAACGTTTTCGAGGGAGGAGCTACCAAAATCAATGTGTTTTTTTTTGTGTTGTTGTTGTTGTTTTCCTCCACTTTTCTCTCCAATTTGGAATGCCCAATTCCCAATGTGCACAAAGTCCTCTAAGGTGTCGTAGTGACTCAATCTCAGTTTTCTCTCCATCTGAGACCGTCAATCCACGCATCTTATCACGTGGCTTGTTGAGCGTGTTACCGCGGAGACCTAGCATGTGTGGAGGCTCATGCTATTCTCTGTTGCATCCACGCACAACTCGCCACGCGCCTCACCGAGAGCGAGAACCACATTATAGTGACCACGAGGAGGTTAACCCAACGTGACTCTACCCACCCTAGCAACTGGGCTAATTGGTTGCTTAGGAGACCTGACTTTGTATCTATCCTACTTACTCCTTATTATTACTTCACTGTTACTAGACAGGCCCACCTGCTGAATACAGAAAATGTGTTTTGATGTGGAAATGTGGGCAGTTACGTTAATGTATCCGTGGTTGGTACGTAACTCTTTCAAATTCAAATTACGAAAAACAACATTTTCAAAATATCAAAGTACTAAAATGACAAAAAAATGTCCACCTTTAAACAAATGCAGAACGGAAAACACACACTCATGTAAACAGAATATTGCGATTATGATATTACGATGATGACTGTAATCAGAGTAAAGATAATCGCAGTAAGATATGTGGAGTACTCCTATCATAATCGCTTTATATACTGGCATGTAAGCACTTTAATCGCATTTCTTCCACTCTGACCTAATGTTCCTCTCAAGCACAGGTTCGAAAACATCGTAAAAAAGAAGCTGCGCTTACTTCTCGGCTTCATGTAAAGTGGGAGTTCTATGAACCGATTCCCAGCAGTGGTGCTATAAAAGACCATATGCTGCAAAATAATGGGAAGAAAACACGTCTCAGAAATGAGTTTGTACTCGTGGCCGAACCACAACATCCATCGCGGGTATTCCGATTTACACAAATATGACTCTTATGAACAGATTATTTTTAGTGCATCAAAACAGACAGAGCAACCACTGTATTCCGACAAACAAGTGACTCTTATGTACCGATTCTTTTTAGTGAATCAAAACAGACAGCTCATCCAGTGTAGACGAAAATGACTCTTCTGAAGTTGTTCTTTTAATAAATCTTTCAAAATGACACAAGCTGACTGATTAATTTTCCTTATGCCAAGCTGTATTTAAAGAGACATTGCAACAAGTTGTTTCATTTATAAGGAAGCATTAAAACATCACATTTCTCAGCAAATAATCAGATTAATGGCGAGTAGCATGTAAACGGTATATAAGTGGTTGGCCCAAGTCATGTAAACGTCTTAATCTAATTATTCCTTATACTCTGCTTATTGCAATAATCAGAGTATTGGTAGCCAATTAATCTGTTGGCATGCTCTCTAGGACCTTTTTCATACCAGGCAAAATTAAACTCCTCACCTTTGAAAATATTGTAAATCTATGCAATGAGCGCAGAGTGAGTCAGTGTACATTTGCTTCATGCATCATCCTTTTGACAAGCTTGAATTACAACCACATTGCCACAGTTCTTTCTCTCTCTCTCTCTCTCTCTCTCTCTCTCTCTCTCTCTCTCTCTCTCTCTCTCTCTCTCTCTCTCTCTCTCATCCATTGGAGTCAATTTATTAAGTTCTAATGCATTTCAGGCAACACTGCACAAATAAATTTGCTCTGACAAACCATTTTATAAACCAGATTGCCCTCTACATTGAATGTTTTGGGGATTTGAAGGTGAAGATTATGGTATTGTGTTTGGAGTGCCTGCGGTCTGTGCAGTCACATTCAATTGATGTTTTTATCTCATTCTAACAGAATGTACCGGCGAACTTCAAACATGGTGGGACTGTGCTACCCTCCCTCTGTCATAGCAGTGCTTAAGGTGAAACACACACACACACACACACACACACACACACACACACACACACACACACACACACACACACTTTTCCCTTTGTATAAACGTTTTCAGCTTCTCTCTCTGTTTCTCACTCCAACTATTTAAAAAAAAAAAAAGCAATTGAAAATATATACTTTTCTCTTAAAGGAATAGTTGACCCAAACGAGAAATTCTGTCTTCATTTACTCACCCTCATGCTGTTCCAAACCCATAAAACTTTTTTTTCTTTCATGGAAAAAGTGTAGCATATCCTGGCTGATCTCATCCATACAACGAAAAATAAACATGGACTAGGGGTTTCGAATTCCAAAAAGGACAAACAAAATCACCAAAAAATGTATGTTGTTATTCACTGAAAATATTTGCCTCAGCCACAATGAATAATCATATTAATATTTATTATAATAATTAATTATTAATATTAATTGATAAAATATGTTATATATAATTTATAATAATTGTATATATAATAATTACAACATCTCAAATCTCGTCAGTGACAATTATGTCTTAAAGGTATAGTTCACCCAAAAATTAAGATTCTCTCATCATTTACTCATCCTGTCATCCCAGATGTGTATGACTGACATTCTTCTTTTTAGAAGAATATCTCAGCTCTGTAGGTCCATACAATGCAAGTGAATGGGTGCCAAAAATGTGATGCTCCAAAAAGCATATAAAGGAAGCATAAAAGTAAGAATCCAGTAGTTAAATCCATATCTTCAGAAGTGATATGATAGATAGGTGTGAGTGAGAAACAGATCAATATTTAATTCCAGTTTTGCTGGATTCTTCTCCCTGCCCAGTAGGGGGTGTATGCATGAAGAATGTGAGTCACCAAAAACTCAAGAAGAAGATTGTGAAAGTGGAAGTTATAGTGGAGATTGACTGAGCAGGGTGGAGAATTTATAGTAAAAATTGACAAAAATATTGATCTGTTTCTCACCCACAACTATAATATCGCTTCTGAAGATATGGATTTAACCACTGGAGTCATATGGATAACTTTTATGATGATCCATGTGATTTTTGGAGCTTCAGATTTTGGCACCCATTCACTTGTATTGTATGGCCCAAAAGAGCTGAGAAATTCTGCTGAAAAAAGGTAGTCATGCACATCCGGGATGGCATAAGTTTGAGTAAAATATGAGAACATTTTCATTTCTGGGTGAAGTATTCCTTTAAGTAACATAGTATAGCATAGTCAAGTATGGACACCTTTTATGATGCTTCTTTGCTATTTATGGAGCTTGGCAGCCCCTGGTCATAATGCAAGAGGAAGATTGGAAAATAGTAATTTGGACATTCTTTAAAACATCTCCTTTTTTGTTCCAAAGAAGAACGCCAAATGGGTTTTGAACAACTTGAGACTTAGGCCACATTCACACAAATCCGGTTTTGTTAGAAAACTTAGTTTTTATTTTTTTATGTTATAGTTTTCCAAAGTTCAAAACACTCTTTTTTTTTTTCGATGGAGGAACACCCTGTACCACTGTGGATGAGAGGCAGAAACATAGTGAAATTAGTGCATTTTCAAACGGCAATATATTAGTGTGAACGTGGCCTTTGTTAATGATAAATAAATTAAATAAATAACTTTGGAGTGACCAAGGGTGTACTGTAGATTTGTACCGCTATACACGAGTACCGTACATAGTTTATGCTGTATCTGAGTTTGTGTGTCTGTTTTTTTTTGCTCAGAATGTGGATAAGTGGTCTTTTGATGTATTTGCTCTGAACGAGGTGAGTGGCGAGCACGCGCTCAAATTCATCTTTTACGAGCTCCTCACCAGATACGACCTCATCACTCGCTTCAAGGTGAAGGAAATCTTCTGGAGTGGGAGGTTATGCCTGTGATGATATACATCATAGTTTATAACGTTGTGTTTCCGACAGATCCCCGTCTCAGCGCTGGTCTCGTTTGTGGAGGCTCTGGAAGTAGGTTACAATAAACATAAAAACCCTTACCACAACCTGATACATGCAGCTGACGTCACACAGACGGTCCACTACCTACTTCTCAAGACAGGGATGGTGGTAAGCTCACACTTAAAGGGATAGTTCAACCAGAAATGGAAATTCTGTAATCATTTACTCACCCTTATGTTGTTCTAAACCCATATTACTTTTTTTTTTCATGCTCATGCTCTCAAGCAGACAAAAGAAGTGAGATGATTAGATGGTGTAAAGATTAAATTACTCTTACGTCATGTTTTTTGAACATCAGATTTCAATGGTGGATATGGCAGTGCTGCAGTTTTAATAATCTAAGTATTATATTTACAACCCCTAAAGCAATAAATAAATCAATACAGAGAGAGAATCATCTCGCTGTTTACTGAAATGAGGGTCTTAACATTTCAAAGCCCAAAAACACATTATCTTCAAAAACGAATCATTACAACACAATTAATGCCTCCATAAACACACAGACTCATACACGTCTCTTATCAAAATTCAGGGCGCCTCCCCTCTTTACTTTTTGGTGATGATTCTAAATGCACGACTCAAGACAAATGTGGCGAGACTGTATCATTTTACAGTGCCAAATTGCCGTGAACTTGCTTGCAGAGACTCTTTATTAGATTATTAAATATTAAGGTGAAACTCCTGAGGGAATGTAGGGTGGCTGGCACAGACTGAATGCATCAGCATGCTACTGGGCACTTAGGGAACTGAGGTTCATTTAACATTTAGCTGTGTGTCAAAGACCACATGTCTATTGTTACATAATTATTGGCTCTTTAATTTATTTTTGTTTTTATACCACATAATTCTTGTCTTGTATGATCTCTCCTTTCCCTCTCTCATCTTATTTTATCTCGTCTTCTCAATTCGTCTCTTTTCCTTACATTTTATTCTCTCCTCTTCTCCTATTTCATCCCCTCTTGTCTCTTCTCATATTTTCTTGTCTCATTTTGTCTCGTCTCTTCTCCTCTCCTCACTTTTCATTCTCTCATCTCTTCTCATCTCATGTTGTCTCATTTCGCATGGTCTCTTCTCCTCACGTTTTATTATCTTCGCTCCTCCTCTTCTTTCTTCTCATCTTGTTTTGTCTCTTGTCATCTCATCTTTTCTCATTAGTCATCTCTTCTCACCATTAATTCTCTTCTCTTTTCCTTTCATTCTCTCATCTTATCTCTTCTCACGTTTCATTCTCTCATCTCTCATTTTGTCTCTTCTCGTCTTGTCTCATTTCATCTCATCTCTTCTCATCTTTCATTCTCTTCTCTTCTCCTTTTATTCTCTCATCTCGTCTCATCTTGTCTCTTCTCGTCTTGTCTCATCTCTTCTCCTCACCTTTCATTCTCTTCTCTTCTCCTTTCATTCTCTCATCTCGTCTCATCTTGTCTCTTCTCGTCTTGTCTCATTTCATCTCGTTTGTTCTCCTCACCTTTCATTGTCTCTTCTCATCTTGTCTCATTTCATCTCATCTCTTCCCACATTTCATTCTCTCATCTCATTTTGTCTCTTCTTGTCTCATTTAGTCTCATCTCGTCTCACCTTTCATTCTCTCATCTCGTCTTGTCTCTTCTCGTCTTGTCTCATCTCTTCTCCTCACCTTTCATTCTCTTCCCTTCTCCTCCTTTCATTCTCTCATTTCATCTCATCTTGTCTCTTCTCGTCTTGTCCCATTTCGTCTTGTTTGTTCTCCTCGCCTTTCATTCACTTTTCTTCTCCTTTCATTCTCTCATCTCGTCTTTTCTGTTCTCGTCTTGTCTCATTTCGTCTCATCTCTTCTCACCTTTCATTCTCTCATCTCATCTCTTCTCCTCACCTTTCATTCTCTCATCTCATCTAGTCTCTTTTCGTCTCATTTGTTCTCTTCTCCTTTCATTCTCTCATCTCGTCTTGTTTGTTCTCGTCTTGTCTCATTTCGTCTCATCTCTTCTCACCTTTCATCTCTCATCTCATCGCTCATCTCCTCTCCTCAGTTTTCATTCTCTCATCTCATCTTGTCTCTTCTCGTCTTGTCTCATTTAATCTAATCTCTTCTCCTCACCTTTCATTCTCTCATCTCATCTTGTCTCTTCTCGTCTTGTCTCATTTAATCTAATCTCTTCTCCTCACCTTTCATTCTCTCATCTCATCTTGTCTCTTCTTGTCTTGTCTCATTTCGTCTCATCTGTTCTCTTCTCCTTTCATTCTCTCATCTCATCTCTTCTCGTCTTGTCTCATTTTGTCTCATCTCTTCTCCTCAATTTTAATTCTCTCATCTCATCCTGTCTCTTCTCGTCTTGTCTCATTTCGTCTCATCCCTTCTCACCTTTCATTCACTTCTCTTCTCCTTTCATTCTCTTATCTCGTCTTGTCTGTTCTCGTCTTGTCTCATTTCGTCTCATCTCTTCTCACCTTTCATTCTCTCATCTCATCTCTCATCTCTTCTCCTCACTTTTCATTCTCTCATCTCATCTTTTCTCTTCTCGTCTTGTCTCATTTAATCTAATCTCTTCTCCTCACCTTTCATTCTTTCATCTCATCTTGTCTCTTCTTGTCTCATTTCGTCTCATCTGTTCTCTTCTTTCATTCTCTCATCTCATCTTGTCTCTTCTCATCTTGTCTAATTTCGTCTCATCTGTTCTCCTCTCCTTTCGTTCTCTCATCTCATCTCGTCTCTTCTCATCTTGTCTCTTTTCATCTCATCTTCTCTCATTTCATCTTATATCTGCTCCTCCTCATGTTTTATTCTCTTCTCTCCTCTTCTCCTTTCATTCTTTCCTCTTGTCTCTTCTCACCTTTTCATTCTATTCTCCTTTATTCATTTTGTCTCACATAATTTATTCTTGTCTTGTCTTGTCTCATTTAGTCTCTGTCTTTTCTCCTCACTTTTAATTCACTTCTCTATTCTCCTTTCATTCTCTCATTTTGTCTCTTCTCATGTTATTTTGTCTCATCTCTACTCACCTTTCACTCTCACATCTAGTCTTGTCTCGTTTCACCTGATCTCTGATCTCTTCTCACCTTTCATTCTCTTCTCTTCTCTTCTCATTTCTTTCTCTCATCTCATCTCCTTTCATTCTCTCATCTTGTCCGATCTTATCTCTTCTCATCATGGTCTTATAGTCTTCTCTCCTTCTCCTTTCATTTACACCCCTCGTCTCATCTCTTCTCTTTTTATCTCATCTTGTCCCATTTCCTCTCGTCTCTTCTCAACTTTTGTTCTTTTATTTTCTCTATCAATCACCTTTCATTCTCATCTCATCTCTTATCTTTTCTCAATTTGTCCCATCTCTTCTCTTCACCTTTGAATTTTCTTCACTTCTTTCATTCTTTCATCTTGTCTCTTCTCATCTCATCTGGTCTCATTTAGTCTAATATCTTTTCCTCAACTTTGATTCTTTTCACTTTTATTATTTTATCTCATCTTGTCTCTTTTTGTCTCTCCTCACCTTTCCTTCTCTTATAATCGCTTTTCATTCTTTCATCTCATCTCTTGTCTATCCTCAATTCGTCTTGTCTCATTGTATTTGATTCTCTACACATTTCCTTTCATTCTTTAATCTCGACTCATCTCATCTTGTCTCATTTAGTCTCATCTCTTCACCTTTAATTATTTTCACTTGAATTTCATTATTTTATCTCGTCTCATATTACCTCTTCTCTTCTCATCTCATCTTGTTTAATTTTGTGTCATCTCTTCTCACCTTTCATTCTCTTTCCATTTTCATTATCATCTCATCTTGTCATCCCATTTTATATAATTTTGTTGTGTCGTCTCCTCAGCTTCTCCTCAGATTCTCTTCTCATCTCTTCTTCTCTTGTCTCATCTTGTCTTGTCTCTTCCCACCTTTTATTGTCCCCTTGTCTTGTTTCGTCTCTTCTGACATTGTTGAAATCTCTTATAAAACCCTAGAGGTGACATGTCTGATTACTGGGGTCTTTTTCTCAGGACCAAAAATCTGAGAATCAGGAGACTTCATTTACTCTGTTTAATCTCATTGGTGTCTCATCTGGAAAAACTGAGCTGTAAAGATCTCATTTGTGATTTTTTCTTTCCTTTCGGTTCTCATTAGCACTGGCTGACGGAGCTGGAGATTTTTGCTATGCTTTTTGCTGCTGCCGTCCATGACTATGAGCACACAGGGACTACAAACAACTTCCACATCCAGACCAGGTATGGCATGTAAGCACTGAGACATTCATCAACCACCTACGCTGACAAAAACACAGCCTGCAGTCACAATACTTCAGTGTGAGAGGGCTAACTAAAACTAGCATGAACGAGAGAGAAAGAGGCCTTTTTTAATAAAACCTGACCAGGGACAAATAAGATGAATGAGGAAAAGGGGAATAAAACAAAAACACACTGTTTGTGACAAACAAGAGTGAGATAAATCATCTAAACTCTCTCAACGACTAAGTAGTATTTGTCTTGGTTTTGTTTTCAAATATTTGGATTCAAAGGTACCAAATTAACATGGATGTGAACTTTTTCAACATTAGTGGAAAGAGTGTATTTACAGTACTTGTGCTTATTGCTCATACTGATCGTTAAGTATTTGAACAAATCCCTAACCCAGAGTATTAAACTTTGGCATGTAAATCATCCAGCTCCATTTGTGTTACAGACATGAATAATACCTCAATGTCATGCAGCTTTTTTAAGAAAGTTGTGATATTACTTAAGATTTTTGGCCAGGCAGACAATAAAACAGGCAAAAAAAAGTCCCATAGACATTGATGGAGGGACCTGAGCAATATCTAGAGCCAAAATATTTGTGAGTCGGTTCTTTTGACTTGGCTACCACCTAGAAACCAACCAGAACACCCTAGTAACCACATAGCAATGAACCGCCAACCACCTTTTTGCTGTTTTGCAGTTCACTCTAATTGTCCTGAAATATGAAAATTGTATTTTTAAGAGTACAAATATTACATAGAGTTTGTCATAAAATTACATGCATAATAAATGTACTTTACAAGAGTAACTGTACGTTCAAACCAGAAGCGGCGAGAGCGTCAAAATTTGCTCTGGCTGCCCTGCCTTCGACGCTCGAGGACACTCTGACGTAGTTGAAATAGGCGGCAACGTTTGTTCAGAATGCTTTGTTTTGTGAACTATATTTAAAGGGGCCGCAATTTAAACATCCAGACATGTCGACCATTTACTTTTTGCCGACCTATCACAAGTAGCATATATCCTCATGAGCTCTTTAAAATGTGAAAATAAGAAATCGATCGATGGCAGAAAGTAATTAAAATTATAGTTGTTTGTTATCAAAATAAAATACATTTGTAATAATAACTGTGGTCTTGGTTGTTTTATATCCCTGTAAGCAAACAGGGACAGATCATATATTACTGGGAAACCCGCCACGGCAATAATTAGTTTCTCCATTTTATCTTCAGAACGAATGTTTGGAGAGAACCAAAGTTTACACGGTTGTGTTCTCTAGACTTCGCTAGAGCGGAGCACTTCTATATTCCAATAGGTTGCCCCGAACCGCGTCACAGCTCATTACCATAATGTTGACTGCACTTGAACTTTCATCTGACGCCCACGCCGCCCAAGACTCACCGCTTCTCGCCACCGAGAGACGCTGGCTGTCATTGAAAATTAATGACTTCCGGTCGATTTGACGCTCTCGCTGTCTCTGGTGTGAACGCACGGTTAGAATAATGCTGTTTAAAATAGTTTCGGATTGAGGATAGCATGAAAATAAATCTAAGTCAGTTTTTTTAGACCAGAATCCATATGAAAGTTGGATGTAGTAAGAGTATGTTTATTCCTTCAGGTCAGACACTGCTATCCTGTACAATGACCGCTCTGTGCTGGAGAGTCACCATGTCAGCGCGGCCTATCGACTGCTGCAGGATGACGATGAGATGAACATCCTGTACAACCTCTCCAAAGACGACTGGAGGTATCCATCATTCGGTTTTGTTTCATGCTCATCTCGCTTCTTTTGTCTGCTTGAGAGCATGAGTTTTATAAAACTACATATCGCAATTAGAGTTGGGAGGAAAAATAAATCGGTATTTCCAATTAATATTATTTTACCAAAATTAGTCTATAATTTGTTTAATTTTTAAGAATATCCATACAGATCTTTCATACAGCTAGATTGCAAGGATGTTCATGCAAATATAAACTAGTGTATGCTATTTTTACCGACAACGCCATGTCTATGCTCTACACTACTTCTATGGCTCTATGATGAAGGAAAACTGGAAGTTTAGCACTTGTAGTACAAAGCACCAAAATCCAATAAGTGAGTAAAAGGTCACAATACATCATTTTTAACATAAAGAATGGTAATATTATCTTATTACGACCCAGGTCCCCACTGATTCCCACCACTAATCTTGCTATGTTTTAGTAACAAAGTGCTGAAACATTTTTTAAATGTGCTGTCCTCAGCTGAAAACAAGAGAAAGAAAGTTGGATGAAACTTCTGTCAAGTTTTATAGCACAACAGAGACGGAAATGATTAAGTCTCTTTCAGAAAAAACTATTATCCTCACACTTTGAAGCTGAACACTATTACTTTCTCTGGTGTGGAGAGTGAGTGTAGTTTCTTTGTGCGTTTGTGCTTTAGAGAGCTCAGGGCTCTGGTGGTAGAGATGGTTTTAGCCACCGACATGTCCTGCCACTTCCAGCAGGTCAAAGCCATGAAGAACTTCCTTCAACAACCCGAGGGGTGAGAAACCTGAACAAACTAATATCAGACAAGCTTCACTGATGTCTGTCACCTTTTTGTGTATGTGTCTCCCCAGAGGAAAATGGTATTGATCAGACCCACCAGAAAAACGAAGATGTTTTGCTAGTCTTAGCTTGTTAAAGCTGATCTAACTGGTCTCCTAGACTGGTCAAAATAATGTTCAGCTGTTTTATCTGGTCGTCCAACTGGTCTCCCAGCATAACCAGCTTAAAGGTACCCAAACAACCCTCTAAAACCAGCAAACCAGATACATTTGACCAAACTGGGAGGCCAGCTAAAAACAGCAAACCATCTTAAACTGGTTTGGGATTTTGTTTTTCAGCAGGGGAGCATGCTATTTCATAAAATAAATGAGACTAAAATGAGTACTATGTTCATCTCAGATGTTCCACCTAAAAGTCTAAAAACATAATTAAAAACAAATGAGACAATTGCTGACAAAATATAAGACTATAAAACTATTAAATAATTGTGGATAGCATAGTTCAGAGTTTATGGTCTTTTAGATGAGAAATGTTTCATATTTAAAGGGGTCATGACATACACGTTTTTATTTTTTATTTTTCAATAATATTATCTTCCATGAGGTGCACTGATCATGTTAGTTAAGGCACCAAAACAGTCATAACTGGATAAAATATTATAATAAATTTTTTTATATTATAACACATCACCGAAAACTAATCAAAATGGTTAAAAACTTCCATCTAGTGCATGTTTACATACACCAACAATTAAAAATAGTACAGATGGGCGCAATAAGGGCATTGAGGATGCATTTGTTCTCAAAACAACAAGATGCATTTCATTCTCATGCATTGAATGAAACAGAATGGCGTCTCTTTTTCAGAGTTTTAACTTGACACTGCGTCTTTTAAAAATAGCGAGAGATACATGACAACTGTCCAAGACATCTGTCTAGTGCATGTTTATATACAAAGCTATTTCAAAATAGTCCAGATGGGTCCCCTTTGGTGTTCAGGAATAGTTAGTAGGCCACAAAAGGACTGTCTGTCTTGCTCTCTCTCTGTTTTCAAACTGAGCGCCAGTGAGCGGGGCCAAGGGTGCGATGATTTAAAGTAGGCATTGACATTGTTTCTGTAGAGGCAGTCATGAATTCCCTAGTGAAGTAGGGAAGTCACGTAAGTAGAGAACAAGGCTTTTTTGCAGCTTGGATTTATTTTAATAAATTTAATTGCATTGGGGATTATTTTTATAGTAGAATGACCTCTTAGAAGTCATAATATCAAGGAACATGTTATTCCTCATGACATGACCCCTTTAAATCTCTGACTTTTGATTGCAAACTTTGGTATCGTGGCAAATGTTCTCTGAAGGTTAGGTATTTAGGGGATGCAAATTGTCATTGATAAAATCAGTCAAAATAAAATCAATAGGAATAATACTATAATAGAAAAACAAACATGTGTGTGTGTGTGTTATCCTTGCCCAGAATTGACAAACCCAAGGCTTTGTCTCTGCTGTTACACACGGCTGACATCAGTCATCCGGCCAAACACTGGGATCTGCATCACCGCTGGACTGCATCACTGCTGGAGGAGTTTTTCAGACAGGTTAAATGCATGTTTGCACTTGTGTTTATGTGTTAGAAGAGCAGGACAATGTAGAATGAAAAATGTAATTTTGTACCATGTTTTTTAATCCTCTCTTGGTTCTCTTCCTGTTCTGTTCTGATTGCCTTTTCATCCAATCAAACGTAAGCCTGCGTGAGGATTATCAGACCGCAGAAATGAGAGCATGTGGAGAGTTCAAGTTTATTTACACCTGATAAAAAAAACTTGATTTCACAACAAAATCGAGCACTCCTGAAATTAAACTGTGGCACATTACAACCGTGTGACTTATCAATGCAAAGAGCTTCAAGAAGAGATCATCTTTTAAAAAAATCACAGCAACTTTATATACATATTCTATAAAAACATGCATTTTTATAACTTCATTATGCATGATCCATTTCAATTTGCTCCTATAGAGCGCAACAGTGACCGCAGTCATGGTTCCAAAAGTATTTTTCATATGTGTTTTTACATAGGGATTTCAAAGTCCACCAGTTTCACCAGTCCAACCAGCACCGAGTTGAATCACAACAGTACAAATTTTGATTTTGAGAAAAAAAAAAAAGGATTTGAAAATTGGACAAAATGGCAAAAGTACATGACTTTGTACTTGACAGGGTAAACGCTGGTACTTAAGTCTAAAAAGTCTTAAATTCACTTTTTACTTTTATAATTTCTCTCATCATTTACTTAACCTTCATGCCATCCCAGATGTATATGGCTCTCCTTCTTCTGCAGAACACAAACTAAGATTTTTAGAAGAAAATGTCATCTTTACAAGGCAGCATAAAAGTAATCCATAAGACTCCAGTGGTTAAATCCATATCTTCAGAAGTGATATTATAGGTGTCAGTGAGAAACAGATCAATATTTAAGTCCTTTTTTTACTACAAATCTCCACTTTCACTTTCAGAATGTGAAAGTGAAAGTGGAGATTTGTAGTAAACAAAGGATTTAAATATTGATCTGTTTCTCACCCAAAGCGATTGCATCGCTTCATAAGACATATATTAAAACAGTGGAGTTGTATGGATGACATTTATGCTGCCTTTATGTGAATTTTGGAGCTTGAAAGATCCGGCCACCATTCACTCTCATTGAAAGGACCTACAGAGCGGAAATAATCTTCTATAAATCTTTGTGTTCAGCAGAAAAAAGAGAGTCACACACATCTGGGATGTCATGATGGTGAGTAAATGTTGAGAGAATTTTCACTATCCCTTTAAATTGTGGGAGTGAACAGAGGAATCACTTAAAACAGCAAACATGTGTTTATTTGGCTGTTAATAACTATGGTAACTGATTTGAATGCTAAAACACCTGTTAGTGTGGGATGAGATGTGATGAGGTGGATTATGAGGTATTTTTTTATTTTAAATAAATTTGCAAAGATATTATGGGGTATGGAGTTTAGATTGATGTGAAAAGAAATTAATAATTTAAAGCATTTTAGCATAATGCTGCATCATGTGAAAATGTGACAAATATTAAGGGGTCTGAATACTTTTCTGAATGCTCTGTACATTGCGAAATGACAGAATCAATTAAAAAAAAAAACAATGCAAAAATATAAATCTATTGTTTAAAAATGGTTGATTATAAGAATAGTCAATATATATCAATATATTTAAACTGTATTGCAAAATATTCAGATATATACAAATATAGATGTAGTTTGAAAGTGTAGAAAGACCTACTCTGTTGCATCATTCCCAGTAGCTGCAGAGCTATTTTGTCACGGTTTGTTTGCCGGAATTGTCTGATTGGTGGATTGATGGTTTGTGTAGTTCTTCACTAGGACTTCAGCTATTAAACACAATTTTTAAGGATTTAACTTAACACAATTAAGTTGAAATAACAAGACTGATTGCAGAAGAACATACCACCGATTAAAAACCTTGGAACTCACGGCTGGTGTGACTTTATAAAGCTTATTCATTGATTCTATTCAGTACAGAGCGGGCTCCATAAATATCCTTTGCTAGATTGACAGATTTAGAGGATGGGAAATATTCCTGTGTGTGTGTGTGTGTGTGTGTGTGTAGCATTGTTCTAGCAGATGTACACTCCAGGAGGCAGATCAATCGTGACAGCTAAAACGAGCCAAACAAAAAAGCTTGATAGTTTATTTTAGCCAGCCTACATGAAATGTTTACAAATGCCTTATATTAAAAAAAAATCCAATCTTTCTGAACCAAATTAGTGCTGCAACTGCCCATCAGCCCTGTTTGAATCTGACATTTCATAAGCATATACAGTACTCGTAGTCTGGCAAGTTACTCGTTTCTTACCTCAATCAGAAAACATACTTGCGGGCAACAGACTGTGCTGAATTTGCTTATTGAGGACAGCTAAGCTGGCTCAGACTGTTACAGCAGTTTTTGCTGCGACATTTAATTTAGGTCTTTTTTGAAGATGTTTATCTTTAATACTTAAAATTTTTTGAGCTGTGCTGGTTAGCTTATGTTAATAATTGTGCTACATATTTGCCATAATTTTCCCATGATACAGTAGTGTGTAAAGCTTTATAATAGCTATGCAGTCAATAATGTATTATGTATTTTCAGGGCGATAAAGAGGCAGAACTCGGGCTGCCTTTCTCACCTCTGTGTGACCGCAAATCCACTATGGTGGCCCAATCCCAGATCGGTTAGTCATTAAACTATATCATTATCAACCCACCTTTATGTCTTTACAAACCTGCTTCTTTCTTCAGTGGAACACAAAATAAGATGTTTTGAAGAATATCAGAGCTGCTCTTTTACATCCAATTAAAGCTTATAGTGACCAGGGGCTGTCAAGCTCCAAAAAGGACAAAAAAGCACAATAAATGTAGTCCATACATCTTCTGTGCTATATTGTAAGACTTCTGAAGTCATATGAAAGCTTTTTATGTATAGATTAATGTTATGGTACATTTATTGAACTTTTATGTTACGTTTTATTGTGCTTGACAGCCCCTGTCCCCATTGACTTATATGAAAATTAGTTGCCTGAACATGTTTAGTTTTGTGTTCCACGAAAGAAAGCCAAAGATGACAGAAATGTCTTTATTGGGTACAATTTTCCTTTAATAATTTGTCTGTTGATACTGCAATGACTAAAACGCATAACTTACCTGCAACCTAGAAAATGCCATGATTTAAAACATCCAAGTGCAATTCAAGGCAAGTGTTCTCAAATACTGTATTTATCAAGTTCAGCTAGGTTAAACTAAATTGTACCAAAACATTACTATGCCATTTCCTGTAGGGTTCATTGACTTTATCGTTGTCCCCACATTTACGGTTCTAACGGACATGACCGAGAAGATCGTCACGCCACTGATCGACGAAGCTTCAAACTCAGGCCCGGCTGGATTTCGCAGGTCAGAATCTGAGAGTCTTTTTTTCATACGCTGCTTTTATTAAAAAGGTAATTTATGCTATTGCTATAATGAATGGAGAATAAGACGCAACTGCAATCCCCACAACAGACAAATTGCATTTTACATTCATCTGAGATTCCTACTGGTAACGCTATTATAATGCCTTGTGGCAAAGCTTGCATTTTCATCCAAACCCAATTCACTTGATGCTATCGTGATTATTAATGGGGAAACCAATTCAGTTCCACTCAGATTCCTCTTTTTTTCCACTCTAATAAAGTTGTTCTTTGAATTCTCTAAAATAATTTATACATACTGGGTGAACAGGCTCCTTTTAGTTCGCCTAAAATTAGAACTTTATTTCTTTACTCAACAATACTAATGTTAAAATGTCGCCACGTGTATAAACACATGCATTGTTCACCTAGGATGCTTTACTTTTTTCAGGAGAAAAGAGTTTGGCTTCTTCCATTGTATAAATTATGCTCAAGTATTAATGTAATTCCATTGCAATTACAGCTAAAAAGTAGATTTTTTTTCTTTTAGCAACAAATACAGTTCACCGCGGGTCATTGTTTTCTCTCACTCCAAGAGTGCTTCACTAACCCTCCATCACGAGCACAGCACCTGTTAAGGGCCCAATCATAATCATCCTAATATAATGCATCACAATCTCAATTGTATTATGTCCTTAACTTCCAATGACCTTAAACACCAACTGAACTTATCAATTTGTTAATATTGCATAGTTTGAGGTTAATTGATTGGCCATCTAAAATTTATTTTTAATGCCATAATTTATGCAATTTACATGTGCAGATGAAGAAGCTTTGCAAAAGTGAGCTGAGGTATGGAGGGGTAGATTTAAAGTATTTAAAGGGAAGTATTTAAAAGCTAGCATTTCTGAAAGTGAACTCATCATAGGACATATACTTTTGATAGTCTTATCTAGTCTTGAAATAAAAAAGTGTAGAATATTCTGAGAATGTCATTCAATCACCATTTTATTTGTTCACAGCATTATAGGGCAAAGTAAATAAAAAATTAAATATAGGGCACTAATAATAATACATAGGCCTAATAATATATATTTTTTTTCATTTGGTAATTCATTTAAAATATGTGATTTAAAGTAATCTAATGGGGTTTTTTGTTCTGTAATTTATTTAATTCAATGGGTTTGTTAATGTTGACGGCATGTTTCAAAAGTAAGCTTATTTAAATAATTTAATATAGACTTTTGGCTAATTCTAGTGTTCTGATAAGCACATTGAAGCATTTCTCCACAGTAATGTGTATTTATTTTTCATTTAATAGGCTACTTTTCTGCACAGAGGTTTGTGATATTTCAAAGCATACTGAAATAACTTTGCAGTGGAGTGGTAGTTAGGCGCAAATTTTGCCATGGAGTGAACATGGAATAGGGTTTCTCTTATCGGAGTGGGGAGCGGGAAATGGACAACCTGGAGTGGTGCTGGAGCAGAGTGATTATAGAATGCTTTGAACGTGGAGGGGAAATTGTTGCCGCTCCGCTCCACACACATACATTGATACAAACAAACTGAGGGCGAAAACATACAAAAGGTTAATAAAAAGTTCACAAAGCAGCAGCATATTAATGATTAATGGCCAACAGATCAATAGAATTTTGGGAAAAATATCCCAAAATTCTATTTATTCAAATTCAGTTTTGGGTGCAAACCACCAGTTTTAGAATTAATTGGACATGCAGTTCACATTAACAGTTCTTGACTGAGTTCACAATTTAGCATAGTAGCTTATCCATCAGAGTCCATATGCACTTAGGCCTGTAAGAATCCTTATGTCCATTCAAACCAGCATTATGTAAACAAGTTCCCTGTGCAGTTCAGAAGGAGTTCTATCAGCACTTCAAACAACATTTACGCATGGACACTCAACTGGCAAACATCAGAAGAATAAAGAATAGAAAACAATACTTGTTTGGTCCTGTTCAGTGCACTACGAACTCAAAACATTACAAACTACAAATGTGAAACATTACAAACACTGCATTACACACTCTACAACCTCGAAACTAGAAACACAAAAAATGATACACCACAAACTAGGAACAAAATTACGAAGTACACACACTGTATACTATCAAAAAGAAACACTACAAACTCCTAACATTATAAACTCCAAACACTATAAACTATGCATACTGCAAACTATAAACACTACACTACAAACTACACACACTACAAACTATGGAAAGGAAACACCACAAACTTCAAACACTACAAACTACACACACTACAAGCCATAAACACTAAACTACAAACTACACACTCTACAAACTATAGAAAGGAAACACCACAAACTTCAAACACTACAAACTACACACACTACAAACTATGGAAAGGAAACACCACAAACTTCAAACACTACAAACTACAAATACTACAAGCTATAAAAACTAAACTACAAACTACACACACTACAAACTATAGAAAGGAAACACCACAAACTTCAAACACTACAAACTACAAATACTACAAGCTATAAAAACTAAACTACAAACTACACACACTACAAACTATAGAAAGGAAACACCACAAACTCCAAACACTACAAACTACACATACTACAAGCTATAAACACTAAACTACAAACTACACACACTACAAACTATAGAAAGGAAACACCACAAACTCCAAACACTACAAACTACACATACTACAAGCTATAAACACTAAACTACAAACTACACACTCTACAAACTATAGAAAGGAAACACCACAAACTCCAAACACTACAAACTACACATACTACAAGCTATAAACACTAAACTACAAACTACACACTCTACAAACTATAGAAAGGGAACACCACAAACTCCAAACACTACAAAATACACATACTACAAGCTATAAACACTAAACTACAAACTACACACACTACAAACTATAGAAAGGAAACACCACAAACTCCAAACACTACAAACTACACATACTACAAGCTATAAACACTAAACTACAAACTACACACACTACAAACTATAGAAAGGGAACACCACAAACTCCAAACACTACAAACTACACATACTACAAGCTATAAACACTAAACTACAAACTACACACTCTACAAACTATAGAAAGGAAACACCACAAACTCCAAACACTACAAACTACACATACTACAAGCTATAAACACTAAACTACAAACTACACACTCTACAAACTATAGAAAGGGAACACCACAAACTCCAAACACTACAAACTACACATACTACAAGCTATAAACACTAAACTACAAACTACACACTCTACAAACTATAGAAAGGAAACACCACAAACTCCAAACACTACAAACTACACATACTACAAGCTATAAACACTAAACTACAAACTACACACTACTACAAACTATAGAAAGGAAACACCACAAACTCCAAACACTACAAACTACACATACTACAAGCTATAAACACTAAACTACAAACTACACACTCTACAAACTATAGAAAGGAAACACCACAAACTCCAAACACTACAAACTACACATACTACAAGCTATAAACACTAAACTACAAACTACACACACTACAAACTATAGAAAGGGAACACCACAAACTCCAAACACTACAAACTACACACACTACAAACTGCAAACACTACAAACTACACATACTACAAACTATAGAAAGGGAACACCACAAACTCCAAACACTACAAACTACACATACTACAAACTCCAAACACTACAAACTACACACACTACAAACTATAGAAAGGAAACACCACAAACTCCAAACACTACAAACTACAAATACTACAAACTACACACTCAATATACTATAAAAAAGAAACACGATAAACTAAAAACATTATAAACTCCAAACAGACAAATTACTCTTTAGACTAGTAATACAAACTACACTTAAAACTCTCCAAAATCCCTGTAGATCAACCGAAAAGAATCAAAAACAGACATCTGCACTACAACTTGTCAACTGAGAATAACCAGATGAAACATATAAACACATTTTATACAGAGAATAGTGACTTACCACACCAACAGAGAGACAGGTGTGCCAGCAACAGGTGAAACTCAATCTCAATCTCATGTTTAGTGAAATAAACAAAAAGGATATCAAACAGTTGCCTCCCGTTTACAAACATGATCATCCCAAATATGGTTCTCTGTCTCTGTAATACTTCAGATTAATGCTGTTAATTTGTCCTGCCCTCTCCCTGTACAGTATTACTGCAGGAGATGCAAAGCGAAGCAGTGTGAACAGCTCAGGTTCTGATGGCTCTCTGCTCACTGTGGACCTGAAGAACTTCAAGACCATCTGGAATGAGGAGGTTTCTCTGAACAGAGAGCGCTGGAAGACACAGGCAACTAAAGGTGAAGAAGCACACAGGGAGTTCAAGATCTGTATGATAGCTTGCTAACTATTTGCAAACTGGAACTCAAAAGCAACATGAGGTGTGAAATAATTGTATTTTTTTCTCTGAGGTCCAATTAAAACTGTAAAAAACATATATATATATTTCACAAATTCTAAACCTCTATATCTATATATATTTACTTTGGTAAAACTCTAAAACATAAATGTTTGAAATAAATCAATGTAGAAAACGTTTTCTGCATTTATTTATTTATTTATTTATTTTTGTGTGAATAGTGAATAATGCACCTCCTGCTGTGTGTTTGATAACAGAGATGGAGGAGAAGGCCAGGCGTGAGATGGAGGAGCAGCAGGAAGAAACAACAAAGAATCAGGTGCAAAAAAAAGACCCAGAGTCATCAGAACCGAACCAGGACGGGCTGGGACAGGACAACCCAGAGACAGGGGGGATAAACAGACCTTTGGAAGAAAGCCCCCATACTGACAAACTAGATGCAGATAAAGGAAACCAGAAATTACACAACGGTATGTTTTTTTTTTTGGTTATTAGTGATTCTTTGAGGTGATAATGTGTAGAAAATAAAAGAAATGTGATTGTTATCAGTAGAGGTTTACGGATAGTGGACTTGGCTGATACGATATGACTAAGGTGATGTAAAAGGCAGATAAGCGATTATTGGCCAGATGTTTTTTTTATTTTTATAAATTAATAAATTAATAAGTTCAAATAAATCTTAGTCTTTACTTACCATGACATGCACTGACACAGAGGCTACAAGTGTCCAAAATAAATTACAAATGGAATTTAATATTGCTAAATCATATATAGTTTTTTTTTGGTTCCCTTTATCTCAACGGGTCAGATTAGATGGCACCTATCTGAGGTTGAGGATCTAATTATAAATTATTTGTAAATAAAAGTCATTATCTTGAAATATAGAAATCTACATCATTACACAATGCACATGCCTTTAAATGCTTATGTGAAAATGATCAGTCTATATATATTAGTGATGAACATTGGATTAAAATTTGTAAAAAAAAAAAAAAAGAAATTAATCTACAACATCCATCAAGGTAAAGGAAGCAAATTACAGATGTATTATTAAATACTATTTAACTCCAGTTAAAATACATAAGATAAATAGAAAAAAACGTTTTCAATTGAATAGTATGGAGTTTTTTTGGTTTAGTTTTTTTAGGGGTAGCCTAAGTTTTGTTTGTAATTAATATATAAATAATAAAAATAAAAGAGTAAAAAATTAATTAAATCCCAGATGTAGATTATTGCGCAACCACAATCCCAATGAGGAAATCCCTTAGAAAATACAGATTTGCCGCATAAAGGGGGACATTTAACTATCAAACAAGCCTGAAATACACTGGGGATTTTTATTTTGAAATTAAATTGAAATCAGTGAATGTCTGATCTCTGTGAACAGGAGAGGTGTCTGGGGCAGAATCATCAGCAGATGAAGATGAGATTGCACTCAATGGTAAACATACACACAGATAGTCTGTTGTTGTTTTGCTAATACATATAAGTGATCATGCTATTCTCCCTGCTCAACTGTTTTCCATTCATTTTCATATTCTTCTTTTAACAGAAACTAAAAATGCCTAGAGTGATGTACAGTGATGGCTGGCAATTAAACATAGAGCTGTTATAACTTGCCCCAACTACTGTCCAAAGGACAATGATCATTTCTGAATGTACACAGCGTCCTCTAGTGGAAATGGCTAACTCTTACATCATTTTGTGTTTTGCCTTTATTCTCTCCTAAACCTTCGCTGAGATCTCCAGACTTTCATAAGACTGATCTTTGACAGTGAGAGTGCTAAAGGCAATGCTTTTTACAGTCTTAAATATTTCTTTTGAAAGAATCAGGCCACAACATCAACTCTAAAAGAGCTGGTAAATGGCAAGCATGCATTAGCTGAAACAATGTTGACAAATTAGGATTCTTTCTAAAACAACCTTCATTTGTAAATGCTTTTTGTGTCTATCGGCATGTGTATAAGCCCAGCTGTGATTCGTATCTAAATACAGCTTGTGTTAAACTCTAAAAAATCAATCATCCCAGCTTGCACTAGGGATCAATATTCATCAAATCTGCTTTCTAGCTTGACAACACACTGTAGTGATGTTTTGTTCAGCTGTTGTAAATGCGCTTTACTTGAAACAGACGGATGTATTTCAGCAAACATGCTCTGATGGAAAGACTCTGAAAATGTTAGCAAAGCCACATTTGCTAATAGAGGTTGCATAAATAAAATCCTGAATGTGTATATATACAGTTGAAGTCAGAAGTTTACATACACATATAAAGGCGGAAGTCATTACAACTCATTTTTTAACCACTCCGCCGATTTCATATTAGCTATAAAAACTATAGTTTTGGCAAGTCGTTTAGAACATCTACTTTGTGCATGACATGAGTAATATTTCCAACAATTGTTTAGAGACAGATTGTTTCACTTTTAATTGATTATATCACAATTCCAGTGTATCAGAATTTACATACACAAGTTAAATGTGCCTTTAATCAGCTTGGAAGATTCCAGAAAATGATCAAGCCTTTAGGCAATTAGCCAATTAGCTTCTGATAGGCTAATTGGAGTCAATTGGTGGTGTACCTGTGGATGTATCAAACTCAGTGCCTCTTTGCTTAACATCATGGGATATTTAAAAGAAATCAGCCAAGACCTCAGAAAAAAAATGTGGACCTCCACAAGTCTGGTTCATCCTTGGAAGCAATTTCCAAATGTCTGAAGTTACCACGTTCATCTGTACAAACAAAATTACTCAAGTATAAACACAATGGGACCACGCAGCCATCATACAGCTCAGGAAGGAGACTCATTCTGTCTCCTAGAGATGAACATAGTTTGTGTGAAATGTGCAAATCAATCCCAGAACAGCAGCAAAGGACCTTGTGAAGATGCTGGAGGAAACTGGTAGACAAGTATCTATATCCACAGTAAAACGTATCCAAAACTGCCATAAATAGCCAGACTACTGTTTGCAAGTGCACATGGGGACAAAGATCTTACTTTTTGGAGAAATGTCCTCTGGTCTGATGAACCAAATATTAAACTGTTTGGCTATAATGACCATCATTATGTTTGGAGGAAAAAGGGTGAGGCTTACAAGCCGAAGAATACCATCCCAACTGTGAAGCATGAGGGTGGCAGCATCATGTTGTGGGGGTGCTTTGCTGCAGGAGGGACTGGTGCACTTCACAAAATTGGTGGCATTATGAGGAAGGAAAATTATGTGGATATGTTGAAGCAACATCTCAAGACATCAGCCAGGAAGTTAAAGCTTGGTCGCAAATGTGTCAAATGGACAATGACCACAAGCATTCCTCCAAATTTGTTGCAAAATGGCTTAAGGACAACAAAGTCACGGTATTGGAGTGGCCATCACAAAGCCCTGACCTCAATCCGATATAAAGTTTGTGGGGAGAACTGAAAAAGCATTTGTGAGCAAGGAGGCCTACAAACCTGACTCAGTTACAGACTCCAGTTCTGTCTGGAGGAATGAGCTAAAATTCCAACAACTTATTGTGAGAAGCTTGTGGAAGGCTACCCAAAATATTTAACCAATGTTAAACAATTTAAAGGGAATGCTACCAAATACTGACACAGTTTATGTTAACTTCTGACCCACTGGGAATGTGATGAAAGAAATAAAAGCTGAAATAAATCATTCTCTCTACTATTATTCTGACATTTCTCATTCTTAAAATAAAGTAGTGATCCTAACTGACCCAAGTCAGGGAATGCTTTCTACGATTACATGTCAGGAATTGTGAAAAACTGAGTTAAATGTAGTTGGCTAAGGTGTATGTAAACTTCTGACTGCAACTGTATATTATTAGTATTGTAAATAAATATGTCATCGTTTAGATCCAAGCTTTTATAATTGAGAAAAGCTGTATGAAGTGGCAGTATTTCTAATCAAGCACGTCTTTGTACAGCTATGAAGTAGAAAAGCCTGACTCGACCTAAGATTTTCCTTCTTGCTTACCTACAGATGCCTTTCTTTTCCTAGTCTTTCTGAAACTGATTAGAACTCAAATGTCTTCTACAGGAAAATACAGAAACGAGCAGTCATCATAGACAATGTAACTCTTATAAAATCAGAACATTGAAGCGTGCCGATCATAACCATATCACTGTGCTTTCTCCACAATACCTTGATATCACACGAATTACATCCTATTTCTGATTTCCTGGGGTTTATGTGACACAATATATTTCATTTATAGTTCTGTATTTCAGCATATTCCAGTATATCTTTACGATCTTGTCTGTTGTCAATTCAGTCAATTAAAATTAGGGTGAATCTTAAATATTTTAAGAACATGTAGAGGTCACATTACACTCCCCAAAAGAAAAGAGCAAGGAATTATACTTTCCATAATGAAAATTAAGCCCATTACGATATTTTGCATTGTGACGTTATTTTAATGACAATTAAGCAAAATTTCCCTGTAAATCGCATGTTTTACTTTTGACTGTACAGAAAAGAATGACTGCAATTAAATTATTTCGGTAACACTAAAAAAATAGTAATCCACTACATATTACTAATTATTTATCTTAAATTGTAATCAGATTACTTTACTAATAAATTCACTGAAAAATCAATCACATTACTAAGTTACTTTCTAAAACACTTTTCTGCATAATTTCTATTTTTGTTTTATTTTTAATTTTTTTGATACACCTCACATTTCTCCTTCACAATGACTCGTTATGGGGCCATAATGAATGTATTCTACATAAATAATATATTAGAAACAAGCATCACCCTATAATGTACTTAAAAATAACCTAATTTAACTAAAAGTCAGTAACTGTAATCTGATTACAATACACTACTTTTTACTACATAGTAGTTTATTTACAGTAACT
Organism: Xyrauchen texanus; assembly: GCF_025860055.1. Classification (NCBI taxonomy): domain Eukaryota; kingdom Metazoa; phylum Chordata; class Actinopteri; order Cypriniformes; family Catostomidae; genus Xyrauchen; species Xyrauchen texanus. The sequence goes on from NC_068284.1 coordinate 43,859,007, forward strand.
AATTACTTTGTAATTGGATTACACCCAACATTGCAATTTACAATATGGTTGTATGTATTCAAAGTAAAAATGAACCGTACTTTTACAGCATTTTTGAATCTTGGTTAATTTAATTTTTAAAACCAATATTTTTTTTTACATTAAAAGTTGTACATCTTAACATTAGTTAATGCAATATGAAATAACAATGAACAATAGTATTTTGATAAATTATCATTAAATATAAATGTATTATTTATTTTTAGAAACAAGCATAAATTGAAAGCAATACAACAAATTCTACAATATATTAGTAGTATATATATATATATATATATATATATATAAGCAATTTAAATCATATTTATTTCCGCATTATATTCATGAGATATTTTGTCACATTGTTTAGCTAGAATTACAGGGAAGTTATCATAATAATCATATGAATAATGTAACATTGCAAAATATCTTAATGTTCCTAAAATATTTTATTTTCATTATGCAAAAAACTTCTTATTTATTTCCTTTGCACTTTGGAGTGAAATGGACCTGGATGTAAAATTCACCCATTAATAAATAGTTAAAAAATGTAACTATGCTCTTTCAATATTATTATAATTTTTTTAATCTGTTGTGCTGTAAATATGGTTTATCTGATCTTTTTTTCTTTGTTGAATGAGTCGGTGTGGATGAGATATGTGACAGATATTGCATTCATTGATTTTGTGTTTGTCTCAAGTTGCTCTCACTGGATGCGTTGTTCTGACAGTATAAAGTGAGTCATGTCGAGCTTCTAAATTGTATTTTTTTTATTCATTTATTGTAGGCATACAAATCCTTTACAATCCTTCCTCATTCTACATATTACTGCCTCTCTACTGGCTTTGGTTTTGTTTGATGTATATTATTTACCAGCATTATTAATGTGTATGTTTTTGTTTTGTTTCTAACCGGCAAAGTTAATAACATTATTTTCCCCCATAAAATAGAAGCAGGCAATGTGTATTTCTATTGGAATGAAGCAAATGGTCACTTTATTGCTTTTGGTTACATTATAATTTATTTGTTTGTTTACCAGTATAGCTAGACTCAGACTACATAGACAAAGCGGTTTGAGGCGATGGGACGGGTGAATGTGACAGCACGTGCAGAATGATGCGTGCGCGTGAGTGAGTGTGTGCATGTGTGTTTGAGTTGATCGTGTTCAATTTGTAAATGTTAACACTGTGATCTAAAGTGTATAGCCATCCCCATGATGTCTGTTTTTGAGCATGGCACAGAGAGATAGTATATTCCTCTGTGTCTGCACAACTGTGATTCACAATAAACATCAACTTAAAGGGCTCAGAACAAATGTGCTGCTTTTTGGGACTGTGCCGTGTGTGTGAGTGTGTGAGCGTGTATTTATCACTTTGTGGGGACCAAATGTCCCCATAAGGATAGTAAAACCCGAAATTTTTGACCTTGTGGGGACATTTGGTCAGTCCCCATGAGGAAAACAGCTTATAAATCATCCTAAATTATGTTTTTTTAAAATGTAAAAATGCAGAAAGTTTTCTGTGAGGGTTAGGTTTAGGGGTAGGGTTAGGTTTAGGGGATAGAATATAAAGTTTGTACAGTATAAAAACCATTATGTCTATGGAAAGTCCCCATAAAACATGGAAACACAACATATATGTGTGTGTGTGTGTGTGTGTGTGTGTGAGAGAGAGAGAGAGAGAGAGAGAGAGATGAAGAGGAATTAAGGGAAAAGCCCCCCCCACCCACCCAAAAAAGAAAACAAATTCTGTCCTAATTTACTCACCCTAACCAATGAGATAAGACTGTAAGCATTGCTGCAGCTGCTCAATCCAGTGCGTTGGTGGCACTAATCAACTGGGAAACACCGGCATTGAACGCGCAGTTGATACACACCCAAGTAAATTAAATACTGAAAAATAAATAGTTGTAGTCCCAAGGGTAAATGATGACAGAATTTTTCTTTTTTTGTGAACTACTCCTTTAGTAGAAGTTTTTATATTAAAGGCATTTTCTGGGTTCAGTAACAATTTAAATAAAAAAATGTACCATGGAAAATAATTAAATAATTTTCACTTGTTCCTCAGTTTGTAAAAACAATCAAAAACCATGTTCACAGTAATCAGGTGCGGACTGGGACTAAAAAGTGGCCCTGGACTTTCTGGCACAGAGCGGCCCACCAAACCCGGCCCGCAACAAACCACACCATAACACACAACCTCATTGGTTTGATTTTCTGGATCAATTTCAAAAAATTTTTTAAAGCATTTCTTTAAACTTTTTAAAGATATTAATAACCTTTCAGCTTTTATCTAGAAGTGCAAATAAACTATTGTCTTATTAATATGAGGTTGTGGATACATCAATTATAGTAATAACATTCACCGATCAGCCACAACATTAAAACCACCTGCCTAATATTGTGTAAGTCCCCCTCGTGCTGCCAAAACCGCACCAACCCGCCGCATCTGGCACCAACAATCATGCATTGGTCCAAATCACTGAGATCACATTGTTTTCCCATTCTGATGGTTGATGTGAACATTAACAGAAGCTCCTGACCTGTATCTGCATGATTTTATACACAGCACTATAATCGCATGGAATGGTTGTTGGAGCCAGATGGGCTGGTTTGAGTATTTCTGTAACTGCTGATCTCCTGGGAATTTCATACACAAGAGTCTCTTGAATTTACTCCGTGTGAGCCAGTGAGCATCAGTTCTGTGGGTGGAAACACCTTGTTGATGAGAGAGGTCAACAGAGAATGGCCAGACTGGTACAAACTGACAAAGTCTACGGTAACTCAGATAACTGCTCTGTACAATTGTGAGAAGAATATCATCTTAGAATGCTATTCTGAGATGCGGGTTGGCGCTGTTTTGGTGGCACAAGGGGGACCAACACAATATTTGGCAGGTGATTTTGGCTGATCGGTGTATGACAAATGTATATATAGCTATAAAAGATCCTAAAATGTTGTTTAAAATAGTTAGATGAAGAAAGTGTCACACAGTGGGACACTGAAGACAATGCTTAAGATTTCATGTCAATTACTCCCATAACTATGTGTAAATGTGTATTTTAAAAAGTCAATGAAAACAAAGTTTGCCAGAATATGTACATATATAAATATAAACAAATATAAATATATGTAAAAAACAAAACAAAAAAACACCTCTTAAAGTGTAGCTCTTTGCAGATATTTTGCAGATTCATTGCTCATATTTTCACTCTATGTGAGTTTGTTGCATATATGAATAAATTATGCAAATGATCATGTACTATTCGTAGCTTTAATGTTTGCCACTATTATTTAAGCTGCTGTTATTGTATTTGTTGTAACTTGTAGTTATTTGTCATTTTTTGATTATTCAGAGCTCATCTTATGCTTAATATGTTGTTTTTGGTTGTCACAATTATTGTGATTTGTATGTCTAATAATGAGGTCCACACGAGGTAAAGAGTTGGTGTACGGATATGCACTCCAATGTGTAAGTAATTCCAAAATAAAAGCCAATATAATTTATTTACTTTACAGAGTTTATTAAATATTTGCTATGAAATAGGTCTGTGCATGCCGGCCCAAACTACTCAGCAGCCCACTGGGAAAATGCCTGGAGCTCCTGATGACCAATCCGCCCCTGACAGTAATGTAGTTAAAATGAAAGTCAATGGGGAAGCCACTCCACTGGAATAATAAAATAGTTTATAGCTATAGTCACAATAAGGGCTGTAGCAAGTGGGGTGAAAAGTTGTAATGATTCTAAGGGCCCAAAGGTCCAGGGGGCCTCACAACAAATTCAAAACTGTTTTTTTTTAACAGGTAAGTCAGTATCATGTATTTAAGAGTTAAACTTTTTAATGAGGAAATGTTACTGAGTAGAATATAGAATATATAGCCTAATATATATAATATATATATATATATATATATATATATATATATATATATATATATATATATATATATATATATATATATATATATATATATGATCCACGTTCACAGTGTGTTGCATGTTCGGAGGTGTTTGCAATTAACAGTTTATAACCTTATAAACCAAACACCAACACAGATAAGACTTACAAGACAAGTTACTTTCTGACAAACCAAAACTACTGCAATGATAATGAGCAGCAAACATTAGAAAGCAATGTTTTCCATTTTTACATCAAATCCTCTCAAGGTTTTGACAGTGGATGATGATTTACAACTATCAACCGCCACACTGAATACGGTAAGCAAAGGTTTGTATATTTTACGTATTGTTATTCGTATAGCGTACATAGTCATATTTTGTTACGTCATGCGTGTTTGGGCAGAAAGGGAGGGGGTTAGGCCTGAAAAGTTGGACACTACAGATTTTTAGACAAATTTACAGCTAAAATACCACACGCTGGATTAATATTAACCGGAGACTATTTAGCAGAGACGGGCTACTTAGAAATTTGAAAGTCCAACCAAGGAATTCTAAGCGCCCAACGGATGTGGAAAGGAAGTCCCGCCTTAAAGGTAAAAGAGCCAATCACCTTTTAGATACAGAAACTCCCTGTCAATCAACTCGAGAACGCGCATGCGCATTAGCGACACTACTTTCATCGTAAGGTCATTAGGCCTAGACCAACCGCAAACACGCTTTTGTTTATTTTTATAAACTGAGGGACAAAAAAAGAGTTTCAGATATTTTCTGTGGTAACCGACAGGATTCCACAGACACTGAAGATAGATCGCGAGCGCAATTCAAGGAGGTTGAATTGAACAAGGAATCCTCCTTTAAGGTGCATCCAAAACCAGCCACAAGATGTCAATACTGTCATTGTAAGAGAACACATTTTCTCGGCGTGAATGGAGGTGCTTAGTTCCATCACTCTACAGCACATACCATCTCATCTTTCCTGTTTAAGAGACAACACGTCTTACATTTAAAGATCAATGAACAGCTTTAGTGTATGCAGTCTGCGTGTTCTTAAGTTTGCTTTAAACCTTTATGCCAAGTATCTTGAAGACTGAGAGAAATGGTAATGGATTTGTACCAGTCTTGGGCCCGATAGAACAAACAAATCTTTCACATCTCAGCTTCCATCTGTTTTTACATCACAGATTTTAATTTAAAATGACATGCGATTTCATACATACAAACAGCATAAACAAAAATTCAAGAGACCAAAACAGAAGCATAGCACCTCAGTTACACCATATTTAATTTTCCCAGCAAACATGTCAAAGCGAAAATTATCATCAGGGCATCTAAGCAGGTGTGCACACACATCACATGCACACATGTGTCTGTGAGTGTTTACGAGTCCCCATCTACCTATATATTACAACTGGGTCATTTTTATTACAGAACTCTGTAACTTGCATCAAATGATGCTGTTTGAATTGCAATTTAAGGAAGTATTTCTATACCTGACTTTCAGAAATATGCTCAGATCATGCTCAGGCACTTCAACTTTATTGATAAAAGTTATTTATGGAGAGTATAGGATGGAATAGCAGTGGACATAAAGAGCTAAAGTTAACAATTGCTCATTTAGGGATTGAGAGTTAGGATACATGAGGGTGTTTTAAATTAAATAAGATGAAATGTTCATGTTATTATTCAGATTTCTATAATTTGGTTTTACAAGGTGGGAGCACAAGTAGTGAAATGACAGTATTAAAATGAGTTAGTTAGCATGAACTATACATGAACAATACAGCATTTATTAATCTTAGTTCATGTTAATTTCAATGTATAGTAATGCATTTTTTAAATCAAAGGTTGCATGTTAACATTAGTTAATGCACTATGAACAAACAGAGACTAACAATGAACTAATGTATTTTTATTTACTAGCATTAACACAAATTAATAAATGTTGTAAAAAAAAAAAGATATTGTTCATTGTTAGTTCATGATACCTAATGCATTAACTAATGTTTACAAATGGAACCATATTGTATATTGTTACCAAGAAAACTAACGATTATTTGATTTCCATTTATTTATTTTGAGTTTAACATTTTATTCAATTTATTAGACTAAGACATACAGTATATGAAGGCGACGTGATAATCCACAAACACGGCCGTTTAACAATATTTTGATTGGAATTGGTCTACGTTATGTACACATGATGTTGTTCGGTGTTATGTAAGTCTTGTGTTTATCATATATATTCATACCTGTTACAGTAATGGCTGTATCTATCTGATGCATCTAATGCATATGCATAAACACACATATATATACAGCAACACATTTCTTTCCTAATAAAGAGTTAACAGCTTTTGCTGGCCGAAAGTGAGAACTTAGAGTAGACCTTCAGAATATCTCTCATATTTCCTAAAGGTCTGAGTATTGAATCTGAATTTTCCAATAGGAAAATTGTAATTAAGACCGTCACCGTAGCAACAGGCCATATGCTGTGTTATCTGAAGAATATTGCAGAAGCAAAAGTATCAAAACGAGTGTTGCCCAGAATGGTTTGTGTTACGTTATTCTTTTCTTGCATTGAATCACATTTAATAGGCTATAATAAAAACAAGGAATTTACTGTGTGATTTGACCTGTTCAAAAAAAAAATTATTTTTATGGACAACATTTGTGTTATCTGTGACTGTACCTTCGATTAGACAAAAATTACAAAAAGACAGTAGGAGTCAATGGGGCAAGGCATTCCAGGTGGATTTAAAGAAGAAATGTGCAGCTCCTATTTTTATTGAATATGTTAATACAACTGGTGGTTGTAGTTGCCAGAAATTCACAGTAAAACAGTGTTCAAACATTGTGGGATGTCATTTTGATGCTTGTTTATTTGACCATTTACTACCAACTTCTAGGAATACCTATTTATTGTTTTTCACCATCATTGTAGTTTACCGTAAAAGTATAAATATTGTCTTGTTAAATATAACTTTTAACATTTGTGGCAAATGTTAATCATAATGATTACCAAAAAATTCTTTCAACGTGACCCCTCTTTTGTTTAAAATCAAGGTTGCATACAATGGAAGTTATTGGGGGCCAATTTAAGAGGGTTTAAAGGTACAAATGCAAAGCTAATAATTTTTAACCCTCCTATTCTAATCAAGTAGGGCCACTTTACTGTTTGCTGTCATTTTTAACAATAAGCAAAATAAGATAATTTATTATCACATTTAACTTCACTACAGTCAAATCTAGTTGAAACATGAGGAGAATAGGAGGATTTCTCATGTATTGGGGCAGATCGCTGCCATCTGGTGAAAAAAGCAACGACTTGAAAATCATGTAATAACAATAATAGCCAGTAGATGGCTGCAGTGTTCTAAGCAGCCACCTTATATTTAGTACATTTAATCACAAGTATTGCATTTGGATATATTTTTAGACATTATCAAACTATTATTTGTCAATGGTTTGTTTGTTTGTTTGTTTTTTGGAATGAGTCAGAAAGATGCAGTTTTTTTGGTCAAATTTCAAACTTTGTTCTCTCTCTCTCTCTCTCTCTCTCTCTCTCTCTCTCTCTCTCTCTTTGTGTGTGTGTGTGTGTGTGTGTGTGTGTGTGTGTGTGTGCATGCGTGTTCTGTGTTCTGCCTGGCTGTATTAGTCTTACCAATTTATTTCTGCGTGTGTGTGTGTTTGTTTGCGTGTGTATGAGTGTGTTTGCTGCATTGTGGGTGTGTCATGGACTCACTCCCTCATGTATGTGTGAGTATTGTGCATTGTGGCTGATTTGTATAGATTTTATTTGACAAAATAAAACAAATAGTTATAGTGTAACTAGTGTGTGTGTGTGTGTGTGTGTGTGTGTGTGTGTGTTTTTAGTCTCACCCCTTCATTTCTGTACGTGTTTGTTCTGCATTGTATTTGACAAAAAATAAAACATTTGCTCAGTTTTTTTTAGTCTTTGCCATTCATTTCTTATTGTCCTATTGTCAGTCAGTTCTGACCATGAACAGTAAAGGTGTTGCTTTTTTTAATAAAAAAAAAAAATTTCATCACATTTGTTAGTGTGTGTTCAGATGGCAAGTTGAGGAAAAGTCACCAAGTTTTGTATCACACAGATAAATGTTTATTACATAGGAAAATTTTATTTCAGTCAAAAATGACTGAAATATTTCTTACATTATTCAGCACTTACATTAATTCTTCAGTTAAAAGTTGGGAATTATTTAAGCTGTAAAATTGTTTAAATCAACATTTTTATAGTCATTTTTGGGTTTAGTGTTTATGGCGTTACATCGTAATGTTAACGGAGTTGTAAAATTGGCTATAACTTTCCAAAGAAAATGTTAGTAAGTGATTTATCACACTAAAATCATCAAGTCTTGTGCCACAAATTCTGTTGATTGAGCTTAACTTGTATTGAACCCAGAATATTTCTTTAATTCATAATATTCTTACATACAATTTTACATGTCTTGTCTTTGTATATAAAATATAATTTGTCACTGTACAATGTATCTATTTTTTATAATTTACTTTAGCATTTTTTACATTCTTTTCTATTAAAATTATGCACATTTTTAGAGTGCATTGTATGTGCAATAATTGAGCTTGCATTGATCCCAGAACATTGCTTTAATTTAATTGAATGTTTGAATTTGCATTTCACAACTACAACAGTAATAAATTGAATTTGCACACACACACACACACACACACACACACACACACACACACACACACAGACAGAGGCAGGCAGGAGTATGCAATCACAAATAGCTTTACTCACTCATATCCCTGTCAAATAAGCCACAGCCTCAAGAGATCCATTCACATCAAGGCTAAATTTCACAAACAAAATCCCAAACCCTCTTTTAGGACTGACAGCTGATGTCAGTTGCTGGACGGGACCCAACCACTGTTAAAACAGCATTTCCTGATTCAAACCAGCACTGAAGCAACTACAAGAGTGCCATGATTTACTGGCATTGAGTCAGAGACAGGAGCAGAGAGACAGCGAGGCAGAGCTTGCCAATACAGACAACCTTGGTAATACTGGGTCCGATTATTGAGCTGGTGAGAACAGGGAGAGCAGCCCAGAGTTCTCTGTGTGGAGAGACCAGAACATTTAACCCTGAACATCATACGACTTTATCACTGTTATCAAATTATGCACATATCACAAAAAATGCATTATAAGTATTTGGAAACACTTTTTCAACTATAATTTGAAATAAAATTAAATCAGGGACACAACATTTTCAATGTCACATTTTTTGTATTGGCTGTTGAAGAACTAAACATTTACATTTATGTATTTGGCAGATGATTTTATCTTACAGTGCACTTATTACAGGGACAATCCCCCCGGAGCAACCTGGAGTTAAGTGCCTTGCTCAAGGACACAATGGTGGTGGCAGTGCGGATCGAACCAGCGACCTTCTGATTACCAGTTATGTGCTTTAGCCCACTACACCACCACCAAACACAGTGAAACCACACTTGTACACAATTAAGGCAAAGGTCTACTATTTTATGACTGTAGATTTTAACAAAAAATTTTAACTGTGTTATCAGGACAGCGATAATTGGGCAAATTGTCAAGCTGATACTCGGGCATGTTGTTATGTGTGTTTTAACTTTTCTAGTTTGGAGAAAAATCCTAACAACTTTTCTGTTCAGGTCAAAAAAGACCCAGTAGAGTACCTCCAAAAATACACACGTTTGATCATAAATATGATCATTGACATACCGGTAGGATTGTTTTTCACAATGAACATATGCATTTAAAGTAGCATTTCATCTGGATAGAGCGCCACCTATATGCCAGTGGTGGTACTATTCTTTACAGTAGATATACAATAAGGCATGAAAAGGTTGATCATTGAAATACTTATACATTGTATGTGAAAAAAACAATTTCAAAATATTTCTTTTTATTCTAAAAGATTTTATTTGCAAATTTGTATTTTAGAATTTAAACGTCCTCCCATCAGAAAAAAATAAGCTTTAAATCCCATTGACTTCCATTGAAAGAGGTCCCCACACTTATCTGTGTTTATATTTATATTTAGTCATTTAGCTATCCCAGACTGACATCACAGTGAAATCAGAAATGGTGTGTTGACACACACACACACACACACAAAATTAACATCTGCAGGCAAAACCTATAGGTACAAAGACATGTCTGGCATACAGTAAACTTTTTAAAAAACTAATAGAAACTTTGTGTAGAAATGTATGAAGTTGTAATGATCCGATTGTTTCTCCTCTGTTTGCACCTCTGCAGTCAGTCTACAGCTGATACCAATTTTTTCCCTGATATTCCGATGCCTTGGAACAACGCTCTTGTTAACGTGATATCTGCCCCGAGGCTGAACATATGAATTCCTTTCACCTCCCTTCCTCGAAATCTTTCCTCTTATGTATTTACATTGTACATTTTAAAAACACATCAATTATTCATGATTTCAGATGTTATGTTAATTAGTATATGAGCATCTCCATCTGTTTTTATGATTTTAGGCACCACTGAATATTTCAAATACTTAATTTCTTGTAGCCCCAATCCGTGCACTTATTTTTAACAGAATGTTGCACCAAACTTCTTTCTTGTATCTACACTTCTCCTTAATTAAATTACAATCACAAGAATTACACACAAAAGGATCAACCTTTCTATATTTAACACAGTGTGATTGTACAAATGTCTTCCAGGAAATAAGACACCTCCACATGTGTGTTCATGTTTGTGTTGTGTTTGTGTGCGACCATCACACCTTTCCTTCCATCTGAGGTTCCACCTGGGCGGAGTGGGTTTCTGGCATATGGGCCACGTAATTGGTTGAAACAGCACAGCTGTAGATGGTGGTTCTGAGACCCAAAGTACTCTAATCACTCCAGAATAACAGTGCCTACCTGCACGTCTCGCTGTGTGTGTGTGTGTGTGTGTGTGTGTGTGTGTGCGTGCGTGTCTGTGTGTGTGTGTGTGTCTGTGTGTGTGTGTGTGCGTGTGTCTGTGTGTGTGTGTGTGTCTGTGTGTGTGTGTGTTAGACTATGCCATCAGTTTTATCGTCTCACCAGCTTTTTATTAACTAAGATTCTTGGTGTACAGAACTCTTTTGATAATTTAAGAAAGTTTTACTGAAACACATATTTGGAATGATATAAATACAATTTAAATAAGGAATTCGGCTTAATTAAAAATTCCAGCGTGATCGTACATAATGATAATGCAACTATTTAAAAACATTATAAAGGGATAGTGTGGCAGGGCGGAGGGTGGTGCCAGGTCGTGATTCTACACACCCGGTCCCTTATCAGGCTAATCAAGCCTCCGAGAGGGATAAAGGCTGACTGCGGAAGATGGTGCGGGGGAGAGAGATCGTTTATGGGCATGTCTGTCATGTGTGTGTGTTTTTGTCTTTTGTTTAAATTTATCATTAAATTTTTATTTATATTGCCAAACCGGTTCTCGCCTCCTCCTTTCCACTGAACTGCATTACAGATAGTTCACCCAAAAATGAAAATGCTCTCATCATTTACTCACCCTCATGTCATCCCAGATGTGTATGACTTTCTTTCTTCAGCAGAACACAAATTAAGATTTTTAGAAGAATATATCAGCTCTGTAGGTCCATACAATGCAAGTGAATGAGTACCAACATTTTAAAGCTCCAAACAAATATGTGACTTAATAAATGACTTGCATATTTATCTGTTTCTCGCTCACACCTATCATATTTCTTCTGAAGACATGGATTTAAACACTGGAGTCATATGGATTACTTTTATGTCCCCTTTATGTGCGTTTTGGAGCTTGAAATGTTGGTACCCATTCACTTGCATTGTATGGACCTACAGAGCTATGATATTCTTCTAAAAATCTTAATTTGTGTTCTGCAGAAGAAAGAAAGTCATACATATCTGGGATGGCATGAAAGTTAACAAATAATGAGAGAATACTAATTTTGGGGTGTACTATTCCTTTAAAGGAATTTTAAAGGAAGTACATAGTGCCGTCACACTTGTAAAAAGCAATCACATCTCCGTAGTACTTGTAATTAGAAGTTGTAATCTCGGAAATCTATGAAAGCTCTGACTTGACAGTCATGACATCCAATATGGCAGCAGCCTCAACAGTTGAAAGTAATGAACACCTGTTTGAAATGCCACTGATGCTTGGAGCATTTTTGTTGTTGTTGTTCTTCAACATTTTCCAAGAACATGAGGTGAATTAACGGATTAATGTACATTTTGCTGTTATCAAAAACAAAGCTGGTTTGGCATTATAAGTATTGCCATAGACACAAATATCTTACGAGGTCAGAGGACATGAATAGCTCAGAATCTAGAGTTGCCATCTTGTAATTACAGTAATTCTGACATGACGTGAACGCACCATTAGCTCCACTTCATCTGTGACATGCTGTCAATTACCACAGAAAATTATTTTAAAGGAATATTCCAGGTTCAAGACAAGTTAAGCTCAATCAGCAACATTTGTGGCAAAATGTTGATTACCACAAAAAAATATTTTGACTTGCCCCTTCCTGGGTTACAGTGAGGCACTTGCAATGGCCAATTTGTAAACGTTAAAATACTCACTGTTTTAAAAGTATAGCCACGCAATGTAAACAATATGCGTGTTAACATGATTTTAGTGTGATAAAATCGCTTACTAGCCTTTTCTGTGTACTGTAATAGCCAATTTTACAACTTCATTGCCATGCCCAGGTAGCAAAATACACTCTGGCCAGTTCCGTTTAGGATCTCACCTGCCGGAGCCTATCCCTTTGGCCCGCTTCTGTCTCCTGAACACGGGCCGGATGCCTGTTTACTCGCTCACCGATTCCAGCCTGAATCAAATCGGCCCAGATGTGGAAGGCGGTGATGCACCGACACTGCCAGAGTTAAGACGGAATCGGCCCGAAGCTATAAGTGACAGCGTGCCAGAGCTTGCCCGAGTTATGCAACTGCTGCATGCACGGTTAATAAATGTTACCTTTTAAAATTGATATTCAGCCTAAAAGTTCTCATGCATTTTTATTATTGTTTATAATGCATCAATAATACATTTGTACAAACATATATAACCATCTCATTATAATAAATGTACAAGAGAACTCACTTGAATGCATGAAGAACATTTACTAACAACATTTTACATTTACTGACAACAAGTCTTACACATCTGGGATGGCATGAGGAAAAGTAAATGATGAGAGAATTCCTTTAACTTGGTTTGAACCCAGAGCATTGCTATAACTGATTGTTATAAGTGATGTTTTTCTTGTGTGAAGAGTTACATGACTTCAAAGAGATGGTGGATATTATGGTCACATAGCCAACAAACCTGGAAAGGGAAGTTCACGGGACGTTCTTAAGCATCTTAAGCTTGAAGAATAAAATCCAACGGATATAGTTCACTAATTAAAATGTCAAGTTTTGATGATGGGTGTGTGGTGGAAATCAGGGTGATTTTTAATTTTGCAACACAGTAAAGGTGTGATTATGAAATGCAAGTGATGGTGCATCTCACAATACTGTCAGTAAGGTGTAGGTGTTAGTTAGTGCCACTACAAGAAACATCTGTGGAGCAACTTGTCTAAAAATTCCACCAGACCTATTTTAGAAAAGTTTACTCAAGAAATGGTATGGCAAAGTCTTTCTTTTTCTAACACATCCCTCTTGTTTTCTGTCTGTTATATTCTACATGCCACCAGCGGCTCTGTATCAGACCACCAGTCTGATGTCACCTGTGATTCTGGCAGGCGGCTTGTCTCATCATCTCACTGTGAGACTTCCAGCGCCTTCATTAGCAACTCGGCTCGTCACACTGCCTTTAAATGCTGATAATGTGATAATTAAAACAGCTGACGAGCACGAGCTGTCATCACTGTAGCAACAAAAAGCATCATTTACAGGTGGAAGAATAGCAAACCATCATCCAAGTTTACCATCCGCCACACTGCAAACACACCTCTACCTCCTAGTACTTACCATACCTATGCACAATGGCATTTCAATCCATTTTCATTAAAGTTTAGATACCCAAGAAACATGTTTATTAATAAAAATGTATACCTTGAATGCAATTAAAATTCACTGCCAGACATTTGAACACCATCCACTACTCCGCTAGGCTACTCCAGCCACTTTTCATTATTGAAAATAAACACAGATAGCACAGATACATCTCCGAGATGTCTGTTTTAGATCTTTTCATCTGGAAAGCATCACAATCTAATTAAAGGGTTAGTTCACCCAAAAATAAAAATGATCCCATAATTTACTCACCCTCAAGCCATCCTAGTTGTATATGACTTTCTTCTTTCAGCCAAACACAATCGGAGTTATATTAAAAAATATCTGGGCTCTTCTAAGCTTTATAATGGGAGTGAATGGTACCTTAGATTTTTAAGCCCAAAAAAGCACATCCATCCATCAAAAAAGCAATCCATACGGCTCTTGGGGGTTAATAAAGACCTTCTGAAGTGAAGTAATGCGTTTTTGTAAGAAAAATATCCATATTTATAACTTTATAAACTATAATCACTGGTTTCCTCTATCCTCTGCACTTTCACGTTCGTCAGTTCTCACAGGAGCTTACGCTACACCTACGTCATACGCAGGAACTCAACTCTCTCGTGAACGGCCGTTACCGGAAGCCAGCGATTTTAGTTTATAAAGTTATAAATATGGATATTTTTTCTTACCAAAATGCATTGCTTCACTTCAGAAGGCCTTTATTAACCCCCTGTTGCCGTATGGATTACTTTTTTGATGGATGGATGCGCTTTTTTGGGTTTCAAAATCTAAGGTACCATTCACTCCCATTATAAAGCTTGGAAGAGCACAGATATTTTTTTATAGAACTCCGATTGTGTTTGGCTGAAAGAAGAAACTCATATACAACTAGGATGGCTTAAAGGTGAGTAAATTATGGGATCATTTTCATTTTTGGGTGAACTATCCCTTTAACATCTGCTTAACATCTTAAAAAGATCAGATTTACAAACATTCTAAATCATAAACAACTCAAAGACATCTTCTTAATGTCTTATTGACATCAGGCACACTTATGGACATACTGTACGTCTTATAGACATATTGCAGTCCAAAACAAATGTCATCCAGATGTAAACACACACATCAAATAGATGTCATGGTAGTATGATACAGGTTATTCACCCATTTAACCATCACACTGGACGTTTCCAGTGTAGACAACCTCAAGTGTGTCACGTCAACTGACACGTCTGGTAGTCATATTGAAAGTTTGACCTCATAATAGCTATCTGTGCAAAAAAAAAAATTTCAGTAGCATTCTTTTTCTCTAGACAGAGTGTATAAGTGTGCCGTGCAGAACTCCTGCTAAACCCTTGTATATCACTATAAGAGTATTAGCTGGCAGATAAATGCATTTTGCCTCTCTTTCTCCCTGTCTTTCTTTCAACTACACAATGATTTATTACCTGAAAAGACCAGAGAACTAATTAGTGGAGTAATTAATTAATTTAAATTTGCATATTTGCATTTGCAATTAGTGCAGTCAACTGATTAGTCTGAAATGAGGAGTTTGACTCATCAGATGCTGGTGTGAACTGGACCAGAACGTGCAGAATGCCAGCTGAGGCGTTTTGGGGGGCAGTGTGTTAAAATGTGTAGGCCTATGTGTGTGTGTGTCCAAATTTGGCTTTTTTTGGGACTGTCCTCTGCTGCACACAGAAATATTTACAGAAAAAGAAGTAGTTTGTCTAATATATGACTTAGGGACGATGAAGCGTAAACACAGCTGCGCTTCTCGCAAGAATACACTGTAAAATGAGAAAAAGTTCAGTAGCTGCGGCCTTAAAGAGCTATTTCTGATCTGACCCTTAAAAATGACATTAGTTTTGGTGTAACCTAATGTAGTCAGGTTTATTCAGTCATCCATCCATCCATCCATCCATCGTCAACCGCTTATCCTGTGTACAGGGTCGCGGGGGGCTGGAGCCTATCCCAGCTAATATTGGGCGAAAGGCGGGGGACACCCTGGACAGGTCGCCAGTCTTATTCAGTCATATTAAAGGAATTATGTGTTCAATAAAGTTAAGCTCAATTAACAGCAATTGTAGCATAATGTTGATTGCCACAACAATTCAATTCGATTAGTCCTTAAAAATCTGAGTTACAGTGAGGCACTTACAATTTTTATATTAGCCATAAGATGAAAACAATTTGTGCATTATCATGACTTTAGTGTGATAAGATTGTTTACTAAACTTTTCTGTAAAGTTATAGCCAATTTGATGCCAAAAAACCTGTAAAAATGACAATCAAGCTCAATGAATACACAAGTTTCAACAGGTAAATGTGGTAAAATTATAAGCTTCACGTTTCTGCCTTTAAACCCTCCCAAACAAATTGACCCAATTCACTTCCATTGTAAGTGCCTCACTGTAAGTGTTACCGCTGTTACAGTAAGGCACTTATAATGGAAGTGAATGGGGCCAATTCATAAACAGATGAAACACACTGTTTCAATATGTAAACATTATACATGTTAACATGATTACAGTGTGATAAATATGCTTATATTGTGTTTACCGGCATTCTGTCATCATTGCAATAAAGTTGTTATATTGGGTATAACTCAAATACTGATTTTATCACACTAAAATCATGTTAACATGATTAACAACATCAGTTTGCATGCTTTTTTAAGTATATGTCCTTATTTGGCTCAAGTAAACTAAACTAGTTACAAGTGAACTTAACTGATCTGTGATCAAAGTATCATTGTTTTTATTTAATTATTTAAATAGAGTTATTAAGTACAGTATTATGGAAATTATAACTGGAATCTCAGTTAGTCATATGGCACATTTGATTCTTCTCAGTAATTGTAAATCTGCACTTTTGTAAAGTACAACTGAGTAAAGAAGAATTGTTTTAATTGAACAGACTCCACGTTCACCAACACTAATCATCCGAATGACAAATTCACAATTCACAACTATCAGCCAGCTACAACAAAACAACAACAACAGTCATAAGAATTCAAACTATCTATATTTTTAAATAACAATTATTATTTTCTACACAAGTTCCCTTGGTTTCACCAAACATACATCATTTATTCTGGTTGAAGGGATTATGGATACTGAACACAGCGTCAAGTCTGTACTTGATACTTTTGAGTTAATAGTACTCAAAGCCAACGTTTAAAGAACATAAATATTTGAGTTTGGTTCCAAAATATTACATTTCAAATACTGTTTAAACTGGTTAACTTTACAGTTTAGAAAGTAATTGTAACTTAATTTAAACTAGTAATAAAAAAATAAGCTTAAACGGTACTTAAGTAGCTTAATAAAACTATTTTATTTATTTTTTTTACAATCTGAGATAACAATTAGTATTTACAGTGTATAGGCCTGCAGCCTCTTACTCAATGAACAGTTAATGCAGTTTTTTAAGAAATAATTATATATTTATCTTTATTTTTTTGTTGTTGTAGGCAACAACATTCAACCTGAAATATTCAATGATCAGTTGAGATGATATAGTGACTTCAACTCACTCTTAATTTAGTCTATTTTATTTTTATTTATTTATTTATTTATTGCATGTGTGATTTCTATTTTTGTGTATTTTGTTTAAATACATATCCAACACTAACAAAAAAGTTATTTTATTTTTAGACATAACAACCATTGTAATACCATGTTACCATTGCAAACTGTATCAAAGTACCATTGCCAGCTGATAACATCGCTGTACCATGGTACTACCACAGTACACTGTAGAAGATGAATAAATGCCAATAGTTAACTTACAGAGCTACCTGATGATGGTAGAAATAGATGTGTAACCTGTGTAGTCATGTGGATTTAGGCATTTTAAATAATGTTTTTGACTTGAATAAAACCAGTTCACTTGTCACCTCATGAAGCACATTTTAAAACATGACATGAGCCTAGTGGCACTTTATTGTAATGTAATTAATACTTTCCTGCCAGGCGTTTCTTTAATAGTTGACTGTTTGACGATTTTACCATGCAAGCGTAAATGCATCTCAATGCATCAAATACATGCCTCAATTTAAAGTCAAAACCATTTAACAGTCTCTTCACTGGTATTGCCGCAGCAGTATGGCATTAGTCTATTTTTTTCTCTCACTTTTTTTACTCCGAGTTTTCTGATGGTAAATGAGAGCCTCCCGGTGCCCATTACCGTGCGCGCCAGATGATGAGAGCGGAATGAAGGTCCCTCGAGACTGTGTCATGTGATCAACAAAACGTCAGTGGCAGATGGCATGGGCACCAGCGCTGGTGACTGGCATGGGTGTCCTTTCTCAGAGAGAGAGAGAGAGAGAGAGAGAGAGAGAGAGAGGGAGAGAGAGAGAGATTAAAGGAATTCTTACAGCTCAACATCAAGCACATGGGAGGTAGTTCTGAATATCGCAAGGAATTTGAGCATGCAAGCTAAACACTGAAAGAAACAGGTGAGAAATCTAAAATGTATTGGTGTTCATTTTTAACATAATGCATTTATTTTGGTCAGGATTGCAATGCATTTGTCTTCTTTGTTTAATGAAAATTCTCGGTTATGAATAGCTCCAATCTTTCCTACCAATGTTGTTAAAACGAGTGATTTATCTGTTTTTTTAAACGCAAGAACGCGACCTAAGGCCCACGTTAGGGAAAATGTATCAATCTAAAAAAGCGGTCAGTGGATCTATAGTGTCATTTGGCATGAATTTATTTTTGGTTTATGGCTAAAAAAATATTTGCCATGTTTGGCTCGAATATTTGCTATGTTGTCAAAACAAGCTTATCTGTCTCGCTGTTTTTAAACGCAAGAACGTGACTTGAGTGAACGCCCCTTAAGCGAACATTTGGATTGATTTATTGTCATTTTTTAATTATTATTATTTTGTTTAAAAACAAGTAAGCTACTCTGTGTTGGGAGTGGCTACCTTTTCATTTTGTTAAAGCAAACGTTTTACGTAGGTTATATTAGCTTCAATGTTTTGACTTTAAAGGGCCGTTCACATATGACGCGTTCCGTCTGAGCTATTCTATTTCTTAATCGTCTGTTTACACATGCGTCATAGGTCGTTGCCTTGCGTTTTTTATTTGTATTTTTCTCTCAAACCCGTATCGCTATTTCTATTTATTTTTCCTCCTGAGCGTTGAGTTGTCCAGATAAAAGTAGTTGAACTACTTTTTACATGTTGAACTCTGTAACAGGCCTCGGCTTAGCCTACCTCGTGTCATGTTCACTGACCTAATTTACGTTGTTAATTTTGTTTCCAGGGACGATGTTAACAGTACCATTCGAAGATCCAGACATGATGCGCGAATCTCAGTTCGGTGCAAGATTCCCGCGCCAAGAAGACGTTCGCGCGCTCAATAACGCCTCCAACATGGAGCTCAAGGAGGCTGAGGACGACAGCACGGACAGGGAAGAAGAAGAAGAAGAAGAAGAAAGAGAGGATGACCGGGACGAGAACGGTCTCCTTAAGAAGAAAGGCCCGCGAAAAAAGAAGTTTCCCGAAGGACGCGTCGAGCGCGTGAAAGTGCGACGCCAAGAAGCGAACGCGCGCGAGCGCAGCCGCATGCACGGGCTGAACGACGCGCTAGAGAGTCTGCGCAAGGTCGTGCCCTGCTACTCCAAAACGCAAAAACTCTCCAAGATCGAGACTTTGAGGCTGGCCAAGAATTACATCTGGGCTCTATCTGAGACTCTGAGTGCGGGCAAGAGACCCGACCTGCTCGCCTTTGTGCAGACCCTGTGCAAGGGACTATCGCAGCCCACCACCAACTTGGTTGCGGGCTGCCTGCAGTTGAACGCCAGAAATTTCCTCACCGATCAAAATGGGGAAGTGTCGTTCTCTGGCAGGCCTCCATATGATGCTCTGTATCCATACCCGAACGCTGAGATGGGCACGCCCACCGGCCTCAGCTCTGGTACCAGGGACAGCGCCAAACCGTTCCGGCCATATAACTATTACGCGTCCTACGAGTCCTATTACGACAGTGCCTCTCCGGAGGGCGGTAGTCCCCATTTTGACGGCCAAATAAGCCCCCCGATCAATTATAATGGAATTTTCTCCCTTAAAAAACACGAGGACCAAGTAGAGTACAGTAAGAACTGCCATTATGGAATGAGATACTGTAACGTGCCTGGTCGGGGCTCCATGTACCGCGTTTCCCCAGACAGTCATTTCCCTTATGACTTGCATCCCCGCAGCCAATCGTTGCAGAGCCAGGACGAATTAAATACGGGTTTCCATAATTAAAAGCAAGCGTATAGGGGTTGGACGCCAGTTACACTAATCTGCCAATTAATTAGTGCTTGTTGCAGAAAAGGCAGTCTTTTTTGCATTTAAATGTTTTGATTTCATTATATGGTATTTGAAAATAACGTAAAATTGTATTTCAGATTGCATTGAAGCAGGCTGTGGTAGGCCTGTAGCTATTACAATCAATAGAGAGAGAGAGAGAGAGAGAGAGAGAGAGAGAGAGAGAGAGAAAAGAGGATGGACACGATATTTGAAGGCCTTTAAAACAGGCTTTAATGGATTTATTAGTGTGTTAAATTACCACGCGGTATTAAAACACAAAATCATTCGATTCATTATGGCAATAATGGAACTATGCAACAGAGAATGACATCCGTGTACTTACAAATTGCAGTTTTGAAGACGTGTAACTAGTCTTATTGTGTGACTTTTCATTTATTCGTTAGCCAGTTTTGTCTTTGAAGTGATACTCCCAAATCTGATTGGTTGCAAACATCCGCATAAAAAAAAATGCCAATAGAAAAAAAGAAAAAAATATTGTGATTTCGTTGTTCTTTTTTGTTTGTATAATTATCTGATGAACATCGGGTCTTGTAAATGCGAATGTATAAAGGTGAACTTGAAGAGGTCACTTCGTTTGTGTTTCGATCACCTTGTCGAAATAAATCTTGAATGTGATCAACTGTGTTTTTGATTTGATTTTTTTTCTTTTTCTTAAATATGTATCTGTAAAAGTGTATACTTTAGCAGTGTAATGTGTTTAAAAAAATAAACAGAATACAGATATTAACATGTGAATATTTTACGTAATGTATGTTAGCAGATACATGTTTACACATACATAAACATGCACATTAATACATCAATAACACTCATTAGCCTACCACAATTTCAGTGTCGGAAACGTATTTTAGAACAAAAGAAAGAACGAAAGAATAATGGTCTATTAAAATGAATTTAAAAAACGACAGTCTACAATAAAGAGCATAATGTGATGAAATAAACCGATTCACATTCAATCTGTTGCATTACAGCGGAAGTGAGTTCCTCTGATTTCAGTTCAGGAAGAACTCGCAGGCCTTTAAATAGCTGTTATTTTGGTGTACTGACCAACAAAAAGATGCAAAGTTTTTTTTCTTCCAAAAGTAAGTCTTTAAAAGTTTAGCATCTAGTCTATAGTGATCTCATACGTTTTTTGAAACACTGAAGAACGTCTGAAATACCGACCATTATCGTTACATGTAATATGTATATATATATATATATATATATATATATATATATATATATATATATATATATATATATATATATATATATAGGCCTATAATTATTATTATTAGTATTATTATATTTCGAATATAATAAAAACCCGCTTTTGAACTTCAGGTAAATCTACAGAACGAATGTATCTGACACCTGTCCATTTGACTGAAGCATTGATTTTGGAAATGGTTTTATTTAGGATTAGGTATGGCCTAGTTGTGAACTAACAACAGAGGGTCAAATACAAAACTTAAAACAATAAATATTCAATTAGCATTTAGCAATTGTTTGGATTTGACCTTATGTTTATTCATATTTGGATTTAAGTGCTCCACTGGGGTTTCATCGCGAACATGTTGAATTCATTATTACATTTTACAAGCTTGTTCAGAATGTATATAATAGGCTTTAATGTCATATTATTATTATTATTATTATTATTATTATCATTATTATTATTATTATTATTAGCTAAAACATTTACCGAATTGTATTTTTCTTAAAAAAAAATAAAAAAAATAAAAATAAAAAAACTAAAGGCGACTTTCGAGATGTCGGATAATTAATTTAGATTATTTGCAGTATATATTGACCTTAAAGTAAAATTAGAGGTTTCCTTTACCAGGCTATACAATTATTCTAACGAATTCAAACTTTAACTTTCGCGCTTGAAGAATAAAGAGACGAAATTCAAGAATAATTGAAACAACATCAGCGAATAATTTTGATTCTTAGATTCCATAGCATATTATTATTATTAATAATATTATTATTAGGCTATTGTTATTATTCTTAGTATTATTATTACTATTTACAAGAGGACTGAAACTCTGTTCCTCTAAATTAAACGAATAGATCATGAGGTCGGACATTAATTGGACTTCAGCCAGAGTTCGACAGACTGTCGGAATCGGACTGAATGAAACACCTCGCAAATCAGGTTTTTAAAACTATATCCGATAACTGAAATAGTCAAGAGAAAATAACAATATTTTTATTTAATTTTCTCCAAGTAAAAAAGAAGTTCAAAACCATCTGAAACAAAAGCAGATATGCAGTCTTATGGACAGCAGCTGTTTATCAAACGTTTTAATTAAACGCGACTTTTCTAACATGACTTGTAACATAAACACGATATTTTGGCATTCCGCTAATACTCAAAAATAAATGAACGTCAAGTGTACAAAACGACATGTGATGTCTAAAAGGGGGATTTTTAAGTAAAACGTAGGACTACATTACAGTTAAAGCAGACATAGTTGTAGATGTGAATGAAAAACGTTGAAACAAAATTGAAATAATTCACAACTGTTCCTTAATTATTTAAACTCTTGCCTTAAAGATAAAGTAACATTGTTCCAAAGGCAAATTCAGGCTGAATTTGTACAGTCAATGAAACATTATCCTGCTCTGTAGTTGCAGAATGTTGGTGTGAAAATGTTTCTGTGTGCTGCTCAGACAGTGTGTTTGACATGTGAATCTCTGGAGCTGGAAACCTCCAGGCCATTGACACCATCCTTCCTCTCACACTCTCCTTCAGTCAGTCTCTGACAGCTGCTCCCTGACAGGAGTGTGTGTGTGTGTGTGTGTGTGTGTGTGTGTGTAGAGAGAGAGAGAGAGAGAGAGAGGTCTGCAGACAAACAGTCTCAAGGGTGAAGGTCTGAATGGTTGGCATGCATTTGCTCTCCTTTGGTTAAGAGGTTAACCATGAATATGCCCTCTCTCTCTCTCTCTCTCTCTCTCTCTCTCTCTCTCTCTCTCTCTCTCTCTCTCTCTCTCTCTCTCTCTCTCTCTCTCTCTCTCTCCTCTCTCTCTCTCTCTCTCTCTCTCTCTCTCTCTCTCTCTCTCTCTCTCTCTCTGTAGAGGTAAAGTATAAAGCAGCATATGGCATATTCTGTGTGGGTGGCAGAGCCAGGGGGGTCAGTCTGGGTTTTATATGGACACAGCTTTCACATACATATCTGTTTTCTATAGATTCATGCAACCCATAAAATGCTATTCATCATTTATGCGATGCATGCATATATGCATATACATAAACTCATACAATCAACTTACTCTAAGTGAATCAATTAACGGCAAGCTCATAATTGCACCCCATGGCACAGTTGACAATATGTCACATGTATGTAAATATTATTATTTTTAAAAATATATTAAAGTTTACTTACAATATACAGTATCACAAAGCTTGACGTGCAAGTTCAGGTAGAGGCAAAATAATAAGTAAAAGAATATCATATTTTTTGTCAGAATATCAATATATTACACTGTTTATTTACAATTTAAAGTATATATGGCCTCACTTGAAGTGCAAGTTCAGGTATATGCAAAATTATAATAAATATGTATTTTTGGAATTGCAATAAATCACATTTTTTGTTGACAATAATTTATAAATAATAATAATTAAACAAACAAATAAATATTTATCACATGAATCAAATTTTTAGAAAATATATTATTGAAATACTAACATTTATATATATATATATATATATATATATATATATATATATATATATATATATATATATATATATATATGCAAATAATATAACTATAACTATATATATATATGCAAATAATATAACTATAACTATATATATATATATATAGTTTCAATTATTTCACAGTAATTATTTTACTCCCACTTGTTTCTTATTGCATGACAAAGACACATCAAATGTCAGAAAATGTATTTTGACCATTTTTAATTCACAATTTCTGGCATTGATCTCAAAAGTGTCAATATCCAATACCAATCAGAACATTTTGAGTAATTTGGAAATTTTAAATACATTTGCACTTCTGCAGTTACTCTTATTATGTGTGTGTGAATGTGAGAGATTAATTGAAATGATTGAATTAATTGCTTAATTTACTGAATATAATGAATGGAGAGAAAAAATACTGAATTGTAGTCCTGACAAATAGCAGTTATTTAAATAGACAGTGTCGTGAATGTATAAAGGACATAGTCCCTCTGAGTCTGACATTGTCTAAAATAAATAGCCTGTTAGAAATAATCTGGGTGATTAAAAGTGAAAAATGTTCTGCCCCCACAATGGTGATTTAGCACCTCAAACTTTGGCTGCGAAACTGAATAATAATTCTCAGAGTGAGAGAGAGAAAAAAAAGGACAGCTCTAGTCACATCGTCAACCCTCCCCAAATTTCCAGCCTTTCTATGGGACACAGATGGCCTGGGACACAAAAATCTCCCTATTAAATTCCTAATAATCATTTCTCTTGTGGAATGGTGTGAGAGGCTGGGAATGGGGGGTGAGGCAGAGGGATCTGCTGTTTTAATTAGATGCTTTAAGGAGCAGAGGCGGTGTGGGAAGTGGTGCATTCTGGGAGTGATGGGTGCGGGGCTGCCATAAAATGACACCACAGCAGAAGCCAGAAGCTCATTTGCATGTCAGATTGGCATCGGATTGGCACGAGGCCTAGGCACAGGAAAACACTTCTGAACTCAGCAGTCAGAGGTCTGGTGTGGAGAAGCAGACAGCAATTATCTTCCAGGAGGTGTGAGAGAGGAGAAAACAGGACAAACATTACATAATAGTAATAATGCAGACTCAGTAATCATTCATTCAAAACATTCATTATAACTTTCAACTGATAAATGTGATATGTTTTGTTTAGCCTAAAAACCCTCCAACCAAATTTCCTGCTGGTTTTGTGAAGAGACTTTCAAATGCCTGTAATTTTGGTTGCCAATGTGTTTGGTTATTTCATTAAAAGCTTTTCTGAATGTAAAAATGCATTTATTTTCTCCATAGACAAACAAGCATTATTAACAATAACTTATTAATCGTTAAAGACGGGCCTGGGGAGCTCAGCGAGTAAAGACGCTGACTATCACCCCTGGAGTCACGAGTTTGAATTCAGGGCGTGCTGAGTGACTCCAGCCAGGTCTACTAAGCAACTAAATTGGCCTGGTTTCTAGGGAGGGTAGAGTCACATGGGGTAACCTCCTCATGGTCGCTATAATGTGTGGTTATCGTTCACAGTGGGGCATGTGGTGAGTTGTGCGTGGATGCCTCGTAGAATAGCGTGAAGCCTCCACACGCGCTCTGTCTTCGGTAACATGCTCAACAAGCCACATGATAAGATGCGCGGATTGATGGTCTCAGACGCGGAGGCACATAAGGTTCGTCTTCCGCCACACGGATTGAGGCGAATCACTACGCCAACACAAGGATTTAGAGCATATGGGGATGTACCCCCCCCCCCCCCCAATAATCAAAACAAGCAAGTACAACACCCCCATTATTTATACCATGATCGATGAAAACAGTAAATGCTTCATGCTGCAGCCCCCCCAATATTCAAGCCAAAGCTATGCCCTTGCTGAGCACCAAGATAGCGCTTTGTCTCACTTAATGTATTGTTATTTTTTTACGTGGGAGTGTGGTAGATGTTTCTGTAGATGACATGGCAGGGTATGAAATTAGCGGGTAATTTTACTCATCGTCTACCCACAACTGTGTGGTAGGCGACCTTTAAGACTTCTCGGACTGACAAATGACAAGAAACGCTGTTAGACACAAATACGCGTGTTTGAAGCAGCACACTTAATTATATTTTGGAAAACCGACGAAAGAGAAGCCGACAATGCATGTCTCTGATTTACTGTTGGTTTAGATGTTTAGAGGTTTATTGGTGAGTTGACGCTCAAGCACTTATGATGAGTTCTCACTATTTCTTCCCAGTTCGTAATCTGGGAACAATTTGCAAGAATAGTGTCATCTATGCGATCGCTGAATATGATTTCAGACCAGAGCCATTGCGAGGTATTTTGGGCTCCCTGACTGTATATTGGGCTCCACTTGACTTGACTATTGGTCAGGGCCCATTTCCTATATAAAAAATACAGTTTAGAATTTGTTGCAGGGCCCTCCTGGATCTGTGGAGCCCCTAGAATTGTTACCACCTTTCATCCTACTAGCTACGGCCCTGTCTCAGACCATCTCAAGATGTATGAACATTGGGACGACATATTGTCATATGTGTCATAATTCAGTAGCTACATCCTCAGAAATGGTTCTTTTTTTTGGTTTTCTCCCCAATTTGGAATGCCCAATTCCCAATGTGCTCTTGGTCCTCATGGTGGCATAGTGACTCCGGGTGGCGGAGAACGAATCTCAGTTGCCTGCGCATCTGAGACGTCAATCCGTGCATCTTATAACGTGGCTTGTTGAGCACGTTACTGTGGGACCTAGCGCATGTGCAGGCTATTCTCTGCATGCCCCACCGAGAGCGAGAACCACATTATAGCAACCACGAGGAGGTTAACACAACGTGACTCTACCCACCCTAGCAACCAGCCAATTGGTTGCTTAGGAAGCCTGACTGGAGTCACTCAGCACACCCTGGATTCAAACGTGCGACTCCATGTCGCATTGGTTCTTGAACAAGAAGTTTCTCTTCTGTGCTTGTCTACTCTTTAGCATCCATTTGAATGCAACATCCCCCAACTCTACAGGGCAGCTGTTAAAGATGCTACAACATCTGGTTCACTCGCGTTTTTCACCAGATCTCTTATTTTACATAGACTACTAAACAAAATAAATATTTTGCGACATTGCAGCAGCTCCATGAAGCCCAGAACGTAAGCCAAAGGAGAGTTGCTAGATTTTAAAGATTCGGTCTTTTGGGAAATAGCCAAAGCTGGGTTTCTCGATAACGTTGCAACTTAAGCCTTTACGATCATCTTCACTAACGTCGCTCATTATTTTGCGACTAGACGTCTCATCCTTATTTTCCCAAACCAGTATGTAGATCACGTGTTATAAAGTTGAACTTAAGTGCTTCGTTACGGGAGCTCAGGGCCGTAGCTTGTGGGTGAAAGGTGGTAATGATTCTAGGGGCCCACAGGTTCAGGGATTTCCTACAAAAAAACGTTTATAGGAAAGGGGCCCTGACCAATATACAGTCACAGTTACAGTGCTGCAGGAGCTGTCCGGTCCAAAGGTGCTGATCACTTTGGCAAATATGTCTTCTCAAAGTGAAAATAAGGTGGAAATACTAACAAGCATGGAAGTTGTTTGTAACCTTGTAAAGGCGCCGCAATTTATTAACTATTTCAGAATTCAATTAAATAAATAATTACGACTTTGGTAAGACAGAGTTTCAGATGTTTGCTCAGTTACTGTAATGTAACTGATGAGCATACCATCATTATAAGGGGATCTCACATAGCTTGTGTAGTTTCTTTGGCTGGAAACTGAAAAGATGCACAAATAACAGGTTTAAAATGATGGACATCAGTACTGAACTACTCATAGACCTGTCTAAACAGAATAAAGGGAATCTGTCATTGCAAACTCACTCTAACCTCCTTTGATAAACTTATTTTATTTATTTATTTAGGTCTATTTATTTTAGTTTTGAACTGCAGGGTCACTTTACTCACATACAGTATGTCTAAAGAAATCTGTTTAAGATAATCTTTCCATTGCTATCATAGTTATGATTATTAAACAAAGCCAATAAAACCTTATTCTGTATTATGTGCATGTGCATGTAAATTTAGATTTATCTTTAGACCTAATTTAGACCTATCACAGTGCATGCGCAGACTCTGGAGACATTGTTTTTCCCTCTAAAACAGTGTACTTTCCAATGATCAAAATATATTAATATAATTTATTCAGTGTCCCCTTGTCTCTGATAAACTGTGAAAGATGCGAGAAAGGTTCATTTAAGTTGCCCTTAATTGACTAAAGGGTGGTTCAAAGCGCTCGTTAATTTACAAACGTGTTTACTTAGATAACAATGCTTTTGGGAAACGCTCCGTAGAGATGAAGTACTTATTACTACTAACGTTCTTCTTAGTGCTTCGGGAAACCCAGCCAACACCTATGAAAAGCAGGACTGAAAAGTGTCTAATAATAATGTTTATTACAATATCTGTATTTATTTCTATGGCCATTCCATTTTTCATTGTGTAACAGGGTCAGAAAGATGCTTCCACTTGCAGTCCCCCTTTAATTATATTTAAGCTGCTCTCTCCACCCATTGGCTGGTGCTGTGTAGTGAGCTGGTTCTGGTTGGGTCATTAAGATTTGCACCAGCCGAGAGTGGTTGTGATGGAACATGTGTGAGCATGATTATTGGGACTGACCGCCGCTTTTCAATGTGTTTCATTTAAAGATGTTGTCAATCGAGTTCTTTATTCAACACAACGAGACAAGCCCATTACAATTGCATCAATATGATGCAATTAAGGTACATTTCTAATAATAAACATAATCATTATTTTTATTGTAAATTTAATTATGCAACTCTATTTATTAGGTAAATGAGCGAATATTGACTCATAAAGGCCGAGGAAAGGGGCACGCTTCATTATATTCACAATGAAATTAGGCACAGAATAGAGGTCCACCTTGTTTCACCAAGGTCCACACATTTGGAGATTTCTGGCCTCGCCCCTGCTTCATGAGATTGTAATTGATTCCCTCATTAAAGCGTTAAAGGTGCTGTAAGTGATTTCAGCCAAGACTGAGCTGTTGGATTAGCCACACCCCTCTTTTCAAAACCCCAGACTGAGATTTATTGAGACTGACATGTGCAGAAACAGTTGTCAAAAACAACAACTTCAAAATAGCACCCTCAACAGGCAACTGTAATGAACAACATGGCTTAAAAATGGCATTAAGCCTCAATAATTTGCTTCGACTACTATTGTTGACAGGTGAAAAGCGCCAATGTTCGCGGTCCACGGACACATTTTTGTTTGGTGTTTACAGAGTCTAGAGCTGTCACAGAGACCGGTGTGATATTTCAGGACACTTATTACATTATTATCTTTAAGGGAGTAGGAACATTTGTTGCATACCTTTCCATAAACAAAATCACTTTATGGATATATTAGGAGATTTTTGTGAATTCTATGCTTGAATTAAACATGTGAAATATCATCATATTTTTGTAATAGCTCTTGGGTAAGTGAACACAATAAAATCATAGTGCCATACATTCAGGAAAGTGTCATCTGTACTGCCCTATAAAGGCAAAACACAGTAACTGCATATTTTGTCAAAACTGAGCTGTCACTGGAATTAAGTCTAGACTACGACCTGTCCAGTGACAGACAGATTAGTCTCAGCTATGCGCAGGTTCAGAGAAAACAGAGTGGGAAAATTGTATGTTTGACTGGACAATTGAAAAGCTTTGAAACCATTTTTGTGACAGTGTTGGGAATTTTCAGCTTTTTTTGTAAGGCATTATATAACGAAAATGGGGTTTAAATGAATATTCCGGGTTCAATCCAAGTTAAGTTCAATCAACAGCATTTGTGTCAAAATGTTGAAAACTGAGTGTCGACTTGCCCTTCCTTTTCTTTAAAAAAGCAAAAACTCAGTTACTCAGAATAGAAGTGAATGGGGCCAATCTTTAAACATTAAAAAAGTTTCAAAAGTATAGCCAAATGTCGTAAGATGCAATGTGTTAACATGATTTTAATGTGATAAAATCACATACTAACAGTGGCGATTTTAGGGCGTGGCCTGTGGTGGCCTGGGCCACCCCTGAAATCTCATTGGCAACCCTGTGGCCACCCCAGAACTGATTGGTAGTTCAACATGTTCATCAACACATGAACGAAGAACCAAGAGAAACACCTGTCAATCAAAGATGACGTCAGCCACACTGACCCAGGGTCAGTTTTATATTTCTGACCGTTATAGTAGTGGTGATTTTTGATCAGAGGGGAGGGGCAGGCCGCGGGCAGCCAGGCTGGTGCTGCAGGTCACAGGCAGTGGGCGCCAGGTCTGGAGTATAACGGTCGGTCAGAAGCACGAAGCTGACACAAGCTAGCGTCTACCTCCAACTTCCAAGGTGTTGACGATGTCGATTTGTAGTCAAAAAGAAAGCTGTTAATTGAGAGGTACGTTCATCTAATCTAACGTTTATTTCATCCAGAATTTCCATCTGAACGTGAAAACATTCATTTAGCATGTTAACAGTAGCTAGGTTGAAGAGTAAGCTACTTTAAGACAAAGGAACCCTAAAACGACCATTTAAACAAGCTTACATAATACATTACACAGGTTATAACAGAAGAATTTATTTGTTTTTACAAAACTATAAGCTTCATATTTCTGCCTTTAAACCCTCTAAAAGATTTCCACATTCACTTCCATTGTAAGTGTTTCACAGTAACCTCAATTTGAGCTTTTTTTTTTTTCAGAAAATGAGGGATGAATCTAAATATTTTTTGTGTGGTAATCAACATTATGCCACAAACGCTGTCAGATGAGCTTACCTTGTATTGAACCCGGAATAGGTTGGAGTATGTTCTCAGGGAAAGGGTGTTTTTCATAAATGTCAGAGTGGGGCAAGTTGTCACATGTGTTTTAAATGTAGAACACATCGAGTCCAGGTTTCCTCAACCCCATTCTCCATCAATCTCTTTGTTGAATGAAATGCATTTCCATAATGCCTCATTACCCTCTTCTTGTTCTTTGTCATACTGTATTTGGTATCCACTAACTTACCAAGACGTATATGTCTTTCAATAATGCATTGAAGGATTAATGCACTTTTTTTTATACAAAGACCTACTTTACAGATCTAAATTCATATGAGGGTTTAATTTCATTGGAATGAACATGATATAGCCATTTATTAAACATGTATGAGTTACAGTCATTTATATAAATCACAAGTTTATCGGAGCCCCAGAAAGACTAATCAGAGACATATTTAACTTCCATTAGTAAAAAGTGATGACAGATCATTTATAAAAGCTTTGTGTGGGGTAAGAGCATCTACATATTTTCCACAGTCAGTCACTGACCACCAGTGTTGGGTGTAATCCAATAACAAAGTAATTAGTTACTGTCATTTAATTACTTTTAGTCCGAAAAGTAGTGTAAAGCATTACATTTTAAATTCTTGTAATCAGATTACAGTAACTGACTTTTAATTAAATTAGGATAATTTTAAGTGCATTAAGGGCGATGCTTGTTTCTAATATATTATTTATGTACAATGCATGAATTATGAGTCATTATGAAGGAGAAATGTGAGTTGCTGAGTGTATGTAACAAAGAACAAGGAAGAAATATAAACATTATTTTGCATTTTTTGAGTGGAAAATTTTTTAGAAAGTAACTTAAAAGTGAAGTAATTAGTAATGTGATTACCTTTTCAATTAGGTAATTAGTAAAGTAATCTGATTACAATTTTAGAGAAATAATTTGTACTTTGTAGTGGATTACTATTTTAAAGTAACGTTTCCAAAACTGTTGACCGCACAAAAGGATATATAATAGCAAACACTCAAGACAAAACAACTGTTTACAATGCTTTGTTTTCTTCTTTCTAGAGTCAGCAGTTCAAATAAAAGTGATTTTTGAAAATAGTACCTAAATTGCACAGAAATTGACTCTTCATTAAACTATACAAACTAAGCTTCCAGTATGTCAGATGTCTATTTCTGTCATTTTCATTTGGGTCAGTAAATAACTACTTAGTTACACCCTAGCTAGCAAATCTTGTGTTTGCAGTTGCACGTTTTTGTAAATGCAAACAAGGACTCATGGCAGTAAAAATCCTAATGTGCTAGTTATAGTATATAAGGCAGACAAAAACCTTGAAAATACTCCATGAATTAATATCATGGCCCTTGAATAAACAACACCAGGGTGTCTGTGATTTCAAGAAGACTGGGGCATTTGCCCCGAAGGCTGTGAGTAATTTTTCAAGGTGGATGTGTACTTGACCCAGGGCTACCAAAGCTTCGAGACCAGATGTGTGATGGTCTGTTTACGCTTCTAATCACTGAGTTGTGAAATGTTGAAGCAACTCATTCAAAGTAATTTGCTGTTTTATATTGCATGCATATTACAATATGGGATAGAATGCTTATAAAATTACATTTCACATTCTGTGTGCCATAAAAAGTGAATACTTGCTGACATTAGGAGCTCTTTCTGCCTGACCTGACCTTTAAAAATTACTTCAATTTTATAAGTCTCAATATAGTCAGGTTAGTCATATTTAAAATATATATTTTACTTCTATAAAACCAGTTCATTTAGATTTCACTATATGAAGTAGATTTTTAGATTTAAGTAGATTTGACATGTGTGTGTGTGTGTGTGTGTGTGTGTGTGTGTGTGTGTGTGTATAATTTCTCTATTTCTATACAGCTTAAATGTTATGCAAAATGCTGCATGTGACATGTTTTACAAAACAAATTTCACAGATTTCTTATGCTTTGAAATAGTAACAGCATTTTGACACACTTGATACTGGGCAGCTTTTGATGTACATCTAGTATGCTAATTTATTCTGCAAGATTGTGTCTTTACATGCAAATGCATGTTTAAAATGTTTACATTAAACACAGATTTTATATGCAATTTATTGCAACATTTAATTTTTTCCATTTAGCTGATGCTTACACCTATAGTGAAATTATGAATGTTACAAAACATGTGATTAATAGAAATCTTCGAGCTAGTATAGATATGCAACAAGCCATTTTTTATTATATGCAGTATATCTATTTTGTGTGTGTGTGTGTGTGTGTTCTTAAGTAGTTATTAAGCTTCTTAAATACTTAAGGTATAATTAAAGGGACATATCTTGAAGGAAAATATCAACATTTAAGTTCAACATCGAACATATCACTTGGACAAAGACGCAAAAGCATATTACTACTTTTATGGTGGGTTTTTTTTGTTCTTTTTAAAACTTTGCGTTGTGTCATGGATTATTTTTATGGTATGATCAGATATTCTGCATAAATGTTTCCTTTTGTGCTCCATGGAAGTGTAAATTTAAACAGGGTTTGGAAGAACGTGAGGGTGAGTAAATTATTACTATATTTACCCTTTAAGCACACTAAACACACACTGAAAAAATATTCTAGTGAGATTTCCTTTTTTTTATTTCAGTTTTTCTAAGTAAATTTGAATGGTATAATATGTAACTCTACTTAAATTCATAACATAATATTGATTAAAGTGAGTGAGTAAATTTAGCATGATGAAAAAACACGATGACAGTAACAATCCACAGATAATTTTTTTTATCATGATCAGGTAATTATGAGTAGAAAATGAACTTCAGACTTCACAAAACAAGAAATTACCAAAAATAACAACTAAAGCAACAATAAAAACTGTGTAAATAAATTTGCAAGCAGTGAAAAATATGCAAGCTCATGAATTAAGCACGGTGCATGCTGGGGTGGACTGGCCATAGGGAGAACCACAATGAATCAGGGATGAATAAGCAGCGAGAAGCTGAAACGGGCCACCATGTTATGCCGAACGGGCCGCAATTGGCTGATGAGGGCCACAAAATGGTGATTTTTGGTAACTTTGCAAATGTACTTAAATAGAAAAAAACTGAATTATCACATTGACTAAGTATTCAGACTCTTAACATACTATTTAGTTGAAGCAACTTTGCCAGCGATTTCTTCCTCAAGTCTTTTTGGGTATGATGAGACAAGCTTTGCACACCTGGATTTGGGGATTTTCTGCCATTCTGTCTCTGCGGATCCTCTCCAGCTCTGTCAGGTTGGATGGGGACTGTTGGTGGACAGCCATTTTAAGGTCTCTTCAGAGATATTCGATTGGGTTCAAGTCTGGGCTCTGGCTGGGCCACTCAAGGACATTCACAGGGTTGTCCCTAAGCCACTCTTGCATTGTCTTGGTTGTGTGCTTAGGGTAATTTTCTTTATGGGAGGAGAACCTTCGGCCCAGTCTGATGTCCTGAGTGCTCTGGATCAGTTTTTTATTAAGAATATCTCTGTATTTTGCTGCGTTCAACGTTCCTTCAACCCTGACCAGTCCCCAAGTCCCTGCCACTAAAAAACACCCCCACAGCCTGATGCTACCACCACCATGATTCACCGTTGGGAGGGTATTGCACAGGTGATGAGAGGTGCCTTGTTTCCTCCAGACATGATGCTTGGAATTGAGGGCAAACAGTTCAATCTTCATTTAATCAGACCAGAGAAACTTGTTTCTCACAGTCTGAGAGTCCTTTAGTTGCTTTTTTAGGTGTCTTGCACTGAGGAGAGGCTTTTTCCATCTGGCCACTCTCCCATAAAGCCCAGATTGGTGGAGTGTTGCAGTGATGGTTGTGCTTCCTTCTCAGAGTTTCTCCCATCTCCACACACGATCACTGGACCATTAGGTCCTTGGTCACCACTCTTAACAAGGCCCTTCTCCAACGTTTGCGCAGTTTGGCCCGGTGGCCAGCTCTAAGAAGATTCCTGGTTGTTCCTCAGTTCTTCCATTTAAGATTTATGGAGGCCACTGTGCTCTTGGGAACCTTCAATGTGGCCGAAAGCTTGTTGTAGCCTTCCCCAGAGCCTTGACACAGTCCTGTCTCTGAGCTCTGCAGGCAGTTCCTTTGACCTCATGGCTTGGTTCTTGCTCTGATATGCATTTGCAGCTGTGAAACCTTATATAGACAGGTGTGTGCCTTTCCAAATCATGTCCAATCAATTGAATTTGCCACAGGTTGACTCCAATAAAAGTGTATAAACATCTAAAAGATGATCCAGAGAAATGGGATGCACCTGAGCTAAATTTCAAGTGTCATAGCAAAGAGTCTGAATACTCAAGCATACTAAATGCTAAAGCATTCACTTTTACATGTTTGAACTGAGTACAAATGTAGAAATTACTTAATATTTTCAAGGTCATGCTTAAACTACATTATTCAATGTAGAAAGTACTTGATATATTCTGCTTTATTTACTTCACCCAAAAAACAAAACAAAGCACAACAAACAAAAGAAATTCAGTGCACTGTAGGCATGCAAGCTAATAAACAGTAAGTAGATTTTTTTGACAGTCATGTTTTACTCTCTGTCCTCCTGTCATACTGCACACAGTTCTGCTGTTCAGCTCATGATGTTCCTCTGTTCCACCTGTCCACCGGGACTGCCCTGTTCTTCAGGGCTCCACCCGGCTGTCTTCCTGTCCTGTGATTGGACAGAAGTGAGCTATCTGACTGCAGAGGGGGGAAAACTTGGTTCTCATCCAACAAAGTGTCATTGGGGACACGCATGGCCTGCTGGAGGCAGGGACTCGGGCGCTAATGGGCCCCGCAACAGCACCTGGGGATTTTGGAGAGAGGGTTGGAGGATTGCAGAATGCTTCGGTAACCAGAAGGACTGTTTCCTCCACTCTTTTGTTACCTTACTTTCTGAAATGGCAAGATGTTGTAGTTTGCAATCTGTCATGTTTGTTCATCATTAGCTGGTGGCTCATAATGTTATTTTGACTATTTTTTTTTTTAACATTTTTAATTGGTGAATTTATAGATAGATAGTTAGATAGATAGATCTGTGAAAATAACTTTAATAGTGGTAAGTCATTTAATGTCAATCTGAACTCCAATCGTATCATAAAGATTTTGATTCGATTTATGCAGATGCCGTAATGAACCTGAACTCAATAAATCAGTTGCTTTAAGTATTTAAATGTTTCTTCTCTGTACAACTTCTTTAGACAAACTTCTGAAACTTCTCATATATGAAGCACATATGCTCACCTAAACAGAGTAAGACTATATTTACAGGAGCACAAAAAAACATTTATTATTTCATTAAAAGCTTGTTTGAAAAAAACAAGAGAGAGAGAGAGAGAGAGAGAGAGAGGTGGTAAACAGGCAGGGCAGGTGTTGACGATGCTAATGAAACGGATGACAGATGGCGAGTTTCTCCGTCGCTCACTGTGCGGATAATGGATGAAGGTAATCAAATTCCTCTGTGGCTCTGTGACTTTCCTCACAACTTTCCCATCAATAGTGCCATCAAACACTAGCGCCGCGCACGCGGCTGTCACGCGCTCTCTACAGCCGCATAGGCCTACACTACAAAACTCAATGCGGCCTTTAACGCACATATCTTTTTAAAAGTAACTCTCTTTTGTACACTTTGAAGAAAAACACAAACTGGACTTTTTATGTCATTTAGGGGCCATTCAGACGATCAGACGCAGCGCAATGACGTAGTGTCTTCAGATGAGTTTGAAATGTTTAAAAATGCAGGGCTCCTTCGCATGATGCTGAAATGCAGTGCGACTCTTTACAGATGTCCGTCTAGGTCTCAGATGCGGAGGCAACTGAGATTAGTCCTCTGCCACCTGGATTGAGGTGAGTCACCATGAGGACCTAGAGCGCATTGGGAATTGGGCATTGGGCAGAAAAAGGGGAAAATAAAAAGATGTCAGTCTAGCTCATGTTTACATAAAAACTGCATGAACAGAAGCAAAAACGCATTCACTGTGAACGGCCCATGGACAATGGCTGTTTCCTCAATGTGCGTTCTTATGTGTTCTTACATTCTCGTCGACTTGTTCTACACCATTATCAACTGCCGAAGTTCAATTCCAAGTACCAAAATCGCAGGAAATTACCCGAATGTGTCCTAAAGCCGTCCTTGTGTCCGAAACTGCGTACTGTCACAGCATGTACTGTATCTGATGAAAAACGCTCTTCTCAGCCATTAAAACCGTATATTCTTTAGGTATGCGAGAGGCAGAATGAACAGAATTCAGACATACTAACATCCGGGAACATACACATCATTCCGTGACCAGAATATATGACGTGACAACAACAACCGTGAAAATAATCCACTCAAATTCAGTTAATCAAACACCATTTAAGCACAATGAGCAACGTTCTTTTTGTATACAGCCCTTACTGTTGAAAACAGACTTCCGCACTCCACCATTTGTTTTAAATCCAGCGTTTGAATGTGATGTCTCCTCAGCTCCCGATGCATTGTGGGATAGGACAGTGTTCAACTGATCCACACTTCGGATTCCCGCCAGAAGTAGTATGTCGTCCGGGCATTTCTCGCTTACTGTCTTATGAATACTATGGATTTGGACATACTACTCCACTGGCATAGTTTTAGGCATACTATATAGTAGGCTGTGTATCGTTTCAAAGGCCGTGTCCTCTGGAGATCACATTTGTCAGCCGCATCATTGAGTCTGTCTCGTTTCAAAAAAGAGAGTAGGACACTCCAAATGCAGCCTTCGAATGCAACCTTCTTTCACGGGAACTCGGAGGATGCATGAGGTGTATCCTTTGTGGGCACTCACAACCCACAATTCTTTGCCTCAGCAGAAATTAACACATTTTCTGAAAAAAATTAAATAAATATATAATACTACAATTTGCCCGAAGATATGATGTTCAAACGCAAGTAATGTTAATTCCCAAGTTGAAATACCTCAGTAGATGTGTGCAGAGAATATAATATGTATAATTATAGTATTACATAATTAAAATAAATGATTGTAGGCAAAGGACACCTGTAAAATCTATTTTCTTGTCTCTCTACATCATTATAACTCCTAAAATTTACCTCATACACCCCCTTCCAAAGGGACTTTGTTCCCTTCTCACTCAAAGCACTCGTGCTTGTTAAACAGTGGTGTGCTGTCATAGCAACCATGATAAGTTCTGTTTCCGTTTGTCCTACGAAGGCTGTCTCACTTAAACAAGGCTTGTTTAAAGGAGGACACTTGGTGTATTGAGGCTGACTACCACCCCTGGAGTTGCCAGTTCGAATACAGGGCAGCTAAGTGACCTCCAGCCAGGTCTCATAAGCAACCAAATTGGCCTGGTTGCTAGGGAGGGTAGAGTCACATGAGGTAACCTCCCCGTGGTCGCGATTAGTGGTTCTCGCTCTCAATGGGGCGTGTGGTAAGTTGTGCGTGGATCGCAGAGGGAAGCATGATCCTCCACATGCAGAGTCTCAATGGTGTCATGCACACCAAGCCACATGATAAAATGTGCGGATTGAAGGTCTCAGAACTGGGACTTACATTTACATTTACATTTATGCATTTGGCAGGCGCTTTTATCCAAAGCGACTTACAGCGCAGTTATTACAGGGACAATCCCCCCAGAGCAACCTGGAGTTAAGGGCCTTTCTCAAGGGCCCAACAGTGGCATCTTGGTGGTGCTGGGGCTTGAACCCCCGACCTTCTGGTCAGTTACCTCAACCACTGAGCAACCACTGCCCCCCTGACTTGTCCTCTGCCACCTGGATTGAGGTGAGTAACCGCACCACCAAGAGAGGACCTACATTATAAAGTTTCCTCAGTTCATTTTTTCTGGAGTTTCTTGTCTTCCGAAATTTCTTGAAAATAGATTTTTAAATGTGTCATTGGGGAAACAATCCAAAATCACTTAAACAACTATAAAACCCATTGATGAGACTGTATGTCTATCCATCACAGCATCTATCCATCACAGCCTCGTTGCATTCCTGTCAAAATTCAAAGATGGCGCTGCTGTGAATAAGGTGCATAAACAGGAAAATATTTGACAGTAACATATAAAAAGTTATTAAAATAGGTCGTTTTTGTTGATTGTTCAATATATCAATGTTCGGAATGGAGTACAAGCATACAGCTTACTGCTAACGCACAATAGTCTTCTGTGTACAACATCCTTTATTTAAAATAATGTGAAACCTTACATATAGACCTTATTCACATCAGTGCCATCTTTGATTTTTGATGGGAACATTTAGAGAATAACACTCTCATCTAAAGTACCAACAAGCTAAAATAAAAGCAAATGTTATTTATTTATTTTTCTTTCCCCCCTCTTATTATCTGTTTGATGTAAAGCACTTTGGGACAATTTCTGTTGTTTTAAATGTGCTTTAGAAATAAACTTGACTTGACAAACAACACCACCAGTACAAGCATACTTATAGACCTGTATGCCATGATTGATATAAAACGCACAAATATATATATATATATATAAATCGACAACATATGAACACATACATGAAAAAACAAAACAAAAAAAATAAGAGTGAGACATTTTCACAGGTTGTACTTATGAAACAGATCTCTGTTGTCAATCTCGCTTAGAGTAACAAGGTGCTAATTACACCAGATACATTTTCAGAGCGCCAAAACATATTGGATCTAAAAATGGTATTTCCTAGTGTGGGAGGGGATGGTGTCAAATTGTGCATTATTTTTTCTCTATTTATTATATTTTATCATATTTTATTATATTATATCTTGATTTCTTGTCTAATGGTTATAAAGACTTGTTCTTTTGTGCTGGAATTAATCAAATCTATTGCAGTCTAATAGTCTAGTCCCCCAGAGAAGAACATACACCTCTAAATATTAGTAGTGTTTGCCAATGAAAACATCACAATTACTATTGCTCATACTTAAGAGATTTGAACAAAAAAGTATTGCACTTTGGTGTCCGCAATTCGTCCCGTATATCGTTTTGTGCTATGGACATTAATATAAAATAATCTTCAATTATGTTCTTGTTGAGGACAGATGTGTTATTACTGTATTTTTTTAAGTGATTGAACTGATTGACATATGCCAGGTGAATGTTAAAATAGGCATTAATATTCCCAGACATTGAAGGAGAGACCTGAGCCATATCTAGAGACCAAAATATATTACAGACTTTTGATTATTAACAAAGTCTTCCTAGGAAGTCAGTCCAATGTCGGTCTTTAGAAAGCTCTGGAGATGCTATTTCCATTCGTGACAGTGCACCTACTATCTCCATGATTGGGGAAACAATGAAATCTTATAAACTGTTGGTCAAGATTACGATCAAAGAATCTATTTTTCAAACCAGTAATAAAATCTGACAACACTGGCATCATAAAATGTTCTTCGTTGTTCTTTAACACATTTTTCCAAGCCAATGCGCATGCGCATTCATGAGTTGATTAAAAAGCGATATCTGTATCTAAAAGGTGATTGGCTCGTTTACCTGTAAGGCGGACTTCCTTTCTACATCCGTTGACCATTGGACATTACAATTTCTCCATTCATTTAAATAGAAGTGGCCTGTCTCTGCTAAATAGTCTCTTGCTTGTAAGCAACCACCTAGTAACACACCAGAACAACCTATCCACCAACTAGCAACATGCTAAAAATATTCAGAACACCTTAGCAACTGCATAACAATGCCATGGCAACCACCCACACCACACCCGTACCATGGCTGCCAGTTTTAGGCCATTAAGAGCAACTCACATTTTCTTCAGACAATGTAAAAATACCTCAGTCTAAATAGGTATATAGAGTTTAAAGAGGAGTTGATGTGGTCCAGTGTCTTTGTCAGGAAAATGCGAATCTGTTTAATTATTTACGCATTTTTAATGGCCTCTTTGTGCTTTGCAAACAAACTTAAAGGCTAATGGAAGCATGGGCATATGGTTTACAGGAGCAAGTCATCTACATGCATAAAATACCAATCACATTTGCACATAAGAGTGCCCATCCACACACATATGTGGCAATTTTAATGTATAGATAGTTTGATGATCATGATAGCGGTGGTTGATCGGCACATGGCTCAGAGAGCGCTGCTATCCTCGGGCACCGCTGCCAAGCTGCCAGTCGGTACCGTCACACCTTACTGCCTTTAAAGATTGCCCTGCAGAGACAGCAGAGAACGTCGAACAGCCGGGCAGCCCGGGAGAGTTACGAGGTGGGAACCATGCCAAGATGTGCCCACCAGA
Organism: Xyrauchen texanus; assembly: GCF_025860055.1. Classification (NCBI taxonomy): domain Eukaryota; kingdom Metazoa; phylum Chordata; class Actinopteri; order Cypriniformes; family Catostomidae; genus Xyrauchen; species Xyrauchen texanus. Next base: position 43,900,014 of record NC_068284.1, read on the forward strand.
GAAAGGGGGGTGAGGGAGGCATCCATCCACAGCTATCATGAAGAACAGAGAGAGTGGGGATTTCAACAGAATCAACACGGATCTTACATGTTCCTGCACAGCCAATCAATTCTCAGCGTCTTTACGACAATGCTGCGTGAGATATATGCGCAAACATGCAGGCCTCTGCCGTTGTAATCCACAGAAATGGCAATATAAGACAGAATGTAAATGAGGCTGTTATTACACTCTCGCGTTCATCAAACTGAGCTGGAGAGACTTCAATGGCCTTGATGAATATGCATGCAAATTTGTTAATTAAGTTAATTATTCCGCTGAAAATTCATTTGTCTTCCCAAGGACATTTCTGCAATGATTTTAACATGTTTCTACCATTAGTCATGCACTGTGCAGTTTAAAATCACTTTGTCCACTCTATTTATTTATTTATTGTAAAACTTTTGCTCCCAGTAGGGGAGGCGGGCAAGGGTTATGCATATCTGTGTATGTATTTACAAAAATAGATAGGTGATAGTAAACATTTAAGGGGTCATGGTACGGCGACTGTAATTTTGAAACAAGTGTCAGAGATAGAAAGTTGTACAAGTACCTACAAATAAGAAAATCTTGGCAAAAACTTCTAACATGTACAGAAAAAGTATGTGAACCCTTTGGAATTAGCTGGTTTTCTGCATTAATTGGTCATAAAATCTCATCTTCATCAAAGTCACAAGTATAGTCAGATATAATGTGCTTAAGCTAACAATACACGAACAATAGCAATCTTTAATGTCTTTATTGAACACATCTCATTAAAAGTTCACAGTAATATGGAAAATGTTAGTGAACCCTTGGATTTAATATCTGGTCAATCCTCCTTTGGCAGCAATAACATCAACCAAGTGTTTCTGGTAGCTGCGGAAAATACCTGCATAACTTTCAGAAAGAATTTTGGACCATTCTTCCTTACAGAACTGCTTCTGCTCAGCCATACTGTCAGGATGTCTTGTGTGAATGGCTCTCTTGAGGTTATTCCACAGCATTTCTATTATGTTATGGTCTGGGCTCTGACTGGGCCACTACAAAAGGTGGATTTTGTTTTGAAGCCATTCTGTAGTGGATTTACTTAAATGTTTAAGGTCATTATCTTGCTACATCACCCAACTTCTACTGAAGCTTCAGCTTGTGCACAGCCACCCTGCGTTATCCTGTAGGACATCTTGATATCTTGGGAATTCATTTTTCTCTCAATGATGTCAAGCGGTCCAGACCCTGAAGCAGCAAATCAGCCCCAAATTATGATGCTCCCTCCACCGTAGGTTGTTATGCAGTTCCTTTTTACGCTATGAGTAGTGCTACATATTCTTCCCAAACAATTCAACCTTAGTTTTATCTGTCCACAAAACATTTTCCCAGTAGCATTGTGGAGTGTCAAGGTGGTCTTTGGCAAACTTCTGGTGCGCAGCAAGCTTTTGTTGGAAAGCAGCGGCTTCCTTTGTGGTACCTCAAAATGTCACCATGCCCGTTTAATATTTTAACATCTTTGTTAACATCTTTGTTCACGAGTTTCAATAATTCCTTCAAGTCTTTAGCTGTCAATCCAATTCTTTGATTTTCTTTAATTGAAGCAGGGTGACACTATCAAGAGTGCTAGAGTGAACTGTATTTATATTTTCTGTTATTATCAATGTTTTCTAGACTTTTTAGCTAACTGGATCCAGAAGATTATTAGTGAAGCTATCTTTAGTGGTCGAAAGAACATTTCTGCCTGAACAATAGTGTGGTGTAGAGTGAGTAACATTAGCTGATTGCAGCATACAAGAGATGATGTAATGATCTGAGATGTCATCGCTCTGTGGCAGAATTTCTATGGTATCAACATCAAATCCATATGACAGAATTAAATGTAGCGCATGATTACGGCGATGAGTTGGTCCTGTCACAATTTGTCTGAATCCATGAGAGTTGAGTATATTGAAAATTGCTAATCCCATTGTGTCATTTTCATTATCTAAGTGAATGTTGAAGTCACCAACAATTAAAGATCCACAGGAACTACTAGATCTGACAGAATATTTGCAGATACTTCAAGGAAATCAGAATACAGTCCAGGTGATTTACATACTGTGGCAAGGGCAAAAGATGATAGATTTTTTTATTTATATCTGACGGTTTCACATTAAGCATTATTAGTTCAAAAGACTTAGACTTAATTCCTGTCCTCTGAATAACACCAAAAACTTCAAATTAAACTGTAGCAACACCTCCTCCTCGACCCTTCAGACGAGACTCATGTTTATAAAAATAACCTGGAGGAGTAGACTCATTTACACTAATATTTTCATATGGTTTAAACCAGGTTTTATTCAAACAGAGCATATCCAAACTATGATCTGCAATAATTTAATTTAAAATTAGTGCTTTGGTTGAAAGAGATCTAATGTAGCCCTACCTTTATATTATGTTTATCTTCATTTTTGTTGTGTTATTTTCAAGTTTTGCCATTATCAAAAAAAAATTCTAAATGATTTAGTGAGGGGTTTGTGTTTGGTAGTTCTGGTAAAAGACTCAGTCTCTATGTGATATCTAGGTGATACAGTCTCTATCTGTTTTAGTTTATGTGATCTGTGTGATGTCTCAAGGCAGCTAGCAGACATTAGGGTTAGCCAGTTTGTCTGCTTCTTAACCTGGGTCCCAGTTAGTCAAATACTATCACTATTAAGACTATGAGCCAAATTACTAGAGAGGAGAGAGGCACCTTCCCTGGAAAAAACTCTTCCAATTGTCTATACATCCTATGAAATTCTCCGGACACCACTCAGAGATCCAGCCATTCAGTGACACTAATCTACTATAAACCTCATCACCACGATAAGTAGGGAGGGGACCAGAGCATATTATAGTGTCTGACATCACTTTTGCAAGTTTACATACCTCTTTAACATTATCTCTAGTGCTCTCTGACTTGCGAAGCCGGACATCATTAGTGCCGACACGAATACAAATTTTGGAACATCTACTGTATGTTTAGCATTAGCCAGCACTTGTAAATTTGATCTGATGTCAGATGCCTGAGCCCCTGAAATGCATTTAACAATGGTGGCTGGAGTCTCTTATTTCCACGTTCCTTACAACAGAATCACCAGTTATTAACATGATTCTTTCAAAATGATTCTCTTTTAACATGATTCTAAGTGGGTGCATCACTGAATGGAGAGAATCGATTGGAAGCCACAACAGGATTGGGAGACTGGTGTCGCTTTGCTGAATGAGTATGCCGCCAAGACGTTACCCAAATGCCCTGCTGCCAGGGCTCTACAGCTGGAACCAAAATCTGTGTGTTGCTCAATGTTCTACCCGCATCTGAAACAATATTTATCGGCTTTTGCAATTGACAATTGGATGCGTGCCTTTAACTCATGAACCCTCTCTGTCAGTCTGACTAATTCCTTTATCAGATGTGAATCCCTCACTGCTGACGGAAGAAGCTATAGTAAGCATGTGGCATGCAATGCACGAAGTGATAATATGAGCAGATGCCATGACTTACCGCAATTGTTTTGTTGTTGTTGTTGTTGTTGTTATGGTAGTTTTGAGCAACAAGGGTTAGAGATCAATGTGAATCCCTCATTAAATTGTTTGCTGTTGTTGTGGTGGTTCCTTGAAATTGATGCAATAATAACCCTAACATGAATGGGAGAGTGGTGTCGCTTTGCTGAATTGAGTATACTGCTGAGACATCACCCAAACACCCTGCTGCCAGGGCTCTACAGCCGGAACCAAAGTGTGTGTGTGTGTGTGTGTGTGTTGCTCACTGTTCTACCTGCATCCGAAACAGTATTGACCAGCTTCTCTTTCTCACTGACCTCCAATAGCATTCGGATGCATGCCTCTAACTCATTATATCTCACTGTCAGTCTGACTAATTCCGTGAATCCCTCACTGCTGACAGAATAATCTGTAGTAAACATGTGGCATGCAATGCATGAAGCGATAATATGAGTGATGCTATGGCTTGTTTTTGTTGTTGTTGTGGTGGTTCCTTGAGATTGATGCAATAATCTGTGTAAAACACAGAGGAGAAAACAAATGCATGCAGTTGAAATGCGACGTGTAGACAAGCAAGAAAAAAGAAAGAAAAAGGAAAAATGGTGCACACGATAATATACATGCGGTTGATGCGGTAATATCAATGGCAAAGGATAAAACGATGAACGTAGAGGAATAAGCTATTCTAATCAGTCTAGCTAGCTACAAACAAACACAGACTTGTGCAGTGTGCCTGCAGCAACAGGAATCGGAAGCGAACAGGCTGGATGGCCACTTCTAGGGAGGGTAGCCACAGTACTAAATATTTTGTAATATTATTTGCAAACAATTTGTCTAACTGTGGACAGATGAATATCTAAACTCTACGAGATAACTTTGTAACCCTTTGCAACCCTTTTTTAATGGTTTGGGCCACTGCCCCTTAACATTTCTGTGCACGGTTTGGGTACCTCCTTCAATCTTTTTTCCCCTGTTTAATGTCTGCCAGTCAAAAGTCAGATCACGTAGAAAAGAAATAGAATTTGATTTAAGGTATCATTCATGTTTGTAGCACAAATTGTGCAGTACGATTTATGTACCAATGTGTTAGGGGTGTGTTTGAAACCCTAAGTTTGAGCAATAGTAGTAGCAATGCTTGCATTATCAAACACCACAAATAAAGCAGGCAGTCACTCTAAACCTGAGGATTGTTCTGGTTATAATGAAGAGGAGATTAGGATTAAAATCCTTGATACAACAGATGTCTATCGGCTTTAATCGATGCCACACCTGGTTATTAAAATGCATAATTTCATACAGCAGGACCTTTGAGTGAGCAGAGAATAATTCCTTTGATATTTAGAAGAGAAGACTCTTTGTTTTAGAACGATGAGACTTCACATAAATAAGTCATTACTATTGTAGAACATCAGGTGTATAGGAAGCTCAATGACAGGGTGAGAATGGATGGACTTTCCTATGAAAACATTAAAGGGATATTTCAACCCAAAAATGAAAATTCTCTCATTATTTACCCACCCTCATGTCATCCCTGACATGTATGACTTTCTTTCTTCTTCTGAACACAAACAAAGATTTTAAGAAGAAAATCTTAGCTCTGTAGGTTCAAACAATGTATGCTAATGGTGGCCGGAAAAGTTAAGCTCTAAAAAACACATAAAGGCAGCATAAAAGTAATCCATAAGACTCCAGGGGTTGATCCATATCTTCAGATGTGATCCGACAGATGTGGGTGAGAAACAAATCAACATTTATGTCCTTTTTTATTTTTTTTTTTATTTTATTTTTTTTACTATAAATCTCAGCTTTGACCAGCCCTCCTATGCGCAATTAAGTGAGGACGAGTTCTTCTGCTGTTTTTAGTGATTCTCATTCTTTGTGTTTATCGCCACCTACTGGTCAGGGAGGAGAAAGAAAAAAGTGTGGGATAAAGGAAATGTAACTAACTAACTAACGCTTCAGAAGAAATTGATTTAACCACTGGTTTCATATATATAGATTATGTTTATGCTGCCTTTATGTGCTTTTTGAAAGTTCTAGCCACTTCAAAGTTCTGGTCATCTGTGGCAGGGCGGAGGGCGGGACCGGGTCGTGATGCTACACACTCGGTCCCTAATTGGGCTAATGAAGCCTCCGAGAGGGATAAAGGCTGACCGGAGATGGCAGTGCGACAGAGAGAGAGAGATTTATGGGTGTGTGTTTGCCTTTTTGGTTCAGTTTATTATTAAACTGTTATTTATATTGTCAAGCCGATTCTCACCTCCTCCTTTCCCTTTTATCCCTTTACACCACCATTCACTTGCATTGTATGAACCTGCAGAGATTAGATATTCTTCTAAAATCTGTGTTAGGCTGATGAAAGTCATACACATCTGGGATGGTATGAGGGTGAGAAAATGATGAGAACATTCCTTTAAAATAATTTGAGACCAACATCATTTTGATAGATCCATGATACCATAAACCTTTGACTCTGTAAAGGAGCAGCTGTACAGTGTGACTTTTGTTTTTGGTTTGATAAAGGATGATTTGAACACTTTGTTTCTCTACAATCTGCTCTTAATTAACCCGGATGTCCTCAGAGGTTTGCCTGAGGCATATTTAACTCTTTCCCTTATTTTCAATGATCACTTTGCATCTGAAAATAGTTGGGTACTTTGTCACACTATACAGAGTTGTCATAAATGAAATATGAAAATCTTAAATATTATTATGTTGCGAATAATGCACAACAAAATATATTTTTCTAAAATGTATTCAAGTTTAAGGTTTCAGTCAATATAAACAGTTCAGCCATTTTTAAATGCAAAAACAAAACAAAAATGTACAATCGTTGTATTAGATAGCAGATTTTAATAGAAAAAAAACAAACATATAATCATATAAAAAAAACACATCTGACAACTTGCATCATTTACCCACAAATACCCTTGTCCTGAAAACGCACTTGAACCTTTCTGTTAAAATATACCTTCATTATACAGTAACATACCAAAAAATAGGCCATTTTAATTATGAAGATTCACAAAGCATTTATGCAATTTTTTAGTTATTGAGATAAATCTCATGTGACAACTAGCCCCTATAGCTAAATAAAGTATAAGAAGAGGAAAGATTATTCTCATGTGTCAAACTTAAGATCTTCCTTCATATATTATACTTTTGCATGATTTAAATATATATATATATATATATATATATATATATATATATATATATATATATATACAGTTCAAAAGGGTGGATACATGTCAAAGAAGATACTTTAGAAAGTCAGGGCATTGTTTTTTTATTTAAGATATTTTCAGAGAACAAGGACAGCAAAAGAAAAGAAAAACAGACCACATTAAATAAAGACAGAAGGAAAGCAGGTAAGATCAGGAAGGTCTAATGAGACTCTATTGAGCAGAAAACAACATCTGTTTGGCTCCTGGCGATAATCTGAGCACACACTTGCCAGAGAGGTACAGTACAGTATGGTAAAGGACCATGTCTTTCAAGAAACTTGTAGACAGATGCAGTGAGCAAGTTTGACTGAGCTCAACTTTTCCAATAAAAATGTGTTACCGTTCAAAGCTGAACAGATTTCAAAGGTTTTTTTTTAAGGAAATAACATTATTTTGCACTCTGGATTGGTGACATTGCAGGTGTAAACTGATTTCTGTTCTACTGAGAACATTGAAAACAGAGGAATGTAAAATATAATTTTCATATCTTTCTTATATAAGCAAATCAATCAGAATCTCATTGTCTTTTCTGAAATGTTGTCTGTGGTTACATTTTATCTGGGTGGAATTGCAGAGCACGATCAAGGGCGAGAAGCATGAGAAGCATTTTAACACTGCATTTTAAAAACTGTATGTATACTTACATATGTCTCATGAGATTCACAATCTTTATGGATTACGGTTGATGTTTAGCGTCCTGAGCTCAAATAATATACTCTAAAACACCATTTGTTGAAGGAAAAGTATATTTCATTTTTACACAATATACAGTGACAGCAGTGGACATTTAAAGGGATAGTTCCCCTTGTAAATACAATTCTGGCAGGGGTGTAGATTTCAGGGGGGATGTGGGGGAAGTAACCCCTCCAATAATCAAAACAAGCAAGTAAAATCCCCCCAATATTTATACCGTGATCAATGGAAACATGTAAATGCTTTACATTGCAACCCCCCAACAATTCAAGCCCTTGAATTCTGTCATAATTTTCTCACCCTAATGTTGTTCCAAACCTGAATTACTTTCTATTTTCTATACGCAAAATGTCATGTTATTTTAACATCTTATAAATAAGTGCCACCTGGTGTGATTATTTATTTATCTAATGCAATGATATGCACATTTCTAAATGTGGCTTAAGCGTCTAAATAATTTTTGGGGCCGCTGTATGCATTTCAGTATTTTAATATTTGGACTTTCGCAAATTAAGTAAATTTTTAAGCACGTTTCTTGAGAAATAAAGATGTATGTAATTATCTGATATTCCTCTTTTTGATTGTTTGGCATAGATTTGTAATATATTTGCCATAAGATCTGTATCGAATTTAGAGCTCAGGGAATAGACTTGCTAATCAAGCTAAAAATCGTCATTTCTAAGATCTGTGTGTCACATCAGAACCGAGTTAAGAAGGTGTCATCGTGTCTAGGAATGAGAGCTATTGTCTGTCGTCTGTTAGGCGGTTGTGATTTGGGAGTTTAATGAGTAGAGCAGAGATGGTGTGAGGCTCAATGTTTCATGGATTGAGATGAATCAATAGGTTTTTAAGACCGATATCACACACAATCAAACTAGGTGTTTTATTTTAGAAATGCTTCGGTGCATATTTGTGGTTATCGGAAATAAATCAGAATAAACATGTCAAAATGGGTCATTTTGGTGATGATATCCTGAACAGAGAGGAATATTCAGGTGAATTATAAAGCAGAGAGCTGTCAATCATCCACTGGTCTTCAGGGCTAGATGGTTTACTGGCAAATAATCTATTTTATACTACAGTTACAATTCAACAGTGTGCTGTAGGTCTGTGCAACTCAGCATTATAGGGAAAAACGGGGCTAGTTGTCACACTTTTTACTTTTCACATTTATTTCTGAAACTCAATTTTGGCATTGAAACTCTTGGCTACAAAAAGCTATTGAGCATGACCACTGATATTGCCCTGGTAAATAGATACAGTTCACTGAACATATGTTGATATTTTGCATAGTGTATCGGGGCATGTTGTCACACCCTGTTGACACTAAGTGTCACAATGGAATCAGCTAATTACACAATTACAGTAAAAAAAGTAGCAATTACAAAATGCCAAAAAACGTGAAAGGCAATGTCCAAAAATTGCAAAACATTTTTTGGTCCAACTCAAAACATGCATATTTGCTATCACACACAAAACACACATTTTACTTAATTGGACTTTACACAAACCTCACAGTATATAAAACCTTATAGTTACAGAGATTTTGCCATTGTGACAACTATTATTTTGTTGATGTTCTTGTTTTGCAACACATGATAAATCTCTGAAAGCCCTATTGATGCATGCTCTATAAAACAGATATAACTATTTTGTAATTGCATTACATGTTTTGTATTTTGGAAAATAAATGTGGACATTTCTGCTCAAAGATAATAATTTTTGTTTAATATTATTTGAAACATTTATTCAATTTTTATTTTATACTTGCCAATATCAATATGTTTGGTTATGGATTGTGATCAATTGTGAATCAGTTACGGAAAAAAAAAGAATGAATATCTCGTGAGCCCAGGAATTAATGTCTTGTGGTCTTGGCATCCAAAAAGAACAATTTCATACAAGTGAAATATACAGAATTTAATTCAAAGAGACGAAGGTGATACATGATACTTCTTGGGCACTACTGCCACCTGCTGGATAGCAACATGAACTGGAACATTCCATGAATACAGTCAGAGACTTTGATACAGTACACTTTAGTGTCTGGTGACTTTTGTTTTAAAACATTAGTGGCACAAATCCTTTTTTTTGTGTTGTGAGAACTTTTTTTTGTTTAAATAACATAAAACAGAAAGTAACCATTCATTTGGACCCTTAAGCAGCATTATGGGAAGGCAAGTACATCCTTTTTTTTCTCAATTTTTACATTTTACAGACTTTACATTAATACGATTTTTCATTTCATTTTTTAACACTTATTTTGCATGGCACAGCAGAAAATATTTCACATAATTTTCCATCAGCCTTTTTTTAAACTCAGTTCGTCTTTCTGAAATGTTGTGTCATCAGTTGCAGAAACACTTCTCCAAAATCACCACAAACCAACACAAAAATATTGTTCACACAAGTGTGACTGTGTTTACCTTTATCTTGCTTATAAAAATGTCTTTAACTAAAAGCTTATTCTTAGTATGGATTGCTTTATAAAACTAAAATGTATTAATTTATAATACAGTTATATTTTGTAAGGGTCACTGACAAATAAGGTTGTCTGGGGTGATAAAAATTAGAAATATTAAAAAAAATCTAGTTTAAAACACGTGTCATGTTCATAGATCTTTTTTTTATTTTATTAAAAAACATTTATAGTATTTTCTAGAATGATTTTACCCTTATGTTGTTTTCCAGTAATTTTATTTTTTTTTTACTTTGATCCAATTACAATAAAATTTTTCAATTACTTTTTTCACATGTGGTATCTGAAAACTCACAAAAAACACACACACACACACACACACACACACACACAATTTTTTTATTTTTCCATTTTTAAAAATTTTTTTTTTTACATTTTATTTGTTTTATTTCACATAATTTTTTATGTCACCTTGCCTGGTCAAAAATGTGTGGCCATTGGAAGCGAATGGATTAGAATACAAAATACAGAAATTGTAAATGTTCTGGAAAATCCCGAGCATGTGTGTTTGGTTTGTCTTTGCACACACAAAGTCCACGGACGTGGGCACACACACACACATACACGCACGCACGCACGCACACTCACGCACACACACACACACACACACACACACACGCACGCACGCACACACACACACACTCTCTCTCTCTCTCTCTCTCTCTCACACACACACACACACACACATCTCTCTCTCTCACACACACACACACACACACACACACACACACACACACACTCACTCTCAAACTCTCTCTCACACACACACGCACACACACATGTAGTGTTTCCATGTTTTATGGGGACTTTCCATAGACATAATGGTTTTTATACTGTACAAACTTTATATTCTATCCCCTAAACCTAACTCTACCCCTAAACCTAACCCTCACAGAAAACTTTCTGCATTTTTACATTTTCAAAAAACATAATTTAGTATGATTTACAAGCTGTTTTCCTCATGGGGACCGACAAAATGTCCCCACAAGGTCAAACATTTCGGGTTTTACTATCCTTATGGGGACATTTGGTCCCCACAAAGTGATAAATACACGCTCACACACACACACACACACACACATACTCTCAAACTTTCTCTCACACACACACACACGCACACAAACACACACACACACATTGACTCACACACGCAAACACACACACACACATTGACTCTCACACTCTCACACACACACACACACACACACACACACACACACACACACACACACACAAGTGTGATAAACACCCTTATGTGCGACGTCTTTCCACGTACACACTCTGAGGAATTGTTTTAAGATCTAATGATCAGGGTATGTTGTGTTTGGGCTTGTTTGAATCAGGATAGTCTGCTGTAAGTTACAATATGTCATTGTCTATGTTATATGTATGTTTTAGTGAGTAATTAGGAAACACGTTACAAAAAGTCACTCCTGTTTATTACATTTATGTGTGTAAGTGGGTATTTGATACACTTATACTAACTGCAGTTTGGCCTCTAAGTGAAAAAATTTTTCTCATTACATTTTACTAATTGAGACCTTTCCAATGATATCTAATCTTTTTTTTTTTAATATTTTTACCAACTCTGAATATAATTATTGTGATGACAAATTAGCAAATTATGAGAACAAAACAGTTCTAATTTGCGAGCAAATTAAAAAGCATTGTTTATGATATATGCATAAATAATGCTATAAGAATATAAACAGCTACATGCATTGTAAAGTCCAGATTGTAACCTTTAAAATGGCACCTATTTTATTTAGCTCAAGCAAGTAGTTATTCATTTATTACATTTATTTTTTTTCTGAAGAGAGTGCCTCCCCATTAGCCCGGTATAATCTCAGTTCAATAAATCCTTTTATATTATCTAGGTACAAAAAGTACAAAACCTGTCATAATTACTAAAAAAGAAGTTGACAAAACATCTAATGCATTATCTTGGGATAATATATGCAATATGAGAGATTTATTATCAATCTTAGTGGGCCGGTCATTTTTTTCGGTAACACAAAAGGTGTCAGCACAAACCAGCACAATACAAGGGTTTAAAACTTTAAAAATGTAATGTGTTGTAGCCATCAACTAAAAGGTATTCAAATAGTTTCCTTGCAGCTTGAAAACATGAGCGTGTGCGCAACTTAATCAATCAAGTTTTCAATCATATGTTTCAAGGTGAAAAATATTTTTTACAAATATCATTAATTTTTAAGTTTTCTAATCGTTACACCAAATGACCCGAACAAAATGTGCCTTTTCATAAAAATGTCAAAATATAGATTTTTAATGATATGTCAAAATCATGATTTGTTTTTAAAACTTCACACACAGTCTTGCTGGTCTAAAGAGGTTTTGACACATGACAACAACATTGCTGCCTACATATTGGTTACACCACATGACTTTGATTTGGTGTACAAAGGTTTTTCAAAATGAATCATATTTTAAACTAAAATGGTTTCACTGCTTATTTTCTTAAGACATAATAATAAAAGATTATTCAGAACAACTCCTGCCAAACATTTTTACTGTCAATTAACGTACAGTTACACCACATGACATAGACATTACATTTGAATTTATCAAACATGGACAAAAAAACTGAGTGACACTTTATTGACACATTTATAATATATATTATACACTGGAGTTCTACAGTTTAAAAGAGTTTGATAATTTAGTCATAACATAATACCCATTTTGACAGGGCGGAATCCGCACACCCCGCCCCTACTTATAAGCCTGATTAGGGACCGGGTGTGCAGAATCACGAGCCGGCCCCGCCCTCCGCCATGACACCCCCATACTTTGATTTTGAATGATATTTCTATTATTCTAACATGTGGAAAAATAGCAATAATAATGAATTAGTAGGTGTGTACACACTTTTGACAGGTAGTGTATTCTTTGCTAATTGCACTTTCATGCTACACTTTTAAAATGTAGAACCCAAAGGTTATTATGATCAGAGATGAGTTTGCCCTGAAAGGCTGCTCTGGTTGCTAAAAGTGTAACTGCTGTACCTCTGTGAGAACCGAGTGAAGCTTTTTAACCAAGTGAGATATTTCCTGAACTTCCTCCCTCCAAAGATGTGTATGAGTGGGTTCAGACAGCAGTGTGAGTAAGCCAGAACGTGAGTGACACAGTAAATGTTCTCTTCCCACGCTGTCAGATTTAACACAGTGACGCCTAAAATCCTCAAGGAGATGAGGAAGAGGAAGATGTTATAAGGTGCCCAACAGATGAAGAAGCCCATGGCCATGCAGAAGATATTACACACGGCGTGATGCCGGTTCCTGCTTGTGATGCGGCTCTGGTGGATGATGAATGCCATGCGGGTGTAGCAGAATGCAATAACCAGGAATGGCAGCAGAAAAAAGAGAATTATCTGAATAAAATGGCCCAGCAATGTTAACACTGAGTTATCGACTGAAACACACAAGACACCCTGATGACTGTCCACGAGTTCAGAAAAGAACAATTCCGGCAAACTGAAGCCTATGGGGATCAGCCACACCACAGCAGACAAGAGCTGCGCATACAGTCTGCTACGATTCCATACAGATGATGCAAAAACCGGATACACAACAGCTACATATCGATGAACTGTCATGACTGTGAGGAACATCATGTAGCTGTATAGACCTAGGAAGAGACCCCAGGTGAACAACCTGCAGCATACCAGCCCAAAGATCCAGCCCTGGATCTGGTTGATGGTCCAGGGGACCAACGTTATGGTGAAGATCAGGTCAGACGCTGTAAGATGAAGGAGGAAGCGGTCCGCAGAGTTGCCCAAACCCACTTGCTTCAAGAGCACCCAGAGCAGGAAAGTGTTTCCTGATAGACTGATGCAGATGATGATGCTGTAGCATACAGCGATAATCACCCCAGCAGAATTCCCATCTTCTAATGTAATCAAAGGATAATCCACATATGTGTAGTTTATGTCATAATCACTGCTGGAATTAAAGTTCCCCTGTAAAGTCTCTTGATACATCATACCTGTACAATGACAACAACACAAGTTTATCTACATACAGCAATATAATCAAGTGAACATAAAATCGTAAATGAGTTTGATGTTATTCAGTTATGTCATTATTTTCATTCTAAACCCATATGCTTTGATTTGTTCTATGATGCATAAAAGGGGACATTTTTGACAATCATTATGCAACTTTTTTCTATACAACTTCCTTTCAGAGTGACCATTGCCGTCAAGCCCCAGAAAGGACACACACACACACACACACACACACACACACACACACACACACACACACACACACACACACACACACACACACACACACACATGATTATAATTTTTTTATTTTTACATTTTATTGGTTTCACCTTTATTATTTCACCTTTTGTGTTCCTGGTCAAAAATGACTGGCCATTGGAAGCGAATGGATTAGAATACAAAATACAGAAATTATAAATGTTCAGGAAAATCCAGAGCACATACTTGAGCACAAGTCCACGGATGTGGGCGCGCACACACACACACACACACACACAGACACACACACACCTTAAAAGTAGTCAGACACAGTATACTCCAAGTCAGACATTCAATCATAGTTTCAACGAGTTACAACAGAAATTTTGGCATGCTCCTCAAACAAAGCTATTGTACTATTGAATATATCGCTTTAGTCATATGGAGTAATTTATTGGTGCTATACTGGCATTTCTGTCCTATTTTGGAGCTTGAAAGGCACGGTCACTAACTGTCAAAAAGTAGATTCTTAAGATTCTTAAAACAATTATATTTGTGCTCCACAGAAGAAGAAAAGAACAGAAAGCAAGAAACAATCAAAGAAACCAAAAGAAAGTGAGAAACAAACAAAAGATAAAGAAAGAAAACAGAAACAAAGACAGAAAGAAAGAAAAGTTGTCAAAATGAAAGACAATGAATGTTAGACGATAAATACCTTGGTTATGGGTTTTTTTTTATTCTTAAAATATCCTTCCTGTCTCATACAGAGAAACTGAAATCAATCCTGATCTGCAAGTCTCGCTCTTCGGTCACATAAATGCCCGGCCCACTCACATCCAAATTTGCCAGATGCCAATCAAATGGACTTCAAAATTATAAACACAACTCATGAAAAAATTTGTTTTAATACATACTCTTTTTCTTAAAGTTAATCTTTGAACACAGCAAGAACACAAAATATGTTCTACAAAAATACCTAATGCAGAGAAAAAACTATACATTACAAGCTGATCTGATCTTAACCCATAGCAAAGAAAAAACAACAACAATAAGTTATCTTTAATATCTTAATTGTCTCTCAAAGACAACAATTAGATTAAAGGGAAAGTTTCCCCAAAAATGCAAATTCTCTCATCATTTACCTACACTCATGCCATCCCAGATATGTATAATTTTCTTTCTTCTTCAGAACACAAATGAAGATTTTTAGAAGAATATCTCAGCTCTTTAGATACATACAATGCAAGTAAATTGGGTCCAACATTTTGAAGCTCCAAAGGGACATAAAGCATAAAATAAAAACATCTAAAAAATTCCACCGGTATAATCCATGTCTTCTGAAGTCATCCAATTGGTTTTGGGTGAGAAACCGACCAACATATGATACATTTTAGATTTAAATAACAATTTAAATCAGCAGTCTTGGTTGATTGGTCTGTCTAGTGGTCTGCGCATGTGTCAAGCACTCGGAGGTGTAATTGAGCTAGAAATCATGATCGCCAATGAGAATATTAGTAGTGAAAAAAAAAGTTATATTTTGGTCTGTTCTCATATTTGGTCTTTCAGGAGACAAGGATTTATCCACTGGAGTCTTCTGGATTACTTTTATGGTTTTTGGAGCTTGAAAGTGTTGAACACCTATTCACTTGCATTGTAAAATCTTTGTGTTCAGCAGAAGAAAGAAAGTCATTCACATCTGGGATGGCACGAGAGTGGGTATATGATGAGAGAATTTTTGAATGTAGAGCAATTGGAGACGTTTTTGGCTGAATCCTCCTGAGAAAAAGACCATCTCCTCTAGAGTTTATGAGATCTCAACACTGTCTTGAGCTGTGCTCCAATCAAAAATCACTGTTCTCATTAGATTGAAATTCTTCCAAAGGTGTACATTTTCTAGAGCCTTTACGGTAATTCTCAGTATGGATAAACTGCTGAACCGCTGTAGAGGAAAAGAAAAGGCAAATGGATAAAAATTATGAATTTAACGACAAATCTGCGAATATAAATCTGATTATAAGACACTTTTTATAACATGCGTGTAGCATCAGTCTGTGCAACAGTTTGGGTGCGCTCTCGGTCACTATATACATACACGAGTCTACTATTTCTCAAAATGTACATTTTAATTGTACAGTGAGTTGTGCATTCTACTGCAGTATATGGTCTACTTGTAAAAGTGCAGATCTTTAAAAAATATATTGACAAATATTGTCCTATATATGATCATTATAATAATTCTATATCACAATTTCTTGTTTTTAAAAGAACCACACATTTACAAGAATTTTTCTATATATCTATATGTAATGTTTTATTTTTCATGTGTTAATTACAAGTGTCCATAATGTATTAAATAGCATATAGCGAAGTCCGCTCGCCTGATTAATATAAAATAGTAATTCAAATATGTTTTAATAAATTAATAAATAAGAGTGCGGCCCCCTGCTTTCTGGCCCCCTTGCTTTCCAAAGTTGAGTAACCCTGATATAATCTATGCTATCTACATTAATCGTATAGCTTGAAATTCTTCATTGGTGTCTCATTTTATTGTGTCCTATGGAATTTTATGGGGGGGGGAATCTAAGTTGATATTTTTTCTCTAATCACAGCTTAATATGCAGAGACAACTACTGTTAACGCAAAGGCTGATTTCACAGAAAATTAAGATTCTTTGACGTTTCAAAACATTACTCTGTTGGTTTGAGGGAGGACTATCTGTTTTCATCCAATGGAAGACCAGGGGAGAGTTGGGGAAACCTGTTTGAAAAGAGTCCATGTTGAATTTTGCAATTCCATTAAAGTCTCATGAGTTATGAAAGTGAAACCTTTGAGCAATACAAATTTCCTTTGGGAATAAATAAGTTCAAATGGAAGTTTAAAGTCACAGACATTTCATATAGCTTTTACATTGAGTTCAGCTCTGTGGCATTTGCTTGTCTCACACCGCCATTTTCCAGAACCCTTTCAGTCATGTACGGATGAATCCGGGAGTCGCTTTGATCTGTGCCTTCTCTATACCGTCCCGACTGCCTAAGTTCAGGAGAGCAAAATAGGAAGCTGGACACAAGCATTCTGAACTTTCTTCTGAGAAAATACAATGCTGGATTCATGCAGCAGTGGGAAAATGCCAGAATCCTGCTGACGACAAATGCCCCATGCAAATGATAATGCTCACAGAAATCATAGAAGGACGACAACACTATGACAATATGATATGGTCCCCAGCATATAAAGAACGCAATAACAATGCTCAACACCAATATTACAGTCCTGTATTTTTGCCTAGTGGATGTTGACATGAGCGTTAACAGAATTTTGGTGTAGCAGAAAACAATAACCGCAAACGGTAAGAGGAAAAGCAGAATGAGCTGAGTGTAATAACCCACATTATCGTCATACGTAGTGGTGGTTTTACATGCGTAGGTGACGATATGCACTTTCTCTGCCTTCGAGGCCATCGAATCTCTCAGACAAGCCACCAAACTGATGATCCATGCACAAGCACATGCGACTTTTGAACATACGAGCCTTCGACTCCGTGTTAGCCAGTCGCTTCTTACCACCACGACGACGAAACGATCAAGCGTCATGGCCGTCAGAAGAATGAGACTTCCGTAGATGCCTACAAAGTAGGCCCCAGTCACGACCTTGCATGCGATGTTGCCAAAGACCCAATGATGGAGAAGCTCCACACACCAAAAAGGCAATGTCAGGGTGAAGAGTAGATCAAACAGAGCCAAGCAGAACATGAACAGGTTGGTGGCCCTCTTTAGGTCTTCATAGCATGTAAGGGCACACAGGAGGAGACCATTGCCAAGTAGGCTGAGGCAGAAGATAGTGGCATAGCACACCGCTGTGACTTTTTCATAGTCATCAGCTTCACACATTGTAATTAAATCTTCATTTCCATTATAGGAGTCATTTTCAAAGCTGCTGTTGAATGTCATCTCTGCTTTTTGCATTTCTAGAAGAAACAAACATGGTTGGGAGAGAGAAGAGTAGGTATTTTTTAACACTTTGCAAATGCTGATATTTGACTATCAAGCTATATCATGTCGCATGTCTAATTCAATAAAACTTTTACAATAATGCTTAATCAGAATTTATGCCGGTTTCTTTAATCTATAGTTAATGAATAGTTTAAGAACATGACACTTAAGCCTACCTCGATGTCTGTCGGGACCAAAATGTGAATCAGCTGAAGAATTATTGTGCAAGTGACAATTGATGTTGCACTTTGGTCAGTGTCATTTCCTTTTGCTAATGTTAACAGTTTCACAATGAATAAACAAATGTTGCTAGGCTGTGTGTGTGTTGTGTGCTGGGAAATCTATGGAGATGACTGGTAACAGTTGTAAAGATTTACATGAATGCTACAACAGTTCTGACCTTAGTAAAGTTACTTTTGTGGTGTCATCTGATGTAGTCAGGTTTATTCAACCATATTAAAGCTTTTTGGGTTTTATGTTTAAGTTTCAATTAAAAATATATATATATATATGTTTTGATGAGTTGTTCTAACTTGTTTTGGCCACAACTTTTGTGCCTCCTCACCCCCATCCCATAATCTGATTTAAAAAACAATATTCAGTTGTTTTATTTAAAACATTTGTATTAAAAACATAATTAAAAGGATAGTTCACCAAACAATTTTTAATTAACTCATAATTTACTCACCCCATTGTTGTTATTACGTAACCACGTGACTTTCTTTCATTTTCTTAACACAAATGGAGAAATTTTGAAGTGACGTCATACAATGGCAGTGCATGGTGACCACCTCTTCAAATATCAAAAGGACGCAAAAGTATAATTCAGAAGTCTAATTAATTATTGTGACTTATGCATTGTTCTGAAGGCATAAAATAAGGTTTGGGAAGAGACAAACAGAAGCCCAATTTATTATTTAGTGAAAACTTCATCAACCGTTCATTCCCTTTTTGCGTTAATGAGAGTGCACGAGAGCAGCAATTCACACATCCCTTGCTCGTGAAATGGGGGCGTTCAAGCAAGATACATTTTTTTTTGATACAACTGGACCCCCAGATATAATAAAAACAGAGAACACAACACAGCTGTATACAAACCGAAGAGTTTGAAGTCAAAGGGGAGAGGAAACAGAGTCCTGCAACGGGTCGCGTACCCGCGGGTACCCGCATAAAAGTGTCTAAAACGGGTGGATTGTGACATTCCTAAAATTCACGGGCGGGGATGCGGGTGGATTATGAACTCCTTGCGGGCGGGTAGTAGCGGATGAAAAATATGTGCAATATTTGTGTCTAAATTACCATTACATATTCGCAACAATGATATGACCTTTGGACCCATTACGTCACTGCGACAGTGCGACTTTCATTGATGCTTCTCGTAGCCTAGTTGGAGCGTTGCAGGAGTAGCTATGGATGAAGTAAAAGTAAAGTTGGCGAGCGGAGTATATAAAATTGTTGACAACGAGTCTTTAAAGGCAAAATCGGATGTGTGGAGAAAGTGTGGTGTAATACGTGATCAGGAAAATAACATCATAAGCGGATTTGCGGCTTGCAAAACATGCCATAAAGTTTTGCCGTTTGATAGCCGGAAGCTGGGCACGTCTTCTCTTAGGAAGCATGTCGAGACTTGCAGGAGCACAGCAGGGGTTTCCAGTGCTACAATTGACAGGTATTTTGCCAAAGGGTACAAACCTCCAAGAGGGGAAGACAAGGAGGCGATAACACAATTGGCTGTGCAATTTGTGTGCCGAGACATTAGATCATTTGAGACTGTGTGCGGCGATGGATTTTTGGAACTGGCACAGGGCTTAATTGACACTGGGGCACGAGCTGGCCTTGTGGACACGCGTCAGCTTCTGCCCGATCCAACTACTGTCTCCCGTAGGATCACTACATATGCCGAGGATAAAAGACAAGGCATAATTCCGGAGCTGAGGGAACAATTGACCGAGAGCAACGGGGCTGTGACGCTGGATTTGTGGACGGATGATTTCCGAAAAATTGGATATCTCTGTGTGACAATACATTACATTAAAAGCAATTGGGAACTGCAGGAGCGAGTGCTCTGCACAGCTGAATGGGACAGCAATTTACGTAAAACAGCTGACAACCTCAGGCCAGCCATCGTCCAAGCACTCCACAAATTTGGACTGGATGAGTTCTTTACCAAACTAGTGTACGTAACTGACAGAGTTGCAAACATTGTTGCGGCCCTCCGCACAGCCACGAGATTGAGTTGCGCAGCACATATCCTGAACACAGTATTGCATACCACACTTGAGAAACCTGCTGGGGACGATTTGTTTGGCGAAGAGGTATCTGGTGTCATTGAGTCTGCTAAGTCTCTTGTGACTTACTTTAAGCAGTCACATCTCCAGAATCGTCTGCAAAAAACACTGAAAGCATCCGTGGAGACGCGATGGAACTCCCTTCACACGATGCTGGACTCCATTAGCAGCCACTACGATGCCATCCGTGCTCTTCTGGAGGAACGTGACGAAGAACACCGTTTAAACTGCATGAGCAAGGAGACTTTGCATGACATTGTGAATTTTTTGGCACGATTCAAAGAAGCCACCAAAGCCCTGGAAGCATCCAAAACTCCGACCATCCACTTGACAGCTGTGTGGTTGGAGCGCCTCAGACGTCACCTTCAGCCGTCTTCTACCAACAGTCTGATATTGTCATCGCTTAAAGAAAAATGCCTCAAGATTTTAACTGAGAAATTTGTGCTGCATCTCTTGCATAAGCTGGCAATGTTCTTGCATTCAAAGTTGAAAGCCTGAAGCTGCTGGGAGACCATGGTGAAATTATGGGAGTTCATAGCGAAGCACGGCGTCTTGTGAAAGTTAAGCTATTCAATCACAAACTTATATGCTACTTGTCTTTAATAATTAACAATTATTGTTAATGGGCAAATTAATAATTTAGTGAAATATATACATCCATGTGTCTATTTCTTTTAAATAGAACTCGAGGAGAAACGCGAAGATCTGCTACCATGCCACAGCATCTCGGCAGGCCCAGCTGCGAAGAGAGTTCGTTTGGTTTCAACAGCTGATTGTTTGTCAGACGTAGAGGACTCCAGCGATGACACTGTGCTGCCCGAGGATGAGGTCTCTGCATACATCGAGTTCAAGCCACCCAAGGGGGATCCTTTCGATGTTTTGTTGTGGTGGAAGGAGCATGCGAAAACATTTCCCAACCTGACAATGATTGCGCGGAATGTTCTCTCCATCCCAGCATCGAGCGCTGCGAGTGAGAGAGACTTTTCCATGGCTGGATTTGTAATTCAAGAACGAAGAACGCAACTTAAACCTGGGACTGTGGACGATATCCTTTTCCTGCACAGTAACCTTAAGAGAAAGTAAATGCATAGGCATAGGCTATTGTTTGTGAGCGACAGGCTCAGGTAGGTTGTATTTTTTTCTTGTTCTTTTTTTACATTTTTTATTAATAGGTCTATTTGCGTTATCAGGTTCCATAGCCTATTTAGGTGCCGATGTAGGCTACTTGAATGGCGCAAAACAAAGCGCACTTTAACCTGTTTCATTTGCCCATTCATGAGGCTATTGTGATGTTGAGAGAGGTGCGAGATAAAAAATAAATCACTTTAATTGGAATGATTTTAGTGTGTGTGAGTTATCGCGGGCACGGGTCAAATATTAACGGGTCTGGGCGGGTGCGGATTTAATTTTGATATTATCACGGGTGACGGGTCGGATCTGGTGCTGAACCTTGCGGGTACGGGCGGGGGCGGGTCTCCAAAAATGGACCTGTGCAGGACTCTCAGAGGAAATATCCTTACCCAGTTGGATTTCAGAAGACTCTGAAATCAAACTGAGATGGAGAATGTTAGCCAGGCGCAACACGGCACGCGATTAAAGTTATCTTTTTATGTTAATCTGAGATTTGTCCTACAGCTGCGACAAGCAACGAGAGATTCTGTCAATCGTTTGTTTTTCTTTTTGCAGCGTCACGTCGGGTAGCTCCATCCTGTGAACTGGCACCAGTCCAAAATCATTCTGTTAAACTTATATTGAAGATAGCATCTCACTAGCTGGTTAAAAACTACTTCTTTTGTCTGAAAATGTTACACCTACTGACTGTTTCGCTGAGGTCTTGCTCTCTTCAGTCTGAGTTTTGTCACACACACACCGGTTCAGAATGGAGAAGATGTGACAGACATTCCCGCTCTCTCCGCCTTTCTCTTCGGTTCTTCCAGTTCAATTTGGGTTAGCAAAACATCCAAAACCTCCAAAACACTGCGGTCCTCTGTACTCTCTGCCTGACTGTAGCTTCTGAATGTGTACGTGTGGCTCTATCAACCTTCTACATCTCTGTTTTATTTCTGAAAACTCAGTTCATACAATTCGGTTTATACAAATATGGCTGGACAGAGATATGTGTCTATTCTTTGACTTCTCAATCTCTCTCTCTCTCTCTCTCTCTCTCTCTCTCTCTAAACAACAGAGTGTGTTTAATCATTGCATCCAAGGTAATATGAATCGGGTATACAGCTACCTCTTGTTGTGACTATAAATAAGTGAAATAATACAGACATATGGCTGACTGAAACAACAGCCGCTATTACCTGTTTTCTGCACATTTTTACTAGTGCTGAATGAAAATATAATGAACTTAGAATGTACAACACACATTCTGTTCCTAATTTTTTTACATAACCTGTCTGGATTGCTTGAGTTAGCATGCCATCTCGCTTTTTATTATTTTAATCAAAATTCTGGATCGTCTGACCTCATATGTATTACATACTGTAGGTAGACTACTGATGATTTGTCAGTGTCTTATATGTTATGTTTATTTTCAGGTAGACCACATTACCTTCATGATAATATAAATCTGGGCTCCATCTATATACTTAAGAGAATGTTCTGTAATATGTGCATTGTACCCCTTACTAAAATTAGATTCAGTATTCCGTTATAGTTACCTTTGTTTTGCATGTAATGCATGCATGAACAGGGTTGGATGGGTTACTTCTGAAATGTATTTCACTACAGATTACAGAATACATGTAATTTGAAATGTATTCCATTAGATTACGCGAGGTCAGTAACGTATTCTAAATACTTTGGATTACTTCTTCAGCACTGGTAGATTTTTTCACTTGTTTTGACTATAAAATCTCTGCCAGTACAGTAAGACAAAATACACATGTTAAAAATACATTCTCTGAAAAACCGAAATATCTTCTGCAGTGTTGTTTCTAAAACAAGATCAATCAAACTGATCTTGTTTTAAGGATTTTTTGATATTTTTACAGGAAAACAATACAAAAATTATTATCAAGAATATGATATTTGCCCATTGTTCAAGACGTGATCATCACAGATGTTTTGTATTTTAAACAGATCACAAAACCACACTGAATGAGAGATGTTTACTGTGATGTTCCACTGAGATTGGCCGTGCTATGGATCAACTGCGGACTGTGTTATCTGGTGAATAATTTGAATGGCCTTCTCAGCAGATTCGTTCAATGCGAATTGCCAAGGAGCAAAGAAATGACGTTCTGCACATTATAAAAATAGGCTATAGATATTTACTACTATATACTGTATGTATAACATAATGGATATACGTGTATTTGTTATTTCATTTAAAATTACTTTTTTTAGCATGTTTCCATCATTGTCCAAGAGAGAGAGATGGATTACATCAACGTTGCATTCCCAAATATCATCCTCAAATTTTGCCATCTGAATTTCTCAACTCGCATTCAACAACCTGAATATTGAGACCTGAATTTCACGACCGGAAATACACACCTTGAATAATAAAAACTTGAATTTCACAACCTGGATTTTTTAGGTGAATTCATATTATTAACAAAAATTAACAGCTACATTTTTTGGTAACATCCAATTACACCCAGTCTTTTTTCAAATTCGAGTTCTGATGGTGGTTTAGGGTTAGAGGTAAGATTAACAGTTTAACTACAAATGTAATTAAATTACATAATAAGTTCATTGTATCAAATGCTTAAAAGGATAGTTCACCCAAAAATGTAAATTCTTTCAACATTTACTTTCCCCCATGCCATCCCAGATGTGTATGCATGGATCAAATTCAAGGCTCTGATGCTGGCATTCAGAAAAGTTACAGGGTCTGCCCCAGCATACCTAAAATAACCATCGATAACTAACACGATTTCACAGACCACATCTCAAAGATAGTAAGATCATGTAGATTTACACTCTATAATATCAGGAAGATAAGACCCTTCCTCTCTGAACATGCCATACAACTTCTTGTTCAGTCACTTGTCATAACTAGACTGGACTACTGTAATGCTCTCATTGCAGGCCTCCCTGCATTTGCAATTAGACCCCTGCAAATGATCCAGAATGCAGCAACATGTCTCATCTTCAACAAAACATAGAGAGTGCATGTTACACCACTCATTGTCTCTCTCCACTGGCTGCCGGTTGATGCAGACTTGTTGTTCCAACTCAAAGAGGCACCAAAACACTTTCCCAGACTTTCGTTTTTAGAAAAGTATTTCAGTTCTGTATGTCCCTTACAATATGACTCACATGGTTAAATCTACAGTATATCTTCAGAAGCGGTATGACAGATGTGGGTGAGAATCAGATCAACATTTAAGTCCTTTTTTTAACCTTAACCCATTTTTCTCTTTCACTTTTAAATCTGAACGCCACATGTGGTGCCTGTTCAGTTTCACTTTCACATCCTAAACTGAAAGTGGAGATTTAGAGATAAAAAGGACTTACATTTTTATCTGTTTCTCACCCACATTTATCATATAGTTTTGTGAAGATATGTATTTAACCACTGGAGTCATTTGGATTACTTTAATGTTTCCTTTAGGTGATTTTTGGAGCTACAAAGGTCTGATCACTATTTACTTGCATTGGACATACAGAGCTGATATATTCTTCTAAAAATCTTAATTTGGGTTCTGCTGAATAAAGCAAGTTAAGTCATTCACATTTGGGATTGCATGATGGTGAGTAAATGATGAGAGAATTTTCATTTTTGGGTAAACTAACAACACCACAGTGCCTGATCAAATCTTGGCCTGTTTGGCCGATATCTCGGCCTGGATGAAGGAACACCACTTGCAACTTAAACCAGTGAAGACGGAGCTCCTCGACACAACATCACTGTGCAGCTGGGTTCAACTACAATAACGCTTTCAAAAACTGTCCGAAATCTAGGGGTAACCATCGATAACTAACTCAGTTTCACAGACCACATCTCAAAGACTAGTAAGATCATGTAGATTTACACTCTACAATAGGAAGATAAGACCCTTCCTCTCTGAACAGCCACACACCTTCTTGTTCAGTCACTTGTCATAACTAGTCTGGACTACTCTCATTGCAGACCTCCCTGCATGTGCAATTAGACCCCTGCAAATGATCCAGAATGCAGCAACACATCTCGTCTTCAACAAACCATAGAGAGTGCATGTTACACCACTCATTGTCTCTCTCCACTGGCTGCCGGTTGATGCACGGATCAAATTCAAGGCTCTGATGCTGGCATTCAGAACAGTTACAGGGTCTGGTCCAGCATACCTAAAATCATTTCTGCAGAGCTATGTTCCCACCAGAAGCCTGCAGTCTGATAATGAGTGGCGCCTTGTTGTTCCAACTCAAAGAGGCACCAAAACACTTTCCCAGACTTTCGGTTTCACTGTCCCTCGTTGGTGGAATGACCTTCCCAACTCCATCCGTGAAGCTGATTCACTCTCTGTCTTCAAAAAAATGGCTAAAAACACATCTTTTCCATGAGCACTAAATAATAATAATAATATATATTATTAATAATATATATTCTTGTTGCACTCTAATCTGTCTTGGATACTACTATTCTGATGCTACTGAAACTTTGTAATACAGCACTTTTTGTACTGCTGTCTCCTTAAATCTTCTTTTGATCAAAGCATCTGCCAAATGAATAAATGTAAATGTAACTATCCCTTTACAGTTAGAGCACAGTTACAAAATGAATATGTCCAACGTAGAGAACCAAATGAGATATTCAATAAATCTCATTTATTGGATGATTTTCTTTCTTACATCTAGAGTTATTAATTTGCATTATGTTCATGCATGATTCTACCAGAAACACAAATGAACAATGATGAATGATCTAAGGGATTCCACGTTAGATCATACACATTAATAGTCTCATGAGATTCAAAAGACTTCACTCATTTGCAGTCATTGTTTATGCTGTTCTTAAACATGTGACCTTGTAGAACAAATAACTAAAGGATGCTGAATCAGCCAACCACACATGATTGCACATATGTGGAGAACTGAAGCATAACATAGACCACAGAACTGCTGTAGACTAGACTATGTTAGAGAAACTGACAGTGAGTAATACTTGTAGTGTTTGTGGTTGATAATGACAGAAGTGACAGCAACAACACCTAGACACATTTTGCAGTGACATAAACCATGCACATATTTTCAAAAAGCATTGTTCACCTTATTACAAGCTATTACATTGTTATTACATTGTTCACATATGACAAACGTAAGGTATATACAAATGCAGTATGTACAGGTAAATATATTATGTTGTTCAAATTTCACAAGTAAAGATACATGCAGAAAATGCACAGAAATGTATAAAACAAAGCAAATGTGTAATGCAAATTAAATTGACAAAACATGATGCCTATATAATAATGCAAACAAAAGTCATTCATATTTGTTACTTTAAAAAAGCATGCTTGACTTTGATATTAAACACTTTTTTTAAACATGCATTCAAAATAATCAGGATCTTCTTTACATTATTTGTTTAAAGCTATTGTTGGTTGTTTCTTATTTCTGTGATAAAATATTACAAGCACGAGGAGCTAATACATGGATATTTCTTCACCATTCGAGTAAATAAGCCTGCTGTGTCAATTCTGAGGCTCTCTGCCCTTCTTACAGACAGTCAATAACATTTTCTTCAGGTGGTTTCTGAATTTGTTCCCTACAAAGACGTAAAACACGGGATTCAGGCAGCAGTGAGAGAAAGCCACCATCTGAGAGATGCACATCAAGTAGTCTACAGTGACACTGACATTGCATTCATAGAAAGGATATATTTTCCATGAGATCAGAGAGTCCAGAAATATGGCCACATTGTACGGTCCCCATCCAAGGACAAAAAACACCACAATGCAGACGATTAAACATACAGTCTTGTTGCGAGTGTGAGATGTTGGTCGAAGCAGTCCTCCTAGGATCCCAAAGTAGCAAAAAGTAATGATAGCGAATGCGACAATAAAAAGGGAATTTTGCAAGTATGTACTCATGAGTTTCCAATTAATATGGTCCTCGAAATCACAGAACTGGAATACAACCGTACTGTTGGACTCATTGGAGTTGGAAACAACTGTATTGAACTTGGCTTGTGGCACGGCAGCGCAAAGACTGGTGATCCAGATGACAGCAGATGTTACATAACAGTGCAGACTTTTCCTTGATATGACCACTGACATGGGGTAAACCACAGCCACGTAGCGGTGCACAGATAAAACCGTCAGGAAAATGATGCTGCTGTAATATCCCGTGTAGAACACAAAGTTAACCACTTTACAAGCGGGATCTCCAAAAGTCCAGCCGTACATGTAGTAGTATGCCCAAAAGGGCAGGCCAAAGGTGAAGATCAAATCGGAGAGAGCCAGGTTAAACAGATATGTGTTGGTCAGGGATTTGAGATTTTCGTATTTCAAAAGAACCCATAAGACCAATGTGTTTCCCACACAGCTGAACACAGTGACTATGGTGAAAACGATTGGAGTGACAGCTGCGGCAAACTGGATCACATTTGTCTTGTTACATACGTCGTCTGGATAGTCATTGTCTGTGTCATTTTTAATGGTAGACATTGTCTGCTCACTTTCATTCATCAAATGTGTAAATGATGTGACGATGGACTCTTTGGAAATGTTGCAAAATGTGCACCTGAGGAACAAATAAATATTTCATTTTTGTATTTCTTACGATATTAAAATCAGTGTACCGACTATTTGCAATAAATGCAAATGTTAATGCAAATATAGATATTCTTACCTTTTTTCCAAAGAGTGTTGACGAACTACTGAAACCCTCCTCATGTGTGATTGT
Source organism: Xyrauchen texanus (assembly GCF_025860055.1). Classification (NCBI taxonomy): domain Eukaryota; kingdom Metazoa; phylum Chordata; class Actinopteri; order Cypriniformes; family Catostomidae; genus Xyrauchen; species Xyrauchen texanus. The sequence goes on from NC_068284.1 coordinate 43,928,285, forward strand.
TCCTATGAGAGCTCAAACTTCCCAATAATGATGCACAGATCCCCCATTTTCAAACACAAAACCCATTACAGTCCCATTTTTGGTTTTCTGTTCCCACACAACATCAATAAGTGAGCAAGATCAGGAGAGGCCTTTGCATTTGACAAAGCACTTGACACAAAAAAAGATGCATCAGTCACATTTTGTGCATCATTCATATGCCAACTTTTGTTTAATCAGATATGCACTCATTTAGCACTTTATTATGAACACCTGTATACCTACTCATTGATGTGATTATCGAATCAGCCAATCGTGTGACAGCAGTGCATAAAATCATGCAGAAATGGGTCAGGAGCTTCAGTAAATGTTCACATCAACCATCTGAATGGGGAACAAATTTGATCTCAGTGATTTCAACCATGGCATGATTGTTGGTGCCAGATGGGCTGGTTTGAGTATTTCCGTAACTTTCTGAGTATTTCCGAGTTTACGCAGAATGGTGCTAAATACATAAAACATCCAGTGAGCGGCAGTTACGTGGATGGAAACGCCATGTTGATGAGAAATGTCAATGGAGAATGGCTAGACTGGTTCGAGCTGACAGAAAGGCTACAGTAACTCAGATAACCACTCTGTACAATTGTAGTGAGCAGAAAAGCATCTCAGAATGCACAACATGTCGAAACTTGAGGCGGATGGGCTACAACAGCAGAAGATCATGTCGAGCCCTTTATTAGGACCATAGTGGTCCTAGTAAAGTGCTCAGTGTGTGTATTAAGCATCATATAATAGGGTACAATGGGCCTAAAGGCCCTGCGGGGTTAATGGCACTTTTAATTTTATTTTCTCCCAAAAACACTAAACAGCAACAAAAAACAACCAAAGTACTTTCCTTAACAACTGTTCGTCACCGTACACTGCACATTTTTCCTAATGAAATTTGATGTAATATTTAATCATTTTTAAAATGTTGCAAATTTATTTAGCTAATGAGAATCACTGAAATGATCACATTTATTTTAAGACAACATTTTTATATTGATAATTTTCTGTTTTTTTCAAGGTGATTGAATCAAAGGTTTTTAATAACAGTCCAATAATTGAAATTATAGTATTTTGGGTAAAAATCCCCTGTTGCAGAGGCTAAAGGCCCCTTTAAATCACATCAAGTGCACTGAATTTTTTTTAACTTGCAACTGTAAACTCACAGATCTATTTTCTCTTTAAAAAATGACTTTTGTTGGTGTAATTGAATTTGTCAGTTTGATTTATTCAGATTAATGGACATTTTTACTTTAATTAAACCTGTTAATTTCGCTGTTACTACGTGAAGCACATTTTTAGGTTACCTGACTTTTTTTTTTTTTTACAGTGCATGGGGCACTGTAAAAAATATATTTATATTTGTTATGCAAAATGTTAAAAGTGGGCTCATACTGACTGATCCAGTTACAGTGGAGATTCATTTGCTTATAGAATACTTGAGATGTTATGAAATGTCAAATGTGACTGAAATTAACAGAAAAATGTGCTTAATATTAATAAGCATAACCTAATCTAAATTTGTCACTCAAAAAAAGCATCTTTCTGTCTCCAAAGTATTTGCATGAGTTGAGTTTTTTTTTTGTGTGTTTTTTACACAAACAAACACACAAAAGAATTCTAATCAAAAAACCTTCCGTTAATATATATTTTCACACAAATGATGTTGGTCCATACATTTTCTATAAAAGGATCCCCTCTTTATACATTTATTGACTGTAAAACGCTTATATGTGTCTCTTTCATATAGAATACAATATTAAATAATCAATAAATAAAATACACAAAAATATTGCAACTGTTCGTTGAAGCCTCTCTGAATTTTGATGGTTACACGCAAACAAGGTTATTTATTATATTATTTTGACGTTATTTATTGGACATGTACGTTAAATGCTGTAATCTGTTTGGAATTTAGAGTTCATACTGTTCACGTGATACTTTTGTCTGTTTACTGCGTTCTTACCGCGCAACCAAACTAGCTGCACTCCCGAACCAATCAGCCATCGCGTTCAACATCTGCCGCTTCTGATTGGACCAGAATGCTGTCATTTAATATTAGTGACCGCCCCACCGAAACGGCAGCAGGGTTGTATTTACTGTAAATAATCGATGTGGAAGATCTACTTTCTTAACGAAGTATGTATTTATTTATATATATTAATCACGATTTACAAGTCTTTATCTTCAATAAATTAATTTGTCCTGTTGAGAAGTCGATTTGGCTGAAATATGATGTTGATTTTTTTTGCTACTGTAAACTTGTGAAGTTCAGCAGGTGCTTAACTGCTGCACATTTACATTTTTATAGATTAAAAATATGTTTTTTAGTTTTAGTCGTTTTCGAGACAATTTATTCGTACTAAGTTAATCATTATATAAACAAGTTTTTTCTTTCACAGAATTTCCCAGCGTTAAAAAACAAAAGAAAAACTCCCTTATGCAGTCGCTTTAATCAATAAATCCCATAAAAAGTTCAGATTTAAACATTATTTTATTTGTTTTCTGTGGTTTTATGACATAAATAAGTTCAGGGTTAAATTCTAAGAGTAGGTGTTTTTTAATTATATCATAGTCCAATGACCAGTCTGAGTTGTCTTGTTTTTCTGGTTTATTTACGTCTTATATTACTTCTTGTGTATTCATTTGATTCTACAGACTCAATGTTGACTTTATGAATCATCTCTACTAATATATTCATCCCACCATGAGTACAGTTGGAGAAAATCAGCTGCAGAGAATAATCAGAGATCTGCATGGTACAAATCTCTCTCTCTCTCTCTCTCTCTCTCTCTCTCTCTCTCTCTCTCTCTATTTCTCTCTCTATCTCTCTCTCTCTCTCTCTCTCGCTCAATATATATATATATTAGGGCTGCAACTAATAATTATTTTGATAATGGATTAATCTAACGATTATTAGAATGATTATTCGACTATTTGGCGATTATTGCAATAAAGTTATAACGCATTAAATATAACTGCATTAAAGATGTAATGTCGGGTGTTTCCTTTAAAGATGCTCGACATGCAAGTTTTGCTTCAGCGGAGTGGTAGCTCCACTTATTCCACAACGAGAATGCTTCTGTATTTATTTACTTTGTATTTTGCATTATAATTCCCTCAAACTTTGTGGTCACTTGAAACCCTTTGGAAAGTTTAGAGCGCATCAGGACTGTGAGCTGTTTTCTTTCTCTCCTCAGTCAGGTGCAAGGTGCAGTGCTGCTCTCATCATTAGAGTTTAAAGTGATCTCATGTTACATTAAATTAGATCAAACGACTATTCGACAACTAAATTTTTTGTCAACAATTTTTATTATCGACTAATCGTTTCAGCCCTAATAAATATATATTTGTATATATATGTGTGTATAGATCAGTATATATATATATACACCGATCAGCCACAACATTAAAACCACCTGCCTTTTATTGTGTAGGTCCCCCTCGTGCTGCCAAAACAGCGCCAACCCGCATCTCAGAATAGCATTCTGACATGCTGTACTTCTCACCACAATTGTACAGAGTGGTTATCTGAGTTACCGTAGACTTTGTCAGTTTGAACCAATCTGGCCATTCTCTGATGACCTCTCTCATCAACAAGGTGTTTCCATCCACTCTCACTATTTTGTTTTTGGCACCATTCGGAGTAAATTCTAGAGGCTGTTGTGTGTGAATATCCCAGGAGATCAGCAGTTACAGAAATACTCAAACCAGCCCGTCTGGCACCAGTATTCATGCCACACTCCAAATCACTGAGATAAAAATTTTTCCCCATACTGATGGTTGATGTGAACATTAACTGAAGCTCTTGATCCATATCTGTATGATTTTATGCACTGCACTGCTGCCACATGATCAGCTGATTAGACAATCGCATGGATGATTGTTGGTGCCAAATGGGCTTGGTCTTTCGAATTTACTCCGAATGGTACCAAAAACATCCATTGAGCGGCCGTTCTGTGGATGGAAAAACCTTGTTGATGAGAAAACAGAGAATGCCAGAGTGGTTTGTGCTGACAAAGTCTACAGTAACTCAGCTAACCGCTCTATACAATTATGGTGAGAAGAATATCATCTAAGAATGCTATTCTGTGATGCGGGTTGGCACTGTTTTGGCGGCACAAGTGGGACCAACACATTATTAAGCAAGTGGTTTTAATGTTGTGGCTGATTGGTGTAATATATATGTGGTATATAAATATATCAGTTCTGGAGTTATTATGACCATGAGCGTATGATGCTTAGTCATACAGCTCCAGCATATCTGAGTAATTCATATTTACAGCACCCATTTTAACTACTGTAAACCAGAAATGGTTGAAACACTTTGCTTAGACTCAAATCCACATGTTTCTTTGTACAGATGCTGTTTCTGAGTTGAGCAAAGAACATTGTGAAACAGGAGAACCCATCACAGATGATAGCTCCAGCCTTCATAAGTTCTGCTACAAACTGGAGTACCTACTGCAAGTACGACACAATCTTTAAAATCCTGAGAAGGGTATAGCTGCAGGCTTTGCTCCAAAAAGGGGCATGAGCTCCAAATCGCCATTAAAGATATAGGAAGCCCCTAACCTTAACTGTGAGTGGAAGTGACACCCCCTTTTGGAGTTGGCACAACCCCCTTTTGGAGTTGGCACAACCCCATTTTGGAGATTCCGCCCCCATTTGGAGAACTCCAGTCTGCAGCTATACCTACTTGAAAATCCTTTTACCTTTAAAGGGATAGTTCACAAAAAATACAATTCTGTCATCATTTACTCACCCACATGTTGTTCCAAAACTGTCAAGAGTTTATTTCTTATGCTATTCTTTTATTATGATATATTCCTTTAATGATGTTTTATGCTAGCACTCAGCTATGGTTCAGAAATTGTAAAATATATAATAAATGTTCCCCTACAATAATACTACAATTAAGATAAAAGATTTTGTGTAGCACTGTTTTAACTTCACCAAAATGTGAATGTCTAGGCTCCAAATTAATTGGTCAAAGCATGGGAAACCCTGAATGTCATGTGAAATCAAATCACTTTATTGTCACTTCATTATGCAAGTGTAATGATGAGTTGTTTGAACTAGTGCTGTCAGTCGATTACATTTTTTTTAGTTAATCGTGATTAATCACCAATTTTGTAAGTGCTTAAATTTGACACTATATATACTTCTTTTATTGTCAAAATGCATTTATTTCCATTTTAGATATTATATTAGAAAAAGAAAATATGTAACAATATAATGCTTTATTAACATTTCCCAAACAAAGCCTTCCACAGTATAAAGAGAGAAATGCACTAAAATAGCACCAATTCAACATTAAACATTTCCCAAAGCTTGACTAGTCTCCAAATAGGTTGTATATTCATTGCAATGGGCATTAAATCACTTTAAATCATTCTCCACAATATTTCTCAGCCGGTAGTCTGTGGCTGTCTGCTTTGTTACAGCAATTGTTCATCATTCGCGTCAGGGCGTCAACGCCAGCTGCAAATGCAGCTTTAAACTCCACATGAAAAGCAAAAAAGTCTCATTCTGAGTTTTGATGATAGTTAAGACTTGACGTGCTTCTGTGATTGATATTGATCCTTACATAGGCAGAAAAATACTTGATTTCAAGTCCCATCTGGGCTTGTTTTGTACATCAAATAGTGTTAAGAGAACCTTTCCACATCACTTTATCACTGACAAGGAAGCGCTGTTGTGGGTGTGCTGCGAAGTGTGCGTCAGTGTCTTGTTAAGTCAAGTTTTTATTTGGGTAGCGTCTTTGACAACACGCATCGTTTCAAATTGGCTTTACAGAAAATCATTGCATTAACAGAAAATTAAACCGTAATATCTATTATAAGTGCAATGACTCTTGGCGGACACATCGCAAAGGTTCCGCCCTTCCAACAAATGTTTATGCTGGTTTATGCTGTATTAACGGTAAATTGTTGTATCGCGATTAAGACAAATTTTTTAATAAACTGCATGTGTTAACCTGTTATTTCTGACAGCTCTAGTTATAACTAGTTGTTTGTTGGTCTTCAATCAGTCATATTTAACCAGAAGTCATGTTTGTACAAAGTTGTTGTGCTGTGAGATTTAACTGTTGACTGTTTTGTCCAGTTTGACCAGAAAGAGAAGACCACATTTCTGGGCAGCAGGAAAGACTACTGGGATTATTTCTGTGACTGCTTGGCCAAGATTAAAGGAGCTAATGACGGGATTCGCTTTGTCAAATCAATCCCTGAGGTAATCCACCACATGAGCCCAAAACTCTGTGGGAAATCAGTGTCTTCAGCCAGTCCGTGTTTGGCTCTGGCGTACCTTCTCATTTCTCTTTCGCAGTTTTATGTCATTGGTTTTCTGACATTTTTAGTTGTGCTCTTCTCCGGAGGGTTTGAAGCAGGAAATCCTCAGGTTGGTCATGCATAGTTAGACTAGCCGTAGAGACTATCTCAAATAATATTTTATACTTCAAAGACAAAAGACTACATACTACATACACATTTTATTCCTTTACCAAAACAGGTGATTTATATATGTTGCTCTCTCACATTAAAATAAAGTTAATATTATAGTTGTGTGACTGAATTGAAAGACTAATTCTTTATAATATGTAACAATACACTCACCTAAAGGATTATTAGGAACACCTGTTCAATTTCTCATTAATGCAATTATCTAATCAACCAATCACATGGCAGTTGCTTCAATGCATTTAGGGGTGTGGTCCTGGTCAAGACAATCTCCTGAACTCCAAACTGAATGTCAGAATGGGAAAGAAAGGTGATTTAAGCAATTTTGAGCGTGGCATGGTTGTTGGTGCCAGACGGGCCGGTCTGAGTATTTCACAATCTGCTCAGTTACTGGGATTTTCACGCACAACCATTTCTAGGGTTTACAAAGAATGGTGTGAAAAGGAAAAACATCCAGTATGCAGCAGTCCTGTGGGCTGAAAATGCCTTGTTGATGCTAGAGGTCAGAGGAGAATGGGCCGACTGATTCAAGCTGATAGAAGAGCAACTTTGCCTGAAATAACCACTCGTTACAACCGAGGTATGCAGCAAAGCATTTGTGAAGCCACAACACGCACAACCTTGAGGCGGATGGGCTACAACAGCAGAAGACCCCACCGGGTACCACTCATCTCCACTACAAATAGGAAAAAGAGGCTACAATTTGCAAGAGCTCACCAAAATTGGACAGTTGAAGACTGGAAAAATGTTGCCTGGTCTGATAAGTCTCGATTTCTGTTGAGACATTCAGATGGTAGAGTCAGAATTTGGCGTAAACAGAATGAGAACATGGATCCATCATGCCTTGTTACCACTGTGCAGGCTGGTGGTGGTGGTGTAATGGTGTGGGGGATGTTTTCTTGGCACACTTTAGGCCCCTTAGTGCCAATTGGGCATCGTTTAAATGCCACGGCCTACCTGAGCATTGTTTCTGACCATGTCCATCCCTTTATGGCCACCATGTACCCATCCTCTGATGGCTACTTCCAGCAGGATAATGCACCATGTCACAAAGCTCGAATCATTTCAAATTGGTTTCTTGAACATGACAATGAGTTCACTGTACTAAAATGGCCCCCACAGTCACCAGATCTCAACCCAATAGAGCATCTTTGGGATGTGGTGGAACGGGAGCTTCGTGCCCTGGATGTGCATCCCACAAATCTCCATCAACTGCAAGATGCTATCCTATCAATATGGGCCAACATTTCTAAAGAATGCTTTCAGCACCTTGTTGAATCAATGCCACGTAGAATTAAGGCAGTTCTGAAGGCGAAAGGGGGTCAAACACAGTATTAGTATGGTGTTCCTAATAATCCTTTAGGTGAGTGTATAAGCATCTAGTATCCATTGTGTATGTGTGTGCATGGGTGGGTGGGTGCGTTCGTGCGTGCGTGTGTGTGTGGATACAGTGGATTAATTTATTTTTCAAATGTTACAATTGCTCCATAATAAGGAGTTTTTATTAAATGCAATATTATGATGAAGTGTAAATGCTTTAATAGCACTATTACTGTTACTGTTGTTTCTTATACATTTGTCTAGAAGTCTATTAGTGGTACAGTACTTTTAAATGTTTCTCATAACAAAACATGAAAGGTAAATTTGTAGTTGTCGGTGAGGTATGAGGATGTAAGTATGAAATGTAAGTTATGAAATGTGAAAAATGTTGAAAGTGCCTCTGGTCTTTCAACATAATAAGTAAAACACATCAAATCACAACATGTGCAAATCACAAAATATAATTTAGTCAATCCTTTGTTCTCACTTGAGGTAAAATTTTCATTAAAGTGATCGTTCACACAATAATGAAAATGCTCTCATCATTTACTCGCCCATATGCCATCCCAGATGTGTATGACTTTCTTTCTTCTGCTGAACACAAACTAATATTTTTAGAAGAATAACTCAGCTCTGTAGGTCCATACAATGCAAGTGAATGGTGGCCAGATCTTTGAATGCCCAAAAAGCACATAAAAGAAATCCATACTCCAATAAATCCATCCAGACTCCAGTGGTTAAATCCATGTCTTCAGAAGTGATATGGTAGGTGTGGGTGAGAAACATTGGATCTGTTTCTTGCCCACACCTATCATATAACTTCTGAAGATATGGATTTAATCACTGGAGCCATATGGATTACTTTTGTGCTGCCTTTATGTGCTTTTTTGAGCTTCAAAGTTTTAGTCATCATTAACTGGCATTGTATGGACCTACAGAGCTGAAATATTTTTCTACATAGCTTCGATTGTGTTCAGCTGAAGAAAGAAAGTCATACACATCTGGGATTCATATGAGAGAATTTTCATTATTGGGTGAACTATCCCTTTAAGAGATGCAAAACTATTACTGCAACTGGCTGATTGAAATTTCAACAAAATTCTTTTTATACAGAAATGCTTAGTTTTGAAAGAGACTTGACTCAAGAGCAAATCCAGAATTCCAGCATCAGCTGTAGTGTAACGTTTCCATCTGGTGTCCTTATGTTCTGTGGTCACCCACTGTAATCCTCCATCTGCTCTCCTGACAATAGCGTACCAGAGCAGACATGTGTGTGTTCAGAATAGCATACTACTGTTCTACTCATACTATTGTCGTAGTACTACATGTTCAGTATGCATGAAATACCTACCTAGATGTGCTACTACATTTGCCAAAACGTGCAATATACAATCAAAGCACGCTGCGTGGAATATTGTAACTCATAAAACACTGCAGTCTTGAGTCTTGACCTTCTATATACAGTGTGATGAATGTACCTGTTTTACATTTTTAATATTGCATCTAAAAAAAATCCATATTTATTGCCAAAAGAATAACTGGAATAGAGAAGAGAATAACTTTCTGAATTTAACATGAAAACAACTTTAACACACAAGTTTTAACAGAATAATTAATGTATGTGCTTTTTCTAAACTCTCCAAACATTTATTTTTTGGGGGTAATCAAAATAATGCCATAAATGCTTTTTGAATGAACTTAACTTAAATTGAGATTCTGTATTGAACCCGGAATATTCCTTGAACATGTCATTCTCAACTCTCGTTTGAAACATGCATATCTTGTTTATTCAGTGCAAGGCCTCTTTGTGTTTACTTTGTGTGGTTTAGCTGAAGACGTCACTAGGGAAAGGACGAGCATTCATTCGCTACTCTCTGGTGCACCAAAGACTGGCAGACACTCTTCAGCAATGTCTTATGAACTCCAAGATCACATGGTAATGTACTTACCTGATAGACCTGATATATTTATTTTATATATTAGTATAATCAGTTGTACATCATGTGATTTAAGTACAACAGAGACTTGCAATCAAAAATGTAAAAAACACTTTTGTGAAAACCACAACCACTTCTTGTCTTTCGATTTCCAAATTATGGTCAGAAATTCACATGAAAACAGATCATTAAACAAGAAGTTGGCTCTAATAAATTTGTAATGATTTGTAATGTTTGTGCGTAAGATTTTTAATACATTAGTGCATAAATTAATGCATGAATACATTCGTATTTGCCACTAAAATGGCAAAGGTTTTTATAACTGCCGTTACGAAAATTTACAAAAATGATGATTCAGAGAGGACTGGTCCACTGGACCATTAATTTCTCTTCCTTAGCGTGTTCTCACTTCCTTGAAACAAGAGATTTCACAAAATTAAGTTCCTTCCTCTTTCAAATTAAGCATGAAGATATGTAGTCAGCTATTTCTTTTGATTTTGGCCAGTGTTTTTCATAGTTACAATAATCAAATCAATCCCCAAACCAAATCAAATCAAAAGTCTTGGGTGCAGTTCCAAACAACATAGTAGTATGACAATTACAATAAACATCTGAATTACACATAGCACAGTTTACACATCTTGTTACACAACACAATATACAATATACACCTAATAATATACAATACACAGTATACACAAACTAAGAAGACTGTATACAAAAAATACACTGTACCCTCCACCCCCTTGTAATCAGTGGAAATAAATACAAAGTGGTGTGTTGACATTTATCTGTCAGTTGATAGTCAGTTGCTAGAGTGTTATTAAGTGAAGTATGAAATGTGGGTCCAGTCTGAGGCTAATAAAGTGCGGTGCTGATATATGTATCGTGAGCGAGTATCAAGAGTTCAAAAGTCTGATTGCTTGGGGGGAAAAGCTGCCATGGATTCGGCTGCGATACCACCTGCCTGATGGTAGCAGTGAGAGCAGCACATCGCTCAGGTGGTTGGAGTCTCTGATGAGCCTCCCAGCTTTTTTCACACACCGCCTTGTGTAGATGTCCTGGAGGGAGGGAAGCTCACCTCCGATGATGTGTCTGGCAGTTCGCACCACCCTTTGCAGGATTTTGTGGTTGGTGGTGGTGCTGTTACCGTACCAGGCGGTGATGGAGCCAGTCAGGATGCTCTCTACAATGCTGGTGTAGAACCTTGTGAGGATGTGGTGGTTCATTCCAAACTTCCACAACCGTCTCAGGAAGAAGAGGCGCTGGTGAGCCTTCTTCACAACGGCCTCAGTGTGGAAGGACCATGTGAGTTCCTCAGTGATGTGAACTCCGAGGAAGCTGCTGACTCTCTCCACCGGTGCTCCATTGATGGTGATGGGGCTGTGCTCTCTGTATTTTCTCCTAAAGTCCACCACAAGCTACTGACGTTGAGGGAGCGGTTGTGCTCCTGACACCAGCGTGTCAGAGTGTGCACCACCTCTGTAGGCTGTTTAGCCATTCCGAGAACTTTTCACTTGTTAATGTACTGTTTATGATTTATTATCCACAGTGAGTGGTATTATGAACGCAGTCCCTTCCTGAAGTCTCATCAGAACATTGATATCATCAACCACCTGTATGAACTCAGTGAGGTCCAGTTTGATGTAGCATCCAGAGGTCATGACCTTGACTCTGACTGGCCCGCTTTTGCCAGGTAATTTACAGTATGATGGTTTGGCCGTGTATTTATGCATACTCACATACTCAAATGCTTATAAAACTATTTGTAGGTTACTCATCTACTTTCTGAATTTTCATAGGAATCAGGCAACTCCCAAAATTATTCCTTAAAATGACTCGCAGACTTATTAAGCTCAGCCTATGATTCATGGTTAATTAGTCATTAATAGTACTTTACTCAACCAAATCAAACTAAATACATACTTCTGTGCATTTTACTCATACAGAAAGACTCTGGGATCAGCTGTCTCACCCGCTCATGTGTGGAAACCACCCAGTCGCTGCTCTAGTGTCAACAGTTTGGTCAGCAATTACTTACAGGTATAGTAACACTTTAGTAATATCACAGATGTCGATTATGTTCATATCCATAAAATGATTTGCTTTAATTGGACAATACATAAACACAAAATGGCTGCTGTCTCAATTAAAAACAGTGTTCAGGAACATTTATTTTATAAGTAACATTTTATTATTGTGTAACTAATTGCGTTACGTACTATAGGTACTATTTACAGAAAGCAATGTGTCAATTTTATGTAAAGTTTTCTTGTTACATTTATTTTTAAATGTTTCATTACAGAACTGATTATGTTATGTAGTTACTTTTTATACAGTTTAGTAGTTTTGTTTTAATTCTTCTGGCTACTTATATAAATAGCACATTTAATTATTGCATAACTAATTACGTTTCTTATGGTGTTATTTCAAAAAGTTATGTCTTCAGTCTTCTAAAATGTAATCAAATTATTTAATGCATATTACTTAACCACAACTCTGTTCATTTAAAATTGTATATGTGTCAAGTTTCCTTTATTTGTATCAATCAGACAGTGTTTCACAGGAATTGATTCCGCAATACTACTAATTTTGTAACACTCAGTATCGATAATAAAACCAATGTGAGAGAATACATTTTTATTTCTTTGTATTCTGTTAGATTGTGTTTACCTACTACAATAGTCACATAGTTACTGATAATTTTGGCTCTTTTTCCCTAAAGCAGCCAAATCAGGAGTTTTGTCCAGGCCAGGATCTCGGCTCTAGTCTCCTAGGAGATCTGGGGGAGTTGGGGGAGCTCTCCTGTAGTACCTCTGAAGACCTGCGCATTGAGCTGGACCAATCAGAACTGAGACAACAGAAGCTTCAAGAGAAGATTCAGCTGCTCAACAATGAAGCAGATGATTTGAGGGCCATGGTCAAGGATCTACAAGACCAGTTATTGGCTGCTAAAAGTCTTCATCGAGAGAAACAAGGTGACCAGTCCGCAGATTCACCTGGGGCTGGACAGGAGGTGGTAAAGGCCGTCAGAGAGTGCACCGATCATCTCCATACCACCACACAGGAACTGGGAGCCCTACGAGTTCTTGAGGCATCAGAACGCAAATTAGAAGCCAAGCTGAGCATTGCGGAGAACAGGAACATGGAACTTATTTCGAAGCTTGACGGAGCTTTAAGTGAAAAAGGACAGCAGGCAGCCTGCTACTTTGATTCAGCCTGGAAGATCCAAGAACTCCTAAACAAGCTAAAGGAGGCTGAAGAGGAGAAAAGTGAGTCCAAACGAGAGAGCGAAGACCGAGCCAGACTGGCTGAGAGACTTGCTCAGGAGCTGAAGCTACAGGAAGAAAAACTAAAAGAGACTGAAGGCAAACTGGATACATTTAAAACCTCAGCTGATGCAGAACAAACTGATGCAATGCAACAGGCTGATGAGCTGCGAAAGACCATCAACCGTCTTCAGGGGGCGCTGTCTCTGAAGGAGCGAGAAACCGGAAACCTCCGAACCCAGCTCCAGGACTTTCAAAGCGCACAGGAGGCCCAAGAGTGTGAATTGGATGAGCTGAAGAGGAAAGCACAAGAGGAGATGCAACAGAAAGGTGCACTTGAAGAACGACTCAAGGCGAAGGAGACAGAGTTGTCTAGCAGTACACAGAAGATCCGGCAACTGGAGAGTTACAACCAGCGGTTGACTGTGGAGAGTCAGGGTTTGCAAGCACAAGCCAAGAAACTGGAAGAGTACAAGAACCAGTGCACAAGTTTAATGGAGATCAATACCAAGCTGATCCAGACTGTGAAAAGGAATGAGGAGAGCAGCAAGGAGCTGGCACAAATCAAGATGGCTCTAGAGAATGAGCTGGTTGCCGCACAGGCCTCTGAGAGGCAGCTGAGAAACAGGCTGGAGTCAGCTGGACTTGCAGTCGAAAACCTGCAACTCAAGGAGTGCCTACCGAATGGCCAGTTGAAGAATGAGGAAATGGAAGTGGTGTTTACAAATTTGGAAACTGAAAATGGCCAACTCAGAAGGAAAGAGGACATTATATCAAAGCTGGAAGAGCTAGATGAGAGTGCTGCCATGCCTGAGGAGGATAAGAGGAAGTCTTGTAGGCATCTCCAGGAGGCATCCAGTGAATCCTTAAGATCAAATAATGGAGCCACCACTTCCAGGTTGGCTCTGGCTGAGGCTCAGTTGGAGCTCAACATGAAGGAGGTCTCTAGACTTCAGGAAGATGTTGTGGAGCTCCGAGCACAGCTCTTGGTGAGCTCCGAGGAGAGGATGAAGATCCAGGCTCTGCAAGAGGTGACAGAAGCCTCCAGAGAAGACCTCCGGGCTCAGACAGAGCAACTTAAGGGACAGGTGGAAGAACTAAACCGCAGACACGTGGTGGAACTGCTTCATTGCAGAGAACGAGAAGATGCCTTGGTCAAGGAGAGGGATATGGAGGCTCAGGCCAGAATGGAACACCAAAAGGAGGTGAACGCCATGAGAGAAGAGTTTCACTTGTTGAAGAAACAGAACAACGCGTTGGTGATTGAGAATGGAGAGGCCCGTGAGGCCTTGGACAGGGCCAACACAGAGACAGCTGAACTTGGGGTGCAAGTTTGCATGTTAACGGGGAAGAATGCTGAAGCTCAGCTGCGATGGGAGGATCTCTCGACCAAGCTGCAGGAGCAAAAGGTGGAGGCACGGGAGGAGGTGCAAATTCTGAGCAGTTCAATGGAAGTCATGAGGAAAGAAAACGCAAGACTACTAGAACAACTAAAGCATACTGAGGGACTCCCAGAAGCCACACAGAAGTTACAGGAGAGGCTAGAACAGGCTGAAGAAGAAGCCAGGAGCCTCCAGGAGATCCGGCAGAGAGAGGTGGACACTCTGAGATCCCAGCTGTACGATGAAACTGCTCACCACCAGAGCCAAGTGCAGGTAATGGTAGTAAACTCTGAAAATGGATGTTGTTTTTTGTCTGTATTGTACAGTTTTATTGAACACTCTTTATGAATGTTTTTGTTGAAGGTTTTGAACGAGGAACTGGATGGATTGAGAAAGAGGTTGGACATCGAACTTGAGAAAATTACAAGACTTGAGTCCAGAGTTTCTGAGCTGGAGGTATTATGATAATTATACATAGCTGAAAGTTTTTCATTTCTCAAGATATAAATAAGAGTAGTTAAAGCTAGGGTTTGCTTATTTTTTCCGTGTGTCGTTCCATTTCACACACTGTTAAGTTCGCAGCCTATTAAAGTATACTATTTTTATTGCGAGTCCATACGGGCACCTAATGCATGCACACTTCTACTGCTTTGTGATTGTTTTTTAGCACAGTCAACGTCAGACGCATGAGCCGGTGGCGCACAAAGACGCAGATTGTCCTTGTGTCTATAAAAACTAGCCTGCATGCATACCGTCCACGCGTACTGTGCTGATGACGAAATTTGCATCATGCTAAAAAACGAAATATACTTTGGAATTAATTAGGGCTGAGACAAAATCCTATTCATATTTCTTTGTGATTGTTACTTGAACGGTTCTGCATTGTATCACAAAAAGTCATGATCAAAACTCTAAATTAATTACTAGTGCTTGCTAAACTACAAAAGTATTTTTTTTACTAAAATATCTAAAAATATTTAAACATACTTATATGTGCAGTATGTAATTTATGTGCTTCTTTTGGCACCAAACGGAATTACAAAAATAAATTATAATTTGCCAATTTAGACTCATCACGCCCTTTTGCACACTCTGATTCCTTATGTACAAATAGGCCATACTAAATAAAAGGTTATTAACGTTTAATGTCGTAATAAACATGACCACTAGAACATATACACACTGGACAGAATTCTTGGCAGAGGAATCGGGTCATTTGTAAACATCGCCAGATTGAACGGCTGGTGAATGTGCCAGGGATCCAGCACATAAGGTAGGATGGTTCTTTTTGGAACAAGTAAGCGTAATGATACATATTCCAAGTATTTTACGAATTTATCTGGAGCTCGTCAGTAATTAGCTAACTTGTGTGGCAATACCTTGTGTCTAGCTTACCTGTCAAGAAGCAACTCAACAAGTTCGGCTTCTCCTTCAAAACCCAAAGATTCCCTCAAATTCCTCCACCTTTTAAATGTGACGCCAATGTTCACTCTGGGTTTACTCCATTCTATGTTTCTGTGTGTTTTAGCAAGTCTTAGAATTTTGGCAAAGCAGAATTTCTTCTCCTCTGTACACGTCTCTCATGGATGTTCATATTCCCCCAGTTGAACAAGTAGCCGTGCCCCAAATTCACGCATATGCTGAGCTAGAAAGTGATCGGTGGAGCTTAGCGGTCCGCTCAAAATATAAACATCAATGTTTTGATAGTGACTGGGAAGCTCAGGGATTATATTTTTGGGGGAGGTAATAAAAATAATAAACACTGGTTTGAAGGGCAGAACCTTTGTAATGTGTCTGCCAGAAGTCATTACACGCACATTGCACGCACGCATCAGAGCCCGTCCACCAAGGTGAGTCTAAAAGCCTAACATAAAATAGCATAACGTGGTGGTCCCATAGACATTCCTTGGTAACACGCTAGTTGACCATTGCACTCTCTCCTATGATAGAGCCGTGGAGGTTGTTGTCTCAGTAAATAAAATTATCTCTGCACACACACACAAAATTACTTGATAGAAATCAAGTATTTTCCTCCTGTATAAGGAGCATTTTAATAACCACAGAAGCACGTCAAATCTTAACTATCACCAATACGCAGAATGAGACATTTTTGTTTGCAAGCACTCTTTATGTGGATTTTAAAGTGCCACTGGTGTTGCCGCCCTGACATGAATCATGAACGCAGCTTCACGATTGCTGTAACAAAGCGGATAGCCACTGTCTACCAACAGATTAATGTTGTGGAGTATGTGAGTTTAAGAGATTTCATGCACATTGCAATAAATACGCCTCCTATCTGGAGACTAGGTCTTTCAATTAGTCAAACTCCCACTTAGACTTTGGGAAATGTTTAATGCTACTTTAGTGCAGTTCTATCTTTTGTACTGTGGAAGGCTTTGTCTGGAAAATGTTTAATAAGCATTATATTGGTACATATTGTTTTGTTTTCTTTCTTAAGATAGAAATAAATGCATTTTGTCAGGAAAATAAGTATATTATAGTGTCAAATTTCAGCACTTTCAAAATCTGCGATTAATCATGATTAACTACAAACAATTATGCGATTAATCACGATTTAAAAAAATTATCAACCGACAGCACTAATTTTGACATAAAAATGACATACTTTACCTTTTAAACAAGATGCGTTTATTAAAGATGCAAAATGACATAAGATATCAAGTCTTGTTTTCAGAGAAATCTGAATTTTGAAGTTTGTGCTTAAATCAAGAAAGAATATAAAAAAAACATATTTGCCAATGATATAAGACAAATACACTTAATTTAAAGGGGAAAACAAGTTTATTTTTCTTACCCCATTGGAAAGTGGGTTTACATGGACAAGAGCTACTCAGATTTTCAAAATGTTTTTAAATCTGGTGTGTGTATATATATATATATATATATATATATATATATATATATATATATATATATATATAGGGCTGACTGTGGCTCAGTTGGTAATTGCAGGATTGGTGGTTCGAATCCCGGCCCACATGACTCCACATGCCGAAGTGTCCTTGGGCAAGACACTGAACCCCAAGTTGCTCCCAATGGCAGGCTAGCGCCTTGCATGGCAGCTCAGCCGCCATTGGAGTATGGGTGAATGTGTCACAGTGTAAAGCGCTTTGAATACCGATAAGGTTAAAAAGGTGCTATATAAGTGCAGACATTTACCATTTACCATATATATATTACTAGTATATTTTTATTACAAAAGGATGTGCAAAACAAAACATTGCTGATACAGATAAGAGCCACGTGGTTCGCAAAATCTGCACATATCACTTCATTGACATTTTTTAAATATTTTTAGAACATAACTAACATGCATTTTTACATTCCTGACTAGATCTGACAGAACAACATTCTGTTGCTTTCGCTGTCATTTCAGTGAACCTTTTATCAAGTTTCAACATCAGGTAGAGTGATCGCTAGATCTACTTTTTTAGTTTTTTGGATTTAGTTTTTTCTCTCCAATTTGGCAAGTCCAATTCTCAATACGCTCTAGGTCCTCTTGGTGGCGTAGTGACTCGCCTCAATCCGGGTGGCAGAGGACAAATCTCAGTTGACTCCGCATCAGAGACCGTCAATCCACGCATTTTATCACGTGGCTTGTTGAGTGCATTACCGCGGAGACGTAGAGCGCGTGGAGACTTCACGCTATTCTCTGCGACATCCATGCAGAACTCACCACGCACCCCACCGAGAGCGAGAACCACATTATAGTGACCACGAGGAGGTTAACCCAATGTGACTCTACCCACCCTAGCAACCAGGCCAATATGTTTCTTAGAAAACCTGACTGGAGTCACTCAGCACACCCTGGATTCGAACTAGCGACTCCAGGTGTGATAGTCAGTGTCTTCACTTGCTGAGCTACCCAAACCCCCTTAGAGCTACTTTTAAAAAAAAGTTTGTTTTTGCCATTGTGAAATTGAGTTACATCAATAATTGTGTAACTGAGTTGAAGCTGAATAATTCAGTGCCTAAATATTCCCACCCTTAAAAATGTGATTTAAGTCTGTCCTTAATATGAGGGGAAATTAACAGGTTTGTGCTTCCATGTGTGTTTGTGTTTGAAAGTCTGTCAACAGCGACTACAGTCAGATGATCGAAAAGAAAAACTCCTTTATTGGTAATTCTGAAACCGTAATTTATCAGAAAGAGGAACAGATAAAAAGCCTCACAGTGGACTTATCGAGGTAAGAGATGTCTGTACTGTTTTTCAGGTAGTCCATAAAAAAAAAAAAAACAATAACAGAATTAATTTTGCCATCTTCAAGTCATACCTAATGGTTGCGTCCTTTTCCTATGTGTTTCTGTTAGAGCTGAGGAGGAGTTGGCTCTTGCTCAGAAGACCTGTCAAGATCTGAAGGTGAACTTAAGCAGAAGTACAGAGGAGAAGCAAGATTGTGAGCTGAGGATGTCTGCAGAGATAGATGACCTTTTCCGCACCAAGAGGAACTTAGAGGAGAGGCTTATTGAGCTCATAAGGTGATAAGTTTGGCCTGTATAGTTTTCAACCTACGTATGGTGTTTTCACTGATAATTTCATTTAAACAAATCAGGAGATACTGCTAAAAGACACCCGAACACCGCATCAAATGTGCTTGTTGGACATTCAATTTCACAAACCTTGAGAGTTAATAGGGAATTTTGGTATAACAGCTTCCACCCTTCTTGAAAGGCTTTGCAGTAGAAATTGGAACATGGCTGCATGGGAACATGAGTTTTCTCCCATTCAGACACAAGAATGTCAGTGCAGTCAGGCACTAATGCTAAATCTTTACATACTTTTGGCTTTGTGGTGTAACTACTAAATTATTGCAAGCTGTTCTTCATAGAACTTTGATGCCCCCTGTAGGGAGAAAGATGCTTTGTGGCAGAAGTCGGATGCGCTGGAGTTTGAGCAGAAACTGAGAGCTGAAGAACAGACTGACAGAGATGTCACATACTGCCTGAGCTGCCGCAGCCAATTCAGCTGGATGCTGCGCAGATATAACTGCAGGTAAAGGGTGGATGAATTTGATAAACTACAGTACATAGCATACTTTGTTATGTAGTATATAGGACTAATTCTTTCATTCAAAAACCAGAATAGGACCCGAGTCTCAAGAAATTTTTTAACACGTTTGTTTTAACACTTGTTGTCAAAGACAAACAATCTTTTCTTTTTTTAAACAGGTTGTGGTAGATTCTTTATGATATGTTGTACAATTTACACTGCATGTAAAGATCTGTATCCGGACCAGTAGACTCCTGTATATAAATCGCTGAATTTCGGACGTATTCAGAAATCTATTGGCCCGGAGTCTCAAATTCCACAAGCCCGTTTACATCCGATTATATACAATTCGGATGTATAGTGACAGACGATTCCTTCCGTGTTATGGCCATTTGTTGCCATGGTAAGTAATCCTCTTATGTTGTCTGTCAGGGGACTTTTCCACACTTGAGTCACATTTGCATTTCTCACCTTCTGTTATATCAGCACAATGGTAACAGTGTATGTGTTGAAAATTTACATAACAAAAAAATTTATAAATACAGATACATTTCTTAATTTTAAAATATTTTTTTTTTTTCTGTAATGTACGGTGGCCCAGTAGTGCACAACACAACGAAATTCAGTCTGTCAAAAATATCAAGTAAAATAAAATGTACTGCCACTACCAGCCAAATTTCATCTGTAAATTTCCGTCAAACTTCACAGTTCCTTTACATGTCCGCTGAATCGAGGTGTGGATTTTTTGTGGACGTTAACGGTTTCATGGTACTTTGGTCCGTTTTGTCCCTAATACATCTTACAAACTTGAAGTTAAGTGGGAGTTTACCATTCCCACATTTTCCAGATTTGACTCTTTTAACTGGAAATGGCCCTTTTTATTGTTGACGTCAGTATGTCGTTTTTAAAATTTTCAATCAATAAAAATGTTAAACAAAAAAGTACATTACCACAATAAGAGTGTCCTTTGAAATAACATTAGCCAAATTTGACAGTTCCTACTTTAAACTTTAAACTCTTTTAAAGTAAGGACAAGATGCTTGACCCACCCACAGCTTCTTCTGATTGGTCAGTCATACAGCTTTCTTTGGTCCATTGTAAAACTGAAATAGATGTGCTGTGCTGCATAAGAAATGTTAAAACTAACTCAAAATTTTAAAACAATAGTAAGTGCATTCGGTATCATGAACTAACAATAAACTAGCGGTGCATGATTTTAACAAAATGTCATATTGAGATTATTTTGAAAAATATTTCTATTTGAACTGATAAACAATAAAGTACACTCCAAAAAACTGCTTGGCCTGTTTTTAACATGGACACATTTCAAAACAAAATTCCATAAAATTGAACTGTAATTTGTAACAAAAGATTTTTCATAAAACATATATGAAATATATATATATATATATAATTATTATTATTATTATTATTATTATTATTATAATAATATATATATATATATATATATTTTTTTTTTGATTTTAAGGAATGTTGTTATGAAATTGAAATGCGTAAATCCTTATATAATTTTTTGAGTGTAGATATTAGCTAAGTGTGATACCTTTTGACCAAAATTAGATAATGTTTTGGCCATGCTCTACTGCCAATGAAAAAACTTAAAGAGTCCTCTTGAAACAAACTAAACTCAGACCTTTTTCACTACAGCCAAAATAAAAATAAAAAAATGTTTTTTTCATATTTACATTGTACCTGTCCACAGTGTACCTGTTTTTTTTCCACTTTGTAATTCATCATAATTTTTTTGGAACCTAGTCAACTTGAATAATATATTATTGCTATAATTATCTTACGATAGTAATATATCAAACTTTCATTTTATAATATAATCAAGCTTATATTTTGGAGGAATATGCAGGAACACCTTAAGAGTTCACAACATCTGTTTAATGTGCTCCTCATTTTAACATCTTCTCTTTCCACAAATACCCGGTGCTATGGGGTATTCTATTTGTATATTAACTTGAAGTGGCCAAACATATTTTGACTTATGCAAAAGGGAAATTAAAGTGAATCTGGAGTGCTTTAAATATAATGCCCTCAGCGCACATAAGAAAACGAAACAGAACTCGGAGCACACCTCTGAGCACAAGATGGATTTGCGGAGCACAGAACCGTATGTATTATTATTATTATTATTATTATTATTATTATTATTGTTGATTCATGACTCTGTAAACAGCAAACAAAAATGTTTCGGCGGACAATGATGCTTTCGACCTGTCAGTCATTTTGCATGTTCTCACGTGTTGTAGTTGCAGCAAATTATTGAGACTTAGTACCATTTTTATGCCACGTTGTTCATAACAGTTGTCAGTTGAGTGCGCTATTTTGGTGCTGTTGTTTTTAACAACCGTTTCTGCACGATGTCGGCCTCGATAAAGCCCATTTGGTATCTTTGGAGTGCGGGTTTGGAAAGAGGGGCATGTCTAATCCAACAGCTCATTCTTGTGGAAGTAGAACGGCTAAAATAGCTTACAGCACCTTTAACGCAAAGCTCATAGTGCAAACAACAAGGTGAACCAGAAACCTCCATCAAGACAAAAATGTCCATCTAACTAATCATATTGACAAATATTGAAACAAGAATTTCTTGCAGTCCAATTTTTATTTTTTTGAATTGTTGCTTTACTGTACATTGGCAAGAACAATGTATGTGAACCCTTTCGAATTACCTGCATTTATGTATAATTTTGTCTTAAAATCTGGTTTGATCTTCATCTAAGTTGCAATTAATGAAACGAGTTCGGAGGTGTGGGTTAGAGGTACTTTGACATTTTGAGTTTGCTATTCACAAGAAGCATTTACTGACGTCGACCATGCCTCGCTAAATAGATATCTCAGAATATCTACGATCAAGAATTTTTGCTTTGCATAAAGCTGGAAAGTATTACAAAGTTATCACGAAGAGCTAGATATCCTATATAATAACTAGATATTCATCTGACCACATTCATTTGACCACAATTTGACATTGTCTATAAATGAAGATGATTTAGTACTGTGGCTACTCTCCCTAGAAGTGGCCATCCAGCCAAGATGACTCAAAGGACACACCACAAAATGCTCATTGAGGTAAAAATAGAACCCTAGAGTGATAGATAAAGACTTGAAGGAATCAGTGGAACTGGTTAGCATCTCTGTTCATGAGTCTTCTATATGGAAAACATTAAACAGGCATGGTGTGCACAGGCAGGACACCATGAAGGAAGCCGCTGTTTTCCAACAAAAGCATTGCTTAGCGCCTGAAGTTTGCCAAAGCCTACCTTGACACTCCACAGCGCTACCGAGAAAATGTTTCATGACCAAAACATGTTAAGACATGAAAGATTATAATTGTGTTGTTAGCTTAATCACATTGTGTTTGTCTACACTTTTGACTTCGATGAAGATGAGATCACATTTTATGACCAATGGCTACAGAAAACTAGCTAGTTCCAAGGGGTTCACATACTTTTTCTTTCCACTGTATGTACACATCAGCCCGTAGGCTTCCCGTTAGTCAACACTTTTTTCAGTATTTCATTCTTGTTATTGGTAACAGGTATACTTACATGTGTACTATATTGTCAATTCTTCATATTTTGTGACAGGTTATGTGGTCGACCCTTCTGTTACTACTGCTGCAGTTATGTTGTTAATGGCCAGCAGGGCGGTGGAAAGGAGCGTTGCTGTAAAGACTGTTACACTCGCTCACCAGAGCGTCACAAAAAGGCGGGTCTAAGTAGTCCTACACATCCACCCTATAGCCCACTATCAAGCCCCACCCAAACCAGCACGCCTACTCTCACAGGTGAGAAGTCACAGTAGTAATTTAACCATCTTAGCAAGCATTGAGAGGTTTACAACAGTAAATATCATGGACTCTGTGAGCTGTCTATGAAGTGACATTTCATTTAGGATGCTGCTACAGTAGGTTTTGGTCTATGCAGTCAGTAGCAAGGTAGCTCACTAGGGTTTGGATCAGAACCTGATCAGAACATTATCTGAGATCAGAAGGAAGAGACATACCTTGGTGAGCTGTCCCACTGTCTACTGTAGTACTAAACTACCACTAGAAATGATTCGCTCACAAGCATGTTGAATAGCGAGCAGCTTGTTTGTTTTGCCCTAATCTGTTCTCCCTCTGTGGACAATGCCCTATAATTGTGTGTGTAATGTGACTGTTGTCCACACAGGGGTGCTGAAGTCCTCTCGGCCAGATGATACAGCGTTTGACATCATTTCAGAGGAGGAAGTGAGCTGTGTCCATGACAGCAACTCACTGTCCTACACCACTGCACTCTCTCCAGAGACACAACACCTGTGAGACATGCACACACCTGTCTTGTTAGCACAAATGATCTGCACTTGCGTGGATGTAAACAACATAGGGAGATTGTTTGTGCTGAAATAACAGACTAGATTAAATGAGCTCCTGCTGAGCTGAATTTCAGTTTCATTATTGGATTTATTTTCATTAATCAAAATAAATTTGACAGGACCGCATGGTGCCTGCCACTGTGTCCCAATGTACTGCTAACTTCATCTAATGTTTCCCTTTTTCTTGTCGATGCTTACAGACTTTTTTCAGTTGAATTCAGATTTTTTGCTTGAGTGTTTGTCAACCAAAGAAAATTGTGAGAGTATGTATGTATGTGCGCTTTTGATTCTGACAGTAGCAGCAGTGACATCACCACCACAGAAGATTCAGACGAGCTGATTGGCTCTGTTCAGGATGCCGAGATCTGTCTGTTGAAATCTGGAGAGATGACGTGAGTAAAACACACAACCTTGACTATACATCTGCATTATCTTATTCACTTGCTATATGACTTTTCTCCATCATGGCAAAGCATTAACAAACAGATGTTTTTTGTCACAAGAAATTCTGTTAGTGCAACTGAACTTAGCTGTGTGTTATTAAACACTTTATAAATAAATGAATACAATTTCAGAGCTTCTATACACTTTACATTTCGAGAGAAAATGAGGAAGAGCTTGTTAATAAATTGCTGCGTTCTCCGTGGTGTGTAACGGACCCTTCACTAAATGTCCCGCTGCTCTAAATAATGTTGCTGACACTGCCAAGCTTTCCTACCCACATCTTTACCTCTACAAACACGGAAAGAGACACGATCACACTGAAGAAATTCCCTCAGGAATTATTCAATAAATGACACTTTAGTCAACTGTGCATTTATATCTAGTAGTCTATATAGTTGCCAGAAATGTTTGCAGTGTCCAGTGGAAGGCTAAATTCAAAACCAATACCTGATGAAGGGATTTGCTCCAGAATAATAAAAAAGAAAGCTGATTGAAAAAGGATGCATAGAAAATAAAACTGATTTTAATAATTATTTATTGATTTGAGAATTTTAATTGTTTGTTCATTGCAATGGACATGACAGGTGTACCATTAGGCTACTTTTGACATTATTTTAAATAAAAAAAAAAAAAAAATTTTCAGAAGCTTTGGAATCAAAAGCAGTAGTAATCCCATTTATTGTGTTGTTTCAAGACATCTTCAAATAACAAAATAAATCATACCCTGCACTGAAAAGAGAATCTACAAGATAAGAAGACATTTGTCTTCTCGTTTTCCATGGTAACCATAATTATCATCAAAAGAATCATAGTTACTTCAGTTATTGTTACCAGGGTTGGGGAGTAACGGTGTACATGTAAAAGTGTTACATATTTGAAATACAAAATTATAGTAACTGTATTCCACTACAATTCTAATTTAAATAGTTGGTAATCAGAATGCAGTTACTTTCAAAAATTATTTGAATTACTGAGGGATTACTTTTTATCTTATTTTAATTTGTTTAATTTAATATTTGCTGTATTCAGTTGGAAAACATCCATATAAAGGAGGCGATCTGAGGAGTGCTTGAACAGCGGTAAAACACTTTCTTCTGGTATCTGTCATTCATACGTGCATACAGAGAGCGCTTTCACACTGTTATGAGTGAAAAGTTGGATATGACCTTTTAGGTTCATGATATGGGGCATAAGATGTACTGCAAAAATATTTTTTTTTCCTGTGAAAAAATCTAAATCATTCAAATAAATTTACTTGAGAAGCAACACTGCATTAGATATTTAGTTTTTTTTAATAAAATGCATTTTTTAAAAGGTGTATTTTTCTCACTGCATTGGATATTTTTTTTGCATGTTATTAACTTAAAAATCTGCCCGTGCCCGAGTAATTTACCGTAATTTCCGGACTATTGAGCGCACCTGAATATAAGCCGCACCCACTGATTTTTAAATAAAATATTATTTTGAACATAAATAAGCCGCACCTGTCTATAAGCCGCAGGTGCCTACCGGTACATTGAAACAAATGAACTTTACTCAGGCTTTAACGAAACACGGTGTGACAGCGGGGCGTGGTCAAGCGTCCGTCCGAGAGAAAAGCGGTAAGGGCGCTTACACCTGAGCTAAATTATGTCTAACACCGGTGTCTAATTTCAGTAAGCATGGGGAGAGCGGCATAAAAAGGCAGCAGCCACAGAGCTGAGAGAGTGACACACGCCAGTCTAGTGTTGGCGCATAGAAGAATTGAGAAACTTTATAAAATTGATTGTAAACATTGCTGTGGCCATTAAAAGCCTTACCTGGAACGTCAAGTGCCCTGCTGAAAACTGTCACACTGGTGCCCGTGTGACAGTTTTCCCAAGAAGGACACGTGAAGCAGGGCACTTGAAATTAGACACCGGTGTTAGACATAATTTAGCGCAGGTGTAAGCGCCCTTTCAGCTTTTCTCTCCCGGACGGGCGCTTGACCACGCCCCCGCTGCCACACACGGCTTGTAATAAAACATTTGCAGTAAACAGTAGCCTACCAAGAAAGTCATTGGTCACTATCTTCCTCCTCTTGTGCACATGAAACCACTGAAGTCATCTCCTTCGGTGTCGGAGTTGAATAGCCTCAGATTTAGTTGTCTTTTTGCACTGAGTCAATTCATCACGCTGCTGTTTCCAACGTCTTATCTTCGACTCATTAAGACCAAGCTCCCGTTCAGCAGCTCTATTTCCTTTTCCAACAGCCAGATCAATCGCCTTCAACTTGAAAGCAGCATCATATGCGTTTCTCCATGTCTTTGCCATGGTGAGGGTGACAAAATTACTACCGTAATCAGAATGATGGGAAGTTTGAGCGCGCTCGATTTAATCTAAACAGTAAACAAAAAAAGTTATTTTGACCTTAACCCGTTCGGCAATTTCATTGGTCTAATGAAAGCTTCACGCCGCCAAAAAACTGAGCACGTCACAGAATGTTCTTTTTTTTTTTTTTTTATAAAATTTGAAAGCGGGAAAAATCCATATATTAGCCGCGTCATTGTATAAGCCGCGAGGTTCAAAGCGTGGGAAAAAAGTTGCGGCTTATAGTCCGGAAATTACGGTAATTAAATAATTACAAATTACATTAAACAGCAGTTATTCTGTAATCTGTAGTGGGATACATTTTAAAAGTAACTCTCCCAACCATGATTGTTACTACCATAATATAGGATCTCTTTCAAACGGTTAGTATTTACATGCGCATTTAGTCCAACTGAAAATGAACTTTAACCTTCCTAATCTGTCATGTAATTCATTTTTTGTTTGTTTTTCTGAGTGGTTCAAAACTCCTCTGAACACACATACACAAAAAATTTGAATTTATTTATTCATTTATTTACCCCCCCTTTTTCTCCCAATTTGGCATGCCCAATTCCCAATGTGCTTTTAAGTCCTCATGGTCGTGTGTTGATTCGCCTCAATCTGGGTGGTGGAGGACGAATCCCAGCTGCCTCCACATCTGAGACCGTCAACCTGCGCATCTTATCACGTGGCTTGTTGAGCGCGTTGCCACGGAGACACTGAGGCTTAACGCCATCCACCACGGCATCCACGCTCAACTCACCACACGCCCCACCGAGAACGAACCACATTATAGCGACCACAAGGAGGTTACCCCATGTGAATCGGGCCAATTTTGTTGCTTAGGAGACATGGCTGGAGTCACTCAGCATGCCCTGGGATTCGAACTAGCGAACTCCAGGGGTGGTAGCCAGCGTTATTTACTACTGAGCTACCCAGGACCCCCAAAAAATGGGATTTGATTCGATAAGTCAGTGATCATAAAAAAATCGACACCTTTGCGGTTCGCAGTCAAAATTGACCGGCCATAGGAAATGAATGGGAAAGACTAAAAAACAGAAACCACAACAATTTCCACAGTTTATATAGCCTACAAATTATTAATAATAATAATTATTAGTCTGTTATTATACGGCATATATAAGGCATATTTAATTAATAGAAACTGTAAATATATGAGTGTAGAGCGGAGGAGGGCGGGGCCAGGCTGGAATGACGCACGCCCGGTCACCAATCCCCACCCTCCTCCGCTCTACAAAGAGTAATACTTAAAAACGGGTGTTTCATTTTGTTTTAATGCACTTCCGGTTTAAGCCCCGCCCACACTTGTTGCTCTCTGAATACAGAGACAGATACAGATCATTTTGTCATATGAACAGATACAGATACAAACGCAGATGATGGCTCCGCTGCACACCCCTAATAGTTACTATGGTATTTTCTATGGTTGCCATGGTAATTTTTTGTAAGGGTAGATCAAGCATAAGCTAACAGACTGTAAAGAGCCAGATCAGATGTAAAATGAGCCTCTATGGCATGTTGACAGCAGTCATGTTGTGTTTTTCAGGCACTCGGTGGCATTCCGTGTGGAGGACGTGCTTCAGATTGGTGATGAGTCCAGAGAACTCTTTATTAAGTCTAGCTGTTACAGTGCCATTATCATAACTGCTGCTCATCCTGGTCAAATCATCGGCTGGATCTTCTCCTCTGAACCCAAGAGTATTTCCTTCAGTGTGGTGTACAGAGAGAAGAGAGATACACCGCTAGAACAGGCCAAGGTAAAATATAGTATGCGTTTGCATTTCATAAGGTGCTGTCACTTATATAGTTTTACCGTATGACAACATTTTCTCCGTTTAGATGTTTAAATAGTAGGGGTGTAATGATGCACTTGTTTTCGTGATGCATTGATTACTAATCTTGCTGATTTATATGCATGGATGTAGAAATATGATTTTGAATCAAGAATCGTTAGTGTTGGTAAATAACCGGTTTAGAATTCTACAAATCAAATTAATCGCGATTCGGCAAAACTATGTTCAATATTTGTATGTGTATAGATATTAAAATAGTTGCATGTGCAGCGTTGTTCTCCAACACACCTTTCCTTCACAGATGTGCAATGTGAATTACAGATGCGGTACCTTACTGGAAATATAAGTAATTTGACAGCAATTCAAAGGGGTTCATGTGTGAAAGGGGCTAGATATTACAGTATGAATCTGTCACACATATTGCTGTACTCGCCTCAGGCAATGACATCTGGACAGCTTTAGAAACCTTAGTTTAACAATGAATGACTCCTCTATCTTGGTTTTTCTCCCTCAGGTTCTGATCGCTCTGACAAGATGTAACTCTCACAAGGAGACGATTCAGGGTCAGCTTAAGGTCAGGAACCCTGGAGAATACACGCTCATCTTTGACAACTCCTTCTCCAGGTTTGAATGCTTTCCTCCACCAGATTTCTGTCATCTGCTCTTAGGTTGTGTTCACACTTGGCAGGTTTGGTTCGATTAAAACAAACTCTGGTTCGATTGCTTTGTTAGTGCGGTTCATGTTCAAGAGCATATCTTCGTTTGTGTGTACAACGGAGGAATTCCTGCTATTGTTTTGACTCCTTTACACATTTTATTAACTCTTCACCATATATACATATATACACCCAACGAGCGCATTTCGCCAGCATTGTTTTGGATGTTCGGTAAGTTCCATCAAAAAATATACGTTATAAAAGCTGTCCAATCAGGTTGTGACTTTTCACTGATGCCTTTGGTTTTGTATCGGTAGGTTTGATGTTAAAAATGCCAGTGTGAACGCTAAACGAACCAGGACTAAATGTATAATTTTCGTTTTTGGTCCGGACCAAAAGAACCGAATACAAATGTGAACACACCCTAAAACTCTGTTTAAAGGGATAGTTCACATGAAAATAACTGATAATTCTGTCATCGTTTATTCACCCTCATGTTTTTCCAAACCCATATGACTTTGTGGAACACAAAAAGAGATAGGAACTGACATGCTCAGTCAGCTTTCACTTTCATTGTATAAAAAAGATGCATTGAAAGTAAATGGCAACTGAAGCTTTTTGTCAACTGTCCCTTTAAAAATAATTATTTCCTATTTTGTTTGCAGGTTTGTCTCTAAGAAAGTCCTGTACAAACTGAGTATAGAGAAGCCAGAAGACTGCAATTGAAGTGATTCTCTATAAATAGGAAAGCAAAGGTCACACACACACACACACATCTATATGTGCCTGATCATGAGACTGCTTGTCGAGGATTCTGAAGATTCATAATGAAATGTCAACTGGATTTGAGTGGTCTTTTATGGTAAAATTTTACAAAAACATTTTAAAGAATATTTTCGGCTCATTAAATATTACTGTATTGCAGTAGCAAGAATCACAATTGAGAATAACTACTGTACAAAAAACTCAGAATGCATTACATTTATAAGAACTTTGAGGAAATATGTGTAAATATCATAGAACTAGTGTCAAAATGCAAAATAATTCCTAACGATCCTTAAAACATGCTTCATGTCTCTTTATAAAATGTTTTACAAAATAATTTAATTATTATAAGGTATTTATCAAATCAAAATGTATTTCTTTTATTTTTGGGGTGAAAACTGACCGGAAATGTTTTCGTGAGATTCACAGGCTATAAAAGCCACAATCCTTTTATGAATGATTCTAACATACTTTTGCTATATTACTGACACATAGGATTAATATATAATGTACTGCCATAAATGAAAATGGCAAACTCTAATAGCTGGAATGGCACAATATCTCTGAAGTACTTAACACTGGAACTGGATGGGAGGAACAGGGAAAGACAATTAAGTGAACTTTAGAGGTCAGTAGTAAAATAGATGTACTTTAGCTACATGAAGGCAGATTATGCACTACAGAAAAGCTTTATTACTGTATTTGTAATGAAATGAGTGAGTGTTGAGTAGATATAGCTATAGAAACATACTGATATGACATCAGCTCTCTTACATAAAGGGACATCAGTCTTTTACTTTAACATTCTTTTATGCCATCTGTCAAATATCAAATATGCACACAAAAGGGGATGCAGGAATGGGAATTTATGCAAAATGTTTGGACAAAGTCTTTCTATTTAATTAAATTATAAACAGTTTCAAAACTACTGCATGAATGTACTCTTTATGAAACAAAACTATTTTTCTTATGAGAAATTAAATAATCTGTGTATTGCAATGCTCAGTTTTTGAAGGGTTCCAGTGCTACCCAAAAGCCATGATTTGTATGCAGATCTAAAATCTGTATTCTGAAAGGATAAGCACACTGTAATAAAAGGAAACCCCATTTTCTGCCTTATTTATGTTCAACCAAAAAAATAAAAAAAATAAATACATTTCATTGAGCTAATGCCATACAAAAATGTATAAGCAATAACTCCGCTTACTGTGTTTTTGCATAAATAAGACTTCTGGGCGGTCACTATATGTGCAATAACCCTGAGAACTCCAGCCTTGCTGTGAATATTGTAAATTAAACTTTTGTAATGGCTAAATCTGACAAATAAGCATTGATCCTATACTTTTGCACTTTCTAACTGTGTTCTAGAGGCTGATACGGTACTGATTTGATGAGTGTTATTACTGTATGAAGCTTTATTACAACAGTGATGTTACAGTACATTGAGGCTGGTTTGCGATGGAGCTGTTGGATTAAAACTACCTGGTGGCATGATATCTGGTGTCTCTTGATTCCACTCTGTATCCATACATGTATTTCATGTTTTTAGAATTAATGTATTTTATAAATGGTGTTCCGAATCTCAATTCTGATTGGATGTGCCACGTTGAAGACGTTGCCGATAATAAATACCCGACATACGCACACTTGTGAGTGCACATCTGCTAAGCCTGTTTTCTTTTTCTGGTTCTCATGTGTTTTAACTCACATCGGTGGATGTTTTTAGCGGATAATTTGATAAAAAAACATGTGGCTCAGTAGTGCCGATCACCCGAGTAGGTAGATGTTTTGAAGCGATGACCCAAGGTTAGTTACGTTGATATCATGAACTACTTTGAGTTGTTATGAGAGTGCTTTATATTATACAGTGCTTCTGATGAAAGGAAAAGTTCACCCAAATAATGAAAATTCTCTTTCATTTACTCACCCTCATGCCATCCCAGATGTGTATGACTTTCTCTCTTTTGCTGAACACAATCTGAGATTTTAATAGGAATATTTCAGCTCTGTAGGTCCATATAATGCAAGTCAACAGGGTCCAAAACTTTGAATCTCAAAAAAGCAAATACAGTCAGCATAAAAGTAATCCATACAACTCCAGTGGTTAAATCCATGTCTTCAGAAGTGATATGTTAGGTGTGGGTGATAAATAGATCAATATTTAAGTCCTATTTAAGTCATGGCATTGCCCAGTGTTTGGTCTGGAAAACTGTTCATACTATATTATAAATCAAAACCACAAATAATTTGTGATTGATTTATTTTAGTTATTTCTGGTGCCATAAAAATGTATTTTAGAAATTATTATTATTATTTTCATATTTTAGTTTGATTGTCGTTTGTTTACGCTTACAATAGTAACACTGGTGTCAAGTTGCATCAACACCCCTTGATATAAATAACTGGCTCGCACACCCGCTCATGGCAATAAGGTGTCTTCGTTCTCTTGGCTGCCATCTGCTCCAGGAAAATTCTTAAGCTCGACACAGTGATTAGTTCTTTATGCATGTATTCACTAAGGATATTGATT
The DNA here is from genome assembly GCF_025860055.1 of Xyrauchen texanus. Classification (NCBI taxonomy): domain Eukaryota; kingdom Metazoa; phylum Chordata; class Actinopteri; order Cypriniformes; family Catostomidae; genus Xyrauchen; species Xyrauchen texanus. The sequence goes on from NC_068284.1 coordinate 43,960,609, forward strand.
ATTCCCTGTCATGGCTTCACCCAGGCAGTGCTCACATCACGGTTGCCCATGGTTACAGCATCCAGAGCTGCAGAGACTGAGTGGCGTTGAGCTCACAATGAAGTTCATCTGAACGCAGTGTGTTTGTGGTGCAGAGTCCAGACCGTTTCCCAAGGTTAATGATCCCATTGTAAATCACATCACATCCTGTGACTGACCTGCAATGATCAGAGATTTACACACACACACACACACACACACACACACACACACACACACACACACACACACACACACACACACACACACACAGAAATGGAGTGAGCTGGGGGAGGGTGTGTAGAAAGATGTGAGTTGAATATCAATTACGTTTTAAGACAGCAACACACACACATAAACACCAAGGCTGCGACTATATGTTTATGACTGAGGGGATTAAATGTAATATCCTCCATAGAAAATTGGTCGTGCTGGCTCCGAACAGTAGCTACAGTATGTCCTGTGTGTGTTATTTCATATTTTTTCGATGACTTTATTTGTAAAATTTGGATCCAATGTTTGGAATAGCATACTACTCATATTACTTTTGTAGAATATACTTTAGTATGTTTACCGTGCATAGTTCCTGTGAATTTTCTGTATGCTAACAATACCAGAATAACCTATAATGTGTGCCAAAATGTGCAGTATAGGCCTACTACAGAGCACACTGCAATGCACAACTATAATGCGCAATTTATATATATAAAGATCATTCCTATTCCTGAAAATGAAAACATGAAATCATGTGATAATGTAGCATACTACAGTTTGGAATGGTTATCGTTGCATACTGTCCCACAAGAGCATTTTTTTTAAATACTAGCCAATATTAATATTCCGTTTGTACTGCTGCAGGCTTCTGTTGTAAACATACTGTAGCCATTGGTTGTCTAAAGCAGTGTCCATTCAGGCTCTTTTGAAGAGTGCCATAAATCTTTGCTCATTCTACTCAAATGTGTTTAGTGCAAAACTGCTTTACTGAAATAAGATGAGGTCAGAGGTCACAGACCTAGCGCTGATATATAAAAAAAAACGTCAAATATCACACTTCAATATCAATGTTGTTTATAGTTCACTTGTCTTGGAAGATTTGATTTATTTAAGATAAGCTGTGTCAGAATTTGCATACTTTCAGAGTATGTAGCCTACAGCATTTGATGACGAACGTAGGTATGCTGGTGACATACTTTATATGAAATGCAGCATTGTCCTGTTTAAGTAAGTGCGCGAGTTCTGTGCACTAGGTGTTGTGCACTAGGCGTTAAGCACAGGCTTATATTATGCCCTTACCCAAACCCCTTATTTAAACTTAACCAATCAGTAGAGTGTGTAAACATGACAGGAAGCTGTTGTGTGTAACAGAAGCAAGTAATTGTTGCCAGGGCTGGACTAAAAAGATAAATCGGGAATTTTACATAGCAACTGGCCCAAAAGTTGAGCGGTTGGTGTTTGCTGTCCTTTTCTGCATATCGCGGTGCCGTTTTGTGGTCCTTTCTGCATAAAGCGTGGGCTAGTTGTAGCTTATCACGGCCCATTCGGACCATTTCGCGGCCGACCCACCGGCCCGAGCGGTTCTCCCGATGCGGTTAATCTGCTCCTGATTTTCCCCAAAGTGCATCGGCAAACCGGGAAAGTGCCCGCTATGCCAGATTACCAGTCCAGCCCTGATTGTCGCGTATTAGATGTCCAGCGACGTCATTGGCTATAGTGAAAGTCTTAGGAATTCAAACGAGTGCAGTCGCACGATATCATACAAATTTGCCAAATTTAGAAAAGTCGTACGAATCCTGAAGATTTCGCCATGAGAGTGTTGAATTTAACAATAACAATAAGGGGCAACTTTTTTAGTGTGTATAGCCTACTGTAGCATCTACAGTTGAAATGATCCCCTGTTGTGTTATTTTTACATACAGCATTTTAAATGTGACGCCATCTAAGCTCTCGTGGGATAATGGGATAGTAATCTAATTTGTTTCGTTTATTCTAGTCTAGTCTAGTCTAAACCCAAATGCTGGTTTGTGGATTCTTTCAGGCTGTTATTGATGTGTTGTAGGCGTGATGAGCACAAGGTGGCAGTCTCACCCATAACAAGCATTACTTCTGGACTGCAGGTATGTCAGATGACACCCATCATTGAGACTGATTTGATCAATATTTCTCATACTTGAAACGGCTTTCTTTAAAACAATCAAAGGTTTCCAAAACAATTATATAAAGAGAATATTTATCAAATGTGTCTGAAAGGTAACTTCAGATCCAAACAATCTAAAAGGTTTTCAGGAGAATACAATTATTTTGTAATATAGGTCTTGGGATCTGGTCATATTACCCTCATATTATAGTTTCTGCATCAAGTTTTTTTTATTAGCCCCTCAGATTTCAAAGGCTGCAAGCTTTCACACCCCAGCTCCAGGTATGTAATAAGTTGCACATGCAATATTGGAAGCCACTTTTGATATCTGATGTGCGTTTTTTTGGGGGGTTTTTTGCCGGGCAGATGATAAAACGTGTGAAGACAAAATCCCATTGAAGGAGGGCCCGAGCCGTATCTAGACCAGAATATCATATAGACACTTTGCATGGGCAAGCACCATTCGCTTTTTGTTTTTAAGAAAACACATGGATTTTCCCATGACAGGGCCTGGCAAACAATGTTATACTGCTCATTCGTAATAACCTCCGGAACAGAGCGTGGCCCCTGAAATCTGTTTATATTCCAGTGTGTGAATTTTATTACCATAATAATTAACAGTGCAGTACACCATTGTTTATTTATTGGAGTACTGTTCAGAGAAGACACTTATAGACTTTTTCATATTCTTATTCATATTCAAGTGTTTATGTGTATGTGTGTGTGTGGGGGGGGGGGGGGTTAAGTGGTTTATTATGTTTTAAGTGTATTATGCTATAAATGTGGTTTATGAGGACATATCTAGTGGTCCCATAATTCAAATCGCTTAAAAAAAACATACTAAATGGTGTTTTATTGGAAATGTAGAAACGCAGAAAGTTTTTTGGGAGGGTTAGGTTTAGGAGTAGGGTTAGGGGATACAATCTATAGTTTGTACAATAACAAAATAATTATGTCTATGGAGAGTCCTCATAATGATAGCCTCACCACCGTGTGTGTGTGTGTGTGTGTGTGTGTGTGTTTGTGTGTGTGTGTGTGTGTTCATGGCTATAAGCCTCATTCACACTAATACGTTTTCGTTTGAAAACACATTGATTTCTCTACATTCACGCCTCACATCCACACTGGAAGGTGTTTTCCTCTTCTGAAAACAGAGCCTTTCGAAAACACTCTCCATTAGTGCATGCTTTGGAAAATGAAAAAAAGGTTTCAAATAGATGTGGCCATAGTTTGGGGACATATTTGTTCCCATAAAGGGATGTTAATCTGACAAAACCTTCCTTTTGGGTAAAATTGTCCTTGTTTGTAAAAATCAGTGCTGTCAGTCCATTAAAATTTGTAATTGCGATTAATCACATAATTTTCGTAGTTAAACCGCAATTAAATGCAGATTTTAAAAGTTCTGAAATTTATATACAATTATTTACCTGTCAAAATTGATTTATTTCCATCTTAGAAAAGGAAAGAAAATAATATGTAACAATATAATGCTTTATTAACATTTTAATTCCACAGCCTTCCACAGTATAAAGATAGATATGCACTGAAATAGCACCAATTAAATTCACATTAAACATTTCCCAAAGCTTAAGTTTGAGTATGAATATTTTAAAGAACTAGTCCCCACATAGGTTGCATTTTCAGTGCAATGTGCATTAAATCTCTTAAACTCTCATTCTCCACAATATGAATCAGCCGTTAGACTATTGCTATCCGCTTTGTTACAGCAACCATGAAGCTGTGGTCCTGATTCCCATCATGTCGTCAGCGCAACTTTGAATTCCACATGAAAAACGCTTGCATACAAAAGCGTCTCATTCTGCGTTTTGGTGATAGTTAAGACTTGGCGTGCTTCTGTGGTAATTAAATACATCTTATTTAAGGTGAAAATACTTGATTTTTGTCACAATCTGGGCATGTTTTGTACATCAAATAGCGTTAAGAGCTCCTTTCCCCATCACTGACACTGAATCACTGCTGTGTGTTTTTGTGGAGTGTTCATCAGTGCAATGACTCCGGTCGGACACATAGCAAAGGTTCCACCTCTAGTTGTTTTTACTGTATTAACGGTAAAGTGTTAATTGCGATTAAGAAAAAAGAATGCATTAAAAAAAATTATTAATTGCTTGTTGTTCTTAGCGCTTTAATTTTGTGACCCTTTTTAAAAATGCAAAAAAATATTTTAAATGTCAAACACAATTTTAAATAATAATAATAATAATATTATGTGACAGTGCAGAGGACGGGGCCGTATCGTGATTTTGCACACCCGGTCCCTAATCAGGCTAATCAAGCCTCAGAGATGGATAAAGGGCGACTGGAAGCTGCAGTGCGAGAGAGAGAGAGAGAGAGATTTACGGACAGCTGTCCGACACCTGTGTGTGTGTTTGTCTTTTTGGTTCAGTTTTATATTAATATATAATTTATAATTGTCAAGCCAGTTCACGTATCCCCCTTTCCATTATTCCCTTTCCATATTATTATCTAAATGGAGACATACCATAGACATTTATTCGTTTTTATATAAAGCATAATTATTTGTATTTTATATATATATATATATATATATATATATATATATATATATATATATATATATATATTATAGACTAACTCACACACTTACCCTAAAAGAAAACTTTTTGCATTTCTATAATAGCCGAGTGTGTGTGTGTGTGTGTGTGTGTGTGTGTGTGTGTGACTCCCAGCTGATGTTTAGCTGATGCAGTTGTGTCCTATTTCTCTGAATGTTTGCTTGTGTCAAACACAATTTCATCAGAGCGTTTTCTTAAGTTGTCCACAGAGGCCGTTCATCACAAACAGTCAACATTTGAATCCTCTGTGTCTCATCAAATCTCTATTTGTCTTGCATATTACTTCTTGGATGCACATTTTCATCACTGTATTGTTAGTTTTATCTCTTTCTGTACCCGTCGCTACATATCCAAGGCAAAACTATATTTGTACATTCTGAGTGGTTGTCAAAGCATTGCTTTGAGGTTGCTATTGTGTTCTGGGTGGTTGTGAGGTGGTTACTTACCGGCCCAGGTCAAAGGTGCTCACCTCTAAAGTCTCTGTTATATTCTGGTTCCTTGATATGATGCGGGTCACTCCTTTAATGTAAGTTTATAGGATTTTTTACTCGTTTTATTGTATGTCAGGCGTCAATTCATCTGATCACATAGAAAATGAATTGCACCCCTCAGTTTAACAAGCTACATGATTCGAGGTATCATTCATGTATCATCATTTACACTGAAACGTTTAATACTTAGTGTTTGGGTTTTTTTTTTTCAAATCCTTAAACCACTAACTATTACTAATATTTCAATATTAATATTTTCTCATCCTTTTTGTTGACTGCTTTTTACTGGAAACCAAATGGACTGAGAGGACTGTCTCTCAAACGCAGCTCATATTTGGACATGTTATTGAGAGAATTTGAGCTGCTGCTTGTTGTCATGGTAACAACAGATAAAAAAGGCTATCAATTGGAAAGCTAAATGTACTGAGAATTAAAAAAAAGGAAAAGGAAAATATGAAAAAATACATAAAATGAATCAATAAATGAATGAATATTTTTCTAACATTTCTAAAGGAGCTGATATCATAGATAATTCTGCATATTTAAAAAGGTCATATTCTGTTTTGAAAATGTTTCTCCTCATGAGGTCTGTGTATTAATCCATCATTACTGCAGAAAGAGTATTTTTGTCTTATTTGCTGGTAAAACAAATCTAAACTTTCCTAATATAAGGTGGAAAAAAGTGACATGCTTGAATGAGAAGCAGTATAACAAAATATTGAGTTGATGTAAATAAAAGTAATTTTGGGAAAGGGTGTTAGAACCAGGCCCCCCGCCAGACCGGCCACGGCCGGGAGGATGAGCCCAAGTGGGCATGGGGTGGCTCCAACTACTGCCTGGAGGGTCCAGAAACAGGTATTATGTCCTTTAAAGTTCTGGGAGAGCTTGCGTGAAACAGGCCCTCCATAGCACCGGCAAGGCCGAGCAGAGTGAGCCCTCCCGGCTAGAACCGACGTGGTGAGGCCCTTTGAATCAAGTTTTTTTTTCCTAACCCCATCGGCAAATAGTTTTTTTCTTGTTGTAAGCATAAACGTTACTAAAGTGTCTTAGATATGTCTGAAAACAAGACAAAAAAATATAATTTTCATTATATTATACTGTCATTTTGCTCTAGTAAATTCATCTTGTTTCAAGTATGATATTTTACTGGAAAAAAAGACAAACAATTCTCAGCAAGATATTTATTTTTTGCATTGATATGACGTGAAGTCTGTGATTAAAATAAATAAATGATATCCATGATAAATCACAGGAACTAGAATGTGACCAAAACGTGACCACAAAACCACTGCTAATCCTCAGGGTGCAGAAGAGCAACTTCATTTCAAGGAAAAAACCTTTGTTAAAGTCTAGTGGTTCTTGCTTATTTGGGCATCACTATTAATATTGCTTATACTCAGGATTGAAGTATTAAAGTATGTTTGTGATACAGACATTAATGATACCTCAAGTCATTAAGGAGAGGTGTGCTATTTCTTTTCTAAATGATCAGACATTGTCACCTGGCAGACAATAAAATAGGTGAAATAAATCGCACGTATATCGACGGAGGGACCTGAGCCATATCTAGGGATCAGAATGTCATAGATAGGCTTGTTTGACCTTGACCATTTAGCAAACACCTAGCAACCACCCAGAATACTCTAGCAACTGTATAGCAACACATGAAAAACCACTCAGAAACCCTTTGCAACCACATAGCAATGCCTATATATATATATATATATATATATATATATATATATATATATATATATATATATATTTATTCAGATAATTAAAATGCATTATATTCTTGTAGCAGAAGAGTTAATCTTTGATAAGACGATACAAAACGCGGCTTTGTTTACTACCATATTATTGATCATAAGTCAATCATTGACACACAGTTCACAGCAATCCATTACACAAGTGAATTTGTCAATCCGTTTTAGATTTATTATGAGGGCTTGTTTAAGAACCCATCAATTTCAACAAGCGTCAGACATGCTAGTGTAGCGCCTCGGGTGCGTTGCGTCATAAACAAAAAATGTTTAGGTCACTGTGTCAAGTTAAATATAGTTTAATACTTAGAACACATCTTGAGATCCCTTAGTTCAAATTTACGCTCCAACAAGTGTTTTGAACGCAAGAACGTAACACATGTTTGTGCTGTCTGGTTGTTTTCTTCACTGTATAAACTGCGAGTTACCACACAGCTGAAATTTCAATTACTGCCCTCTGGAGTAAACAGGTGGTACTACAAGCTTGCATTTCTCAGGAATCTTCCTTATTACTGTCCGAGAGCATTGTGATTAATTGCGTTGATTTTTTTTTACGCGTTATTTTTAATCAAATTAATCGCACTGAATTAACTAAATCGACAGCCCTAATATTAACATGGTAAATGGTCTGCACTTACAGTATATAGCACTTTTTTAACCTTAAAGGTATTCAAGGCACTTTACACTGTGACTCATTCACCCATTCTCACACACACACACACACACACACACACACAAATGACGGCAGAGCTGCCATGCAAGGCGCCAGCCTGCCATTGGGAGGAACTTGGGGTTCAGTGTCTTGCCCAAGGACACTTCAGCATGTGGAGTCATGTAGGCCGGGAATCGAACCGCCAACCCTGCGATTAGTGGCCAACCTGCTCTGCCTGAAAAAGCCACAGCCGCTCAATGACTTTAGTGTGATAAAATCGCTTGCTAACCTTTTCTTTTTAAAGTTATATCCTGATGATGATCTTGATGATGTAACTCCAGAAACCCTTAAACCCCAAATAACATGATGATTTAAACAAATTTACCGCTCAAATAATACACAAGTTTTAACAGAAGAATTAATGTAAGTGCTTTTATAAAATTAATAAAATTAATTTGGTTCCATTCACATCCATTTGTAAATGCCTCACTGTGACCTCGATCATTGCGGTTATCAACATTATGATTGAGCTTAACTTGTATTTAAGCCGGAATATTCCTTTAAAGAGATAGTCATTGCATATTTTTCCATCACAGTGAAAGTGAATGGTGACTGAGGCTCTGAGTTCTTAACATTCTGACTGACATCGCTTTTTGTGATCTACGGAAAGAATAAAGTTAATTTGAAACGACATGAGTGTGAGTAAATGATGACAGCATTTTCATTTGTGAGTGAACTATAGCTTTAAAAGGTTTAGTGATAAATAAAGAGACGCATATAATAGAGCAGAGAGACACGAAGCGATATATTTGATCTGCTTAAACAGAGGTTGCAACCTCGAATGTACTGCCATGTAGCATGACAGTACACATGATATCATGTGTCATTTCACAGAGGAGATGTTCTCGCAGGACAGCAGGACTTGATTGAATTGGAATTTTAATCAGGTCATGCGTAGGCAGCTGTACTTGCATCCAGATCCTTCAGACGGCATGATAACGGCCATCACTGAAGGTTTTTTTTTTCAAAGCACAGAATAAATGGCTCGATACTTACAATATATTGCTGCAGGCAATGGGAGGTACACCCTCTCCAGAGCAAGTTTCCATGGATACTCCGTCTGTTCTAGAACCTTTATAATGCAAGTCATTGACTTCCATTAGACAACCAAGTGTCAGCCGGTGAGAGTGCTTCAACAGAGCTGCAGCTTAGAACATACCTGTCTGAATCATTGTGTATATACACTCACCTAAAGGATTATTAGGAACACCATACTAATACTGTGTTTGACCCCCTTTCGCCTTCAGAACTGCCTTAATTCTATGTGGCATTGATTCAACAAGGTGCTGAAAGCATTCTTTAGAAATGTTGGCCCATATTGATAGGATAGCATTTTACAGTTGATGGAGATTTGTGGGATGCACATTCAGGGCACGAAGCTCCCGTTCCACCACATCCCAAAGATGCTCTATTGGGTTGAGATCTGGTGACTGTGGGGGCCATTTTAATACAGTGAACTCATTGTCATGTTCAAGAAACCAATTTGAAATGATTCGAGCTTTGTGACATGGTGCATTATCCTGCTGGAAGTAGTAGCCATCAGAGGATGGGTACATGGTGGCCATAAAGGGATGGACATGGTCAGAAACAATGCTCAGGTAGGCCGTGGCATTTAAACGATGCCCAATTGGCACTAAGGGGCCTAAAGTGTGCCAAGAAAACATCCCCCACACCATTACACCACCACCACCAGCCTGCACAGTGATAACAAGGCATGATGGATCCATGTTCTCATTCTGTTTACGCAAAATTCTGACTCTACCATCTGAATGTCTCAACAGAAATCAAGACTCATCAGACCAGGCAACATTTTTCCAGTCTTCAACTGTCCAATTTTGGTGAGCTCTTGCAAATTGTAGCCTCTTTTTCCTATTTGTAGTGGAGATGAGTGGTACCCGGTGGGGTCTTCTGCTGTTGTAGCCCATCCGCCTCAAGGTTGTGCGTGTTGTGGCTTCACAAATGCTTTGCTGCATACCTCGGTTGTAACGAGTGGTTATTTCAGGCAAAGTTGCTCTTCTATCAGCTTGAATCAGTCGGCCCATTCTCCTCTGACCTCTAGCATCAACAAGGCATTTTCAGCCCACAGGACTGCCGCATACTGGATGTTTTTCCCTTTTCACACCATTCTTTGTAAACCCTAGAAATGGTTGTGCGTGAAAATCCCAGTAACTGAGCAGATTGTGAAATACTCAGACCGGCCCGTCTGGCACCAACAACCATGCCACGCTCAAAATTGCTTAAATCACCTTTCTTTCCCATTCTGACATTCAGTTTGGAGTTCAGGAGATTGTCTTGATCAGGACCACACCCCTAAATGCATTGAAGCAACTGCCATGTGATTGGTTGATAGATAATTGCATTAATGAGAAATTGAACAGGTGTTCCTAATAATCCTTTAGGTGAGTGTACATGCATAACTGGACATCAAAACATTCCCCTTTAAAGCTGATGTGTATCATTTTAACTATGTTAAACTACGTGTATTCTAGCTTAAATTGCAAAGACAAAGTAAGCTATTTGTCAGTTGATTTCCCTGAAAAGTGTGAAAACACTGTGATTCTGTAACGCTATCAAAACATTGCTCTGTTTGTTTGAGTGATCTGAGCGGGACCAGCCCAACACAGCAACATTGTCTCAAGCAATAGCTTAAGTTTGGGACGGGACTGTTTGTCCAGCGTCCTCCTGCGCGGACATTATGTATTGTCTTAGCTGTACGCTATGCAGAATTTCATTTAAACTAACTGATCTCATTTCAGGACACTGTGGACTGTCAGTAAAGTGTTCAAATTTTGATGCACCGAGTCATGTGACAAAACAACATGGCGCCAATCTCAGTGGTGTTTGTCTCATAAAGTTTTTACATTAAAACCAGGTTTGAGTCAAAAGTTTTTAGTTTCATCCGATATGCCATTTAAAAAAAAAATGCTGTTAAACACAATGACCACTATAGTGGACTATAGCACTAGTTTCCCATAAGAATTGCTATATTTACTGTGCATTATCACATTGAGAATCAATGGGTTTATCAAAAATGTGAAACATTTTGCTTTCAGAGGATTTATATGGAGTTAGGATGAAATTAAGGTGCATTTCTAACTGTTCTGAGACCAGTGCAGACAGACAACACACTGGAGGTTAAGTCAGTCATTAAATAGGGAGCAAGGGTGCATCATATAGCTCTCTTTGCAGCTAACTGCATTCACTCCTAAAATCCGAACAAAAGTTCAATTTCAGGCTGCAGAGGATGTTTGGACCACTCAACATGTTTGGCTGACATGGGACAATGTCAGTAAATAGATTAAGAATTTATACCGTATATTGAAAGTGATTGGATGATGCTGGCCATAACTTAGTTATGCTAATTTCTGATGTAATGTTGGTAATGTCCCAAAAACATGAATAACCAACAGTCCTGGAAACATAAACAGTTTGATTAGGCAGGGGGGCCTGGGTAGCTCAATGAGGTTGCTAGGGAGGGTAGAGTCACATGGGGTAACCTCCTCATGGTTGCGACTAGTGGTTCTTAATGGGGAGCATGGTAAGTTGTGTTTGGATCGTGGAGAGTAGCATGAGCCTCCACATGCTGTGAGTCTCCGTGGTGGCATGCACAGCGAGTCACGTTATAAGATGTGCGGATTGACTCTCTCAGAAGCGGAGACAACTGAGATTTGTCTTTCACCACCCGGATTGAGGTGAGTAACCACACCATCACGAGCACCTACTAAGTAGTTGGAATTGGGCATTCCAAATTGGGAGAAAAGGGGATACATTTAAAAAAAAAAAATCAATTTGATTTTAAAAGACTTTCTATAGCATGGTATTATTTTAAATTTCACAACTTAGTTCCACTTTTCACATATGAGGATATTTTTGTTTTGCATGCTTATTAGGTGCTACTAGTTACTAGTTGGGGGGTTGGTGGTGGCGTAGTGGTCTAAAGCACATAACTGGTAATCAGAAGGTTGCTGGTTCGATCCTCACAGCCACCACCATTGTGTCCTTGAGCAAGGCACTTAACTCCAGGTTGCTCTGGGGGGATTGTCCTGTAATAAGAACACTGTAAGTCGCTTTGGATAAAAGCGTCTGGCAAATGCGTAAATGTAAATCAAAAAGTGAAATGAAAAATGTGCACATACAGACACACTCGGGTCTTAGAAAGATAGCACAAGCTCACAACAATTTCACCAATAAGTTTGTGCTAAATGATAAAAATAAAAGTTAAGTTAATGCTGGTAAAATGTTTTTATGGTGGGCAATGTGTATATACTGATGAACTGTTACCAGAAAGATATATAACAAACACGATTTTGGTTCCTCTTCCATCTTGTTTGTGTCAAATGTCTGTCCGGCTGCCATTTCTTTGATTTCAAGTTTCCTCTTGTGTAGCCGTGTGTGTTTTATTTGAGTGAGTTTAACATTGACGTCTCCCCTTTTGCACTTCAGCACTCAGTGTGAAACAGGTGCGTCTCTCTCTCCACCTGCTCTCAATGGAGTAAAATATCTAATTGAGAAATTACAGCAGACATTAACCCTGCTAATTACTAGGATTTAAACCTTACAGATGTGGCGCACGTTATAATAAATTCATTTGTCAGACATACCGACTAAAAAGTAAAGCCTTTTTTTACTTTCCCGTAAAACTGTCACCAGTGATTAAATGTATGGTGTGTTGTGTTTGAATATGAATAAAGGTGCTTACAAACACAACTCATAGAGAAATGTGGAGGTGGTGTTTCAAAGAGTTGGCACTGTGATTTTTCTCAAAGGGTCGCCTTCATTCTTTCATGCAGCAAGTGAAGATGTTCTCATTCGATTTGTAATGATGAGTGGAATAGAACAGTGTTGTTGTTCAGTTTCATGTGGTCAGTTCAAAATGATACTCGGGTCACCTCCTAGAAATGGGAAGCGCAGCGTAGTTCTATTGGGAAGACTAGCAGCTGTACATCATCACATCATTAGCTGGGTAATTCCTAGCAAATTGCATGTAAGCCATTGCTTTATAAGTCTGCTCACAATCTATCAGGCTGCTGTTTCAGTGTGCTATCACGGCAACCTCCACCACCAGTTGAGCCCTGTCCCGCACAGGGGTAGGCTCCTCGCCCCTGCCTCCTATCTCCGGCAGGACATGACGGTTCCGGGTACAACTCCCTCTGACCGCCGGACGGGGCCTACACCAAAGAGAGAGACATTACTTTCTGTTTTACATTTATCAAATAAATGACATCTTAAACTTCACTCAAGCCTACGTGTCTTTACGATAGAAATGCTATTTATTGTTTGTTGCATTGCACACTGAGAGCATTAAGGAATAGTTTAGAAAAATGGAAATTATGTCATCATTTAACCTTCATTCCAGACCCATTTGACCTACTTTGTTCAGTGGAACACAAAATGAGATGTTATGCTGAATGTCCAGGCTGCTCTTTCCATTTGATGAAAGTGAAGGTGGACTGGGACTGTAAAGCTCCAAAATTGACAAAAGAAAATGTTTGGTTACGGATGTAACCTCCGTTCCCCGAGGGAGGGAATGACACGTTGTGTCGGAGAAGCGACACTAGGGGTCTCTCTTGAGCGCCGATATCCACCTCTGATCTATGAAAAAAGGCCAATGAGAGTTGGCAGCCGGTATTTGCATGTCCCGCCCCCGGACATACGGGTATTTAAGCGGCGCAAATACGGGAGTTCATTCAGGATTTTTCTGAGGAGCTGGAAATGGTCCGGCCACAACAGTGGCTCGGTTCAGCGACATGGCGGAGGAAAGACACAACGTGTCATTCCCTCCCTCGGGGAACGGAGTTTACATACGTAACCAAACGTTCCCCCTTCTGTCGCTCTCTCCACGTTGTGTCGGAAAAAGCGACACTAGGGGACCCATTCCAATCTTGCCATGCGCTGAACCGTGTACGTGAACCGCCGATACAGAGGCGGGCAGGGATTTCATCCAGTGCCGCGCATCGTCTGTACCTGGCTGCACGTACCCTTCCCCAATGCCCCATAAGAACATCGGGATCCTTCTAGTTACCCTGGGAGGGGAACAAGGCGATGTTTGCCAACATGGGAACGGGCCAGCCTGGCTGGGCCTCTTTTTGGGCCTCTCTATGTTTCTCGCATAGAGCAATCACGGCCGGGGCCCTTACACGCATATAGGGAAGGGGGTCTTACCCAGACCCTGCGGAGACCACACCTGCCCTTTTTCTTGGGGAGGAAAAGTGGTAGACACGTCACAGGGCTGTCTTAGGGCTCATGTGGAAAGTATGGTGTGGTGGTAGATCCAGCCTCGAAAGGGGGGAGTTGCTACAGCACGGCGACCGGGGCAGCTGTAACTGCCTAAGGGAGACACGGGGGTCCGCTCGTAAGGGGACAGAACCGTGGAAATACACACAGGGGGAGTCCAGGCAGGAGGCCTTACCTGTGGAGCACCTATACCAGTACAGGGTAGCCATCAGGGTACCCGCAGTGGCTTGGGTCGGCAAGTTCCTCCGCTGAACCGCGGACCCGGAGGGCTGGGGAGGAATCGACCAGGGTCCCGACTGGGAGTGGGGCGCCCTGGGAAGAAGGCGCACTACTTTACCTTGACGTCAGGAAAAGGGTGCTGGGTGCAAGCGATCCACCCGGCCGGTCGATCTACATGTTATCGAGTTCTACGGGCTCGGACCTGACAAAACACGAGACGCAACCGACTCAATGCGGAGGTTGTAAAACCTCGCAAAGGTGTTGGGTGTTGCCCAACCCGCGGCTCTAGAGATGTCTGCTAGGGAGGTGCCCTTGGCCAGTGCCCACGAGGACGCAACACCCCTTGTTGAGTGAGCTCGGACCCGCAAGGGTAGGGGCATGGCCTGGGTGTGATAAGCCAGTGTGATGGCGTCGACAACCCAGTGGGCGAGCCTCTGTTTGGAGGCGGCATTCCCTTTCTGCCGTCCCCCAAAGCAGACAAAGACCTGCTCAGAGCGTCTGGTGCTCTGTGTGCGGTCCAGGTAAATGCGCAGGGCGCGCACTGGACACAGCAACGAAAGGGCTGGGTCTGCCTCCTCCCGGGGCAGCGCTTGCAGGTTCACTACCTGATCTCGGAAGGGTGTGGTAGGAACCTTGGGCACATAGCCCGGTCGCGGTCTTAGGATCACAGACGTATCTGCCGGACCGAACTCCAGGCAAGTGTCGCTGACAGAGAACGCTTGCAGGTCCCCGACCCTCTTGATAGAGCCGAGCGTGATCAGCAGGGCCGTCTTAAGAGAGAGGGCCCTGAGTCCAATTGATTCAAGCGGCTCGAAGGGAGGTCTCTGGAGTCCTGCCAAGACTACCGAGAGATCCCAGGAGGGAACTAGGCCTGGCCGGGAGGGATTCAACCTCCGGGCGCCTCTCAGGAACCTGAGGATCAGGTCGTGCTTACCCAAAGACTTGCCGTCTACAGGATTGTGGTGGGCGGCAATGGCGGCAACATACACCTTGAGGGTGGACAGGGACAGCCTCCTGTCCAGCCTCTCCTGTAGGAACAGGAGCACTGACCCGATCGCGCATCTCTGCAGGTCTTCAGTTCGGGAAGAACACCAATCTGCGAACAAACGCCACTTTAGGGCGTAAAGGTGCCTGGTAGAGGGGGCTCTGGCTTGGTTGATTGTATTCACAACGGTCGCCGGTAAGCCGGCTAGCTCTTCCGCATCCCGTCCAGGGACCAGACGTGGAGGTTCCAGAGGTCTGGGCGCGGTTGCCAGAGCGTGCCCCGTCCCTGAGAGAGGAGGTCCTTTCTCAGGGGAATTTGCCAGGGAGGAGCTGTCGCGAGAAGCCTGAGTTCCGAGAACCAAGTCCGAGTGGGCCAGTAGGGGACCACTAACGTGACTTGCTCCTCGTCCTCCCTCACCTTGCACAGCACCGGTGCAAGAAGGCTCACTGGGGGAAATGCGTACTTGCGCAGCCCCGAGGGCCAGCTGTGTGCCAGCGCGTCTGTCCCGAGGGGAGCCTCTGTTAGGGCGTACCAGAGTGGGCAGTGGGAGGTTTCCTGGGAGGCAAACAGGTCTACCTGGGCCTTGCCAAACCGTTCCCAAATCAGCTGGACCGACTGGGGGTGAAGCCTCCACTCCCCGCCGGGCAGGCGTTGTCGTGATAGCGCGTCCGCTACGACGTTGAGCTTGCCGGGGATGTGAGTGGCACGCAGTCGCTGCTGGCTCCATAGGAGGAGACGGCGGGCGAGTTGTGACATGTGGCGGGAGCGTACGCCGCCTTGGCGATTTATGTACGCCACCACCGTGGTGCTGTCCGATCTCACGAGGACATGTTTGTCCCGAACTAACGGGAGGAACTTCCTGAGAGCAAGAAGGACGGTCAGCAACTCCAGGCAATTGATGTGCCAACGCAGCGGGGCCCCTTTCCAACGGCCCGCTGCTGCGTGCCCGCTGCACACGGCACCCCACCCGGACCGGGAGGCGTCGGTTGTGACCAGAACACGTCGGGACACCTGCTGCAGGGGCACTCCTGCCCGTAAAAAGCAGAGGTCTGTCCAGGGTCAGAGTGTTTTGAGGCAGGCGGGGGTGATCCTTACCCGATGCGTGCCATGGTGCCATGCTTGTCTCGGGACTCGAGTCTGGAGCCAGTGCTGGAGTGGTCTCATATGCATCAACCCCAGCGGCGCGACCGCCGCGGAGGACGCCATATGCCCCAGGAGCCTCTGGAAAAGTTTTAGAGGGACCACTGTGCCTGGCTTGAAGGAAGCGAGGCAGTCCAGCACCGACTGAGCACGCTCGCTCATGAGACGTGCTGTCATTGAGACTGAGTCTAACTCCAACCCGAGAAAAGAGATGCTCTGAACCGGAGTGAGCTTGCTCTTTTCCCAGTTGACCTGAAACCCCAAGCGGCTGAGGTGCCGGAGCACCTGGTCTCTGTGTGTGCATAGTAACTCTCGAGAGTGTACTAGGATGAGCCAGTCGTCGAGGTAGTTGAGAATGCGGATGCCGGCTACTCGTAGCGGGGCAAGGGCCGCCTCTGCGACCTTTGTGAAGACGCGAGGGGACAGAGACAGGCCGAAGGGGAGGACTTTGTACTGAAATGCCTGGCCGTCGAACGTGAACCGTAAGAAGGGTCGGTGTCGTGGCAGAATTGAGACGTGGAAGTACGCGTCCTTCAGGTCTACCGCTGCGAACCAATCTAGGAATGTGGGTACCACAGCCCCCGTCAGGGGGTGTGGCAAATGAAAAAACAAAGGATTCTCCACCCGGCCCTCCACCGGGGGACGGAGCGGTCTTTCCACCTCCGGAGCTATCATCTTCGGCTCTGGGTCGACTGTCTCAGGAACGCTTGGGAGCCTTCCGGGTCCTAGAGGGGGTTTGTGAGACAGGGGGTGTACGCCGCCTGCGGGGTGCTCGACGCTGGGGCTGAGAGCTGGGCCCGGGTTGGGGCGGAGTAGGAGCTGGTTTCTTCGCCGCAGGGGGACGCCCTCGGCGAGCAGACGGGGCAGGGCCCGTAGCGGCAGGTGTGCGGCGGGGCATGATGTGAGAGATGGCCTCCGTCTGCTTCTTCACCGCGGAGAACTGTTGGGCGAAGTCCTCGACGGTGTCGCCGAAAAGTCCAGGAAGCGGTTCTTGTCAGCCTCACGCTTCTCGACCAGATTGAGCCAGAGATGGCGTTCCTGGACCACTAGGGTGGCCATCGCCTGTCCGAGTGCCTGCGCTGTGGCCTTCGTCGCTCTCAGCGACGTGCATGCTTCTGAGTGCTTTGGCCTGGTGGACTTGCAGGAGGGCCATCGCATGCAGGGCGGAGGCAGCGCGTCCAGCCGCACTGTAGGCCTTCGCGTTGAGCGAGGATGTTGTCCTACAGGGCTTGGATGGGAGTACGGGGCGGCCACGCCAGGAGGTAGGGCTACCGGGGCATAGATGGTACGCAACTGCCCTATCGACCTGGGGAATCGCCCCGTATCCGTGGCACTCTCTGCCGTCGAGGGTGTTGAGAGTGGAGCGGGTGGCACCTAGACGAGCGGAGAGCGGGGCTCTCCACGTAGACGTCAGCTCATCATGCACCTCCGGGAAAAACGGGACCGGGGGGATGCGAGGCCACGAACGGCGCACTGCCCCCAGGAACCAGTCACCCAACCGTGAAGGCTGTGGGGAGGATGGAGGGTTCCAATCCAACCCTACGCTCACGGCGGCCCGGGAAAGCATGTCAGACATCTGAGCGTCGGCCTCAGCCTGGGCCTGCTGGCCCGAAGGCGGCAGTCCAGGGGAGTCCTCGGCATCAGACATCACACTCTCCGATGCAGCGGCGAGCTCATCTGCTTTGGGCTCGGGAGGATAGACAGCCAGGCCGTGAGGGGAGCCGCTATCGCCGCGAGCGTGGACGGGGACCAGCGAGCGTGTCGGGGAACGGGAGGTTCGCGGGGGGTCTACGCAGAGGAATTTACTCTTTTAAAGGAAATTGCTCTTTTAATACACAGTGTGTGTGTGTGTGTGTGTGTGTCTGCGCTGTCGAAGCGCTCAGGGGCAACAATGCACGCCGTGCAAAGTAGGAGAAAGCCGCTGTTGTGCGCCGTCAAATCCAACAGCAAGCAGATCGTCAGAGATACAGGAGTTCAGGGTGTGTATTCTCGCAGCAGACTGCAAACAGACCATCGGCTCCGAAGAAATTTTCTGAATGAACTCCCATATTTGCGCCGCTTAAATACCCGTATGTCCGGGGGCTGGACATGCAAATACCGGCTGCCAACTCTCATTGGCCTTTTTTCATAGATCAGAGGTGGATATCGGCGCTCAAGAGAGACCCCTAGTGTCGCTTCTCCGACACAACGTGGAGAGAGCGACAGAAGGGGAACCATTAAATTTACATTTATGCATTTGGCAGACACTTTTATCCAAAGCGACTTACAGTGCACTTATTGGACAATCCCCCCGGAGCAACCTGGAGTTAAGTGCCTTGCTCAAGGACACAATGGTGGTGGCTGTGGGGATCGAACCAGCAACCTTCTGATTACAGTTATGTGCTTTAGTGCACTACGCCACCACCACTCCTCATTGAGTGGCTACTGTGACTACATGGCTACTGTCTTGTTCATAAGACTATACAGAGAACATACAAGGAATCTGCTACAATCATTTTGGTTTAATTAAAATCCTAATTGGCTTGGTAATTTCCAATATATTTATTACTATAAATAGCCTGAAAATCATTAGGCTCTTTTATGCAATTTCTTTGCCTGCTTTGATGTTAAGATCCATTGTCAATTGTAATGCTGTTCTGTTCATAATAGGGATACACTGATAAAAAGAATTTGGTGGTTGCACTTTATTTTACAGTGTCCTTGTCACAGTGTAATTACACAAGTAAATACTGAGTAATTTTAAGTGACTATATGAGCTTATTTGGTTTAGGGTTAGTTGCTTGTATTTATGTATAATTTACTGTTATTACAATAGTAAATAAATGTTATATTTATAACAAGTCACTGTAAAATAAAGTGTTACCAAATGTTGTTCCGATATCCAATTGTTTAGAAAGACGTGCTTGTACCGATACCGATAGTTTGGTGGTTCTGCATTATTATGCTACTTTGTTCCAAAATCAACTGATCCAAATCACTGAAAATTAATGACAAATCTCCCAAAGACATTTCTAATCATAACTTTTACAATAATTTTAATTGTTTTTATCGACCGATTACCGATGTTTGGTGGATACATCAACATTTTTAAATAATCCTGTCTTTTTTTATTTCATTATTACTCCATAGTCCAATATAAAATACAGCCAATTCTGCATTTTTATCCTTAGTTTGCACAAAAAGCAGCTCTGTGAAGCCACTGCTAGGGTTCGGCTGAGAATATTTTGATACAGACAGGTGTGTTTTGGATGAAGGGTCTGAATCAAGGGTTTTTCACACTTTTCTGGTGTGAAGGGTCCTAACATAGATGTCACCATCACTGCAGGATAATGTCCCCTGCTGTTCTCACCTATGCAAACTAAACAAAACTGTCACAGTTGTCTTTATTTTTGTGCAGTACAAAAGAGTTTGTCATTAAAGAAATCAAAGCAGATAGAACACGTTCTCAGTCTTCTCATTGATGTTCAGTTAATAGCCTTTTTTTGTGTGTGCGTTATGCCTCACTTACAGTTTTGTGATTAGATGATCTTATTTCAGTTTTTTTCTTTGATCTTTTTGTTCTTTCAAATTTCTTAAAAAATGTCTGATTATTTTTTAACTGGTGTAATTATGTATTTTTGTTGAACCATAAAAGATGTGATTACCCCACAATTACATCATAGCTATGAAACATAGGGGGCACATAATTAGAGTTAATGATGAATTGTGTATATTTTGTGTAATATATATACAGTATATATATATATATATATATATATATATATATATATATATATATATATATATATATATATATATTTTTTTTTATTATTATTTATTTATTTATTTATTTATTTATTTTTTAATTGATTTTTTTTTTTTATTAAACATCGATGAGCAACAACATTTGTGTGAAAAGAAATAATAACAAAAAGTTTTAAAATGCCTTTTTCATAATAATGATAATATTAATCAAAAATTTTGCATAAAAGGCCCCTAGAGGGGTTAAAGTTATATTATATTATTATAGGGATAATAGTTACAGGGCAAACATTTTCAACTCAGGCAAATACTTTTGAAACCACAAGATGCTTTATTTTAAATAACAAATGAATATAATGCTTATTCAAAATAACTACTTTAGAAAAGGGTTAACCATTTTCTGTTAATTTCAATCACATTTGGCATTTCATTACATCTCAAGTATTCTTTAAACAAATTAATATCCATTATGATTAGATCGTTCAATTAGAGCACACTTTGAACATTCCTCATACCAATCCCACTTAAGAAAAACAATGTGTTTTGTATTGAAAATGCAACCTCTAAATCGCACTCACTTTTGTTTTAGTGAACACGACTACCTCCTGGTTCCCACAGGACCAGAACCCGTCTTTTAGGTTGCTCGCTCGACTCGCTATCTGTAGCGCTAGAAGGAAATGTGTTTATTCTCGAATTGATACAAAAATGTCTGATGGAAGATGCTGCTTGTCAGTAATTTGGCTAAATGGGGTTGATTTCAGGGTACATGCATTTTCAGAAGCAACATTTCGATTTCTCATGTTGTTTAATAAGCCCCAAAAAATATTAAAGAACAAATCACAATAAAAGAAGGCTATTCAATTTGCACGCTAAACCCTCATCACATCGTATGGATGATGTTAATGATGAATGTCTGTGCATTTGTAGCATCAAAAATCGTTTTACCATCCACATCCATTATAAGTACCTACTGAGCTGAGATATTTTTCTATTTTACTTCATATGTGTTCTGCTGAAGAACGGAAGTCATTCACGTCTGGGATGTCATGAGGGTGAGTTAATTATGAGAGAATTCTCATAAAAAAAGAGAACAATCCCTTTAATGTATTTATGGTTAGTTTGATGCCATGAAGTGGTGATCTGGCAATCATGTCCTTGTGTTATGTCTGTTTTATAGTTCTACCGTAAGGCTGAAGTGTCTGTTTAAAATAAAATATTAAGTGATGTAGACTGCCTTGTTGTAATGTTTAAATGTGTTTTTGTTCATGTATTGTTTATATGTCTTTTATTTTTTAAATAGTTTACCTCCTGTTTCTGGTCATGTGTGTTAATCATGTGGTTTCCTGTTTCCCTCGTGTTTTATGTGTCTTGTTCTTATTTGTTCTTGATTTAATAGTCTTGTATTTTCATTGGTTCATGTTTATTAGTCTTGTGAACTTGTTCAGTTCTCTCACTGTTTCATATGTTATTAGTTCAGTATGAAAAAAAACAATGAAGTTGGAGACAGCTGGAATGGCATCACGTCTTAAATGTCTTCATTAGACTGCAAGTTTGCTTGCCACCAGAGATTGCTTCCTTTGGGCAGGTACTGTGGGATGGGAATGTGGTCACCGGTTATCTCAACCGGTTATAAAAACATTGGTGGTTTTTTTATCTTGTTAACCCTAGTCTATGAATGTAAGCCCTCGTGTTTGCCTTTGTCCTTTGTTGAGTATTGTAATTGTGTTATCCTGTAATCCTGTGTCATAGTCTTTGTTTTCATTAGTCAAGTTAAGTCATAGTCTAGTCCTGTTTAGTTGATATTTAGAATCTGTTTTGTTTCTTTCACGTTTTTTTGGATACAGTCTATAAACTGCACTTGGGTTTTCACTACTACATCATCGTCTTCGCTTGCTCCTGTCTGCCTTTCCAGTTCTGCCTGCCCCAATTTTACAGAATACTCGACCGACAATATGAACCCAGCAGTTAAACTTCTGTGGTTACGCCAGGGGAATCGTTCCATCAAGGAAAATGTGGAGGAGTTCTGTGACCTCAGCTACAGTATCAAGTGGACTTTAATGGTATTGCCCTCAAAGACATTTTTCGTGTGGGCTTTAATGAGCCAGTCTGCTTCAGGATGCCTGGAGGTAGAGTCAGTTGGACTCTTTCAACGTATATTGACTTTGTCCTGTTAATGAGTGGATTGGCCTTAACAGTTGAAGTAGTGGATGAGGAACTCTACACTCCTACACTGGCCACCACATGCAAATCCACCACGTTGGAGCCCAGCACCACACCGGCCACACCTCCACGAGCCAACAGCCACACCTCCACGAGCCAACGGGCCAACGCCTGCCACGAGCCAACTGGCCAACACCTGCCACGGTCAACGTGCCCATGCCTGCCACAGTCAACAAGCCCACACCTGCCAATGGTCAACAAGCTAGTTCCTAAAGCCTCGTTCGTCCCAGAGCCAGCTTTCATGCCTGCTCCAGCCCTAGAGGAATTATCGTGGGGAGGCCACTATGGCTCCAGTGGTCTCCAAGCTCCCTTCAATGGAGACCACTTTCTCCCCATCCTCCCCACCACTTCCTTCATCAAGCCTCCCATGGCTCCGCCTCTCAAGCCTCCCATGGCTCCGCCATCCAATTCTCCCACAGCTGTGCTCACGGCCATCCAGATCCCAGAAGAGGAGATGGTCTCCTACTCCCCTATCACTGCCAGTGCTCATGGCCACGGAGGCTGTTCCCCTATCACTATCTGTGCTCATGACCACAGAGGTGATTCCCCTGTCCCTTCTTGTACTCACAGCCACAAAGGCAGTTCTCTCATCAATGCCAGTGCCCATGACCATGGAGATCATTCCCTCGTCACTGTCTGTGCTCACGACCATGGAGACTGTTACCCTGCCACTGCCTATGCTCACAGCAACAAAGAATGTACCCCTGTCATGGCCAGTGCCCGAGCCTTCCACGGCTTCACTCCCTGAGCCTTCCATGGTTCCGCCATCTGAGCCGCTCCCTCCTGAACCTGTTCCTGCCCTGTGGTCACCCCCCAATCCTGATCCCTTCCTAGAGCCATCATCCAAACCACTGGACCCCGCTCCCTTCCTGGAGCCACTTCTCTGGCCACTGGCTGCCCTAACATTACACATGTCTGCGTTACATTTGCCTTGTGCATTCAAGTTAAGATTGTTGTCTTTGGTCAGATTAGTTCATTGCTGCTGTCCATTCCAGTGGATCTCAACTGTGGGAAGAATGACGTGTGAGGCCTATGATGTTGAAACTGGTAACTGGCAATCTATTCTTTTTCTTTTTTTTATATGTCGAAACAAGCTCTTCTGGCATTATGGTTCATTGCATGATTTAATGGACACAATTTTTTCCATTGAATGGTGGGTTCTAAAGCAACAATTTATGTCTATAACATTTCCTCCACATTACACTCACCCGTATAACGCATTTTTGGCACAGCATTTAATAATGTCTATTAAAAATCTTTAATGCCTGCTCAATCTCAAAGGACATGGCATGTACCTGGTGAATTGGTGCATGCAAATTATATTATAAATTAAATACCATTCTTCCTTTTGTTCATTTAGTGACATTTAACATTTTTATTTAATTAAAATGTATGAATCTACTTGTTTACATATAGGCTGCTAGGATGATTAAAGGAATATTATTTAAAATCACTTCTGTAATATCTGAATAAATAAACAATTATCAAGATATGGTTTAAATATCAACAACAGCTGAAAAATGTTGAGGTATGTGGCAAGGCGGAGGGTGGGGCCAGGTCGTGATTCTACACACCCGGTCCCTTATCAGGCTACTCAAGCCTCCGAGAGGGATAAAGGCCGACTGCGGAGGATGGTGTGGGAGAGAGAGATTGTGTACGGACATGTGTGTGTGTGTGTGTGTGTGTGTGTGTGTGTGTTTGTCTTAAGTTATTCATTTAAATATTATTTATATTGACAAGCCGGTTCACACCTCCTCCTTTCCACTGAACAGCGTTACACTGGTGCCGAAACCCGGGAAGGAGGAGGGATGCCCGTCGCGAAGTCCTCGACACTGCAGTCCACCCTTGGGGGAGTGCTGCTGCCATCCACCAGGGGATGGAGTACCCCGACCACCCGGATGCGGTGAACGGCCGCCGTTCGCGAGGCGTGTGGGGACTGGACTCCCCGACTGCCTGGAGCGATGGAGCCGCTGCCAGGGGCGGAGGAGAGCCTTGCCACAAGGTATAATTGTTTAGCCCTGCCCCTGGACTTTTTTTTTTATTCTGTGGGAGAATGTTGACTCTGCTCTTTTCTCCATTCAATTTGCATATTCAATGATGAGCTCAATTCGGAGGTTGCATTTCTTACTTCTAACATTAAATTTTTATTCCACTAATGGTAAGGTTTAGGTTTGGGGTTTGGGTTGGGGGGGGTTCAGTTAAAAAAAATATTAATTCCTCTTCGCACTACATCCTGTACAGCTGCAAAAAAAAAAACATCCTTGCACGTGCCCATATGTCCAACAACACTTTCTGCTTTGGCGACTGGGGGCAGTGTTTTGAATTTAGGTAAACACAGAGTGATTTTACCCCCCCAAAAAAATACGTTTCTGATTTCACTGTGAGATCAGTCTAGTACATCAAAATGTCCAATTTAAAGTTGCAGCTCAAGGATTTCTTCAGATATGAATCCATTGTTTTCTTGTTGCTGATATCTGAATGGAGAAATGCGCTCTGTAAAGCATTCCGCATGTCTTAAGGTTGTCATGGTTATGCTGCACTGAAGAGCATGAGTCACATGATGAGCACATGTTTGTTTCATATTTATGAGTGCAAAAAACACAGTCCTTGGCTTGTTGCCGGGAAGATCTTTGAGTCAAGTGGGTGTTCTGCGTGTACCCTGTAATTTCCTGGCAAGAGAGAGACTCAGAGGGGGAGGTGACAAAGGGAAAATTGCTCTAAAGAAATTGGAAAATACTGTACATCCAAACAACCAATAATACAATTGGAAAGCCTTTTTCATAGAGTATGGTCATGTAAGGCAGGGATTTGCAAACGTTTTGATGCCAAAGACCCCCAAGTATTATAGCCCATTTGAAGGACCCCATTCCTTAAATAGAAAGGCAGGTACTGTATATGTTTTCATGTAAAATAAAGACACATTTATACTATGAGAAAAATAGTACAACAACATGTTGTTTGCAAAAGCAAATTGTGTATATAGATTAACTTATATAGTTAAGAAAAATAGCATATAGTATTATGTAATTTATCTTGTTCATTTGTAAATAATTTTGTTAAATATTATTCATTATATTATCATTTATTATTATTACAAACTAGAATATATATATATATATATATATATGTATAACAGAATGAAATGATGATAATTTTAAATTTGGTAAATGTTAACTTTTATTTAGTTAATTAATTTTTACACTTTCTCTCCAATTTTCAATGGATCCCAGTTTGAATACTGCTTATACATGCCATCCTGTCTTGATTATCCACTGTCACTATTGAGATAAAGTGGGTCATAATCTGTCTGTTACTGCAGACATACATGCATTATTTACATAGAGTAACATGACAGAACACACGCTTTTGCCTGACTGTAACTATTATCTCCTTTCTTGTACTAAGTATTGTTCCCTTGAGATGCTGGAGGTCCTGCAGACTCGATCAGCTGAAATAACAGAACTGTTACTGGGTAACTACAGATAACATAACAATAACAGATAACTAACAAATAACACGGACATGTATAATTTTCACAACATCAAGATTAAGTTATGAGAGATAAAATGTTTACATATCAACACAGTTTCATGACAAGTCGTTATACTCCCATAGAGAAAAATACATTTACCAATGAATAACCCCTTACCCAAACCAAAACCTAACTTTAATAAAATTACTTTAGTGCACCACAGAATGAAGAAATCATCAGGGTTTGGAACAAGACAAGGGAGGCATATTACAGGTTATTGACATACAGTATATAATTCATTTGTATTGTGAAAATAAATCTTTAATGAGTAACCAAATTTGTTCTTAATATACATTTTTGGATATGAGGCTTGCTAAAATGTAATTCTGATCTGAAAATGTGTTTGTGGATTTGTTGGTCTCTATACATGGAAATACAGTCCTATGACTGTATTCACCATCTTTTACAAATTATTACGAGTTGTCATGGGACTATGTAGATATAATCATAAACTCATGTGACCTTGCATACACGTGTGTACATTGTGTATTTTGTATTCGCTATATGCAACGCATAATATCAATTAATTTAAACCGACTGATTACTGTTCACAACACTTTAGACCAGGAGTGTCAAACTCGGTTCCTGGAGAGCCACAGACCTGCAGAGTTTAGTTCCAGTCCTGCTCCAAAATGCCTCCTTGTAATCTTCAAGCACTCCTCAAGATCTCGATTAGCTGTTTCAGGTGTGTTTAATTAGGGTTGGAGCTAAACTCTGCTGGACTGTGGACCTCCAGGAACCGGGTTTGACACCCCTGCTTTAGACTGTCAAGTGCTTCTTTGGGTGCACAGCCAACAAAAGTGCTTCTGGTAAGAAAGCACTTTAAGATCTTTGAGTAGCATATCTAGTTTCGTTTCGTTTATTTTTTTGCACGTCAGCAAGATAATAAAAATTATGTACACATGTGGATTTTGGGACATTATTCCCACATAAGTTGAAAAAAGACATTTGAATACATTTTCACAATAACAAATCTGTTAAAATGACAAGCCGGTTCTCACCTCCGCCTTTGCCAGGGATGCCCGTCGCAAAGTCCTCAACACTGCAGTCCACCCCTTGTCAAAAAAAATGTTTTTGCTATCATTGAACGATGATGCTGCGATGCTGATTCTATTCATTAACATTAGTAAATGTATTTACTGTGCATTTTCACGTTGAGAATCAATGGGTCATTCAAAAGCTGAAAAATGTAGCTTTCAGAGGCTTTATATGGACTTAAAATGAAAATAACATGCATTTCGAACTGTTCTGGGACCAGTGCAGACAGACAGCACACTGGAGGTTAAGTCATGCACTAAATAGGGAGCAAGGTAGCAAGGGAGACATCCTATAGCTCTCTATGCAGCTAAGTGCATGCAGTCCTAAAATCTGACCAAAAGTTCAGTTTCAGGCTGCAGATGATTTTTGGACCACAAAAAAAAGAGGTGTTTTGACTCCTTTTATCACCTCTTCTCCAAACCGTTCAGCTGCGATGCTGACAATGATTGTTGTCATGGCTTGCAGCTTCCTGCAATTTTATAATGATACATTTGTATTTTTACCTGGTTGGCAGTGATTGCATGATGCTGGCCATTGCTTTGAATCAGAATTATTCATTCAACTTTACAGAAAATCAGCTGTAATGTATGTAGCATCTCAAAAACCCTAAATATTACAATGTCACATTTTTAGTCTTAGGTGTGTTATGTATTTTCAGAAGTGATTTTGTAAGAAAAGTTTTAAGAAAATTGTATATTTTTAAAATACCCCTTGATTTACATTGGCTGAATGTTCAAAATATAACTGAAATGATGACGTCATTGTTAAAAGTGTATTTGTTTTTATATGTATTTGCGAACTGAATTGTGATCGATCATCATTTCTCATATTTTTCTACCACATTGCTGCCTTTCCAGATGCTTCCATAATGTATTGATTGTCTTAAACAGCTTTATGAACTGTCGAATATGAAAAAGAGCTGTATGAAGATTCTTCAAAAATTCTCCTTATGTTTTCAAAAGAAAATAACAGCACACAGGTTTGTAGTGACATGGAGGTGAGAAATAATAGCATAAACTAGTCCTTAAATTGTGCTAGCAGGGAAGCATAGCAGTTATCCGGTCTTGAGCATCCAGTAAGTAGCAACGTAGCAACCACCCAGACAATGCCTAACAATGCTGATTTGTGTTTTTCCTATTAGTCTATCACAGGGAATTTTTGGAAAGACACAAACACGCAAGCGATGTAATCAGTAAACCAAAAATTCTGTTTTTAACATTCACAACTGAAGTCTTCCAAGATGTTAATAATGTGGCGTCTCATGTTTATTCTGAGAACAGTTCACTGCAGACTCAATCACTCCCATATGTTCTAACTTTTGACAAACATGTACCCAAAGCCACGTCTGTCCTGATGGAGATCTGACCTTTATTACCCTCCCAAAAACAATTCTGAGGAACTCTGCCAGACCGCACTGTTATAGGAGAGAGAGACGTCAGCCGCTTTAGCTTGGGAGATAAAGATCATCATTATTTTTGTGTTTTACGTTCACATGAGAACAACTTTTTACATGCCTGGTATTTTAGGAGGAATTATGCATGGAATTAAAGACAAATCTTTAATTCAAAAGAAATATTTGAGGTTTGGAAGCACTCAGAATCTCACAAACATCTTAGCTAGACACTTTAAATAAAAGTCCTACCCACATAAAACTATTTGACTTTACCTTTAAAGCTCAATCGACAGCATTTGTGGCATAATGTTGATTTCCAAAAAAAAAAAAAAAACTTTCGACCCCCAAATTTTTGGCCCATTGTAGTTTCCTCAACTCCAACCTCGATATTTGCTCTTTTTTTTTTTTTTTTTATTTCATTTTATTTATTTTTTGAAAAGATAGACGAGTCAAATTGTTTGTTAATCAGCATTATGCCACAAATGCTGTTGATTGAGCTTAAGTTGCATGGATTATTTTCATGATACTTCAATGCCACTTTCGTAAATTCTCTTTCATTGTATTGAAAAGAGCATCTTTGATATTCTTTTAAACTTTTAAGTTTGTGTACCATAAAAAAAGTAACACGGGTAGGCCTATCATTTTTAGGTGAACTATCTCTTAAAACCTCAAGTCTCTCTTTTTTAGTTGATAAAGTTTTCAACATTTCTCCACCTTCTCTCGAAAAAATGAAACATCCACACACACTTATACAACCCAGCTGACACTATTTGGATGCAAAATGATTGATCCCTTTGAGCATAGAAAAAAAGAGTAAAAAATACATTGGCACATGTCAGTCATGTGACTTTATATGTCACTTGTATTGGCAGCCTGTAATTACACAAGAAAAGCTTTTTGCAAAGACATTCATCCATATGTGACCGACGACTCACTCTTCCAGACAGCTGTGGAACGCAGCTGTCAAAGACAAATTGAACAGAATGAGTTTGCTGTGAACTTGAATATAAAAAATAAAAGATCAGCCTAGAAATGAGATAGACTGCAGCTTCATGTGTAAGGCTCCAATGCAAACCCTAATGAGCTGCCTCCCTGTCTAAAAAGGCAGCTATCTTCTAAAACAGCACCCAAACTGTCATGTGTAAAAAACAAAACCATTTTAGATTAGATTTCTCTCTAAGTTTGTTGCATTCTGAAATTGCCTTATCTGTGAAGCATACATGCAATGCTGCTCTTTTTTGTTGTTTTAAATTAGTTCGAAATGTCTGAAATGACTCTCAGCTTCATAGTGTAGTATCGTCCTAAATGTAACACTTAATGGATTTCTATTACACGGAAGCATTCGCCGTTTAACAACTGATGGAAGAGACCTTACAAACGCAGAACATCGACATTCAAAAAGGGAACAATGAAGGCTTGAATCCGAGCACTGACATCCCCTAGTAAAGATGCCGACTACCACCCCTGGAGTTGCGAGTTCGAATCCAGGGCGTGCTGAGTGACTCCAGCCAGGTCTCCTAAGCAACCAAATTGGTCCAGTTGCTAGGGAGGGTAGAGTCTCATGGGGTAACCTCCTCATGGTCATGGACCTAATGTGGTTTGCTCTCGGTGGAACGTGTGGTGAGTTGTGGGTGGATGCTGCGGAGAATAGCGTGAAGCCTCCACACACGCTATGTCTCCACGGTAACGCACTTAACAAGCCACGTGATAATATGCGCTGACTGACATCTCAGATACGGAGGCAACTGAGATTCATCCTCTGCCACCTGGATTGAGGTGAGTCACCACGCCACCATGAGGACTTAGAGCGCATTGGGAATTCCAAATTGGGGAGAAAAAGAATACGATTTTTGCCCTAATATCATAGGTCTTACTAGAGAAAATAAAATTATGACCTTACAAGGATTTTCTTGATAAAATATATATGATCGTGCCTGGTAACTGGTGCATGTAAAATAGCTAGAAATAGCATTTTAGCTTAGCATAAAGCTAAATGGTCACATTACAATTTATAGCAGGTTTATTTCTATTTCTGCTTCTCCAAACGTACTTCTCTGTCTGCACTTCTAAATGTAAAACATCTTAATAAAGTGTTTCACCACTGTTAGAACACTTTTAGGATTGCACTATTTATATTGATAAATGTTTTCCAACTGAATAGACTAAATGTGGTGGTGTAGTGGCTAAAGCACAGGGCTGATAATCAGAAGGTCACAGGTTCTAAACCCATGGCCACCACCATTGTGTCCTTGAGCAAGGCACTTAACTCCAGGTTGCTCTGGGGGGATTGTCCCTGTAATAAGTGCACTGTAAGTCGCTTTGGATAAAAGCGTCTGCCAAATGCATAAATGTAAATATAAATATTAAATGGAACAAATGACAATATAAAGCAAAGTAATCTATTCAGTAATCAAAATAACTTTTTGAATGTAACTATTTTCTGATTACCAATGATTTAAATTGTAACCATAGTGGAATACAGTTACTAATATTTTGTTTTTTAAATGCGCAATCCTGTTACGTGTATTGCGTTACTCCCCAAACCTGGCATCATCCGGGTACTCATAGTACACTTATTTTTTTGCACTTATGTTCAGTGCTAACATATTTTTAGCACACTTCAAAATGATGTAAAAATGTGTGATTTGGCATCCATCTCTACTTTTGCTGCCTTCTGTTTGGTACAACCTTCATGTCCAGAGCATGCCAATGATGCCTTAAAGCCTAAATGAAATCACAATTAAAGTTTTGCTGCTTTTAGTCCATTTCTATTAGCATTTCTATTATCTCACCTGCGCTGATGATGCCCTTGCAGGCCACTAAGAAGGAAGCGTGATCCATGCTGTAGAGTCATTCTCAAATAGAATCTCTTAAAAAGTGAGTTCCGACCGTTCAGCCCTCTAAAGCTCTCACAGTGGAGGGTAATTGTCTTCAAAGGGATTAGGGCATAGGGATTATCACTTCTGAATGGTACATGGGAGCTGTATGCAAGGAAAGTGGCTGGAGTTTATTTATATTTCTAATGGAGCCAATTTTCTGAGGTTTCATGGAATGAAAGCACAATTAAGTATTCTTTATTCTTTATGTTTATTGTATTGTGATTCAAAACATTGATATATTTGCATTTTTTACTCACTTGTTTCTCATTCATCTGTGTTGGACTTGCACAACGGCTACAGCCTCATCATAATCAAAGACCGTGATGCGCTTTGTGTGTTTGTGGGCTTATTATGTAGTAACATGGTCAGTTAGATCATTGTTCCTTTCTCAAGTCAGTGGAAAAACGGTCGGTCTCCGTATTGCTCCTCAAAGGTGAAATTTGCCATTTTTGCACCAGTAGTGTCACCAAACAGAATTTTAAAGATAATGTCTATTTACAAACAGGTTTCTCAAACAGATTGTCCTGCCCAAAACTCACAACATTGGTCTAACCACTGTTCCGCCAACTACAAACTATATCTTTCACTCTTTAAGATTAATTGGAGGAGACTGGCAGACTTCTTCCATTTGCATCATCTCACATGTGTGAACATCAGTGTTCTCCTACTTTTAATGAGAGTGGAGGTTGATTGCTGTTATCGAGTTCTTCCGCTCACCCCCCACCCTTCCCCACCATGGCACACTCTTCACGGGGGGCCGCAGGAGTTCAGTGCTCAACGCTTCAAGTATCTATCTGCCATGTGTTACTGCCAAATCACCATGGCGATAGCGGGCACTCAGGGCACCAGCTCTGCTCGAGACATCTGCCGAGCAGAGAGAATGAGGATCATTTGCGCTGCGAGGAGCCTGCGAAACAATGGAAGAAAATTAGACATTTAAAAAACCCTTTAATTTAAAATTCTGATTCATTGTTGGAAATAATTAGAGTGCTGTTTTGATGCTGATGAGCTGAGGCTTTATAAGATGTGCTCTGAAGTTGAAGGACATCTGATTTTGGTAAGGTTTTCGGTGAAGAGACGTCTCTTTCTGCCTGCTTATACAAAGAATGGCTGGAAATAGAATCTTTGTTTTTTCCTCCTTGTCATGAAAATATTTCAGCAGCCATTGATTTTGAATTATTTTCCCCATCTGTTGAGCACATTGTGATATAAAAATAGCTTCAGGTCTGTTTACTGACACGGAACAAATTCTCTAAGCTTAAAACTGTAAATGCCTCTTATCATGAATAGGGTTCATTATGGTTTCACATTACTTTTTTAAAGACATTAATAAAAAAAAAACGTTTTGTGGAAGCATCTTTATACAAGTTTACTGCTAAACGAAGACTAATTCAACCCAGCTTCCTGTTTCATTAAGAAGTACTTTCACACAGGAAAAAAATGGCACTTTTTAAGCCAACTCCTGGGAACATAAAAGCATGACAAATGATTTTAAAGATATGTTGAGTTTGGGCTGCCTAACCTCAGAGGTCTTGACCTTCTCGACTGTATCCAACAATTAAAATCATACAACGGTGGTCATCATTTTTAATTAATTGTAGTAAATTGATTACCAAAAACACAATGTTAACTGTGTATATACTTCTGACCTCCTGCACTCAACTAGAAACACAGCACTTTTCCTGTTTAGCAGTGTCTTCTCTGTACACTACAGTGTGCATATATTCTGTTTTTTTGTTTTTGTTTTTTAGATTTTGTGTGTTCTCCCTCCCCTCATTACAGAGTGTATAAATGATGAAGAACAGATCCCAGCTGGACTTTGGGTTGGAGGGGTGAATACTCCTGCAGGGAGCTCCAAATGCACTGTCATCTCCAGCATTGTGTAATATTGGACAGGTCATGAGACGAAAAAGCCTTGGGCTTATGTTACAAACAGCAGAAGGGAAATTAATCATGTATTTATTCTATTCATTTAGCTGATAATGAGAATGTAAAGCAGTTCAATGGAAAAGAGGCGAGAACCAGCCTGGCGATATAAACAATATTTTAATGATTAACTTAAACAAAAGACAAACACACACACATGACGGACATGTCCGTAAACGATCTCTCTGTCCCGCACCTCCGTCTGCCTTTATCCCTCTCGGAGGCTTAATTAGCCTGATTAGGGACCGGGTGTGTATAATCACGACCCGGCCCCGCCCTCCGCCCTGTCACAGAGAATAAAATCAGTATTTACAGAGAGAAAATGAAGGCTACCTAGAAACTCTCAGATACATTCAGAGATTTTAATCTTTTATTTAAAATCACAATAACAAACTAAGTTAAAGGTGATTTGGTCATTTTTATGATAAATCTTTTCTCGTAGTACTGCATAATATGGTGTAAAGGGATCAATGGAAAGGATGAGGTGAGAACCGGCTTCACGATATAAATAATATTTGAATGAGAAACTTAAGACACAAACAAACATGACGGACATGTCCATAAACGATCTCTCTCGCCCGCACGATCCTCTGTAATCGACCTTTTTCCCTCTCGGAGGCTTGATTAGCCTGATAAGGGACCGGGTGTGTAGGATCCCGACCCGGCCCCGCCCTCCGCCCTGCTACAATGTCAAGATAGTATTGTGTTCATGTCATATCAGAATTTTGAAACTGTAAAAACATTACATCATGATAATTAATTGATGGTTCTGTGATGGTAAGTGATCATTGATAAATAATTGGTGGTTCAGTTTGTTCGTTTAGTGATGTTGAGTGATAATGTAGCAATAGTTCAATGCTGGTTCAGAAATGGTAAGTGATAATTCAGTAATGTTCATTGTTGGTTCAGTGATGGTGAGTGATCGTTCAGTGATGGCTCACTGTTGGTTAATTAATGGTGAGTGTTGTTTCAATGTTGGTTCAGTGGCAGTGAATAATGGTTCAGTGATGGTAAGTGATCATGCAGTGATGATTTAATGTTGGTGGGTGATCATTCAGTGATGTTCTGTGTTGGTTCAGTTATTGTGAATTATAGTTAATTGATGGTGAGGGATCATTCAGTGATGGGTTACTGTTGGTTTAGTGATAGTTCAATATTGATTCAGTGATATTGAGTAATCATTCAGTGATGATTCAATATTGTTGAGTGATCATTTAGTGATGGTTAATTGATGGAGAGATCATTCTGCGATGGTGAGTGATCGTTCAGTGATGATTCAATGTTGGTGAGTGATGATCCAGTGATGTTCACGGTTGGTTCAGTGATGGTGAATGATGGTGAGGGATTATTCAATGTTGTTGAGTGATCATTCAGTGATGATTCAATGTTGGTTCATTGATGGTGAGTGATAATTCAGTGATGGTGAGTGATAATTCAGTGATGTTCAATGTTGGTTCTGTGATGGTGGTTGATGGTTCAATGATGGTTAGTGATTATTCAGTGATGCTTCAATGTTGAACTAGTGATGATGAGTGATCATTCAGTGATGGTGAGTGATCATTTAGTGATGGTTCAGTGATGGTGAGTGATCATTCAGTGATGATGAGTGATCATTTAGTGATGGTTCATTGATGGTGAGTGATCATTCAGTGATGATACTATGTTGGTTCATTGATGGTGAGTGATAATTCAGTGATGTTCAATGTTGGTTCTGTGATGGTGAATGATGGTTCAATGATGGTGAGGGATTATTCAGTGATGCTTCAATGTTGAACTAGTGATGATAAGTGATCATTCAGTGATGTTTCAGTGTTGGATCAGTGATGATGAGTGATCATTCAGTGATGGTGAGTGATCATTTAGTGATGGTTCATTGATGGTGAGTGATCATTCAGTGATGTTGAGTGATCATTTAGTGATGATTCAATGTTGTTGAGTGATCATTCAGTGATAATTCAATGTTGGTTCATTGATGGTGAGTAATAATTCAGTGATGGTTTAATGGTGGTTAATTGATGGTGAATGATGGTTCAATGATGGTGAGGGATTATTCAGTGATGCTTCAATGTTGAACTAGTGATGATAAGTGATCATTCAGTGATGTTTCAGTGTTGGATCAGTGATGATGAGTGATCATTCAGTGATGGTGAGTGATCATTTAGTGATGGTTCATTGATGGTGAGTGATCATTCAGTGATGTTGAGTGATCATTTAGTGATGATTCAATGTTGTTGAGTGATCATTCAGTGATAATTCAATGTTGGTTCATTGATGGTGAGTAATAATTCAGTGATGGTTTAATGGTGGTTAATTGATGGTGAATGATGGTTCAATGATGGTGAGGGATTATTCAGTGATGCTTCAATGTTGAACCAGCGATGATGAGTGATCATTCAGTAATGATTCAATGTTGGTGAGTGATCATTCAGTGGTGGTTCAATGTTGGTTAATTGATGGTGAGTGATAATTCAGTGATGTTCAGTGATGGTGAGGAATCATTCAGTGTTGGTTCAATGATGGTGAGTGATAATTCATTGATGAGTAGGGTTGTTCAGTGATGGTTCAATGTTGGTTCATTAATGGTTTATTGTGGGTTCAGTGATGATGAGTTATTCAGTGATTGGATAAAAGCGTCTGCCAAATGAATAAATGTAAATGTAATGTAAATGATTATTCAGTGTTTGTTCAGTAATTATGAGTGATGGTAAATACTCAAGCCAGTCTGAGACTCAGCTTGTAATAACTGTACAAGTCAGTCAATAGGCAAAATTATAAGATATGATGTGAGTGTGATAGTCTTAAAACCAGGGCTTTAACATGTTAATTAATGCGATTAATAGTTGAATGTTAAATCCATTAAAAAATAATGCAATTGATGCAGTATTTTTTCACTTCCTGAACTTCACTAATGTTTTTCCTTCTTCCTGTGACAAAATTTAGAACATATACATTTCCAGGAGGTACATTTTCGACTCAACTGCACATCCTAGCTCTGAACCGTATTATGTGGAGCAGTGCATGCTTATTCATTGCCTGCAACAAATGTCCCTGGCAAAATAGACACATGAGCGAATTTACTTCACTTAAGCATTAAGCCAGGTGTGGGAGAAATTCGGACAAGCTGCCGTATCTTTTTGCATTGCCCAAAAACGCTCACTCACTCTCATCTGAACCAGTGTCAAAGACGAAACTGTGGGGGAGAGACACAGCATGTGTTCGATAAAGAGTGAACAACAGCCAAAGAAATAATAGTTTTGAGATTTTAAACTTCAGCAAATTAAATTTACGTATAAGATATGTTTTATATCTGTATAGTGTCTTATAATGCATTGGCAATGTACACTTATCTTGAATCTGCCCATTTTATCTGATTATTAAAAAAAAGTCCATTGGAAAACTCCAGAATATTTTGCCCAACATTTAATTACAACATGTCCACTGATTTTATGGCACATAAACATATTCTAGTATAAAAAATGTATACCTATAAAAATGTGTCTACTTAAGGCTATACGCTCAATTTAAATAAAATAAATGATCACTAACCGATTTCCGTCAAGTTCTTCTAGACAAAGTATAAAGTAAATACAGTATATTTATGAATATATATTTTAATGTTTGTATTAATGTACAATGATTCATTGTGATTAATCAAAGAAAATTTAAATTAATTAGTTTTTTAATCAATTCACAGCCCTTCTCAACAGTGCACTCAGTAGCTTTTGTCTTTGTGTCACCTTGGATTAACACTGACACCTAGTGGCTTGGATGCAGCATCATTTAAAATCAATAGTTTACAGTTTCAGTGTCCATTGTAGAAATTTAGTATTCACAATCAGCCATGATTACTTTAAACAATGAGTGAAAGTGTCAAATAACAGGCCGGTTACTGAGATTAAGCGAGTAGTATTCGACTGGTCATGTGATTCTAAGATGTGTGGACCCTCCATGTAGAATAAAACAGCTTTTATAATGTTACTGATTTGACCGGAGTCTTCATTATAATGTGAGTGCTCATGATTTCCTACATATATTGCAAAATTACAATTCATGTCTGGAGTTAAACTTTTTTAATGAGGAAAAAATTATTGAGTGCACCTTTAAAACCCATGAATTTGACTCCGATTAAAGAGATGGTTCCCCCAAAAGAGAAAATTCTGTCATCATTTACTCAACCACATGCTGCTCCAAGCAAGCCTGTATAGCTTTCTATATTCCGTAGATCTCGCAAGTAGAAAATTAGTCTCAGTCACCATTCGCTTTCATTGCATGGAAAAAAGATGCAATGAAAGTGAATGGTGACTGAGGCTAAAATGCTACATAACATCTAATTTGGTGTTCAGAATAAAGAAGGTCATACTGGTTTGGAACATCATTAGGGTGAGTACATGATGACATGCATTTATTTATTTTTGGTGACCTATCCGTTTAAGACAAACCAGTCAAACATCAGTCAACTGGTGAGAGATGTTCAAAGATAATTGTGATGTAATTGTGATTAAAGTTGAGTGATCATGGTATGATGGTGAGCTGGTGTTTGTCTAAGTGCAGGTGATTGTCAGCAGCACCACCAGAGGCTGTAAGGGAATCACAGCTCACACGATCTCTTCAGTCTCCTCAGAGCTCTAGTGCAATACAGACACATATTCTTCTCCCAGCTTTGTCCCTCAATGTGAGTCGTGGATGAGAAAGTTGAAATCGCAGGTGCATGAAGCGAATCGTTCATTTTAAGACGCTATAAACGTGAAGAGAGGGAATATATATTGCGTCTTATTCTGTGATGGTGAGTTTGCGCTCGGATTTCCTTCACATCTCTTCATTCATTGATCATAGTCTAACGCTACTGCAATACATGTTAAACGTGGGCGACCCATTCATTGCAAAACAACATATACAAACACCTTACGTTGTGTTTCTAATGCGCTTCTCGTACGTTTTTTATAGGTGGATTAATTATTCTTAGGATAAGTGAATATTCACTGAGAGACCGCACAGATTATATTGGTCTTTATGTTCAGTTATGTTGGTATCATAGTGTTATATAATTTAAAGATGATATATGGGCTTTAATGTGACATTTAAAAAAAAATAAAATAAATATAAATATATATATATCATTCACACCATCATTTTAAAATGAAGCTTTTCATCCTAAAGGCGTTTGTCGCATCGTTGTTTCATATGAGCAATGTCAAAAACATGTCCATGTCTTATAAATAATAAGAACTGATGTGTGCATTTAATAAAATAAATTTTAATAAGAATTTTGCACTGTGACAGTATTTTTATGACAGGTCAACACCATTCTCATTACTGAAATATTATTTAAATTGTTTAGTATTTATAAATAATGGTAATATTTGTTGTACTACATTTCATTTTTGCTGATTTGAATTAAAGGTTCATTTAAAATGAAATGTGTCAGGACAGGAGAATTGTCATTATTACAGTAATGAGAATCTAATCAGAATAATGATCGTTCAAATGTTTAACATTTGGACACATCACAGTAATGACTGTTGGAGAGAGTAATGTATGTTATTTTCATGAAAGAAATGTCGCAATGCAAATACAACCTTAATAGTCCTAAAATAGGCCTTTTATATATTTATGCCAAATAAAATGTCTTGTGTCTTTCATTTCATGTTTGGGTGAAATGTGACTTAGACATGATTTTTGTTAGCAAACGCATCCATAGAGGAAAACACACTTTTGATATGAACATGTTATGATACATTACTATGAACCAAACTCATTTCTGTCTGTGCCGGGGAATGTTACCAGTGCATGTTACAGCAAAGAACCCGTGTAGAGCCAATAATCAGCCAATTGCTCTTGCTTTAGAGCTGTTTTCTCTTTCAATTGCTTTGCATATCACCATTGCTGAATCAGTCCAGATTTCTGCAGTGAATTTGAAGGCAGGCAGTGACTCACAGCACAGAATAATGTTGCTTTTACATTCATGCTAAAGAAATTCAACCACTTCTGTATTCCCTTTCAAAATTAACATCATATACATTTCTGTTGATTTGCTCATTACTCATTATTTTAATTTGCCTCTCTTAAGGTCATAATGTACAGTATAATGACTTGCATTTTGCTGAGCACCCTTTACAAACTTCAATTTTGACCTTGAAATCCAAATATTGTGACATTATAAACCACGTTAAGTTGTTATATCACAGTATTCTGTGAATTCCATTCATAATTCTTTGATCGATGATGAAAATGTGCATGTTTTTAATTGTCGTGTGTGTGTGTGTGTGTGTGTGTGTGTGTGTGTGTGTGTGTGTGTGTGTTGTTCAGGTTTTGCCTAAATCCCCATGATGACAAAAATGGCTTAATAAACATAATGTCTTAATGAGAATCTAAAAATGCTAAAAGGTTTAGGGGTAATAAAATATTATTAGCTCAAGGTAAAAGCAATAGATGTCAAAGGAAGTCCCACCATGATAGAACAACTAATGTGTGTTTGTGTGTGTGTGTCCTTGACGTGTAGGTCTCTGTGTAAAAGAAAATAATACAGCAATATCACTAGCAGTAACATAAAAAAAACATACTAGGTTAAATGATAGTCATTATTATTGCCAGATGCTCTTTTTCCTCTGCATCAAGAGCACGGACCCTATTCAGCAACAGAGCTGTGTTCCCTGCACTTTTCATTATGATGGTTATCAGAGCCCCAGAGTGTGTTTTGCATCCATAAAAAACCCATGTCTGTTATTTGATTGACAGTCAACTGTCTGTCTCTCCTTGAAGTGCCTCTCTTGCTTGTCCACAGGGGTTACAATAATAGCGCAGAGTAAAAAAAGAGAGAATCTTTCAAAGAAAGACTGTATAAATCTACATTTCAGAGAGTGTGAAAGTGAAATCATCAAAATCTCTAGAGATTTGGGCTCAGTGAATATAAACCATGCACATACATACATATTTTAGGGAAATCCAGCTGAAGTTTCTGGTATTTGGCACTTTTTGACTTTGAGTTGCTAAGTTGTGGGCTGGACTCATACATTTTGTTGAGATAAATAGCAGGCCCATTGCTGTTTACCTAGCAGGACAAGCATTTGGTCTGTCAGAGGAAAACAACAACTGTAGTTTTGTTAGCTGTGTTCTTACTGTGACATTGTACTGGGTATCTGTGTTAGCAAGAAGATTTTTCTGCACTTCAGTGACGATTAAGGCAAGTCTTTGACTATTAGTGAATATTTTAGGACAATCCATCTGAAGTTTCAGGCATTTGACACTTTTTGACTGAGTTGCTAATTTGTGGTCTGGACTGTGATTAGCTACCTGTAGCGGCAGCCCTGGTGTGCAGCCCTCTTCTGCTCTGCATGAGACCTGGATCTGCACAAACAACACAGCAACTCCCTCAGCTCTCTCAGCTGACTTCACTTTCACCCACACCCCTCATCTAACTGGGCGCGATGGGGAACTGGTTCGATCAACTC
Source organism: Xyrauchen texanus (assembly GCF_025860055.1). Taxonomy (NCBI): domain Eukaryota; kingdom Metazoa; phylum Chordata; class Actinopteri; order Cypriniformes; family Catostomidae; genus Xyrauchen; species Xyrauchen texanus. The sequence continues at coordinate 44,001,076 of NC_068284.1, forward strand.
ATGGAAATTCCCTCCACTCTCATCTCTCTGCTATAACACAACTTTTGAATATCATGCCATTACTTCCACTAATCCTGCAAAAATGAACTTTTTGGTCATCTATAGGCCCCAAGGTCAACTAGGCAACTTTACTGAAGAGCTAGATGTATTGCTGTCCTCATTCCCTGAGGATGGCACTCCACAGGTCAAGTGACCCTGCGGACCTGAGCAAGTATCAGTCACTTCTCTCCTCTTTCGTAGGTGCTAAAATTGACTTTTACCAGAATAAGATCAGTAACACTTCAGATTCACATAAACTATTTTCAACTTTCTCTTCTCTATCTTCCTCCACTACATCCTACTACTTCTCTGACTGCTGATGACTTTGCCATGTTTTTACTGACAAAGTAGCGAGCGTCAGCAGCCAGTTCTCTACACCTAACACTCACAGCCACTCTTTTCCAACATCCCATCCTCTGTTCTCCTCTTTCTCCTCTGTCTCCTAGACTCAGGAGAAAGTGCTTCTTTCTAACCATCCTACCACCTGTCCACTTGACCCTATCCCCTCACATCTTATGAAAGCTGCCTCTCCATCACTCTTACTCTCTCTCTCACACACACACACACACACAAATGTTGTGTTTCCATGTTTTATGGGGACTTTCCATAGACTTAATGGTTTTTATACTGTACAAACTTTATATTCTATCCCCTAAACCTAACCCTACCCCTAAACCTAACCCTCACAGAAAACTTTCTGCATTTTTACATTTTCAAAAAACATAATTTAGTATGATTTATAAGCTGTTTTCCTTATGGGGACTGACAAAATGTCCCCACAAGGTCAAAAATATCGGGTTTTACTATCCTTATGGGGACATTTGGTCCCCACAAAGTGATAAATACACGCTCACACACACACACACACACACACACACACACACACACACACACATAATCAACACCTCTCTCACAATAGGAAACTTTCCCAATACATTAAAGAAGGCTGAAGTAACCCCACTGCTCAAAAAAACAACACATAACCCGAAAGTAGTGGAAAACTAAAGGCCAGTCTCTCTCCTACCTTTCCTGTCTAAAACTATTTAGAGGGTTGTATTCAACCAGTTGTCAGCTTTTCACACACAGAATAACCTATGCGACAGACATCAGTCTGGTTTCAAAAGAGGACACTCAACAGAGAATGTCATCTTGTCAGTTGCTGAATCCCTGCGACTGGCAAGAGCTAACTCTAAATCATCCATCCTCATCCTCTATGACTTGGCTGCTGCTTTCAACACAGTGAACCACAAGATTCTCCTGTCCACCATCTCTGACCTGGGCATCACAGGAACTGCGCTTGGATGGGGTTGAATCATAGTTGAATCGTAGACATGGTCTTCAATCAGCCAAAAAGGACTCTTGTCACCCCACTCTTGATTGCACTTCACTGGCTACCTCTAGCTACCTGTACCCATTCAAGACTTTGACACTGGCCCTCAGGACAGCCAATGGAACCACACTATCTTACTTCAATTAAATTTCCAGGTTTATGCTACAACTCACTCTCTGGGATCTATGAATGAGAGGCGCCTGTTGGTCCCATCACAAAAAGGCTCAAAGTCTATTTCACAATATTTCACATTTTCTGTTCCACTGTGGTGGAATGAGCTTCCATCATCTACATGATCTGCTGATACAATCTCAACATTCAAGAACCAGCTGAAAATACTTCTGTTCTGCAAGCATTTAACCAATCCACACTGATTGCACTTACTATTGAACTTAACTTGCACTTACTGTACAAAAAAAAAAAATTCCTTCAGTCTCTTTCTGTCTCTTTCTTCTGCACTAGTACCTATACTAATCCAGCCACCTTGAGAGCTTGTTAGTACAACACTGTAGAAGTTGTTGAACTTTGTATAACAAATTGCATGCTATGTTCCTCATTTCTGAGTCGCTTTGGATAAAAGGGTCTGCTAAATAATTAACTTTAAATGTAATATGCTGTAATACACCAATCCTATCTCAGATTCCACCAAAAATTGTTGTCTGCTGTCATATATGGAGGTTTACTGAGAGGAAAACATTGTAATATGTATAATATTTATTAGACTGAACGATCCTCTCTGCCCATATTTGGATGACTTCCACCTCTATTTGCAGCAATCTGAATCCTGATATGGTTGGTTAAGAGTTTCATGGTACTGAACAATATACTAAATCATTAAAAAAATGTCTCTGATGGGCCCATCTGATCTTAAAGTGTTAAGGCATAATCTTGCTTGCAGGGTTGGAAGAATTTCAGAATTTCAGAAAGTGTGTATTATTTATAAAAAAAAAAAAAAATACTTTTTACTTTTACTTTCTCCTGTAGCTGCTTAATATGCAGAGACACATGTAAGTAGGGCTGGCTATTGATACAGATTTCCTAACTTGTTTTTATTCCAATTTGAATCCAATTTAGATTCAATTTGATTAGATTCTGATTAAATTGGGTTATATTTTAGTTATAATATGTAATTTCCTTACATATGAAAGCAATTTATAATTTTTATATCAATTTTAATACCACAACAAAATATTTACAAAATGAGTAATTAATAAAGACAAGTATAAACAGTCAGTAGTAAAGTAATAACAACAAAATACATATTTCAAGCAATAGAACAAATAAAAACAAAAGAACAAAACCTAACCCATGATTGAGAGGGCGATTGTGGAATTGGCAGAGGTGCAGAGAAAGCATTGAGGGTGGTTGAGAGCTTAAAAAAGTTGAGAAATACTCTGATTTATGCCAATGACAAGCAAAAAACGCTGTGCAGCCAATCGCTATGAGCAGAATCGGTTACGTCTGTCATAAGCGCTTTAAATTCTGCTTTTAATGCTGGAGTTTCTGCTGTTCTAGACAGACTTCTGTCCCACTTATTATTAGGTGTCTTTAAATACTATATACTAACATTAAAATACTTACAATACAGTGTACTTATTGCTTAACTACATGTTGTCTCACAAGATTTACATTTGCTGCTACTGACGTTGAGGTATGGGTAGGTTTAGGTTTGGGTTTAGATGGTACCATGATAAAATGTCATTTTATACCTAATCGACAATCTTCCCTTTTTACACATTTTGCACTATTTATACATTATGCTTTGTACTCTAATGGTCACCAGCCATTTACACATATCTGTACAATGCACCATATCTATTATTGCTTGTAATTTGCACTGAGCTGGTCTCTACTATTGTACCGCATAACTACTTCTAGAGAGATGCTAACTTTAATTAACAGAGCGTACTGTACTCTGCACAATTACAATAAAGATGAATCTAATCTAATCTGATCTAGATTAGGGTTGGGTTAAGGGTAAGGGTTGTGGTAGGGTTAGGTTTAGGATAAGGTTAACAGTGTAACTACACATATAATTAAATGCAGAATATTTAAATGTAAGTACAATGCAACAACATGTATGTACATAATAGATCAATAATAATAATGACCAATCTGTGGCCATTTTTCAAACTGGGATGGGTGTTTCTTAACTATCCATTGAAAGTATGGATGTACAATGTAGTAGGCAAATCAAGTAAAGCGGTTGAAAATGCCAAATTAAAAAATGCTGATTAAAAAAGGCCATTGACTGGGAAACAACCATTTTTGTTCTGCCAAGACACACGTCTCTGCCACAGGGAAATGTAAACACACTTGAGCTGATACAAAAATATCTGATAGGAAATTATGCTTGTCATTGACTCAGCATAATGTGGCCAATCCTAGGGTACTGGAACTCTTGGAAACAACATGCCGAATTCCCATGTGATCATGTTGCAATAGCCTGAGTGGTGAATTGTATCATGATGTGGACAATAGCAGAACAGATACTGCAGTTTGTAGAAGCAGCTCTCTACAGTATGTGTGTTTTAAAACATTGTACTGTCTCTTTCAGGCTTTATAAGGGGTGCAATCTCTGAAAACTACAGTGAGCAGAATGTATAGACACATGGCACGAGAGGCCTTTCTCATACTCTTTCTCATCATCAGTCTGGTAAGAGCACAGACAGCTGTGTATTTGTATGTGGTCATGTATTCTCATGAAAAAACACAACCTGGTCTCATAGAATCATGTTATTATACCTACATTTTGCAGAATTATTATCACATGGCTCATTGTACTTATCGCTTAAGTCTCCTGCTGAACACTAGAGGCGCTACAACTACAATTACTTTTATTCCCTTTTACACAAATCATGAGTAAATTGGCAGATTATTGGTTCATAAGCATTCACCCTGTTTCTCATTCAGTTATCTTAGAACATCTAAAGACTTTTACAATAGCACATGACTTATAATGCAAAACATTTGAACATTTGCATTACATAACCAACCACATTTACAAGCTTGTTTGAGTGCGATCATATTGCGCAGTAGCTCAACTGATAGAGCATTGCACTTGCGATGCAAAGGACCGTGGCATGAGTCCTGAAGAGCATGTGAGTTGATAAGTGAGCTGAAAGTGTCATAGAAGCACCACAAAATGTTATTATTGCTTCAGTAATGGCGTTTTTCATGACAAATGAGCTTTTATGACACTATTGGTTAGGTTTAGGTTTAGGTTTAAGGTTTAGGTAGGTTTTGTTGATTTAAAACCTTCCCCAACGGCCATAAAAATCGGCATAAACTTCTTAGGTTCCCGGCACCCCGAAGGGGGGAACAAAGCGGCGTGCCAAGCATCTCTCTCTATGTTTCTTGCATAGAGTTAAAGCGGCTGGGGCCATCTTAATGCAATCAGACACATCGGGGAAGGCATTCTTTTCCAACTCCTATTCTTTCGGGGGGGAAAAGATCCCACAGAGACCACCACCTGCCCATGCTGCGGGGAGGTAAAGAAATGGCGTAATACGTCACACAGGTTTTCAGGCCACATGTGGGAATGGCACGGTAGATCCTACCTGCTGCGCGGATGGAGTTGCTACAAACACAGTGACCGGGAGGCAGCGGGGACTGCCCAAGTGAGACACGGATCTGCCCGTAGGGGGACCGTACCGCGGACAATACACACAGGGGTATTAATCCACACAAGGGCCCATCCTGTGGAGCACCTATTCCAGTACAGAATAATTTTAGTACCCGTAGTGTGTCAGGGAATTCCTCCACTGAATTGGTGGACGAATGGGCTAGGGAGAAGTCATCCAGGGAGCCGAGTTAGTGGGATCTCCTGGGATAAGAGTGCATGTGTTTGCCTCAGTGGAGGGGAAGATGCTAGGTGCAAGCGGTACACCCGGTCAGTTGTACCACGTTACCGAGTTCTACCGGTTCAGACCTGACAAAATACGGGATGAGACTAACTCAACCCTGAGAGTGTAAAATCTCGTAAAGGTATTGGGTGTTGCCCAGCCCGCTGCTCTGCATATGTCTGGTAGGGAGGTGACCTTGGCCATTGCCCACGAGGATGCCACACTTCTCGTCGAGTGTTCGAACCCGCAAGGGTGCGGGCATGGCCTGGGTGTCAATGCAATGGCATCAACGACCAAGTGGGAAGCCTCTGTTTGGAGACAGCATTCCCTTTCCACTGTCCACCAAAGCAGACAAAGAGCTGCTCAGAACATCTAAAGCTCTGCGTGCGGTCCACATACATAAAGGCTGGGTCTGCCTCCTCCCGGGGCAGCTTCGCTTGCAGGTTCACTACCTGGTCCCCGAAGGGGTTCATAGGAACCTTGGGCATGTAGTCGGGTCACGGTCTTAGGATGACACGGCTGTCTGCCGGACCGAACTCCAGGCAAGTGTAGCTCAGAGAGAACATTTGCAGGTCCCCAACCCAGACGTGGAGGTTCTAGAGGTTTGGGCACGGATACCAGAGGGTGCCCCATTCCTGAGAAAGAAGGTCCTTCCTCAGGGGAATTCGCCAGGGAGGGGCTTTTGCGAGGAGCGTAAGATCCGAGAAGCAAGACCGTGTGGGCCACAGTGACTCTCGAGAGTGGGTTAGGATAAGTCAGTCGTCGAGGTAATTGAGTATGAAAATGCCCACTTCCCTTAGCGGAGCAAGGGCTGCCTCTGCAACCTTAATGAAGATGCGAGGGGACAGGGTCATGCCAAGGGGAGGACCTTGTACTGATCGAACGCGAACCGTAGGAAGGGTCGGTGTCGAGGCAAAATACGTGGAAGTACGCGTCTTTCAGTTTTACCACTGCAAACCAATCTGACGCAAGTTAGACTGTGTCTTTGCATGAGCATTTTGAACGGGAGTTTTTGTAAGGCCCGGTTGAAAGTCCAAGATCGGTCGTAAGCTGCCACTTTTCTTGGGTATGATGAAGTAAGGGCTGTAGTAACCCTTCTTCATCTCGGCTGGAGAGGCAGGCTCTATCATGTCTTTGTTAGTAAAAGGGTCGCGATTTCCGCATGATGGGTGTTGGCGTCTTCGCCGTGCACCGAGGTAAAGCGAATGCCGCAGAAAGGGGACAAGGACCTGGTAAACTGAATCATGTAGCCGAGTTGGATGGTCCTGGCCAGCCAGCGTGATGGGTTGGGAAGTGAGCGCCACGCGTCCAAGCTCCGTGCAAGGGGCACTAAGGGGTCGATAATTTTTAACATACCTGGCGAGGCTTCGCAGCATTGCAGAGCAGGTAGTGTGGCGTTGGGAGGCAAAAAGTGCCTTCCGAGGCTTTGGTGCTGAGAGCACTCTTGAAGCACTTACCTTGCTCCGCACACCCGGCAGGGGGGGTGGGTTAGTCACTGAGGAGGAGGTCCCGTGTAGGCGTCCTCTGGACTCGTCAGAACCGGCCAGCCTGGGGGCAGCAGTTGTGGGTCCTGAGGTGAGAGGTCCGCGGTGCTGGGACTGCTAGAGTGTGGCACCGGGTTGCCGTGAGAATGGCATTTGCAGGCCAGGTAACCCAGGGAAAGAGGAAAAACTATTGAGAATGTGGGAACCACAGCCCGAAGGGGGTTCGGCAAAGAAAATACTTTTAACTGAAGGTTCTCCTCCCGGCCCTCCACCGGGGGACCAGCTCCGGAGCAAACATCTCGCTCCCTGGGTCATCCATCTCAGGAATGCTTGGGAGCCTCCCGGGTCCTCGAAGACTTTCAGGAGTCGGGGGGCGTGCGCTTCCTGTGGAACACTCAACGCTGGGGCTGAGAGCTGGGCCCAGGTTGAGGCGTAGCTGCTTGACGCTTGGAAGCCACAGGAGGACGCCCTCGGCGAGCAGACGGATCACGGCCTGCGCTGGTACGGCGGTGGGGCATGATGTGGGAAAAGGCCTCTGTCTGTTTGTTCACCGCTGAGAACTGCTGGGCGAAGTCGTCAACGGTGTCACCGAATAGACGGAGCTTGGAGACGGGGTGTTGAGAAAGCGTGCTTTGTCTACTTCCCGTATCTCGATCAGGTCCAGCCATAGATGATGCTCCTGGACCACGAGGGGGGCCCCGGGGGCGCAATCGGTCGTCTATCGCAGTTCATACAGCACATCAGGATCAGGACTACCCAAGTGCAGATCTTTAAGTGCCTTGGCCTGGTGGATTTGCAGGGGGGCCATGGCAGGCAAGGTGGAGACAGCTTGGTGCCGCTCCGCCGTCGAGGGTAGTGAAAGGTGCCCTCTATGGCTTTGTCATTTCATCATGCACCTCCGGGAAGAAAGGAACTGGTGAGGTCGTGGCTGTGAGTGGCGGAACCAATCGTCTAGCCGTCTAGTGCTCACGGCGGCCCAGGCAAGCATAGCGGACAACTGCGCGTCAGGCTCAGACTGGACGAGCAGACCCAGAGGTGGCAGCCCAGTCGAGTCATCACCTCGTGACGTTCTCCAATGCAGTGGCAAAATCATCATCCAGCTCGCGGGGTCCGAGGGAGTAAACAGACTGGCCATGAGGCGAGCCGCTCTCACCTCGAGCCCGAACTGAAGCAAACGAGCGTGCTGGGGAAGCAACGGAAAAGCTAGGAAAGCCACACAACGTTGCCATGGTTATGTTCACGCACTGAGAACATGAACCATTCATAAAACGTTGCCTGTGTGTGATTGCAGTCCAGGCACGCGAGGACCGTCAGAAGCGGAGAGAAAACAACCGCATCCAGGAACTACACAGGGGCATCTTTAAAGTCCTGAAAAGGACATTCAACTCCAGCTGTGTATTGCTCTTTCAGAGAAAATAACGCTCTCAGCAGCACTGTCGAAGCACCCAGGGGCAAAGCTACACTGCCATGCAGAGAAGGATAAAGCCACTGATATTTACATTTATGCATTTGGCAGACGCTTTTATCCAAAGCAATTTACAGTGCAATTATTACAGGGTCAATCCCCTGGAGCAACCTGGAGTTAAGTGCCTTGCTCAAGGACACAATGGTGGTGACTGTGGGGTTTGAACCAACGACCTTCTGATTAACAGCCCTGTGCTTTAGCCACTACGCCACCACCACTCCCATGATATGTGCCATAGATCCAACAGCATACGCTCTACAGAGGTGAGTGGAACAGTAAGTGACTTCAGCTCGCTGATCGCACAACCGCTCTGCTCTGAAGAAGAAATCTGAATGGACAGACACATGATTCCCTCCTTTTATACCCGTATGTCCGGGGGAGGGACATTTCTGTCTACCAATTTCTCATTGGCCTTTTCTCAAGTTCAGAGGTAACCGAGGCCTTCAAAGAAGTCTTCTAGTGTCGCTTCATTCGACACAACTTCGAAGTGAGCGACAGACGGGGAACTCACTTTTTTATTACCAGGCAGTGGATAATTCACCTCGGAACTGCCGCGATACATGTGCTAAACCATGTAAAATCCTTTTGCGAAAATGTCGCTACAGTCACATAATTTTCATGAGATCAGGCCACTTGAAACGCCATAGTTAAAATCCAGTTCTGTTTTAATACCACTGCCAGTTTGAGAACATATGATAGAGGTTGACCTTTTAAAAAGAAAGAAAAGAAAGAAATACATCCTGTGTTTTTAAGATATCTACTGTTTTGTCATAAATGTTTTGGTAGTTCTTGGTAATTTCCCTGCTGTGAGGTTACAGACATCTGACATTATAGACATAATAAGATAAAAATCTTATCTTTTATCTTACAAAAAAGAGAAACAAAGATGTTTTAATTGTTCTATGAATGTGTATTTTAACTATAAATCTAGTAAAACAATTTAGAGGAAAATTGTATTGCTAAGAGGTCACTCATTTTATTTCAGCAGACTTTATAGGAGTCCTCAATTTATTTATAGAAAATATACACTTTGTCTCAGATGTTTCTTCTAAAATTCATTTTTATAGGAATAGTTACAAAAGAGACAATTGTTGACATGCAATGTAAGACTATAGAGCTATACAATAACGTGGATAGCAAAGCTCAACTAATTAGATCTTGAAAGAATTTGATGTGAAATGTTCATACAGTGTTCATAAGGAGATCTCTGTCTTTTCAATGCAGAATTTAGTATTTTGGCAAATCAGAGCACAGTTTGAGACATTGTTGAAAGATTACAGGGATATTTTTCTCAGGAGAAACATCTGAGAAGCAGGAGGTTTCCATGTGCACTCCTTATGTTATTGCTGTCTAGGATAAACAACTGAGAGATTTATAGAGAACTAATTATTATTATTATTGTTTCCATTCCTATTGGTCAAAGAGTGTGTAGGGCTATCTGTGTGTTTATGTCTGGAGAATGAGTCATATTCTGAATGATGGAAGCTCAGTTAGTATCAGAACACACAAAAGTGGACATGCATATGACACACAAAATTGCACTCAGACTCTTACCTGCTTTATTTGATCTTGATTTTCACAAATTTTCTTGGTATCTGTTTGGAAATAGATTGCAACAGTCTGGTTCCGGAAGTAAAAATCTCATTCGTTTTCTCCATAGGTGAACGGATTTTTATGATAACTTATAAACCTTTAAAGACTGGCCACTCCCATGACACACTGTGAATGACACAATCGAGTCACTCTCCCTACACTCTCGAAATACATATATATTTGCATATATAAATGAATATTTTGCAGTGTAATTTAAACATACTGTTTATATACTCATATTCATTTTAAAAGAATATTGTTATGTTGTTCCATTTTAATTTCGGTTACGTCATTTGTAATGCTTCATGGGATTGTGGTTAATGTTCTCATTAAAGACAAAAAAAAAAGTTTGCATTGTTGTGATTCAACATATGAAGGATTATAATGAAATCCCTATATGGAAAAAATGAATGGGAAAATTACTTCTAGACAGCTGAAAAGTGGGCAGGCATACACAGACACTTTTGTACAAAGCAAAACAACAAAAGCATATTTATCTAATTAAATTCCACTGTGTAAAATTAAAATCTAATGCTTGAGTCTATAAATAGGTTCTCTGGCTCCAAATTGCCCAGTGTGGTCAGCAGCAAAGATGACGCAGCATCGTTCATCAAATTATTTGTTTTTCTGGGAAGATTTTTTTTTATCTGGAATCTGGCCTCTCTCTTACAGACTGTAGACAGGACCTTTTTGGGTCAGGGGTTTTGGGTCTAGCCCCTCAATTAAGTTTTGAATTGTCCCAAAGGAAATACAAAAATATTTAATACAGTCACTGAAGACTTTATTAGGAACACTTGTACAACTACTTATTCATGCGATTATCTAATCAGCCAATCATATGGCAGCAGTGCAGTGCATAACATCATGTAGAAATGGGTCAGGAGCTTCGGTTAATATTCATATCAACCATCAGAATGGGGAAAATATTTGATCTCAGACCGTGGCATGATTGTTGGACCGTGGCATGATTGTTGGTGCCAAATGGGCTGGTTTGAGTATTTGTGTAACTGCTGATCTCCTGGGATTTCCACGCACAACAGTCTCTAGAATTTACTCAGAATGGTGCCAAAATCAAAAAGCATCCAGTTTTTCAAATGATTGTGCCCTAAAAATACCTAGATTCCTCAGAAGCTAGTGTTAGCTCGATTTTCAGGGACGGTACATAGAGGGACGTTCAATCAAATGCTGGAACAAACCCTACAGATGGCAGAGGCAGACAGAACACTACCTCTGTAAAGGACAACATCTATAAAAGGTTTTTATTTAACACCCAGAGGGGTAAATAGACAGGATCACAACAAACGTTTTAGTTTTTAGTTCAGGTTTAGTTTTCAGATTTGTGTTTTTGTGCAGGCACATTATTTGTGGCAACATTTTATGTTTTTTATAGTGTCAATTCATCTGTGCTGCTTCTGTTTATTCATGTTGCTTATATGTGGTTCTAGTTGATTTACTTTTATCTTTGAATTGTCTCAGATGTGGCCCATACATTCAGAGATCTCCAACTGCGTCATTAAACGCGAGGAGGAAAGATGCATGGAGCGAATCTCTCTGCATGTCCCCAATGATGATGAAAAGTTTGGTGAGAGACTTTTTATTGTTGTATACTGCATACTTCTACACATACTATTCTTAAAAACAAAAGGCAATATACTTCTACTGTAACAGAGCCTTACTTTCTTGTCTTTTCAGTTTATAATGTAAACATGAAATCAAAAATGACCCTTTATTGATTTACTTTCTGGTCTTACTGTGCACGATTCATCAGTGCATGTAATTCACTGACGAATCGTGCAAAAGTTTACAAAACTGTCTTTGTTAACTTTCATCAAAATGTTATAATTTGGACTGCCTCTGAAATGTCTTTCCTTTGCAGCTGATGTCACTATTGGCTGCTTGTGTTTCAAGAGACTTATTTAATCTCATGATCTAAGACTCCGAAACAGCCAGAGTCTCAACAGTTGCACTAACTTGAATTTATTGGGTTAATTTCAACCATCCTGTAATGCATGTGTCATTCATCTCATACGTATGTGCCCTATAGAGGTGTTCAGGTATTGTGGAGCGGGGCTGTGACAGCTGTCAGCAATTACAGAGGAGAGCAGTTATATTTGAGAGAGCTTTAGGACTCATACAGTGAGATGTGGATTAATGAGAGAGGAAGAGAGAGAAAGAGAGCATTTTGACTGTGACTCATAGGTTTGGAGCTTCAAGAACACTCCAGTTCTGACTGTTTGGTGCAGAAAATAACAGATTATAAGGGGCAAAACTGTTTGAGTTGTTATAATGACACTCGATTTCCTGCCTATTGCTCAATATATGTAGCTATATGCCAATCTGCATACTTTCTGCCTTAAATTGCATGCAAGATTGGAAGTAGTACATTCCAAATCACAGTATGTTTGAAATAGTATACAGTTCCTGATGGACTTTCGAAGTGTGCGTTTATTTACGATTTTTGGCCTAATATTCCCACAATGCCTTTCAGTTGGACAAAAGTAGTGAGGAATGTGAGGCCAAATGTATTTTAAGTTATAATGATGTCTGCCCACTTTTTTTAGCAATAATCACGTGCTTCTTTGGATGTCTATAGGAGCTTTTGGGCACTATTTGGAGTGGTGGTGGTAGTGGGCTAAAGCGCATAACTGTTAAACAGTAGGTCACTGGTTCGATCCCCACAGCCATCACCATTGTGTCCTTGAGCAAGGCACTTAACTCCAGGTTGCTCTGGGGTGATTGTCCCTGTAATAAGTGCACTTTAAGTCGCTTTGGATAAAAGCATCTGCCAAATGCATAAATGTAAATGTAATATAATAAATGTATTTGCATTGAATCTGAATCTATTGCCAATTGGACATTGGGCTTTTAATCAATGTATTTTTGTCCTGCCTAGAAGCCCGGCTTCTCTATTCGAAGAGCTCTCAAATAGGCGGTAATTGAAAAAGTGATTGAAAGCATATGATATGTAGAAACAAGGCTGTCGAACGCAGACCATTTGGCAGCTCAGAGATATATGTGCAGGTATTTTCAATTTGACGTAAGAAGTTTATTCCAGCTTTCATAATCTGATCATTTGACAACTTTGTTGAAAAAACAGTCATTATTGTCGTTTAGAAACGTCACCGTTTGAGTAGTCTGTGCTTCCCCACTTTTGATAAGCACCTGCCGTCACTCCTTACTACATATGCAAAAGTATGTACTTTCCCATAACTAGAAAAGTACATACTTTTAGTGATTAGTATATGTACCCATGACATACTAGTCATATATAAGAGTCACAATGTTTATTTTTTATAGTCAACGCTGAGAAAGAAGATGGCTAAATGTCTCATTATGTGTAATACATTTCTTAAATGTGTACTTTTCAATAACAATGCCAAGGTCACGGGTTTGAGTCCCAGGGAACATACTGCATACTTATAAATGTATTAAAAATGCACCAATATAAACATTGTGTGCTGATACATATATCTGATTGTTAAGAACAACATCTAATGGTACCGATAGTCACAGATTATTGTATAGATATTTTGGTGGTTCTACTTTTCTATGCTACCATATTTAAAATGAACTGATAATTAATTACACAACTTCGAAAGAAATTTAAATAATAACTTTATTTTTCTTTCTCTACATATCTTCCATGTTTAAGAGTAACTTGTCTCAGTTATGAACAAAGAACTGAAGCAAAAGCATATTATTATCTCAAATTAACATTATTAAATCAGATTAAGAGAATCTTCCGTCTTCTTTTTTATTCACAGGAAATAATCGGCCCAGTTCATCAACAATTGGCCAATGTCTGCTAGTGATAATTGCTTTTATTGGCTGATACCGATGATTGGCCGATACATCGGTGCATCACTAAAATGTATAATTTAAATACACTGTAAAAGCTTTTTCTAAATTAATCTCTTAATTAGAGTTTAAGATTATTTTTCTGATGTGCAAGAATGTAAAATATTTAGGTTTGAATGTTCAGAAACAACTAGACAACATTCACCTTGTTTAGTCTGGCTTTACTGAACTCTGAGTAAAAGCATCCTCTGGGGGACGGTTAAACTAATTAGACAACAGCAGAACCATTGACCACAACAAAGGGAAATGGTTAACAGCTGATAATTATTTCAACACGTCTGAAACCCATTAATAACAACAGGAATTGAAGCCCTCATAATTGAAAGTTTCATTGATTGTAAATGATCTTACAGCTGCAAAACAATTATGATCATTTTTCACTGAGTTAAATGGTTTAGTGCACTCAAGGTGATTTTGAATCCACAAAGCAGAACGGAATGAATAATTTGTCTGGATGTTCCAAGAAATTTGTAGATCCATGTGGAACCTTTGAATGCACTTGATCAATTACTTTGTCATTAATTATTGTGCTGGTCCAATAAAACTCTAGAAATGCCACATTGCGGGGGCCTGTGTAGCTCAGCGAGTATTGACGCTGACTACCACCCCTGGAGTTGCAAGTTCGAATCCAGGGTGTGCTGAGTGACTCCAACCAGGTTTACTAAGCAACTAAATTGGCCTGGTTGCTAGGGAGGGTAGAGTCACATGGTGTAACCTCCCCGTGGTTGGGATTAGTGGTTCTCGCTCTCATTGGTTTGTGTGGTAAGTTGTGTGTGGATTGCGGAGAGTGGCTTGAATCTCCACATGCTGTGAGTCTCCGTGGTGTCATGCACAGCGAGTCACGTGATAAAGCGCGGATTGATTGTCTCAGAAGTGGAGGCAACTGAGACTTGATCTCCGCCACCTGGATTGAGGTGAGTAACAGCGCCACCGTGAGGACTTGCTAATTAGTGGGAACTTGACATTCCAAATTGGGGAGAAAAGGGGATAAAAAGAAATAATTAAAAAAATGAATTGCCACGTTGTTGCAATTGAAACCTTTGCAGTTGACTTAAATCTGACATAAATATGGCAGCTGCTTCACATTTTAGTAAAACATATATAGTGATCCCCTTTGTTTTGTTTTTTTTACATTATATGATCAGTTGCACCATATTAATTCAATTAATAATATTTCAATTAAAAATGACAACAGTAACATGACATTTTGGGCTCTCAAAATGATATACAGTGGCTGAAAAAATTATTTGGACACAGAAGCCATTTAACATTGCATTAGAAAACAAAATAACAGAACAAGAGGCATCTGCAAACAAATGATGCTAGAGCTTTTCCGGGAACTAACTGGACTCTTCTGAGTCATTATTAAGAATATATATTTTTATATTTTCATTTTCAGTATATTCCTTGAAAAATGTACTTTTGCAATCTTCTAAAAAAGCCACTTGGATTGATATCTTGTTATCAATTGCAATGGCATTCATACCTTTTTATCAAAAACTGTACTTTTTATTACATACTTTTTTTATGTCTTTGCATGTATGAATTGAGGGTATGCCTATTCTGCAGCAGTGATGTTTGTTTTCTGGCTGTTTACATCTCCTTCATTGATCCTCATTCTTCTATTCCTCAAACCACAGCAGACTCATCTCATCAGTGCGCAGACAGAAAATCATTTAGCCGGAAATAAAACAGCCACGTTTTCATGAGGGGGGAGAGAAACAGATTGACAGATGCAGATAGAAAGACAAAATGAGACAAAGAGGAAACAGGAGAGAGAGAGAGAGAGAGAGATACATGAGCTTCAACTACAATTGTACGCAATCAACATTACAACTAAATGCAGACCTTTTTAAAACAAAAGCTTACATTTTTTACTTTTAGATCACTACAATTGTACGCAATCAACATTACAACTAAATGCAGACCTTTTTAAAACAAAAGCTTACATTTTTTACTTTTAGATCACTAATAATTTGCAATTGTTTATTATAGGATAGTTCACCCAAAAATAAACATTCTTTCATTATTTACTCGCCCTCATACAATCCCAGATGTGTATGAATTTATTTCTTCTGCTGAATAAAAACGAAGATCTTTAGAAGAATATCTCAGCTCTGTAGGTCCATACAATGCAAATGAATGAGTACCAAAACTTTGAAGCTCCAAAAGCACATAAATTCAGCATAAAAGCAATCCAATGGCTCCAGTGGTTTAATTCATATCAGAAGTGATATGATAGGTATGGGTGAGAAACAGATCGATAATTAAGTCCTTTTTTCCCATCAATCTACAATTTCACTTTCACATTCTTCTATTTTGTTTTGGGTGATTTGCATTCTTGGTGCTCACCTACTGGGCAGGGGGGAGAATATATACTTAAAAAAGTATACCCACACCTATCATATCACTTCTGAAGATATAGATTTAACCACTGGAGTTTTATGGATTACTTTTATGCTGCCTTTAAATGCTTTTTGGAGCCTCAAAATATTGGTACCCATTCATTTGCATTGTGAAGACCTACAGAGCTGAGATATTTTTATAAAAATCTTAATTTGTGGTCAGCAGAAGAAATAAAGTCAAACACATATGGGATGGCATTGAGGGTGAGTAAATTCTGAGATCATTTTTCATTTAAATTTTTGAGTTGAACTACTCCTTTAAAAGGGTTTGACCCACATAATTGCAATGCAGATAGTCTTGTGAAGGCTTTGGCTTTGTTTAAATGAAACAATCAAAATTAAAGTTCTGTGGCTTTGGTCTATATCTGTTAGTTTTAAGTCCATTTATACTATTTTACTCCTAAAAGTTTACGTAATCTTAGTCTATCTCTTCTGGAAAAATAAACCAAAAATAAATTGTTGTCCAATAAAATTCTCTAGAATGAGAATACCAGGTGCCACAACTGCAACAAAAAGGGGCAGTGCAGACCAAACTCATTATTGCATGAAAAAATGTTCATGCAATAATGGCATTGAAACGCATTGAACAGAATGCAGGTGACTCGAGACCCTTTTATAAAATTTTAAGCTAAAACGTTTAACTTGACACAGCATCTTAAAAACACGGCACTCCTCTGCAAGTCTCTGAAAAAACTGCAGCACAACAGTTAAAGACTGTCTGGTGCATGTTTACATAGAAAAACAATAAATAAACTGTGCAGACAGACAGACAGACAAATCATTTGGTGTGAACGGCCCTTAAAAGAATAACATATAGTAAACATAGTTAAACTGTCCCTTTGAGCTTGTGACTCATCAGTGACATCATACTGTACATTGATCTATCTTTGGTCGGTACAATCACAAAGTCACACCAATCAATTTCATTACAATCTAGCATTGACCTTTAATAGCAATGAGTCAGTCTCAGATCGAAGCGGAAGTCTTCATGTAAGTCAGCGGTTCTCTAATGGTCTTGCTTTTGGACCCATATTTTACATTGAACATCTAGTGGTGACCAAACACAGTACCAAAACTGTTTAGCATATGAAAGTGACACATAATTCTTTTCATAGACCCAACAAAATTTCAAAATGTTCATTTGGTAAATGCATAAACGTCAGCAGAAAAGAGATTTACCAGACTAACACATGGATCAAACACTGGGCCATCTATTGTATTAATATTAGCAATTGTACCAATTGACAGGCTGTGGCGCCAAAATAATGTAGAGTCTGACTGACTACATAACCTCTGATGTCAACAACAAAAGATAAAAATAGAGAGAGTTACTATTACACTCTGTCCTACTTAGTTCACGATTCCTTTGTCTTCCTCCTCACGTCTGTCCGGCTGGTTTAAAGAGCTCTCCTTTGGACATTAGCAGATAATTGGCTTTTGTTAGAAGCTAACTGAAGACAAGAGTTGGCAAACCTGGCCTTTCAATTAATGAAATGAGATTGGAGGTGTGGGTTAGAGCTACTTTGACTTATAAAAAGTACTCAAACATTTTAAGTTTGCTATTCACAAGCAGCATCTGCTGATGTGGACCAGGCCTCGCCAAAAAGAGAGTTTGGGCGGCTGTGGCTCAGGTGGTAGACTGTGTCGTCCACTAATCGCAGGGTTGGTGGTTCGATTCCCGGCCCACATGACTCCACATGCCGAAGTGTCCTTGGGCAAGACACTGAACCCCAAGTTGCTCCCAATGGCAGGTTAGCGCCTTGCATGGCAGCTCTGCAGTCATTGATGTGTGTGAATGGGTGAATGAGACGCAGTGTTAAGCGCTTTGAATACCACTAAGGTTAAAAAGGCACTATATAAGTAAGACCATTTACCAATTGTTGCTTTGCATAAAACTGGAAAGGCTTACAAAGTTATCTCAAAGAGCTTAGATTTAGTACTATTTTATATTTAGTACTGTGGCTACTCTCCCTAAATGGCGAACAGCCATGATTTGGGATCTGTGAGAAAGAACATGTGCAACCAGACAGACAAAAGCCATCTAGTGCTTTCTACCTTCACTTCACACTTTCACTCACAGCTGGAAAGAACTAATGATGTGAATGAAAGAGAGAGAGAGAGAGAGAGAGAGAGAGAGAGAGAGAGAGAGAGAGGCTATCAGCCAACCCAACAAAGCAGAGAAATGGAAAATCGCTCCAGAGACTGCAGAGGGAGTTTAATCAAAGTAAACTTACAATGAAGTTAATTAGGCACTTGGCCAAAATAATTCTACCAGCGCATAACAACATGATTCATGTCTCTCTTCTGAAATTAGTTATGAGAACATTTAAAAGACCACATGTTCTTGAACTGTGTTGCTTCTTTTAAACTATTCCTTAAAGTTATTAAAGGTGTTGTATGTGATTTGGTGACTTCAGCCAACCCCGTGTCAGAAAATGCAAGCTCACAAAATGATTGATCGGCAAAGAGCGTTCTGATTGGCTAGAAAATAAATAGCATTATTTCAGTAATTACATTTGTACAAATAAAACAATAATTTTTGTTATCGGAAATTATGCCATTGAATTTCAATTTTTCAATTGTAAGAAAGCCTTTAAAGATATAATTACTCTTCAGTTTATTGATATCTGAAATATGAAAACATTATGAATAAAGATACCATACAGATAGAATTTTCACTCATTATAATTCAATTGCTGATATCAGAAATTCATATTTGGACTAGTAAGATTGTAATTGTTGAAATAAAAAATTATAATTTAGTAGAAGGAAGTTCATAGCTGATATTTGAAACTGGAATAACAACTAATAATAAATTAATTATAGATATTTGTTATTGCTTTTTGAACAGGAGCGAATGACAGATATCGATATCAGTTACTGATTTCAGTAATTACGTTTTTTCCTAATTATTTCTTATATCAAGAATGGGCATTTCTATCAGGAAGACTCGCAGTCTTGAGTGAAATTTAAGATGACATTTATTTGATGAATATAAAACCGAAAAGTAATGTCTCTCTTTGGCGTAGGCCCCGTCTGGCGGTCGGAAGAAATTGTGCTTGGAACCGTCATATCCTGCCGGTGATAGGAGTCAGAGGCGAGGAGCCTACCCCCATGCAGGACGGGACTCAACTGGTGGTGGTGGGGTGGTGGAGGTTGCCGTGTTAGCACACTGAAACAGCAATGTGATAGATTGTGAGCAGACTTATAAAGCAACTGCACACATGTAATTGGCTTGGAATCACCCAGCTAATGGTGCGATGATGTACAGCTGCTAGTCTTCCCGCTAGAACTACCCTGCGCTTACATTTCCGCAAGTAATGGCGTTATTTTTTTTATATCAAGAATTTACATTTTTACTTGTGCAAACGTACTGTAATTACTTATATCAAGAATAAGCATTTAAGCATAAGCATAAGCCTGCAACATTTAATTTCAAAGCTCTTACACGTGTTACCCTGAACTCAGATCGCAACACTAGAGGCTGGAGTTCTGACAGTATCAAGTGGCTCTACATTCTTTAATTAATCTTTGGCATCTGTTCATGGCCACCAGGCTGATTGAGAGGAATTTCTGTAATTAATGTTCTAGAATCGTGTATGTAATGAACAAAGGGAAACAAATCTCGCAAACACAAAAATCTGAAGTCAAGTTCTATTCTGAATGTGATGGATTCTTATGCGTACTGTTTAATGATCATGCACATGCCCTCAGGGTGGCGATGAGACAGCGGAATCAGTGCTGATACCCCCTTCTGGTTAGATTCATGTTCTGCAACCTGTAATGATTCACCCCCTCACAAGGGCTAACTTAAGAATATTATGGTATTATTGAGAATCAACTGAACACATACGTTATCATGTCAGGAGTCCAGATGTTTTCTGGGTTTGTTTTTTGGAAAGGCTTTGTTTTCATGCAAAAGGTGCAAAAATGGTACAAAGATTGTATTACCATTACTATGGGATTGAATGATTACCATATTTATTCACCTTGGGGTTTGCAGTACATGATACTCCAAGATACTTCAAAGAATACCATGGTATTACCATGATTAATGTCCATAAATATCCCAGTTAGCACTCAAACATCACCAATATGTCTGTTTAAGAGCGTTTCATCTGGAAAGCATTGTATTCTAATTAATAACCGATAGACATCTTAAAAAAATATCTAATTTACATACATTCTAAATCATAAATGTCTCAAGTGTGCCTTTGACATTCTAGAAAAAAACTAATAATCTTTCCGCAGATGAGGAAACGACCTCAATCTTCTTGATGTAAGCACACACATCAAATAGACATCCAAGTGATGTATATGTGCTATCAGGAATAGTTTTAATATGATAAATATCCATAAAAACATGGTATTTTCATAGTATCATGTCAAAAAACATGGAAATATGTGGCAAAGAGATTTATGTAATCTATACATTTCTTTTGTTATTTTAGCCTATTTCTATCTCAAAGAGAAAAACATATGTTTAATCTCCGGTAAAGAAAAGAATGCATCAGTCAACAGTAAAAGGTCCTCTGAGATGGGAGGTGATGTGATAATTGTTTTATTGTCCGTTCAGACTGTCCGTGGGAGTGGGATAACCTGTCCTGCTGGCAGGCGACAAGTGTTGGAGAGGTCTTGGAGGTCAACTGTCCTGAACTCTTTGAATTTATGAGTCCAGAGGAGGGTGAGAGACATTTATAAATGCTAACATAAACAGATGGCATTTTTACATATTTTAAAGTTGGATGCTTTGGATGCTTTGGATGTACTTAATCTTCCAGAGACCCATACATGACTGCTTTGTGCATTTTCTATTTCCTTTTTTTATTTTGATTTGTAACTAGTAGCACCTAATAAAAAAAACAAAAATTAGAAAAAAATTCTATTACATTTGTGTGCACAACCGCACACATATGTCGGACACCTGCCCGTAAACGCTCTTTTGCACCACCATCTGCAGTCTGCCTTTATCCCTCTCGGAGGCTTGATTAGCCTGATTCTACACACCCGGGGCTGGTCAAAAACAGACTTTTGTCCTGATAATCTTATTTAACTATTGTGAGATAGATGCAGTCAATGTACAGTATGGTAATGTTGTTGCTTTTATTTTTTTATTGTTATTGGAGATCTGTTGACAGCAGCAAATTCACACAGCCTGAGGGTTGAAGGTGGGAAATATCTTTTGATTTATTGTTTGGTTCTGGCTTTTGCCTGGCTCCATTTCAGGTCTCGGCAAGATCAGCAGAAACTGTACGGAGTTTGGCTGGTCTGAACCGTATCCTCATTATGTTGATGCCTGTATGACAGATGTACACAACACAACCAAACCTGTGAGTATCTCATCTGACTGTTTTCTGTAAAAACTCCTAATAAAATACTTTAGATCCAAGCTCAAATGTCAAAAGTAAATTTGTTTTCTCTTCTCAAGGACATTTACTACGCATCTGTGAAGGCTCTCTATACAGTGGGCTACAGCACGTCTCTGGTGTCTCTGACTACAGCTATGGTCATTCTTTGCAGATTCAGGTCAGTTTAAAGTAGCATCATCACACAACATTGATTCCATTCCAGCTACTTGGTCAAACAAGAGCCATCTAAAGGCTAATTTATCTTACTGGGTAAACAGGCTTCTTTTTGTTTGCCGAAAAATGATGACAAAATGCACTTTTTTGTTCTGCTAAATCTTAGCTCGATGATATTTCTCCTGTTCGCGCTCATACCTGAAATTTAGTTACAGTACCTAAAAGAGCACGGCTAGTGTAAGAGCATTGATGATTGGCTAAAAGGAATCGTGGATGTGGTTTGTACATGGCATTCTTTATTTACAATTGCACGAACCAGCCGAGGTGGTACGCTCTTAACGTTAAAGATGGATAACTTTGAAGCCCATATCTCCAAGGTTATTGTGGAAAAAATAAACAATGTTACAACAGAGACTGTTTACCTACTGATGTGTCTTCCACCTGAGAGTTGAAAACCTTCTGTGATGTCACCCTCAACAAGCCAATTTTAAAACGATGCGACATGTGATATGAATGCAGGCTTTGCTCAGTTAGGGTGTTTAAGTGCATTCAAGAGAAAAAAATCGTCTTCTTTCTTTGTAAAAATTAGGCTTAAGAATAAAATAAGATCCTATTGGATACATTAAAACATCTAGGTTACGAATGTAACCTCCGTTACCCGATGGAGGGAACGAGACATTGTGTCTTGAGCGCCGAATATACCTTGGCAGACAGAATTTGCATACCCCGCCCCCGGACATACAGGTATAAAGGCAGGGAAATACGTCTAGTTCATTCAGGATTTTTCTGAGGAGCCGGAAATGGTCCGGCCACTACAGTGGCTCGGCTCAGCGACGTAGCCGGGAGGACACAACGTCTCGTTACCTCCATCGGGGAACGGAGGTTACATATGTAACCTAGATGTTCCCCATCTGTCGCTCACTTCAACGTTGTGTCAAAGATGCGACACTAGGGGTCCAATTTAAATCACGCCATGCGCTGAGCCGTGTTCTGCTGACACAGGAGTGGGGAGGTATTTTACGTGCAAAGGCGACCAGTTGTGTCAGACTGCACGTACCATTACGGTGCCCGTACGGAGCCCGTCATTATCCCCAAATCGACTTCAGTGCCCGCGGCGCCTGCCCCAATTCCGTAGGAAGGAGGCGAGGCGAGGGGCGGGGGGTGGCTGAAGCTGCTTTGTCTCATGACAAAAGAAAGCCGCGACTGCAACACTGTCATGGCTATGTTCTCGCACTGAGAACATGAACATTCATAAAACGCGTGTGATCGCAGCCCAGGCACGTGAGGCAGCTTTTATGACCGTCAGAGGTGGGGAGAAATCAACCGGATCCAGAAACTACACAGAGGCAGAAAGACATCTTTAAAAAGACGCGTTCTGAAAAGGACGTTCAACGCCAGCTGTGTATTTGCTCTTTTAGAGAAAATAAATCTTTTAACTGCACAGCCCTGCAGAGAAGGAGAAAGCCGCTGATAGGCACGGTAGATCCAACAACAATCGCACTCAGAGGTGGGAGGAACAGTGTGTGACTCGCAGCTCGCTGCATACATGACCATCGGCTCCGAAGAAAATTTCTGAATGAACTAGACGTATTTCTCCACCTTTATACCCGTATGTCCGGGGGCGGGGTATGCAAATACTGTCTGCCTAATTCCCATTGGCCTTTTTTCATAGATCAGAGGTATATTCGGCGCTCAAGAGAGACCCCTAGTGTCGCTTCTTCGACACAACGTCGAAGTGAGCAACAGAAGGGGAACTTAGGTAAATAAACCCAAAAAATAGGAATTGAAGTTGATCCCATTAGTATTGGTTCCAAAATATGATAGACGTTTCATTAGCATTCCTTTTAGATTTTTTGACAAAGTATGGCCAGGTCCACATCAATATGTTTACAATTGAAATCGTGTTGATTTTGCCAAGTTTACGCAGTTTTAACTGTGTTTTCCTCCACTGAAAGTGTAGACTTTCAACATGCTCTCGTCTCGAGTTCCACATACGTTGTTAAACTGCAGGCACGTGCACACAAAGACATCAAAGGGGGCTTGAGCACTTTTCTCTTCCTCGAGAGAAAGTGCCCTTTTTTCTGGGGTGCTTTTTTAAATAAATGAATATATATATATTTCATACTCCAAAACTTGCATGTCTTTCTTTCTTCTGCGGAACTCAAAGAAAGATATTTTTAAGAATGTATGATGTGTTTTTGTCCATACATTGTAAGTCAATGGGATCCAAAATTTGAGAGGTTTAATCCATGTCTTCAGAAGCGATATGACCACTTTTTTCTTAGTCAAAATAAATCTTGACATCCGGCCCAATTGGGATGTATCATCGGAATGGGATGTATGAAAGACAGTAATATGTGTTTGGGATATGTGTGTCTCCAAAGAACAACCTCAAGAACCCTATCTGAAAAATGGTTCTGGATAAGTAGAGAGTTCTTTGTTCAACCTAAAATTCTGCAAAGAACCATTGAAGAACTTTTATTCTTAAGGGTGGCCATTTGCACAGCCAACCTCACCCTGACAGAAATGTTCTATAAAATCCTTTTTCCTTCGAACATTTGTCAAACAGGAAGCTTCACTGTACCAGGAACTTCATCCACATGAATTTGTTTGTGTCGTTCATCCTGAGAGCCATCTCTGTGTTCATTAAAGACGGCGTTCTGTATGCAGAGGAGGACAGTGACCACTGCTTCGTCCATACTGTGAGTAGTGCACTTTCTCAATGACAGAAGTACTGTAAATGATGTCCATTTTCATTTTTGGGTGAACTATCCCTTTAAATACACACTCTTCAGACTTTGCTTTTATAGTAAACCCACAAACTGATCCATATGGATGTGAGACGCTGTTTGTGGGGCTCAAATTTGCCTGGATTCCTTTTGCATGGGAAATCCACAGGCTAATAATAACTCAATTGTTTTATGTTCACTAACAGCACATTAGATCCCCCATCTGTGTTTGAAAAAACAGCCATGGAGCCGAGTTCAACAAGCTCGGGGAAATATTCCATTATTTCTGTATTAGCATATGAATAGCTTATAAAACCTGCATGCTCTCATTACGCACCTGAACGAGGGCTCTGAGCTCTCTCACCCAGCCAATCAGAGGACTCGGTAATGACATCACCTAGTGTGTAATTGGATCAGAGGGGAATTGATGAACATGGTTAAAGACTTCAGGGTGTTCTGACACACTGCAGGCCAGAAATTGTGAATGGAAATAAATGGAAATATACATTCAGTCTGACAGACAGGAAGAGGATTCTGGGTAAGGATGCATCACTGATTGTTTTATTGCTGAAAACACATTTGAATGAATTAATGATCCTCATATGTGTGAGAGGCTTGAATCAGAAGCCACAGGGGAGTTATTGAATTTAATACAAATGTATGTTAATGTATGATAACTTGCACTTGAAAATCCAACCAGCTGAAGGTTTTTTATCATAATCTTTGCTGGTCTATGCAGGCCAGTAGTTAGTCCAAAGGGGTTTAGTTGGTTGGCCAGCTGGGTTTCCTGCAGGTGTGATTTTAATCCATTTTGATTATGAATTTAGGCATATTTATATGTAAAACAGGATAGTCAATGAAAACAAATGTAGGGCAGGACTTGATTTTATCCACAGGGAATTGATTGGATCATTAAAAGTGGATGTTATATACCAAAACTGAGCCAGGTTTTTGGAGGGCAAGGGCTGGAAAATAGGAGGTATTCATGATGCCAGCCTAAAAGGAGAGGTAGAGCAATTTGCTTTGTGTTGGTGACAGTTCACAAAAACACATTTCTTTTTTAAAACTTTGAATAATTTTGATTTGAAATGTAATTAGATTACAGTAACTAATAACTTACAGTGGATTGATGTAATCAGATTACACCCATCACAGGAATTAAGACATGTTGTGGTTCTTGTTGACTTTAAGCGCAAAAAAGCTAAAATTGCCTTTTTTTTCAGCAGTGCAGAACAAAACTTAAGCAACATTAAAGGAATAGTTCAGCCAAAAATGAGCATTTTCTCGTCATTTACTCACCCTCATGCCATCCCAGATGTGTATGACTTTATTTCTTAAGCTGAACACAAATGAAGATTTTTTTAAAGAATATTTCAGCACTATAGGTCCGCACAATGCAAGTGAATGGGTAACAAAATGTAAAATGTATGCTCTAAAAAGCACATAAAGGCAGGATAAAAGTAATCCATAAGACTCCAGTGGTTTAATCCATGTCTTCTGAAGTCACATGATATGTGTGGGTGAGAAACAGATCAATATTTAAGTCCTTTTTGCCCATAAATTCTCCTCCCTGCCCAGTAGGTGGCCAGATACACAAAGAATGCAAATCCTGAATGTGGCAAATTGCTAGGAGATTGATAGTAAAAACGGACTTATTCATCTGTTTCTCAGCCACACCTGTCATATCACTTCTGAAGAAATGGATTTAACCACTGGAGTATGGATTACTTTTATGCTGCCTTTATGTCCTGTTGGAGCATCAAAATGTGTATACCTATTCACTTACATTGTATGGACGTACAGAGCTGAAATAATCTCCTAAAAATATTAGTTTGTGTTCAGCAGAAGAAAGAAAGTCATACACATCTGGGATGGCACGAGGGAGAGTAAATGATGAGTGTATTTTCATTTTTGGGTGAACTATCCCTTTAACAACTAAAGGACCTTAAATAATAATTCAGCCTATGTTACACTTAGAATCAAACCTGAAAAAGATGTTGTGCCACTTTTCAGCACAAAAACCTGCATCTTAATTACTAACCGAACTGATTCTAGTTTAACGCTATTTGCATTATATGCCTGATCTGCATAATTCATTACTGAATCAGATGCTAAACCAGCATTGACAGCATGTGCAAATAAACAATGCTGTTACCAGTAGTAATTTATACATATCAAATTCTCCCCTGTGGTTCTGTGTTTAGGTGGGCTGTAAAGCCGTGATGGTCTTCTTCCATTACTGTGTCATGTCAAACTACTTCTGGCTCTTCATCGAAGGTCTCTACCTCTTCACACTGCTGGTGGAGACCTTCTTCCCTGAAAGACGCTACTTCTACTGGTACACCATCATTGGCTGGGGTATGTCACAGCATTGCATCATATGAAAGTTAATAATTCAAGTGGGCAGGGTTGGGAGGGTTACTTTAAAAATCTATTCCACTAAAGATTGCAGAATACATGCTATAAAATGTTCGTTTGGTTACTTAAGGTCAGAAACGTAATCGAAATACTTTTTTCTTGTTTTGATTAAAGTAAAGTACATTTATCTCGTTTTAAGGAATTTTTTATATTTTTTCAGGAAAACAATACATAAATGATCATCAAGAAAACATTTTTGCAACAAATTTTTTTGCACTAATATTAAAGGTCTTAGTAAAGGGGAATTTTTTTTATTTTTTTTTATAAAAGCATAAAGCTAACTGCTCACATTACAGTTTACACAAGGTTAACTATTTCTGTTGCTCAAAACTAACTTCAAAACCCAAACTGTACATCTATTTCTGATCGTATGTGGATTCTCTCTATTAAGCTCCCAAAGGGAAAGTTCCTAAATGACGTCATATCCACGTTTTCAGTCATAACAGAATGAAAGAGTCCTCATTCTGCTTGTATGAATGTAACATATTATAAGAAAGTGTTTCGCTGCTGTTCAAACGCTCCTCAGTTTGCATCATTTATATGGATAAATGTTTTCCAATGTATTAATGTAACTGTATTCTGATTACCAACAATTGTAATTGTAACTAGTGGATTACAGTTACTTATATCATGTAATTTAAATGCATAATCCCATTACATGTATACATGTATATTACTTCCATACACTGCAAATGGGATTTTTGTGTAATTGATTACAGTATTTATCACAGTTATAGGTTTGTAAAATAGGAAATGGACCGCATCATCTTTGTATTGGATTTCCTATCTTACTGGATACTGGCTCATAGGATGTGATTTGTTATCCTGGCATATTTAATACATTTATAATAATGACCTTTGGCATCTGCAAACGTCTCTCCCTTTTAGGGACACCCACTATTTGTGTGACCATCTGGGCTGTTCTGCGTCTACATTTTGATGATTCTGGGTATGTTAAATTTTATATATATATATATATATATATATATATATATATATATATATATATATATATATAAGGGTGTTTCTTCAACTTCAGGCATTTAGATAGAACGTAGTCACGTTAAAACATGTTTCACATTTTCATATAATTTTATCCCCCCATTTGCCTACTGACCAACAGTGTATGTACATGCATCACAGGAGATTTATGTCATTTTTGTAATTTTTTTAGTCCCACCACATCTCAAATTCTGTATTGTGTTTAATAGAATTCTGTGGTTGAAATGACACCGATGGAAATACAATTTTGAATTTTTGTGAAATACTGTTTGGACATAAATGTGCCCGAAGCCCAAAGAAACACAAAGTTATTCATTTTTTTTTAATCTTCACAAGACAGATTACTAAGCAAATGCTGGCATACATGGAAACTATTTGCATTTAGTTTCATGAGTCACTGAAGATTGAGGCTATGTTTGGAAATGGATTACTAGCATATTGCTTACTGTATAATGCACAGTATATACTTTATACTGACTGCAATTGTTTTAAATAGGATGTGAAAGGGGGCCTTGGTAGCTCAGCGAGTATTGACGCTGATTACCACCTCTGGAGTCATGAGTTCGAATCCAGGGTGTGCTGAGTGACTCCATCAGGCCTCCTAAGCAACCATAATTGGCCTGGTTGTTAGGGAGGGTAGAGTCACATGGGGGTGGTCCTCTACCTCTAGTCCTCGTGGTCACTATAATGTGTGGTTCTCGCTCTCGGTGGGGCGCGTAGCGAGTTGTGCGTGGATGCCGCGGAGAACAGCGTGGGCCTCCACACACGCTAAAGCTGCGTTCACACTACCAGCGACACGCAGCAACAAAACAACCTCATCTCATTCGTTTTCAATGAGAGCTGGCAACACGAGCGACGGCGACCTTTGGCAACCGGATGTGGGTGTGTCCAGCGATTCGACAAAGTTGAGACATGTTTAACTTTATACAAATGAAGAGCGACTTTCGGGAGCGACAGCCAATACGAGTGAAGATGGTAGAGCTCACGTGATCCTAATATTTTAATAATATTAATTGTAAAGAAACAGTGCTGTTTAGACTCTCCATACACACTAACGACCTAACTGCCAGCCACTGGCGACATGCAGCGACAAAGTAGCTGGCAGTGTGAACGCAGCTTAAGTCTCCGTGGTAACGTGCTCAACAAGCCACATGATAAAATGCATGGATTGATGATCTCAGACACAGAGGCAACTGAGATTCATCCTCTGCCTCCCGGATTGAGGCGAGTCACTACGCCACCACAAGGACTTAGAGTGCACTGGGAATTGGACATTCCAAATTGGGGATTCTGAGAAAAGAAATAGGATGTGAAAAGTACACAGCAACAATAAATGTATAAAACAGTTGTATGATACATTTTTGTCATATGAGCTTGTAATGTCACGTGTAATTCAGCGAATGCTGTCCAGTCATCATATTAGAACTAAAATTGTTAATTTGCATTTTAATCCAGTTTTGAGCAGAAATGACTTTTGGCAGTTTAGGAAAATAACGAGTGAATAAAGAGATGTTAAAAATTGCGGTTGATTGTGTTCATTTGTCACCCTGGATATGGAATGTCGAAATGTATTGTACACTATACAATAGTATGCATGCACTACAATACAGTACCATGCACATTAAAGTAGTATGTAGTAAGTATCTTTTCATATACTGCATATTATGTTCCTTCAAATATAGTATGTAGTATGCCATTCTGAACATACCTTGAGTGTGTGAAATGCTCTAAGCGTGTAAATCAGGTGACCAAGCGTGAATTGCTGCAAAGCTCCTATAATTGTTTGTATTTCTGCAGCTGCTGGGATATGAATGATTACACTGCCCTCTGGTGGGTGATCAAGGGACCAGTTGTGGCATCAATTATGGTGAGTCTAGAAATATTCCCCTCATCTGCAACACCTGCAACACCTTCTGACAAATTCTGCATCTCTGTATGTGTTTTCGAGAGTTAAAAACATGGGTAAATGAGCAAATACAACATATATGAATGGCGCCATACATATGCAGTATGTAAATCTGTATGAAACAATATTCCATAACACACTAAACTCATTCAGTTATTTTCCCATTCAGATTAATTTTGTTCTCTTCATTGGAATAATCATAATCCTGGTGCAGAAGCTGCAGTCTCCAGATATCGGCGGAAAAGAGTCCAGCATTTACCTGTGAGTAAAGTGTTTCAGTCACCATGGAAACAGTATATGAGCAAAATGTTATTTTTGATGAAAGATGGTGCTGTTCCTGGCTGTTTATTTATTTAATCTTGATTGTTGATGTATCTGTTGTTATTTTCTGCTATAGATGCCACCATTGTAAGCCATTTTGTTGTGTACTAAACGAATACCGTCATGTTACATGTTGTTTGGGTGATAACTGTGATCTTAACAGAGTAACATTAGAGTAAAGGGCAAAGATAATACCCTGTTTTTGTTTGAGACAGATAATGTTTGCACCCAATGGTTGACACGGAGCATCATAATTGACTCCATTAGGATTGGTCACAAATTATGAGCAAATTCCAAAAAGGAATCCTGTACACACTCATTTAGAATTTTGCAACTATAAGGGATTTAATTTGAGGATGTGAAATTAAAGTTTCATGTGTAACAAATCTTCATCAGAGCTTCTGTGCGATTTACAGTTAGATAGGGTGTGCTGATTTTAGGGGGGATCAAATATAATTGTTGTGTTGATCAGCACTGTTTGTTGGCTTTGTGGCGGTGAAAGAGTGTCTGTTGGTTATAAATACTTATTTATGTTTGGGGTCCCAAAAGAACCCCAATACTGCATGTGCAAAAAATAATACAATAATAAAAGCCATTTTCAAATGAACCTATTATTTCCCCATTATCTTATTATGTTCACATATGTTCCTTTTGACATATTCAAAGCTTTTGTCCTTTTTGGTATCACAAACTCTGCATGCACTTCAGGAATGCAATTGTTATCCAGGATAGTAATGTTAGCTCTGATTTGTGTCAGTTTGACTCTATCAAAATCACACTGTTGAACTATACAACCGAATTCATCAAAATAATCACAAATGTTCTGCTGGTGAAACATCTTTGAGATCCGAAACATAAGTAATATAACATTGTTCATAAAGGACAATTTAAGCATGGTGTCAGTTTTAGAAAAATTAACTTCAATGTTAAATAGGTTTTGAGAATTAAAAGAACAGTTCACCCAAAAATGAAAATTCTCCCATCATTTACTCACCCTCAGGCCATCCCAAACTCTTTCTTCCCATTCTTTCTTCTGCAGAACACTAAGATATTTTGGGGAATGTATGTGGTGTTTTTGTCCATATAATATAAGTCAATGGGGTTCAAAAGTTTCAAGCTCTGAAAAGGACAGAATAAAGGTAATCCATAAGACTAGAGGGGTTTAATACCTGTCTTCTGAAGCGATACGATCAGTTTCGGGTGAGAACAGACCAAAATGCTCAATGCCATACACGTGTTCTGCGCATGCGTTAAGCACGAGGGAGTGTAATCCAGCTTCAAATCATGAGCGCACCAAGGAGACCTCAGATGTCAAGATGTACAGTAAAAACTGTTACATTTTGATCTTTTCTCACTCAAAAACCATTGTATTGCTTCAGAAGACATTGATTACACCACTAAAATCGTACAGATTACCTTTATGCTGCCTTTATGTACTTTTTTGCGCTTGAAGGTTTTGGACTCAATGAACTTCCATTGAATAAATATAAACACATGATACACATTTATGAAAATATCTTAATTTGTGTTCGGTCGAAAAAAGTAAGTAATACGAGTTTGATACGTCATAAGGGTGAGTAAATACTAAGAGAATTATAATTTTTGGGTGAACTATTCCTTTAAAGGACCTTATAAGGTCTCTCAGACTCTGAATGCTGGGATATGTTCTGTGTGGCCAGTTTTGTGAATGAGTATGTGTGTGTGTGTGTGTGTGTGTGTGTGTGTGTGTAGAGAGAGAGAGAGAGAGAGAGAGAGAGAGAGAGAGAGTATGTGTGTTCTGTCCTAAAGAGTGTTTGTTGTCTTTGTCGTGTTTAGCAGCTGTGCACAGAAATGCTTCAGTGAGCCCACACAGGCCGCCCAGCATTCGTGCAGGATGTCAGAGCTTTCTTCCATCACGCTGTAAGTGTGTATGTTTGTGTGTGAATGTGTGTGGAGGATGCGCATTTTGTGTGCTTTGGTCAACAAATGTGCATTTTTACTTCTAAATTGAGAAAGCTGATAGTTTTGTTGTCTTGTCTGTTGTTGATGTTGTTGTTGTTGTTGTTGTTGTGTAGTTGTTGTGTAGTTGTGCAGTAACCTGCTGGATAATCCAGCTAAAAACAGCACAAGGTTGTCGCTGTGTTTTAGAACTGGTTGTTTAAGGTGATCCAAACTGGTTTGTAGGGGAACTGGCTGTGCTGGTAGACCAGTTAATGGCTGTTTAACACTTTAATGCATACCTCGGGTCTTTAGTGACGGGTCTACATATATGTCCTCATCCATTTTTGGAGTTGTGTCCATACCTCTTCAGTATTCCTCAACCTTTCTCTTCCGAATCAGTGTTTTGCCACAGAAAATGTGGCAAAATTGCGAAGAAAAAAATAGTTTATAACTGCTTGATTACTAAAGGTGTATAGGGTCATTAAAGACCCGAGATATGTAATCGTGTATCTTTGTTTCTTCCTAAATCTTATTTTTATGATTATTTCAAGTTTACTACCAATGTGATACATATTTCTTTGTTTATTTCGAGACAAATGAGTACTATATTCATGCAAACGACTTCTATATGACGTTGATTTTTGTGTGTGACAAAGTATCCCATATACATGTACACATACATACACATACATGCTATTTCTTACTCAAGGTGGCACTGATGTGTCAGTGGTTGACTTTTGACATTGCTATTTGAAGAAGAAGCAACGTGGAAGTAAACTATAGCAAGTATACATTTACATTTATGCATTTGGCAGACGCTTACAGAGCCCTTAATACAGGGACAATCCCCAACCTGGAGTTTAGTGCCTTGCTCAAGGACACAATGGTGGTGGCTGTGGGGCTTGAACCAGCATCCTTCTGATTACCAGATTACCAGTTATGTGCTTAGACCACTACACCACCACCACACCAATATAACACATGAACAGTATGAACTGGCTATGCGTCTATTTAGACTGAAAAAGTGCCTGAGAAAATAGTTTTGTGTAGCTCCTGTTTATCTTATGTGTAGATTATGTGTTAAGTGTAGCTCAGTATGTGTTTGACTGCCAGTTGCAACTCAAATCCGGTTCTAGTTTTGTCCTGATTTGTTGCATCATCTCTTTGATATATGAAAAATAAAACGCCAATGGCAATAAATAAAATCTGGGCATTTGTAGATCCAGTTGTGATAGATATATATATGCCGCTTCACTGAAGACCTGAGGTATGTAATATTGTTTAGCGAAATAACCATGCATTTAAAGGTAAATGTGGTCAAGATGGATTTTGGAACATGGTAGCTGGTTCAAAATGGTCTACCAGCTCAACCAGGGCTCCAACAGCTAGTAGATCAGCTGGTTGACAACTTTAACCAGCTTGGACCAGCTTGGACCAGCTTGAACCAGCGACTATGTTCCAAAACACCTACAACCTTGATTTGTAGGAGTTGTGTATCACTGAGGAATTAGTAAAGGGATCATGGTGCTTTTTTATTGTGTAGTTGACACTGCTCAGAGCTTGCTGTTTTATAACTCAGGAGCGTTGCTCAAACTCATGTAGATAGCATAGCTCAGATCATTTGGTCTTGGAAGAATTTGATGAGAAATGTTTGAGTTCGTATTAAAATCTCTTTTTGATTGCAGACTTTGGTATCAGTGTTTGAGACATTGTTGAGATCACTTCTGAAACTCTCAATGAGACAGATGTGAGATTACTGGAGCAGGTTTGCCATAAACTTCAGCAAAATTCTCCATTTGCTCTCCATTCAATTCAAATCCATTGCTGCCTGGGAGAAACAATTGAGATATTAAGGCAACCTCATTTGTGATTTTGCAGGACGCTCACCATCATCTCTCTTCTTGTGGATGGCTCTGATCTCCAGTGTATCACAGTAACTGTGTGTTGACATGATGAGAGAATCAACCAGCAGTTTGATGCTCTGGTGTTTGCTTTGTGTTGACAGGCGTCTGGCGCGTTCAACCCTGCTCCTCATCCCGCTGTTTGGAATCCACTACACTGTGTTTGCCTTCTCCCCTGAGGATTTCAGCAAGAGGGAGAGACTGGTCTTTGAGCTGGGCCTGGGCTCCTTTCAGGTACTGAACAACAGTTTGCATAGTAGCAACTTTATCTCCTTTTTTAGTAACACTTCCATGGACACCATTGTTCTGTTCCAAAACTTATAGACCAGCCTACCTAAACAGCATTTTTTGGCATCAAAGGTGAGATCCTGACAGTAGGCAGCAAAATGATGGTGCCTTTAAAATACTTTGTTGTGGCCAAATTGTATTACCAACATTATCTCATGAGTATTCGTAGCTTTTCTTACATAAAATTTGCAAATGAACATTGCACATTTGCTTATGTTTGCAGAGACACTGAAACGTCAATTTTGACATATGGACAGATTCTAAAATGTAAACCATTTTATGTACAAACAGATTTAGATATGTACAAATGTTTGAGAATACTAATTGAATCCAAGAAAATGTAATTAATTGAATTCATTGGTTATTTCTATTGTATTTACAATCAGTAAGATTAATTAAATGTTCAATGCCATCACACTTATTTAACACTCTTGACACATTAACCTAATTTGACAATATAACTAGGAATGTCCCAAAACCGATAATTGACCCAGATGGGAGCGAGGTTTAGGAGGGTGAGTGTAATGGTGGCCAGCTGGTAGATAGCTGAGCAATGCGTATAAACCTCACTCTGACCTCAAGAGATGCACTAGGGACTGACGTTAGGGCCTTTAGCCTCCTTGTTAGCGCACCCTCCTCCCATGCCGGAGATGCTGGTTTGAATCCTGTACGGAGTGGGTAGAACAGGAGCGTCACACGTGCAATTAGCTAATGAATATAAAATTCAAATCTGGTGTGAACAAGAAATTAATTATTCTGAGATTTGAACTTACTGTTTTGAAAAAAATCATTTTCATTCGAGAATTGAGCCAAAGTGATTGAGAAAAATTGTAATACGACACTATTACATATCTCTATACACTTTTGGTAATTAGGCAGCTATAAAAACGTATATATTTTTTTTTTTTGCAATTTTGCCTTCTTTTTTTTACTATTCAGAAGAGAAAGGTTGAGGAATACTAAAGAGGTATGGACATAACTCCAAAATATAGATGAGGTACAGGGGGTGGAATTAGTTTCCTGGTCACTAAAGAACCGATGTATGCATTAAAGGGTTAACAATTAAGATAGTGCCGCCTCAATAAGCATTACAACAAAGCGTATTCATCTTATTTATCATTTCTAAAGCTGTATATTCATAAAATAGTTTACTTTGTATTTGCTGTCATTACATAGATATTATACATTCCTGCATCTATCCAAACTTACAAAAATGTACTTTTAAATGTTACGCACAAATACACTTACTAATAGTTACTAGATCGGGCCGGGTATGCTATTTTCCATTTAAAGTCGGATGTGGGATATTCTTAATTGAATACATAAAATGACATTTATAAAACAAGAAAATGTGTTTAGTAAGTGTACAAATTTTGATAGAGATAATTTAACGTGGTTTACATTCCTGTCTGTAAAATGTGTTAGCTTAGCAACATGCTAAGCTAACGACTCTATTGGAATCAACTTAGCAACATGCTAAGCTAACGACTCTATTGGAATCAACTGTGTGTGCAGTCTTTGAAGGTAGCTGCAGTAGACAGTGAGGCAGATCACAAGGTTTCACATTTTGCCCGGTGGGTGTATATTAAAAAAACTCCAGTGTACATTAAAAATAATCTCTAACAAAATGTGAGTGAGACATGTTCAGTGTTATGTGGTTGTGGCTTTGACCTTAATCAGATCACTGGCTGCTTACTAACCAAATCTTCACTTGAACTCTCCACAGGGGTTTGTGGTGGCCGTCCTGTACTGCTTTCTGAATGGAGAGGTAAGAGATGTTTTGATATTCTTTGTAGTTCAAATTCATGGAATCAATTTGTTTTTCAAATTAATTTGATAGACTTCCTTGAATGTTGAGTTTGCTTAGAATACATTAAATCAAGACTCTCTAATTTAATAGTAGGCCTAACTCTCCAAAAGAAAAAATCATTATAGTTACTACCAAGGAGTAAAAAAGACTTAAATGCTTTGTTGATCTTTTGTCGTTGTCTTCTCTTTTTTTTTTTTTTTTTTTTGTCACATTGAACTGGTTAGCCCCACCCACAGCACAATCTCATTGGTCCAGAATTAAACATAATTGATATCCTTATTGGCTATGATTTTGTTGCTGCATGCAGTATTTTGCTTTCACTGTGGTCCAGTGTTTCCTGAACGTTCATGAAATGTAAATCAGTCATTAACTACACTTGTTCAAATGATGTGTAGTTAAAGATACATATTATGATGCAGTAATGAATAGAACATTTGAAAGGCAACGTTATTTATATAGCACATTTCATGTAAAATCTTAAAATAAAATCTCATTTAAACCGTGTTAAATTTGTAGAAATGTAATCTTTGTGGCCATGTTGGTGTCGCATTTTTGAAAATCATTTTATACAATTTTCTAAATAAATACTATAAATAATGATTTAAAAGTCTCTAGTGGTGTGACCAAGTAAAAAAAAAAACATTTTAATCATATATATCAAGGTGACAGACAGACAGACAGACAGACAGACAGACAGACAGACAGACAGATAGATAGATAGATAGATAGATAGATAGATAGATAGATAGATAGATAGATAGATAGATAGATAGATAGATAGATTTCTGATTCACAAATATTAAGTTGATTTCTAAGGGATTACTCCATTTAATCAAAATTATATTCACACTTTGCTATATTGAAAGCACTACACTTTATATTATGTTTTACCTTGTGAATTTCATTGTTTTTTTGTTATGTAATTTCAAATCAGATGATGGCAACACACTCCAAAACAATTGAGACAGTCGAGTGTTTACCACTGTGAAACATCACCATTTCTTCTAATAACACTTATTTATTTTAATAACTCATTTGGGCACTGAAGACACAAGTTTGTTAAGTTTAAAAAGTGGATTTTCCCCCATTCATCCATTATGCTGGTCTTTAGCTACACGGGGTCTTTGTTGCCGGATTGTGCACTTTATAATGCGCCACACATTCTCAATTGGAGATGGTTAGGACTGCAGGCAGGCCAATCTAGCACCCGCACTCTCTGCTTACACAGCCAGTATGTGGTTTGAAGTTGTCCTGCTGAAATTTCCAGGATGTCCCTGGAAAAGATGGTGCTGGATGGCTGTATATGCTGCTCCAAGGTTTTTACATATTTTTCTGCATTAATGGTGCCCTCACAGATGTGCGAATTACCCATACCATGGGCATTGACACCTGGCCCATACACACTCTGGCTTTTGGACCTGATGCTGATAACAGCTTGGGTGGTCCTTTTCCTCTTTGGCCTGGAGAACACAACGTCTGATTTAAAATGTGGACTCATAAACATGGTTCCACTGTTCTACTTTCCATCTAAGTTGAGATCGAGCCCAGAGAAGTCGGCAGCGCTTCTGGACAGTGTTGTTGTACGGCTTCTGCTTTGCACAGTAAAGTCTTAACGTGCATCTGTGGATGCAGCAGCGAGTGGTGTTGACTAACATACATTGTTCTCAAAGCGCTGGATTATTTGCTGAAGTATCTGTTGGCAAATTGACAAGTCTAGACCGATCCTTGCTCTTGAAGGTCTAGGCTGTTTTTGGAGGCTCCTTATATACTATGATATGATTGCTTAACCTGTTTAACGTCTCCTGTTTCACATCGCCTTTTTATTTTAACTCATCAAATTGTTATTAGTCTGAAATTGCCCATGTCTCAACTATTTTGGAGTGTGTTGCAGTCATCTGATTAGAAATGACTGTACATTAAAAACAAAACAATTAAATTCACATGGTAAAACATCATATAATGTTTAGTTGTAGTGCTTTCAATATAGCAAAGGGTGAATATAATTTACAAATCAATGACATGCTACATGATACCAATTTTTTTTTTCACTTTTTAATTCAAATAATTATAATTAAAGATTGTTTAAAACTACTTGTGCCAACATTTCAGCTTTTAATGAGAATTGTATTTATTTAATAATCAATTTATTATCATATATTATTTTAATTTAATTAATATATTATGATATATACACTCACCTAAAGGATTATTAGGAACACCTGTTCAATTTCTCATTAATGCAATTATCTAATCAACCAATCACATGGCAGTTGCTTCAATGCATTTAGGGGTGTGGTCTTGGTCAAGACAATCTCCTGAACTCCAAACTGAATGTCAGAATGGGAAAGAAAGGTGATTTAAGCAATTTTGAGCGTGGCATGGTTGTTGGTGCCAGACGGGCCGGTCTGAGTATTTCACAATCTGCTCAGTTACTGGGATTTTCACGCACAACCATTTCTAGGGTTTACAAAGAATGGTGTGAAAAGGGAAAACATCCAGTATGCGGCAGTCCTGTGGGCAGAAAATGCCTTGTTGATGCTAGAGGTCAGAGGAGAATGGGCCGACTGATTCAAGCTGATAGAAGAGCAACTTTGCCTGAAATAACCACTCGTTACAACCGAGGTATGCAGCAAAGCATTTGTGAAGCCACAACATGCACAACCTTGAGGCGGATGGGCTACAACAGCAGAAGACCCCACCGGGTACCACTCATCTCCACTACAAATAGGAAAAAGAGGCTACAATTTGCAAGAGCTCACCAAAATTGGACAGTTGAAGACTGGAAAAATGTTGCCTGGTCTGATGAGTCTCGATTTCTGTTGAGACATTCAGATGGTAGAGTCAGAATTTGGCGTAAACAGAATGAGAACATGGATCCATCATGCCTTGTTACCACTGTGCAGGCTGGTTGTGGTGGTGTAATGGTGTGGGGGATGTTTTCTTGGCACACTTTAGGCCCCTTAGTGCCAATTGGGCATCGTTTAAATGCCACGGCCTACCTGAGCATTGTTTCTGACCATGTCCATCCCTTTATGGCCACCATGTACCCATCCTCTGATGGCTACTTCCAGCAGGATAATGCACCATGTCACAAAGCTCGAATCATTTCAAATTGGTTTCTTGAACATGACAATGAGTTCACTGTACTAAAATGGCCCCCACAGTCACCAGATCTCAACCCAATAGAGCATCTTTGGGATGTGGTGGAACGGGAGCTTCGTGCCCTGAATGTGCATCCCACAAATCTCCATCAACTGCAAGATGCTATCCTGTCAATATGGGCCAACATTTCTAAAGAATGCTTTCAGCACCTTGTTGAATCAATGCCACGTAGAATTAAGGCAGTTCTGAAGGCGAAAGGGGGTCAAACACAGTATCAGTATGGTGTTCCTAATAATCCTTTAGGTGAGTGTATATAACTTACATATTATTATTTATTTATTGTAACTGTCTCACACAAAATATCAAATTTACTATGAAAGCATGTTAGTCATAGTTGAGTTTTACTCAAGTATTTTTTATGTGAATTGCATTGTTAATGTTTGAATTACTCAATAAACCTCCTCATTTCAAAGCTGAAACGTTGTTTTATCAAAAACAGTATAAACTTCCCCAAAAATCATGTGTTTTTCCGTATACTATATACATATATAAACGATGCATAAATGTGTCGCCTTGTACCTGTTTAGGACTGGGGAGTGTGGTCTGGGGAAAAACGCACCTTTACAGCTGAGTACATTAAAAAATGACCTTTTCAAGTTTCTCCCTAAAGGTGCAGTCGGAGATAAAGAGGAAATGGAGGAGCTGGACGGTGAACAGGTACTTTGCTGTGGACCTGAAGCAGCAACGTCACCCTTCACTAGCGAGCAGTGGGGTGAACGGGGGGACGCAGCTGTCCATCCTAAGCAAGAGCAGCTCACAGATACGCATGTCCAGCCCGATGGCCGAGACGGTCAACCTGAACCTGCCCACCTGAACGTCTGATCGGCCCACATCTCAGCCAGTCCGTTCCTAAAGCCACACCCTTCAATTCAAACCAATCACGATTAGAAACTAAATAATTGATTAATGAGACCTCGGGATAGTATTTCAAATTGGTCAAAACGATTCATCCAGGGATTCACGTAGACTGCCAAAACTATTGTGAGGCTTTCTAATTAATCTTTTGAGAAAACAAAGAATACAAGCTTAAAATAATGTTCTTTTATCTCTTTTTAATAATGGCCAATAATAATGCAGAAAAGTTCACACAGTTGCCGAAATGAGGTCGCAGCATAAATGTAAGTGATTTTTTCACATCACATTATGAGCCATAGAGAATGTGAACTGTTTGTGGTTTGAATGTAGTGATATGCCACTAAAAAAAATGTCATACAGGCCTAAATATTGTGCCCTTAAAACTATTCATTTCTGTCAAACTGATAGCACATTGCTTTACTAGTGTACCAGTGTAAGGCTAAGGCAGTAAAGGGATGTTACAGGTTCAATAAATCAATTGAAAGCATTTGTAGCATAATGTTGATTACCACAGAATCTATATTGTTTTGGTAATCAGTATTATGCCACAAATGCTGTTGATTGAGCTAAACGTGTTTTGAACCCAGAACATTTCTTTACCATGTCAAACTGGTTGCATTTCAGTGTTATGTCAATGAAACGATCAAGCAAAATATAATACAGTAATATAAAGTGCCAAAATATGGTTATTTAAATATAGTTTTACCTGCAAGATACTGTGTTTATCAAATATACATTACAAAAAGAAAATGTTCAGATTTAGTGTTGCTCGAACAAATGCTGTGTATTTGATTCAACCTTCTCTACAGAGAGATTGTAAAACATATTTTTTTACAATCAGCCGTAAGTACAGAGTATGTCAACAATATTAAAACTTAAGAGTGACTCATGAATTTAGATTACATTTAAATGTTATTATGGTTTAATTTTTCAATTTTAGCCTTTGTCTTTTGGAGGCCAGTGTAATGTACTTCTC
The DNA here is from genome assembly GCF_025860055.1 of Xyrauchen texanus. Classification (NCBI taxonomy): domain Eukaryota; kingdom Metazoa; phylum Chordata; class Actinopteri; order Cypriniformes; family Catostomidae; genus Xyrauchen; species Xyrauchen texanus. The sequence continues at coordinate 44,041,905 of NC_068284.1, forward strand.
ATTATGCAAATGAGACATGCATAACGATTCAGAACCAATATAAACAAATCAAGGATTGTTCGTCTTTATGCTCCGTTAGCTGAAAAATAACTTGAGTAAATAAATAGGATTACAAGGGATTTATTATAAAGTGCCCGTTGGTCACAAAGATAGCTTTAATGGATTCTAAACAAACAGTGCCATACAGTATTAATTTTGTTATTATTAGTGATTTAGATTAACAAATTCAATATTTAAAGAAGTTTTTAATTCTGATCTACCAATAAATCTTTGATTTATATACTGTGATATCTATAGCTTCGAGATGCTGTATTCAAATCAATGCCATTATTTTACTATCGGGTGCATTACAAATGCATGTTAGGGCTGAGAATTGAACTGTGACAGAAAAAAAGAGACATTTGAGTGAAATGTGAATGTGTAAAGTAATTTCAATTTAAATTATGTCATCATTTACTCACCCTTGAGTTGTTCCAAACCAACACTGCTTTTTTTTTTTTTTTACAATGAACGTAGACAGTGACCAGGGGCTGTCAAGCTTCAAAAAGCACCATATAAAAGTATAATTTTATGTTCCACAGAATGAAGGAAAATCCTACAGTTCTGGAACATGAGGGGTAGAATTTAGCTTTTTGGCTGAAGTTTAATGCTACGAGAGCGACAGTTAACCCCCAACCCTTTACACGTGCAAACTTTGATGTCAATTTATTAATCCAACCAGATTTACTGCATCGCCACTGAATGACAATCATTAGTAGTTCTTACATCACTCAGTGCTGCATATTTTGAGCCTGATCTCATGAGAATGACATGACTATGGCAACATTTTTGCAAAATGATTTTACGTGGTTCATTACACATATTGTGGCAGTTCTGAGCGCTATTTGATCTACCGAACAAGTCCAGATGGGACTTGTGACAGAAATCAAGTATTTTTCAGCCTGTGTAAGGCACATAGGGAGTTCAAAGCGGTGCATGATGCTGGTGATGACACGCTTACGTGAATCATCAACGCAGCTTCACAATTGCTGTAGGAATTACTACTGGCTGATTAATAGTGTAGATGATGAGAGTTTAAAAGATTTAATGCCCATTGCAATGAATAAACATCCTATGGAAAGACTAGCTCTTTCAATTAGTCAAACTCCCACTTAGGCTTTGGGAAATGTTTGATGTGACATTTGGTGATATTTTAGTGCATTTCTATCTTAATACTGTGTTTGGAAAATGTTAATAAATCATTATATTGGTACATATTGTTTTTTTTTCTTCCTAAGATGGAAATAAATCAATTTTGACAAGAAAATACATTTATATAGTGTCAAATTTCAGCACTTTCAAAATCTGCGATTAATCACAATCAACTACAAAAACAAATGATGCGATTAATCACGATTAAAATGTTAATCGACTGACTGCACTAAGATAGCATCGTGTGAGAAATAAGACTGAAACAGTTTGATAATGAACTGTAAATCTGATGTTTTTTTGATTTGTATGAAAGCCAATTGTCTTTGTAGTGCCTCTAGTGTTCATTACTGCAGGAAACCGGTGCAACACATACAACAACCCACGTAAAAATCATTTTGCAAAAATATTGGTATAGTTACATGCATCAATGGGAGCATGTTTCATATTAAAAAAAATGTATCATGAGAACAATGTGCATCAGTGTACAAAGTGAACATATGTGGCAACAGTCTCTGCAAAAGTTGTTGTTTGTCTCTAGTGCAGTAATGATTACCTGGTGTGAAGTTCTAGAGTGTGATTTCTCAATGTACGTTAAAGATGTACATGTGCCAGTAAATGATGGATGTACCAGCATTCTCTCATACATCAGCTGCACTCTCAGTCACTATGAAGTCCCAAACCTTGATGTAAAACTTTAGCTGTGGTCATTCTGTGAATATGAAGTTGCCAATTTTAAAATGCAATATGTATATGCTTTTGTTGCTGCTCATAGTAGTTAGGCCTAGTATATCATATGGAGGCGAGATGGTTAACATCTAACATGTTTTTTATCTTTTATGTAACACATATCTGAGATTGTCTTCATTTAAAGATGAAATGTGTGAATTCTGTGCTACTGGTGGCACCAAACAGGATTGCATTTCAAACAAGCTCGGAACACTCCCCTCGTCTGCCATTGGTCAGAGAAACAGGTGGCCCCACCCCAAAGTCACCCTTCTGGTTGAACCGGTGCAGTAGGGCTGCAATTCTGTTTGGTGATGCTAGTGGTGCAAAATGACACACTTCACCTTTAAATATGTCATGGTGGCTACTGGTAATGACAAAAGTTTTTTTGTATTTAATTGTTTGAACTTTCTCATTTTATTATTATTATTATTATTATTATTATTATTATTATTATTATTATTTCAGTCAAGCTGTAAATATTAATGATCTCGAACAAGCTCTCAGTGATCGTGAACAGAATTCACTGTCTGGTGTTTCAAATGTGGCTTGGATCACGTGACCATAAAGACATGGAGCTAAATATGTGTTTAGATATAGTAACGAAAGGGCCATCCTCATCCTGTGGCTATTTCTTGATATTTCTGCATGAAAAAAGAACGATTTGTGCTGCTTTCTATGTTCTTAACACCAGCTGTCATTCTGAGTGTGAGTGCTCAGAAGGTAACGACCATGTCTCAAAGCTGTTACAAACCTGCTGTGGAAATGTGCTTGTAATACATCCGCCTGCCAATAGATGTCGCTTTGTTTTTATTTCATTGTAAATTTGAGCGCTGTAGAGGGAAGAGGATTTTGAATTTGAAAGCATTTGAACTCTCTTTTGTGTTTTGTGCTGTGTAGGTCTGAAATGTTTCATTGTGTCTTTGAGATCTGGTCATATTGTGGCTAACTCTTTTAAACTGAATGTAACACAACTGTATTGTACATTCTGCTCTGCCGCTTTGTAAAGCTGCCTTCTTTGATGTAGAGATAATGTCTTTGTTTGACATGTGAACATTTTGTACATGTTTAAGTTCCACTGTTGAAAAACAACTCTTGAACTTCTGCAGATTTTTCATTTATGTGTGTTTTGGAATAATCATGTCTCCCATATTCTTGTAGTAGGGGAAGAAAGCTATTGAGAGAAATACTGTACCAGATGGGATAATATTTAATATTGCAATATTTAAAGTATCATGAAACCCCCCTAGTTCAGTTCAGCACCAGTCATTAGCCATGTTTCCACTATCGGCGAAATTAGGCTGTGCTAGTGCATGCCAGGGCCAGCTGTGTTCCCACTGTTACTTCTGGGGATTCATCGAGCTACCTCTGGGCTTTCTCGGGGCCAGTGGCCTTTTACCTGCTTATTACCCTTGGGCCAAACAAGGCCAACCGGGGAATGAGGCATGTTCAATGTCAAAGGCGGAGTTTTGCAGAACTTCCCAGTTTGTGTATCCAGCGCACAACGGTACAGGTTCGGGGGGAAAAACTTTTTTTTCAAGCGGGCACAGTACAAATCCATTAAAAAGCCCAATAGACAAAGCAATTACTTTCCATGGTTCAGTGAACATTCATAGACATTGTGCTGGGACATCGTCCCGCTGTTAGTGGAGAGACCACTTGGGACACCATGGCAATTACAGTCGGTGAGTTGTCAACACTAACTTATCTTGCTGTTTACATTCGATATAAACTCGATATTCTAAATAACTAGATTTACATTTATGCATTTGGCAGATGCTTTTATCCAAAGCGACTTACAGTGAACTTAATACAGGGACAATTCCCCCAGAGCAACCTGGAGTTAAGTGCCTTGCTCAAGGACACAATGGCGGTGGCTATGGGGATCAAACCAGCAACCTTCTGATTAACAGTTATGTGCTTTATCCCACTACACCACCACCAGTCATTAGATAACTAGATAACATGATACCTCAGCTTGAGCTTCCCTCTTGCAGGGCCGGTCAACCCATTAGGTGACATTGGTGTGCACCTAGTGTGGCATCACTTCGGGGCGCCAATCTACAGAGACAACTTTTGCATGTGTGCAATCTGTGTCCAACAAAATGGACCCTGTGTGTTCCAATAACGTGTTGTGTCACCCACGGAATATAGAGGCAGTGTACTAAATGCCTTACTACCATACTACACTTATTGCTTCTGTTATATCTGTATTTGGCAAAAACAGAGAGAGGAGTGTGTGCAGTGTGTAAACCTCACTCTCCTGACCTCAAGAGGTGCTCTAGCAACTTACGCTAGAGGTTGTAGCCTTTAGCCTCCTTGTTAGAGCACCCGCCTCCCACGCCGGAGATGTTGGTTCGAGTCCCATACGGAGCGGGTAGAACGTTAGCTTCACAATGGTGCCGTGACCCGGATGGGAGTGAGGTTTGGGGGGGTAAGTGTAACGGGAGCCAGCTGGTAGATAGCTGTGCAGTGTGTAACATTAACATTATGTGAAAGCACTTAAAGTACCAAAAATTACCAAGCCAATACCATGTTTACTGGACATGTTCCTTGGAGTAGCCTACAATACAAATCCCATTATATATATTATAAAAATGAAATACCAAGGTTTTACCATATTGTACCATCACTGTACCATGATACTGCCACAGCAGGCATTTGAGAAAGATAAGATAACTTTGATAAACTTAATCTTATGCTGTGTAATGTGAAAAGGTGTCAGTATGTTTTTAGTCCATAGTTTCATTAATGTTATACAAGGAATGGAGGGTCTCGTCTGGGGTGCCAAATTGGGTAGGACCTGCCCTCTTGCTTGTGATATGGGCGGGGTGTGTGACATTGGCAGACGTTATTGGCCCAATGGTGGGAACGCAGATCGATTTTGGTCTTGCAGCTCGAGGTCCATAGCCTTGGCTCGCACTGGCCCAATAGTGGAAAAGCGGCTAATTGACACTATTGAGTCATGAAAGGGGTGTGGAAAATGTTAAAAGGTGGGAGGGTTTTCTTTTTTTGAGAAAAAAAAAAAATCACGTTCAGCAAGGCACATAAACAAAGTAAACAGGTCCAATACAAAAAACACGAACTACACAGTGTTTCAAAAGTACAGTTGCAATACTTAAGCATAATATGTTTTGATATCTAGTGTGATAAAATTGCTTACTAACTTTGCCTGCTATCCAGTATTTCAACTTCGTTGTCTTGACGACAGAATGCTGGTAAACCCTGTAGGGCTAAATCCCTGTAACTTTCGCATGATGTAAAGCAAACCACAAAGAGAGTTGACATGACGTTTCGTTTTTGATTTTCCTCGTCTTCTGTTTTTGAACAGGCCAACATGTTATCATGTCCATAATCAGACGTACGGAGAAGACGAGATGGAATGTGTGTGCATCTCTAAACAAATGTTTGGAGCGCTTGAGAAGCAGAAGAAAACATGCTCGCCGGTCCAGTTATCGACTGTAGTCCAATCAGACGAGTGATTCCGATCTCACCACCTTGTTTAGTATAGAAGTCCGCTCTTGTATCTTTTCCACGTGCTGTTGAACTTGCGTCGGTCAGGAACCGCTGCCATGTCCTACATATTATTTTCAAATCTCCACTGTAAGTCGAGCTCATGCATGAGGCAGTGCAATGATAGGATGGAAGCATTCCTTCTCATGAATAATGTGGCGAAAGCTCAGAATCGAATGATGTATTTGCAAACTCTACTACCAACCACAATATAGAGTTTACGCATATACCTCATGTTTTATGTAGTCGCTTCAGGTTTAGTGTTCAAACAGGAAACACGAAATGGCAGAAAAAATAACAACTTTACCATAAACAATAAACATAATGAGTGCTATATTTGTTTTCAATTATGTGCAACCTGTACATACCTGTAAAAGAGTCCTTAAAAGTGAATGGTTACTGAGTCCATAACATTCGGCCTAACATCTCATTTTGTGATCCATAGAATAAAAAATGAATGTTTGGAGCCCCCCTTTAATTGGGGCGGCTGTGGCTCAGGTGGTAGAACGGGTTGCCCTCTAATCGCAGGGTTGGCGGTTTGATTCCTGGCCCACACGACTCCACATGCTGAAGTGTCCTTGGGCAAGACTTTAGTTGCTCCCAATGGCAGGGTAGCACCTTGCATGGCTGCTCTGCCATCGTGTGTGTGTGTGTGTGGGGCACAGTGTAAAGCGCTTTGAAAACCGCAAAAGGATAAAAAAGTGCTATATAAGTGCAGACCATTTACAACAAAAAATGGCACCTTCATTCACATTGCATTATCAATACATTGTTTAATGCATTAAACATTTATCATGGTTCAATATGATGTAGCACAGAACATAAACCATATGGAAAAGACTTAAGCAAGACTTTATATTACAGGATAAGCTCATAAAGACTGTTGTACATACAGTAGCCATCTGCTTTAATGCATTCCATACCATATGTTTTGCAGATAGCTTCGATAACTAAAGTATTGGAAATTTCTGCTGTGAGATGCTCGGAGCACTGGGTTCAATTTTATTTCATCTGAAGAACATTGTCCCACAGTACACATCTGACTCACACCTGAATCATTCAGTATTTTTAGATCTGAATTGGAATTTACATTCTGGGTTGAATTCATGCTATGAATGAAAATAGAACAGATCCATTCCCTGCACAGATCTACAAGTTTCATTCATGATATATATTTTTTCTAAAACAAGGATATGACACATTTTAAATAATGATTTAGCAAGTGTAACTTATTTTGATGAACCTAAACAATAAAATTGTACTTGTTAACATTAGTTATCTATATTAGTTAACATGAACTAACAATGAACGATAGTTTTGCATAACTTGTTAATCTTGGTTGAAATTAGTTTTAACTTTTACTACTAAAGTACATTTTTAAAATGTAAAGTTGTATACTTCATACATATAACTTGAGCTAAAAATTAACAATCATGTTTTAATCAATTAACCTCAACAAAGTTTTATAAATGCTGTAAAAATATTGTTAATTCTTATAAAGCTTTACCGTTAGCCTTATTGTAAACTGTTACCAATATTTACATTTATGCATTTGGCAGACACTTTTATCCAAAGCAACTTACAGTGCACTTATTACAGGGACAATCCCCCCGGAGCAACCTGGAGTTAAGTGCCTTGCTCAAGGACACAATGGTGGTGGCTGTGGGGCTCGAACCAGCAATCTTCTGATTAACAGTTATGCTTTAGCCCACTACGCCACCACCACTCAACATTCTACCAATAGTTTAATATATTTGATAAATTCCATTAGTATTTATACAACAATTTTAGAGTTTAAGTGCTCCAGTTGAACCTATTTAAGTTAGCTGGAATCATGCAAGCTGTACAGCCGTGGCCAAAAGTATTGGCAGTGACATAAATTCTGTGTTTCGCAAAGTTTGCTGCTTCAGATTGATTCACATTGTTTCTAGATTATTGTGCAGAGTGATCAGATGCATTTTAAATAATTGCAAAAAGCTTCATTGGCCAAAAAAAAGAACTTGGAAAAAAAAAAACAGAAATGACCAGCTAACATCATTTCACTAATCATATCAGCAGCACCTGGGAAAGTGTGAACGAGTACTAGTCAGGTGAAATCACTCTATCATTCTGATTGGATTATAAGAGCAGACTGATTGCTATAAAAGGAGGGAAGAAGTGCTTCCAATCATTGTGTTCTTGTTAGCAATGGTTACCTCTAAAGAAAGACGTGCAGCCATCATTGCTTTGCATCAAAATAGCCTCACATGCAAGAAAATTGCTGCAAAAGAATATTGCACCTGAAAGAACCATTTACTGGATCATCAAGAACTTCAAGGAGAGAGGTTCAACTGCAGGGATGAAGGCTTCAGGACATCCCAGAGTGTCCAGCAAGCGCCAGGACCGTCTCCTCCTGAGGAGTCAGCTACGGATTCATGTCACCACCAGTGCAGAGCTTGTTCAATATTGGCACAGTGAGGCGAAGACTTTTGGACAATGGCCTGGTGTCAAGAAGGGCAGCAAAGAAACCACTTTTCGTGAAATGCTTATTGTTTTCCAATATACCATAGAAACATGTGAAAACATAATCTACAAATACTGAAGCAGGAAACTTTGCAAAACACAAAATTGATATCACTGCCAATACTTTTGGCCACGGCTGTAATATATGTAGACATACTGTATGCACATATCCCTTTAAAATATGCTGATAAATTAGATGGTCTCATTTAGTAATAATGCAATATACAGTATGTATACTGCATTTATGTCAATAATCATATGTTAAAATACCAAAAATTCTAAATTGACACATGGAGCATTCAATGCCAAACATTGGCATTTATTAAATAAATTACTCACTGACTGCAAACACAACTTGGTTTTAGCTTTCCTCTAAGCTACCGCTAAGAATTACATCAACCTCCAGTCTTAAACATCAAACTTTTTGCCCCACTGGGAGTCTGAGGTATCAAATGCAACCAGACAGTTTTGAGTTACAATACGACACATATATAACAGACAGCTCAACATATGAAGTCTGGATTGTGGAATGAAGGTCAAATTTTAACATTAGAGCTTACTTAAAATACTTTTATTTGCATAAAACAATCATATATTACATGAGACATTTTAATCAACCTCAGAACACAAAATGTTTAACTTAAACTCCCTTAAGCTACTGAGCAATGACGAAAAAGCCAAAACTGACTGACTGTTGAGTTTTTTCAGACAAACATATAGGCACAGAATGTGGAGATCAGGATGCTTATCTACTGGTACTCTATAGTCACAATCACAGTCTTTAACATGGTAATGTCTGATTGCAGTTTTACCACCTTCAAGTCAGTTTTAAAACAATGCAAACAGCGTCAACATTGTTATAAAAGCTTCGAAATCGAAAACTGGGAGGTATTCTTAGCACATACTTCTTGATAAGTGCTGATTGGTGACCGATTTCTTCTCATTAGAAAGTCTTCCACTCTTCAGAGCTGAACATGAAGCACTTCCAGTCTTTTGGGTACAGCATGAAATACAACTACATCATACAGGTGTGTTCACACAGATGTGATGTTTCCATTGCAGATGGCAGTCTGTGGGTCACTGACCTCATGCATCGTGATCTGAGTAACAGTGACCCGGCGCTTTTTACTTGGACTCAGGTGAGTCTGTGTCTGCCATTTCCATAACCTTCGCTTTAACTCTGCCTGTACCTGAAGAGATAGAAAGAGATAACACTGTTCTCTATTGCACAATGTAAATCAAAACAACCTAAACTGAATCACATTACTATATACATACATTTTTGCAATATAATTTTTTTGAGGCTTGTTCTACGTATCACTTCAGTTCCAAATGAACACTAGGGCACTATCCCGAGCCACATTAACCAGCTCTGACTGGGGGACCCCGAGGCGTTCCCAGGCCAGTGTGGAGATGTAATCTCTCCACATAATCCTGGGTCTTCCCCGAGGCCTCCTCCCAGCTGGACGTGCCTGAAACACCTCCCTAGGGTGGCGGCCAGGGGGCATCCTTACCAGATGCCCTAACCACCTCAACTGACTCCTTTCGACACAAAGGAGCAGCGGCTCTACTCCGAGCTCCTCACGGATGACTGAGCTCCTCACCCTATCTCTAAGGGAGAAGCCCGCCACCCTTCTGAGGAAGCCCATTTCGGCCGCTTGTACTCGCGACCTAGTTCTTTCGGTCATGACCCAGCCTTCATGACCATAGGTGAGGGTAGGAACAAAAATTGACCGGTAGATCGAGAGCTTTGCCTTCCGGCTCAGCTCTCTTTTTGTGACAACGGTGCGATAGAGCGAGTGCAATACCGCCCCCGCTGCCCCGATTCTCCGGCCAACCTCCCGCTCCATTGTCCCCTCACTCGTGAACAAGACCCCGAGGTACTTGAACTCCTTCACTTGGGGCAATACCTCCTTCCCTACCTGGAGTATGCACTCCATCGGTTTCCTGCTGGAAACACCCGGCCCCTAATCAGGCTAATTAGCCCTCGAGAGGGATCAAGGCCGACGGAGGACAGCAGCAGTGTGAAGGGATTAAAGGGAAAGGAGGAGGAGAGAACCGGCTTGATGGTATAAATAATATATAAACTCAACCAAAAAGACAAACACACACACACACACAGGTGTCGGACAGCTGTCCGTAAATCTCTCTCTGTCACACTGTCGTCTTTGGTCGGCCTTTATCCCTCTCGAGGGTTAATTAGCCTGATTAGGGGCCGGGTGTGCGGAATCACGACCCAGCCCTCCGCACAGCCACAGTGTCATAGAAGCACCACAAAATGACAAGATTGCTTCATCAATGGCATATTTCATCTCACATTTACTGTTTATGACTATCAGTTAGGTTTAGGGTAGGTACACTCTGTAAGGTGTGAAAAATCTAGTTCATAATCATGTTGAATGTTTACTGTATGGTAATACTTACCTCTCCATTCAAGAAACAGTAAAGAAGGGCCACCACAAAGCCCTGAAAAAACAAGCATTGCAGGTACGAAATCAGACACATCCAAAAACACACAGTATGAAACTGCAAAATCATGATAATCTGATATTGAATAGTTCAGTTCTCAATGTAACAAATGCATCCATCTGTACCTGGAAAGAGCCTAGACCGAGTTCAATATAGAACCGGATTATTTCTCCTGTGTTCTCAGGCAGAAAGGCAAACACAGTGTAGTGCATCCCGAACAGAGGAATCAGAAACAAGGTGGATTTGGCGAGCCTCCTGCACAAACAACAACGAAGACAGGATAGAATTATTATCATAATTTTTTTGTTAATTGCTAGATGTTTTTAACAGATAGAAATAGTATCGTAATAGTAATATGTTTAAAATGATATACACTCACATGAGATGAAGACTTCAGTTTTATCAGTCTAGGAAAAAAAGCTACTTTATTGTAATTTACATATAGTGCTGGGTGCACATTCATGAGTGCCGCCATGTCGAGATCACATGACCAGCCGAATATTTTGACACTTTAACTAGCGTCAATTAACTAAATCAATCATGGCTGACTGTGAAAAGTTCATTTTTACAATGACATTAGTAACTGAGAACTTCTGCTTATGCTGAGCACAAAGGGGTCATGACATGCCATTTCATCTTTTATTAAATTTTTTGCACAAAAACAGTCATATACTGAATTTGTAAAACATGTTCATTTTCCACCCTTATTCTGACTCTCTGTCAGAAACGCTCAGTTTAGGTCCTGCTTCTCCTTTAAGACTTGACAGTAAACAACCACTGTTTTGATTGGCTCTCTGAGTGACTGACCTGCTCACCGCTACTGGGCAGGGCTACAGATGTGATTAAAAGGCATTGATGTGTTGTTGTGGAGGCGGTCAGATGCATATGTCTATCACAGTGTGACATCACAATGTGGAGGAAGTTGAGAACGAGTCATTTTTATTATTATAAAAACACCACGCAAGGGGCAAATAAGACAAAAAAAACATTACAAAAAGAATATTTATTTGCAACAGCAAATGAACAGCAATAAATAAGAGATTCATGTTGTTAAAACAACTAATGGGATGATGGACGCTGCATCATCATGGTTATATTTCAGGTGAAGTGATGTTTCATTAATCCCTTCATCAAGGGTGTTCCAAAAAGCCATTCATGCCATTGTAGAAATACCTTATTCACAGGCGGATGAATAAGGTCTCCCATTATTAATTTATTCTGCGATCAAAAGTGTCTGATTGAGAGGCTACAAAGGTAAAGTGAGTAGTATTCGGCTGGTCCTGTGATCTAAACATGTATTCAACATGAGGGAATGCCACACATACAGTATGCACAATGAAAGAGCTTACTGTAGACACCTGATCCAATCTAATGTGAGTGTACATCCTTTTAAACACATTTAAATGTTTAAAATTAAACATGAAAAGGCAGGATTAGCTCAAACAGACTTTAAATTATGTAAAATCTTTCATAAGTACCAACGTGTATACCAGAATAGTATTAAAAGTGAGTGAGTTGGAGGTGAAAAGTCAAGCATATAGTGTCTCTGTGAGGTTAAACAGCACAAAATCAAATTTGCAAGACAGATCTAAAGGTCGTCTTCTGCCTAATCCGCACTTTCAGAAGCAATCACGCCTCTGTATAATGGACTAAATGTGATTTCTCTACATCTTTGGATATACACAGCATTGTCTGGAAGTAAAGACAATGGGGGCCTAAAATAGAAACCCACCCTCTGCGTGAACTGTCAAGTTAGTCGATGGGTGGGCTTATTACAATATTATTCATGCATTACGGATGAACCCGGCAGCTGAAACATCAGTCATTTACAGCAGTGTTCTGTCTGAACAGAGAACTAAAGATCTGCATTTCTTCATGTGGATTTCCTGTCACGCTATCACACACCATCTGTCTGCATGACCTCTGTTTCTAGAGTAATCTGGTTTCATCTGGAATACATTGTATATTGGACTATATATGGACTGCTATTTACAGCATGTAATGTCATTGTATTCTGGTTAAAAATTAAAACTGGTCGAGCAAAAAAAATGCAAGTAAATAAAATGTTTTTTTCATTAGGAATTGAAATATAATGTAGGGTTTAAATGGTAATGTAACAATGAAGTCTGATGTAAACATTGTGAGTAATTCAAATCAAAGACATACAAACAGCTAACTTTTTTTCTTTTGTAACTTTTTCAAATTTTACTGTCAAATGTTTAGCTAGAAAGCCAAACATACTTAGCAATGACATTGTGGAGTTAAAGAACAATAAAACAAAGAGATCAAAATTGATGCTATTTAATTTCTTCATGCTCGTTCCAGTAATACTGTGCATGATTCAATCATGTAGGATTGTATCAGGACACGTACCTTTGCATCGCAAGTGCAACGCTCTTTTTAGTTGAGCTACCACGCAATTTGATTGAACTTGAACAAGCTTGTACATGTAGTTGGTTATGTAATGCAAGCATTGCAATGTATACCCTTACAAACCATGCGCTATAGTAAAAGTGTTTCAATGTAATAAGATAGCATTGTGTGAGCCCCCAGCTTATGGCGCCCTGGGCCTATGCCTAGAAACGGCACTGGCATTAGGGTTCATTTTGGACCCTACATGTATTTTACTGTATTACTGTTGAGACGAGTTGTTGATTCGTGCCCTATTCCATTCACACCGTTCTTATGACTCACATGAAGTGACCCATGTCACAGCCTCTGACTCCAGGACTCTTTAATTTCTGAACCAAGATCCGTATCACATTTAGGAAGATGATAATATTGGCCTGCCAGGCAGACAGACAGAAACATATTACTAAAAGTAGAGCAGGTGATTTCTCAGGTAATATCTCTAGTAAACTTCATTTATTGATCAAAATCTGTGGTTCGATAAAATCATTACTCACAAACAGTGATGCTGTGATAGGTCCTTTGATTATCCACCAGATGTTCATATTGTCTGTGTCATCCCAACATCTGCATATGTTTAAAATAACATGAAAAACAAGTTAAAGTCCATTTTAAGCCAGTTGTACTTCTGTTATGTGACTGTAATGGTTTTCAGATTGAAGCAGGTTATTCAACGGGAATTGACTGGATTGTGAAAAGTGGTCTCTATATGTCAAGTGGTTGAAGGGGAGGGGTTAGTATTACATTTTTATGTAACTTTTTTCATTTGAGATCATGTGCACTGAGTGTTTGTACACAATAAGATCAGGAGCATGCATGTGGAAAGTAAGGTCAATTTTGATTTCATGTTGACTGTAGAGTTAAAGATCCGACATACCCTCTGTTATCGTAGAACTGTCTGGTCAACACCCACACGATCAGGACAACTGATGGCACACCTACAAAAAATACAGACAAAGTATAATACTACCTTTCTTCAAATTCACAGAAAAGAGATGACAGCCCAAGGAAATAACAATCACATATTAGATCTCTTCAATATAACCAAAATTAAATGGAGAAGTCTCCTGCTTCTCAGATATTTCAATAAAAGTCACCAGGAAGTGTGTCTGTTATGTGCGTGTCTGTTAAACTCTCAAATTTGCCGAGATACCTCGGTCTGCAATTACAAGTCACATATTTTTATATGAATTAAAAAATTTCTATCAGGAAGACTCGCAGACTTGAGTAAAGTTTTTGATAACATTTGATGAAAATAAAACAGAAATGTAATGTCTCTTTTGGCGTAGGCCCCGTCTGGCGTTCCGAGGAAGTTGTAGTACTCAGAACCGTCATATCCTGCCGGAGATAGGAGGCAGGGGTGAGGAGCCTACCCCCGCGCAGGACGGGACTCAACTGGTGGTGGTGGGGTGGTGGAGGTTGCCGCGTTGCAGTGCACACTGAAACAGCAATGTGATAGATTGTGACATACTTATAAAGCGATGACTGACATGTGATTGGCTATGAGTTACCTTGCAAAAGGTGGGATGATTTACAGCTGCTAGTCTTCCCGCTAGAACTACACTGCGCTTACATGTAACATCAAATTCTTACATGTGCTAATCACATTTACTTCATAGCTCTATAGTTTTACTGTACGTTAATATTGTCTCATTTGTATCTCTTTTTATTCCTCCAAAGGAATTTTAGGAGAAACATCTGAGACAATGTTGATACTTAAATAAAACATGACTGAGAGCTCCGTTAAGAGCAAACTCTGAGGAATAAAATCTTAATAAAAAGGAGAGAAATGCGATCTATAGTAGGCTACAATTCTCACAGTTCCTCCAGTTTCTGATCTTGTCAGATATTCAGAGATGTTGTGCCTTTTAATCTAAATATAAACAAGTCTTTTTCCTGGAAACCCTTTTTTCATGGTGTACAGTACCAACCCCATCCAATAAGGATGTACCACCAGACGTACTTCCTCTGCGAGACAAACGTGAGAGCCAGGAGTGTTTGCAGGTACATTCCCTCCACCAGTAGCCAGAAGTAATTAGTGAGAATGCAGAATTGAAAGAACGCTACAGCAGACTTACACACTGCCTGTGAATAACAAAACAGAGACAGGATAAGAGTGTAATCATCATCAGCTACATTAGACTGCATCAACACAAAGTGATAATTCATTTTAACATGGGAAAAGTTTGTTTTCATAGTAAATAAAGTCTAACAATTTTATTTAAAGTATGCAAATGCTAATGTTTTCTGTCTTTTCTCCCAATTTGGAATGCTCAATTCCCACTACTTACTAGGTCCTCGTGGTGGCACGGTTACTCACATCAATCCGGGTGGCGGAGGACAAGTGCAGAACTTACCACGTGCCCCATTGAAAGCGAGAACCACTAATCGTGACCATGAGAAGGTTACCCCAAGTGACTCTACCCTCCCTAGCAACCAGGCCAATTTGGTTGCTTAGGAGACCTGGCTGGAGTCACTCAGCACACTATAATTCCTATTTTTAATAATATAAACAAATTAGATTTTAACAGTAAGTGTTACTTGCCATAAATCTCAACACTAGGGTAATGTGGGTGGCTACACAGACAATTTAGGTGGGTTTACAGACAATTTTCTAAGACAGTGATGCTTAAATGTTATTATATTTGGTGATTTTTCGTATACAGGTGAGGGTGTTTCTAGGTTTGGAAGAGGAAAGGGGCTTAGCCCCAGAGAACATCCCTCCATAATTCATTTTGAAATATGTTCAAATGTGTTATGAATGACTAAACCAGTACATGCAACATTATTTATTTATTTATTTCATTTTGATAATTTTGAATGACAATTATGACTGCCAGTACTCTTGTTGTCTGTATTTGTTACAACTAGTGATGTGTCTGTCGTTCCTGAACAAATCTGTCTTTTTGAACGAATATTTTAAGTGAACTCATATTTTTCTTTCATTGACATCTCTCTCATCCCAGATGTGTATGACTTTTTTTCTTCTTCTGAACACAAAGATTTTTAGAAGAATATCTTCAAAATATCAATATTTACAGTAAGTCCTTTTTTTTACTATAAATTCTCCACTTTCACTTTCACATTCTTCTGCTTTTGTTTTTGGCGATTCACATTTTGCGTGCATATCGCCACCTACTGTGGAGGGAGAAGAATTTATACTAAATAATACTGATATGTTTCTCACCCACACCTATCATATATCTTCTGAAGACATGGATTAAACCACTGGAGTCTTATGGATTTCTTTTGCATTGCCTTCATGTGATTTTTGGAGCTTTCAAATTTTGGTACCCATTCACTTACATTAAGAAGACATTATGAGATATTCTTCTAAAAATCTTCATTTCTGTTCAGCAGAAGAAAGTAAGTCATACACATTTGGCATGGCATAAGGGTAAGTAAATGATGAGAGAATTTACATTTTAGGGTGAAATGGTCATAGATTCATTTACAAGGGCTCTGGAGTAAGCATAGAATGCTAAGAGCATTGTAAGGAGAGAGATTCATGCAGTCACCTGCAGGACCAAAAAATTGGAAAAATTACTCTAAATGCATTTAATTCAGTTTAATACATTTAATGTTAGCATGATTACAATTTATGCAGAATACAATGAGATTTTAATATCTGCTGATTTTAAGATGTATTTATTAGTAGATTCATTAACAATTAATAATTATAATAAATACATTTATAAAATATATTAATGAACTAGTAAAGAAATACATTACACTGAACTGTGTGGACAGCCATGTAGTTGGTAACAATGGTAAAGAAAATCGGCCATAGGCTATATTGCACAAATGTCTTAGCTCGTCATCCTCATCTCCTCTTCCTCTCTGATACCCAAAGGTGCTCTCGCCCACACCACAATGTTGTTCCAAATTGACACTTATCAATTTGTTGTGCAAAGAACAGACCTCTGTTTGATTGGTGAATGTTCCTAATGTGCAGCTTTCAGCTTGTTACCTTGTACTCCGCTGACAACTCAGTGAACTTTGATAAATAGTAAATGGTCTGCACTTATATAGCGCCTTTTTAACCTTAACAGTATTCAAAGTGCTTTACACTGTGACACATTCACCCATTCATACACCAATGGCGGGAGAGCTGCCATGCAAGGCGCTAGCCTGCCATTGGGAGCAACTTGGGGTTCAGTGTCTTGCCCAAGGACACTTTGGCATGTGGAGTTATGTGGGCCGGGATTCGAACCACCAATCCTGCAATTAGTGGCCGACCCGCTCCACCAACTGAGCCACAGCCAGGCTTGATCATTGTCAGGATCGTTCACATGGCCTCAGTGGCTAACCGCATTCCATTAACATACTCTGTCTTTACAGACCCTGGAAGCAATTGCACCTCGACCCACAGAATTTGTGAAAATGAAACATTGCAAACGCATTTGTGATGAACGAAGCTGTGATTGTCTAAAGGTAATAGAAACTACATTTAACCACACACTACATTTAATTAGCCTAAGAAGTTAATTAGGTTGAATATTTAAGAATATAAATGTGAACATTTCCCCAGTGAGATAAATAATAAGTATTTCCAAAGTTAGGCACGAACATAACTAAGCTACAATGACAAACGCACTACACTGTCACGTTTCAGCACCTCACATGTGGACAGCGACTCTCTCTAAGTTTCACTTGCATTCTTGCGCATTTATGTTAAGTGCAGTTTTGGGAAACGCACATAAAAATATTTTTTTGTAAAATTGCTTGTATACAGTAGCAGCTCGCTAAGATCAATCGTTATTTGTAAATATAACCCCTTATTTGTTACGTCACATGGATGGCGTTTGTAATGCCCAAATGTCGGGGTAAGAACAAGTGACAGACAAATAGCGAGTAAAACAAACACATTTTTAATCAGTGCCAGAACACAGTTTAGAAGTAATCTACCCAGCACTGCTTATTGTATATAAATACAAACATATTGGGCTTTTCCACTGCAGGGTACAACTCGACTCAACGTGACTCTGCTCGCTTTTGGGGGGTTTTCCACTGTGGATAGTACCTGGTACCTGCTACTTTTTTTAGTACCACCTCGGTCGAGGTTCCAAGCGAGCCGAGCCGATACTAAATGTGACGTAAAAATCCTGCTGATCACCGATTGGTCAGGGAGAATCGTTACTACCAGTGTCACTGGATTTCCAACACGCGACATCAACCCGCTAGTTTTAAAGTTATAAACAGCGATAGCAGTATCATTTGTTCACGCGATATCCGAATTGTAAAAAGAAATGGCTGTGTGCAAAACCACAGCGTGGTCAATAAACGAGGCGCAGACGTTCCACTCGTTAGCGATGGGCGAAACGAAAAAGTCTCTCAGGAAGTGTCTCAGCTGTTGGCTGCACACGGCTACCATCGGACCTACCAACATTGTAGGGAAAAGTTAGAAAAACTTAAAAGTGACTACAAAACCATCAAGGAAAATTGGAAGTGGTTTGACAAAATGGACGCTATCTAAACCGGCGAGCAATGGGAGGGAGAGTGCCCTGGACTGCCGTTGATCCACGATGGAGGATGGTACGTTTTGTTACGTTAACTCTATACTCTGCTTGAAAGCTTCACTTTATTTAGTTGAGCAGCTACTGGAAGCTTGCTTCTAAAACAACCAGACCAATTTAACTGTTACACTTGTGTAAAATCACCACGCAACAACTGCTTTATGTAGCACAATGAGCTAGTAGCTAACAGCTAGCGGTCGTGTTATTGTTTTGGTCAGTTTGTGTCGTGTTTAAGATGATGTCACGGCAGTACTATGACGATCAGCCTATAATCCCACCCACGTTGAGGCGGCACTAAACTGCAGTGGAAATGCAAGCTCTGAAAAGTAAAGCGAGTTGAGTGAGGCGAGACGAACCATAACGTGCAGTGGAAAAGTGCCAATACACACTCTCTCTTACTCACCGTGGACATTAAACAGTGGTCCAGAGTTTCATCGGAGAAAAGTACAGCATCTTTGATGAAAACTGCAGTAGCCCGTAGGATGAAGGAAACAAATAGATTGATGTGTATGTAGTTTCTGGTACAATGAAATTTCCTGTAATAGACAAATGCGTTTAGGGAAAAAAGTCTGATATGTCTGTGTATATAAGAAAAATACAACTGATACATTTAAATGTTCCACTGGAACTGGAACAACAGGCTGTTTATACTCTGTATAAATAATTATGTAAATGATATGCTGAATGTATGCAATATGGAGCTTTACCTGAAGCAAGTGAATATAATAACGGCTGTTATGAGCGATATAAGTGAGGTTGCGTATCCTGCAGTGTACAGTTGTTTCAAAGATGAGAAGTATGTCGTCTGAAAAGTAAAGGGCAAGTTTTCTGAAAGATTCAGTATTCGCAAAATGTAAAACTGTAGCTCAACATAGAATTACGGATGTTGATTATACTGTGTTTGATTCATTTAAAGAGGACCAGGGTTTCCCATGGTCACTTTTACAAATTTTACAATGAATTTCAGTATTCAATTTCAATTTATTTGAATGAACAGCACCTACAAGTGGTCACTATTGGAAGTTCAAGAACACGTCATCACACATCATACTGAGCTGCTTTAAAAAAAGGTAATGTTTTTAAATGTTTGGTATGACTGTCATCTATGAAAGTATATTGAGAGTATATGTACCACTGTTCTGGATTCTGAATCGTCTTCAAATGCACAGGCCTCCTCATATGGAGGATACGGGTCACTCCAGCCTGTAGACGTGCAGTTCCGGTATATAAAACCTGCACAATAAACAGCATTCTTAATAATAAGTGTAACAGTTGTATAATACAGTTAGCAATATACAAAACACATTTTAAAGTACTTAGTCTGGATTAAAATCTACTCTGTATATTTTGTCTGTGTTTATACATTTGCACGTCAACAGTCTGTACACATGTGCATCCCACACCATGGAAGTTGGACATTTTTGAGAGCAATTATGGTTTGATATAAAGCTTAAAAAGAAGGACTAAAAACCTCAGTCACCTTTTATTGCATCTTTTTTTCCATACAATGAAAGTGAATGATGACTGAGGTTACGGTATACATTCATCCCTAACATGTCCTTTCTTGTGTTCCATAGATGAAATAAATGAATATGGGTTTGGAGCAACATGAGGCATGATTTTCATTAAATTGTAGTTTCTCAAGACCCCAGCTGATCAGCCCTTGTTTCAGAGAGCGGTAAGCACAATTCCCACTTCAGCACACTTCCAAAAATACCTACAGAAGCCTGAAGAATGCTTTGGGGGAGAGCGTAATCACTAGAGCTGGGACAAGACCTGCTGTTGGCAACATTTCCTGTCCTGGAACAGGTGGCAGTTGTCCTATTTTAGCCCATTAGTGCATCACAGTTTCTGCAGCTTTACCCTCAACTACCTGAATAGTGTGAAAACCAGCATCCCTAAATCTGCCATAGTTGTTTCAAATTAATAGGTTTTAAAGTTGAAATTACTTAATTATTATTAATGATTTTTTTTGTCATCATTTACTCACCCTCATGTCACTCAACACCCAATTGATTTTCTTCCATGTGACACAAGGAGAAATTTTAAAGAGTATTGATGCTGCTCTTATTTTCCATACAATGTAAATAATTGGTGTCATTTCTTTAATAAATATCAATCTTAGGTTAATGCTTAAAAAATAAAAAGGTAAATCCTAAATTAAGCCATGAAGTCGGGGCAAATTTGGCGCCAAATGTTGGTTTGTAGTTGACTTAGATTTTCCATAAATTAAAGAAAAACATTTTTTGTTGATTTTTCTTACAATAACTTTGGTAATGGCTGAGCGTGACAATGGAATGAGATTATGTACTTGTCTTCCTGCAATGTTTTAGAAATATTTATATGATTTTATCTCCATCTCTGCATCACAGTTTAAGGAAACTGAATTAAAGCAGATTATTAAAGCATATATTAATATAGGAATTGAATATGAATTTATCAGATCATGTAAAAAATATAACATTGTTGTATGATTTCACTTGTAGTATACAGACCACTGAGGTAGGACAGGCCAAAATCATCAATATAAAAAGTATTGAAATAGATACTTTCCATGCTTTGTGACTTTGTTGAGTAAATGTAATGGGACAACACTTTGTACTCTTTTGTCATATGAACAGCTGACCTGTAAGCACTTCCATCCATCCATCCTTCCATCCATCTTCAACCGCTTATCTGAAGTCGGGTCGCGGGGGCAGCTGCTCCAGCAGGGGGCCCCAAACTTCCCTATCCCGAGCCACATTAACCAGCTCTGACTGGGCGACCCCGAGGCGTTCCAAGGCCAGTGTGGAAATGTAATCTCTCCACCTAGTCCTGGGTCTTCCCCGAGGCCTCCTCCCAGCTGGACGTGCCTGAAACACCTCCCTAGGGAGGCGGCCAGGGGGCACCCTTACCAGATGCCCAAACCACCTCAACTGACTCCTTTCAACGCAAAGGAGCAGCGGCTCTACTCCGAGCTCCTCACGGATGACTAAGCTCCTCACCCTATCCCTAAGCACTTCCAGAGGATTTGAAATATTAAGAAAAGAGCACAGATTTAGACAGAGTCTCTAATCCAAACTCTTATGGTTTTAGGGGGAAAATGAATCAAACAGCTGTAATATACTGCGTGGTGTTTAACAGGGGCAGACACAGATGGCACGACCCTTCAAAGAGAATTGTGATGAAATTTGAGTGGAATTAAAAGCGCTATTATGCAATAATCTCCACGCTTTTGTTGTCAGGAAACTATAAAATGTGTTCAAAACATCACAAATGGTTTTATTTTTTTTATTTGAAAAACAGTGAACATATTGTACATGTCCCAGGTGAATATGCTTCAAAGTGCTTGTGTGTGTGTGTGTGTGTGTGTGTGTGTGTGTGTGTGTGTGTGTGTGTGTGTGTGTGTGTGTGTGTGTGTGCGTGTATTTATCACTTTATGGGGACCAAATGTCCCCATAAGGATAGTAAAACCCGAAATTTTTGACCTTGTGGGGACATTTTGTTGGTCCCCATGAGGAAAACAGCTTATAAATCATACTAAATTATGTTTTTTGAAAATGTAAAAATGCAGAAAGTTTTCTGTGAGGGTTAGGTTTAGGGGTAGGGTTAGGTTTAGGGGATAGAATATAAAGTTTGTACAGTATAAAAACCATTATGTCTATGGAAAGTCCCCATAAAACATGGAAACACAACATGTGTGTGTGTGTGTGTGTGTGTGTGTGTGTGTGTGTGTGTGTGTGTGTGTGTGTGTGTGTGTGTGTGTGTATTATATATTCAGAAAAAAACAGAGCACTTGCCAACACAAATGTATGAGTGGGAAGTTATTATTCTTTGTAAATGTAACTGAGATACTAGAATTTATTTATGACAAATAACTCTTGAATGCAAAGTTGACATGACTTATAATCAGTGCAAGCAGAATCGCAATTTTTCTGGGGCTCTGTGCTTCTCTATCTACATATTCACAAATTCAGTGTACTTTGCAACCCGAAAAATATAAAGATTACTGACCTCTAAGAATATTGCATCCCCTTAGTGTAAACCAAAACTCTGAAAGCATTGCACCAATGCTAAATAAAAAATAAACAAAATAACAAAACAAAAACTCGTTTGCGCCTCTTTTTAACAAACGTTTCAGAAGGAGTCTAGAGCTCTCTTACACCAGCTCAAATGACTGCAACAATAATTAACCTTTTTTAATTCACACTGAAAAAAAATATTGCACAGTTTTCAAAGAAAAATCTCTGGTTTTGTGTCTCTTCGCACCGTGACCCACTTTACAGTAACATTCTTCTAAAGCGCTACGAGCCCCTCCTGAAGCTATGCCAAGAGAAAGTAGGTGATGCAAATACACGTGACAGACGAAATTGATTAAAAATAAACATTTCCACTTCTGTGAGACAGACAGCTAGCTAGATAGACAGACAGACTTGGGCGTCACAGCAGAGTGACGATTGTGTTCGTTTGCCCTTACTGTGAGTCAAAGAACCACAGAGCGCCACTTTGCGGAGTCATGCGATGAACATTTTTAGGAAGTAGCCAAAGATCGGTGTGTGTGTATTTCTCCTCTCTTCCTATCTCTTATGTGTGTGTTCTCTCTATCTGTGTGTGTATTATGTGTGTGTGTGTGTGTGTGTGTTTTATCCCATCTATCTGTCCTCTGTGTTCTCTCTCTGTCTCTCTCTCTGTCTCTGTGTGTGAGAGAGAGAGAGAGAGAGAGAGAGAGCGCCTGTATTTATCACTTTGTGGGGACCAAATGTTATTGAATGTAAATGATGTTATTTGAATGCAGAAAGTTTTTTGTGAGGGTTAGGTTTAGGGGTAGGGGATAGAATCTATAGTTTGTACAGTATAAAAATCGTTATGTCTAAGTCCCCATAAAACATGGAAACCTGCGCGTGTGTTTCAACATGGTTTACATTTTCAACTTGCACTTTAACATTTGGTTTTTGCTATTGTTGGTGCATATGAAGAAACTGCCTTTCTTTTGTCCTATTGCCTTAAGTTTTAAGCTCATCCAGTCTTTTTGATAACCTTCATGGATTTAATATCCAACTTGCACTTAAGCACTTTATTGTTTATAATGTTGCTGCATGTAATATTTGATGGGAGTGACTATAGTTCTGTGGAGAGTCTGTTCAGTTAACAAGAAGTCATTACAAATTTTATAAAATGAAATTGTGGAGCGGAGGGGGGCGGGGCCGGGTTCCCCTGGGTGGACGGCAGTGTCGAGGACTCTGCGACGGCCATCCCTCCTCCTTCCCGGCTTTCGGCACCAATGTAAAACAGTTAAAGGATGGGCAAGGAGGAGGCGAGAACCGGCTTGTCAATATAAATCATAATTTAATGAAAACTCAAACCAAAAACACATAAACAAACACACATGACGGACATGCCCGTAATTCTCTCTCTCTCGAACAATCGTCACCGGCCGCCTTTATCCCTCGTGCGCCTCATCAGGCCGATTGGGGACCGGGCGCGCAATATTCCGACCCGGCCCCGCCCCCCTCCGCTCCACAGAAATATACTTCCTTTGTGTTGATTAATTTAATTACGTGATTCTACGTTTAAATATTGATGACAGCAAATTGTGCGATTAATTAGTTAATTATTTTTAATCGATTTCCATCCCTAATAGATGGATGGATGGATAGACAGACAGATAAGATTTAGTCTCTGATAGAAGTTTTGAAAAACAGATGGATGGAACTGACCTTCATTGGAGAAATGCTGGAAGACTTCCGAGCAGGATACATTGATCAGTTGTCCTGTATTGGCTGTCTGCCAGCACCTGATCCCATCCCAATCCGTCCCACATCCTACATCATAACAGTCAAAATCAACCTAATGAAAGACGTTGGAAAATACAGTATGTGCATATTTCAATCCATTCAATCAATCTACTTTTCCTTGATCGATATTTTAAAGTTCAACATGAGATCAACTTTCAACAGCACTGGTTTCACATTCAAGGCATGTACTGCAGAGAATTATAGCAAATTGAAGGTCTGCCAAAGTAAATCTACGTTGTAGATTTGTTGATCTGTTTGTCATCTAACAAAGGGGAAGAACCTCCATCATAACCTCATGTTGAGCGGACAATTCGCAATTAAGGAGGAATGGCTCCCCATTGATCATAAGGTTTTCCAGATAAATGTGATGCACGCTCTCCATAATATTATGTAAAAAAAAATAGAACTTAATATATGCATAAAAATACAAAACCATATGTTGAAAATGCTTCTATTTTGTGCTATTTTCTAATTGAATATACACATTTCATTACAAATTATATAAACAGCACAACAATTTGAGTGCAAAGGGAAAAATGTACATGCATTTTAGAAGTTTGTAGTATTTGGCATTCTCCCTTTTTGCTTTAATAACAGCATGCTCTCAAGCTGGCATGAACTCCACAAGTTTGTGCAAAACCAGATGATTCATGTGATCCTGAATATTTATGAGCTGGTCATTGAAATGTAACGCTTGAATTGTCCTATATGCTAAGAGAGAATTTGAGAGGTTCCAGTGCCAACAATGCCTTTAAGAAAGTTGAGATATTTTTTGCAGAATGACCTAAATGCCAATAGCTATTTATAACAACATTCAGTTTTATATACTCCATTTAGGTGTATGAGCATACTTTGAGGGGAAAAAAAACACGAGGTAATATCAAATGTATGCATGCATTATGCATATGGGTTGTGGAGTTGCAGCTCAACAAATTTGAAACACTTGGCAGAAACAAGGTGACAAGGATATTATTTGTGAGACATGTTCTCAAGTTACTACAGTATTTTCCAGGCAAGTCAGTGCAGATCCCTCTTTTTATTCAGAACAATATTCTATATACGGATATTGAAATGAATATGCTTTTGGAAACGAAATTTCTTGATGTTACATGTAAGCGCAGCGTAGCTCTAGCGGGAAGACTAGCAGCTGTACATCATCGCACCATTAGCTGGGTAACTCATAGCCAATCACATGTCAGCCATCACATGTCAGCTTTATAAGTCTGCTCACAATCTATCACATTGCTGTTTCAGTGTGCTAACACGGCAACCTCCACCACCCCACCACCACCAGTTGAGTCCTGTCCTGCACAGGGATAGGCTCCTCGCCCCTGCCTCCTATCTCCAGCAGGATATAACGGTTGCGAGTACTACATCTTCGGACTGCCAGACGCCAAAGAGAGACATTTCTATTCCGTTATATATTCAATATACATCAAATAAATGTGATCTTAAATTTCACTCAAGTCTGCTTGTCTTCCTGATAGAAATTATAAGTTCTATATATCAGCGTATTGGTTTTTGGATTCAATAAAAGCACCAGTACATAGATGGTTTTCTACTAGGAATATCAGTTTTGTTCAAAGCATTTCACATCTAAATGCTTCCAAAGTTTGGAAGTCATCAAACTGTCATCTACTAAGTGAAATGATATTGGCTGAAGTTCAAAGTAAAAACATAACCCATTTACTTTTTTTTTTTTAAATGCACATTTTTTCTTTTTATTGTGCACAATCCATTTGTGTTTATTAAAAAATGCTAGCCTTTAAACATTGAAATAACAAAATGAAATAACCTGTGCCATTGAAATTATTTTCCTTTTTAGATGACATACTAATTCAACCTCTACCATTCAGACACCATAATGCCCACTTTTCACTATTCAATTAAACGGTGGAAAAAGCAAGTCCTGTGCTACATTTTGTTCTTGTTCAACATCCCGTTTTTTCATATGTCACTCAGCAATTGGTTGCGGTTGGTTGCATTTCACATTGACTTTAAGAGTATGTATGATGCCTCGAAGACACCTTGGGAACTCTGTCACTGTATGTTCCTGCCAAGGGGAAGACATGTCCTTTCAAAGGCCAGTGGGTCACACTTTAGATTGAGACATTTTAGTTTGAAGTTTTTAACTTCAGATCAAATTGCTGGTTAATGTAAATACTGCCGTGAAGCTTTAGAGAATTGTTCTTTTGAGAATTCAATTCTAATTTAGCAGCTAACATCCTATATATAAATCAACATGGATTATTTTGCGCATTGCCAGTCTCTTGTTTATCTAAATCTTGCATATTTAATTTGATTTGCAAGAAAACAATATTGTTGCATTTTGGCATGTTCAGAAAATTGGATTGAAGGGAAAGATTCAAAATGGTGCTGCAAGAGAGACAGCTAAATTTCACGGCATCTCGTTTTCCACTCACACATTCTCAAGTTGTAGGAACACGGATCTCTGGGGGTTTTAGCTGCCGAGTAACACAATTAACATCTACCCCGTGGGTCGAACATTCTGGCCGCTAGCGCATCTCTGTGGACATGGACTTTCACGATTGCACAGATTGCTATTCATAGAACTTATATTCACAGAGTCTTCAGGGAGGAATCCAATGAGAGCCCCAGTCAAACTCATTTTAGATTAACAATAACTCCGCAAGTCACTATCGAGATTAGGCTATGCTTGACTGCTCTAAAAAGCTTTTTTGCCAGGAAACTTCCCACAGCACTCAACCGTTCCCAGACTGGCTGTCAGTAACACTTAAAACCTTAACATACAAGAAAATCTTCATTAAAAGTACAAATCTGTTAACATGACACTCTCGTAAATCTCTCTTGAAACCACCAAAAATGGTCTGTAGTCAATTGATCAAACAAATAAATATATAGAAAAGAAATGATTGAAGAAATGTTTGAACCACATGAGTAAATGCTGCAGGTGCATGCCCGAGTTTCCTTCCTTTCCCCTGCTATATTCAATTAAAGTAGCATGGTTAACATCATGGTAAATGCATATAATCAGCTGGAGTGGATGAGACCAGGCCTAGTATGAATGCATCAGTTTCTGGTGTTAGACCAATGAAGGAGGGGTAAACAAACTCACCATTTATCCTGGTACCGTATCATCAGTAAGAACCAGAGCATGAATATATTTATATTCTAAAATGTTCAAATGGGAAGTGTGCAGGTGAGCTTTGCACTAAGAAAATGACTAGTAAGATTTACTTCATTTGAATTGAGCAAGTTTTTGCACACAGTTAATTTTTAAAGTAAATTTGAAGTAAAATGTAGGCCTATTTCATGACATAATATTGATTAAAGTGAGTGATTAAATTTAACATTTCAGTAAATACAGAAACTTTTACATACAAATCGGATGAGCGAAGTACTTAAACTTTGAAATTCACATTTTATTAGAACATTTCAGGATTTTGACTTTCCTTATAAACACAATTAATCATTTATCACATGACATAAGGAAGTTGTACTGTTGTTTAAGTTGTTAAGTTGTAAGATGTAGGTTAGATATAATCACGCATTACCGGCGATAGAAAAAAATACAGAAACACCTGGTGCAAAAACATGATGACGGTAAATATCAACAGATTATTTTAGATCGTGAATGGGTAATTTTGAGTAGAAAATGAAAGTTACCAAATGTAATGACAAAATCAACAATAAAAACTGTTTTTAAATATATTTGCAAATAGTGGAACCATGCAACCAATACACCAGCTTCGATAAGTTAAGTAAAATTTACTTAATTTGTTTCCTTGTAAAATTTACTCAAATAAGTGTATAAATATGACAAGGGTTTTCTACTGTAGGATTGATATATGAAGACACATTGTAAAGATAATAAAGATTCGTCAGTAATATTTACTTATAAGCTAGAGCATACTTTTTAAGATTTTTGAATTGAATAAAAATCTAGAATTTACTTCTTTTTTTTTTTCAGGTTTACACTTAAACTAACTTGTTCAATTTAGAAGCTACTTAATCATTTCAGTCACATCACATCAGTATGTTAATGCTGACCAACCTGTTTGTTTGGACAGATTTTTGGTCTCTCTCTTCCTGGTCTGGATGCAGGTCTCTTGGTCTTGTATCAGCTGAGAGATAATAGCACAGTCTGAATGGATGGCCTGCACCTGATGAACCACAGAATACAAGATGTTTAATTAAAGCAGTTGGCACATACACTCAGTGAGCACTTTATTAGGAACACCTGTTCTCCTATTATTCATGTGATTATCTAATCAGCCAATCGTGTGGCAGCCGTACAATGTTGTTAATGTTCACATCAACCATCAGAATGGGGACAAAAATTTATCTCAGACATTTTCGACCATGGCATGATTGTTGGTGCCAGACATGCTGGTTTGAATATTTCTGTAACTGCTGATCTCCTGGGAATTTCATGCACAACAGTCTCTAGGATTTACTCAGAATGGTGCCAAAAACAAAAAACATCCAGTGTGTGGCAGTTCTGCGGATGGAAATGCCTTGTTGATGAGAGATGTCAACAGAGAATAAGCAGATTGGTTCAAGCTGACAGAAAGGCTATGGTAACTCAGATAACCACTCTGTACAATTGTAGTGAGCAGAATCGCATCTCAGAATGCACAACACGTCGAACCTTGAGGCAGATGGGCTACAACAGCATAAGACCACGACGGACACTTTATTAGGACCATTGTGTTCCTAAAGTACTCAGTGAGTGTATAATGGTTGATACCAGAGGTTTAAAATAATACACTACATGTTGTGATTACAAGTGATAAAGAACAGAAAATACTTTTGAATGTAGTGGGAATGCTGAGATTCAGAAACGTATTGTGACTAATGCGTCAAACCTTCATAAACACAGTTATGAACTACACCATGGGCTGAAAACTGAGACTATTCCCAGTGAGAGATGAAATAATAACTGCAAAAATCATATGGTTGAATCATATGAAAACTCTATCAAACATCCAATTTAAGCATTTGAAGTCCAATCACAAATTCCTAATTCTGACTTTAATTGCTTCTATACATGTTACTTATTTATTTCTATGACCGTATTGTAAAATAAATAAATAAATGCATCTTTAAATCATTAGGAAACAAGAAGAAGAAGAAGAATCTCAAGACCATACAGTATAAATGGAAATTCCTACTTTTTGATTGTTAATTGGATTATCAATTATGTTCTGAAATGGTAAGTGAGTCGCTCTTATGAGGAATTTGAGTTAACAGACTAAATAAATATAGTATAAGAAAGAAATTGCAATCTCAAATACTTAAAAATTTTACAGAAATCTATAACATGGATATATTACGTAATCAGAACTCTACATTGATACTGTAATAATAATTGGACAAAATTCAGTTAAAAGAATTAAAAGCTATGCGTGTTTACATCCTGAAAGATTTTCTATAAATTCATACATTTCTTTTGATGTCCATATGTGGGGGTTTATCCAACAGGGAATCATAATAGTCATATGGGAAACTATTCTAAAACATCTTGTTTTGTGTTGGAACAGGAAAATTCCCTTTATGATGCGTAGGTTCCAAATGATGTTAAAAATGCAAACAGGATTCCTTTAGGATTTTTTTGACAAGGGTTTCTTTAGGCTTTAATGTTATTATCATAATCGTTCTTAATACATTCCAACAAAAGTGCATTAATATCCCATAAATACCCAGTAATTAATTTCTTCAAAATCACTTCTTGTATCAACCATATACTGCCAAACTGTGCAAGACATTCAAAACTATTTAGATTGTTTTTAATATAATCTATAATTCTGAGCTTTATAAAATGTCCATAGTACAACATGAAATATAGTAAAAAATTCCCAATTCAACACTTACAGCTCTCCAAATAGTCGCAAATAAGCACAGAATAAGAACACTCATATTAGCCATATCCAAAAGCAGCAACCATAATAGTCCAGGGTTTGATGACCCAAGAAACTGACCGCGAAGAGACACTGAATATTCCCGTGTATTCCTCAGACAGCGCGATTCAGACGGACTGAAGCATCTTAAGTCTCATTTTGATTCACTCTCTCTTTGGATGATGCGCTTGTGACGCTGACGTGGAGCGCGCTATATGGATAGTAGAGACCCGTTAAGTCGTGGATTTGTGTTAAACACTTTTTTTTTTTTTTTTTTTTTAATGTAACCTAATTCTAGATCGAAAAGATAAGCAACTGTCCCAGAAGTTGAGAAATAGTTTTTGCGTGATGTTTGCGTTTGCAGACAAAAGCATACAGGTACTTGACGCACATCAATATTTAGTATGAAAAAACATCTATTTTCAGGATGTAAAATGGGGCAGATGGTTGTGAGGAAATGTTATCTGAAGATGTGAATAATTAAAAAATATATCTGGTAGAAACAATAAGCCATTCCTAAGCATTTTGTACTCGTAGCTACTTATATCTCACTATACCATGTTTAGCCTACAATGGTCTGTATTTTTAAATTATTAGTAGGATAATTATATCAGTTTTAATGGTAAAATTTAGAGTAGCCTAATTCTCATTTACTGGACTACTGGTAGTTAATATAAAGAGGTATTTCTAACAGTGGCGGAGCTAGGGGTCGGCCAGGGGTGGCCGTGGCCACCATTGACCGAAGCCTGGCCAACCCATTGGCCACCCCACTCGCTTGCTGTTTTAGTTATTTTTTACTTTTTGGCACAAATTAGTTCTTTATAGGTGAAATCATCTCTGTACAGATGTACAAACTTTACATGTGCACACACCAAGGTCGCCAAACCTCTTTGTCCCTGGGTGTCATTGTATCCACTCAACCCCCACATAACCAATAATCTACACGTAAGCAACACATATGTATTTTTTTAGGCACTTTTTGAGTAAAAAAAATATGCACAACTTACATCATTTTTGTAGTTCAGCCAAATCATAGTTTACTTCCATGTTGCTTCTTCGTCAAATAGATATGTCAAATGTCAGATATGTAAATTACTGACACATCAGGGCCACCTCGTGTAAGAAATAGCTTGTATAAAATGTATTGTAGAATACTGATAATTCACCACTGTCACACAGAATATCAATGTGATATAGTAAATTTTATGAATATTGTACTCATTCTCTTGTAATATGGAAATACATTTACAGTATATCCTGTGATCGTAAACTTATATAGATATTATATATTATTTATGGAAGCACAGAAAGAAGAAAACGACACTATAAGTCAGTAACTTTTTGCTTGTGTCATCCAGGACTTGCAGTGACACCTAGTGGTGTGGATGCAGCATCATTCAAAATCAATAGATTTAAGTCACAGATGCCATTGTAGAAATTCAATATATAATGCCATGATTAATTTAATCCATGAGTGAAAGTGTTACTGAGATTAAGTGAGTAGTATTTGACTGCTCATGTGATTTTAACCTGGCCGCCCCCATGAGGGAACCCTCTCCATGTAGAATAAAACAGCTTTTATAAGGTTACTGATGTGACTGGATTCTTAGTTTCATATGAGTGCTCATGATTTTATTTATATGTTTAAAAAATTACAATTAATTTATTTATGAGTAAAACTTTTTAGTGAGGACAAATGGACTGATTGCACCTTTAATGACCATATACACTTTTGGTAATAAAGCAGTTATAATATATATATATATTTATTTTTAGAAATGTTTCAGTTTTTTTTTCTTCTTTTTAAATGTATTTATTTATAGGGTTTTTTTTATACACTATTTAGAAGAGATACGTTGAGGAATAGTAAAGAGATATGGGCATAACTCAAAAATAACTCAACTTAAGAAAAAAAAGAAAAGAAAAATGAGGTCCTGGGTCACTAAAGACCCGAAGTATGCATTAAAGGAATAGTTCACCAAAAAATGAAAATTGTCTCATTCACTTGCCCTGATGCCATCCCAGATGTGTATGACAGTCTTTCTTCAGCAGAACACATATGAAGATTTTTAGAAGATACAGCTCTGTCAGGTCCTTATAATAGAAGTACATGGGTGCCAGCATTTTATCAGTCCAAAAGTCATATTTAGGCAGCATAAAAGTAGTCCACACAACTCCAGTTGATCAATTAATGTCTTCTGAAGCAAATCAGTAGGTTTATGTAAGAAACAAGCAGATAACTAAAATGTTTTTACCTTTAAATCGGCGCTTCCATCCAAGTGTCTGATTCAGTTTGAAATGGCTGAACTCTTGCGTGATGTTCGTTCTTCTGTTGTAAATAAGCGTAGCTTCTAAACTCGCCGACACGCTTACGACATGCTTCGTGTCAGCTGTTGGCAGGAAGCACTTTTTGAAAGTTAATAATGTTTTAATTATCGATTTATTTTTACACAAACATATCGATTTGCTTCAGAAGACATTCACTGATCGATTGGAGTCATGTGGGTTACTTTTATACAGCCTAAATAGGACTTTTGGACCGCCAAAGTGCTGGCACCTGTGTACTTACATTATGAGGACCTGACATAGCTCTATCTTCATTTGTGTCCTGCTGATGAAAGTAAGTCATTCACATCTGGGATGGCATCAGCGTAAGTGAATAATGAGTGAACTATCCCTTTAAAGGGTTTAAGGCCTGGGAGTCTCCCAGGTCTTGAAGTCTCTACTAATGAGCTGGTGAGTTTAATCAGGTGTGTTTGATCAGGGAGATGCCAAATGTGAAGTGTTGGGGGTCCTCCAGGAGCAGGATTGAGAACCACTGGGAGATATTTTTGATATAATAAGATATAATAAGATATTTCCTTAATACTTGTGAATGTCTAGAACTGTATTTAATTTGTAAAAAGCAAATTAGCAATAAAACTTTTCTAACATAAGTTCAATATATACTGATTATATAAATGAAAGAGTACACACATATGGTGTTAACGTAAGGCAACCAGGATGGCCGAGTGGTTAAGGCGTTGGACTTAAGATCCAATGGACAAATGTCCGCGTGGGTTCGAACCCCACTTCTGGTAGGCATCGAATCTTTAGTTCATTCGAAACAGATTAATCTTTATGCGCTAGCATGCATAAAATATATGAACGTTTGCATTTAGGATCTGGCCTTTCAAAGGGTATGCATATTTATGGTACTACAAGCGGGAGAATCTTTGAAAAAAAAGAATCTAAGCATGCTAGCTGGATATCATGATATCTTCAAAAAACTCTAAACGTTGAGTTTTCACTAAAATTAATAATAATATGTATTTATTTATTTACTTATTAGGCTTACGAATGTGCAGCTGTTACTGTTCTGGCACGAGAGCACGAGCAGGACGGAATGTTTGGTTGCAACTCAACTGGAATGTGCCACGCATGTCCTGAGGGGTGTACTACACGCCAGTATTTAAACACTATCTACACAATACTAAAACATACACACATTGGCATACTTTATTAGATTAGAACCAATGATGTATTAACATATATGCAAGTTCAATTCAAAAATCTGGAAATCTGCATTGTATCATATCAAAATTATAATAATATTTTAAAAGAACCCCCCCTGTCAAGTAAAAGATCATGTTACCCGGCTCTGTCAGTCCCTTTCTGTAAAAAGAGTCTAGCGGAGAAGTTCAATCGAACTGCTTGTCACTTATCAAACTCTTCAAAAGTAAGTTAAACTTTAATTTTGATCAGCACGATAGTGGTAAACATGTGTCACTTTTATAACGGCATTATTGAAGTGTTCCGCTGTTCGTGTCGCGCCACGTGGCTGCGTGTGAAACACGTTTAATCCGCAGCGGAATTTAAACCTCCATGATATTGATCACACTCTATAACGATTATGTGAATTTTTCGGCGTGAATATAACAACTTCTCAGCGTCTAAGTTTACACTGTTACAGTTGTTTTGCACGAGTTTATATTCATAAGTAAATCATACGGACAGCACATATGCAGGTCAGTTTGACAGTTTATGTTTCACAAGTTCATAAACAGGGCGAGTCACTGGAAGCATCTGTAACGGATCTTTATGTGTCATCTAATCCTGACCTGCTGGTCTCTCCCGAGTTTTAGTCTTTAGGTGCACTTCGCCTTTATGATTCACAAAGTTGCTCCTTACTTTCTAAAAGTATTATAAAGAAAAAAAAGTTTCCGATGTTGTCGATTATCATGGTAGACTATTATTATCACCACCGGTCGTGTTTACAGTAGCTTAATGCAGTGTGCGTGCAATAGAAGTCAATGGGGCAAGGCATTATAAAAACATTTTTTTTTTTGCTTAAATATCTAGTCAAATATTTTGAGCTATGAAGTTGTCTAAATTTTCCTTTAAATGTTGTGGGGTTGCTTTTCTAGACTTATAAATGTCTGGTTATGCACTACAGACGAAATAGATGAGGGTGAGTTGTTGTCTTTGTAAACAGTCTTTTCATGATTTCTTGTGCATAATAAATGAAAGTAAAAATTAACAATAACTTTGCAGATTTATCACAGTAGTCTCATGTTAACATGCATAATATTCAGGTCTTGTGGCTTTATTCTAATTTGACAAATGTCTTATCTATTTTTATGTTTATTACAATGGAGTGCATTGCCCCATTGAGTTGCAATTTATGTGCATTACTGAAAAAAAAAATGTGTGTATATATATATATATATATATTAGGGCTGTCAATCGATTACAATTTTTTATCTAATTAATTTCATGGTGTCCCGATTAATTAATCGCATATACAAATATTTGCTGAGAAAGCCCCTCGTATAACAATAATTCAATATATAATGATTAAATAATTATACATAGTTATCTTTAAATATAAAAAAAATTATATATATATAAAATAAACAAATATTCAGATAATTAAAATGCATTATATTCTTGTGGCAGAAGAGTTCATCGATAAGACAATACAAAAAGTGGTTTTAGAATACAATGTATTGTTTACTACCATATTATTGATCATAAGCCAATCATTGACACACAGTTCACAGCAATCCATTTCACAAGTGAATTTGTCAATCAGTTGGAGATTTATTATGAGGGCTTGTTTAGGGACCCGTCAGTGTACACCTGCGTTAGACTTTTTTTTTTTTTTTAGAAAAAAGCCAGGGGTACGCATAGTACACAATACTACAGATATCTTTTACAATAATGCCAAGACATTATATTCATTACATAGTGTTATGGTAGAAACAAACTTTTCATCTACAGCATTACAGAAGGAGCAAAGTGGATCTATTTCAGGGAGCATGTTCCTTAAATAAAGATTGACCGGGTAAAAACAGTGTAACAGTTTAAAGGACACATCCTTAACCTTGTTGGTAATTAAATATGTATGAGGTAAAGACCGTACGACCTGTGTCAGACATGCTTGTGTCGCATCTTGGGTGTGTTGCGTCATAAAAATAAAATGTTTAGGTCACTGTGTCGAGTTAAATATAGTTTAATACTCAATCTTTAAACGCATCTTAAGATCCCTTAAAGATTGCATTTGCATTCCATCAAGTGTTTTGAATGCAAGAAATTGTTTTCTTCACTGTATAAACTGTGTGTTGCTCACACAGCTGAAATTTCAATTACTGCCCTCTGGAGTAAACAGGTGGTACTACAAGCTTGAATTTTTTAACGCGTTAATTTTTGTCAAATTAATCGCACGTTATTAACGCGTTAAATCGACAGCCCTAATATACACTCACCTAAAGGATTATTAGGAACACCATACTAATACTGTGTTTGACCCCCTTTCGCCTTCAGAACTGCCTTAATTCTACGTGGCATTGATTCAACGAGGTGCTGAAAGCATTCTTTAGAAATGTTGGCCCATATTGATAGGATAGCATCTTGCAGTTGATGGAGATTTGTGGGATGCACATCCAGGGCACGAAGCTCCCGTTCCACCACATCCCAAAGATGCTCTATTGGGTTGAGATCTGGTGACTGTGGGGGCCATTTTAGTACAGTGAACTCATTGTCATGTTCAAGAAACCAATTTGAAATGATTCGAGCTTTGTGACATGGTGCATTATCCTGCTGGAAGTAGTCATCAGAGGATGGGTACATGGTGGCCATAAAGGGATGGACATGGTCAGAAACAATGCTCAGGTAGGCCGTGGCATTTAAACGATGCCCAATTGGCACTAAGGGGCCTAAAGTGTGCCAAGAAAACATCCCCCACACCATTACACCACCACCACCAGCCTGCACAGTGGTAACAAGGCATGATGGATCCATGTTCTCATTCTGTTTACGCCACATTCTGACTCTACCATCTGAGTGTCTCAACAGAAATCGAGACTCATCAGACCAGGCAACATTTTTCCAGTCTTCAACTGTCCAATTTTGGTGAGCTCTTGCAAATTGTAGCCTCTTTTTCCTATTTGTAGTGGAGATGAGTGGGACCCGGTGGGGTCTTCTGCTGTTGTAGCCCATCCCCCTCAAGGTTGTGCGTGTTGTGGCTTCACAAATGCTTTGCTGCATACCTTGGTTGTAACGAGTGGTTATTTCAGGCAAAGTTGCTCTTCTATCAGCTTGAATCAGTCGGCCCATTCTTCTCTGACCTCTAGCATCAACAAGGCATTTTTGCCCACAGGACTGCCGCATACTGGATGTTTTTCCCTTTTCACACCATTCTTTGTAAACCCTAGAAATGGTTGTGCGTGAAAATCCCAGTAACTGAGCAGATTGTGAAATACTCAGACCGGCCCGTCTGGCACCAACAACCATGCCACGCTCAAAATTGCTTAAATCACCTTTCTTTCCCATTCTGACATTCAGTTTGGAGTTCAGGAGATTGTCTTGACCAGGACCACACCTCTAAATGCATTGAAGCAACTGCCATGTGATTGGTTGATTAGATAATTGCATTAATGAGAAATTGAACAGGTGTTCCTAATAATCCTTTAGGTGAGTGTGTGTATATATATAATATATTATTATTATTTTTTTTACTTTAAGCTGATACCAATATACATATTGTCATTAGACCATTGTTTTACTTTGGAATTATGTTTTAAAATGTACAAACTTTTTTCCTTCACTTTTCTAGCAAATAATTTCCATTGAACATGCATTGGATCTGTTACACATGAAAGGCCAACATTTTAAAGAGTGCCACAATAAAAGATAAATGGAAGATAAAAAAATATCTATAAAAACTAAATATGATAACATGATGATTGAAATAGAAAAAAGGGATTATTTTGTACTACTAAAACATTTTTGCACTTCTGTTTTTGCAGTTCAAAACAACAAATCTCACATTTTACATATATGTACTGTATTTGATAGAACGTTACAAATTCCTACTATGCATATGTTGGGCAATTTAATGGAAATGTCATCCTCCTCATGGAAAAATAAGATGTTTGAACCAAAGGCACAAACCCCCACTTTAAACTCTGTATTATAGTTGTATTATGGATAATGCCGTCCAGACCGCTAGAGGGTGCCGCTTGCTCGCACAGCAATGCAGACTATATTTGAAAACATCTCGGGTTACGTATGCAACCTTGGTTCCCTGAGATGAAGGGAACGAGACATTGCTATGAGAAAAAATACTTAATCATAGGTGAAAAGAGCCATGGTCTTGCAGGCCGATGACTTGAATTATATATTTTATCCGTGCATATACAGTACATATATGTAGGCTTTATGTGTATATATGAATAAATAATCTAGGTGGACTTATCAGATGGGAATAAATATTATTTGGGGATTTTATAAAATACTTATAGTATAATATTAACCGTTTCACAATCATGTGACAAGTAGGTTTTATGCATAAAAGGAGTGCTTGTGACTTTCTAGAGCGGGTATTAAAACAAAACTCTACATACAAATGACAGCCTACAAGTATCAGAGTGTTTCTGTCTGAATTCACTGGATATAAAAAGTGCTCATAACAGAAAGGACTTGAGAGGAAATGGAACTTAAATCCATGTTGTAAACCTCGCAAACATATTATCTGATGACCATCCTGCAGCCAAACATATGTCCTGTAGGGACGCATTGTTTGTCCATGCCCATGATGATGCCATGCCTCTAGTTGAATGTGCTTTGACCCAACAGTGCAATTTACTCCTTGCAACTCATATGCGAGGAAGATCGCATCTACAATCCAGTGTGAGAGCATTTGTTTGGAGACATGCATATCTTTTGTGCATCCTAAATAACAAATAAAGAGCTAGTCTAACAGCTGAAACTGGCGGGTGCATGTGTGTAATGCCCACACATGGCATAACAAATGCATTGACCATTCCTTGTCTGAATTTAAGGCAGGGGGTAGAAGTTTTTCAAACGGACCACCTGAACCCTGAAGGATGTTGACAAATCTCTTGGCACGTAGCCTTTTCTAGGTTAATCCTGGCTTTTGAAAGGTTTGTTGGTAACTTTGGAACCTGGGAGTGGTGGTAGATGACCAGCTTAATTTCACTACACACATGTCATCAATCACCATCAGGAAAATCAGACCTTTCCTGTCTGAATTTTGCTACAGAGCTCCTGGTCCAAGCTCTGGTCATTTCAAGACTGGACTACTGCAATGCTCTGTTGGCTGTCCTACCAGCTAACACAAGCCACTGCAGATGGTCCAGAATGCAGCAGAGCATCTGGTCTTCACTCAGCCAAAAAGGGCTCCTGGCACCCCACTCTTGATTTCACTCCACTCTGTAGCTGCCCATCAAATGTAAGGTTTTGACTCTGGCTTTCAGGAAAGCCAATGGAACTGCACCCTCTTCAATTCACTTCTTCAGGTCTATAAACGAGCGATGAACGGTGGTCCCATCACAAAGAGGCTCAATGATTATTTCATGATCATTCACTTTCTCTTCCCCTCTGTGGTGGAATGAACTTCCAACCACCAGACGATCTGCTGTTACCTTCTCAACATTCAAAACCCAGCTGAAAGCACATCTGTTCCTCGAGCACTTAACCAATCCACACTAATAGTACTTAGCACTGCACTCAACTTGCGCAGTGTAAAAAAAAATAATACCTTGTCTGCTCTTTCTTCTGTGCTAGCATCTTTACTAATCCAGCCACTGTGAGAACTTGGCAGTCCTATACTGCAGGTGTCGTTAAACTTTGTATGTCAAATTGCTTGCTGTGTGTCTCATATGTGTTGCTTTAGATAAAAGCATCTGCTAAATGATTAAATGGAAATGTAACTCCAGACATGAGCTGTCAGTAGACGGTGCCTGCAAGTCAACAACCCATTTAAATGAGGCCAGAAATGTGGTCTTTAATGAAAGGATGCACAGCTCAACAGATTCCAAAAGTTAGAACTGAGAGCTTTTAAGTGCTTTCAGCACTAAATTTTGGTCCCAAGTTGGCACCATAGCTGGGCGAGGGGGGTTCAACTGCCTGTCTCCTGGAACCAGGGTTGGTTGGGCCATTTCGGTGCAACTAACAAGCGTTTCCTTGTTTTCCCTGATTTTGCTGATTACAGACGTAAGACGACGTACTGGTGGAAAGCATATTTGCCTTCATTTGGGCCACAGCTGGCGCGGCTTTACTGCTGGCTCTGCTGCGGATATTGGCATCTCTTGATCGGTGAAAGAGGGATCCTTAGCTGGTCGCTGACTGGTGGTAGAGCGAGAGCGGGGCGTTAGAAAGGCGGCACTGTTGATTTTAGTCAAAAAATGTCTTCTAGCCTGAGACTGCTTCTGAGCAGCTAAGAATCACTCCAAAAATGGAGCGTGTCTATGGGCTGTGGTCTACTGAAGGCGGCCAGACTGCAAGAACAATTAGTCAAAGTGGAAATTCTCAGGCTCTTTGGGAAGAGACCACTCTAAACCGAGCTCTTTGATCGCCTTCACGAGGATACAAAGAAGCTCCTTATTGGTGGCCTGTGCATGCTCCTCACCCGTGGCTGACATTACATCTGATGCTTGGAATGCTTGTGCGACCTCATGGCCCTGCCATACCTCCTTGTGTGGTCACTTGGCAAGAGGTGGTGGGTGGGAGGTTGCATGAGACTGCATCGTCCCTCAGAATGAGGGCGATCCTAGTGTGCAATGTCTTGAGATTCATGCCCTTGCAATGAGGGTGGTCTGTATAAATGAGAGCCACTTCCGCGTGGGCACCCAAGGAACACTTGGGAACGACAACTTGAAAAAGACACGAACATGCAAACAGCTCTTTTTTAAGGTATAATACAGTTATATTATAGCAATAAAGGATACAGTAAACTTGTGCCAGTGCGCTAGGAAGTGGGTAGGTGTCACGCTGAAGTGCCACGATGTTTGACTGTGAGACTCTGAAGCTTAGTAACCAGTTACCGAAGCGTCCTCAACGGTGTGGATAAAACATCACCGGAACACACAGGATCAAGAATCTCCTCACTGTAGGTGCTAAAGCACAGGTTGTCCTGATGGTGTCCTGCAGAGAAGAGTAGTCCGCTGAATGTGTAGCTATGACGTTGAAGCAAAGAAGTGTTTCCCAAACTAAGTAGAATGGTCTTGTCGTGGAGGATGAAAAATCTGAATTAATGGTGATCGATTGCCTTCTTTTAGGCCAAGTTTGCAGGGCTCATACAATCAGAAGATTAGTGTTCTTGTACAAGTGTTTCAACCAGGTTCTGGATTAAAGTACCTTTCCCCATAGCAATGTCGAAGAGAACTGAATCGCAAACACATTGTAAACGAGTTCAATGGGAAGGAGGAGGCGAGAACCAGCTTGGCAATATAAATAATATTTTAGTGAATAACTTAAACCAAAAGACAAACACACACATGACGGACATGTCCATAAACTATCTCTCTCTCGTCGCACCACCGTCTGCCTTCTGCCTTTATCCCCCTCGGAGGCTTAATTAGCCTGATAAGGGACAGGGTGTGTATAATCATGACCCGGCCCCGCCCTCCACCCTGCCACACACACCCACATACCAACAGGAGAGATTATTCATAATAAGCTAACAAACATCATGCAAGACGAGCTCAAACCCATAATTGCACTGATTTGCACACAACAGGGGAAAACGCAGAAGGAAATAATGACGTGGCAGTGGTTCGGGAGATGTTGATGTTTTCATTAAAAAACATTCTTCCCTCCCCCGATGCCTTTCTCTACTCTTGCACGCTCTCCATTTCATTGGCTTTTGTCATTGCCAGTCACTCGTTTGCCAGGACAGTGCACACACCTGATGATAAAGGTTTTATCTTCTACTTGCAGAGCAAACAGATAGAACGGTGCATACGGGATGCTACCATCACCTGTGCAGGTGAGGAGAGAAGCTGACAGCTACACTCTCATAGAAGCAGACATATCTCTCATCCTGGACCAGCAACTTCCATGTTAAATGCAAATGAATAGCATGGCATAGATAAATTTGAAATAATAATGAAATACTATTGAATGATTTACAATGCAAAAATAATAATGTAATCAGTTGAAGTAATAGTATTCAGTGTTTTTGTTCAGTTTTGATGGAGAAACAATATTTTTGTTTGTGCTTTGGGTTTTTGTTTATAAGGTTCTAAAGAAAGAAATTGAAAAACTGAGATACTCTTAAAATATAGAACCATTTATTTAATCTTGTGGATGTTCCATGTTTTGTTCACAGCCCATACTGAATGTAAAATGCCAGTTTATGTAATGTGACTTGATTTTTAAAATGGCTGTTAAATAAAAAGCTGAAAGAGACAAAATAAGAGTAAAAAATAAATTATGAAACTGAAAGGACAAGATTCTATTTTATTATCAAATTGTTGCCCTTTAAATAGTAATCGAATCGTGAGGCCAGTGAAGATTCACACCTCCTATGTTTTATAGGCTTGTATGTGGGTCATACCTACAATTTGTTGACATTTAAGTCCTTCATGCTAGTTGTGGTATTTCTATGTACAGTGCTTCCAGAAAGTATTCAGACCCCTTAATTTTATTCACGTTTTGTTATGTTGCAGCCTTATGCTAAAATGCTTTCAATTATTTTTTTCACATAAAACTAAATGCCATACCCCATTATGACAAATCACATTGACATAAGTATTCAGATTCTTAACTCAGTACTTAGTTGAAGCACAATTGTCAGTGATTACAGCCTAAATTATTTTTGAGTTTGATGTGACAAGCTTTGCACATATGGATTTGGGGATTTTCTGCCAATCTTCTCTGCA
This sequence comes from Xyrauchen texanus, assembly GCF_025860055.1. Lineage (NCBI taxonomy): Eukaryota > Metazoa > Chordata > Actinopteri > Cypriniformes > Catostomidae > Xyrauchen > Xyrauchen texanus. The sequence goes on from NC_068284.1 coordinate 44,084,051, forward strand.
GATCCTCTTAAGCTCTGTCAGGTTGGTTGGGGACTGTCGGTGGACAGCAATTTTCAGGTATCTTCAGAGATGTTCGATTGGGTTCAAGTTCGGGCTCTGGCTAGGCCCCTCAAGGATGTTCACAGAGTTGCCCCTAAGCCAATCTTGCATTGTCTTGGCTCTGTGCTTGGGGTCATTGTCCTGTTGGAAGGTGAACCCACTCTAGACCAGGTTTTCACTAAGAATATCTCTGTATTTTGCTGCATTCCGCTTTTCTTTATCCCAGACCAGTCCCCCAGTTCCTGCTGCTGAAATCACTATTGGGGTGCTATTGCGCAGGTGATGAGCGGTGCCTGGTTTCCCCAGACTAGAGAATTGAGTCCTTTAGGTGCTTTTTTGCAAATTTCAAGTGGGCTTTGTTGTGTTATGAGGAGAGACTTCTTTTTGGCAACTCTACCGAGGCCCTTCTCCCCTATTGCTCAGTTTGGCCAAGTGGCCAGCTCTAGGAAGAGTCCTGGTTGTTCCAAACTTCTTCGTTTAAGAATCATGGAGGCCTCTGTACTCTTTGGAACCGTCAATACAGCTTCCATTTTTTATTAATTTTTTTCCTTCCCCAGATCTGTGCCTCAACACAATCCTGTCTCTTGAGCTCTGCGGTCAGTTCCTTTTGACCTCATGGCTTGGTTTTTACTCTGCATTTTCAGCCATGAGACCTTTTTGTCAATGCGATATTTCAGTTTTTGTTTTATTTGTTGTCAAACATCTGGTTTTTGCTTTGTTATTATTGGGTACGGAGTGTAGATTGATGTGAACAAATGTATTTAAAGTTTTTTGCATAAGGCTGCAACAAAACAAAATGTGAAAAAATTAAGTGGTCTGAATACTTTCTTGTACTTCATTCAATACTTCGAATGAACTGTATATTTTGTGTGCAACTCGATTTATTTTCCACCCTGTTATGTCATGATACTGTTACATTTAATTGAAGATATATGTTATGAAAGGACAACACACAATGGTGTGATTTGATTTACTGTAGATACAATTATGACTTTAAAAACAAAAATTAAGAAATTTTAATATAAGACAACTATTTTTTTTTTGTTGTTTTTTTTTTTTTTACATCCGTGTTTATTGTTAACCGCAACTGTCCGTTATTTTTGGGGGATAGAGATTTTGAATTGCTAATGCAAAGTGCATGAAACGTGTGCGGTGTGTGCACTGTGCCTTAAGTTATTTTCAATGTTGCATTTATTAAGCATTGCCATTATCCCTGGTCTCCCCACAGCAAATTCTTTTGGAGTAATTGGAATTTAAAATTTTTATAAAGATAATAAAATAATTTACAAAATTATAATGCTATTATCGGAGAAACATTTATAGAAAATAAGGACTTGGAATTAACAAAATATTCTTATTATTCCAAATGCATCATCTGTGTGGAACAATTAAACTTATGAATTAAAGTCCAACAGAAAAGCATTTTATAATGAAAGTAATTTTGTTGCTAATTTCATTATTGTTTGCTTCAACATTGAATTCATGTGTCAATCACTGAAACAACTGTGAAATCTTGAGGAACAAATAAATGGATATGATATACATGTGTAAAACGCAAGGGACGTTCCCCGTTGCAGCGCTGAAAATTGATTTGGTACTCATTTGTGTAAGCACCAAAAAATAAATTATAGAACCGTAAACAAAACTATAGATGTGTAGTGATAAACTCGCATAAATTCGAATTAATGTATATCAAAATAATGTGATGAAATATGATTTATGGATATACAAATATATATTAGAACTACTACTCTATCTCGGGTCTCTAGCGATCCTATAACATTTTTGTAAAACAAAAAACATGGTTGGAAAAGTGTTTATTTTGCGGTTGCATTTTTATGTTACAATTCATAATAGACTGAGGAATAAAGAAGAGTTGGGGTTGAATGAGGTCCCAGGTTGATACCGATCTGATGAATGGAAGGGATAAAACGGGTCAAAAATTTGGTGGGTACAAAGAGATAGTATGATTGCAATCACAATCTATTCCGCACTGTTGGTCACGCTGGGTTGTGCAGCTTTGTGCACTTTGAGAGATGTTGATAGCTGACAGCTAAATAAAACTTAAGTAGACTAAGAAGTAATTTTGCGTGCAGATGCGAGGGATATTTCTAAAACACTGCTTATGCCATGCGTATAGGTTGCCGTACCCATGCCTACATAGAAGAAAGCTACAGAACCCTGTCTAGACCATGCCCATACTAGGACGGGTTATGTCACAGACACTCCTTAATCCAGATGTTTAATGAGAGAGAGATGTATTTGCAATTAAATTTGAGCAGCCGATCGAACACTGAGAATCCGTACAACTGCAATAGCGTTGAACTTTTACTCTGTCCTACAGCATTGAGGAAGATCTAATGAGGGCACGGGTTGACCAATCAGTGGAAAGGGACATTTCATGCCACCCACATGTACAAATAAAATATTCAAGCTGTTTATCCATTTCCTACCCACGACTCCAAAAAATGAAAATCAAGCCGAATTAATAAAAAAAAAATGAAATTAATAAACATGTTGTTTTCTCGTTTCTTTTCAATTTGAAAGTCAAACAATCAAAATTTACATCGACCAAAAGGCCTAAAATCTGCTGGTTTCAAAGTGTTTTGAAATTATGTTTCCTTCCATATTGCCCATAGGTTAAGCGTTGCATCTTGTGGCTGTAATTATAAATTTTTTGGAGTAGAATGCGATCCATGTTGTGACTCATATCTATGAATGCACCAGGATTAGGACTATTGTGTAAGGTCCCTCTCTCTGTCATACTAACATTTACATTTTTACATTTATGCATTTGGCAGACGCTTTTATCTAAAGCAACACAGAGCCCTTATTACAGGGACAATCCCCCCGGAGCAACCTGGAGTTAAGTGCCTTGCTCAAGGACACAATGGTGGTGGTTGTGGGGATCGAACCAGCAACCTTCTGATTAACAGTTATGCTTTAGCCCACTACGCCACCACCACTCACAAGTTATGTTTAACAAAAATTAAAGTGCTAAACGGGTTAGCTCTTCCCTTACAATAAAGAACCAGAACTTTTTGGGACACTTGTATGGTAATATCATGGCATTCTTTACAGTACCTTGCAATACCGTTCCATAGTTCCAATTCCATGTTACATAAATATGGTCTGAAACATTACTGAACAATAGTACTTTCACAGTACGTTTTTGTAAGTATTGGTAACATTTTGTCATCTCTTCTAATGGTTAATTGCTTGTTGTTAAAGGGAAGGTGAAAAGCTCCTGTCTCCATCTTTTTATTCTCTGAACACCTTAGCAGGTGAGTGGGGAACTGCACCGCATGATTTGTTAAAAAGCCTGTGTAATGGATTCGCTGTAATTAAGGATGATTAGTGGTAGTTTGGAGTGTCTTTATTTTTGCTTGAAATTGTGCTGTTACACGTGCAGTGCCATTTGTTGTTAATGTCTTGTTTATGGTTATAGTTGCAGTTCTGCCGTCTTGCCTGCTAGACTTCCATTGGAAGTCTTATTTATGCTTTACGCTTGAGAAATTGTTTGGTATTTAACAGCATCATGTGAAACACAGACATCAAGTTAAAGAATAACCCTGCATATTTCTTCAATTCTTTTATGTATTGTATAATTTTACTGTAGGGTCAGTGACGTGATGCCCATTTTGGCATTTTTGTCCAGACCTATTATTCAAAAATGCATAAAAACAATTCACGCAAACCTTAATACTTGAATACACCTTTCAATTTCTGAGTTCAAAAGTAATAATAAAAAAAAAGTAAAAAAATGTCATGTGGTATGACCATCAAGAGACTAGAAATTATTGAGATTTCTTCCCCCAAAAAGTTGTGTATACACTCATGCTTTTTAAAATGCAAGACCACTCCTTTACATAACACCACATTAAATTGAAGTCTTAAGCCAATTTTTTTTATATATATAAAATACTATAGATTTATTTAATTTTTTTTATAATTAATTTAACCAAATTGGGCTCAAAGGTTCGATTTCTACAAACTTGACATGTCTTAAACTACACTGAAATTGTTTTTTTTTTTTGTGGTGAATCCTAAATATAGCAGATTTAAGATGAAGTTAGTTTAAGCATAAACTTAAAAATATTAAAGGTGCTCTATGTAAGATTGACAACAAGCCTCAGACTCTAAGCTCATGTGGGTTGCCAGAATGTTGACCCGCAAATTAGCCAACTCCGCATCCATTTTAAGGATTTCTGGGCTTTAAGCTGTCTCCATCTTCAAAAGGCATCTCCAAAATGTATCCTTGTTTTACCAGGTTTTTAGACGGATGGCGAGGCTTTTTAGGTTGGGGGTTATCTCTGATCCAGTTCGTTTGCTGGCTTCCATGGCTGCAGCACACGATGTTGTTTGCCTGGCAAATTTGTTCAAATCCGTCAACCCGGCAGTGTCGAAATGCTATTGGTAAATGGGCAGTAGTGGGCTCACACAGGCCAAAACATAAACAAAAATTCCGGCCTGGAATGGAAACTTCAAAGTAGAAAATACTGGCTGTAGCATTGTTATCGATGAAGTCAGTCAGTCAACTTGGCATGTTTCCTAATTCTCTAATGACATATTATGGTCATTTTATGATTAAGTACAGAAAAAAAATATTACATATAGCACCTCCACCTGTAAATTCTACATTTTTACATCAATCCTAAAATAGAAAACCTTGTCATTAATTCGCTAATTTTAGTAAATTTCACAGGTGAATAAAAGAAGTGCATTTTACTTTTTTGAAACTAGTGTTCGTTAGTTTCGGTAATTAATGAGCTTGCATGGTTTCACTGCTTGGCACCGCTTTTATTGTTGATTTTAAGTTAAGTCTGACGTTCCTAATCGTAATTACTCATTCATGATCCAAAAACATTGTTGTTTGTTGTCAATTACTCATTCATGATCCAAAAACATTGTTGTTTGTTGTCAATGTCATGAAGTGAATGACTTATTTTATAGCATTCATTTAAATCTTACTAGTTGTGTTTATTTATTTATTTTAGATTTGAAAAAGGTTTATAATTTGTATCACCTTGGACACTATTATTTGTCCATGACTGTAGTTTTGAGACTGTAGCTGTGTTTTATTAGTTGTATATGTGCAGTAATTTTTATGCTTTTTTTAGGACAAGGTGTATTTGGATTTATGAAAGGGTTAACGTACACTTATTCGATCAAAGTAATTCTTGAAAAGACTATTAAAATCACTAGATTCCACCTCGAGTCTGATACAGTTCTGTTTGTATCGCTGTATGAAGTTTGCCTCCTGAACTCTTTGGCTTCTGCTGATTGTGACCTGGCTGTTCTGCAAGGCTTTTGGATGTGATTGGTTGTTTCCACCTCTGGCCTAATGTTCTGTATCTCTAACATCAGCTCAAACTAATTCCTTAGCATCTTCTTTTTTGTTTTTCCTTCATCACATGCTGTAATTGAGTTAGAGGATGGAGAACCAAAGCGGGACTCGAGTAAAAGAACAAACTACTAAACAAGAACAGACCACGATCAGGCCACACTCAAATGACGAGAAGAGAAAACGCACTCGTTCGTTCTGGTCTGAAAATCAGGGTTCTGAAGAAAAAGGTAATGCAACCTCCCAGGCGATTAGAGGGGAGAAGATTTGGTTCAACCGCAGCATATATGAGCAAGCCGACAATGCCTATCAATCCTTGTTGAGCTCCGGGTGTGGAACCCCTCCCATTTCATCCTCCCCAAAAGAGCGATTTCCTCGCACCCTGGTCTTCAGGGCTAAACGGAATGGTGGTCAGCAATATCAACAGGAGGAGAACTACACACATACTCGTTCCTTTAACTCACGGGAACGCCAGCGGGGTTTGAACCACCAGCGTTCATCGTCTGAACCCAAGACTGCTCATAAGGCCCCCAACAGTAGCCGAAAGAGAGTCTACTCTGAGTCTGAACGCGCCCCTCAGAAAAGGGACAAGTATGGCTAGCTTAGGGGCATGGGAAAGTTGACTTGTATTTCGACTAGGGGTGCACTGATCAATCAGCCACTGATCTAAATTGGCCAATCTTCGTATTAAGTCTGTGATTGACTGATTGTGCCTTGAATCAGGGCCGATCTTTTTTGCAGCATGCAGGGAATCATGCATACACTACTACTCTAATGAATGAGCGAATAATCTGGATGCATGATAATGTGGCCTCTGTATGGTGAATTGTTGGCAATTCTAATGATTCACAAATTTGAACGATCAGACATGCTGTTATTCAGATGAATATGCAGGTTTGTTTTTATTATTAAATTGAATATTAAATTGCCCATTTTCTAGAGTCATTATGGTAATAATTCTGACTCACTGATTCTGTGAGCATGGAGAGGATAAAGTGACTGCAAATGGGTATAAAAACAAATTAAACAACAGATAAACATGCGTATACAAATTAGGGTTGTGCCGATGGACGATATCATCATCCATCGTGATGGCTGACCAACATCACGATGTAGAGCCACCATTGTGATGCCACGCCCCCTTTTGCGAGTCTTTAGTGACACACTAATCCTAGTCTCTTCTATAGTTAACCTAAAAACTTTGCAGGGATTGCTCTGTAAATTAAATTGAGAATATAACTAATGCATATATGCTATTTTAAATACTGTAGTATATGCCAGAGACGTGACGTGTTAGTCTGTGAAAATACCGTGTCAGGCAGGCTACACAAATATTGATTGTTAGCTTCGTCTTTTTTTTTACATGTCTTACACTGTACAGTTAGATTAAAATATTTTATGTTGTAGGCTACAAGAAAATAGCCTTCATTAATTAATTATTAATAGTTGTAGTGTCTCAGAAAATCTTGCTCATTGTCACATAGCTCTTGTATACACTGAAGCGGCAGTTTAAGATAAACCCAGACCAGCGAACGTCAAATAACTTTTGTCTGGTTAATACTTTTAAAGAAAAATTTCCTTGGCCATAAATCCATAATGTCAAATCAAATGAAAGAAACAAGTTGAATATGAATAACACACATTTATTAAAACATAGAAGAACAACAAATAAAACAAGAAAACGGGAACAACACTCAGACCGAAACTCGGCATTAACATTTCACTTATAATTAGCAGCACAATTAACTTCAGCACATAAATTATGTTATTGAAATATTGTAAAGTGGTCATATGAACTACACAAATGAACGTTTAAAAAATAATATGCAAAATCGAATAGCTCCGCAACGGATGGTGAAAAATGCGTAAAGAAGTCTAATATCTTTCACCATAGACCATGTTTAAATTTCGATGTTTCTGGCCAGAAATACCAACATATTCACTTTATCTGGTTTTAATAAGCTGCGGATTGGAGTAACTACACTACCCGCTGTGCTGAAGACCCGCTCTGATGGAGTACTGGTAGCACATATGCACAGATATTTCCGTGCTAATCTTGCCATGAACGGAAACCTTTTGTCGTTCGTTTTCCACCAAGTCAGAGGGTCCTCTTCCCCATCAATGGCCATTTCCTGCAGGTACATGGTCATTTCTGCCTCGACATTTTGCTCATCAGTGAGCGTGGCTGAGGCTGCTCTCTTCGCAAGAAGGCTGCCCAAAGACGACTTTTTTTTCTTAGGCGCAATATATTAAAAAGCCCGGATGAGTGGGCTACTAATTAGTTGGGCTAGTAAAATAACGAAATTATAGTTTTTCAGTAGAAAAAAATATCTATGTAAAGAGATATATTAAAATAAAAAGTGCTTAAAAGTGCACAACTCTTCTTAAGTGGAAGAAATATTTTTCCCCTTACGTGCAACCTATTGGAAAGCCGGATGAGTCAGTTGGGATAGTAAAATAACTGAAATCATAGTTTTTAAGTGGAAAATAGTATTTATGTAAAGAGATATATTAAAATAAAAAGTGCACAACTCTTCTTAAGTGAAAGCTAAAAAAAAATGCTTCACGTGTCGTGCAACCTACTGATAAAGCGCCAACGAGTCATTAGTTGGGTTAGTAAAATAACGAAATTATAATTTGTCATATAATTTTTGAAAATTATATGAAATTATATAACCCCGCCCCGCCCCACCGACGATATCATCGTCCATCGCGATGTTTTACTGTCAACATCGTCAACTGCCAATTTAGGGGACATCGCCCAACCCTAATGCAAATCGAAGTAAACGTGCCATAACGTGAGTCGTGACAATCGGACGTGTTGAGTGATAGAGACTGTTTGAATACAATTTTAAGTGAAAATCTTAGTTTGTCATAATTTAATGTAATAATTTTTATTCATTATTATATTAAATTTAGTAATGCATTATAGTATAGTAACTAAATATTTAATATAGATTTATTATATGTACGTTCCTTCCTTTTCATTTAGTTGGATGTTGGTAATATTAGTTCCGCTTTCACTTGTTTCCGTGGGGAGTGTAATAAGTGCATATATTCGGCATCGGCCGATCTTGGTGTTAAAAAAAGAGATCGTCCTCAAATTTCCTGATCAGTGCACCACTAATTTTTACCGTTTATTTGATCGGAAACCTTCGTCTTCTCACTTGTCAATTTGTGTGTATTTGTTGGTTTTATTTGAGCTGTTTATGGATTGTATTACGTTTTGGCATCATTTTCCCAACCTTTTAGTAAATGTATTTACTCATATCAAAAGCCTCCTAGGTGGTTTGTGTCACCAAACTGGTTGAAAGTTGTTCAGTGTGAAACTAATCTGGGTTTTAGCACGCAAAGTCTGTCCCATTGTCTACAGTCTGTGTCAGCTAAAATTAAATAAAGGATTTTTAGCAGTTGAAGAGACTGACTGTTATGACATCCTCTTACATCCTTACTCAAGAGATGAGCTGACTGGCACGAATCATGGCGTCCAACAAAAATCAGCATGAGAGCAATATAATCAGGGTTTAGCGTGCGTACACAGTCATTCACACACCAAGTTGTATGCATAGGATGAAAGTTATTATTCAACTGTTTCTGTAACTATTTATAATATATTTAAACTTGTGCTATGAAAGATTTCTGATTTCTTAGTTAAAAATTAATAAAATACCATTATTGAGACAGGACATAAACAATCAGTGTTCAAAACCATGTTCTTGCTGTACCCTGCTTTGATACTAGATTTTGATATGTGACATTTAGATAAAAAAATTAATAAAAATAAACCGATTTGGCTATAATAATTATTGAATAAGTGAAAGTAACCGTAATAACCAAGACATGAGTTTATTTTTATTTATTATTTTATATATATATATATATATATATATATATATATATATATATATACACTCACCTAAAGGATTATTAGGAACACCTGTTAAATTTCTCATTAATGCAATTATCTAATCAACCAATCACATGGCAGTTGCTTCAATGCATTTAGGGGTGTGGTCCTGGTCAAGACAATCTCCTGAACTCCAAACTGAATGTCAGAATGGGAAAGAAAGGTGATTTAAGCAATTTTGAGCGTGGCATGGTTGTTGGTGCCAGACGGGCCGGTCTGAGTATTTCACAATCTGCTCAGTTACTGGGATTTTCACGCACAACCATTTCTAGGGTTTACAAAGAATGGTGTGAAAAGGAAAAACATCCAGTATCGCGGCAGTCCTGTGGGCTGAAAATGCCTTGTTGATGCTAGAGGTCAGAGGAGAATGGGCCGACTGATTCAAGCTGATAGAAGAGCAACTTTGCCTGAAATAACCACTCGCTACAACCGAGGTATGCAGCAAAGCATTTGTGAAGTCACAACACGCACAACCTTGAGGCGGATGGGCTACAACAGCAGAAGACCCCACCATGTACCCATCCTCTGATGGCTACTTCCAGCAGGATAATGCACCATGTCACAAAGCTCGAATCATTTCAAATTGGTTTCTTGAACATGACAATGAGTTCACTGTACTAAAATGGCCCCCACAGTCACCAGATCTCAACCCAATAGAGCATCTTTGGGATGTGGTGGAACAGGAGCTTCGTGCCCTGGATGTGCATCCCACAAATCTCCATCAACTGCAAGATGCTATCCTATCAATATGGGCCAACATTTCTAAAGAATGCTTTCAGCACCTTGTTGAATCAATGCCACGTAGAATTAAGGCAGTTCTGAAGGTGAAAGGGGGTCAAACACAGTATTAGTATGGTGTTCCTAATAATCCTTTAGGTGAGTGTGTGTATATATATATTCTTAAACTTGATTAGTTAATACATTTTCTTCATTTTGTTCAGCAAATAATAAAAAAATCCCTGTATTCCTGTTTCACATAAATTTTGAAAGCTTCCTATAAGTAGGGCTGGGTGATATGGCAAAAAATATTAGCACAATATTCTTTTTCATATCATTCGATAACGATATTTATCACGATATTCAATCACATTTGCACATTGCAAATTTTTTTTTAATTTCCAAAAAAAAGAAGAGAAAACAAAATCCTAAATAGTCTTTACAAAACTGCATTGGGGGCCCAGACACAGCCAATGTAGTGGTGTCTGAGGGATCTTCTATGAAAATATTTCCAATTTATTTACAAGTTTATCAATTGAGTGCAGTTGGATATAAGATGATCTGTTCATTTATATATTGATATTGTTTTAGCGCCCAGCTCTACCTGTAAGCATTTATACACAAAAACAATTTCATAAAAATTCCACAATTGTGTACTTTTTTAACAATGAAATTAATATTTCTTTTTTTGTTAAAGATTGCTCAATTCAATATGATGGAATTTTGTTATGAAATTGAAATGTAGAAGTCTTACAATTCTAGCGAATGCTAGTCTGATGCCTTTATTTAGCGTTGTCATGGGTGTAGGTTATAAGTGTGAGGTTATAGCAGTGTTGGAATTTAGTTAGCTCTTGGGGAGTCCCCTTGCAATGACCCAAATTACAGTTCTTTCTCATGGGTTTCTCAAACAAAATGACAGTGCATCAGATGTTTACCTGACCACAAACATTACAAACATTGTTGACTTGATTCATCTGAGCTTTTGTGCAGGAGATGCCCAATGCTTGAAATAGTTTCACGGTTGCCTCCTATTCTTTCAAGCTCAGTTCTCTGCTGAAACTGACTATGATTTCTCTGCTCCGTACTACAGTACGTTCATCACTATATCTCTGATCGTGTCACTGCGTTGGCACTCGTACAGCAACTCTAATGTGTCTAATGAAAGGTGATGGTATCACTGTTGGAGAAGAGTTCAGGGCGGCAGAAAAAATGCTGGTAGCCGCCAAAGCACGGGACTGTTTAACACGTTTGAACTGAATAATAACGTCAGATGCATGTGCGACTCCCAAGAATCCCTACCAAAAATTCAGAGGATAATTTGATATTTTGATTAAAATGAGTAAATTCAATATTTTTATGAATTGAAAGAAAACCGTAAGATGTTGATCTTGGGCTCAATAGAAGACTATAAAGTTTAGAATTTAAATGGTGGTCACCATTGCTGAGATGCACAGTGAATGCTAGAGCTATAAATAAGATGTTGTTCGTTGTATTATATGGTTATATTCCTTAATGAATTATTTTCTCCTCTCTATGGTTTATCAACATGGCTTTCTTATTTAAAGTTATTGAGGGAGGGCACTCATCACGTGCACATCATAGTAAAGGGACAAAGATGTATCCCAACAAAGCATCTATGAAATAACTTTACAACTGTTTGATAGTGAGCTAACATGTAGAGTTCGATAAATACTGGCAAAACGACCTCTATATTAACTGCACACATTATTAATTAACCTCTAGCAATGGTTTGGTTTGGTTTGGTTCTAAGATTGAAGAGGAATTTACATACTAATTTAGGTGTACCAACAATCATAATTCAAAGAACAATTATTTCTCACCATTATTTTGAAAATAAGGATCCACTCAGTCACTGTCAGTAAGTTTTTTCAGAAAAAAGCAAAAAACCTGCATTCAAGCGTGTTTTATAATTTTCTGACATAAAAAAAAAATCACATTTGGATTATTTATAAAATATGGGACACAAAATTGTCAATGTTAAGAGCAATCATTTGGGGGAAAAAATCTAGATTTGTTTCTAGTATTCTAGAAACAAAAGACCCTCAAAGTTACATTTATTTGGGCTTATGGGGGGTCACTTAACTCTTATGGGGGGTCCTAGGATAGGGTATGTTTCAACAACCAATTCTGTAGTGTACACCCAGAAATCTGTAGTGTAGCTTTAAAGCTGCTCTATGAAACTTTGGTCTCTCTGGCGACACCTGTGGTTGAAACCTAAAAGTGCAAGCAATTTGTGGAGGAACATTTTACACGAGTTGTTTCAGCACTGATCTTCTGCAGTGATCAATCTGATGGTTTGAGGTTACCTTCTTTGTCTGTGATCACTCTTGAGATCTTTACCTGAAGAGCCGTAGTCCTCATGACATGTTATTTTCATGTTGATAAGTTATTCGTTTAAACCTTATCAAGATGTTACTTGCTTTGAGGATATCATTTGGAAATATGATTATTCATCCTCTACACGTTAATCTATGTACTGCTGTACTACACATCATATAAATAGCGTAAGATTGTGATATGGCTGTTATGAGTTAAATTGAAGTCACTTATACATTCTACAGCCTCAGTGGACAACAGGGCTGGACTGGTAATCTGGCATACCGGACATTTTACCTGTGGGCCTACTCTCTTTGGGGCAGATCAGGGCAGGACTGGCCATCGGGAGAACCGAGGGGTCCGGTGGGTTGAAACGGGCCGAATGGTCCACGATAAGCTAAAATGAGCCGCGATATGTAGAAAAGGATGGCGACCCCTGCGCCCCTCCCGCTCTCAACAATTTTCTCCTGATTTCTCTTCCCAGTCCAGCCCTGATGGACAATGCATGTGTACCGTAATACTACAATAGAAGGCCTATACAAGACAAACAATAAGACTGTAACATAAAAGACAAAATGAGGATTGCATAATTATGGGAATTACGTCTACTCTATTAAGCGGTCAAATAATATGCAGAAACATGCAATACTATACAATAATATTAATAGTTTCTTTAATAGTTTCTTTGGAAGTAAAGTTATAATAGAGATGGTTACACACCAATCAAACTGATATGGACATTCCTATGCTATGAAATCGGTACAGTATATACAACTTGAGAGGAACGTACATTTCTGTGACATTTTGCTGGTCTGGCCAATAAATGGTCCTGATGATGCATCTGTATTAAAACACAAATGAGTAGAATTAGAATGCAAGAGAATTACCAAAAGTACATTTACGGAACAAGTGTGAATTGCAATGATGTGTTGAAATACAGTAACGGAAATATTTGCTTGTGCATTTGGCACACATGGTTTGTGCTTTGCTTGCTCGGTTTGATTTGTATTTGTATGCTATAATGCTTTTGTGAATGGGCACACAATTACTCCATTAGAAGACTTGAGCAGCTTTTGAATTTTGGCTGTGTTTTACATTGATCATTTTAAATATACAGCTTTGGAAAGGCTCAACTCAATGTTCTTTAACACACTTGTTATAACTTTCTGCCTTGTTTGTTATTTCTTAGGATCACAATGAGTGGACTTCAGGGACTCGCCCAGGAGAATATCTGGTTTGACAAGTCCAGATATGACGAGGCAGAGAGACACTTTTATGAGGTCAAGAATGGCGTCCCACAGACACCACAGGTACTGCCCTCTAGAGGCTTGGGTGTTAAACCACAGCTTGAGTGTCTAAAACTTGCCCGTTAGTGTTTCCTCTGAACATGTTATAGGCTGAATGGAAACTATGTATATAGTGTCATTTTTTTTTATTCGCCCTCATGTTGATCCAAACATGTTTGACTGACTGAGACAGGAGGGGAATTTAGGAATTTCGAAAATACTCTCCATTACCACATACTTTAGAAATGGAGGTTTCAAACTTTTTCCTTTTTCTTTGTATGTTGTTTCTTCTTGTTTCTTTCTCTTTGTTTCTTTTATTTTTTGTTTTACTTTCTTTTAGTTTTTTCATTTTCTTTCTTTTTGTTTTACTTTCTTTTTTCTTTTTATTACTTCTCTCCTTTTGGTTTTGTTTCTTTTTCATTTTCCTTATTTTTGTTTGGGTTTTTTTTTTCATTTTTTTTTTCATTGTCTGTCTGTTTGTTTTGGTTACTTTTTCTCTTTTTTATTCTCTGACTGACTGTTTGTTTGTTAATTACTTTTTCTCTGTTCCTTTTTATTTCATTCCCTTTCTCTCTTTCTTTCTGTTTGTTTGTTTTGTTATTATGGAGCTTAACAGCCCCAGTCCTCACTCACTTTAATTGTATGGAAAAGAGTGGCCAGGATTTTCTTCAAAGTTAGCTTTTGGTGTTCAATGGTAAAAATAACAGCATTCGGTTTAGGAATGACATGAGGGTGAAAGGTAAATAATGACAGAATTTGTTATTTTTGGGTGATCTATTTCTTAAAAAAGAAAAAAAATGGGTGACCGAATTCTAATAGTGTTGCAGAGATTTGTGCATGAGTTAATGTGTTCTCAGCTGTTGTCCGTCTATCTAAGGTCTTCTATTTTTCTAGGTGTCATCTTTCATTCCTGCTTTTCATATACTTTCTACCTCATATGCTGAATGTTCTGCACTAACAGCATTTGCATATGCACCTATGTGCCTTTTGTATGTTTTCTTGCTTGCTTGCATGCTCGCATGCTCACATGCCTCTTGCTGGTTTGTTTGACATGGGCCTCTTTACCCCGCTGTATTCTTCCAGGAGAGAGATGCTAGTGCCATCCTGCAGGACATTGCTAAAGCCAGACAGAATATCCAGCAATCCCTATCCGGAGTGAGTACTGCCTCCAAAACCCCCAAATATGAAAAAACGTAGCATTATCTGACATGATATTAAGCATTTTGGAGCATACTCGCTACAGAATTGCTTGCACTTTTAACTGGAGTGCGCTGAAAATGTTCTCTCTTACTGACGCTCAGTAACTGTCGCTCTGCATTGGGTCCCATTTAAAGGAATGTACACCCAAAAATGTAAATCGTGTCATTTAGTCAGCCTAAACCAGTCTGATTTTTTTTTCCCACCGTGGAACTCAAAAGGTGAATTTTTGAATAAAATCATAGCCACTCGTTTCTATGTAATGACAGAGGACTGGGGCTGTCAAGCTTCAAAATTGACAAAAAGCACCACACTAACTTTGTGTGATGAACAAAACAAAATTGACGTTCTACTTTGCTTAAATCAAATGTAATGACAACCAATGGTATGTCGCGTTGAATACCATTGACGTGCCATTTTGTTGTATACTACAATGCTTAATCTCCTCCTCTGCTTATCAGTAAAAAAGAATTTCAATTTGTTCCTCACACAAAGTTATTAAAAGTCATATGGACCACTTCTATGGTGCTGTATTTGTCATTGTTTTTTTTGTCATTTGAGTTTTTGGGCAAACTATTCCTTTAAAAAGTAATTAAAATTGATGATACTTTATCCCAGTGTTTCCCAATATTATTAGCCATAAATACCCCCACAGCAACATCATTAAAGGGTTAGTTCACCCCAAAATGAAAATGATCCCATAATTTACTCACCCTCAAGCCATCCTAGTTGTGTATGACTTTCTTCTTTCAGCCAAACACAATCAGTTATATTAAAAAATATCCGGGCTCTTCCAAGCTTTATAATCTGAGTGAATGGTACCTTAGATTTCCATCCATCCATCAAAAAAGTAATCCATATGGCACCAGGGGGTTAATAAAGGCCTTCTGAAGTAAATCGATGCATTTTTGTTAGAAAAATATCCATATTTATAATTTTATAAACTAAAATCACTGGCTATCCTCTGCGCTTCTGTGTTGTTCTCACCAGAGCTTACGCTACGCCTACGTCATACGCCAGAACTCGACTCTCTCGTGAACGCACGGACGGCCGTTACCGGAAGCCAGCGATTATAGTTGAAAGAAAATTGTCATATACAACTTGGATGGCTTGAGGGTGAGTAAATTATGGGATAATTTTCATTTTTGGGTGAACTAACCCTTTAAGGCTCAAGTACATCTTTATTGACACAAAACCAAAGATGTGTACCAAGGCTAAAATTAAATCACTAATAATTTAATATCCCTAATGTACAAAATAAAAAGAATTTGCCGGATATGATGTTTTTTCATCATCATCAATAACATTCAAAACCGGGCAATATAAACCATAAAACTTGAAATTAGAACAGACTAAAACAAAATGCTGTTACAATATGCAAGTATGCCTAGCTTAAAGTCCTCATTTAGCAGTTAATTGAAAAACGGCATTGGAAATCATGCCTTAAAAAGTATTTAAAAAAATGTAATTGTCTTTAGGCCCCCAGAAAACAAGCCAAAGGTGATCGTGGCAAGGAACCCCAAACACTAAGTGTTTGTTTGTGGGGGAAAAACAAAACTTGGAAAAACCTGGCTCGGTTGGGGTGCCAGTTCCTGTCTGGCTATACAGCATGAATATAATACCAAATAGTTGTTATCTATGTGTAATACAAGTCTGAAGTTTAGTTAACATGTATTAAGTTAACTAAATATATCTTGGTGTACAATGTTTAAAACCAAAGGATATTGGGGGCATGTGTAGTTGAGTGAGTATTGACCAGGGTGTGTGGAGTGACACCAGCCAGGTCTCTTAAGCAATTGGTAGATTCACATTGGGGTAACCTCCCCGTGGTCGCTATAATGTGGTTCTCGCTCTCGGTGGTACGTGTGGCGAGTTGTGCGTGGATGCTGCGGAGAATAGCGTGAAGCCTCTACACTCCATCCTGAATTTACTGAAAAAGTGCATGTAGATGCCGTGTCCATTTGTCCATTTGATATTTGGCTAATAAAGTTTTCAGTTGGTAATTTATTGTCTATGTATTCCATTAAGGCTTAAGTCTGCAGCTACAATCCAAACCCTCTCCTCCCAAAAATATATCTATTTTCACACTGTTTTTATGGAGCCTCTTTGGTGTCATGGCAGTGACAAAAAACAAACTGCGGTTGTAATGGATTAGCGACTCCGTGTGGAGCAGAATGAATGTGTTTAACCAAAAAGAGTTTATCTAAAGGCAGTTTCTAATTGGGGGAACTCGTGGTCTCCAACACGGGGTACTAAACAACACAAAAACGGCATAATTCATGAACCTCTTTCAAATCTCAGGATCATTGCTGGCATGCAGGAGGAATTTGTACGTTAATATCCTGATTGTTCAAATCCATGCTATTGGAAGATTAATAGAGTGCCTGTCCACTTTTTCAGCCGTTTAGGTTCCGGAAGTATTTTTCTTATTTCTTAAAGTACTTCATAAGAGTTCTAAGTCATGAAAAAAACAACCAGCTCTGAGGTGGAATCACATCATTACAAACTTTGATTTGAAGCAAATATGTATTTAAAAATCAGACAAAAAGACAACTTTACTTAAAGGGTCAGGAAGCCCACCTAGTTGAGCCCCAACTTTCACACCTCAGACTGAGAAACAACTTCTCGAATTGGGTAGGAAAATATGTGGCCGTGTGTTGTGGACAGGAAGAGGGAAAATGGGAGGGGGTCAAGACCTACTTCTAAAAACACACACAATGAGTGGAGATGAAAACAAAAGGGTTTGGGGCACTTTGCAGTATATTAATAATGGGACAAAAGTGTGAAGTCTTAAGGCAATAGAACAGTTTGCAAACCTGTAAAAAGATTTGGATATTTTGTTCAAACTTTTAAGAATGAAGTGAGAACTGCATTTAGAGCAGACATTACCATCAAAACCAGCACTGCTTTAAGACTTTACAATAATTCATAGATATTTATTCTTACATGGAGTGTTTGGCTTTAATACAAGTTAAACTATTGACAGTATTTGTGGCATATTGTTGATTTGCCACATAATTTTGACATCCCTCTTCATTAAATCACGTGCAGTAATAAGGCACATACAATGAAAGCAAACGGGTCAGATACACAAAACATATACACACTGTTTTTAAAAACGTGTAGATGCAATATATAAGCATAATACATTTTACTAGGTCTGTGTTAAGTTATCCAGTATTTCAACTCCATTGTCATGATGACGTAACACTGGTAAAAAATAGATAGTTGACATGACTTTTGAGATTTCGGTTTTCATCATTGTCTTCTGTTCATGAAAAAGCCATAGTCTTTTCCTGCTTATCAGGCGAGAAGATGCATGTTGAGAAACGCTCAATCTAGGGACGTAAATGTGTGCTGTTCTATCACGAGTTTACGCATATACCTCAGTTTTGTGACGTTGCTTTAACTTTCCTTTTGAAACCGGAAGAACGAAATGGCTCAATGAAACGAAAAAATAACTACTTTATCATTTACAATAAACAATGAGTGTGGTCATTGTTTTTTAGTGATGTGCATCATGTACATATCTGTTCACATTTAAAAAAAAATGTTTTTCGGTTTCATGACCCTTTAACATCTTTCATGAGAGAGTGAACTACAATCCCATGAAGCATTACGAGTGACGTAATGTTTTAAAAACAATGCAAAAATACAGTATATAACTATTGATTTAAAGTTGTTGGTTATGAGTATAGAAAAATATATCTCGATTTTGTTGCTCAATATTCAAAGACATACAAATAAATTATAAGTAGCTTGAGAGGGTAGGGAGACCAATGGTTGCGCCATTCACAGTGCATCATTGAAGTGCAGAGCTCTTTTGGCACACTTCGCTAGCCGCAGTTCTCTGATTGGTTGATCGTTTCTTTGTAGGATTAAAATTGCATAGATATACCACCGATTTACAACCTCAGAGTCTTAAAAGCTTAATAAGTTATTAAAACTCGATTCCCCATGTTTGTATTGTTTGATTTTTATTTTGCATTAAAACAAGTAAATCATAATTATTTCATGGGTTGTACTTGGCATAAAACACATTAGCGATCGCATTTCACTTTCAAATCTGCAAACTTTGTTTTAATCTCAGACTGATGAAAGTTTGCAGTGCCCTGGGTGTAAGTGTTTTTTTAAAAGGCCTTTACATTTGAGAAATAAATGTAATAAAATAAATAGCATTGGTGCTGCAGCAACTGGTTCCTCTTTCAGCAGCTACTGCACACCTCCCATTCATGCATTAAATATGAAAACGTGTTCTTGGATTGGCTAAAAACCAGAGATCATTTCAAAGATTTAATGTGTGTATGTGTGCAACTAAAAGTAATTAGCTATAGCAAGCTGTCCTGTAATGCAAATGGATTTGGCTTCATCTCTTTCCTAAGTTGTTTGTGTGTTTTTGCGGTGTATGTGCTTTGCTCTGTCATACAGTGAGTTCTCAGTGTTGTGTTCATTTGTCTGCATTAAGATTGTAAGAGGAAGCAGATTGCCCGAGGATGTAATAATGTGTTTGTGATTTATGCTCTTATTGTTTAACATATTCTAGGTCTGACTCTGATTTAAGCAAGCAAACCTCACGACTACATTACAAACTTTGACATGCACTTGAATATTTTTTTTAAAACCTTTTGATAAACTGTAAAAATGGTTTCTTTGAAAATGTGTTTGTATTTGTAGTTTTTAAACTCTTTTGCTCTTTAAAATTTCAATTTTTTAATTGACCCTCCATTTTTGCTTAACACTTGTGATTTTGCCACAAAAGTATTAATTTATCAGATGGGCTGCTGTTGTCCATACAGTGAAAGTGGATGGTGACCACAGCCAAGAAAGCTTGGGCTGAAGTTTTTCAGTGAATTACAATGTCATTTTGATGTCCTTTTTTGGAGCTTGACAGACTGGTCCCCATCCACATCTTTGTATGGAAAAAAGGCAATGTAAACATTCTGCTACAGTAGGTAACTTTGTGTTCCTACACAAAAATCACAATTGTTCTGAGCAACATAGGGGTGATTAAATGATAAGAATTCTCAGTTTAGGTTAAAGCAGAAAAGTAATAAAACAATCCTAATGAATACAGGCAACTCGTCGCATATCTTGTCTTATTTTTATTTTTTTAACTTTTAGCATTGGTAACGAAAAAGGCAAAACTCATGCTTTTTTATAGCACATTATTCTTGTGATTTCGATCTCTCTTCCTGATTGTTCTCTGATTGTGGTGGTGAAATGTGAATGTCTCAGGTGAAGACTGCTCTGCAGGGCAATAAAGGGCACTCACGCCCTCAAAAAACCCGGGAGAGGAAGACCGTAAGTGCTGTGGGGTGGTTAACTCCACACCTGTGTGAAAAGCATGAGAATTAGAAATGTAGTGTTTTTATTTTTAGGATTTACACCATTACATGAACTCAAAATGTTCCATATTTACTATATTCCTGGTCTAATTGTGCTCAATTCATCAGTGCATATTATTTCAAAGAGATTTTAAATGTTTTTTTATTCATAATATTTAATTTCTATGTAATAACTTGCTCCGCCTATTTAACAACATTCTATTTTGGCTGATGTCAGCAAGCCCTCTTATTTTTCAACTCCCCTCCAGCCATGTGTCATGTAGAGACCTTCTCAAAATCCAATTTGCAATGGATACAATTCATGCCCTACAAAAAGTCTTGTGTAAAAAAAATAAAGTAAAATGGGTTCTGAATGCACTGGCGACCTGTCCAGGGTGTCCCCCGCCTTTCGCCCAATGTTAGCTGGGATAGGCTCCAGCCCCCCGCGACCCTGTACACAGGATAAGCGGTTGACGATGGATGGATGGATGGATGGATGGATGGATGGGTTCTGAATGCTGTCGAGTATACGTTACAGGTTACATGCAAACATACACTCACCAACCACTTTATTAGGAACACCTGTACACCTACTTATTCATGTCATTATTAAATCAACCAATTGTGTGCCAGCAGTGCAATGCATAAAGCCATGCAGATATGGGTCAGGAGATTCAGTTAATGTTCACATCAACCATCAGAATGGGGAAATTTGTTAATCTCATTGACTTTGACCGTGGCATGATTGTTGGTGCCAGATGGGCTGGTTTGAGTATTTCTGTAACTGTTGATCTCCTGGGATTTTCATACACAACAGTCTCTAGAATTTACTCAGAATGGTGCCAAAAACATCCAGTGAGATGGCAGATGGGCTACAACCGCAGATGACCATGTTGGGTTCCACTTCTGTCAGCCTCAGTTTTCTGTTCTTGGCTGACAGAAGTGGAACCCGACGTGGTCCTCTGTTGTTGTAGCCCATCGGCCTCAAGGTATGACATGTGCATTCTGCTTATGACATTTGCACAGAGTGGTTATCTGAGTTACCGTAGCCTTTCTGTCAGATCGAACCAGTCTGGCCATTCTCCCTTGACCTCTCTCATCAATAAGGTATTTCCATCCGCAGAACTGCCGCTCACTGGATGTTTTTTTGTTTTTGGCACAGTTTGGAGTAAACTGTAGAGACTGTTGTGCGTAAAAATCCCAGGAGATCAGCAGTTACACAGATACTCAAACCAGCTCATCTGGCACCAACAATCATGCCACATGATTGGATTGTTGGTGCCATTTTTTTCCCCCATTCTGATGGTTGATGTGAAAACAAACTGAAGCTCCTGGCCCGTATCTGCATGATTTTATGCATTGCACTGCTGCCACACGATTGGCTGATAAGATGTGTACAGGTGTGACTAATAAAGTTATTGGTAAGTGTATGTTCATGCACACATTTAGAGTTGAGCTTTCACATAAACAATCTGCATGCTACTGCTAAATACAGTAGAAAGACAAAGTTTTAAAATATATTCTGAAATGTCATCCATATGATTTCTGCTTGTTTCATTTTAGGTTGGTTAACATTTGGATGACCCTGCATGGTGTGTTTTGCATGTAGTAGTTTTTTTTTATGAGATGTAATTTACTAACATTCAGTTTTTCTCTGTCTGATTTCAGAGTCAGAATGCCAGTAAGTCTGAGGATCAGAGTGAGCTGGTCTCTCGTTTGAAGAGTCTAGAACTAGACAACAAGAATCTGCACAAAGGTGTGTGTGTGTGTGTGTGTGTGTGTGTGTGTGTGTGTGTGTTTAGAAAAGAAAGTGATGTAATTTCTGCGACACAAGTCCCACTAAACAGATTTGCCAAAAAACCTGAAAACCCCCGTCTGCTGCTGATCAAACAAACATGGTCATTCCCCAACTCACGCCAATTGGTCGAGTCAATGTTATTGTCTTTCTTGAGACGGGTTGCACAAAGAAATTTTCATAGTGCCTCAGAGATGTAGTGTTTATAGTTTTCAAGAAAAGTAACCCATTAACTGTCTGGCTTACAGTTGTCTCTACATACTAAGCTGGGATTGGAGCAGAGTTGGGCAGAATATGAAATATTCTCTCTCAAAGGATTAGTTCACCCAAAAATGAAAATTCAGTCATTGTTTACTCACCCCCCGTGTTATCACATATGACTTTCTTTCTTTTTCTTAACACAAAGGGAGAAATTGTGAAGAAATTTTGTGCTCTGTTTATAGTGACCACCTCTTCAAGCTTCAAAAGAACACAAAAGTATAATTCAGAAGTCTAATAAATTATTCCACGAGACTCATGATTGTTATGAAAGCATACAATAAGTTTAGGTGCGAAACAAACCGAAATCTTATGTATTATTTAGTAAAGATTTTCACTGACCATTATTCTCCTGTGCGTGTTCATGATGGGGCATGAGAGCAACAGTAGTTATGCAGCTCGCGTGAGATGGGGCGTTCAAGCGAAAACTAATTTTGTTTCGCTTCAACAGGACCACCAGCGATATTAAAAACAGAAAACACAACTTAACTGCACACAAACCAGAGAACAGAACCTAAACACATGTCTGAAGAGTCTGTAGTAGAAGATTAGATGCATTTTAATGTCCAGCATTGTTTGTTTTAACCAGAGTCTGGAATCAAAAACTGTGATGGAGTAGGTTGAAGGTAGCTACAAGTACCACCGCTTCCTATACGCATATTACACACTCTGCTTAGGGCACCAACTTCGTAGGGGGGCACCATCTTACCCGAGGGAGGCACCAGGAAATCCACTAGCTGCCCTTACTTGCACGTTATACGATTTTCAAGGACCAAAAGCAGTCGTGGAACACAGACGATCGCACCACGTGTTGCATTTTGGACCGGTGCCAGTTCATAGCAGATGCCGTTACCACGCGCAACAGCAAATATAGAAACAAAGTGATCGACAAAATATTCCGTTGCTCATCGCAGCTGCTTATGACAAAATACTCTGATTTTACATAGAAAATATCTCTTTTACTGCATGTCATTTTGCGTTTGAGTAGGACTTGGTGTGACTACCTTCAGCCCCATCTCTCTGTTTGATGGAGGGCTCTGCTTCAAACAAATAAGTCTGGACATTGAAATGCATCTATTCTTTCACTACAAACTCTTCAGACATGTTTAAGTTCTGTTCTCTGGTTTGTGTGCAGCTATGCTGTGTTTTCTGTTGATAATATTGCTGGTGGTCCTGTTGCCCCATCTCGCTCGTGCTGCATAACTATTGCTCTTGTCCAAAGAGCAACAGTAGTTATGCAGCACATCGTGAATGTGGACAGGAGAATATCGATCAGTGAAAATTTTCACTAAATAATACATTCGATTTCAGGTTGTTTCACACCAAAACTTATTGTATGGTAAATGGTCTGCACTTATATAGCGCCTTTTTTAACCTTAGTGGTACCGAAGCACTTTACACTGTGTCCCAATCACCCATTCACACACACACTCATACACCAATGATGTCAGAGCTGCCATGCAAGGTGCTAGCCTGCAATTGGGAGCAACTTGGGGTTCAGTGTCTTGCCCAAGGACACTTCGGAATGTGGAGTCATGTGGGCCAGGAAGCAAACCGCCAACCCTGTGATTAGTGGCCGAACCGCTCTACCACCTGAGCTGTCCCATTGTATGCTTTCAGAACAATCATGAGTCTCATGGAATAATTTAATAGACTTCTGAATTATACTTTTGTGTCCTTAAAGAGGGGGTCACCATAAACTGCCAGTGTATGACATCACTTAGCACAATTTCTCCCTTTTTGTTAAGAAAAAAAGGAAGTCATATGTGGTTATAACAACACAGGGGTGAGTATATAACGGCCGAATTTTCATTTTTGGGTGAACTAATCCTTTAAATGTATTCCAGTGCATCACATTAAAAAGTATTGACTATATGTGATAATATTATAAATATTGAGTATACGTGACGTATATTGTAATGAAATCAGAGACTCTCACTTCAACAAAGTGGTCCAGTGGTCAATGAAGATGAATTTGAGATGCGTAAGTTAAACATCAGATTGTCTTGGCGGACCATGTGATCAGATCAACCAAGACTAATGTTCATACCATGTGTAAACAAGGCCTAAATGTCCAGTTGGTTCTAATGGGCTTATTGAATCAGTGATCAGCATGGAATCTATTTCAGTGGTGGATGATCTAAGAAGCGTGCTGTCCAAACTGGAGTCCAGGATGGCTGTGCTGGAAAAGAGCAAAGCACCGGCTCTAAAGACAGCTGCTGTCACCAAGGTAGATGAGATACCATCTTTAATATTCTCTAGAGGCTGCCTTTGCTTCTATGGTAATTTATAAATGTTATTTACTGATTTATGGTTTAGCATTTGTTACGGTTTCATTTGAAGGCTGCTCCCGCCCAGAAGCCCAAGGTTGAGAAGCACAATGATGATGATGATGATGATGATATCGACCTTTTTGGCAGTGATGAGGAAGACGAGGAGGCAGAGCGCATCAAAGCGGAAAGAGTGAAGGAGTACTCCGCGAGGAAGGCCAAAAAACCAGCACTCATCGCCAAATCCTCAATCCTGCTGGATGTCAAACCTGTACGAATCCGTACAACACACAGACTATTTTAAAGTATAATGTATGATTTCTTTCTGCTCACTTGTATTTTCAAATATATCAACTTTTTATTTATCAGTGGGATGATGAGACCGATATGGCCAAGCTGGAAGAGTGTGTACGCTCCATACATCTGGACGGGCTCCTGTGGGGAGCTTCTAAACTGGTTCCTGTCGGCTATGGCATCAAAAAGCTCCAGATCGGCTGTGTGGTTGAAGATGATAAAGTGGGAACAGACATTCTGGAAGAGGAGATCACCCAGTTTGAGGACTACGTAAGTGCACAATCTTTTTGGGTGATTTTCATCCCACATTTTAAATGAATTATAATTTGCATAATTTATTTAATTACATTTTGGGGTAAAACAGGACTTTTTGTGCTTTTAGTAAACTTAATTCCCTCATTATGTTGTAGATCCAGAGTGTTGATATTGCTGCTTTCAACAAGATCTGAGCCTCTCGTGTCAAAAAACTCCTCACACGGGGTTACTGCTGCTTTTATATCACACGGTTACCAATAAACTGTTCGGTTACATGAACAAAATCATTGTAGTTGACTGTCTTTATTTGGATTGTTATTTTTGTATTTGTTTATAATGTCCTGGTTTTACCAATTTAAATTTTCATGCATCTCCTTATTTTAAATGTATAACAACGTAAACTGAATTTGATTTTTTTGTCATAATTTACTCAACCTTATCAAATCACAAGATTTGGATTTGAAATATTTATAGTGAATAAGAACTTCTTAGAATACATTTGGGTCTATTTCTCAGCTAAAGTGTCCGTATTGCCCTAAGGGGATATGGATTAACCCTAAAACGCATATGTGGTCAAAAATGACCCAGCGTGAAGTGGTCTTTTAATCTGCATCTCCAGATATTTCTCAATTAAAGAGTGTATCTTTGTGTAACTGACTTTAAAAAAAAAAAAATTATAATAATAATAATTTGTGGAATATTTTTTTATATTATAAAATAATTTGCATTACTACCCCAAGAATGCATATGTTGTTCCTACGGTATTTAATGCATTTAACACATATTTTTGTAAAGCATTGATTGTTTTCAGTTTCCATTTATGTAATTAAATATATGTTAAATACCATGTTCACATTCATATATATATATATATATATATATATATATATATATGTGTGTGTGTGTGTGTTTGTGTGGGATATGCAATATAGAAAGTTGTCGGCATGAGGGTGAGTAAATGATGAGAGAATTATGATGGAACGGTTCCTTTTTAACAATTCTAGTTTTTTTAATGATACTTTTAGTACTTTTGAGGAAGAATTGTTTGGACATAAGAAATGCAATTCTTATTGCATTTACTGCCCTCAGCAGCCTGTTGCCAAGTGATGCAGTAATTTCAGATTTCGACAGAGCCTATAAAACAAATCAGAAATCCATTTTATTATAGACTTTTTAGAGGCATAGATGCAATCCAATAATTTATGGAAACTATACAGTACATTTAAATAAAAGTTCTAAAACAAAAAAGATGTAACATTTAATTCTTGCATGTATTATTTTCTAAAATGTTATTGTCTACACCTAAACTTGTGTATCTTTAACTACACATTGTCATATGACGAACAATTCAGTAACTACACTGCCTGATTTAAGTCTCGGGAGACTCAAGTACCACATTGCATAACATGGTAGCAGTTCTCATTTCATTTCAAACTGGACAAGACGAAAATCGTCAATTACGTGTTTGATTATTCAGTAAATCAGTAAATATACTTGCCTTTGATTCACTAAAAAGAACCAGCTCATAAGAGTCAGTTGTTTGGGGATTGAATTATGGTGGTCATGCTATAGATTCAAAAGAACTGGCTCATTAGATTTATTAGTTTGGGAATCGGACTGCACTAGTTGTGCTGTATATTTTGCCCCGTAGATTAAAAAAAAAAATTGTAAATCCCCTTTTCTCCCAATTTGGAACGCCGAATTTCCACTACATAGTAGGTCCTCTTGGTGGCACGGTTTCTCACCTCAATCCGGGTGGCAGAGGACAAGTCTCAGTTGCCTCCACTTCTGAGACTGTCAATCCTTGCATCTTATCACGTGGCTTGTTGTGCATGACACCGTGGAGATTTCGCATGTAGAGGCTCATGCTATTCTCCACGATCCACGCACAACTTACCACGTGTCCCATTGAGAGCGAGAACCACATTATAGAGACCATGAGGAGGTTACCCCATGTGACTCTACCCTCCCTAGCAGCCGGGCCAATTTGGTTGCTTAGGAGACCTGGCTGGAGTCACTCATGCCCTGGATTCGAACTCGTGACTCCAGGGGTGATAGTTGGCGTCAATACTCGCTGAGCTACCCAGGCCCCCTGCAGGACACATTGTTACGTTTGGGAACCGTAAACAGAACCGAAAGTCATGTTTTTTTATTCTAGACAAGAACCAATTCTTTCAGCCCTATTCATAACAATAACAAAATATCTTCTTTATAATTAAAAAAGAGCACACGCTTTTGTTTTACTAAGCTGAGAAACTGAAAGTTTGACAGATTTTCAAAGTGGAGCCAAGTCCAACCCAGAATCCAGGGTAGAGGGGTTGGGCGAAAGTGGTCTGCACTTGATGAAGCAAAGTCATGCTATCATCTGCTAAAGTAACAATATAGAAAGCCAGAGTTCCAGCTGTGTGATCAAGAAACACCCCAATTCTATTTGGCATCGGAGTGTGTATTTCTATACTAGACTTATTGTGCCTGAAAAAACAAAGAGAATTGGAGAAATCTAAACTCCAGGATTTGGAATTGCATCCCAGTTTTCTGTCCATATTCCTTCCAGTCCTTGGAATCCCTTTGTAGGAAGCTCCAATGGAAACTCCCCCACTGCCTCCCCACTCCACCTCCCAGTAACAGCGTTCCGACAGACCCTCAGTGCACAAGACCTGAGCCCAACTGCTGAACCGCTCTGGATGTTCAGAGTACGACTGAGGCTCCGGTTCTGTTGTGGCCTCTCGATGGTCTCCAGAGAGACGGATGAAAGAGTTGGCAGTGTTCGGGTCTAACGTCAGATCATGGCAATCTGTTGGTTTAAAGTAGAAATGAAAGCCATTAAAAGGTGTGTTTTTAGGCACCTACAGTATCTTTTAATATTTGTTCTGCTTATTATTATTCCCAATGGTTAGTGGCACCTTATAAAACAGGCCATGGTAAAATGTTGTGAAATTTGGCACACTCATATTGGAAAGACTTGGCTTTGATCATGCCAGGTTTGGAGTATCCATCTCAAATGCTCATATTTTCATGCAGGTTTTGCTTGTAACTTTCTAACCATCTGGTTTATGCAGATCTTGTTGGTTTTCCACTTATTCTTCCCAATGGTCTATGACAGCTTATGGAACACTGGTTCAAAAGTTATGAAATTTGGCATACACGTAGGGGAGAGACTTGTCTTTGATCATGCCAATATTGGAGTCTCTATCTCAAATGTTCACAACTTTCTAACCGTATGTTCTACACAGTTCTTGTTGGTTTCATGCTTATTCTTCCCAATGGTCTATGGCACCTTATTAAACATTGTGGTAAACAGTTGTGAAATTTCCATGTGAATTTCTACTCTTATGTTGCGATCATGCCAAATTTGGCCTCATATTTTCAGGCATGTTTAAGCTTATCTTACTGACTATATAGAAACCCAATTTGTTTTCTCTCTCTAGTTACTTTGGCCATTTCTTTTTCAAAAACATGCTTTCAAAATCCTTCAGCTTTTATTTGATCTTCCCCAAATTTTGTCAGATGTCAAATCTTGCAATGAAATTGTTCAAAAGTTAAAAGCTTTTTGATTTACCTATAGTTTAGTCTTTTAAAATCTTGGTTTTCCAGTTTGGCTGGATTATCAAACATTTGAAATGACACTTACATTGTAAGAAATCTGCTCTAGTCCTCGGCTCAGTTTGTGGTGATGTTCCTCGTGCTGGAAGAGGTCAGTGAGATGAATTAGGTCAGATACGTCTCTTAACTTACACATGTAAACACGGGTGAGTTAATGTGCTTTGACTCGCTTGTAGGGGTTTCAGTACCTGTTTCAGAGTTCACTGGTAAACTCAAGATATTTTCAGATGCCTGATTTTGCTCAACTGTAAATAGAAAATTGTCAGATGTCATGAGGTGAGTTTGTATATCAACACTGCAGGTGTTTATAAAGTTCAAAACAAATGGACGGCTATAAAGGATTAGGTGTGTCAATTATATATATAACCATTTTATGTAAATATCCAAATAATCATACATTTTTAAAAAAAACAACTTTTTGATTAAAAATACATTTGCTAATTTCTTCATCCATTTTCCTATTTAAAATGATTCATTCTGACAACTTCATTCTAAATATTTGTTTTTTCATTTTTGTTAGTTGCCACTCATAGACTCCCATAGTCAACAGCCTCTAATACGTTTGGGATCTGATTGTATTTCATATTGGCTCTATCTGATTAATTGGAGACTTAAAAGTCAGTATATACTCACCCATTTCTGATATTCTTGCTGATTCTCTGTCACAAATGTCAGTAACTCTCTCTTTTATCTCTGTGAGAGCCTTCCTCAGTATCAGCAAAGAGAAGTATGGATGGACGTTAATGCTGGGCTGACCCCCGAGTTCAGGAGGAGCACATAGAGACTTATAGTTCTACACAGGTTAGTCAAACAGGTGAAATTGGCATGAGACTGCTGAATTCAGGTAAGGCATTACAGATTAGAGGTTAAGCATATACACTCACCTAAAGGATTATTAGGAACACCATACTAATACTGTGTTTGACCCCCTTTCGCCTTCAGAACTGCCTTAATTCTACGTGGCATTGATTCAACAAGGTGCTGAAAGCATTCTTTAGAAATGTTGGCCCATATTGATAGGATAGCATCTTGCAGTTGATGGAGATTTGTGGGATGCACATCCAGGGCACGAAGCTCCCGTTCCACCACATCCCAAAGATGCTCTATTGGGTTGAGATCTGGTGACTGTGGGGGCCATTTTAGTACAGTGAACTCATTGTCATGTTCAAGAAACCAATTTGAAATGATTCGAGCTTTGTGACATGGTGCATTATCCTGCTGGAGTAGTAGCCATCAGAGGATGGGTACATGGTGGCCATAAAGGGATGGACATGGTCAGAAACAATGCTCAGGTAGGCCGTGGCATTTAAACGATGCCCAATTGGCACTAAGGGGCCTAAAGTGTGCCAAGAAAACATCCCCCACCCCATTACACCACCACCACCAGCCTGCACAGTGGTAACAAGTCATGATGGATCCATGTTCTCATTCTGTTTACGCCAAATTCTGACTCTACCATCTGAATGTCTCAACAGAAATCGAGACTCATCAGACCAGGCAACATTTTTCCAGTCTTCAACTGTCCAATTTTGGTGAGCTCTTGCAAATTGTAGCCTCTTTTTCCTATTTGTAGTGGAGATGAGTGGTACCCGGTGGGGTCTTCTGCTGTTGTAGCCCATCCGCCTCAAGGTTGTGCGTGTTGTGGCTTCACAAATGCTTTGCTGCATACCTCGGTTGTAACGAGTGGTTATTTCAGGCAAAGTTGCTCTTCTATCAGCTTGAATCAGTCGGCCCATTCTCCTCTGACCTCTAGCATCAACAAGGCATTTTCGCACACAGGACTGCCACATACTGGATGTTTTTCCCTTTTCACACCATTCTTTGTAAACCCTAAAAATGGTTGTGCATGAAAATCCCAGTAACTCCGCAGATTGTGAAATACTCAGACCGGCCCGTCTGGCACCAACAACCATGCCACGCTCAAAATGGCTTAAATCACCTTTCTTTCCCATTCTGACATTCAGTTTGGAGTTCAGGAGATTGTCTTGACCAGGACCACACCCATGCATTGAAGCAACTGCCATGTGATTGGTTGATTAGATAATTGCATTAATGAGAAATTGAACAGGTGTTCCTAATAATCCTTTAGGTGAGTGTATGCCCTTATTGAAAAGGGTTCCCTTACTGAAAGCATACTACATACTAGCACACTATTAAATACTTTATTACACAATGCCATTACCACTGCAGTATTTTTAAACTAAAATGCAAAGTAATGCAAAGTAACCATTGTTATTTCCTAGATGATAACTGGAGGCCACTCATTGAATTAAACCAAAGTCCTTTTAAGGCAAGTCGGGTTACTCCGTGTCTCCATACAGCAATTTTTCTATGGATACAAGTACAGCTCATATCTACTTTATTAGGGAAAAACCAAAATCTCCCCAACCGACACTAGTATTCCATTCTGAACAAAGCCTGACATTTGTTGGCCTAAATTCCCCAACAGACTACACAAAGGCTATGTAGGTTACATCATTTGACATGTGGAGTATAATCGCCTCCAGCACAAATAAAGCCGTGTGAAACTCAGGACTTCACCTGTAGGAAATGTATATGGTCCTCTGTGTTTGAAAGCATCTCTAGCTCAGCCTCTCCTCTTCTATGTTCAATTATCTGTTGACTCAGTCGTTCTAGAAGCTTCTCCGTCTGGCCTAGAGCTGTCCTCTCCTCACCTCTGATCAGCTCTTTCGCCTCGTTGTGCTTCCTTTCGATGGAGCGCAGCAGTCTGGTGAAGATCTTTTCACTGTCATCCTCAACCACTTGTGCAGAACGCTGCTCAGATGTTGGTAACGGAAAGGAAATTGTTCAGTTTATGGAACTAAATATATCAATGTCAGATTTGTTTCACCCAAAAATGAGAAAAATTAGAAATACTTGAACTATACAGGAAACTCAACATTTCTGTTTAGTTCAAGTGGTAGTTTGATTGCCAGGGAACCTTGAATGAATGCACTGTAAATTGCTTTGGATAAAAGTGTCTGCCAAATGATTCAATGCAAAACTTCAATGTTTTGAGCTCTTCCGGTGCAGTGATCAATAAACATGTCGAGACAGTGCTCAGTGTCACTCACACAAACACTAAACACCATCAGAGTAACACGTGAGATTTAAATAATGCAGTAAACATTAACTTAAGTACATCAAATGTAAAACAGAACACCCCAGTGTACGTAACTGATATAAAAAATACGATTAAACATATCTATTCCCGTAAAATATAATGAAATGTAATGGGTCACGCATGGAATTCTGGGAACGCCCGATTACGTTTTTTTTTTTTTTTTTACTGTAATTTAAACAATAATTTACTTTAAAAAGTACAAGTACTCTCTTGTTAAACAATGTAAATTTTGACCATTAATTATACAGGAAAATCTTAGTTTTTACATCTAAAACATTTAATATTTACAACATTTTATTGTAAAAAGTACTGTATTGTATTTTAAAATATATTACAACATTTTACTGTATATTTTACAGTTAATATTCGTTAATCAATTAAAATTTTATTTCTGTAGCATTTTTACAGTATTTTACTGTTAAAATTACAGACATTTTTACAGTGTAGAATATAATATTTTTGTCCACTTTGGATTCATAGATTTTTTGAAGAATATTTGTAGCATTTTCTACCAAAAAAAAATGTAATGACTAAAAAATGTATCAAAGAAAAGGTATTAAAATACTTTTATGTGCACATTGATTGCAACTTAATCATTAATTTCAAGAGTTTTCAAAAAATGTTCAAGGCAAAAATGATATATATATATATTCATCATAAATGATGGATTTAAGAATATCAAGAAGTTTTCTCATGGTTTAACCGTAGGACCTGAACAAGAGGTCATGCCTTTCCATAAAAACATTTTACAAATCTGATTAAAAACAAACAAACAAAAAAACATCATATGCAGGTTTTAAATGGTCCTCTCTACCAGAAATAAACAAATCTATAAAATGGCAACCTACATGTTGGTTATGCCACATGATTTGGTGGACAAAACTTTTTCAAATATTTATGATATTTTAAACAAAATTGTTTCCTTGCATATTTTCCAAGAAATAAGAATAAATGATCATTCTGCACAACTCATGCCATTTATAATTCTTTAAAAAAAAAAAACTAAGAATTTCAGCAAATTAGACTTCCGGGTTCGCCTATAAAATGACATCATGGCTGAACAGTTGTAGCCTTTATTGGGTGACTACATTTGTCCGATTGTAACGCTTCAAATTTGAATATGTGACAGAGATTTAGAGGACAATATTTTCAGCAAATAAGGACTTTGCACCATGGTCCTGGAGGAACGTTGTCTTTTTTGTGTACTGTACTAACCGTATATGGTTGAAACGACAATAAAAACCACTTGACTTAAGCAACTGTATGGCTTTAGAATAATTGAAATATAGTACGAGTTGGATTACTTTTATGGACCTTTAATGATATTTTTTCAAGCTTGACAGCCACTGATCACTGTCAACATTCTGTCTAGTATCTTTAGTGTTCTACAGATGCGGTTGGAATGGCAAAAGGTTGAGTAAACGATGAAAGAAATTTCATTTTTGGGTGAAGTCTTGAAGTCTTTTTCTTTGATCTCTGATGGAATCTCAATTTCCAACACTGAGAATTTCCACATCCTTTGGTTTAAAGGTGCTGTAAGCGATGTTAGCCATTCTGGTACTTCAGCTTCGACTTGGAGACCGTTGTAATCGAAGATGAAGCAGGAGAGCGTCTCAACGAATCTCAAGAATAAAGCAAATATGCCATTTGATGTCAGCAAACCCAAACATTTGGATTGGCTTGTACAGGTACTGTTGCAATAAATGTCAAAAGCAACGGTAGCAAAATGGCATTTTCACACGACAAAAAAAATGGATAACTCTCAAACTGACTTTCTAAGCTTTTCAGTTTTGTGCCGAAATCTGACTGCCTGCCGGATTCTGACTCCCGCCAACCTGATTGGCCCTTATCCCTAAAGCCCAACCATACACCCACCCCTAACCCTAAGTTTATTGGTCCCTACCCCTAAAGCCCATCCCTGCACCTAACCCTAATCATAAGGATACTAGGGAGTCAAAATTCGGCACTACACCGGTGCCCAAATATGGGCTACCAAGTCAACAGGCAGAATGATTGCAAGGCAGAGAGTGCTTCAAAGTCTTCTGATTGGCTATACAAAGAATCTGGCCATTTCCCCCCAGCTGTTATCAGAGACTATCACTGATACAGGCGTGACATTGCATCTATTAAAGTGATATCTGACAAGTAATGGAGATGTTTTCTGCGTGTCAATTCATAAAATAAATCACTTACTACAACTTTAACACTAGCAAACAGTTAGGCTCAAAGACATATTTGTGTGCTGTTCACAGAGTCTAGAGCTGTCACGGAGACTGGTGAGACATCTCACAACACTTATTTCATTAATATCTTTCAGGAAGTATGAATTTTGTATTTCTTTCCGTGAAGGCAGAGCCATTAGTTGACTGTCATACATAACAAATTAATATTATTGAAATACATATGAAAATATGAAATATCTTTCATGTCGAAATGCCCCTTCCAACTTCACAACTTGGCAACTCTGGTATCATCCAGAATTATGAGATTCCCCACTAGTACATACGACTCCGCTTAGTCATTAATTTGCTCGTAACTCGTGACGATATTTCCAGTTCCACTTGAAGAACACATTACCTTGATGTATTTTACAATGTTTCGCAGTTCCTTTTCTCTCTCCTTACACCTCTGCTTTGACTTTCTCCACACTTCCTCAAAGTGTTTCTGTTTAAAAATCATGAGATTTAAAATCATGAGAATCGTGATTTGTTAGCCATCTTAAAACGTTTTACAAAATTCTGTATTGTGTGATTCAAAGATTTTAATTACCTGTTTGTCGGTCCTCTCCTCCATAATTGATACTGCGCTGTGTCCCTCGTGCCCATCCTTTAGGCATGAACTACAAATGCACTGTTGGTCGGTGCGACAGTAAACCTCCCGCAGTTTATTGTGCCGTGAACAAATTCTCTTCTGCGATTGCTTTGTAACTTCAATAAGCTGATGCATCCTTCCTCGATTTCTTTCGTTGTGAGGTTTTAGGTGAATTTCACAGTATAACGTCTGACATTTCACACAAAACGTCACAGCTCTATGCTTCCTCCCAGTACAAACGTCACAGTCCACATCCTTCAAATGACTCTGAAGAAAATCTTGAACTCCAGTTCTCCTCAGTTTTTCCACAATATCAGCCAGCATCGTGTTTTTGGACAGCGCAGGTCTGGGACTAAAGGTTCTTCGACACTGAGGGCAGCTGTACTCTTCTTTTAACTCAAATTTCCTCCAGTAACCTTTAATACACTCCATGCAATAACTGTGACCACAGGGAATAGTGACCGGCTCCCACAGCACTTCCAAGCACACCGAGCAACAGAATTGGTCCTTGTCCACAGAGATATTTGTGTCAGCCATTTTTTCTCACAGCTGTGGTTGGAGTAGAGCGAAATGAAAGACAGAACGGAGGTCAGGAAGGCAGGACAATAGAGGACGGTGACGAGAGTGTTTGTGTATAAACTGGGCGTGGGTTACAATGCAGGTAGAAGCTTATCAGGTTTCTATTTAAAACTAGCCTGAAGCGGCCAATCAAACATGAGAATAAAAACATCGCACTTTGCTTTTATGCAAACCAAGAGTGCCAGGTGGTCAAGCTTCACATGCAACCTGTATATAGAAATTATAATATGATATATATATATATATATATATATATATATATATATATATATATATATATATACACATACACACACATACAGTGTTGGGAATACACAAACAGAATACATGTAACAGGATTACGTATTTAAAATACAAAATATTAGTAATTGTATTCCACTACAGTTACAATTTAGATCACTACATTACATAGAATACAACTACATTCAAATATTTTGATTACTGAAGAGATTACTTTGCATTTTATTGTCATTTGTTTCATTTAATATTTAGTCATATTCAGATGGAAAACATTTATAAATATAAATGATGCGATCCAAAGTGCATTTGAACAGCGGTGAAACACTTTCTTATGATGTGTTACATTCATACGAGCAGACAGAGAAGTACGTTTGAAGTAAGTTTGGAGCAGAAGAAATAGAAATAATCCTTGTGTAAATTGTTAGCTTTACGCTAAGCTAAAATGCTATTTCTAGCCATTATACATGCACGTTACCAGACACAATCATATTTTTTATCAAGAAAATTCACGTTAGATCATAATTTCATTTTTCTTTTTTAGTTAGTAAGACCTTTGATATTAGGGCAAAAATCATATTCCTGATAATCATTTTTGTATTGTTTTCCTGTAAAAATATCTAAAAATCCTTAAAACAAGATCAGTTTGATTGATCTTGTTTTAGAAACAACACTGCAGAAGATATTTGGGTTTTTATAGTCAGAACAAGTGAAAAAAAATCTACCAGTCCTGAAGAAGTAATCCAAAGTATTTAGATTACATTACTGACCTTGAGTATCTAACGGAAATACGTTACAAATGACATTTTACAGCATGTAATCTGTAGTGGAATGCATTTAAAAAATATCCTCCCAACCCTGTGTGTGTGTGTGTGTGTGTGTGTGTGTGTGTGTGTGTGTGTGTGTGTGTGTGTGTGTGTGTGTGTGTGCATTTACACAACACACACACACACACACACACTCTATCGGTCAAAAGTTTTGAAACACTCATTCTTTATGATAATTTATAATATAATAAATGTAATAATTTTATAAAAGATATAAAAAATATGGAATAACACGCATATATATATATACTATGTACACTCACCTAAAGGATTATTAGGAACACCTGTTCAATTTCTCATTAATGCAATTATCTAATCAACCAATCACATGGCAGTTGCTTCAATGCATTTAGAGGTGTGGTCCTGGTCAAGACAATCTCCTGAACTCCAAACTGAATGTCAGAATGGGAAAGAAAGGTGATTTAAGCAATTTTGAGCGTGGCATGGTTGTTGGTGCCAGACGGGCCGGTCTGAGTATTTCACAATCTGCTCAGTTACTGGGATTTTCACGCACAACCATTTCTAGGGTTTACAAAGAATGGTGTGAAAAGGAAAAACATCCAGTATGCGGCAGTCCTGTGGGCTGAAAATGCCTTGTTGATGCTAGAGGTCAGAGGAGAATGGGCCGACTGATTCAAGCTGATAGAAGAGCAACTTTGCCTGAAATAACCACTCGTTACAACCGAGGTATGCAGCAAAGCATTTGTGAAGCCACAACACGCACAACCTTGAGGCGGATGGGCTACAACAGCAGAAGACCCCACCGGGTACCACTCATCTCCACTACAAATAGGAAAAAGAGGCTACAATTTGCAAGAGCTCACCAAAATTGGACAGTTGAAGACTGGAAAAATGTTGCCTGGTCTGATGAGTCTCGATTTCTGTTGAGACACTCAGATGGTAGAGTCAGAATTTGGCGTAAACAGAATGAGAACATGGATCCATCATGCCTTGTTACCACTGTGCAGGCTGGTGGTTGTGGTGTAATGGTGTGGGGGATGTTTTCTTGGCACACTTTAGGCCTCTTAGTGCCAATTGGGCATCGTTTAAATGCCACGGCCTACCTGAGCATTGTTTCTGACCATGTCCATCCCTTTATGGCCACCATGTACCCATCCTCTGATGGCTACTTCCAGCAGGATAATGCACCATGTCACAAAGCTCGAATCATTTCAAATTGGTTTCTTGAACATGACAATGAGTTCACTGTACTAAAATGGCCCCCACAGTCACCAGATCTCAACCCAATAGAGCATCTTTGGGATGTGGTGGAACTGGAGCTTCGTGCCCTGGATGTGCATCCCACAAATCTCCATCAACTGCAAGATGCTATCCTATCAATATGGGCCAACATTTCTAAAGAATGCTTTCAGCACCTTGTTGAATCAATGCCACGTAGAATTAAGGCAGTTCTTAAGGCGAAAGGGGGTCAAACACAGTATTAGTATGCTGTTCCTAATAATCCTTTAGGTGAGTGTATAGATGGATAGATATAAATGAATAATTCATTATTTTAGAGATAATTATGTTAAGTGATTTTTAAATTTAAGGCATATAAACATTTGCATTAATCATATTTAATATTATAGACCTCATACAACCTTCATGTTTACATTTAGAGACTGGTTTAGTTATTCTGAAGACTCATTATTAGACTCATTAACAGGTCGAAATCTACAATCAGCAATTCAAAATTTAGATGTAAGAGGAGGAAGTTTAACATTGAAAAAGACAGGTTTATGTTCGGTTAGATTAATGTCGTCTGTAAACACATTAATAATGAATAAACCCCAAGGATAAAATCAGCTGAAGAGTGTGACCGTGTCTATGTGTGCCATCACAGACTGGCTGTATTACATTAAAAAATCAATACGTTTAGAGAACTGTCGTACCGGTGGTTTAGACGGACAACATACATGGATATTAAAATCCCCAATGATCAGAAGATTATCAGTGGTGGGAACAATGAAAGAAGGAAAATCTATAAAGTCCTTATCATATTTGGGCCGGGCGGTAGATAAGAGCACAATATACAGTGTGAGCCAGTTTCAGTTTAACCAATTGTAGCTCAGAACATGAATATTTCTCCATTAGGCTGCATTTAAAACAGTCTTTAAGAAGTGTTGCCACACCCCCCACCCTGACCAGTAGTTCTAGGGGTATTAAAAACATTGCAGTTCCTTGGCAATAGTTCAGAAAGAAGGCAGGTGTCCAGAGGGCCGAGCCATGACTCGGTCAAAAATAGAAAGTCCAGTTCAAATGATAGCAAACAAAATGTTTATATTTCATGATTTTATTCTATTGATCTCACGTTTAGTAGAGCAGCCTTAACTGTAGTAGAGTTCAAGGACTGTGATGTGTTGATGCTGAACGCTCCAGCTCCCTTAGATGGCGATAATCCATCTGTGCTTTATTTTTAGAAAACGCAGAAATTCTGGCGCAGACTGTTCTGAAATGTATTGTAAAAAAGGCTTAAATATTGATCTGTTTCTCACCCACACCTATCGTATCACTTCAGAAGAAATGGATTTAACTGGATTTTACAACTGGAGTTGTATGGATTATTTTTATGCAGCATTTATGTGCTTTTTGGAGCTTCAAAGTTCTGGCCACCATTCACTTATATTCTATGGACCTACAGAGCTGTGATATTCTAAACTCCTTAGTTTTGTTCAGCAAAAGAAATACATACACATCTTTTTATTACAATCCATCCATATAGAAAATTAACAAACAAAAACACTGCATGGAAGAAACTTTATTTTTCATGTTATGAAAAATATACATTTAGCACCCTGATTTTAAAAATACTTGCAATTAAACATTGTTTAATACACACAAACGGTTCAGACAAATGTTAAGAAGAGTCAACATCTTTTACAGTACATTTTAGTAATAGATAGCATCACTCATAAAGCAATTACACTGATATATCACGGTTTAATATATAGGCATGATTAATACTTAATTCACATGAAATCACTTGGAAAATTTGGATAATCTCACACTTTGAATGAACTTTCACTCGAAACACATCTTTAGTTGTAAGAGAACAGAAATTTATGTTGCTACTATTGAGAAATTTACATTTTGAGACACTGAAACGTATCTGTATTTACATTTCTGTCTTTGTTGGTATGGTTAATGCAGCTTTCAGTCTTTAACCATTTACATGTTTCATAAAAGCAACGGAATAAAAACACCTTTTGGCCTCTATCATAATCCTCCTCTCTCAAGTCTAATCAGGCGTTTTTGGCTGTTACTTGCGTCTCCTTCGCGGCTGCAGTCTCTGACGAGAACTTAATGCTCTGGATCCTGAAGAGGACGGAGAACATAAGGTAATGATTAGAGGCAGGGAGGTCAGATATAGTGTTGTGGACTGGCTGAAGTGTGCAACATTATTTGAAAAAAATTACCAATCTGGATCAGATTGATTAACAGCAAGACCAAAAGACGTCTATCTTGTTTTTGTTTATGCAAAGCAGTTAGAGCCGTGGCATAGCAGCTAGCACACTGGGTTAGGGTTACTCTATCTGACACATTGAGCTTTGGTGCTCATACAGGCGACACAAGTCTCTCCTCTACATAGTTGCATAAGGCCAAAAAATAAACATTTAGAAAAGCTACATTTTATTTATTCTTTGTTAATGCCAGGAGAATATAACAGGGGGTACAATGATATACATTTAAACTAAATGCACTTTGACAAGGAAAAAAAAAGAAAATCCCACACAACATTGAAGGAATGTTCTGGGTTCAATACAAATTAATTTAAATTAACCACATATGTGGCATGAAGTTGATTTCCACAAAACAAAATGTATAAAAAAATAAATTAAAAAAAGTAAAGATCATGGTTACAGAAGGCACTTACAATGGAAGTGAATGGGGCCAGTCCATAACTACTAAAATAGACACAGTTTATCGTGATTTTAATGTATTTAATGTTGATTTCCACAAAAATGTATTTTGACTCATCCCTCCTTTATTTAACACTTTAAGAAGAGGCCTGTGAGAAAAGAATGTCTTGACCATCACAAAATAAGTATCGTTTGAAAGCTTGAAATCTACTTTCCAATGCATGCAGGCATTAGGACAAAAACTGAACAAGTGCTTTGAAATTTGCAGACAAATTAGAAGTGTTCTGTTTTGATAATTTATTAAAGAAAATGTCAATAAATTTGCACTGCACATATTATTGCAATCAGTCAAAACATTACTTAGAGGAGGTGATTATCTTTCAAAGGAGCCCACACACAAGGTAATCAGATGCATAGATCATTAGATAATCCATATGAAGCACAATGTTACATATGACCACCAGGAGAGGGCGCCACAGACTCAATGAGTCAAAAATCACCCATTCTGTGAAATCTCTTTACTAAAATCTTGTGTGCATGTTATGCATACCTTTAGTCATTGTTGTGTTTGCATATGTAATTAGCTCTTTTGTACAATTATTATGTTTTATATGTTTGGAGACATTTTTGGACACTATGATAAATAATTGTTTTAATGCTTAAACTTTTTGTTGCTTTGTCGTATCAACACAAACATTTTCGTAGATACTGATGACAATATAAGGAACAAAACATGTCACTGAAACAGGAAATCTTAAAAAAAAAAAAGCCTTCAGAGCTTAAAGGGTTAAAGAAAATCAAAAAGCATTGTTACAGTAAAGCACTTGCAATGCAAGTGAATGGGGACAGTCCAAACATTAATATAAACATTGTTTCAAAAGTATAGCAACAAGATGTAAACATTATACATGTTATCGTGATTTTAGTGTGATCAAATCACTTACTAACCTAATCTGTGTTGACATATTACAAAATTGTTGTCATGACAATGTTATGCCAGTTAAAACTAGAAGCATTTATATCAGACTAGTCATTTTAACATATATAATGTTTATATTTTTGAAACGGTGTATTTAATATTAATGGGCTGGCCCATTCACATCCATTCTAATTGCCTTTTTTATTTAAATGAGGGGCGAGTCTGAATACATTTTAGTGGCAATCAAAATCATGTCACAGATCCCGTCAACTGAGCTTAAAATGTACTGAACCGTAACATTCATTTAACATCTTCAAAGACAGAATTGGATCAACAGTGTGACATCATAATTCCACAATAAAAGATTTTCCTTATACTTACCATGTGATGACAATGGAAAAAGACTAAATGTCGGGGCATTTATGGTAAAAGGATTTTGTCCGGACTGGCCAAAGAGTAGTGGTGTTGATATAGCTATGAAATGAAACAATCCTGTTAGCACCGAAAGCAAATTCACATTCATATCAAAATCAGAAATGTTTTTAATGAATGTTTCATCAGATTAAGAGAAAACTTCGTCTAACAATAATATTCTATTAAAGTTGGAGTATATAAACTCAGCGAAAATAGAAACGTCCCTTTTTCAGTACTCTGTATTTTAAAAGAATTTTGTAAAAATGCAAATAACTTTAGAGATCTTTATTGCCTTTTTACTGACTCTGAAAAACACCAAAAGAAAGATGCTCAGGGTCCCTGCTCATCTGTGTGAACGTGCCTTAGGCATGCTGCATGGAGGCATGAGGACTGCAGATGTGGCCAGGGCAATAAATTGTAATGTCTGTACTGTTAGACGCCTAAGACAGCGGAACAGGGAGACAGGAAGGACAGCTGATCGTCCTTGCAGTGGCAGACCACGTGTAACAACACCTGCACATGCTCGGTACATCCGAATATCACACCTGCGGGACAGGTACAGGATGGCGGCAACAACAACTGCCCAAGTTAACCAGGAACGCACAATCCCTCCATCAGTGCTCAGACTGTCTGCTATAGGCTGAGAGAGGCTGGACTGAGGGATTGTAGACCTGTTGTAAGGCAGGTCCTTACCAGACATCACTGGCCTATGGGCACAAACCCACCTTCGCTGGACCAGACAGGACTGGTAAAAAGTGCTCTTCACTGACATGTCGTGGTTGACCACGGGTGATGGTCGGACTTTCGTTTATCATCAAACGAATGAGCGTTACACTAGGCCTGTACTCTGGAGCGGGATTGATTTGGAAGTGGAGGGTCACGGCATCATTGGACTGAGCTTGTTTTCATTGCAGGCAATCTCAACACTGTGCATTACAGAGAAGACATCCAACTGCCTCATGTGGTACCCTTCCTGCAGACTCATCCTGACAAGACCCTCCAGCATGACAATGCCACCAGCCACGTCTGGGACCTGTTGGATCGGTGGGTGAGGGCAAGGGCCATTCCCCCAGAAATGTTTGTGATCTTGCAAGTGCCTTGGTGGAAGAGTGGGGTAACATCTCACAGCAAGAACTGGCAAATATGGTGCAGTCCATGAGGAGGAGATGTTTGTTTGTTTGTTTGTTTACTTTATTTGTACCCGTAGGTAAATTTGTTTTACAGTGCAATGACATTCTATTCT
Source organism: Xyrauchen texanus (assembly GCF_025860055.1). Lineage (NCBI taxonomy): Eukaryota > Metazoa > Chordata > Actinopteri > Cypriniformes > Catostomidae > Xyrauchen > Xyrauchen texanus. The sequence goes on from NC_068284.1 coordinate 44,126,691, forward strand.
ATGGCATCCAATACAAAAAACACAAAACACAGGACACTACACTACACTACACATTAAGGACAGATAAAAAAATACTCATAAACTTAGTGAAGTGCTCTCAAAAAGATAATGCTCTCAAGAGCATTTCATATAATCTTTATAACGTCTTAAAATCATAAGACCCCTAGTACATATCTGAAAAAACACCTCTCAATAATTGGACCATGTGAGGTCTCATTCTCCTTAAGTAAATTCATCTGCATATTTTATAATAAATCTGTTCTCATACATGCTTTGACACATGTTAGTATATAAAATAAATAAAAGTGGGGACAGCACACATCCTTGAGGAGACCCTGTAGAGGAACTCATCTGTTTAGATAAGACACCATTAACTTTTACTCTTTGTGTTCTATTAGTTAAGAAATTCAAAATCCAACCAAATTATTACTTAACACAAACTGATCTAAAAGCCTCTTAATTAAAATGTGTGGTTGAATTGTATTGAACGCCGAAGAAAAGTCAACGAATAAAAGTCTAGCATGTGTCCTCTGTCCATCCAAGTGTCCTAATAGCAAATTTAACATTGTGACTGTAGCATCATGTACTCCTCTGTGAGGTCTATATGCAAACTGCATAGGGTCCAATCGATATTCTGTCCACCTCAAAATCTCAGACCGTACTAATTTCTCAAGGATTTTCATTAAAATGGAAGTCAAAGCGACCGGCCTAAAATCATTTATCATCTTAAGGCCTCTACATTTAGGGACAGGAATGACCACCGCATCCTTCCAAAGGATCGGTACATGTTGTGTTTTCAGAGACTTATTACAAATTTCATGAAATACAGGGCTTAATTCTTTTGCACATGACTTTAATGGTCTGCCACAAATGCTATCAGGACCTGGGCTTTTATTTGCCTTTACACGTCTGAAAGCTTTTTCAACATCCTGAAGGTCAATGTTAAAATGCTGATCATCCATTAACTTAACGCTCAATTCCTGGATTTCTTTACTAAAATTCAAATTGTCAAAACTACAGTAAAAATCGTTTAGTGCATTTGCTAGTTCAAAATCAGAACTAAAACCATTTAAAAAAATCTGATTCTGATTACTGCAGTTTGAGTTTTGAAAGCCTACTGCAGTACATAATGCAGCTGGTGGCCACTCCAGATACTGACTGTTACTTTTGATTTTGATCCCCTCTTTGTTCAGGGACACATAATTCAATTTCTGTTTGTCACATGTCTGTGAAACTTTGACCTGTGAACAGTTTATGGCTTAGTTGTTGAATATTCTTATGTTCACACAAATATTTACACATTTTAAGTTAGCTGAAAATAAAAGCAGCTGAATGTGAGAGGACGTTTCTTCTTTTGCTGAGTTTAGCTCTGCTCCAAAACCGAGTGAGCTGCCTACATAGACCGCATTTAAAGGTATCACATTCAGTATGTGCACTCTCGACGCAAAGGCTCCAAGAGGTACAGTAGGTAAGTAACAGCAGAACTCATTTTTGCCCCCATCCACTAGCTGTTTTCTAGATTTGTTTTTAGTGCAAGAATACAGTCAGATATGCCTCAATTTGGCCCAAATCTATGGCAGCATTGTATGAATCCTTCATGGAGATGTTAGTCAGTCCAGAGAAATGCTGACTAAATAAATCTGCCTTTATATTTAAAAATGTATTATTTTACCCACTGTGTATGCTATGTATTCTTAATTGTTATTAGAATAGTGTCATTAGCTTAGTAACATGTTAAAGGGACAGTTCACCCAAAAATGAAAATTGTCACTGTATATTTACCCCTGACTTTCTATCTTTTTCTTAACACAAAGGGAAGTTGTCAAAAGTTTGTGCTCGATGTCATAAAATGGCAGTTTATGGTGACCACCACTTCAAGCTTCAAAAGAACACACAAGTATAATTCAGAAGTTTAATAAATTGTTCCATGAGACTCATGATTGTTATGAAAGCATACGATAAGGTTTGGTGAGAAACAAACTGAAATTTAACGCGTTATTTATCGATAATATTCACTGAGGGTTGATCTCCTGTGCGCATTCATTATAGAGCACGAGAGCAACATTGAGGCGTTCAAGCAAAAACTTGTCTTGTTTATCTAAAAACAGATCCTCCACAACGTTAGTGACAACAGAAAACACAACACAACTGCACACAAACCAGAGAACAGAACTTACATGCAAGTACATGAAGAGTTTGTAGCCGAAGAATTGATGCATTTCTATGCCCAGCCTTGCTTTTTTGAACTGGGTATTCGGAAATCATCAGAAACAGAGGCTACAGGCAGCCACGGTCACATCTTGTCCTAACCTGATGGCAAATGACAAGCGATAAAAGGTATATTTTCTATGGTTATCAGAGTTTTTGTCCTAACCAGCAGTGACAAGCGACGGTACATTGTATCGATCGCTTGTTTTCTATTTTCGGCATCGCACGGTAACTCCGTCCACTGTGAACTGGCACCGGTCCAAAAACTTTCCAAACAAAAGGCTGGGTTTAGAAATGCATAAATTCTTCAACAGTAAACTCTTCAGACATGTTTAGTAAGTTCTGTTCTCTGGTTTGTGTGCAGCCGTGTTGTGTTCTGTTGTCACTATCATTGTGGAGGATAAACAAAACAAGTTTTCGCTTGAACGCCCCAATGTCGAGAGGGCGCAGTTTGCTGTTCCTCTTGTGCCCTATAATAAACTCACAAAGGAGATCAATGGTCAGTGAATATTTTCCCTAAATAACACATTAGATTTCGGCTTGTTTCTCACCAAACCTTATCGTATGCTTTCATAACAATCATGAGTCTCGTGGAACAATTTATTAGACTTCTGAATTGTATTTTTGCTTTCTTTTGAAGCTTGAAGTCATGGTCACCATAAACTGCCATTATGACATCACTGAGCACAACATGTTTTCACAATTTCTCCCTTTGTGTTAAAAAAGTGATATAGGGTAATAACACGGGGTTGAGAAAACAATGATTGAATTTTCATTTTTGGGTGAACGAATCCTTTAAGACAAAGTTCAAATCTTATGAGTCCCAAGCTTACCATTTCGGTTAGGATGCTGCCTTAGAAGCAGAAAAAACTGCTTATATAGACAGCTTACTAGGTTTGGGAAGTGAGCTCACATAAAGGTTTCTGTCTAGGCTGAATTTATGGTGTTTATGGCTCTTACCTAAGTTAGAATCTGGTTTTTGGATCGTGGACTGAATAATAGTAACATCATTCACTGTGAAACAGAACAGGATATTTAGATTGTCATTGTATAAAACAGTCAATATTGATTTTTTTTCTTTCTTAATGGCTTTAAATGCCTCATTTTAAACACAATGCATTAACACCCCTTTAAGTGAAGTATGTTCACCTTTCTCCGAAATACTGACAAATCCACCTTGGCAGACATCGTCTAAGAGAGCTTGGAACTCGGATACCGCTGTCATGACGATCCCAAAGTTTGGCTCAAAGGTGATTGCAGGTAAGACAACAGGCGCAGGCTGAGCACACACAGACCTGCAATTCTGAGCAACAGTAAAAGAAAAATAATACAGTGAAAGTGTAACATTCATATTGAAAGGCAAATAAATGCAACTATATTACCTGTAGGCAGAGGTCTGACTTAAAACGAGTACAAATTGAAAACTCAAAATCCAATTACTGATATGTATTTATATCCACAAAGGCTAGTTTTCATCTTTGCCTCTACATATCATGACAGATTATAGCAGAGAATGATGTAATCTCATGTGTGTGTCATTTTCTTAGAAGTACATTTAAATATGAGGACGCTCAGTAAAGATCCTTTTCATACATGGCTCCTAAACTATGGAATAATCTCCCTAACACTGTTCGAGATGCAGACACACTCCCTCAGTTTAAGTCTAGACTAAAGACTCATCTATTTAACCAGGCATACACCTAATTTATCCATCAACCCATAATTAGGCTACTTTAGTTCAGTCTGCCGGAGCCAGAAACCGTGATCATGATCTATAACGCTGCAATAAATTGAATGGCATCAATACTAATATTTATTTATTTGTTTCCCTGTCTCAATCATGGGACTCCTATCCTGAGGTCACCAGAACCAGCTGGATCCAGCTCCATTCCTGCTTCGTGTTGGACTCCACTGCTATGTGTCGCTGTGTGATGACGACTATAGCAGCTGGTGCCAGTCAAACATCACTTCAGTCTATTACGACGGACTTCAGAAGATGAACTGATGCCAACTCCAACCATAAGACATGGGATACTTCATATGCCACTGCATGAACCTTGGATTTAGGACAGACCCCACCACAAATACTGTCCAGGTTGAACTGCCATGCACCTCAATGAACTCTGCCTGCATCACCTCGGCCTATTGATGGACTACACTCATGACTAACAATTGCCAACAAAAGCCTTTATCAGCCAACTAACAAAGGACGATGCATCAATGTGAACCTCTGCAGTTAATCCAAGATGCACTTCAAAGACATTGGTCATTAATCTTTCAGTTATACATACAAAATCTATGTTTAAACACGGACTCTTAACACTTCCTTAGTTTAATAATTTTAAACCGTGACTTGCACTATACATAAGTAATATTGGCATTATATTCATGATGTTAGTCAGAGGGGAACTGGCCCCTACAGTGAGTCTGGTTTCTCCCAAGGTTATTTTTTTGTATCTTCTGTAAAGCTGCTTTGAAACAATGGGTGTTGTCAAAGGCGCTATACAAATAAAAATGACTTGACATGGTTTTGGGAAACGTTTCTATGCGAACGATCATATAGATGTTGGTAAATTTCCACCAGCTCGATAATAACGCTAGACGGCGGTGTTTATGTTAACTAAACGCAGTGAACGGGAATTAGCTGCCGACATCAAGGTAGTTGGAGCTCCTGGTCACACCTACCAATGACATGGACCAATGGCAGGAAGTTCTGCTAAAAGTTCGCTCAGGCTAGTAGTTACGAACCACCGCAACAAAACGCAAAAACACCTTGTTCGCCATTTTGTTCTAAATTACGTCACACCCCTTCGTTCTTCGATTCCGTATGAAGTATATTCGGGGCCGTGATATCAGGAATTTTTTAGCTATTCTTTTTCTATAATGAAAACATAGTTAACAGGGACTGTACAGCTACATACAAGTGAAAAAGCAACATAAATGTAGTTAATATGACACGTGCACTAAATTCTCTAATGGTCACTGTATATTTTCATTGGAATATTTAGATGCACAAAAACAGCTGGGAATTTCTGCAAAACATCTCCTGTTGTGTTCCACGGAAGAATGAATGTCATACAGGTTTGGAACGACTGTAGGTGAGTAAATGATAACCGAATTTTCAATTCAAAAACTACAAAAATGTAAACTAAAGATATATTACTACATCCTACAGTAACTGTAAATGTTCACAATGGAGTATGTTATATTAGTGTAATATTGCGTGTTCAATACAAGTCAAGCTCATTGCTAATTTTGATTACCACAAAAGTTACTTTCGACTCGTCGCTCTTTATAAAACAATCTATAAAAACAAAAGTAGCAAAAATCGAGGTTACAGTGAGGCACTTACAATGGAAGTGAATGGGGCAATTTTTGGAGGGTTTAAAAAGGCAGAAATGTGATGCTTATAATTTAATATAAGCACTTACATTAATTCTTCTATTAACAATTGTGTCTTATTTGAGCGGTAAAGTTGTTTAAATTGTAATAAATGACAGGGTTAATGCAGTTACGTTGTCTTGGCAACAAAGTTTTAAAATTGGATACAGCTTTACATGGAAAAGGTTAGCAAGCGATTTAAACACGTCATCACACATATTACACATATTAAGTCGATTGAGCTTAACTTGTACTGAACCAGGAATATTTCTTCTGGAAAGTTACCCTGGTAACTTTCCAGAAGATTGTAGTTTCAAACTTCAGGAAAGGTGATTCATAAATAATCACTACTGAGTCCTTGTTCAAGACACCTACTTCCAGGTTATATAAGAGAGACTGTTGTTATATTTAGGGTACTGTATATCAGCTAGGAAAAGAATTGGTTAAAAATAAACATTACCTGCAGGAAGGCGATATGGTCCTCTGTTTGGAAGAGCTCTCCTAATTCAGCATGTGTTTTCTTCAGCGCCGTGATCTCTTGTTCCAGTTGATGAAGAACTGCTTCAGCCTGATTCACTGCTGTCCTCTCCTGACCTCGGATCAGCTCCTTCACTTCAGTGCGGCGCCGCTCTATAGAGCACACCAGTTCTGTGAAAATACGCTCGCTCTCATCGAGTGCCGTCTGTGCGGAAATCTGAGTGGATGCAAAAAAATAAAAATAGCATCCATTGGTTAGCCAATCGTAACAGAGGTGGTCTACAGAAACATCAACAACCTGTTTAATTCCAAGGGTCAGAGAGAGGGTGGAAAATGGTCATATAATATATAATAAAAAGGGCAATTACATGAATTTGAAAAGCTTTAAAAGTTTTATAGTTTTTACACGTCTAGGGTTCTGTTTTTGTTTAGATATATTTTAAAGAGTATAAATATACATTCTAAGGTCAGTGAAAAATCATTAGTAACAGTCAGTATCTGGAGTGGCCACCAGCTGCATTAATTACTGCAGTGAATCTCCTCCTCATGGACTGCACCCGATTTGCGAATTCTTGCTGCAAGATGTTACCCCACTCTTCCACCAAGGCACTTGCAAGATCACGGACATTTCTGGGGGGAATGGCCCTAGCAGGTCCCAGACACGCTTGATGGGATTGAGATCCGGGCTCTTCGCTGGCCATAGCAGAACACTGACATTCCTGTCTTGCAGGAAGGGTACCACATGAGGGAGGATGTCTTCTCTGTAACGCACAGTGTTGAGATTGCCTGCAATGACAACAAGCGCTGTCCAATGATGTTGTGACACACCCTCCATCTCCAAATCGATCCCGCTCCAGAGTACAGGCCTCGGAGTAACACTCATTCCTTCGACGTGAAGCGAGAGTTCGACCATCACCCCTGGTGAAACAAAACCGCGACTTGTCAGTGAAGAGCACTTTTTGCCAGTCCTGTCTTGTCCAGCGAAGGTGGGTTTGTGCCCATAGGCGACGTTGTTGCCGGTGATGTCTGGTAAGGACCTGCCTTACAACATGCCTACAAGCCCACAGTCCAGCCGCTCTCAGCCTATTCCGAACAGTCTGAGCACTGATGGAGGGATTGTGCATTCCTGGTGTAACTCGGGCAGTTGTTGTTGCCATCCTGTACCGGTCCCGCAGGTGTGATATTCGGATGTACCGATCATGTGCAGGTGTTGTTACACGTGGTCTGCCACTGCGAGGATGATCAGCTGTCCTTCCTGTCTCCCTGTACCGCTGTGTTAGGCGTCTCACAGTACAGACATTACAATTTATTGCCCTGGCCACATCTGCAGTTCTCATGCCTCCATGCAGCATGCCTAAGGCACGTTCACACAGATGAGCAGGGACCCTGAGCATCTTTCTTTTGGTGTTTTTCAGAGTCGGTAGAAAGGTTTCTTTAGTGTCCTACGTTTTTATATCTGTGACCTTAATTGCCTTCTGCCTGTTAGCTGTTAGTGTCTTTACGACCGTTCCACAGGTGCAGGTTCATAAATTGTTTATGGTTCGTTAAACAAGCATGGAAAACATTGTTTAAACCCTTTACAAGATCTGTAAAGTTATTTGGATTTGTACAAAATTATCTTTAAATTATCTCTAATACAGTGTCCTGAAAAAGTTTTTTTTTGCTGAGTTAAGATACTAGTCTACATGTTTCCTCCAGCATCTTCACAAGGTTCATTGCTGTTGTTCTACGATTGATTTGGACTTTTCACCACAAACTACGTTCATCTCTAGGAGACAGAATGGGTCTCCTTCCTGAGTGGTATGATGGCTGCATGGTCACATGGCGTTTATACTTTTGTACTATTGTATAGTACAGATGGATACGTAGTACCTTCAGGCATTTTGAAATTGCTCCCTATGAACCAGACTTGTGGAGGTGCACAATTTATTTTTCTGCCGTTTTCAATCAATCAATCAATCAATCCATTTTATTTCTATAGCACATTAAAAACAACACGTGTTTACCAAAGTTCTTCACATTATAGCATAAACGGATCATATAAATACAGAATGTAGAAAATATAATGACACATAACAAAATAAGCAACCCACATTAAGCACAGTTAAAAGCAAGTGAAAAAAGGTGAGACTTCAAGGTGAGACTCAGGCTATTCCACAGCCGTGGTGCCACCACAGAAAAGGCCCGATCTCCTTTGGGGATCGTTAAAAATAAACTCTGCGAAGACCTTAGTAGTCTAGAAGGTGTGTGTCGCTGAAGGAGAAACGTCTTGGCTGATTTCCTTTGATTGTTCTATGATGTCAAGCAAAGAGTCACAGAGTTTGAAGGTAGGCCTTAAAATACATCCACAGGTACACCTCCAATTGACTCAATTAGCCAAATAGCCTATCAGAAGCTAATTGTCTAAAAGCTTGACATCATTTTCTGGAATTTTACAAGCTGCTTACAGGCACAGTTAATTTGGTGTATATGAACTTCTGACCCACTGGAATTGTGATGTAGTCAATTAGAAGTGAAACAATCTGTATGTAAACAATTCATGGAAAAATTACTCATGTCATGCACAAATAGATGTCCTAAACGACTTGCCTAAACTATAGTTTGATAATATGAAATCTGTGGAGTTTATTGACCATAATTTTCAATTAAACTGTAATTTTGCCAAATTATGCAAAAAGTGTGAAAATATCATTTGTGTATTTAATCAAAAAAGTGTCAACAAAGAGAATACTTGAGCTATGAAATGTGAAATATTTCAGCCAATTTTTAAGATTAATGCATTTTAAAGGGGTCATGACATCAGGAATAAAATTGTCTTTGATATTTTGACTTTAATAGAGGTCATTGCAATATAAAAACATACTGTAAGTTTCAGAACTGGAATTCTTTATTCAAGCCAAGCTGTAAAAACGGCTCATTTGGAATTTGTGACATCATAAGAAACAAATACATCAGCATAGGACTGCCATTTCAGTAGAACATAAAGGCCAACTTTTCGTCATTGCACCCTTGGCCCCACCCACTGATGCTCAGTCAGTCACACAGGTGAAGAGGAGAGAGATGGGGCCTGTCATGGAGATTCATCCAAAGTGGACACTATAATGTGCCTGTCTGGATTTAAATGTTTTTCTACATAAACATGCACAGCTTTGACTGTCATTATACATATCGCGCCGGTTTTAAAAGACGTGATGTCATGTAATAAAAAGGATCCCCTACTGTCTTGCTGTTGAAGACGTCCTGGACTGTTTTTGCACCCATCTGTGCTATTTTTAATCGTTGGTCTTTTGTAAACATGCACTCAATGGACGTCTTTGATCATTCTGATGCATTTCTAGCGATGTGCGCTGCATTTTAAGAGTGATACAAGTGCCTCATTTTGCTGCTGCCACTGACTGCGAGCAACACATGCAGGTCTTTGTGTAACCAACTCCATTCACAAACGTCACAACTGCTTGATCGTTTATGCTGTTTTAGAGGGAACAGATTGATACATTCAGATTAAATGTGTTGTTAAATATATTTAATGTTATGTGCTAACTCTGAAATGTAGTGTGGAGTTTGTTCATTTTCTTCGGACTGCATTTCAAAAATGGCTGTATTGGAAGAGCTGCATGATGGTAGCCAATCAAAGGAGTGGGCGTCTACATTGAAGTCTTAAAGGGCCAGGCAGCTTAAAACTGAGCACTTCAGACAGAGGGCCAGAGACAGGGTGGAAAATGATTATATATATGACTCAATTTTGACTGTTATATGACTCAATTATGACTGTTTGGTTCAACAACAAAAACAATTATTAACATTAAAAGTAAAACTCAGGGAAGATAATACAATATATATATATATATATATATATATATATATATATATATATATACACATACACACATACACATATAAGTATGTCATGACCCCTTTAAATTTCATAATAAAATTTCATCCAATTGTGTCATGTTTACCTAAATTAAAGATACTTAAATATTTAATTTTACAAAAGATTGCTAAAATTAAAAAAAAAAAGCTTTATTTTATTAAAGAATTTTATGAAATTGAAATGCGTAAATCTAATAATTTTTTTGAGTGAAGTGATGTTTGAATACAACAAAGAAAAATCAAGGTTAATAACACTTGTGATCAGAATATTTTTTATTGCCGATCATTTCCAGTCAAGCTGTAATTTTACAAAATCATTCAAAGTGTGAAAATATAATTTAATTACGTGTATTTGAGATACATAAAACACAAGCTGTGAAATTAGCCTTAGACAAAATTCATCCATTTCAAAAACATAAAAAAAGTTATTTCCATCACCGACATTTCCGCCACAGAATTCTATTAAATGCAACAGTATTTGAGATGTGCTAGAAATGTAATGACTTTCAGAAACAAATGACACTAATCTCCTGTTGTACATGTACGTACACTGTTGGACATGGTTAGTAGACAAATTAAACTAGATAAACTTACTTTCTTGAAATTCACAGGGCTAAAAGTGCCCAAAGTTCAAGAAACACATGTATAGAGTACATTATGTTTAGTCTGGCCAGTGAATCATTTCTGAAGACAGCTCCACAAAAACAAACTTCTATTGGAGAACTAAAAGTTTAGTGATGAAGGGCTGATATTGATTAAACCATAGACTGTAAAAAAAAGATGGACGACGCCCCTTCGCTCTTTTCCATTGATGAGAACTGAAGCCGCCAGTGTCCCGATATGGCGTTGACATCTTGGGACTTGAGTCTGCGCAGTTGCGATTTCGGGACCAGACCTGCGCAGTAGTGAGCAGGAAGTAAAGCCGCGAAATCAAGGCCCCGCCCTCACTCTCGCTGAATCAATCGCAAGGACACGCCCCTGCACTTTTGACGGTGTGAAATAATTAATTATAGAAATTTAGATATTAAATTTAAAGCTCCAATCTCCTCAGTCCTCCGAAGATCCCGAAAAAAAGTCAGTTGGTGCTTCAGTGACTACTTCGCTCAGTGAACCTGTCAATCACAGCTGTCAATCATGATGTCACAGCACCGATTCTATTGCATCAAATAACTAAAAACAAACTTATTTTGAAAACAAACACTTGAAATTACATCAACATGATAGAAACGACAGTAAATGACAGAAACTATCTTTGGAAAAAAGATATGTGAAGTGCAATTGAATTGTTTAGTTGGTCTCACGTCCCAGGCGGGGTTTATGACCTATACTAGGACCAGTCACCAGGGGCGATCGAGACGTTTTGGCTTCACTTTTGAGGGCTTGTGCGGCACACTTGGATTAAACCGAGAGGCCTTATCAAGTGCCAAACTTCAAGGCAAATTGTGAAGTAGACACATGTAAACACATCATACTCACTGTGAGCGCCTGTGCAGCCTGTCTCAGGTCAGCCAACTCCTTCTCTCTTTCCTGAATTCTCTGCTGGGAAATCCTCTGCATCTCCACGAGAGCATTCTGGGAGGAAAAACACAACGTACATACTCAAAAAAATAAACAAACATTATTCATCCATGTGTTATATAGTTACATGCACCAACTTTCTTCAACCGTGTTATATTTCAAACACTTTTAACCCTTGTGCATCCTTGTGGACATTTTTGGCTTTTTCAGTTTTGTTTTTTTGATAACTTTGTGTTAATGCTAACTGCATAAAATTTTCCACAGGTGTGAATTTTTATTGGAATTTTAATATTTCACCCTATTTTCTTTAAAAAAATATTTTTTGCACTAGTTACACAAAATACTCCCTCTTAGCGTTGTTTTGGACAAAAATGGCACATTGAAACCCATTAAAACTGCGATTTTTAATCCCAGTGCCATTTAACTATAAAATTATGCAATCTTGTTTAACATGCTTTCATTATGTTGGCAAGGCTTCAAAATTTACATTTTAAATATTTTTTATCAGATCGTGCCATTTTTTCAGGTTTGGCATATCATCAGCTTTTGTTGTTGTTTTCTGCTGTTTTTGGCTTATGCATATTATAGAGCCAATTAGATACATTATGAATATATAATTGTGTGAGTGTGTTGGTATGGATTTCAGAGTGTGGTTTGTATGTGTCTGAGGCTCTAATAATAAAAATTAAAAAAATTCTGTTTAGCATTTATTAAATTGAAAATAATTATAATTATTATATTTTTTATAAAAAAACAACAGTGGCATTATGTAAACAAACCGGCGTTTAAAGTGTTAAAATTCTGAAAATAAATGAATGTTTGGTAATTATGATTAGAACTGATGCTGGTTAAAATATAAGTCAGTGAAAGTAGAAAAAATATTATTCTATAATATTTTTATGACACTTTTGACATGGCCATTTTTGTCCATTATGGACCTGAGTGGTAGCTTTTTTTAAATCTGATACTGCATAAAAAATATGAAAGCATCAAAATGAATGTTGTTGTTAATCATTGACATATCCGAGGCTCTAATAATCAAAGAAAAAAAATTCTGCTTAGCATCTATTAAATTGATAATAATTACTATTTTTAATTTTTTCCTAAAAAAACAACAGTGGCATTATGTAAACAAACCAGCGTTTAAAGGGTTAAAATTCTAAAAATGAATGAATGTTTGGTCATTATGATTAGAGCTGATGCTGGTTAAAAAAATTATGTCAGTGAAAGTGGAAAAAAATATAAATCTCTAATATTTTCATGACAGTTTTTGGACATGGCCATTTTTGTCCATAATGAACCTATGTGTAACTTTTTTTAATTGATGCACAAGGGTTAAAGTAATAGTTCACCCAAAAATGCTAATTATGTCATCATTTATGCACCCTCGTGCTGTTTCAAACCCGTATTTTATTTATTTTTCTCCATAAGCACAAAAAGAGATGTTTTGCAGAATGTTAGTCTCAGTCACCATTCACTCTCATTGTATGGAGGGAACGGTTTGGAACAACACGAGGGTGAGTAAATGATGACAGAATTTACATTTTCAGGCAACAAAACACTAACATTACACACATAAAAGTCTCTAGAACTGGTCTTTAAAACGTTACCTTTTTCTCATTCATCTCTATTGTTGCCAGAACAGTGTCATGCCCTTTGTGCTCATCGGTTAAACAAAGGTAACAAATACACTGCTGATCCGTGCGACAGAAAACCTCCAGGAGTTTATCGTGGCGACAGCACATCTGTTCTTGTAGCTTTTTTGAAGGGGACACCAGATTGTGTTTCTGAAAGGCCGCTGACTCGAAGTGAGGTTGAAGGTGGGTCTCACAATAGGACGCAAGACAAACCAGACACGATTTAAAGGCTTTGTTTTTCTTTCCATAACAGACGTCGCACTCCACGTCCCCTGGCTTGGCTTGGCTCGGATCAGAGGTTGTTGGCCCAGCATGGAGCCCTGTCTTCTTTAGTTTCTCCACGACATCAGCCAGCATGGTGTTCCTGCCAAGCACAGGTCTGGGTGCAAAGCTCTGCCTGCACTGAGGACAGCCATAAATGCCCAGATTGTCGTCTTGGTCCCAGTATCCTTTAATGCAGCCTTTACAATAGCTGTGGCCACATGGGATAGTCACAGGGTCCTTTAAGACATCCAGACATATGGAACAGTTGAACTGGTCGTGCTCCAGGAAAACTCCAGCTTGCGCCATTTTAAAAGCGAAACCCAGGCGAGCTTTGTTTATGCAGGAAGTGAGTCATGTGACCATGGAGTCTGACAGGAGGGGGAGGGGCCGGAAAGCTGCCATGCACAACAACCGAGAACTCCATTTCAGAGAGATCTGCAGTGTTTAGCATTGTTACGTCATAGCAGTGTTTAAAGTGATGCATTAAAGGAATATTCCAGGTTCAATACAAGTTAAACTCAATTGACAGCATTTGTGGCATAATGCTGATATATTTCGACTCGTCCCTCCTTTAAAAAAAATCTTGGTTACAGTGAGGCACTTACAATGGGAGTGAATGGGGCCAGTACGTTAATGTTAAAATACTCACCATTTCAAAAGTATAGCCACAAGATGTAAACAATGTGTTAACATGATTTTAGTGTGATAAAATCACTTACTAACCTTTTCTGTGTAATCTCCAATTTTACAACTTTGTTGCCATGACAAAATGCCGTAAACCCTGTAAACAACAATTTAAACATCTTTACAGCTCAAATAATACACCAGTTTTAACCGAAGAATTAATTTAAGTGTTTCTATAAAATTTCTGCCTTCAAGCTCGCCAAAAATTGACCCCATTCACTTCCATTGTAAGTGCCTCACTGTAACTGTTTTTAGGCCTCAGATGGAATAATGTGTCCTTTTATGCAGATGCTTGCTAATCTGCTTTGTATGTTTTCGGCACTGTCTTAAGCAAAGAAATGTACTTGATAAGAATGTACTTCTGTAAGCGAGAGGAAACAAGGTTCAAGGTAAAGGGTGTAACCAGCCTTGTGTGACAAGAACCATATAACCCCATGCTTTCCTTTAGTAAATCAAAGAACTGCTTGTGACATTCTGTGTCCATGTATTTCTTCCCACCGGTGAATTCATGTCTTGATTGAAGCGAGGAAGGCAGAATAAAGCATCCAAATCGTATTTTACTCACAGTAACCCAGATTTTGCTTATTTAAATAAAAGGAAGGATGAGTCGAAATTATTATTGTGGTAATTAACATTATGCCACAAATGCTGTCAACTGAACTTAACTTGTTTCGAACTCGGAATATTCTTTTATAATTGTTTGACTTTAAGCTTGCAAAGTCCCATTGGTTTGCATTCATGCAAACAATGATATAAAAGTATATACCGATCAGCTACAACATTAAAACCACCTGCCTAATATTGTGTAGGTCCACCTCTTGCCTCCAAAACAGTGCCAACCTGCATCTCAGAATGCTATTCTTCTCATCACAATTGTACAGAGCGGTTATCTGAGTTTCTGTAAACTTTGTCAGTTTGAACCAATCTGGCCATTCTCTGATGACCTCTCTCATCAACAAGGCGCTGCTGTCCACAGAACTGCCGCTCACAGGATCTTTTTCGTTTTTGGCTCATTCTGAGTAAATTCTAGAGACTGTTGTGTATGAAAAGAAAAGTTACAGAAATACTCAAACCAGCCTGTCTGGCAGCAACAATCATCCATGCGATTATCTAATCAGCCAACCATGTGGCAGCAGTGCAGTGCATACAATCATGCAGATTAGGGTCAGGAGCTTCAGTTTATGGTGCCAAAAACAAAAAACATCCAGTGAGCGGCCGTTCTGTGGATGGAAATGCCTTGTTGATGAGAGACGTCAACAGAGAATGGACAGACTGGTTTGAGCTGACAAAGTCTACAGTAACTCAGATAACCACTCTGTACAATTGTGGTGAGAATAATAGCATCATTCTGAGATGCGGGTTGCGCTGTTTTCGCAGCACAAGGGGGACCTACAAAATATTAGGCAGGTGGTATTAATGTTGTGACTGATCAGTGTGTATTGAAAATAATATAAAAAGCAATCCATTACAGATTACAAATTACTTCTCTAAAATAGTAAAAATATGATTAGTTCACCGAAAAGTTAGTTACATGAAATTATCACTTTCTAAAACACATCTCATAGAAAAGTTTAAAAAAAATTCTAAATAATGCCAATACTCTATATAAATATTATATAGAAATATGTGTAGTCCAAGTGATGCTCTAAAAAGTAATTCCCTTAAATGAAAGTCAGTAACTGTAATCTCCGTTTTTTTTTTAATATAAAGTAATTGGATTACAGTAACCACTTTGTTATCGGATTACATGATGGAAATGGAAAATGCAGGGATGTCCCTGAAAAAGACAGAGTCTGAATGGCAGCATGTTGCTCCAAAATTTAAACACATCTTTCTGTATTAATGGTGCCCTCACAGATGTGCAAGTTACCCATGACATAGGCACTGACTCACCCCCATACTAGAGGTTGACCGCTAGTGGATTTTGTGGATACTGATAACTAAGATATTGGAAAAGCCTGACAACCGATTAATCAGCCGATTTACAATCGATTTATATAATAATATTTTATTTTGTCTTTTCTTACTATTACGGGCACAGACACAGAGGCTACAGTAGTCCGAAATTAATAACATTCCAGACACAGTTTATTGTTCAACCAAAATCCCAATAATAACCAGAAAAAAATAAGATATGGTGCATAGTATGGCATGTTTAACTATATAAGTAGTTTTGTTGTAGTGCTTTCACTATAGCACAGGGGGAATGCCTTGAACCTTTGTCTTTATGTCCAATTTTCAAATACTTTATTTGCCTCAAAACAAAGTTTGTGATGTTGTTATTCACCTCGAAGCTGGTTGGTTTGGTTCATGGCTTACAACTCTTTTGTGAAGGATTTTACAAAAAGTCTATGGAAAAAATGGGGAAATACTTCCGGGACCCCAGATGGCTGAAAAAGTGGTCAGGCACTGTTGCAATCTATTGGGTTTGTATATGGAGCTGATATAATAGTTAGGTTTGAGTGAGAAAAGATTTCATGAATTTTGAAGAATGTGGTCATTAAATGATTGTGCAAAGCAATGAAAAATTATCAAATGTGTAGTCCACAAAGACAGCTGTTGTACTGACTATGACCACATTTCCACCTGGTGTTAAAATGCATTTCAGGCGATCTGTTCACATGTGGTCAGTGCTAATTACAGGTCTAAACGGGGTCTAAAACATTTTGTGATATGATCACAAAAACCACATACGAATGTGGTCAAAACCACTTCACATCAGAGGTGTAAATGCTAATCCGCCATTTATGCATTTCGGCAGCAGTGAAGTGCCACGTCTAACCTGTCAATCAACCGCTTCACTAAAACAAGAGTTTAATCTTTGCAGATTACGAGCGGCTTTAAAAGGAAATAACCCTCCACAATCATGAAAGCTTCACAGAACCTCTTTAGTTTGTCTGATATCAAGTCAGATGGGAAGCGTGAACACCTCGTAATGCACTAAAATAACGGATAATTCAGCTTGACATGTTGCCTTTGTGCGTAGATAAAATTTCAACAGCATCTGGGAGAAACAGCAGTTTCTTTTGTGCTTTCTTTGTCTTTTCTGACTTAATATATGCAGTAACACACTGACATAGTGATTGATGTGTGTCCTCATGAAACAGAGAGCCTCCCCTCCAAATCCGATCACAAGTGGTCACAGGAGACGCATTTAAGCAAACAGGTGTCAACAGCGATTTGTCTTACCTGACCACATGTGATCTGATTACCCAAGACACATCTTAATATTAGGAGTAAGGGGGTCTATGAGAAGCTTTTATATATTTTTTATTTTTTTGACAGTGTACCCAGTTTTGAGAAAAGCATGTAAGCGTTTGTTAAAAACTGTAAGAATAATAGTCAATTATGACAGTCTTTAGACACTAGATGGCAATAGTGCTGCTCTTACTCATCACATCCCTTCTGCACAAAAGCTAGATTTACTTTTGTGATTGCAGGGGGCGTGGTCAAGCGCCTATCAGGGAGAGGAAGCGGTGAGGGCGCTTGACCACGCCTCTGCTGCCACAACATGATATAAATATATACATCTAATAACTTAGACACATATATACACTTTATTTATAATGCAGTATTTTATTTCATAATGCAAGTCTTCAAGTTTCATTTCAGGTACTTTCATTCCTTTAGATACATTTTTCATACAGATTCTTAAATAAAAATATAATGCAAATATTTGAAAAACATCTTAATTGAATAAATACACGTTCCCTCATAAATAATAATAAACCTTCGTTTTAAATGGGAATAAATCATTACTTAACATATCTGACTAACACAAACAATCCATGAATAAGTGATATGATAAAACATTATTTTATATATACACAACCGGTCAAAAGTTTTGAAACATTTTTGAATTTTTTTTTCTTCACATTTTAGAATAATAGGAATGTCATCAAAACTATGGAATAACATAAATGGAACTATGGGAATTATGATGTGACTAAACATAATGCAAAATAAATCAAAACTGTGTTATATTTTAGCATCTTCAAAGTCATCGCCCTTTGTCTAGAATTTGCAGAAATGTACTCTTGACATTTTCTCAACCAACTTCTTGAGGTTTTTTCCTGGGATGCTTTTTAAACCATGTTGAAGGAGTTCCCATCTATGTTGGGCACTTATTGGCTGCTTTTCTTTATTATTTGGTCCAAGTCATAAATTTCAAAAACATATTTTTTTTTAAATAAAATTTTGAAATAAATAAATATGGTGGCACAATTATATTTTTGTTAACAAAACTAATTTCAAACATTTTAGCATACGCCTTCAGATCAAACGATTTTTAAGATCATGAGAAACATTTCAGTCAAGTGTTTCAAAAGTTTTGACCGGTAATGTATATTTGTTTGAAATCACTGCTCAGAACTAAGAAAAATACTCGGTCATCCAACATGACTTTCAAGTTAAGAATTACGTTTATGTGCGTATTTGGTCATGGGAGCGTTCAATTCAATGGAGTCAAGTTTGGAGTCAAGTTTTTGTCCTTCTTAAACACTCGCTCATGCGTTCATTTTTCTACAAAGAGATTCGTGCTCTGTGTTTTGTCAGTATTATTTCTTTTTAGCATCTTCTGTAGTGGTTTAGTAAAGACAACCATCATGTTTCTATATTTCTAGACAGGCCCAGAAGGAATCTGGAAATGTTTGCATTTTATACACTGATGTTGGAGGAAAATGTGTGGAATGAATTTAAACAGTTAAATGTGATATACAGAGCTGGAAGCTGAAAGCATACCAATAAGCCAAGATATTTATTAAATTAACACACAAGGGACGTGGAATGTGTAGAAATGCGAGAATGATGTGTGTTCAAATTCTGCTGAAACCTATAGAGCTTTGAAGATTCTGTGCGGGCCTGCTTATAACTAACACAAACCATATAAAGGGCAAATGTGGAATAGTAAATGGATGAACAGATATAAGGACGATCCAATATCCCATGTTCTGGATCAGCAATACCTTTTGCAATTTCAAAACTGACCTTTTAAAGAAAAGTTACATAATTTAAGGTTATCCTCATGGGGTAACTTACATGCACAAGGAAGGCTTACAGTAAGTGTCTTTAAAATGATCATTTGGTCTTCTCCTCGAGTCCACTCTCTGCCCTCAATGCCTGACTACTGGCAGTGATGAATCGAATCCAGTGCTGCAGGTCCTCTGGAATGTCAGGGCACTCCACCTTAAAGAGACAAATATAGAAGATATATTTTTGTTAGGTAGGAACATCCATTGTACCCTTACAAAACAACTATTGTAAAGTGGCGGTATCAGGGTACAGTGATGGTATCAGATGGATATTAATTATATATATATATAGTATACATAAGTCATTAACAAATAAGGTGTTAAAAAGTATACCATTCTATTTTACATGGTACTTCCAAGAATTCCATTTGACCAAAAACATGCGGTTGCCATGATACATGTCAAACATGGTATCACCACAGCCCCTATCCCACATAGAGACCTGGTACATTACCATTACTATGTTTCTAAATGAGTACTCTTAAGAGGAACGGCACACCCAAGGAGACTTTTCAGGTGATTTTATAAATAGCTTGCACGTTTTCATTCTTTTATTCATGGAAAAACAAACTGTTCCACGAGTGTTGTTAGGGGGTGTTTGCACTCCAAATATGTTAGCCAATCAGTGTTTCAGACAGAGGGCCATAGACAGGTGGAAAAGGGTAATTTATTGATTTGTTTGTGCAAAACCATTTACTAACATAATGGGCTCTATTTCCGTGACCATGCTAGATGCAACTAAGCACAACATCTTAACTCATTTTCATGAAAGCGCTAATTCAAAGATCAATTTTCATGTCAGCGGAAAGAGCAAGTGGGCATGGATGGGAGTGTTTGCACAATCTGTGGTAGAAGTGAAGTGCATGCAAAAAATCTCCAAAAACATGTAAAAAACATGTCAAAAAATTATATTACTATGATACATGTCCAAAAACATGATATTACCATGATACAGGTCCAAAAACATATTACCATGATACATGTCAAAAACATGATATTACCATGATACATGTCCAAAAACATGATATTACCATGATACATGTCCAAAAACATGATATTACCATGATACATGTCTAAATACATGATATTGCCATGATACATGTCAAAAACATGATATTACCATGATACATGTCCAAAAACATGATATTACCATGATACATGTCCAAAAACATGATACTACCATGATACATGTCTAAATACATGATATTACCATGATACATGTCCAAAAACATGATATTACCATGATAAATGTCTAAATACATGATATTGCCATGATACATGTCCAAAAACATGATATTACCATGATACATGTCCAAAAACATGATATTACCATGATACATGTCCAAAAACATGACCTTACCATGATACATGTCCAAAAACATGATTTTACCATGATACATGTCTAAATACATGATATTACCATGATACATGTCTAAATACATGATATTACCATGATACATGTCCAAAAACATGATATTACCATGATACATGTCCAAAAACATGATATTACAATGATACATATCCAAAAACATGATTTTACCATGATACATGTCTAAATACATGATATTACCATGATACATGTCTAAATACATGATATTACCATGATACATGTCCAAAAACATGATATTACCATGATACATGTCCAAAAACATGATATTACCATGATACATGTCCAAAAACATGATATTACCATGATACATGTCTAAATACATGATATTGCCATGATACATGTCCAAAAACATGATATTACCATGATACATGTCCAAAAACATGATATTACCATGATACATGTCCAAAAACATGATATTGTCAAAAACATGATTCATCTCCAAAAATGCATCTGATTCTACCTAATACATGACCAAAAACATGATATTAATGTGGCATATGTCCAAAAACATGATAATACCATGATACATGTCAAAAATATATTACTGTGATACATCTCCAAAAATATGATATTACCATGATACATGTCTAAATACATGATATTGCCATGATACATGTCAAAAACATGATATTACCATGATACAAAACATGTATCATGTAATATCAAAACATGATATTACCATGATACATGTCTAAATACATGATATTGCCAAAAACATGATATTACCATGATATTGTCAAAAACATGATTCATCTCCAAAAATGCATCTGATTCTACCTAATACATGACCAAAAACATGATATTAATGTGGCATATGTCCAAAAACATGATATTACCATGATACATGTCCAAAAACATGATATTACCATGATACATGTCTAAATACATGATATTGCCATGATACATGTCCAAAAACATAATATTACCATGATACATAAATACATGATATTGCCATGATACATGTCCAAAAACATGATATTACCATGATACATAAATACATGATATTGCCATGATACATGTCCAAAAACATGATATTACCATGATACATAAATACATGATATTGCCATGATACATGTCCAAAAACATGATATTACCATGATACATAAATACATGATATTGCCATGATACATGTCCAAAAACATATTACCATGATACATAAATACATGATATTGCCATGATACATGTCCAAAAACATAATATTACCATGATACATAAATACATGATATTGCCATGATACATGTCCAAAAACATGATATTACCATGATACATAAATACATGATATTGCCATGATACATGTCCAAAAACATGATATTACCATGATACATAAATACATGATATTGCCATGATACATGTCCAAAAACATAATATTACCATGATACATAAATACATGATATTGCCATGATACATGTCCAAAAACATGATATTACCATGATACATAAATACATGATATTGCCATGATACATGTCCAAAAACATGATATTACCATGATACATGTCTAAATACATGATATTGCCATGATACATGTCCAAAAACATAATATTACCATGATACATAAATACATGATATTGCCATGATACATGTCCAAAAACATAATATTACCATGATACATGTCCAAAAACATGATATTACCATGATACATGTCTAAATACATGATATTGCCATGGTACATGTAAAAAAAAAACACGATATTACCTTGATATATCTTCAAAAAATATGATTGTACCATGGCACATTTCCAACAACATGGTATTACCAATGAACATGTCCAAAACATGATATTACCATGATACATGTCAAAAATATGATATTATCATGATACATGTAGAAAACACAATGTTACCATGAAACATCTTCAAAAACATGATATTACAATTATAAATGTCCAAAAACATGGTTTTACCATTGAATATATCCAAAAACATGATTTTACAATGATAAAAGTCCAGAAACATGATATTACCATGAAACTTGTGATAATATGATATTACCATGATACATGTCAAAAACGTGATATAACCCTGGTATATGTCCAAAAACACGATATTACCATGATACATGTAAAAAAACATGATAAATAAAAAACATGTAAAAACATTATATTAACATGATACATGTCAAAAACATGATATTACCATGATACTTGTGATAATATGATATTACCATGATACATGTCAAAAACATGATATTACCATGATACATGTCAAAAAAACATGATAAATAAAAAACATGTAAAAACATTATATTAACAAGATACATGTCCAAAAACACGATATTACCATGATACATGTCAAAAAGCATTATTGCACCATGGCATATGCCCAAAAATATAGTATTACAATTGAACATGTCCAATAAAACATGATTTAGCCATAATACATATTACAGTGATACATGTCAAAAACATGATATTACCATGACATATGTCAAAAACATGATACTGCAATGATACATGTCAAAAACATGATATTGCAATGACACATCTCCAAAAACATGATATTACCATAATATAGGTAAAAAACATGATATTACTGTGATATATGTCCAAAAACATGATATTACCATGATACATCTCCAAACACAAGATATTACCATGATACATGTCAAAAACATGATATTACCCTGGTACATGTCCACAAAACAAGATATTACCATGATGCATGTCCAAAAACATGATTGTACCATGGCACATCCAAACACATGGTATTACCATTGAACATGTCCAAAAACATGATATTACAATGGCACATGGCCAATAAAACATGATGCAGCCATAATACATGTCCAAAAACATGATATTACCATGTCAAAAACATGATATTGCAATGACACATCTCCAAAGACATGATACGTGTAAAAAACATGATATTACCGTGATACATGTAAAAAACATTATATTACTGTGATACATGTCAAAAACATGATATTACCATGATACATGTAAAAAACATGATATTACCATGATAAGTGTAAAAAACATGATATTACCAGCATACATGTCAAAAACATGATACATCTCCAAAAATGCATCTGATTCTACCTAATACATGACCAAAAACATGATATTAATGTGGCATATGTCCAAAAACATGATAATACCATGATACATGTCAAAAATATATTACTGTGATACCTTAAAAGCATGATATTACAATGATACATCTCCAAAAATATGATATTACCATGATACATGTAGAAAACATGATGTTACCATGAAACATCTCCAAAAACATATTACAATGATTAATGTCCAAAAAACATGGTATTATCATGTCACAAGTCATTGCTGAGATGAGACTGGAGATGTAGGATCTATTTGCAGGCTTTAATAAAAATGATGACAGTGAAACAAACAAACAGGAACTCAAACAAAAACAAACAAGAATGGACAAAGGAACGCAAAACTAAAGGGTATTTATAGGCCTGGGAGGCGGCCGCAGGGCTGGGTCAGGAGGCCTGGGAGGTGG
Source organism: Xyrauchen texanus (assembly GCF_025860055.1). NCBI lineage: Eukaryota > Metazoa > Chordata > Actinopteri > Cypriniformes > Catostomidae > Xyrauchen > Xyrauchen texanus. The sequence goes on from NC_068284.1 coordinate 44,150,617, forward strand.
TCACAGGGCGTGGACTGTATCAGGAGGCCTGGGAGGTGGCCACAGGGCGTGGACTGGATCAGGAGGCCTGGGAGGTGGCCACAGGTTAGGGACTGGGTCAGGAGGCCTGGAAGGTGGACACAGGGTAGGGATTGGGTCAGGCGGCAGAGCCGCTGGAGGAGGGGCAGACGGAACCACTGGAGGAGAAGTCTATGGAGGAGCGGTAGGAACCCTTGGAGGAGGAGTCTCTGGAGGAGTGGCAGAAGACTCGGAGGGCGGAGCCAGGAGAGGCTCAACGAAGGCAGGCAGAGCCAGGTGAGATCAGGCGCTCCGTGATCAGGAGCACTGGCAGCGACTTGGGAATGACCTCCATGGTTGCGAGCACTGGCAGCGACTGGGGAACAATCTCTGTGGTCGTGAGCACTGACAGCAACTGGCGAACGACCACCGTGGTCGTGAGCACTGGCAGCGACTGGGGAACGACCTCCGTGGTCGTGAGCACTGGCAGCGACTGGGGAACGACCTCCGTGGTCGTGAGCACTGGCAGCGACTGGGGTATGACATCCGAGGTCGTGAACATTGGCAGGGACTGAGGAACGACCTCTGTGGCCGTGCGCACTGGGGAGAACGTGTCCTTTTCCTTCTCCTACTTTTCCAGACAGCTGGGAGCATCGTCACGGGAGCTGGCGAGGCCACAGGCATTCACTCGGAGCTGTGGATTCCTTGGCGAGGCGAGGCCACAGGCATTCACTCGGAGCCGTGGATACCTTGGAGCAAGGAGCCGAAGATGCAGGTTTTGGCCCGGGGTTCCCGTCATAATCCACTGTGTAATGGGAACCGCAAAGTTCCAGAGCCTTCTCCACATATTCACAGAGGGTCCAGTAAGGGTTCCAGAGAGTGGTCTGGATAGTGCACTAAATTCGCTAATTCTAAGAACTCACAGATGTGATACTCAACTGGACGGTCCCCTTGCTTGAGTAGCAGAATTTGATACAAATTATGACATTGAAAAACAAACGGGAACTGACAAAGGTATGCAAAAACAAAAGTGTAATTATACAAACAAGAGCTAATGAGGGAATGGAAAAAAGGTGAGAAAAATGAGGAACAGATGGCAGTGACGAGGGCAATGCATACTGGGTAATGTAGTCCAGGGGAAAGACTTCAAAATAAGAGTCCTAGGAAACACGAGGGAGACAGTCTGTGACAACATGATTTTACAATGTTACATGCCCAAAGACATGATATTACCATGTCCAGAAATACATGATGCAACCATGATGCAAGTCCAAAACCATGATATTACCATTAAACATGTGAAAACATGATATTACCATGATACATGTCCAAAAACATGATTTTACCATGATACAGCTCCAAAAACATGTTATTAACATGATATATGTCAAAAACATGATATTACTATGATACATGTATAAAACAAATGATATTACAATGATAAATGTCAAATACATGATATTACCATGATACATGTCAAAAAAAATGTTTTACCCTGGTACATGTCCAAAAACATGATATTAACATGATACATGGAAAAAAAACATGACATAACCACAATACATGTCAAAAACATGATATTACAATGATACATATCCAAAAACATGATATTACCATGATACATGTAAAATACATGATATTACCATGATACATATCCAAAAACATGATATTACCATGATACATGTCAAAAACATGATATTACCATGATACATGTCCAAAATACATGATATTACAATGATAAATGTCCAAAACACATGATATTACAATGATACATGTCCAAAAACATGACCTTACCATGCTACATGTCCAAAAACTTGAAATTACCCAGGTACAAAAACATGATATTACCATGGTAAATGTCCAAAAACATGGTTTGACCATAGCACATCTCTAAAAACATGGTATGACCATGGTACATGTCCAAAACAATGATATGACCATGGTACACGTCCCAAAACATGGTATGACCATGGTACATGTCCATAAACATGGTATGACTATGGTACATGTCCAAAAAAATGGTATGACCATGGTACATGTCCAAAAGCATGGTATGACCGTGGTATATGTCCAAAAACATGGTATGACCATGGCACATCTCCAAAAACATGGTATTACCCTGGTACATGCCCAAAAACATGTTATGACCATGGTACATGTCCAAAAACATTAAATGGCCATGCTATTTCCAAAAACATGGAATGATCATGGTAGATGTCCAAACACATATTATTGCCCTGGGACATGTCCAAAAACATGGTATGACTATAGTACATGCCCCAGAACATGGTTTGACCATAGCACTTCTCTAAAAACATGGTATTACCTTGGTACATGTCCAAAAACATGGTACGACCATGGTACATGTCAAAAACATGAAATGACCATGCTATTTCTAAAAACATGTTATGACCATAGTAGATGTTCAAAAACATGTTATTGCCCTGGTACATGTCCAAAAACATGGTATGACCATGGTACATGTCAAAAAACATAGTATTACCCAGGTACATGTTCAAAAATATGGTATGACCATGCTATTTCCAAAAACATGTTATGACCATAGTAGATGTTCAAAAACATGTTATTGCCCTGGTACATGTCCAAAACCATGGCCATACCATGGTACATGTCCCAAAACATGGTATGACCATGGTACACGTCCCAAAACATGGTATGACCATGGTACACATCCCAAAACATGGTATGACCATGGTACATGTCCCAAAACATGGTATGACCATGGTACATGTCCAAAAACATGGTATGACCATGGTATGTGTCCAAAAACGGTATGACCATGGTAGATGTCCAAACACATATTATTGCCCTGGTACATGTCCAAAACCATTGTATGACCCTGGTACATGTCCAAAAACATGGTATGACTATGGTACATGTCCAAGAACATGGTATGACAGTGGTAAGTGTCCAAAAAAATGGTATGACCATGGTACATGTCCAAAAACATGGTATGACCGTGGTATGTGTCCAAAAATATGGTATGACAATGGTACATGTCCAAAAACATGGTATAACCTGGTACATGTCAAAAATATGGTATGACCATGGTACATGTCAAAAAACATAGTATTACCCAGGTACATGTTCAAAAACATGGTATGACCATGGTACATGTCCAAAAACATGGTATGACCATGGTACATGTCCAAAAACATGGTATGACTGTGGTATGTGTCCAAAAACGGTATGACCATGGTAGATGTCCAAACACATATTATTGCCCTGGTACATGTCCAAAACCATTGTATGACCCTGGTACATGTCCAAAAACATGGTATGACTATGGTACATGTCCAAGAACATGGTATGACCGTGGTATGTGTCCAATAATATGGTATGACAATTGTACATGTCCAAAAACATGGTATAACCCTGGTACATGTCAAAAATATGGTATGACCATGGTACATGTCAAAAAACATAGTATTACCCAGGTACATGTTCAAAAATATGGTATGACCATGGTATGTCAAAAAACATAGTATTACCATGATACATGTCCAAAAAAGGATTTTACCATTGAACATGTCCAAATACATGGTTTTACAAGGTAGTAGCATGATTGTATTTGTACTGCCACATTCTTGTACCATGATATTTACATGGTGCCCCAATGTACTGCCATGGTATTGCCATTATCATTTTTGTTAGTGCACCTACTTTGAATGTTCTGAATGATTAACATAGTAATGTACCATTGGATGGTACTCTAGGGTACATTATAGAAGTAGGCCTTACAAAGTAGTTTTTGGAACTTTTTTGTGACTGAAGAATTATACAAATCCATACCCTTTTCTTGCAAAGGAAATCCAAGATCTTCTCTGGAGTGCTGCGTATGACGTTCTGTCGGCACAGCATCACCGCAGAGATGAACCCGTCTGATTTGGACACGAATCTCTGCTCCAGATAAAAGGACTTCTCATCCCAGGACATGATGCGTGTTCGCAACTCAAACGCTTCGCCGAGCGCCAGAGAGCGTCTGTAGCGGATGGTCGAGGCTCCGACCACCATCGTGGCGTTGAGCTCTCGGGCGGCCATGAAGAGCCCGTTCCGGGTGCAGTGCGCCAAGCGGGCAAAGTCGCACTCGCGCAGGTAGCGGGCGTTATTCATGTGGCACATGTAGTCCAGATCGTGCAGGAGAACCCGTCCGTGTACGATCTGCTCGGCCAGAACATCTCGAATCGGAACCTGAAACCAGGACTTGATGACCATCCATGAGCCTCGCAGGAAGTACCAGACATCAACACTGCCGAACAGAACCAGAGACCCAGACAGGAGCCACAGCAGCATGATTCTGTTTCACAGTGACGATAATTTATTATTCACGTCATTAATAATTAAGGATTAAGGAGGATCACGTGAATAAGCAAAACTGGGTTTATTGAGTATTTCTATGCCATATGAATAATATTCAACTCTTAAAATAAAGAAAACTGTGATGCTGACACACATTATCCGGCGTCTGTTGTTACAAAACAAGACGCAGGACATTATTATGACATTGTGAGCGCCTACTGTAAATACCCGTTACGTCATTAATTCCGGGAAATTACTGAAAACCCATTTGTCCATTATTAATTTAGATTAAATAACCGACGTCAGCTGCATAACATTGACAAGGTCGTGAGATGAAGCGTACCCCATGCTGACAAGTTTTTTTATTTTTTAAATAATCTTCATTAATAAACGAAAGCATTTATGAATGTTTGTAATCATAATCTTGTCAAATATATGAAATTGTTACTCACGCGATGGACACCCCGATCAGCCGGCTTCAGGCACACTTGCGTGCAGACTGAAATGCGCTCTGATTGGTTCAGCGTGAAACGACGTTCTTGCGTCGGCCGTCCTACGAATGTTGGGCGTGGCTTCAGATTTTTGTAACGACACCAGGAAGAACATTTCAGAGAAGCGTTTTTTATATTGTTTGTTATTATTACTACAAAAACTCATAGATTCAATGCATTTATATTTTTTTATTATTATTTGGGGAGAACAAAATATTTTTAAATGTAATTTAAGGCAAGAATCCATTATATTAAATTGATTTAAATTTGTATTATTATTACATATTTCTTAGACAGTATTAACAAAATATCTAAAAAATAAGTTGACGAATACTGTTAATATATAACCTCCAATAATAGTTTTTCTAGCTGTTTTTTTTTTTTGTAAATATTTTTTTTTTTTTTGTATCTAACTGCTATTATGCATATTGGTTTTGGCATAAATAAAAAAAACATTTCAAAGATAATTTTTTTTTGGTTTATTTTCTCTTCTGTTCTTACATTTAGCTTTAATAAGTTATGTTTAGATATTAACAAAAATAATCAGATTTTTTGAAAGTGACAATGTGTCCATGAATTAGGCTTTTACAGTACAACACACAAGTTCACATTTTTATTTTGCATTACAGTATCCAAACACTAAGACACTATTACTGTATGTGTCCAGCAGAAAGATTCTTGATCTTGTAAACCGTCTTGTAAGAGTTCAGTTATGGAAATAGGTCCTGTTGAGCCCTTATTCATTCTTTTTGTCATCCATCCCACTTTCTACTCGGAGTGCTTTACTGCTGGCAGAAATGAAATTAATCCAGTGCTGCAGGTCTTCAGGAAATTCCGGAACTTCCACCTAGAAAAAGTAAATAAGTCTTTAAGTTGCGTGCGGTGTGGGACATGAGAACATTATAACCCATTAAGTAAGTTTCTGGTTTAAGCAGCAACATAAACAACAACAACAACAAAAAAGAGATGAGCCGCCTGGTTTTAGATTCATAATGATTATATACATTAAGAAATAAAGAAAATAACAGTAAAATAAAATGTATGCACTGGAGAGAAACAACTCTGAAGTGAATCAAACTCAAATGCACTTGTTTCCCACACTAAACAGCTTATGATCTTTTAAGAGTTCAACAAAGTGCTGCCAGCTGCTGGACAACTTGGGTCATGTTTTTATTGCATCAACTCAATCATTTTTCATTATATTCATTACTATTAGGGCTGCACGATTTGGACAAAAACTCATATTGAGATTAAATTGAAACATATTGCGATTTGAGCTGCGATATGTTAAACAGAAAACTACACTCAAAGTATTTTAGCCTATTTTTAATATTTACACATTCCAACTTCATAACAAAATTCCATCAAACTGAACTGTCATTTTTAACATTTTATTCATAAAACGTATATATATACTATATATATATATATATATATATATATATATATATATATATATATATATATATATATATATATATATAATAATATATTATATATTATATATATTTTTTTTTAAGATTATGCAATTCAATTTTAAGGATTTTTGTTATGAAACTGAAATGCGTAAATCGTAAAATAATTTGAGTGTAGTAGCTAAGTGATACCTTTTGACCAAAATTAAATAATGTTCGGACCATGCTCTACTGCCAATAAAATGACTTAAGTGTCCTCTTAAAATGAACCTAACCCTTCACTACAGCCAAAAATAAACAAACAAATAAATAAATAAAGCACTATAGCTTTGTGTGAGGACAAGACATATAATTTAAGTTGAAAATCTTCTCCTCTGCCATAGATCTTAAATGTCATTTGCAGTTGGGTATTTTCGAACTTGCCGTGTCGCGATTGGTCTTGTGACGTGAGAATGGTATTTGGCATCTATGACATAAACCTGGCACAAAGCTTCTAAACACTAAAGTTTTTTTGAACGTTAGCATATGGCTCTGAAGGATGAGGAGATTATCAGTGAATAATGACTTGCATTTCGGTATCTTCCTCACACTAAGCTAACGTAAGTTGCATTTCTACTTTTATGGTGATTATTTGGTAATTTTTGGAGCTCAAATGTCTGTCCCCATTCACTTTTGTATGAATGTACACTGGTGGCCAAAAGTCTGGAAAAATGTGCAGATTTTGATGTCATTGAAAGAAATTGGTACTTTTATTCACCAAAGTGCCATTCAACTGATCACAATGTATAGTCAGACATTAATAACAAAACAATTTTTTATAATTTTTTCAGAACTTCTTAAACTACTTCAAAGCGTTCTCATTCAAAAAATCCTTCACGTGCAGCAATGACAGCTTTGCAGATCCTTGGCATTCTAGCTGTCAGTTTGTCCAGATACTCAGGTGACGTTTCACCCCACACTTCCTGTAGCACTTGCCATAGATGTGTCTGTCTTGTCACTTCTCACACACCTTACAGTCTAACTGATCCCACAAAAGCTCAATGGGGTTAAGATCCATAACACTCTTTTCCAATTATCTGTTGTCCAATGTTTGTGTTTCTTTGCCCACTCAAACCTTTTCTTTTTGTTTTTCGGTTTTAAAAGTGGCATTTTCTTTGCCATTCTTCCCATAAGTCCTCCTGAGTCTTCTCTTTACTGTTGTACATGAAACTGGTGTTGAGAGGGTAGAATTCAATGAAGCTGTCAGCGGAGGACATGTGAGGCGTCTATTTCTCAAACTAGAGACTCTGATGTACTTATCCTCTTGTTTAGTTGCACATCTGGTCTTCCACATCTCTCTCTGTCCTTGTTACAGCCAGTTGTCTGTAGTGTACACCTTTGTATAAAAGCTTCAGCTTTTTGGGCAATTTCAAGCATTTTATGGCATTCATTCCTCAAAACAACGATTGACTGACGAGTTTCTAGAGAAAGCTGTTTCTTTTTATGCCCTTTTTGACCAAATTTTGACCTTAAGACCTTGCCTAGTCTTAAGGCATAATAGTATCAAATTATCAATTTATCTTGATTACTCAAGGATAAGGTGTTGGTGTGATGGCTGCTGGAATGGGGCCGGTCTAGATTTGATTAAAAATTACTTTTCCAAATAGTGATGGTGCTGTTTTTTTACATCAGTAATGTCCTGACTATAGTTTGTGATCAGTTGAATGCCATTTTGGTGAATTAAAGTACCAATTTCCTACCGAAACAGCAAAATCTGAACATTATTCCAAACTTTTGGCCACCAGTGTACATTTTTAGATGATGTAAAACTATACAGAATAAGCTAAATGTATCAGTAAATGTATGACAGCTCACCTTCCTTTTGCACAGATATTGCAGGATCTTCTCCGGACTGCTACGCAGGACATTCTGTTTGCAGAACATGATGGCACAGACTATTCCATCTTTACAAGACACAAACCGCTGCTCTAGGTAAAACGACTTCTCGTCCCAAGTGACGATTCGACTGCACAGCTTGAATGCCTCACCCACACACAATGGCCGTCGGTAGCGGATGGTAGTTGCCCCAACAACCATGGTACATTGCAGGGCTCTTAAAGCCTTGAACACCCCATTGCGGGCGTATAGAGAAAAACGGGCAAAGTCACACTCGCGTAGGTAGCGGGCATTGTTCATGTGGCATAGGTCAATGTCATGGAGAAGGACTCGCCCGCTGACAGTCTGCTCCCCTGTGATGTCAAATACAGGTGAGAGGAACCAGGCTCTGGTCAACACAACCACTACACGTAAATAATACCACACATCCAGACTGCAGAACAGAAGTAACAACACGGCCAGAATCCACAGCAATGTGTCCTCCCTGTAATGTAGAGAGGTAAAGTTAATGCCACAATACACAACTGCAATGCAAAGCCATAACACAGTAACTACGCAAACGCTGAATTAGGCTTTTGTCTTATAATGACACCTATTGGTGTGGATGTAGAATCACACCAAAGCCAAACAAGCCAAGATTAGGACTGAAAGGGTTTAATAACAAGTCAGTAGTATTTAGCTGGTCATGTAATTTTAAACGTGGCGACATGCTACATGTATATCTGCTGATAAATCTTCATATATGTGTGTGCACATCATTTTAAAGTAATATTATTACTATAAAAAAGGTACTACTTGTTGTTTATAACTTTATACTGATGTTCATCCCCATGTTATTTGTCATTACCTACTTGTTATTTACCGTTGCGTTCTATTAGTTAACTTTTATTTCGGCTTAGAGATCCATGACAAAAAACTGAAAACTGACATAAATGACTGATTCTGCGTTGCTTTGCATTCAGACGTCATTTTACAGACTCATTCGAGAAGAACTAGTTAAGCTGGTTAAGACGGTTTTGTGTGCTTGAGGGAGCTGAATTGATTTTTTTCAGCTATTTTAAACAACGCATTATTAGTTTTATAAACCCAAATAGATATATCAAAATATTTGAACAAAACAACAATAACTCGCGACGATAAAGGTCGCAGTATTTTTGTTTGACTCGGTATTATAATTTCTTCAGCACATGCACACCATTGACGCCGTAAAGACGCACTCAACTTTGTGCAAGTGTTTGCGAAACTAGTTCAGCACTGGCTTAACAAAATGTTGGCTTCTCATAACTAAAGTAGCAGCTGTTAAAGTTTCAACATGTTACCTTCAAATAGCATACTTACATGTCCACACTGTTATACCAACCGCAACTTGACGTCTTCAACCAGAGTGTATTTAGCAGAGAAGGGCCACTTGTATTTAAATGAATGGGAGAATTGGAACGCTCAACCAAGGAGCTACAAGCGTCCAACGGACGTAGAAAGGAAGTCCCGCCTTACAGTTATAAGAGCCAATCAACATTTAGATAGAGAAATCACCTGTCAATCAACTCCAGAACGCGCATGCGCATAGCTATACGAGCTGGGGATAATCACATTGTTTGAACGTAATTTATGATCCCAGTATTGTCAGATTTTATTGCTGAATTGAAATATGTTCTTTGATTATAATCTTGACCAACCGTTTAGCAGATTTCGGTCTTTCCCCATTGAAGTAGATAGGAGCTGCACCGGCATGACCGGAAATAGCCTCCCGATAGCGTTCCAAAGATGGCCGATAGTGGACTGACTTGCTAGGATCACTTTGCTTTAACCACGACCAGAGCAGATGATATGATGACACACCTCCTACATACTGATATGACGTCACCGAAGGACGTTCGTCTGGAGTTTGAACATGTATTAAATGTATTATATTTTACATTTTAATATTCATAATATTATATAAATATGCTATATGTATTTCATAAATATATAAAAATGCAAAGGAAATATTACTTTATACATGTCATTTATATTTATTTGAATTAATATTTTAAATAATTTACAAAATATTCATATACAAAATGTCTGATCAAAGAATGAGTCAAGAAAGAGATTTAAATTATTAGAAATTAAAAATATAGCTTCCTGTTCAGGTGTGAAATTTGAAACATGTTTTGGCAAATAAAGTAGGGCTTCCAGGTGTTTCATGCTTAAAGGGATAGTTCACCCTGGTGGTGGTGGCGTAGTGGCTAAAGCACAGGGCTGTTAATCATTAGGTTGTTGGTTCAAACCCCACAGCCACCACAATTGTGCCCTTGAGCAAGGCACTTAAATCCAGGTTGTTCTGGGGGGATTGTCCCTGTAATAATTGCACTATAAGTCACTTTGGATAAAAGCATCTGCCAAATGCATAAATGAGCACAACAAAGATTTTTATTGGAATATCTCAGCTCTGTAAGTTCATAACTATGATGCAAGTGAACGATGACCAGAACTCCAAAAAGGAGATAAATTCAGCATACAAATTTATTAATAAGACTCCAGTGATTTAATTAATGTCCTCTAAAGTTATACAGTTGGTTTTGGGTGAGAACAGACCAAAATCTGAATCCCTTTTCACTGTACATCTTGTCTTCTTGGCATAGCTGTCTCTAGGCAAGATCATGATTTCAAGCTCGATTACACTTCCTAGCACTTGACGTATATGCAGAGTGCTAAATGGCTCTATAGGAGTTACTTTTTATTTCTGTTCTCACCCAAAACCAATTGGATCACTTTAGAAGACATTGATTAAACCACTGGAGTCTGATGGATTATGTTTATGCTGACTTTATCTGCTTTTGGAGTGCTGGTCACCATTCACTTGCATTGAAAGGACCTACCGAGATGAGATATTGTTCTAAAAATATTTGTTTATGTTTAACGGAAAAAATAAAGTCATGCACATCTGAGAAAGCACAAAAAAAAAAAAAGTTAGATTTATGCATTTAAATATCATAACAAAAATATATCTGAGAGTAATCTTTAACTAAATAATAAAAAAGTTGTATTTTTTTAATTTAGTTAAAAATTAAACAATGCAGTCTGATGGAATTCTGTTATGAAACTGAAATGCATAAATTGTAAAAAATTGGCTAAAATATTTTTTTGAGCATGTTGTGAACATTAAGTTTTTCATGTCAGTGGTTTTAATTTTGAATTAAGTTGTGTGGGGTCTGTTGTATATAAAATGCACCTTCCTTTGAGGTTCAATGTCTTTTTACGAATTCACGTATTCATATCTGTTGGATTTGTTCCTGCTTTGCCTGCACTTTGAGTCCTTTGAGAAGTGCTGTGAGTCGATATGAATGATGAATTATAGCAGATTGAGTCTGACATTGTCAGTGAAGGAGATGGATGAACAGGCCCTCTGAACAAAGTACTGTCTGAAAGAGATATAACTATTACTGTAGCCATCCTCCCATTCTCCTTCCACATATGCAATTACCCATGAATTAATCAAAGCTTGGACAAGAAAATAATAGTTCTGCATGGTGTCTGATTGTGGATAATCAGCTGTCCTTTAAAGGGATAGTTCACCAAAAAATAGGACAATTCTATTAGAATTTACCCTCATATCATTCCATACCCATACAACGTTCTTTTTTCTGTCCTTTTCTGCTATTGCGCCCCCCAGTCGCGGCCCGTTTGGCACAAAGCTGCATTCACACTGCCAGCGACACACAGCGACAAAACAACCTCATCTCGTTAATTTTCAAAGAGAGCTGGCGACTTCCGGCGACACGAGCGATGGCGACCGGATGTGGGTGTGTCCAGCGATGCGACAAATTTGAGAAATGTTTAACTTTATACAAACGAAGAGCGACTTTCGGGAGCGACAGCCAATACGACAGAAGATGGTGGCGCTCACGTGATCCTTCTCTCCCTCAGCTCCTGCAGTGACGGAAAGGTGGAGGAAAGGTTAATCCTTGCTGTTAGCAATTTACCAGTGTTATATGATATGTCACTGCCCACGTACAAGGACATATTTAAGAAAAATTATCCGTGGAAAGGTGTATCTGCGATCCAAATAAGTTTAAATCATCTAATAGCCTTTAAAATTAACTATTAAATAATTTGTTTTAAAAATGTGTTACAGCAAATGAAACCATATAAATGATCAGATATAGTGAATAAACATACCATATTAATAACATTACTAATATTTTCATAATATTAATTGTAAAGAAACAGTGCTGTTAGACTCTCCATACACACCATTAGCGACCTAACCGCCAGCCACTGGCGACAAAGTAGCTGGCAGTGTGAACGCAACTTAGTGATAAGCCCGTTTCAGCTTATCGCCTCCCATTCAGCCTGTTTCGCCTCCGGCCCACTGGAAATGTCCCGGTTCTCCCTATTGCCAGTCCGTCCCTGGCTTTGTGTGAGGAACAGACCAAAATTAAACTGTTAAAGGGTCACTGTCAAACAGGGGTATCCAAAAAAAATATAGTATAAAACACGTATCAAGTTCATACAAATATAATCGTCAATGTGTCCATGTTGGTTTCATAAATTTGTGAAATTTGTTTTAGTATTTTCTACCAAAAAAATTATTTGACAAGTGGTCTTAGTAAAATACTTAAAATACATCCCTTGCACGTTGAGAACACAGTAGTCATTCATTTCAAAAAATATTTTATAACTTATTTTTCAAGGTAGAAATATAGAGTAAAGAATGTCAGGACATTTACTTAGGGTTACTACAAATGACAAGAACAAAAGCTGCATTTTCATAAAAATATCAAAATATTATTATTATTGTATATATATATTTAAATGTCACACGAGGGTCGGTGTCCTCTGTTTTTTTGTTTGTTTGTTTTTTCTTCTCCAGAATGGCTACCTGCGTGCTAGTTACACCACCTGACTTTGTTTTAAATATTAATAATAAAAACAAATTTCCTTGCTTATTTTTTAAAGAAATATTCATAAAGATTAGAAGATATAGAAAATACAAATTACATATGCTACTTCGACATGCAGGAGCTGCGCTCGGCGACCGACCTTGCCCTCTGGGCAACGAAGGTTACGGCACGGTCTCTCGGGTGGACGATGTCCACACTGTTGGTCCAGGAGCGGCACCTGTGGCTGAACCTGGTTGAGATGCGGGACACATTAATGCCCCCGTCTCCAAGGCCGACCTATTCGGCGACACCATCGAGGACTTCACCCAGCAGTTCTCGGCAGTGAAGCAGCAGGCCATCCAACACATCCTGCCCCGGTGCGGGTCAAGATCCCACACCCCGTCTGCTCGTCGCCAAGGGCGTCCCCCTGCGGCAGGTGCACCGGCTCCACCCTGGCCCGCCCCGGCGGCCCCTCTTCCCCACAGGAAGCAGACGCCACCCGTCTCATGGCCGGCCCAGTACTTGTGCTAACTACGCCCCATGCTGGGACAGGTGCTCCGCATGCTCTGGTTCCCCATAGGCAACCCTTGCAATGTATCTCCCGCTGAAAAACGTTTCCTGGTTGGCAAACGGCATCTTCCTTGGGCAGAGACTGCTCTGCCCCAGTCTCCATGCTCGTAGAGCTTCCTCTCCGTGGGGTAGGACCTACCATGGGACTTGACATACTTCCGACTAGACTCGGCAAGACAATGTGGCGCATTTCCACTCAATTCCACGGCCCCTCCAGTGTCTTCCCCTTGGGAGTGAACACTGGCGTCCCGGTCAGTTAGTGAATTCTCTCTTTTTCTGTGGAGAAAAAAGTAAAAAGAGTCAAGACAAGAACAAGCCTATCCCCATCCTTTTGAGTACTCGACTCGTCCCCAAAGGGCTGTTTGACATTCACAGTGCGTCAGGGGAGGTTACGGGCCGGCCCGCTGCACTGGCTAAGCGGCACACAGCAGTCTGCCCATCTCGCACCGCCAGTTGTGGCCTTTTTGTAGGGGACCCCTAGTGTCACTATATCGACACAACGTTGAGTGAGTGACAGATAGGGAACATCCGGGTTGCTTTCATAACCTCCATTTCCTGATGGAGGGAACGAGACGTTATGTCCCTCCTGCAACAACGCTGAACTACCACTGAAATGGCCGGGACCTTATTCTTGGCTTCAAAGCACAAAACCTAATGAGCGGTATGCACGTCCCCTTCTTTTATACCCGTATTTCCAGGGCAGGGGCATGCAAAACCACTCGCCAATTCCCATTGGCCTTTTATCAAAGATCAGAGGTGTTTCCGGGCTCTCAAGAGTGACCCCTAGTGTCACTACATCGACACAACGTCTCGTTCCCTCCATCAGGGAATGGAGGTTATGAAAGTAACCAGGACGTTAGTCATTCAGTGTTTTTTTCTAAAATAAGTGAATGCTGTATCAATATAAGGAGATATACTTGCACACCACCAATGTTTCAGTTTGTGGACTTTAAGACGATCCCTTACTGCACTACATGAACCATGAGACCATAGTTGAAAATTTTACCTAAAGCTAACTTTCCCCGCTCGCTGTTTTTACTCTCTGTGTTATAAAGTTTCCTGTTGCTGTTTTCCCGAGAGAAAAAAACACTCCAAATGAATTAGTTTTTCAGTCAGTGATCTTTTTGCATAAATTTTGATATAATCAGTGAGCCAATCCCGAAGAAAGGACTAAGTCTCACACAGCCAATCAGGTGAGAAGCTATGGTACCTACCCTTTCCGCTTCTGGATTTAGTTTTTTGTTTTATGATTTGCATTTACAATTACATTCTTGATTTGTTGATGTGTTTCTGAATTGTTGAATAGTACACAAGTCATATGGACCACTTTTTCCCTCCTTTTTTTCCATGGAAGAACAAAAGCCATATGGGTTTTGAATGACTTGAGAGTGAGTAAATGGTGGCAGAATTTTAATTTTTGGATGAATCATCCCTTTAAAATACAGACCGACAGACGTCTAAGGAATAAGCATTACTCATGACACATGACAAAACACAGTCTATGTATCAAACACCATACAGTGATTGTGTCGAGAGCATTTGAAAAACAGTCATTCATCACTTTAATGGAAACGTATCGATTGTGGTGCAATGTGTTCCTGAAATAGTAATGAACCCATTGAGGGGTTGCTGTTGAAATCCCATGAGTAATATTGGATTGTGTGTGTGTATGTGTGTGTGTGTGTTGGGATGAGTGGTAAATGACATTCATTAGATGACAGATAGATAAATCGATGGACTGTGGATACACATATACATGCAAAATTGTTTTATATCATTATGGGGACTCTCCACAGACTAATCATAATTTCTATCCCCTAACCCTACCCCTAAACCTAACCCTCACAGAAAACGTTTTGCATTTTTACATGTTTAATAAGCCATTTCCCTTGTGGGGACCGCTGGCTGGGCCCCAGGTGATCTCAGCTCTGATATTTGGTCCCCACAATTTAGTATAAACATGTACACACACACACACACACACACACACACACACACACACACACACACACACACACACACACACACACACACACACACACACACAAACACAAGTTCACAGCAGTAATCAGTCAAATCTGCTTATTCATTGACCTCAAGCAGACAACAACAGAGACAGATGTCTGAATGTTTGTGTGTGTGTGTGTGTGTGTGTGTGTGTTTCAGTCTGTGGTTTGTGCAAAAGCCCTTGTTTTTATCCCCCTAAAAGATTACTGAAATAGGAAACATCTGTCTAGTACACCATTGCTCATGTTCTCTTTTGAATATATGACTTTTTCAATGCTGTAATCCTTCAAAGTTCTTATAGTAATGGCCCACCTCCCTCTCCAGTTTGAACTGTTTCATAATTCAGTATTATAATAATCCCTAAAAACACTTTTGCCTATGGGACAATATACAGTAAAACATTTGCAAACACAAACAAAGGCACAAACACAAATGCACACAAAGCAACTGCTCAAGGAGGCATTAGTTCTGTTCTAAAACCTTAGTTGTCCACTGCCTACAAAGGCAGCTGACTTCTTTACTGAAACGTTCTTCTTAAGCACAACTAAACTAAAACAAAATATGTAAACTAAACTAAAACTTTATAAACTAGAGAACCAACATGAGGTGGCACCTCTATTAAAAAGGCAACAGTGCCCAACAGTCTGGTATCGGAAGTAAAATTCCCAATTCAAATTTTTTTTCCATAAGTGAATAATTTGTTTATGATAAATTATTTACATTTACATTTATGCATTTGGCAGACGCTTTTATCCAAAGCGACTTACAGTGCACTTATTACAGGGACAATCCCCCCGGAGCAACCTGGAGTTAAGTGCCTTACTCAAGGATACAATGGTGGTGGCTGTGGGGATCAAACCAGCAACCTTCTGATTACCAGTTTACCAGTTATGTGGTTTAGACCACTAAACCACCACCACTCCAATATCCACCATTCAGTGAATCACCACAAACAAAGTGCACCAAATGAGCTCTGCAAAGACTGTCCACTTTCATGACACACCGTGAATGACGAAATCGAGTCGATCTCCCCACACTCTTAAACTATTTATATATACTGCCTGGTTAATAAAAAAGAGTTGCATACTCTAATATTTCATTGGACCACCTTTAGCTTTGTTCACTGTGCACATTCATCATGGTATTGTTTCGAAAACCTTATGCAACTTCACAACATTTATTTCCATCCAGAGCTGCATTAATGTTTGGCCGAGATCTTGTATCGATGGCGGGAGAGTCAAACCACTCCGTAAAGTCTTCTCCAGTACATCCCAAAGAATTTCAATGGGGTTAAGGGTCAGGACTCTGTGGTGACCAATTAATGTGTGAAAATGATTCCTCATGCTCCCCGAACCATTCATTCACAATCTGAAGGGGATGAATCTTGGCATTGTTGTCCTGGAATATGCCAGTGCTGTCAGGAATGAAAAAATCTATTTTTGGGATAACCTGGTCATACAGTACTTAATTTTATTGCTGCATAACGTTCCTGAGCCTAGACCTGACCAATTGAAGCATCCCCAGATCATAACACTGCCTCCTGAGGCTTGTGCAGTGGGCAGTATGCATGATGGGTGCATCACTTCACACGCTTCCCTTCTTACCCTGACCCGCTCATCGCTTTGGAATAGGGTATATCTGGACTCATCAGACCTAGTGACCTTTTTCCATTGATCCACAGTTTAATCATGTTCCCTAGCTAATTGAAGTCTTTTTTCCAATTAGCCTCACTAACAAGGGGCTTTCTTGTGGCCACACAGCTGTTTAGTCCAAATCCTGAAAGTTCTCGTCACATTGTGCATGTGGAAATGCACTTACTTTAACTATTAAACATAGCTGCGAGTTCTACTGTCGATTTTTTTATGATGTGATTTCACTAAGCGTTTTTGTGATCTCCGATCACGATCATTCAAAGTTTTTCCTGACCACATTTCTTCTGTGAAGCTGACGGTTCACCACTATCCTTCCAGATTTTAATAATGCATTGGACAGTTCGTAACCCAATTCCAGTGATTTCAGCAATCTCCTTACGTTGTTTTCTTTGCTTGATGCAGGCCAATAATTTGCCCCTTTTGAAACACAGTAACATCTTTTCCATGACCACGGAATACGTCTTCCAACATGGTTTTTAAGAAATGAGAAGCAACACACTGCATCAGTTAGGTTGCAAAGTATTGTTGCCGGCTGAAACATATTAATCACTGCAATAATGATCCAATCATAGGCTCTTAAGTTAGGCGAGTGGTGGGTGGTGTAGTTGGCTAAAGTGCTGAACTGGTAATCAGAAGGTTGCTGGTTTGATCCTAACAGCCACCACCATTGTGTCCTTGAGCAAGGCACTTAACTCCAAGTTGCTCTGGGGGAATCGTCCCTGTAATAAGTGCAATTTATTTTGCTTTGGATAAAAGCGTCTGCCAAATGCATAAATGTAAATGTAAATGTTAAGTATCTGCTTTATTTGGCCAGCAAAAGTATTTGTATATCTGAATATTTGGCAATTAAAACTAAAATACATTGTTTACTCTATCAACAACTTTAAATCAATCATTTTATATTTTTCCATCATTTTTAATTCCATTACATCATTCGCAAGGCGTCATGGGAATGTAGTTCATTCCCTCATGAAAGATGTTAAATATTCTTCGTAATTTTTATAAATTTTGAAATACTTTTTGCTTCAAATCAAAGTTTATAATATTGCTACTAACCTCAAAGCTGTTTGGATTGGTTCATGTCTTAGAACTGTTTTATGAAGGACTTAATGAAATCTCTATGGAAAAAAATTATAATGGGAAAAACACTTCCGGAATCAAAACGGCTGAAAAAGTGTGCGGGCACTATTGTGCTAAAATAGTAGTTTGACGTTATGTTAATGCTATAGCTACAGTGTTCTATTAGGCAAATACGTCATAGCAAAATACATAGCACACACATTTTGGGAAACATATTACCTTTAAATAGATTAGATTTCATTAGATTGAACTATTTTTATCATTACGTTCCATTAATGAATTAAATATATTTGCAATCAAAATTCCTTTCAAATTGTCTGTTATCTTGGATGATTTTTTAACCAAATTGTAGCAATGCATTCTCAGAATGCCTTATCAGTACAGATGCACAGATGTATCGGACAATCGTCAAATCGGCCAACAAAAGCAATTCATTGCACTATAACAATCAGCCGATTGTTTAAAAACAGCCCACGATCAGGGCCGACTATTTCCTGTGAATCAAAAGGGGGCAGAAAAAACAGATGAGACAATTAGACTATGATTTGTGCTGTGTGAGAAAGAAATGTCTCTTGTGTGGAATTACTTTGAATTGGGTGACAATGACAGTGGAGCTGCAATAAGACAAGGAATAAGACAAGTTTTTTTAAAGCTAAAGTGGAGGCTGCATCATTTTAATATTCTGTTTACTTGAGTTAAGAATGTGCTTATTGTTTAAAACTGAGACCAGTTACTCTGAAACTTGGAAGACATGTAGAGATATCAGTGATTTGAAACAACATAGCATAACAAAGTAGAACCACCAAACCATCAGTATTGGTATCGGCAGATATTGTTCTAAATAATCGTATATCGGCACACAAGTGTTGGATCAGTGCGTCCTTGCTTATCAGTAAAATATATAGTATGTGATGCTGCTTTAAAATTAACCCTCTTAAAGTGGTCATGACATGACATTTTTATTATTTTGTACATGTTCCTTGAGTTTCACTTATAATATTAGTTAAGTTTTTTTGGCACAAAAATGTAAAATATTTGTAAAAATGATCATTTTCCACCCTCATTCTGACCCTCTTTTATAAATTCTTGGTTTTGGTGCTGCTTCTCCTTTAAGTCTTGACAGTAAGCGCCCACTGTTATGATGATCTGCTCTTGACTGACCTGCTCTATCATTCTCATCTCACTGCTTACTATTACTGGGCACACAACTGAAATAATATAATGTAAAATAGGCATTGATGTGTTGTTGTGGAGGCAATCGGATGCACTATGACATCACAGTGTGGAGGAAGTAGAGAACGAGTCATTTGGGCAGCTTGGTTTCAACAAATGCTCTTTTTGCAGTGAGGAAGTTTTGAGTTCTGAAACTTACAGTATGTTTTTACAGTACAATGACCTCTTATATGTCAAAAGATCAAGGAAAATGTTATTCTTTATGTCATGACCTGTTTTAAAAGGAAGCAGAATTTTGTAGTTGACCATTTGAATCTGTCTTTGGTTCAGGAGCACACTCCAATGAGGCCTGTCTAGGACGGCAGATCACTACTGTAGGTGTTACAACAATGTCACAGCCTGGGCCTCCTCGGGCGAAAAGGAAAAGCTATATGAACTGAAGTGTGTTTGTTTTTGTGTGGTGGTGTACCAAATCTCTGATTTACGCCAGACATTTTTCTTTGATTTGTAATTACACTAATTCAGGTCAACATGAACCAGCACAGCCTGGGGTATTTACTCACACTGTAAAAACACACCAATCCTGCAAATGCATTTGAGAAAGTACACACTTGTGCTTTTATATGATGCTTTTATATAAGTGTTTGAATGCCATCATCCCATACATACACAGATCCGAATGCATTTAAATGTGGGTCAGTTTGCCTTGACCCCCACCCCCCTTTAGCTCGATCCCAGAGGTTAATAAGACCCATATATAAACAATAACACAGCCATCAAAAGAAACCATTAGGGATTACACATAGAGATAAGCAAGACGTAAGCTGCATTCTCCACACAAGAACAAACAGAAAGGAGAAAACAGAGTTTCTATT
This sequence comes from Xyrauchen texanus, assembly GCF_025860055.1. Taxonomy (NCBI): domain Eukaryota; kingdom Metazoa; phylum Chordata; class Actinopteri; order Cypriniformes; family Catostomidae; genus Xyrauchen; species Xyrauchen texanus. The sequence goes on from NC_068284.1 coordinate 44,170,937, forward strand.
CTTTCTCATAGACCAATATTAATGTCAGCATGGGTTCACATCACCATGGCAACCGATTCTTTGTGTCATTTCTGTTTGTAGAAAATCCAACCTTCCATTGTGTGCCATGTGCAATGTTTTATTGAATTCGGAGAAGGGGAGAATAAAATCGCATGACTTTATTTTATGACAAGGTCCGTCAGTTGGGGACAAGCATTATTGAGCCCTGGGTTATGCAGGAATCATCTGGGCGGCTATGCTTTGTGTAGAGTTTGCTTCTGTCGAAATATTCAATAACAGCAAGGGTGTTCCGGAATCAGTCTGAGAGAGATGCATTAATGAATGTACATTGACACTTAATTTGTTTCTGCAATGTGGATAAGAGTCACCCAGGAGCAAAGAGAAAATCTGTTATTTGGCTTTTAGACAGAAAGGCATCTCTATTTATAATAAACTCACACATACATACATAAAAAGAAATGAAAATTACAGTTACAGCAGAAGGGTTCACTCATTCTTACATGTGTTTCCTGTAGTTAGATGCTAAAAGATAGTAAAGGACTGTGAGTTAGTACATTATAGTGTACCGTGCACCATGTTTTAACATAAAATTAAGCCTTTTTGTCTTGAATGAATCACACTAACAAAACAGCGTCTTTTTGTAACACGACAATAGTAGTGACTTTCATTTGGATTGCCCAATATAACATTCATTAAGTCATATTAAATAATATATTTGAATGGAATAAGTCAGTAAACGGTTAATTTACATGTTACAACATGATATATCTCAAAGTACCATGGTATTACCATCACTGTACTTATAATGGTAAATGGTCTGCACTTATATAGCACCTTTTTAACCTTAGCAGCTACCAAAGCACTTTACACTGTGTCTCATTCACCTCATACATTCCAATGACAGCAGAGCTGCCATGCAAGGTGCTAGCCTGCCATTGGGAGCAACTTGGGGTTCAGTGTCTTGCCCAAGGACACTTGGGCATGTGGAGTCATGTGGGCTGAGAATAGAACCGCCAACCCTGCGATTAGTGGCCGACCCGCTCTACCACCTGAGCCACAACCGCCATTATAAGTACAGTAAGGGCCAAAAGTATATGTCTTTTGTAACTGGTCACATGTAGCTATCCATGGTGCTGAAATCATGTGAATGGAAAAGTGCCAATGTCAGTGTCAATAAAGACTGTTTGAACATATATACTGTAAAAAAGGTAAATATTCAATATCTCTCTCACATTTGTGGTTGACCTCACTTGTAATCGACTACCAGAATATGGTAACTGTCGAAAAGACCAACAAATCATGTGTTTTGCCACTACTTGGAAAAATAAGAGCTGGCAGCTACACCATTAAAAATACAATGACAATGTTTCAGCCATTACTGGATGCAGTTTGGTGACTCACTGTATGGTTTACAATTCATAACTCTGCTAAAACAAACAAACAAACAAACAAATAGCTTAAATCAGTCTGGTGGTTTGCTGGTCTTAGCTGGCAACCAAGCTGGTTTCCAATTGTCAGACTGGACTAGTTTGGTAATTTTAGAGGCTTTTGGGCACTTGTCAGCTGATCAGGCTGGGATACCAGCTTGGCCAGCTGAAAACCACCTAAACTAGCTTAACTTATTTCAAGGTATAGTACATTTGCAGACATATAAATAAAATATTTAATAAATTAAAAACATAGTCAATCTATCAAAATTGACTCCAAATTATACAGACAATCACAAGAAGCATAAAAAACAAACAAACAGACAGATCAAAATTGGCCCACATAGAACCCATAGACAAACGACATGATTGAACAGCACTAATAAAGATACAAAAACAAAACATCAGGGTAAGTAAAATGATAATACACGTACTAAATAAGATCAAATGTAACAAACACCTAAATGTACATAATAACAAAAACAAGAAGAAAATTATTATTTATTTAAAGGGCTTCTGGGAATGCTCTTTTACTGTTTTATTTTTTTTTGACTGTAAATTATAAGGTGATTCATAACATTTAACTTACATAAAAACAATATTATATCAATACTACTATAAAAGAACTATTATCTTGTTAAACATATTTTTTTAAACTGCACAGTAAATTATAAGGAAATTCTGACATTTTACTTCTAAAAACATTTACAATAGTTGTCTAAAGGTGGTGGTGTAGTGGTCTAAAGCACATAACTGGTAATCAGAAGGTCGCTGGTTCGATCCCCACAGCCACCACCATTGTGTCCTTGAGCAAGGCACTTAACTCCAGGTTGCTCCGGGGGGATTGTCCCTGTAATAAGTGCACTTTAAGTCGCTTTGGATAAAAGCATTTGCCAAATGCATAAATGTAAATGTTAAATTACAATAAGTTATTGTCTTTGAAACTTAAAAAATATTATTAGTAACTAAGTAGCCATATGGACCATTCAGACCAAAGACAACCTTGTGCTATAAAAACAAAAACAAAAAACAATTTAGTGCAATGAATAGGTCTATAACAGAAAGTGGGTTCTCGATACGTGCTTACAAACAGTTGATGTTGATGAACAGTTGATGAATGGTGGCCAGAACTTTTAAGATCCAAAAAACATATAAGGCAGCATGAGAGTAATCCATATGACTCCAGTGGTTAAATCTACACTCACTGAGCACGTTACTAGGAACACATACGGTCCTAATAAAGTTCCAGACGAGGTCTTCTGTTGTAGCCCATCCGATTCAAGGTTTGATGTGCTGTGTGTTCTGAGATGTTATAATTGTACAGAGTGGTTATCTGAGTTACCATAGACTTTGTCTGTTTGAACCAGTCTAGCCATTCTCTGTTGACCTCGCTCATCAACAAGGCATTTCCGTCCACAGAACTGCCACACAATGGATGTTCTTTGTTTTTGGCACCATTCTGAGTAAAGTCTAGTGACTGTTGTGCCTGAAAATCCCAGGAGATCAGCAGTTACAGAAATACTCAAACCAGCCTGTCTGACACCAACAAACATGCCACAGTCAAAATCACTGAGATCACTTATTTTCCTCATTCTGATGGTTGATGTGAACATTAACTGAAGCACCTGGCCTGTATCTGAATGTTTATGCCTTGCACTGCCGCCACACGATTAGCTGATTAAATAATCACATGAATAAGCAGTTTTACAGGTCTTCCAAGAAAGTGCTCAGTGAGTGTATGTCTTCAGAAGTGATATAATAGGTGTGGTTGAGACACTTTTGTTTTTACTATAAATTCTCCTCCCAGCCCAGTAGGATGCACAAAGAATGCCAATGGGCTAAAACAAAAGAAGAAGAATGTGAAAGTAAAAGTGGAGATTGATCATAAAAAAGGACGTAAATATTGATCTATTTCTCACACACACCTATCATATCGCTTATGAAGATATGGATGTAACCACTGGAGTTTTTTTGGATTACTTTTATGCTGCCTTTACATGCTTTTTGGAGCTTCAAAGTTCTAGCCAACGTTCACTTACATTGTATGGACATACAGAGATAAGTTATTGTTTTTACACAAACGAAGGTGTGTTCACAGCGCTATTTATTTATTTTTTAAAGTGATAGTTCACCCAAAAATGAAAATTATCTAATCATTTACTCAACTTCATGCCATCCCGGATGTGTATGACTTTCTTTCTTCTGCTAAACAATTTTCATTTTTGGGTGAACTATCACTTTAAAAAAATAAATAAATAGCGCGCTGTGAATGGCCCCTCGATTTAGCGTTTTTAGATGATTCTTCTGGTAAAACATACATTGTAAAATTAAACTAAAAATTGTGCTGAAGTGAATTGAAAGGAAACAGAACAAGCTGAATGAACGCCAGCGTGCTCGAAGATTCAAGTTACCAATCAGAATGAACAAGAGAGAGAGAGAGAGAGAGAGAGAGAGAGAGAGAGAGAGGAGAGAGAGAGAGAGAGAGAGAGAGAGAGAGAGAGAGAGTCTGATCAGCTGAGCTCATAATGAAGTGGGGATTGGGGAAGTGGGATTCATAACCTATTTTACAGGCATACAAGACGTTATTTTGGTTACCAAGACCAAAGATTGGTAAACGATTCACGATTCGCTCTGTCTGATATTGATTTGATATTTCTGAAGCGGATATGACGGGAATATTCTGTGCAGAACGGCAGGACGGAGCGGTGGCCTTTCGAGATCGCAGCTCAAATGCCGCTTTGTTTCCCGTCCCGACGTGGATTGATGTTTCGGCTTTGAAAGGTGCCGTTTGTCCTTATTTGTGCGTTTGAATTTAATAAAGACCAGCAACGCAGCTCTTAAACACTATCGATCATTTCTCAGGTAAGAATTCTATGTGTATTATTTTAATATATTCTAACAGATCCCAATATATATATATATATATATATATATATATATATATATATATATATATATATATATATATATATATATATCATGTTACTTTTCAAACACTTTATCTATTTGAATTCACAACATGTGCACTGCTGTTTCTAGTCATGACTTCCTAAAGAGTCTATTTCTATACTGTAAAAAGTGGTAACCTGCATCTGTGACCCTACTGAGCTATTTCTACCCCATGTGACCCTTAAAATGAGTTCTGTTGGTGGTTTAATCTAATGGGCTATTCAGGTTGATTCAGTGATGTTAAATTATATTTTTGACTTAAATAAAAACCAGTTAATTTAGATGTTAACACATGAATCACATTTTTAGGTAAATAAATAAATAAATATATATATATATATATATATATATATATATATATATATATATATATATATATATATATATATTTATTTATTTATTTATTTATTTATATATATATAAATATATATACATTTCAGTGTAACAAACTGAATGGATGATTTTGGAAGCAGTAACGCATTTGAATGCTTATTATGTGACTATCTGATATTCTGCAACCATAGAAGCCTGCAACAGCTGAAGTGCAACACTTTTAACGTGTCTCTCAAATTCAGCATTGTAATGAAATGTGCAGGAGAGTAAAAGTGACCACATTATTACAGGGATAGTAATTCTGTCATCAGTTACTCTCCCTCATGTTGTTCAAAACCCATACGACTTTCTTTCTTCCACGGAACACAAAAAGCGACAATAAGCAGACTGACAGCCTCAGTCACCATTCACTTTCACTGACATTGCTTTTCCCATCCAGTGAAAGTTGACTGAGGCTAACATTTTGCCTAACATCTCCTTTTGTGTTCCATGGGAAAAAGTGATATGGGTTTGTAATGCACAAGTAATGTAAAAAAGTAAATGATGACCAAATTGTAATTGTCTGATTAAGTGCTTCTTTAAGGCTGTGATCATTTCAGAACTGGACAGCGGCTTGGAGGTTGGCCAGAGCAAAGAAAGATAGTCTACATTGAGAAAGAGACAAAGGAAGAGTGGGAACAAGGGATCACAGAGTCTATTGATTCACTACTGTCAGTTCTCAGTGTGCATGACAGTAAAACCGCAATAACAGTGCATTCAGTGCAGCATGTCAGTTTTGGCAACAGGTTGACCGGACCCATCATGTTGCAAGCATTACAGAAATAGTGAAGGCACTTTGTTAATTTCTGGTTTATTTTGAGTGTATTGGCTAAATGTCCAGTGCAGAAGCAACAGCAGACTGTCACAGGCATGTAAGCGTGCTGTGAATAAAAGAGCACGGATTGATAAAATCACCAGCACTGCATACATATGGATACTATAATGTAACAACACCCAGATCTTGAAACGCTGAATGAAAAAACATTATTCAAATAAATAGTGTAATAGTGTTATAAACAGTTAAGTGCATATCTTTACATCCTCCTTTTGTCTAATAAGTTACACAGCCATTTCGGAAAATATTATATATAATATATATATAATATAATATATATCTTTTTTTATTTAATACTGCCCTTTAGGAGCTACACAACAGATATATTATCCTTTTGTCTTGTGGAATATATTTAAATATCTGTTGTGTCAAATAGCTTCATTTATATATTCGGGATGTCCTGATACTGATATTGGTATTGGAATGGGGTTTGATACTGCGCTCATGTACTTGTACTCGTGCTTGCTAAAATGCTCCAATATAATCAGATGAATGTCATTGAGTAAACATTCAGTACACAAATTAAATCACGTTATGTCCTAGTGTGATAATTACACAGTTTTTTTAATGAGATAAATATGTAGTTTGCATGTGCTGCGTGCTTCAAAGTGAATGTGTGGAGCACATCTGCTCATACATTTAAGAGCTCGGGACATTTAAGTTTAATCGGGACATCCCTAATATATATATATATACTTGAGCTGTCTGAATTAATTCATTAATCACATGTGATTAATTAAAAGATTTTAACATGTACATTTTTGTTAACACATTTACTGTTAATACAGCACAAACCAACATAAACACTTGTTGGGAGGGTGAAACCTTTGTAATGTGTCCACCCAGAGTCATTACAGTGATGGACACACCACAACAGCGCTTCCTTGTCAGTGAGAAAATGATGGACAAAGGACCACTTAGTGCTATTATTTGAAGTACAAAACAAGCCCAGATAGGACTTGTGATAAAAAATCAAGTATTTTCAGCCGATGTAAGGCGCATTTGAATTACCACTGAAGCACGCCAAGCCATGTTTACACAGCAAAGGTGGCACAGAAGCTCCATCTGAAGAGGCAATTAGGTGTATTTTCACAGAGCAGGAATAAATGCATTTACACAGCAGTTGCAAATGCATACATGATATTATGAGACTTATATTTTAAATGTAAAATTATGAATATAGAAAAGTGAAATGAATGAAAAGATGAATGAATACTCAATCTATGGGGACTAAGTGTTTCAATAATGCATATCTTTATATTGTTACATATTGTTTTTGTTTTTTTCCTAAGATGGAAATAAATGCATTTGACAGCAAATTAAGTGTAAATTAAGTTAAAATACAGCTATATATATTCTGTACAGTATATACATATACATATATAAACATATACATTGCTTAAAGAAACCCTTCTTTTAGGACCAATAAAATATTGTACTTTATAAAAAAAAAAAAGAAACAAACATATTACAGTATTTTTTTTCACTGTATTCACAAATTCACAGAAATTATAATATAATGAATATCATTATTACGAGCACCAGGAATTGCAAGAAATAATAATAATTGGAGTAGAAAATGCCACAGTCATGAAAATAATGTCAGATGGCAAAAAACTAAAAAACTGAATACCCCCCAAAAAAAATATTTGTTCTATATATTTAATTTTTTCTGTCTATCTTGTGAAATGTGACCTGCGCATACTGTATTTTCATAATATTAATCTTCAGAATATACTGATTTGCATCTTCTACACTAAGTTGTAAATCATAAGTTTAAATCAGCACACACACACACACACACACACACACACACACACACACACACACACACACACATTGATTTGGAGGTAGCGACCAGAAAAATCGATCTGAGTAAACCGCAGCTGGACACGAGTCAACGTTTAAATATCAAGCAGATGTGGCTATTCATCTAGATCCGCCTCTCAGTTCAGATTATCTGGGTAAATTGGTGACGCCAGCAGAGAAATTAGAAATTCACTGGCCTTGTATAGATTTGTGGACACTAGTAGATGTAGGTTTGGCTGTCTGCTGCACGGACTGTGAAGTCTGTAAGTTCTGCTGTATGTGTTTTTGATGAGAAATGATGAAAGACTGTGGTGTGTAAGTGTTTTTGTAAGTCTTTGATTACTCTGTCACAGGGTTTGGGGAAAGTGTAAGAAGTCTTTGATTACTGCCCTCGTGTTATGTGATTACTGTTTGCTGAATGGAACACACACAATCACAGAGTGAGAACGGAAGGAGATACGACGCTTGTGTTCGTGAAAGCATTGACGAAGTGGACGCACACAAACAGAGCATGACAATCTACATGATTTCTTCTCATTGTTGCTTACTTGCTCTTGTAAACAAATACAAACATACACACAATTCACAATTCAATTTTCATATTTGTGCAAAACTTACCACGACAATGCTAGAGTGGTCCGTGTGATTGCTGGGGCATTGCTAGATGGTTGCTTACTGTCCCAGGTCAAAAGGGCCCACCTTTAAAACTCTATGATCTTCTGGTCACTAAATGTAAGTGATTTCAGCCGTTCTAGCCACAACCCCTCTTTCCAAAACCTCGAGCTCCAAAGATACCGAAAATGTGCTTTATTGGGAGACAACAACTGTTATGAACAACATGGCATAAAAATGCATTATTCCTAGGGTGACCAGATTGCAGCTTGTGGAAAACGGGACACCCCCCTCCCAGCAAAAATGAAATTGACGTATCCTTACCTAGGTGCAGATCAATGCAAAGTAGAGGGTGCATCCGCATATGTAACTGTTATCACCTTGTACTTTTCGCTAGCAGCAATTTTTCTCAGTGTGCGCTTGTCTTTCAAAAGTTTATCATAAAGTGCCGAGCAGTCAGTCCAAAATTAAGACGTACAAAAAGCATTGCCTTCATACTGAGCCCCTAAAGCAGGGATGTCAAACTCGGTTCCTGGAGGTCAACAGTCCAGCAGAGTTTAGCTCCAACCCTAACTAAACACACCTGAAGCAGCTAATCGAGGTCTTGAGGAGTGCTTGAAGATTACAAGGAGGCATTTTGGAACAGGGCTGGGACTAAACTCTGCAGGGCTGTGGCCCTCCAGGAACTGAGTTTGATGTCCCTGCCCTAAAGGGTCAAGGTATTTGGGAAGAATTATTTGGGTGGGGGAAAATAAACCTGCAAATGCTTTTGCAGTCTCTTGCAAAACATTTGTGTTCTCTCACAAAATGTGTCATAATGACAGTCTTCTGCAAGCTCTCCTATGAGTATTCCAGGATTATTCCAGCTTTTGAGTTCAACAAGAAGAGAAAGCCAGTGCAATGAAAGCGTGAAGCCCAAAAGACAATATGTAGGCTAGGCAATGCACAAATCATAATCTTCAGTTTATGAATGTGTGAAAATAAAGACATCACAGTTAAAACGATATTAAATGCGAGTGGTCTAATTGAAATGGAATGCTTTGGTGCACAATTTAATCGTATGTTATTATTGTTTTTGTTGTTGTTGTGATGGTGGTTCCTTCTCCATTAATAAAGCAATAAATGCTTCCATCTGTGTGGTGAGTGAAGGTTTTGAGCTCTAAATTAAATACAATTCTGAATAATTCGTATTTGTTTTGGAACAACAATTTAGTTATCCACCATGATTGTGCATGATAAATGGCCAGATAAACATACATATAAAATAACAGTTGATATTTGAGCACATGGTATCCAAAGTCCATTAGGCCTGTAGTTTGGGAAAAAGTACTACATATATAAAAACATTTTTGTTGCATTTTATTAAATAGATTGCATTTTAATTTGCATTAAGACCATATATTTTCATTTTTCATTTTTTTTCTCCATAGGCTATGACATATATCAGATTTATGTATGATGTAATGATGCAATTAAGAAAGGATCACTGTATCTTCTCACTCTTTACAAAAAGTAGGCACCGGGAAATGTCATCTCGACTTATCTCTCATAGATGCAGTAGCCTGCAGAGCATTCAGTAGCAGGAATGCATATACGAGAGCAAAAGTTTTGCATATGTCCCAGACATGCATAAAACAAACTGCACGACCTTGTCTAAGACTCTGAAGTTGAAGGTCTTGCTCTCCAGCTCACGAAAACGTCTGTCTATCTCTCAGAGATGGCCGTCTTGTTCATGTTCCACTCAGTGATGCGACGAGTGATAATGTTTTTTCGTGCAAGCCCACTCATCAAAGAGCGTGGTTTTGTCAATCAAACTGAGAGCGGGGATTCTGGATTAGAAGTGTTTGAGGCTGCTCTGAATGTCTTTCCACTTTGGGATGTCTCTCAGTAGGGCCCACTCAACTTTTTCTATGTTCTCCAATGAGCGGCTCCAATTTGGATGCAATGGGTGATGGAAAAACGAGCTCCACAAATCTCACACTTCACTTTACTAGGCTCTGTCTGTCACTTCTTTTTGTAGAAATGTAAACTCTTTTTGAAGATCCTCATTAAATGTACATGCACGCTTCCTTGAAATTTTTTTAGCCGCAATTTCATCTGTGCACTCTTTACTGACTCTTCAATCAGTTCACTAACTGGAAGTCTATTGATAGGGGATTGTGATTGGATAGTTTAATCCAATCATGTACTTCAAAATCACATGTATGATTTTATTGGTTTTCCAAGCCGTATCCTTGGCTAACTTTGATAAGAATACTCACGTGACTGAGAAAGCTGCCTAGGCCATAGAGAAATTTTAAATTTTAAGGGAAATACAGGGAAAAAATGCGATATTATCAGAATAAGTCGGACACTAGAAAACGTGCTTAAATACGGGACTGTCCTGGGAAAAACATATATTAATATTATATCAAGTTTAAATCAACAAAACCTTCCTCACTACCCTAAACCTAAACCTAACCGATAGTACATAAATGAAAAACGCTTCTGCCGAAGCAACCATGTCATTTCTTGGTGCTTCTTTGACACTTTCGACTCACATGTCGAGTCACATGCTCTTCAGGACTCTTACCTCGGTACTTTGCATCGCAAAATCAATGCTCAATCAGTTGCGCTACCACGCAATTTGATCCCGATCTTTTAAATGTAGTTGGTTATGTAATGTAAACGTTAAAATGTATTACCTTAAATGTCATACACTATATTAAAAGTGTTTTGATGTCATAAGATAGCATTCTGTGAGGAACAAAGTGAAAAGTGGTGGTGGCGTAGTGGTCTAAAGCACATAACTGTTAATCAGAAGGTCGCTGGTTCGATCCCCACAGCCACCACCATTGTGTCCTTGAGCAAGGCACTTAACTCCAGGTTGCTCTGGGGGATTGTCCCTGTAATAAGTGCACTGTAAGTCGCTTTGTATAAAAGTATCTGCCAAATGCATAAATGTAAATGTAAAAGTACATGTTTATGAACTGATAATCTGCACTGTCCACAAACACACACATCAATGATGCTGTGTCAATGATCAAGTGATGAAGAAAGGTCCTCTTAACTGTATTTTTGGAACAAAACATACCCAGATGGAATCTGTGAAAAGCTGCATTTACATGACCTGCTGGAGAGATGCATCAGTATCATTTATGTGTAAAGTGCGAGTGCTAAGTGCAAAACAAAACGTTCTCTGCAGAGGTTTTAATGTGGAGTTTAAAACATCGTGGATCATGTGAATGCAGCTTCATGATTGCTGTAGCAAAGTGAATAGCCATGATTAATTTGCAGAGGATGAGGGTTGAAAGGATGTAATGTAGTTGCAATGAATATTCATCCTATGGGACTAGTTATATCATTTAGTCAACCTCCCACTTAGACTTTGGGAAATGTTTAATTTTACTTAAAGCAGTGGTATTTTAGTGAATGTCGATTTTATGCTGTGGAGTAACTTACAATAAACATAATTGCTACATAATTGTCAAAATTTATTTTGACAGGAAAAGAAGTATATATAGAGTTAAATTTAGGCACTTTAAAAATCTGTGATTAATTTATCCCGATTACCTATTAAAAACATTCGATTAATCACAATTAAATACTTTAATTGACTAGCAGCACTACTCAACAAAAGTCATTGTTGTTGTTGTAGTGCCTCTAGTGTTCATTTCACCAGGAAACTGCTGCAAAACACAAGTATAGTAATGTGAATCTAGGAGACCGTGTTTTGCTAAAATCGTCTGATTGCTTAGAAAACTAACAGAACAACTCTCCTCCAAAAGCCACAAAATTGAAGGCATAATTCATCTATTCCTATAGCTCAAACCATGGAGTGTGCCACTTGCAATGCCATTCATCATTCATGTCCGTAGCACAATGTGGGACAATTTACAGACCGAAGTTTGGTATTTAGGGTTGGGGGATTGTATGAGCAATAGCAATAGTAACGCTTGCCTTAGGATCACTTGTTACTCATGATAACACGCCGGAAGAAAGGTCGACCATAATAAGCGTTAAATGAATGTACTTCATATTCCTTGCTCTCTTTGAAAATTTGTCCCTCCGTTAATCTCCCTCTCCCTTTGTCTCTGTCTAATTCTTATCTCTGCTAAGTGTTGAACACCGTTCTTGGTTGTAACAGTGCCTACAGGCCCTGCCTTCAGAATCCAGACCCTCCGCTATTGTTTCCATGACAACATGGGAGGTATGGCCGGATGGCATTTCTGTATATTTGCACTCTTGCTCAAATTTTCTCTCTCTCTTTCACCATCTCCTGCCAGCATAATTGTGACAGCCTTAAAGTGCTCTTATTGAGAGTATAATACAAGCTTGAGTTTTTCTCTTTCAAATGAGAGATTTGAGAGTGACTCCACCACAGAGCATTTGCTGATAAATGCTCACGCCAGATCATGCGATTGCTGTGATTTGTATTGATGATACTTGGTAGTCTTAACACTCAATGCTTTTATCTCTGGTAATTTGCCTCTTTGCTATCTCTTACCATTAAAGAGAAGCCCTCTGTAAAGATTTCATTTGTAAATGATGTTATATGAGGGTTACAGAGGCAAGGGTATGTAACTTATTTATTTAAATGATTTCATCAGGCTAAGTATTGAAGTATCACCAATTATAATTTAGACTCCAGAAATGGTGATTGTGTGCACATTCATGGAGGTCAGAGTGTTCAGCAGAGTAATGTAGTATCTGTGTGGTATATCTATGATGATTATTGCATACGATGAGATGCCAGTGCAAATTCCCTCATCATACAGTATGTATTTAACTTTGATGAGTAACTCATTCACATTTACAGCACTGCTACAGACAGGAATGATACCTCAAAATGTGTCTTGTAACTGTTCTACTTTTGTCATCAAGTGATCAAATATGATAAAATGTTTTGCCTGGTGGACAGTAAAATGGGTCAAAAAAAATGTAATTCACTGATGGAGCAAATCGAGCCATAAATACACAAATACAAAACATCATGACCACTCAGAGGTGACGCGAATAACGTTGATCATCTCCTAACAAGGCCACATGTCAAGGTCTGTGTAGATTTGATGGTAAGCGAACAATCAGTTCTCGTAGTCAACGTGTTGAATGCAGGAGAAATGGGCAGGAGTAAAGACTTGAGTGACTTTGACACGGGACAAATTGTTATGGCCAGATGACTGGGTCAGAGCATCTCTAAAACAGCCAGGCATGTGGTGTGCTCCTGGTCAGCATTGGTGAGTACCTACAGTGTTTCAAGGATGGACAAACCACAAACCGGTGACTGGGTGTTGTGCGTCCAAGGCTGGTCAATGCGCGAGGGCACAAAGGCTATCCTGTGTGGTCTGAACAAATTTTAATGAAGGTTACGGGAGGAATGTGTGACAACACAAAGTGCATCACATACTGCTGCATATGGGGTTGCGTAGCCTCAGACTGGTACAAGTGCACATGATGACCCCTGTCCACTGTCAAACGTGCCTACAAAGGGCATGCAAGCGTCGGAACTGGACCTTGGAGCAGCAGAAGAAGGTTGCCTGGTCCGATGAATCCCGTTTTCTTTTACATCATGTGGACAGCATGTACGTGTGCACCGTTTACCTGGGGAAGTGATGGCATCAGGATGCAATGTTGAAAGATGACCAACCCTGGGTCCGGTCATTCATGTGAACGTCAATTTGACACGTGCCACCTACCTAAACATCATTACAGACCAGGCACACTCCTTCATCGCAATGTGATTTCCTGATTCAGCACTATAATGCACCCTTCCTTACTGCACATATTGTTCGGGAATGGTTTGAGAGTGTTGCCTTGGACTCCAAATTATCCAGATCTCAGTACAAATGAGCATCTGTGGGATGTGCTGGACCAACAAGTCTGATCCACGGTGGCTTCACCTCATAACTTACAGGACTTGAAGGATCTGCTGCTAATGTCTTGGTGCCAGATACCACAGGACACCTTCAGGGGTCTTGTAGAGTACATGCCACGGCAGGTCGGCGCTGCTTCGGTGGCACGCGGAAGACCAGCAGCATATTAGGAAGGTGGTCACAATGTTTTGGCTTATCGGTTTAGGAACTTGAAGTCGACCAATTTTGGATTTTGCAGATAGCGATAACTAAAAAACTGGTGGAAAAGGAAAATAACAGATTAATCATCCAATTGTTTTTAAAATCGATTTATTGAATGTTAAAAAACATTGATATATCTGTCAACCTCTACTAGGGACCAAAATATCAGAGCCTTGAGAGGTGGAATATTTTGACTATAGTCTCTTAGCATTACCCCAGCAAACCACCCAGAACACCCTAGATAATGCACACACAAAAAAAGCATTGAAGTGGTGAGGTTTGCATGGGGAATCTAGTTAATTATGTTATGGATGACAATAACAATATAATAGGCAATATTATAAATCTATACTGTTTCAAAAATGCATTCACATTAAGTGAAATGACATGCAAGTGAGTTCCGTCATCAAAACGTCAGTGTCCAGTTGAAACAACAGATAACTTTTGAAACCTGGGACAGAAAAAGACCAATATTTGCCTTTTTGCCTAATCAGACCAATAAATGTAATAAAACTAAAATAAAAAAAAAATAATAGAGGCTGATACCAATATGGTCACTGATTTGTTGTGCATCCCTTTATTGTTTCTTCCACTGCAAGGCAGCACATTTAGTCTCATTACAGCAGCTGACAAGATTACACTCGCCTCTAACCAGACAAGTCCACCATTAGGGAATCTAAATAAGCATCTAAATGCACATTCAGTTCAAGTGCATTTCAACTGCAAGGACAGTTACTTTTCTATGCTTTCTTGCTCAGGGCAGAAAGTGGTAGTTCATGAGTGGCACTTTTCTGTAGATATTAAATACAACGAACTGCTCTCATAAAAAGCAAACAAAACACTTATTATACTACACGCAGTACTGGAACAAAGCATAAGAGCTCATTCAAAACATACAAAAAATATCTATCTATCTGTCTATCTGTTTGTCCGTCCGTCCGTCCGTCCGTCTTTCTATCTCTCTACTTATCGGTCCTTCCGTCTATCCTTCTGTTTTTCTTTATATCTATTTATCCATCCTCCCGTCCTCCATTTTTCTATCTATCTATTTATCTGTCCGTCCATCCATTTTTCTTTTATCTATCTTTCTGTCCGTTTTTCCATCTGTTTAGATGTCCATCTGTTTTTCTGTTTATCTGTCCGTCTATTTTTCTATCTATCTATTAATCCATCTGTCCATCCATCCGTATTTCTATTTATGCATTTATCTGTCCATCCATCCGTTTTTCTATCTATCTATTTATCTGTCCGTCTGTCCATCTGTCTGTCCGTTTTTCTATCTATCTATTTATCTCTGTCCATTTTCTATCTATTTGTCTGTCCATCCGTCCATCTGTTTTTCTATCTATCTATTTATCTCTCTGTCCATCTGTCTGTCCGTCCATTTTGCTTTCTATCTATTTATCTGTCCGTCCGTCCGTCTGTCTGTCCATCCGTTTTTCTATCTGTTTATCTGTACGTCCATCTGTCTGTCTGTTTTTCTATCTATCTATTTAGCTGTCTGTCCATCTATCCTTTTTTCTATCTATTTATCTGTCTGTCCATCTGTTTATCTGTACGTCCGTCTGTCTGTCCGTTTTTCTATCTGTTTATCTGTCCATCCACCCATCTGTTTTTCGATCTATGTGTTTATCTGTCTGTCCATCCCTCTGTCCGTCCATTTTTCTTTTTATCTATTTATCTGTCCGTCCGTCCGTCCATTTTTCTATCTATTTATCTGTTTATCTGTCTGTCTGTTTGTTTTTCTATCTATCTATTTATCTATCAGTCCTTCCGTCAATTTTCTCTCTATCTATTTGTCTCTCTGTCCATCCGTCCATCTGTCTTCTGTTTTTCTGTTAATCCATCCATCCATTCATCTTTCACTCTGTCTCATTCTTTGTTCTGTTCTCCTGCAGTTCTTGTAGGGAAATTGGTTTTGAATTCACTTGTTTCTGAATTCAAAACACAAGGCCTCATAACAACACGCTGTGAAGTAAATATTAAATTCTGTGGTTGCTCTTGCAGCCTTTAGGGAGCTAGAATAACCCTTTAATCTGCTAGAATAACCACAGAATCCAGATGTACATGTAAGGGTGTGCCATACCTCAGAGAACATGCACCTTTTCAACACTTCTGAGCCTCATCTTTTTTATAATGTTTTCAGAATATTTGTGAGCCGACACACGTAGCGAATGAAACCGCTGAAACCAAACTCATTCAAGTTTCCCCCAGTTTTCTTCTCTCCTTTGTGATTTTGATTCTCCTTTTTCAGCAAAAGGACAATAGCATTTGCGTACAGGGCAGTGGGCTTGAATAGGCTGCCATTTCTCCACTGATGTTTATCATGTCTGTCTCTTTGATGCATTCAGCAAATAAAGAGGCGTATGTGGGTCATGTTGCATTAATCGAGCGCACTGTCCTCTCAAAAACTTGCTAAATTAAGCAACATGAAATATTCACATTTGCTCATGGTTCATCATTCAATCGCACATTTAAAGGGATAGTCATCAGTTACTCACCCTCATATTGTTTTCCATGAAAAGAAATAAAGTCATACAGGTTTGAAACAATATAAGGGTGAGTAAATGATAACAGGATTTTATCCCTTTAAGGAAGGAACAGGTCTAAGCTGAAATAAGGAAACAATTCATTTTTATCTTCCCTTACAGAGATACATTTTTAAGGCAATATATTTTTCTTTGCCCTCTAATGTGGCCTTGTCTCCTTGTTTTTTTGGTTTTGAAAAATGAGATGCCATTTAATATTCAAAGTTTGGAGCACTTTTCATGTGGCGAAATCTAGTCACTAACCTAATAAATTCTTCTCACATCTACGACCTGTATGAATGCCTTCATTTCAGAGCTCAGATCTCAAATCAACATTTTTAAACCTTCTCATGTCCCTCATTTTGATCTCCTGGGCCCAGTTGTTCAAAAAGTTGCATTTGGAAATCCCATGTTTTGTTGTCCAAGATCAGGTAATCCATTTCACGTTTGTGCTGGTTTTTCAAAGCAAACATTGGTGTATATACCTGTATACTACATGTTTCAAATGTTGTGTGATTTGAGCAGTTTTAAAGTTTTATTACATTTTGTTCCTGAATCCACCCTTCTGCTGGGATCAAGATAATCCTGATTTTTTGGATCAAAGGTATCCCAATCCTACTCTGAAGTTTTAAACAACACATACTGAAGGTTTGATCCAGATCAAAACCAAGACTGGATTATGTGATCTAATCTGATTTTCAGAAACCTTTTTTTGAACAACCCTTTTCAAGATTTGATACAATCCGATGAGACTACTTCTGAGCAACTGGGCCCATAGTTTAGACATCCTCTAATTCTTTCAGTGATGATCTATTTCAAGTGCACTGTGATGTTTCAGCGTTGCGTGTAAGGTTATATAGGCTCAGAGAACTCAGAACTGTTAAACACATGCAGAACTTTTGTATTGATCCATCCCGTAAGACTTGTTAGAACTTGGTGCTGGCTCTCGGCAAACTATCATTCACTCTGAATTTACTAGGAGCAGAGTAAGTTAAAACAGCTAAAGAAAGACACATATTTTTTAGTTTTGGAACTGCCTAAAATGTCCTAAGCATGTAAGGCTGGGTATCAATACAGATTTCCTGATTTGATTCGATTCCGATTCACGAGGTCTTGGAATACAATACAGACGGTTTTTGTATTTCATTCGGTTCTAATTAATTTGGGTATATTTCAGCTATAATCTCCATTTGAAAAGAAAGAAATTCTGTACTAGCTAATGCTGTAAATTATTAAGGATACCTTATAACTTTGTACATAATGAAAATATTAATTTCCAAACTCTGCAGTTCAATTGCTATTTATTTAACAGATATTATAATCTACACAACCAAAACAGAAGTAAACTATAAATTAAAGGTTTGACCGATGTATAAAAAGAGGTAGACCGATATATCGGTTTTACAGATTAATCGGTGTCGATAGTTGCTTTTTGGAACTATCGGTTATAAGCAAAGAAATCTATGCCGATAGCTGCAGATAGTTTTTTTTATTCTTCCATGTTACATTGTGGTCAGCACAGTTCTTATAACAGCAGTAGAAGTGAAATAAAAACAATCACTGACATCTTTTGGAGATTTACTGCATCATAATTTGTCATCATTGACTATATTCATCCATATTTTCATCCTTACCTCTATGCATATTTTGATTAGATAATCAATTGTTCTAGATTAAAGCAAGGGCATGCAATGCGAGTATATGGAAGATACGGAGTACACGGAAATATACGGATATGTTTATAAACTCAGCAAAAAAAGAAACGTCCCTTATTCAGGACACTGTATTTTAAAGATAATTTTGTACAAATCCAAATAACTTTACAGTTCTTTATTTTAAAGTGTTTAAAATAAAGTGGAGTGGTGGTGGTGTAGTGGGCTAAAGCACATAACTGTTAATCAGAAGGTCGCTGGTTCGATCCCCACAGCCACCACCATTGTGTCCTTGAGCAATGCACTTAACTCCAGGTTGCTCCGGGGGGATTGTCCCTGTAATAAGTGCACTGTAAGTCGCTTTGGATAAAAGCGTCTGCCAAATGCATAAATAAAAACAATGTTTTCCATGCTTGTTCAATGAACCATAAACAATTTATGAACATGCACCTGTGGATCGGTTGTTAAGACACTAACAGCTTACAGACGGTAGGCAATTAAGGTCAAAGTTATAAAAACTTAGGACACTAAAGAAACCTTTCTACTGACTCTGAAATACACCAAAAGAAAGATGCTCAGGGTCCCTGCTCATCTGTGTGAATGTGCCCAAGGCATGCTGCATGGAGGCATGAGGACTGCAGATGTGGCCAGAGCAATAAATTGCAATGTCCGTACTGTGAGACGCCTAAGACAGCACTACAGGGAGACAGGAAGGACAGCTGATCGTCCTCGCATTGGCAGACCACGTTTAACAACACCTGCACAACCACCACAGTCATCAGCCTTTTCTGCAACGGTGACGAGTCTGCATACAGATGGGAGCTCAAGATCAACAGATCAACAACCTCGAGCTGAACTCACTGAAAACAGTGGAGATGATTGTGGACTTCAGGAGAACCCCCGCACAAACCCCCCCCCCCCATCAAAAATGTAATTCAATAACTGTACATACCCCTACCTTGTACATACATTACCATCTGCAGATGTCCTATTATTTGTAACTCTATTCTTACTCGTACCTTGCTGTATATTCTGTGTCTCACTGTAATGTTCTGTGTGCACTTGTTTCTCCTATCACCCCCAAAAATTCCTTGTGTACGTGAGAACACTTGGCAATAAAGCTCATTCTGATTCTGATTCTGATAGGAATCTCTACTTGTTGACACATTTCTACCATCACATGGTATATTCCATCATTCTGCTCTGCTCTACTGTATATTTAGTCTAGTTAGCTGTAAATATGGGCCCATTGGGCCCAAGTCTTCATTCATACTTCACATAATCCTTTCAAATAATGAAAGCTATACACCTTTGTATGAACAAGAAAAGTAGAGCAAGCCCAGGCTTTGATTTTAACTCCTGGGAGAGATATGCGGTGTGTGCTGGGTGAGTGGATTTGTATTTCATGTGTTCTCTCAAAAACAGACAGAAGAGAGTTCCATAAGGCAGCTAGTAATATGTACCTCATGGCTCATGTTTAATTAACCGAAACCCAGCACAGATTCCTCCTAAGAGACTTGTACTGTAGGGACCAGAGAGGCAGAAGCGAATACTATCCATCCAGATTTTTCACCCTATATTGACTCTTATATTCACTGATTTCCCCTCGCAATACCCCAGGATTCAATTTTCCGATCCACTTAAGCGCAATCTCATGCGTTACAGATCTGATTAAGTCACACGTGCGTGCGCTCTATACAACAAACCTTCAGTGTCTGTTTTGGGTCTCTCTCTTTTCTTTTGAGAATTATTCCACTGGTTTAACCATAATCCGTATCTTTCTTCCCTTTCTTTCTCTCTATCTTTTGCCCTAGATTTGCTGCCTCTTTCTATCACTCCCTCCTTCCAGTTTGTCTGAGATGAATCCTCATCAGTTCTCAGTAGTGTTGGCGCTCATGTTTGCCCAGCTATGGGCGTCTTCTCTGGGTTGTCCTTTGGGGTGCCGTTGCTATAGTTTGACCGTGGAATGTGGATCCATCGGACTCAAAGAGATCCCACAAGGCATTGCTCAAGGAACACAGGTGAGTGATAGCACGGAAACAAGAGGGTTACAAGAGGGTTCTACCCTGCTGATCACCAGCAAATGGTATTCCAACAAGGCTTTTTAAGTAGCTTAACCAGTAAACACTTTCTTGGTTAACCAACATTAACAAGCAAGAACAACATGGGAGACCAAGGGGGGAACGAAATATAGGCTTACACTAAAGTGAAGTGATATAACTGGAACTGCTGGCAGTTGTGTAGGTCCATTTCAAGGCATTGGAAGTGGTAACATCCCCTCAGTTATAGTATTGTTTTGAGAGCAAATGCCAACAAAAAGTAGTCCAAGCATGTGCCGAATGGGAACGTGTGAATGTCTTTCTTGTTCTTTCTACTAAATAAATTACATTTCCGACATAATTCATAGGAAGGTAATAAGAGGATACTCTAAAACATACTCTGATGCAGTTCTGAACTCTTGTTTGTTTATATGTGCACAAAACAACACAAAATGCAGCAAAGCTGAGATTAAAACTAAGATCATAGAGCTCCAAAGACTACAATGCCCAACTTTTCACTGGAAGAACTTCTCACCCGTGATCACTTAATTTGCATCTATATACATTCACCTCGGTCAGATCCCTAAAATTGCTGCAGCTGGTGAATGTTCTGAGCTGGTGTGCATAAATTGCTTAATTGACCTGTGCAAGCTACGCTTTCAAGCAATTTGCTTCGGCTCTGCCCGTGTTTGATCAAAGATAATAACGTGATCGGAATCAATTTGAAATTTAATTAGTGTAATATGTTGTATCATTAATGTAGATAAATTAGTGAAGACAAGCCACTCAAATGCATGAGCGATTTTCAGATTCTGGTCAATTGATTTGTTTGCATGATTCAGATATGCCCGTAAGGATGTATAGGCTCAGAGACAGCTGACCCAGAACTGTTATAAGCATCCACAACGTTGTATTGATCGATTTCGTAAGACTTGTACTTGTTAAGGCGTGGATGATGTGCTGGCTCTCAGCAAACTCTCTTTGACTTTAAATTTACCTGGAACATATTAAATTGGAACAACTGAAGAAAGAAACTCTTTTAGTTTTAAAACAGCATAAAAGGACAGTTTTGTCTGTAGGCTTTTGCTGGAAGGAATAATAAAGCAGTTTAAAGCCTTTGTTCTTTTGTCTAATAAACAGAATACATAAAAACCGAGCCAGGACTGAAATGTAACTGTCAACACTGGGCACTAACCAGGTACAACACAAAATGTGCCTTCCAACCATAAGTCAATTTGACTGTTTACACTGAAATAGAAAACCCAATCAAATGATTAATAATATACAGCTTTGTGGAGCAAACTGATGTGTACGAAATGTAAAATTTTACCAAATTTACAAAGCAACCAGAATTCATTCATTTTCAGACACCTTTTTAAATGTCTTGTTGCACGGACACAGATGGTTAGGACGGAAACTAAGGTTATCATGGAAAAACACTGACGATATTACTCCAGTCCTCAGGTCTATACACTGGCTTCCAATTAGGGGTGGCGGGAAAAATCGATTCTTAGATGCATCACGATGCGGACTTGCACGATTCTGAATCGATTCACAAACGTCAAGCATCAATTTTATGAATGTTTCTTGCTAGCGTAATGTTGACGGAATGCAAAAGACGGACCTCGTAAGTGTGCAACTACAGCGCCCGGACAGTCTTTTTGGCACTTTACACGAGACACAGATGGCTCCCTCGGGATTAAAAGCAAGTGTATGGAAGCACTTTGGATTCTATGAAGACGAAGGGAAACGTGAGTTGGACAAGAGCCACACTGTATGCAAGTTGTGTCAAACTAAAATAAAATATTTTGGAAACACGACAAACATGAAAAACCATATTGCACATTTCCACCCGGAGGAAGAAAATAAACTGCCGGTTGTAGCTGCGAATCAGACGACAATCGAGCAAGCGATGTCAAAGCTTCCACCCAGCTCCGAAAAGGCTAAGAGAATTACAAATTCGATTGCAATATTTATTGCCAAGGATCTGCATCCTTACTCGGTTGTTGAAAACCAGGGCTTTCGGGGTATGTTGCGCACGTTGGAGCCGAGATACAACATCCCATCTCATAAATACTTCACTGACACAGCGATCCCCACACTATACAGCGAGACCAAAATCGATGTGATTAAGTTGCTAAAGAAAGCAACAAGGATAGCGCTAACCTGTGATGCGTGGACATCCATTGCCACAGAATCGTATGTGACGGTAACTGCATATTTTTATCACAGATGAGTGGCAGATAGTGTCTCATGTGCTCCAAACAAGAGCAGCCCATGAGAGCCACACGGATGCAAATATGGCTGAGCTGTTAAAGAATGTAGCAGAGGAATGGAAGATCACTATGAAAGATTTAGTTTTAGTAACTGATAATGCATCAAACATGATCGTCGCTGCAGAACTGGGCAAATTCCTGCATGTGAAATGTTTTTGTCTGATTTGACTTGCCACATTTCTTCCATTCGTTGTATTAATAAAAGTTATTGGAAGTAAATTCATTATGAATCATTACAAATATTTTGCTTTAAAAGTACAAAGCAGTCAGTGAGAAAAAAAATTTATATTGAAAAAAAGATGCATCGATAATGGTTTTATCATCGAATCGCAGCTGTCTGAATCGTAATCGAATCGAATCGAATCGTGAGGTGTCTAGAGATTCCCACCCCTACTTCCAATTACATTTAGAATGGATTTTAAAGTACTATTACTTGCTTATAAATCACTCTAAATACAATACAGATATGCTTAAATATAAACCTAACCGAACTCTCAGAGCATGAGGATCAAGTCAGTTAGAAATACCAAGGGTTCACTTGAAACAAGGTGACTGTGTTTAGCTATTATGCCACATGTAGTTGGAACCAGCTTCCAGAAGAGGTTAGATGTGCTCCAACAGTAGTGAGCAGTATGCAAGACCGTCCATTTCCACTGTAATGGATCAACAGGAAGTGATACTGGCCATGATTTTTAACTTCTCTTTCTTGACTCATTTGATGGGACTACAAAATGTTGACATTTTTTATACAAAATTGGATTACAAATGCAAAAGTTTAATTTTTTATATAGATAATTTCTAAATAATTGCTCTAAAATACAGTGCTACTGTACTAATGGTTTTCTTTCCATGTAACTTGTATCATAGACCATCTTTCTTCAGGACAATGCCATTGGACAGATCCGTCAGCGGGATCTATCTGACTTCGGTCAACTGCACTACCTCTACCTGCAGAACAACAGTATCTCCACCCTGGAAGCTGGGGCTTTCAGAAACCTGGGCCTGCTTCTGGAGCTCGCGTTTAACGGAAACCGAATTCACTTGATCACTGCGGACGTGTTCCGTGGCCTGGATCACCTGCGCATTCTTTACCTCGCAGCAAACCAGATCATCAGACTGGAGGACTACACTTTCCGTGGACTGCAGGTAGAGGAACTGTCCCAACTTTTTCCCAAATTTTTCAAATGTTTCAACATTGTCATAGAACGTGTCCGCATCATATTCACCTCAAAATAAAAAAAGTAACAAGAAATGTATTTTGTTTTGTAGTTATTTAGTATTTTTACTAAATTTTTGCTTATTCTAATGCAAATATATGTATATATAATGAGAATCATAATTGAGAACAATCATAATTACAAGAAAACTAAAAAAATAGGACATCTGGATGCATTATGGTAATGAGAATTGAGGAGGGAAATATGGTTAACCCATGAAATAAAATTGTTGTCGCAACATACAAATCTTAATTTGCCTAAAATTCGGATTAATTATCTTTATTGAAAATACATTTTCTCATATTTCGATTTTGGGGTGAAATATCACTTGGAAATATTTATATGAAATCCACCCAATATTGCAAGACCACTGAATTATTAACATTATTTTAAAATATTTTATACATTTACACAACCTATGCATAATTTTAGCCAATATTTATGCAATGTTCCCTAGTACTGTATCTCATTTGACTGTCATGAGAGTGGAAAAAAGAGAAAAGCTGTACTCATAAAAACGAACTAATAAAAGAGCTAAATCAATAGGGACTTTATTCTCAGCAATATGATAATTTGATGGACACACTGTTCTGAAAACCGATGACGTTGTACTATCCTAGATGGCTTTACACAGTGTGTTTTTATTTTACCCATGATTATACTGAAGATGGTGATAACAATCATGATGATGGTTATAATGATAAAACAATTTGAAAGTTGATGACATGTTTGCAGCGTCTGCAGGAGCTGCATTTGCAGGAGAATTCATTGGAGGTGCTTGGGGATCAAGCTCTGGTGGGTCTGTCCTCTCTGGCTCTTCTGGACCTCAGCAGGAACAACCTGCGAACTCTGAGTCCCGCTTCACTCAAACCCCTCGTCAGTCTGCAGGTGCTCAGAGTCACAGGTAAGAAAATGTAGATGATCCCAAATCCATGAAAATTCATAAGATCTCTTTTAAAGTCTTAATTGCTTCTTCTAGACAGCAATGAGATTAAATGGAGAGCAAATGGAAACTGAAGCTTAAATGCCAAAGTATACTTGGTTATTTTATGTGCCAGTACATCTGCGCATAATGTACATTTAGTCATCAGCACAGTATGCGTGGACTGTTCCAGTGAAGCCCAGATTTTCTAGACACTTATTCATATGAAAAACATCACAGGTTACACGTGCCTCCTCTGGAGTTTCTGAAGAGAACTCGAAAATATCTGGATAGCCAATTTTTTAATATCGCATAAAAAATGCTGGATGGAAACACCTATAAATGGTCTTACTTATATAGCGCCTTTTTACACTTAGCGGTATTCAAAGCGCTTTACACTGCATCTCATTCATCCATCAATGCCAGCAGAGCTGCCAATCAAGGTGTTAGCCTGCCATTGGGAACAATTTGGGGTTCAGTGTCTTGCCCAAGGACACTTCGGCATGTGGAGTCGTGTAGATGCCACGTTCCATGTTTCGCTGGAGTTTCCTGGTGAAATTAACTCTAGAGGCAATGAAACAACTGTGCGTTTTATTCACTTTCACACAAATCATGTCTACATTGGCCGATTATGACTTTATAAACACCTATCTTTCACACTATTACTCACTCACTGCTATGTTATGATATCGAAAACACTTTTACTATAATTCATAATTTGATAAACGATTCATTTTAATGCTTGTATTACAGACACACCTACTCTTACACACTTATTCCGATGTGATTAGCTTCTGCAGTAGCTCACATGATAGAGTGTTGGACTTTAGAATCAGCTGACTGCGACTTGAGCCCAGCCAAACATGAAAGCTGACGAGACAAAAGTGTCATAGAAGCAATATGAAATTACGTGGTTGCTTCTGAAAATGGGCTTTTCATGTCGCATTTGCTTTTTTCACACTATCAATTAGGTTTAGCCATTGGTAAATGGCAAGAATTTCTGTTTCGTTAACCTCTCATTTGCATTTAGAGAACTATTGGTTGGGTTTAGGTTAAAGTTTTCAGTTCGAATTTCACTTAAAAATCTTGTCTGATTACGACACAATTTCACTCACATTTGGTGCCACCTGCTGGACATTTCACTAGGAAACTGCAGCAAAACATGTAATGAAGCACGTAATTTCGTTTAGCAAAAATTTTGCCATAGTGACGTAATGTTCATGAGATGAGGCTTAAAAAGTCATGTTTTCCTCTACAAGCCATGTATATACATAATTCTCTCAGAGAATATCGATATCATTGCATAGTACCTCAAATGTTGCTTGGGTTATTCTGAAATGCCAAAGCCAAAGCCTGTCATTAAATTATTGGCAACATGATCTGACAAACTTTCGCTCCCAGACATAAGGCATCTGCTGCTTAATGCTAGCAAATATGAAGTTCATGAGAGCATTTTGTCTGCACCCTCCAAACTGCAAGTCATTCATTACTTTTAATAAAAAAGCAACAATGGCTTGAACTTCAATTTCCTTTTCTATTTTGTGCTAATTTCCCCAGAAGTGATGATTTGTTCTCTTGAACACATACGATGGAAACACTGTTTTATTTGCATTATTATTTTGTAATATATATATATATATATATATATATATATATATATATATATATATATATATATATATATATATATATATATATATATATATTTTTTTTTTTTTTTTTTTTATTTATTTATTTTTTTTTTGGGCATAAACTAAATTAACAACTTGCATGGAAACATGAAACTGTCTCAAACTGCTCAGATTTGCCTAGATGCCATCATTCACCCAAAAATGAAAATTCTGTCACAATTTGCTCACTCTCATGTTCCAAAACAGAAGGAAATGTTAGGTAGAATGACAACTTCATGTTACTGAGACTAACATACTTCCTAACATCTCCTTTTATGTCCTACAGAAGATAGAATATAAGAAAGAACAACATAAGAGGGAGTAAATGAGGGCATCATTTTCATTTCTAGGTGAAATATCCCATTAAGAAACAATTGAAAAAAGAAAACTTGAAGGAAGGTAGATAAGTAGGGTGATGAAACTGGCATAAAAGAGATATAATATGAAGCAAAAGGAGATTAGGAGGGTTTACATAACAAGACTGTGAAGGAGAAGGAATAGGAAGGTGAGTCCCTTTGGAGTTAAAGCAGATTATTTGTAAAATATGTGGATGTGAGAGGTTTGAGTTCTTCCTTTATTCCCAAGCTGTCTTTCTTCTCTTGTAGATAACCCATGGCGCTGTGACTGCGCTTTACACTGGCTGCGCGGCTGGATAAATGAAGAAGGTCAGAGATTGTTGAGCTCAGCGGAACGCCGGATGCTTTGCGCAGAACCTCCGAGGCTCTCCCACCTCAGTCTGATAGAGGTTCCAGCCAACAGTCTTGTTTGCATCCCTCCCGTAGTGCAGTTGGAGCCCAGCCACCTGACGGTACGTTTGGGAGAGAGTTTGCGTGTTTCTTGCCAAGCATCTGGATACCCGCAACCCCAGGTCACCTGGAGAAAAGCCTCTCATGGTAAAGCACAGCTGTCTCCCCGGGGACTGGTGCAGGAGGTGGGAATGGAAGGAGATGCTAGAAATGGGGGCAGGGTGGTGACTGCCAGACCTGCTGGAAAAGGAGGGACGTCAAGTCGAGGACCAGTCCGTGGTGTGGACGACGGAGGTGAACGAGAAAGCTTTGATCCAGATACCGGAAGTGGGATGCTGTTTCTCAGCAATGTTACAGTGGCGCATGCCGGACGCTACGAATGTGAGGCGTGGAACCCAGGTGGGGTCGCTAGGGTGACCTTTCACCTGTCCGTAAATATGTCATTGTCTTCGTCGGCCTCTGCAATCTGGCCTCGGCTACATTCATCATCGTACTATCATCCGTCCTCATTCGACGTGAGTCAAGAGCCACTGTATGAATTGGAAAGCATGGACTTCAATGCCTTAGGACCCGCAACTCAGACAGCCATCGCTGTGGGCATCTCTCTACTAGCATTGACGGCCCTACTCTTGCTCTGTATGATATACAGTCGTCATCGCCAACGGCAGAAAGAGGAGGATGGTTACAGTGCCAGCAAGGAGGAGAGCATCCTCTACGTCAATGACTATTCCGACGGTCCCACCACTTTCGCTCAGCTTGAAGAGTACCGAGATGAACGTGGCCATGAGATGTATGTGCTAAACCGCACCAAACCGGTGTTACCCACCCCACTGAACACAAACCAACAAGGGGTGATGCTGAAGGCCAGTGAGGCGCTACAGAGTCAAGGAATAGTAACCCCAGGCAGGGCAGGAGGCATCGGTCCCCGCAGGGCTCCTGCAGAAGGAGGTGAAGCACCTCCGCCCGATCTAGAGGGACTGTTCGTAAACCAGAGTCTGCTGTTTGACACACAGATTGCCTATGAGATCCATTGCTGAACACTATCACTGTGTTACTTTGATGGAGAACTTCTGCTTGGTGGAAGGACAGTCTTACTCTTCAATGCACTTGAAATGCCCGGGGTTCTTGCCATTGAACATTATCCTGCTTTATTTCCTTTTTCATTCATAGAGCACAAATGCTTTTTTTGTGATATATAAGGACTAACATACTTTAAAGCTGGAGTGTTGCAAAAATATTCAGTGATTTCAAACAGGTTTGCCCAAAAGTCCCCCTATTTTAAAGAGGTAGTATGGCGCAAATCTCACACCATTGGTGGAGCCAACGTTGCTATTTTGGGTGGGTCAAACAAACAGTCAAATGTTCAAAGCCCCACTGTGTTTACACTTTTTGGGGAAATCAATCTGCTAATGGATTACGTATAGTTGACTCTGCACATTAATCTTAGCTAGAAGAAAGGTACAGTGTTTTATTATTGAAAAATTACACAAAGCAGCTTTAAAGGATTAGTTCACGCCAATATTGTATTTATTTTTGCTCTTTTGGAGCTTGACAGCTATGGTCAGTATGAGCTGGTATTGTATATAAAAGAGCTGGGTTAAGTTCTCCTTTTAGAGGAATATTTTGTGTTCAAAACAAGTTAAGCTGAATCAACAGAATTTATGGTAAACTGTTGATTGCAAAAAAGATTTGTTTGACTTGTAATTCCTTTTCTTTAAAAAACAAACTGCAGTGAGGCACTTAAAATGGCAGTGAATGGGGCCAATCTGTAAACATTAAAATACACACTGACTATGTTGGACGCCAGAAGCAGCTTATTGCTAGAAAGTGATTTAATGTGAGAAAGTTGTTCCCATTTACATGCACTGTACTGTATTAACCGTGTACTCTTTGCTCCTGTATACATGCAGCTCGGTCAGCAAGCAGCTTTCTCCACACCAACAAAATTTCCCTGCAATGCTTGTGTAAATTGCAAACATGGCATCCGGGGGTATTCCAGAAAGCAGGGTTGTTGACTTACCCAGGTATGTTTTCTCAGAGCAAGCTGAAAACCTCAACATTCAGTTCCAAAAACCAAGGTAACTTTCAGGATATGCTAATAGCCATAGCAACTTAGTCTCTCAACATAACCTGCTCAGGAGCAGGTTGTGTTTCAGAGTTAGTTTATTTCTGGTAAATGCCAGTATGTTTCAGTGATTGTCGGCACATGTGTGACCTTTTGATAGCGACACAGTGGGCGTGGAAGCTCAGATTGCACACAATATAATACTTTTAAAGCATTATTATGATATACAGCAATCTGTACTTTACCTCACAAATCTTCTTCTGCTCAACATTTCCAGTCTCACACACCACAGATTTGCATTCAACGGTGAACACTCATGGACATTGGGTTTTTTTGAAAGGCAAATGCTTAATATTGTAATACTGAAGCACAATGGAAAGGATTCCACTCACTGTAAAGAGAGGGCTTTATGTATTTAGCCCTTCTAATAAACAATTTTATATCATGAAATTAATATTATTAACATACCTGTTAATATCACAGAATTAAATGAATTTATAGAACCCACATTCATTTTACATATCCCTCAGTCAATACATGTTAATATGTTAAAATGAAACTCCATTTTTTCAGTATGTGTAACGAGGACTCGGAAGAACTGAGATTAAGGTCCATGAGTGGTTTATTAAACAACAGAAGAATCAGAGTACAAACAGGCGTGGGTCAAAACACCAGGAACAACAACAGCAATGAAGACAGGGCAATAATCATGGTTAGTAACAGGCAAGTGGTCAGGGCAGGCAGCAGACAGATAACAACAATATCCAGATAAAAGAGGCAGGGTCAGAAGGCAGGCAGTAATCATGGGTAAATGCTCAGCAATGTAGCCGTGGCTAAACAAGACTTCACATTGTGTCTAGTTTGCGCGGCGCTTATAATCATTGAAATGGAGAACTGGTGTATGTGCAATCAGTTCAGGTATGTGGGTTCTGGGATTTGTAGTCCAATGTTAATCCTCAGGTGAGAGAGACCTCCGGTGGCAGATGAGAAGATTTTCAGAAGTGGCATTCGTGACAGAGCAGGGAAATAGTGGGGGTTGGAATTCTAGGACACATTGGAATGGGGCCATAGCAGTGGAGGGTTTGAGCGTATTCTGCCTAGAGGAGGATGCGGCTCCAGTCAGACTGATTCTGCTGACAGTACATTCTAAGGAATCTTGTGAGTTCTTTGTTTAGACATTTGGTTTGACCTTTTGATTGTGGGTGATACCCTGAGGTGAGGCTTATATTTACATTGAGCTGGTCAAAGAAGGCCGTCCAGACCGGAGATGTGAACTGGGAACCCCGGTCGGAGACAATATATTCAAGTAGTCCATAATAGCAAAACACATAGTGGAAGCGCTGTTCTGCTGTTTTAAAGGCTGTTGGGAGCTTAGGTAGAGGTATTAATCGACAAGCTTTAGAAAAGTGATCAATGGCTGTTAGTATAACGGTGTTACCCTGGGAGAATGGGAGATCTTTGACAAAATCAATGGCAATATAGGACCAAGCTCATTGAGGAATGGGTAGTGGTTGTAGGAGGCCTGCGGGAGTTTGTCTAGACGATTTAGCTGTAGCACAAGTATGACAGTTATTGATGTTTGTGATTGTGTCCGCCTGTAAAGAGTCCCACCAGAACCGGTTCTGAAGCAGTTGTAAAGTAGCTGTGATACCTGGATAACCTGAGATTAGAGAGGTATGAACCTCTCTATGAATTTCGTGGAACATAAGTTAAGTTTCGAGGACATTCTGGGGGAGGTGGATCTTGGGCATTGGCTTGAGTGACTTCTGTCATGACATCCCATTAAACCGGAGCCATAAGTGAGGTAGAAATAATGGGTTCTGGAGCGGGATTGTGAGGGTTGAAGTCGAACTGGCATGATATTGAGTCTGCCTTGATGTTCTTTGTGCCTGGGCAATATGCGACCGAAAAATTTAATCGAGTAAAAACAAAAAAAAAGCCCTCCAAACTTGCCTTGGATTTAGGGTGTGTTCACACTTGGCTGATTTAAATGAACTCTGGTGCAATTGCTCTGTTAGAGCGGTTCATTTGAACAAGTGTAAACGGTGCCATCCGAACCTTGGTGCGCACCAACCAAGCAGACTGAGACCGCTTCCAAACAAACTCTGGTGCGGTTCGATTAATATATGAACGCATTATGGACCAAAGACGTCTAAACGAACCAAAAAAAGGAAGTAATTTGCCCAACACTGACCTCAAGCATACCTGGTTCTACTTATCATAGGAGCTATATTGGCCATTTTAGTTCGGTACAGGCGTCGGAACTGCCATCAGGCTTGCAGCAAGTCTTCTACTTGACTCCTTTACATATCGTAGCTCTTTGTTTGTTCTCAGCTGGTAAAAATATCACCTTATATACATATATTAATCCAATGAGCACATTTAGCCCAGCAGCCAGCATTGTTTTGGATGTTCTGCAAGTTCCGTCATCGGCAAAATATACATCATAAAAGCTGTCCAATCAGGTTGTGAATTTTTCCCGATACCTTTTGTTTCGTATCTTTAGGTTCAGTGTTAAAAATGCCAGCGTTTACGCTAAGCGAACCAGGACTAAATGTATAATTTTTTGGTCCAGACCAAGAAGACCAAGAGAACCAAACTACATACGTGAACACACCCTAACTCTTGGCTGAGCGTAAGTATTCAAGGTTCAGATGATCAGTCAACACGAGGAATGGGTGTCTTGCCCCTTCGAGCCCATATCGCCACTCTTCAAAAGCTGCTTTCATCGCCAGCAATGCAGGATTGCCAACATCATAGTTACTTTTGGCAGAGGAGAGTTTACGTGAATAATAGGCGCATGGGTATAGTTTAGAGGGGTTACCTTTACGTTGGGACAGAACGGTGCCGATTCCTGTGTTTAAGGTGTCTACTTCTACCACAAATGGAACGTTGGTGTCAAGAGGGTGCAATATGGGTGCAGAAGTAAAGCGAGCTTTTAAGTCATTGAAGCACTGAATAGCTGAGGTTGACCAGCAAAGCTTGGTGTTCCCCCTCTTAGCATGAATCTTCTATAAAAATTTGTGACCCCTAGGAATCATTGTACCTCCTTCACAGTGGTAGATTAAGGCCACTTCATCACTGCACAAACTAATCTGTCATCCATGGCTACCCCCTCAGGACTGATGCAGCCTAAGAAGGAGACGGATGTCTGGGGGAATTCGCACTTCTTGGCCTTGGTATACAGTTGATGTTCAATTGACTGCTCTGACATGTTTAAAGTGTTCTTCCAAGGTGTTTGAATAAATTAAGATGTCATCAATGTAAACGATCTGCCACTGATTTAACCTGTCCCTGAACACATCGTTTATGAATGACTGAATGACTGAAACACTGATGGACTGTTAGCCAATCCGAACTGCATGACTAGACATTCATAGTGTCCATAACTGATGGAAAAGGCAGTCTTCTACTCATCCCTCTCACGGATGCGAATGAGATAGTATGCACTGCGGAGGTCGAGTTTGGTGAAGTATTTAGCTGAACTCAATTGTTCTAATGCAGCCGGTGCAAGAGGTAATGGGTATCGAAACTTGGGAGTTATATCATTGAGACCATGGTAGTCTATACAAGGGCGGAGACCACCATCCTTCTTACCAACAAAGAAGAAGAATCCGGTCGTAGCCGGTGATGTGGATGGTCGAATGAAACCCTTGGCCAGTTCCTTGTCAATGTATGCCTTCATAGCATTGGCTTCAGGTTCAGATAGTGGAAAGATTCTTCTTCAGGGCGGTGTAGTGCCTGGTACAAGTTCAATGGTGCAGTCGATGGTGCGGTGAGTAGGTAAATGTGACACCTTGGTTTTACTGAAGGATTCAATCTGGTATCTGAGTATTGAGGAGGCAAATTTGGTACTGGCTTTGAAACGATGGCTGTGGTTACAATGTACATGGGTGAGATGGGCTTTAAACAACTGGACAGACATGTGGTATCCCACTGCATGAATTGTTTTTCTCGCCATGAAATCTGAGGATTGTGTTTCTGAAGCCAAGGTAGACCAAGGATGACTGGATTGTGAGGGGAACGGATGATATAGAGACGAGTCTTTTCCGTGTGTAAAAGTCCAACTTGTACGGTGATGTCTGTAGTGGTGCTTTGGACGTGCCCGGTTCACAGAGGCCATCAATCTAGCCTAGGGGAATTCACAGGGGATTAGTGGTATCTCATATCCATCCATCCATCCATCTATCTTCAACCGCTTATCCGAAGTCGGGTTGCGGGGTCAGCTGCTCCAGCAGGGGGCCCCAAACTTCCCTATCCCGAGCCACATTAACCAGCTCTGACTGGGGGACCCCGAGGCGTTCCCAGGCCAGTGTGGAGATGTAATCTCTCCACCTAATCCTGGGTCTTCCCCGAGGCCTCCTCCCAGCTGGACGTGCCTGAAACTAGAGAGGCGGCCAGGGGGCATCCTTACCAGATGCCCAAACCACCTCAACTGACTCCTTTCGATGCAAAGGAGCAGCGGCTCTACTCCGAGCTCCTCACGGATGACTGAGCTCCTCACCCTATCTCTAAGGGAGAAGCCCGCTACCCTTCTGAGGAAGCCCATTTCGGTCGCTTGTACTCGCAACCTAGTTCTTTCGGTCATGACCCAGCCTTCATGACCATAGGTGAGGGTAGGAACAAAAATTTACCGGTAGATCGAGAGCTTTGCCTTCTGGCTCAGCTCTCTTTTCGTGACAACAGTGCGATAGAGCAAGTGCAATACCGCCCCCGCTGCCCCGATTCTCCGGCCAACCTCCCGCTCCATTGTCCCCTCACTCGTGAACAAGACCCTGAGGTACTTGAACTCCTTCACTTGGGGCAATAGCTCCTTCCCTACCTGGAGTACACACTCCATCGGTTTCCTGCTGGAAAATCTCATATCGTCGAGCTAAATCTTCATCAACATAACTTGCCTGCTGCATGTGAGTTCAGCAGGGCCATAGTAATGATGGTATTCGTAGAGAACGTTATTTTTACAGGTACTTCAATGCTTCATAGTCATTGAAATGGGGAACAGTTGTATGTGCAATCAGTCCAGGTATGTGGGTTCTGTGATTTGTAGTCCAATGTTAATTCTCAGGTGAGAGAGACCTCGGTGGCATTCTTGACAATATGCAGGTAATATCTGTAAATTCAAAGCTTAAGCAATACAATTCTATACTTACTTCTTCTTCTTCACTAACTAGATAATATGTGTTCATTTCATGGACCAGAGGTTAGAGATCACTTTGATCACTTTAATTCATGTACATAAAGAAATGCACAAATTTCATTGTACTCTCTTCATTGTCTGAAAAAATAAATGAGACATGCTGTAATTTAGAGTAACCTACAGTGCCCTCATTTGGCTTTTATAAAATTATAAGCTTCACATTTCTGCCTTTTAACCACCTAAAATTGGTCCCATTCATGTCCATTGTAAGTGCCTCACTGTAACCTTGAGTTTTGCTTCTTTATTTAAAGGAGTGACAAGTTGATTTGGTTGTTGTTGTTGTGATAATCAACAGTATGCCACAAATGCTGTCGATTAAGTTTAATTTGTATTATTAACTTGAAATATTACGTTAACACTATATGGTTTGAACAGAATTTGTATTTTTGGGTGAACTTAAAAGAACAAGTGCTGGTTTTTATGTGACCATATGATTCAATTAAGGAGTTTGCACAAAGCCAAAGTAATATGTAATGGAAGTATTTGGAAATATTTTAGACCTACCTTGAAAAGAAGAGTTTAATTTAAACTACCAAAAAGTGGAGCATTTTCTTACTGTGAAATGATCGCACGGTCAACCATTTTTGACCAACTCTTGGACAGGGACTGCAAAGACAGAACGAACAACATTTGTGTGAAGCTTTGCGATGTCGCTGTGTCAGACATTTTTATTTTCTCTGCTTGTGTCGGGCAGTGTGAATAGCTTTGATGTCCTTCTTGCAGGTGCTGTCTTCATGTTTCTAGTATGTCTTTACTTTCAGATGCATTCCTGTGTGTATTCATTTTTCACATTCAAGGCTAACAGAAGACGAGAGAGAAAACTTTTGAAAACCAGAACCAAAAGCAGGTGGGTGTATGTCTGCGACAGGCCGAAAGCAAGTATACCACTAATATAGTTGCATCTCTTTTCTATTTAAGGGCCATTTGCTCTCATCGTCTTGACCTCTGTTGGGTTAACACTGTGAACAAACCAATTAAACTCTAGATTCACAGCTTAGTTTTTGTAAGTTATTCGATATGGCAGTTTCTTTGATATAACAGTATTGTTTTGATCATTTTTCATGTTTGCTTTATTCCCACCAGCATTAAACAGACAAAGAAGTATTGATCATATCAGGGTATATAAGCATTTGTTACAGTTTAAGATGTTAGGCTTCAGCTCAACAAAACAATAGATTGTGTATTTCTGTCAAATGTTTATCAAATATCAACCACCTATTTTATCCAAATAAATGATACCTTTATTTGAGATGTATGTGTATATGTGTGTGAAAGGAAGGAAGAAAAAGTGTGTCAATAATTAACAATACAATAATATGAAAATCAATTAATAAAATGAATATTTTAAAAACATTATATCAGCTCAAAAATGAATCCTTTATTGCAAGGACAAGGAGTAATTAGTCTCCTACAACCAATGTGTTTTCAGTTTTACATCTCACAATGATTAATAAGATGATTAGAAAAGAATAACAAAATGTGCCTCTGCAATCATTTACAAAATATGTGACATTCACATTGTTTTACAACTAGCAGTTGAGGTCAAATGTTTACAATAAGAAGATAATTTGACATCTCCACTGCACACTTAGACACTCATTTAAAATACAGTATGTGCTGTAAGTTGCTCTTATTCTTTCTTGTCCTCAGTGGCCTTTAAAGGAAACGCATACATGTAAATAGCGTAAAACAGATGTAGAGGCCATTTCATACTAAATTAACAATTGTATTTCAAATAGTAATACATTCATAATCTGAACAGTCAGTTTGTCAAAGATCACCTACTATTAATGAAGTTTCACTGTACTGTAGATCACTTCATAATCACGGTCAGTTGGATATCGCTGAGAATGAAATAAAAAGACAGAAGACAGATGAATTTCAATAAATGAGTAATTAAAAGCATAGCACCCACTTATGTATTTTTTGTAGGGCTGTCAATCGACTACAACTTTTAATCGAATTAATTACATGGTGTCCCGATTAATTAATTGCAATTAATCGCATATACAAATATTTGCTGAGAAAGCCCCTCATATAACAATAATTCAATATATAATGATTATACATATTTATATCAATATATAATTATACATAGTTATCTTTAAATATTTAAAAATATATATATATATATATATATATATATATATATATATATATATATATATATATATAAAACAAATTCAGATAATTAAACTGCATTACATTCTTGTGGCTTAAGAGTTAGTCATTGATAAGACAAAAAGTGGTTTTAGAATACAATGTATTGTTTACTACCATATTATTGAACATAAGCCAATCATTGACACACAGTTCACAGCAATCCATTTCACAAGTGAATTTGTCAATCAGTTTTTTTTGTCAAATCAAATTTATTATGAGGTCTTGTTTAGGGACCCGTCAATGAACATCTGACAATCAGATATTTTTTTAAATGAATGCTTACAAAACTTTTACATCTAGAGCCAAGAGGTATATTAAAACAAACAAGTCGAGTAAGGACAACTCCAAAATAAATGAAAAAATGTTTCCGCCTGCAGACCACAAAATTTACAGAATATATTGACATCACAATTAAATCTCTCTACAAGAAAATAATTAGTGGGGTAGTACTTATAAATAAGTTTGAAGGAAATTTATTTGATTTTATTTGTGATTAGATATTTATGGGGTAATTTCCAAATTTCGCACCATCTCAATCCAGCCACACCCTGCGTCAGACGTGCTTGTGTAGCGTCTCGGGTGTGTTGCATCATAAACATAAAATGTTTAGGTCACTGTGTCAAGTTAAATATAGTTTAATACTCAATCTTTAAACACATCTTGAGATCCCTTAGATCGCATTTTCACACCTACTGAAGTGTTTCTTCACTGTATAAACTGTGTGTTGCTCATACAGCTGAAGTTTCACTTACTGCCCTCTACAGTAAACAGGTGGTTCTACAAGCTTGCATTTCTCAGGAATCTTCCTTATGGTCTGGGGGAAGTGCGATTAAATGCGTTAATTTTTTTAACGCATTATTTTTGTAAAATTAATCGCACTGAATTAACGCGTTAAATCGACAGCCTTAATTTTTATGCTAAAATATTAATTTTATGTACAGCAAGGCTGTAACAACATAGTTGGGTAGTATTTTAAGAATCAGCCATTAAAAAAATAATTGGGGTTGCAAAACATGATTTCTTCATTATCTCTTGTCAGTTTAATCTTTTGAGATAATCTGTTTTATATATCATTATATTAAAATTCCACACTGGTTCCAGGTGGTTGTTCATGCCTGAAGTAGCATTGATGTTAGTTACCAACAATGCACTAATGCTTACAATGGAGAACTGGTCTTGGTCTAGTTCGGCATCCTTTCCTTTCTTGAAGACCACTGTGTCATAGTAGAGATGACCCTCTGTCTGTGCAATATTAGAGAAAACATGGAACTGTAAATGATTATTCATATAGTGTAAGTTAAAAAGCTTACTATGGAAATTACATATGTCTGACATGCAGATATTTCATTTTAAAGTGCTGCTGTTTAGACACACCATTGAAGTGGCATCGGGTGCTTGTGTGAGCAAAGCTCCATCTTAAAAAAAAGAAGACTTCTATTATAATACAACAAAGAAAAACATTCTTATTCAAAGTACACAAATAGCTTGAGGAAAAACAAGTGTCATTCATGGTGACTAAAATGTGAGAATGCAATAAATCCTGTCAAATCAGATTTTTGGGGAATCAACCATGTAGTACTTGTTTGAATTGAAAATATAAATGTGAGAACTGACTGTGTTTGCGTTTGATCCTCCAGGTTAACACCATGAGTAGCAGAAGTAACGCCCCGGAAATCCATAGTGGTAAAATCCAATTCCTGAGCTCAGACGAAGTGTCAGGAAAACATTTGCTGTCCTCTTCATCGTGTCTTGCCATTTGGTGGTTTTCACATGTAGATTTTTATATAAATGGGATATTTAAAATTATTAAAGAAATCCTACAACATGTTAATACTGATCAAGGTCTTTAAAAATGTCAATATGTGGCAAAAGCTTTCTTCTTCTAATGACATTTACTAACATATTTGGCAAACACTTTCCAAAGCAATTTACAGAGCATTAATGTATAAATTTATCAGTAAGTGTCTTTGATGTTGCTAGCGCTATGCTTTAGAGTGCAACAGTCGGGTTGTGGAAGTCAAAATCACATTCATTTTCTCCACAGAGGAGCTGGTTTTTTACTGATTTCCTACCTTAAGACCTACCGTGAGCTGCAAGGTTTTTAATGGAAGGTATATGCTTCTGCTGAAGCCATCGGTCCACATTATTTATACTTCATAAAAAAAAAAACTGTGTTTAATAGATACATTTGTAGTTATAAAATGATGCTGTCACTGCAGTGAAAACCACCAATCGGAAAGTCGCAGCAAACAAAGTGTGTGAAAACAGCTCAGCAATGACCGCCCACTTCAATCTGCGAATGATGCAATCGAGACGTTTCCGTGTCTCAAACAAAGTGTATTTTGAATAATTTGCAATAAACATAAAGACTTGTGCTGTCAGTCGATTACATTTTTTAATAACGATTATTCACACAATTTTTCATAGTTTATCGTGATTAAATCGCAGATTTGAAAAGTGCTGAAATTTCACTCTATATACTGTATACTTCTTTCCCTGTCAAAATACATTTATTTCCTTCTTAGCAAAGAACACAATGATCTATTAACACTTTCCAAACAAAGCCTCCCACAGTATAAAGATAGAAATACACTAAAATAGCACCAATTCAATTAACAATAAATGTTTCCCAAAGTTTAACTGGGAGTTTGACTAATTGAATGAACTAGTCCACACATAAGTTGCATTTTCATTGCATTAAATCTCTTAAACTCGTGTTAACTTATTATTTAGCTCTATAAAAATTATATTAACAATATATAATTACAATCAATAATACAATAATATTAATATACAATATACAACAATAATACAATATACAAAGTATAATCAACAACTTTATATTAATAGCTTTATATTTTTTTACATTGTTTTTAATTTGATTACGTCATTCGCAATGCTTCATTTGATTGTAGTTCTTTCCCTCATAAAAATAACAGTAAGTACACAGTTTTGTACCTTTGTCTTTTGGTAAAATATTTTATATATGTTTTTGCTTCAAAAAACTCTTTCTGTAATACTGTGATTCATCTTTGGTTGGATGGTTTGTTTCATGGCTTAAAACTCTTCAATTAAGGATTTTATGAAATCTCCATGGAAAAAATGAATGGGAAAAACAATTTGTAACACTTTATTTTACAGTCCTGTCCTACAGGACGTGCTATAGTATATACTACAGTAATTACAAGGTACTAACATTGAACTTTACCATAATCTTAACCCATATTAAGTACTTTTGGTTACTGTAAAGCAGATTAAGGGAAAGGAGGTGAGAACCGGCTTGACAATATAAATAATAGTTTAATGAAGAAATAAACCAAAAGACACAAACATAAACACACGACAGACAGCTGCCCGTAAACAATCTCTCTCTGTCGCACCACCATCCGCAGTCGGCCTTTATCCCTCTCAGAGGCTTAATTAGCCTGATAAGGGTATGTATAATCACAACCCGGCCCTGCCCTCCACCCTTTAAAAAAATTACAAAATTTAAAAGAGTGGGAAAAGGGCAATTCGGAGTGGCAGTGGGAGAGAGAGGAGAGAGAGATGGAAAAAAATAATACGTATTAGCCAGTTCTCCGATACGGCGTAGCTTGGTCCTCGGCCACTCCTCCACCCTCTAACGGATGACAGCCGCGCCTCCCTGGGCGGATCGGAGGCAGTCCTCCAGCCCCTGGCGGACGAAACGCCCCGCCGTGTTCTCGGGGAACAGAAGGGGTCTCCCCCACCCCTGGCAGCGGTTCTCCCGCTCCAGGCGGTTGGCAGCAAGCCCCTCCTTGCTCGCAGTCGGCGATCTCAGACCCGCCACGTTTCAGCGGCTGGTAGGGAACTCCTCCGCCCCTGACAGCGGCCCAAGCCCCTTCTCCCCTCGCGGTCAGCGGTTGTTCCTCCGATTCCAGGCGGTCGGGCTCTTCCGTCCCCCGGCAAATGGCCGTGGCTGCTCCATTGGGGTGGATGGTAGTGGCGAGAACTCTACTACGGCGTATCCCTCCTCCTTCCCGGGTCTTCGGCACCAGTGTAAAGCAGATTAAGGGAAAGGAGGAGGCGAGAACCGGCAATATAAATAATAGTTTAATGAAGAAATAAACCAAGACACAAACATAAAAACACGACGGTCAGCTGCCTGTATACGATCTCTCTCACTGTCGCATCACCATCCGCAGTCGGCCGTTATCCCTCTCGGAGGCTTAATTAGCCTGATAAGAGACGAGGTATGTATAATCACGACCTGGCACAGTAGTAACAGTTACCTAATATTTATTTGTACTTTCTTGGCTAAGTACACTGTAATAGTCGGACTGTAAAATAAAGTGAAACCAAACACTTCCACAACCAAGCCGACTAATTAAGTGGGCAGACACTGTTTACAACATTTAGGGTGAGGTTTTGAGACATGATTAGTAATTTGTTTGGTTACATTAATACAGTTTTTAAAGAATTACTTACGAAACAGAACAGACATTATCTGAGCCTCTATCATTTTCATCTGAGATTGAAGACAAAAAGCAGCAGATAACAGACAGTCATCAAATTACACATGATAAAAAAGCAAAGGGAAAAATTTGGTTCTCAAATGTAGTATAACCTTAAAAGCATACCTGTCAACATTTGGGTACCAAAATCCGGGAGACCTTTGATTGGGGTGGGGGTCTGGATGGCAGAGGCAGTCTAAATACATACAAATTGTGCCATTGTGATTTCATGTGGTGAGGTTTCCCACCGTGTCCGATATTAAAATCATTATTGTTGATATGGCTTCGATATATGAAATACAATTATTAAATTTACATGTATATTTAGTTTTTTCCGCCGGAGCACAAGCTGAGTCTTCTCCCATCTACCATTGATGCTTGATTCAACTTCCCGCGTCTACTACCTGCGCAGATATCAACAGCGCAACTGGGTTTTGGTTGCCAAGTTGATGTCACAAATGGGTTGAAATTTGTATGATGAGTCGATTGTATGAGTAGGATGCGTTTCATACATGATCTAGCAACTGGACAACCTTGGAATAATAAATACATCGATATATGATTATTCATATAACGAGGTTTGGCCCATACAAATTACGGGAGTTTCCCGGGAGAAATAACAAAGGGAAGGGGCTTGGGAGATGGGTGTGAAATACGGAAGAGTCCCGGGAAAAACGGGAGTGTTGACAGGTATGCTTAAAAGGTGACGTGTGCCATTTCTGTGACACTAGCAACAATTTTGCTATTAATTTTGGTGTCTTAGTGTAACATAAATGTCACTTTTCACCTTTGAGAACACCCAAATGCATTGCCTCAAATGCTTACATGTGCAATTAGATGTATTTTCCCTTTCAACAAAGACCTGAACAGGAACCTGCAGATCTCCTACAGAGCACCAGTACCAGCCAGAATCACTCTCTGTCAGTCCAGTCATCATCACAGTGAAGGATTCTCTTCCATCATCACTGATCTGGACTGATGAATTATGGGATGTGTCAGTCCTCCCCACTGTATAACATTTCTCATCTTTGAGTCTGCACCACTGTTTGGGTTTATTCTTATATCCAGAACTGTAGAAACACTGGACACTGATATTACCACCTTCCTGTCCAGTTACACTGCTGTTCACCACAGAGAGATCAGGAACTGAACCCACAGAAAGAGAGAACAGTGCTTAAATGTTTTGTTCCAGTATCTAAATAGGTATCTTTGAAGCATAAAAATGCATATCATATGTTGAAAAAAAAAATGTGCTCCACAAAAACCCACATTACCTATTTTAACTGTTAAATACAATTTGCTTTTGTCATCTCGCTTGGCATGGCTACCAATCTCCACAGCACACCAGTGATATCCAGAATCAAATGTTGTCAGATTGTACAGATGCACTGTAAATATATTATTTGCTGGGTAATCAGTTGCTTGCCATTTCCCAGTTTTGTTTATATATGCTTTAATCTTGCACGATGGCCACAGCCTTCCTTCACACCAGTATTTTGGGTTTACTTTATACTGATCATCATATAGGCACGGGATAGTAACATTCCCTCCAGTTCTCACAATTACATGGTTCAGTGTCTTCATGCTCATAGTGCCTGTAGACAACAACAAAAATATAAAGAAGAACGCAAAATTGACTATAACAATACTAATTGAACCAAAATGTTTTTAATAGTCTTCTTACTATATATATATATATATATATATATATATATATATATATATATATATATATATATATACACTCACCTAAAGGATTATTAGGAACACCTGTTCAATTTCTCATTAATGCAATTATCTAATCAACCAATCACATGGCAGTTGCTTCAATGCATTTAGGGGTGTGGTCCTGGTCAAGACAATCTCCTGAACTCCAAATTGAATGTCAGAATGTGAAAGAAAAGTGATTTAAGCACTTTTGAGCGTGGCATGGTTGTTGGTGCCAGACGGGCCGGTCTGAGTATTTCACAATCTGCTCAGTTACTGGGATTTTCACGCACAACCATTTCTAGGGTTTACAAAGAATGGTGTGAAAAGGGAAAAACATCCAGTATGCGGCAGTCCTGTGGGCGAAAATGCCTTGTTGATGCTAGAGGTCAGAGGAGAATGGGCCGACTGATTCAAGCTGATAGAAGAGCAACTTTGCCTGAAATAACCACTCATTACAACCGAGGTATGCAGCAAAGCATTTGTGAAGCCACAACACGCACAACCTTGATGCGGATGGGCTACAACAGCAGAAGACCCCACCGGGTACCACTCATCTCCACTACAAATAGGAAAAAGAGGCTACAATTTGCAAGAGCTCACCAAAATTGGACAGTTGAAGACTGGAAAAATGTTGCCTGGTCTGATGAGTCTCGATTTCTGTTGAGACATTCAGATGGTAGAGTCAGAATTTGGCGTAAACAGAATGAGAACATGGATCCATCATGCCTTGTTACCACTGTGCAGGCTGGTGGTTGTGGTGTAATGGTGTGGGGGATGATTTCTTGGCACACTTTAGGCCCCTTAGTGCCAATTGGGCATCGTTTAAATGCCACGGCCTACCTGAGCATTGTTTCTGACCATGTCCATCCCTTTATGGCCTCCATGTACCCATCCTCTGATGGCTACTTCAAGCAGGATAATGCACCATGTCACAAAGCTCGAATCATTTCAAATTGGTTTCTTGAACATGACAATGAGTTCACTGTACTAAAATGGCCCCCACAGTCACCAGATCTCAACCCAATAGAGCATCTTTGGGATGTGGTGGAACGGGAGCTTCGTGCCCTGGATGTGCATCCCACAAATCTCCATCAACTGCAAGATGCTATCCTATCAATATGGGCCAACATTTCTAAAGAATGCTTTCAGCACCTTGTTGAATCAATGCCACGTAGAATTAAGGCAGTTCTGAAGGCGAAAGGGGGTCAAACACAGTATTAGTATGGTGTTCCTAATAATCCTTTAGGTGAGTGTATATGTATGTATGTATATATATATATATATATTATTATTTTTTTTTTTTTTTAATTTCCATTATTCATTTTAGGTATTGAAGTGTATTCTTCAATGCATTTAGGGGTGTGGTCCTGGTCAAGACAATCTCCTGAACTCCAAACTGAACGTCAGAATGTGAAAGAATGAACTTTGTGTGTTTTAAGTACA
Organism: Xyrauchen texanus; assembly: GCF_025860055.1. Taxonomy (NCBI): domain Eukaryota; kingdom Metazoa; phylum Chordata; class Actinopteri; order Cypriniformes; family Catostomidae; genus Xyrauchen; species Xyrauchen texanus. The sequence goes on from NC_068284.1 coordinate 44,215,094, forward strand.
TGTCAAATAGCTTTGATCTAAATGCTACAAAAGTAACTTTTTGCAGATTTATATGCATTTATAATTTATAGTGTTTTCTTACAGAAAAACGGAACAAAAATATTGATGAATAATCCTGTACCTCACAGATTTTTATCCAATAAAATGTTCAATAGAAAAAGTATGCACGTCCCCAAATACCACCTGCTTGCATCTATGCAGTCAAATAACTATGTCTGAACTTAACAGCACTGTGAAACAAGTGAAATATAATCTATACAACAAAGATGAATCGCATAAATCACAAAACACATCATTAGGCATGAGAGGGAAAATCAATAAAACCATATAAAGAAACATTAACAGCTATACATGAACAAACACAAACAAGGTCATTTATAGGATCATAAAGACTCAACCGGATGGAAAGCGGATTTTGTGTCTTACCTGTTGTGCAAAATAAAAAGCCAAAGAGAATCAAAGGATGCGCCATGTGAGGGTCAGAAAGTGATTAAGAGAGAACCAGAAATGAACTATTCATTCCCTACCACTCTGAGTACATTCAGACAGAAATAATCAGTTCCTGTTTTTTGTACTTATTACATTTGCCATGATTAAAAGAGCTTAGCAGAAACACACACTTACAAACTGATATATAGGTTTCATCTAATGCAAGTTTTGGACCAACAAACATTGGAGTATTTGACACACTGGCCTAATAGAAGAAGAAAAAAGTCCCACTTTATAGGTTTCTTCAGAATCAGAATCAGAATGAGTTTTATTGCCAAGTATATTTACTCACACAAGGAATTTGTCATGGTGGCAGACGTTTCCAGTGCAAAGAGAATGCAATGTATATACATACATACATATAAACATATGCATATAGAGACAAACAAATAAATTAATTAACAATATATAACAGATAAAAAAAGAGAAATATACAATAGAGCAATAATGTTGTTTGAATATTATATGTACAGATATACAGTTGTGTGCAGGTGATGTAATGTATTGAAGAAGAGGTAGGATATGTTAAAGAATATAAATGAAATATGAATATAAGTAGGAATGGATGGATTGAATATTGCACATGGTTGTATTGACAAAATGAATGTATTTGGGGTAGTTTTAACTGTTCATGATGTGGATGTATTAAGGAAAAAACTGGCTGTTCTGCCATAGGGCAACAGTTTCAAAAAGGAAGTGTGCTGGGTGAATGGGGTCAAGAATGATTTTACCAGCCTGTAGAAAGGTTCTTAGAGCAGGGCAATGGAGGAGTCAGGAGACAATGATGCAGGTTAAAGGTCAGTTCTTTAATTAGCAGTTTTTCACACACACACACACACACACACACACACACACACACACACACACACACACACACACACACACACACACACACACACACACACACACATGTTGTGTTTCCATGTTTTATGGGGACTTTCCATAGACATAATGGTTTTTATACTGTACAAACTTTATATTCTATCCCCTAAACCTAACCCTACCCCTAAACCTAACCCTCACAGAAAACTTTCTGCATTTTTACATTTTCAAAAAACATAATTTAGTATGATTTATAAGCTGTTTTCCTCATGGGGACCGACAAAATGTCCCCACAAGGTCAAAAATTTCGGGTTTTACTATCCTTATGGGGACATTTGGTCCCCACAAAGTGATAAATACACGCTCACACACACACACACACGATGGTAACCGTCATTATAATCATAAAGCGTAATAAAAATGTAGCACACTCTCAGACACTCTGGCTGTTGGGCTTTTGGGTCACTCTCTTCCCCCTCTGATGCTCTGGCATGCCTTTAAGGTCTCCCTCCGCCATCACTATAATGAGAGACAGGTGTGAGATAATTATGAGCCAGGTGACGAGCCTTACCGCTATCCATCTCCCCCATGCCACACAGCCCTTTTCATCACTCTAGATTTGTACAGTTCTAGCAGGGTGGGTAGAGGAGCACCAATAATCCTCTCAACAGTCCAAACTATTCTTTGAAGTCTTCTGATATCTGACTTGGTACCAAACCAGACAGTTATAGAAGTGCAGAGGACTCAATGACTGCTGAGTAGAACTGTATCAGCAGCACCTGTGGCAGGTTGAACTTCCTCAGTTGCAGAAGGAATTACAACCTCTGCTGGGCCTTTTCAACATTGAGTCTAAGTGGGTCTCCCATTTCATGTCCTGTGAGATGGTAGTGCCCAGGAACCTGAATGACTCCACTGCTGCCACAGTGCTGCTCAGAATGGTGAGCGGGGTTAATGTTAGGGTGTTCCTCCTAAAATCATCTCCACTGTTTTGAGCGTGTTCAGCTCCTGGTTGTTTTGACTGCACCAGATGGCCAGCTGTTCAACTTCCCTTCTTTACGCAGACTCATTGTCATCTTGGATGAGGCCGATGACTGTAGTGTCGTCTGCGAACTTCAGGAGCTTAACATAGGGATACAACGGCAGTGCAGTCTTTGGTGTAGAGGAAGAAAGAGTAGTGGGGAGAGAACACATCCCTGGGGGCACCAGTGCTTATAGTACATGTGCTGGAGGTGAATTTTCCCATTCTCACTAGCTGCTGCCTGTCCGTCAGAAAGTTGGTGATCCACTGACAGATAAAAGTGGGAACAGAGCTGGATTAATTTACTTGATAGGAGAGTGGGACTGATGGTGTTAAAAGCCAAACTACAGTCAAGAAATAGTCTCCTTGCATAAGTCCCTGGTGTGTATAGATGTTGAAGTATGTAATGATAGGGATCCAGGAAAGGTTCAGTGATGTCCCTCAGGTGGGCCAATACCAGTCTCTCAAATGACTTCATAACCACAGATGTCAGAGCGACGGGTCTGTAGTCATTAAGTGCTGTGGATTTGTTTTTTTTGGGGTTGGGTATTATGGTGGAGCATTTGAAGCAGCAGGTAACTTCACGCTTGAAGTTTTATGTCTCCGGAATACCTGGCAAACATCCTCTTCACAGATCTTAAGTGCAGGTTGAGTACAGGAGCGGGAGGAGGGTGGTTGCAGGAGGTGTAAATGTTTGTGTGCACGAAGGTTGGAGCGTGTGTGGGGTGTGTTACTGGGCTTTTCAAATCTACAGTAAATCATATTCATGTCGTCAGCCAGTTGTTGATTCCCTACAGTGTTGGGAGATGGTGTCTTGTAGTTGGTAAACTCTTTCAGGCCTCTCCACACTGATGCAGGGTTGCTAGATGAATTTTTTTTCAGCTTTTCAGAATAGAAACTGATATATGATGTAACAGTATCTGTGAGCTCATCCAGGTTGGAATAATCGAAAACTGGTAAAAGATTGTCTGGTGTGTGCTGCCGAATATTCAGTAGCTCAATCCTGGTAAAACTCTGAAATAATTTACTAAATACAGGACAAACAAACAAAGCAGCAAAAGATCTGGAGAGCTCCATACCGATTCGGGCCATCCGTGGCGCCATCTTAGGAAGAACTACTACTAGGTCCTTTAGCATTTGATACAATGAGCTTATTATGTACATGTTGCATTATAGTTAGATTTAAATTTAAACTGACAGGGCGGAGGGCGGGGCCGGGTTGTGATTATACACACCTGGTCCCTTATCAGGCTAATTAAGCCTCCGAGAGGGATAAAGCCCTGCCCTCCACCCTGTCACACTGTTAATCTTACCTCTAAACCTAAATCTAACCCTACTTCTACTCCTAAACCTACCCATACCTCAACCTCAGTATCAGCTAATTTGTTTTAGAACAACATTTAGTTACACAGTATATACATTGTATTGTATGTATTTTAATGTTAGTGCATAGTAGTTAAAGACACCTAATATAAAGTGTGACCAAAAAAGAAACAAAACTAGCAATACATGTTCACAACATGTTACACAATATAAATGCACCTGACTAATTACCTCAGTTGCTCTTGATTTTTCAAACAGGAATATTGAGCGCATCCTGAGCAGCTGCATCACTGCCTGGTTGAGACTTGCACTGTTTCGGACCGCAAAGCCCTGCAGAGGATAGTGAGGACAGCTGAGAAGATCACCGGGGTCTCTCTTCCCTCCATCAAAGACATTTACAAAAACATTGCATCTGCAAAGCAACCAGCATTGTGGATGACCCCACACACCCCTCACACAAACTCTTCACCCTCCTGCTGTCTGGCAAGAGGTACCGAAGCATTCGGGCTCTCACGGCAAGACTGTGAAACAGCTTCTTCCCCCAAGCCATCAGACTCCTCAATACTCAGAGACTGGTTTGACACACACACACACACACACACACACACACACACACACACACACACACACACACACACACACACACACACACACTTGTCCTGAGTTGCACTTTAATTATTGTCACTTTATACCTGGCTGCTACCTCAATAACTGCTATGTGCATAGAACACTATCTCATTGTATGTTATGTTTACATTTGGCATTTTTAGAAACTGTCATCTTTTTGCACCACTGTGTACTGATCGGCACTGCACTGTCTCACACAAAGCCTATTGTCCTGTTCATTGTTAGTAATTTATTGTATTGTCCCGTACTTTTTACACACGTTTGCACGTGCACTTTATATAGGTATGTTATTTAGTCTGTGTAGTCTCATTTGGTTCTGTGTTTGTCCTATGTTGTTTTATGTAGCACCATGGTCCTGGAGGAACGTTGTCTCGTTTCACTGTGTACTGTACATATATATATATATATATATATATATATATATATACTGTGTATGGTTGAAACAACAATAAAAACCACTTGACACGATTTTGTATATGTTCTGTTAATATTTGTAGATATTCATTCTTATGTATACCTGTTGTATTGTGTGTTTTGGTAGATTGTCTCTTTCGCTGCATTACATCACATTACAACAGAGGAAGGAAAAAACATTGTTGCGCGACAGTGTTTTCCCAATAGGAGTCATGAGTTAACACATCTACAGTGTTGAAATTGCCCAGCAAAATCTGCACTATATATTTTCAAGACTCTTTCATGACCTTTAACATCCCATAATTAATGCAATAAAAACTATATATGATGAAGGGATGAACTTTAATTGCATTCTTTAGATAAAACGTTCTTTAGCAAAAATAAATAAATACATTTATTAATAAAATAAATGTATTATTTTAGTCTCAAAATCACAAATACAAACACAAAACACCATAACAATCTGAGGTGTACTTAATGCAACAAAGACACTATTCTGGATGTGCTGCAGATGATTGTTGATACTCTTTCACTAGTGAATGAAAAGAAAGTGAACAACATTAAGTTAGAATTACAAAATAATGTTTTAATTGAGCATGTGTAGTAGTAATAACATTTCAAGCAATTTACTTGAACACCTTCATCTTTCAGATAAAAAACCTGCATCTTCACCAATGTACTGTTAGAAAGAAAATCATCTTTTCTTTCAGTTTGTCATTTGCTATTAAAACAAAAAATTGAGAGTTGTACTGAGAAGTTGTACAGTTTGTAAAACCTAACTCCTTCAGCAGAGGGCAATAAAAGCACAAGTCCTAGAAAAGTTATTTCAGTATAATTCACTTGAAGGGATAGTTCACCCAAAAATGAAAATTCTTTCTTCATTTACCCTCATACAATCCCAGATGTGTATGACTTTCTTTCTTTGTAAGAATATCCCTGCTCTGTAGGTCCTCATATTGCAAGTGAAGTGGTGCTGACATTTTTACACTTCAAAAAGCACATAAAGGCAGCATAAAAGTAATCCATACGACTCCAGTGAATCCATACCATCAGAAATGATATGATAGGTGTGGGTGAGAAACAGATCACTATTTAAGTCCTTTTTTGGACTTTATTGCCCAGAAGGGGGCATATGCATGAAGAATGTGAATCATTAAAATTGAAAGAAGAATGTGAAAGTGAAAGTGGAGATTAATAGTAAAAAAGGACTTAAATATTGCTCTGTTTTGCTCTGTTTCTCACCCACTCCTATCATATCGCTTTTGAAGATATTGATTTAACCACTGGAGTCATATGGATTATTTTTATGCTGATTTATGTCATTTTTGAAGCAGTACACATTCACTTGCATTTGTTGGACCAAAAGAGCTGAGATATTCTTCTAAAATCTTTATTTGTGTTCTGATGAAGAAAGAAAGTCATACACATCTGGGTTGGAATGAGAGGGAGTAAATGATTAGAGAATTTTCAATTTTGGGTGAACTATCCCTTTAAAGGAATAGTTCACCCCAAAATGATAATACTCCCATCATTTACTCACCCTTATGTAGTCTCAAACTCATATGACTTTCTATATTTAGAATGACATTATGAAATCAAGGGGGTCCAAACCTTAGGATCCAAAAAGCACATAAAGGCAGAATAAAGCTAATACATACGACTCATGTGGTTTAATCCATGTCTTCTGAAGAGATTAGATCGATTTTGGGTGATAAACAGAACAAAATGTAACTCTTTTTATTTTTTCACTATAAATCTTGACATCTGTAGTCGCCTTGGCACAATCATAATCTGAAGCTCGATTACAATTGCTCGTGCTTAATGCATGCGCATAGTAAGTGTACAGCATGTGCACATTCCCAGAAAGAAAAAGACAGAAATTATTTTTATATAGACTTAATGCAGAGAGATCAGGTACAGGGATCAGGCAACAAAAATGCTCTTTAACAACAAAGTTTTACTCTAAAGCTTAACACTAAACATAACTCAAAACATAAGTGCAATGAGTATAGATTAAGAAAATATAAAAAAGCAGAAAACAAAAAAAAGTTAAACACAGATGTAAATGACAAATGATAATCAATTGAAAAATGAACAAGAACTAACAACAATGAAAGGAAAACAATATCATTCAAAATTGAGCCATCTCAATTTTCGGAAGTTCCAGGAATTAGATTTTGTCATTGGATTAATATGAGTAAATAGATAGGCTGACCAAGCATAAAGCATACATAGAAGTTGTTCGTTTACTTATGAATTCCCTGTCTCATACCATTATAACTAATTCTCATGAGATCGGTGGACAGTGCACACACCTGACGGCCTGCCAGACAGATTTCAGGTTAGATGAACGAATCAGTCTTTTTGAATGACTATTTTAAGTAACTGAATTGTTCTCGTTCACCTCTATACACTGACTCATATTTCTCATTCATTGACATCTTGCCCTTTCGAAGCCAATGAGTTCTAGTTTAAAGCACAAGACTGGTTTGGTGGTTTTTCATCCCTGTAAAGACTGACTATAGCTTGAGCCAATAGCACTATAGTGTGGGCGTGAAGGAGCATATCATTGGTTTCACCTGATGAACCGATGAACGAATACTCCCCTGTTGTTCTCATTTGCAAACTAAATCAATTAATCAGTCATCTTGTTCATGAATGAGGATCTGCTGACTGACTGAATGAGAGGAGGCATGTCATTTGTTCAGTTTGGCATATGAGTAATTGCGTTCAACAAGGAGAGAAAGAGGTGAAATGCAAGTTAGGTATACTCAAAACATAACCCCCAATTTATGTGTTCATTCAGTTCGGCAATCTCATTCAACAGGAAAAGAGGTTGGTTGAATTATGAATAAAAGTGAGTGATGATCACACATTACAATGATATAAGGATGTTTTGAAACTCATAATGAATTTATAGTCTAGTATTCTTTTCTTTATTGTTCTCAGCTGTTCACAATATGATAGATATGCTTGTTTTCATTTGTGTTATGATGCTTAAACCCTCTGCAGTGCTGAAGTCTCTTAATAGAATTGCTGACTCGCAAATTTTAATAAAGGATAATTATACTTCTTCTGGTTATGAATGACTCTGTGCATTTTGTTCATTGTAAGCGCAGTGTAGCTCTAGCGGGAAGACTAGCATCATCGCACCATTAGCTGGGTAATTTCCAGCCAATCACATGCCAGCCATTGCTTTATAAATCTGCTCACAATCATTCACATTGCTGTTTCAGTGTGCTAACACGGCAACCTCCACCACCCCACCACCACCAGTTGAGTCCTGTCCTGCGTGGGGTAAGCTCCTCACCCCTGCCTCCTATCCCCGGCAGAATATGACGGTTCCGAGTACTACAACTTCGGACCGCCAGACGGGGCCCTACGCCAAAGAGAGACATTACTTTTCTGTTCTATATTCATCTTCAATTTCACTCAAGTTTGTGAGTCTTCCTGATAGAAATGCAATTTACTCATTCAAAATGTAAAAGCTGGTCATTTGGCCAAAGTCTTTCTAACAAATCAGTCCACTGGCGGCCATCTTTAGAACGCCTTCCGGCAGCTATTTTTCTATGTAAACAAGCGGCAAACAAGAGCAGCTCTCATCTACTTGAATGGGGATCAAGACCGACATCTCTAAAATGGTTGGTCAAAGTTAAGATCGAAGAACATATTTCAAATCAGCAGTAAAATCTGACAACACTGGAATTATAAAATGTGATTCTTTACCTCAAACCACGCTAAAAACAAAAACCTTTTTGTTTAATTGTTAAATACAATTAGTTTTTGTCATTTTGGTTACCATGTGAACCGATCTCCACAGCACACCAGTGATATCCAGAATCTGTTGTCAGATTGTTCAGTTTTACAGTAAGGATACTCTGTGTTGGGTAATCAGTTATTTGCCATTTCATTGTTTTGTGTGTATGTGCTTTAATCTGGCACGAGATCCACGGCAGTCCTTCCCACCAATATTTTGGATTTAGTTCATACTGATCATGATTGAACCAACACGTTCATAATGATTTAAATATGTTGTTAATCAGTGTGAATGTTCTGCAATGACTTCCTTTCTCAGGCTAAATGTTTCCTATCTGTCACTCACTCGACGTTGTGTTGATGAGTTGAGACTAGGGGTCATCCTTGGGAGCCCAGACATCTCTTCTATTTTGAGAAAAGGCCAAATGGGAATTGGCTTGTGGGATTTGCATGCCACTCCCCCGGACATACGTGTAGAAAAGGAGTAACGCAGCAAACACATATTCAGGTTTCACACCGAGGAGCCGAGCCAAAGACCTGGCCATTTCATGTATGACGTGGTGCTTCAAGTAAACTTCATCACATTCACGAATGCTGTTAGCACTCCATCATAAGCACAACTCTTTAACTGCTTAGCTTTGTGCTTAACACGTGGTCATTTCCTGCCAACATGCAATTGACCACGTGTTAAGCACAACGCTAAGCAGTTGAAGACCTTTTTCACAGACTGTGATGGTGCATTTCCGCCTCATTTATCAGCGTAAATCTCTCAATTTTTTATATTATACATTTTTAAATATTGAGTGTACATTTATAACATTATTCTTTGTTAAATATTACCCTGAAATTAGTTTTAAAAAATGAATTACCACAGCTGCGAGAGAGTGACAGTAAATTTGGCATCTTGTCCCATTTCACTGTCTTAAGCCCGCTATCCACTGTAGGATTTTTACAGTCCTTTAGGATTGTTGCTTGTCAGACTGTACCATATGAATGCACTGATATTGCCATGGCACACTGTGCGACATTATGTTAGACTGTACGATACACCTCGTAGACTGTGGTCCCAATCATCCCGATCAGTGAACGTGACTCACCTTATGGGAGTGTTGCAGAATAGAAGCATAATGGCGAGATTTGCATGCCAAAGAGGAGCATTTTTCTGAAAGTCAGAACATCTGCTTTTCAATTGCTCCAATACCACCTCATCACGAGTATAGGCTAACATGTAAAAAGATGATGGATTTTGTCAAATAGGCTTATAACAAGACCTGATCACAAATACAGAAAATGACAGATGTTGAGAATGAACGCGAGTGCAGGAGTAATGCCTAGAGTAATAATGAGCTACCATAAGCAGATATTCATTGTGTAAATAAAAATGAAAAACTTCTCCGTCCACATTGGTGAAAACAAAAAAGGTGGGTTATAGTACGTCTTTCTCCTCTTTTAGATTAGTAACATATAGGCCAAGCTAAATTTAGAGAATTCATATAGGCTGATATATCGAGCTTGCATATTCCCTATGTATAATGCACAAATACGACAGAGATTTCTATAATTGGATCCAACTGTATCTGCTGGTTTGGATTAAAATGTCCCACAAATACTTACCAATGTGAATTGTTCAATTATTATTATTATGATAATTTTTTTTGTTAATAAAATTGGAGTGAAATAGAAATTTAAATAAAGTTTTAAAGAAAATGCATGATAAATGTATAGACAAAAAAACGTGTGAAGAAAATCATTTATTTATTTTAGTTTCGTAAGCCCTGCGTTTATTTAATTCAGGGAATAATGCTTTCATATTGCTGAAGTGTTACACTTTTCCCCAAGTATTTTCTGCTTATTTATTTATTAAATATTTGTATATAAAATGAAAAGAAGAAGAGCTTGAGTAGAGAGAAAACTGGGCACAAATGTTACTATGGTGCAGACGCGGAGCAAGTTTCTTTCCAAGTGAATTGTGGTGTGAGAGAGGAATGGATTGGAATAGCCATCTCATCTGGCCATCGTAAAAGCAGTCACACTATACGACTGCGATGCAAAATTTCTGACACTGCCTGAACTTCGTCGGAGGCTAAAGATCATTGCAAAGGGTATTAATCGGCCATCTGTGAACATGTCACACTGAACGTTGTAAGATTGCCCAAAAGTATACCTATAGGCTTATAGCTGATGGAAACGCGAATTATCGCTAAAATTCAACAAGTGTCGACAGTTTTCCATTTAACTCTAGCACATAAACTCTATGTCGATACTTCAAATGTCGTGAAAAAATGGTTTGGAAACACTTTTTGTGGAGAAAATTGGCATTAACGCAAAAATGTAATGTCACATGACAGAATTTACTCCAATCATTAGCCTGTGTTAATCATGATGACAAGGTATACGTCTTTGAAAGCCAGTTCATTATACGTGAAGCATTACTCGCACTGTTATGGATTAGTCTTATCCGCATACCTGCACAGATCCGATGCTGCAAACACATTCATGTCAGGACACTTCCAGAAATGCCAACACAAATATCTCGTATCATGCACCTGTCATCGACAAGTGCAAGGAGAACAAATGAATGGCCACTGTTTGTGATTAATTTAATCGTGGTAGACATCCGTTTATTTATTAAAGTTGCTTTTCCACACCATTCAAAATAATAGATGGCAGTCATGGAATTAGCCCACAAAACAAAAAACATCTAATTAAAAATAAATACACAATACTTGGAGAAAAGCATCAGAGTGCTTTTTTGGAGCACGAAGTCTACGTTAATCCTGATACATTTGAAAACAGCGTTTTCATTTCAAAACGCTCTTCGTCCACACTAGCGTTTTCAAGCATTTTCCAAAAGTTGCTCATCGACACTGAAACGTATGAAAATGCTTAAATCATGTTACTGCGTACGTGGAAAATCCCAGTTTCATGCACGGCCTGAAACGCAAAAGTCCTCGTGTTCCGTCGCCGGACACCAATTCCGAATAAACTTCCCTTCACCTTTGAAGGAACGCAATGTGATGGTTGTACAAAGTAACATTTATTTTTTTAACAATACTATCAAAGTGAGTATCAAGCACAACAGCGCCGCTATAACACAGGCCGCCATCTTGATTGTTTTGGTTGGATAGATCACATGACTGAGTCACATGACAACAAATACATCATCATTTTCAGATCTATCCGTTGTCGCAGTCCACACTACAAAGTGAAAATGGCGTGCGTTTTCAAAAAGCTCAGATTTCACGGAGAAAAACGTCCTTTCAGTGTGGATGGAAGGGCAAAACGCTGATAAAAATATGCGTTTTCAAATGAAAACATATTAGTGTGGACAAGGCCTAACATAGCACGATTCAGTCCAATTATTGTTTAGCTTACTTTTGACACAAAATAAAAGGGTCATCTGTGAGGCGAAAGGTACACAATTAGCGATAAACACACATTTCTGTATGGAAACGGCTTAAGGGCAGATTTCATTTATGATAAACCAAAATGTGACAAAGTGTTTTTTAAGACTGACGTCATCATGCACACCATTTTTATCAATAAAAGGCCATTTGAATCGAATGGCAAATTTTGGCATAACATTTTTTTAAGCATTTTCACTTTGTCAATAACAAAACAGTGCGAAAGTGGAAGGACACTAGATAACAAATTACCAAACCAAGTGGAATTTATTTCAAAGAAAGTTAGCACAAACACACTTTTCAAGCATTTCATTTTTTTATGTTTTAAATGATGAACCCTGCATAATTTTCAAAAGTCAAATCCATACAAAAACCCATACAAAAACAAACACCTGCAGAAATTTGCACAAATCACGTACAATGTGCTATAAAACAATCAAGCAGGAAAGCTCGGGGCTGTCTGTTGTCAGTAAAACAAATAAAACTTCAGAATCTGACTAATAAAATAAATAAATACAAATCAATGTTGGGATAGACAATTAATTTGGACTACACTCATACCATGATGTACACATATACATCCAGTTGTGAGTTAAAATACAAATAAAACTTCAGGTGTTCAGGCGTGATTAGCAATTTATGTGTAAAATTCAAACCCCATGAGGAAAATGAAAATCAAGCGAACACGTTACATCATCTACACAAGTGCATTCAGTATTTATATTTGTGTTATAACGTTGGTAATAAAGCATTAATAATTGTGATTATAGATGTTGGTAGCCTAGTTTTCAAGAAGCTGCTGAGCTGTTAGCTGAAAGTTGAAGGTTTGACTCCAGTAGAACTAAAACGAGTCTGGAACTGAAATGAAAGTTTTGATAACAATCTTCTATTATTTGATTTTTTCTCTTTGGTAAAACAGAGTCACTTCCTAAAGGCTGTTCCTGTTTTACTTCTCGCTGTTGATCAATGTGGTGCGATAGCGCTGTAGACTGTTCCACCTGCTGGAGACTGCTGGAAGTATTTATCATAGAATACAAATATATCAGTATTATAATTATTATTATTATTATTATGTAAAAAAATCAACAATTCTATATAACTTACTTCTTTACATTCTGGTAGATCTGTAATAGTACTGTAAGTCATCTCTGTGTTGGGATCAGGTGAAGGAGTCTGTAATTAACATATCTGATTACTAATCAAATCCTTCTCTGTTTTAATATGCCATATTTGATATTGGTGTTAGGAATGCCTGGTTTACTTACATCTGGTTTGTCATCATTTATAGTGCTGTATACCACTGAATCTTTCGGGTTAAAAGATCCCTGTTTTTACACACACACACACACACACACACACACACACACACACACACACACACACACACACACACACACACACACACACACAACAATAAATATATCTAAGTAACCAACATCTTGTAAGACAATCGGTAAGATAAATTCCCTTATTGAAATATATTTGGATTACCCCTTTCACTTTTTGGTAAGAAAAGAAGGGACAAGTAGAACTGAATTTTTTGTGGTGGGCCTAATCAACATTATGCCACAAATGCTGTCGATTGAGCTAAACTTGAGTTAAACCTAGAATATTTATTTACATTTTTAGTGTGAATCAAGAGCTTTTATTAGTCTGTGCATGAATATCACCTTTAATTTGATTTAATTATAAATAAATTGACATTATTGTAACTATATTAGATCATCATAAATAAACTGACTTACTGTTTCAGGGGTCATGGCGCTGTTCCTCACTATCATTTGGTTTTTACTTTCTTCTTTATCTTGAAAAGTAGAAGCAGCTTTATATTACATGCCATGAACACAATTCAGAGTATTGTTGAAATAAATGATAAAATGACATTAAAATAGATTTTTAAACAACAAATAAAAATGTAATGCGGGTCAAACTGACTGAATGTTTTTCTCCATCTCCAGATAAAAACACAGATCAGAGCCATTAAAAGCAAAACTGCTGCTGAAGTTGGAAGCCACACAGACAGCGTTTTATTCTCCCTGTGAGACAGAAAGAAACATTTTACAGCTTTTATTTTAGGAGCAAAAATTCTTCTGATTTCCACTGAATGACACCAGAAAGATATTTATCAGATTCTTCCTAACTTCACTCATATTATATACATTTATTTCATCATTCATTCATTCATTATTATTATTATTACTGTTATTATTATTATTTAAAATATGTTTAAACCTTATTTATCTTATTATAAACAATACACATGTTTGGAATGCTTTACCGCTCTGCAATGCCTGTTGGTATATTATTATTCTCAACATTTCTTGTTGTACCTCTGAAAAAATACAAATAAAAAAGAGAAGAAAATGAAAAAAATGTGTGGGTTTGAGGAGATGTTAGTGTTAAAGAAAACAGAGGAAGTACAAAATAAACATATACATGTTTCAGCATGATGATCTGTATGACCTAAGAATTATATGAGCCCCAATTTAACAGAAAAGTTTCCATACTTACATGGCATTCTCAGAGAGGGTGGCTGTGGTTGAAGTGGCTGAAATGGGAAAGGGCAGAACAAATTTAGCTGTGTGTTATTGTGTAGAAATTAAATTGTGATATAATTGATTATTGACTGAGTTTTACCTGCAGTCACAGTGAGTTGAACAGGAACATGTTTATCTCCTACAGAGCACCAGTACCAGCCAGAATCACTCTCTGTCAGTCCAGTCATCACCACACTGAAGGATTTACTCCCATCATCACTGATCTGGACTGATGCATTCTGGGATGTGTCAGTCTTCTCCACTGTGTAACATCTCTTGTCTTTATATCTGCACCACTGTTTGAGTTCATTCTTATATCCAGAACTGTAGAAACACTGGACTCTGATATTACCACCTTCCTGTCCAGTTACACTGCTGTTCACCACAGAGAGATCAGGAACTGAACACACAGACAGGTGTAACTCAAAATGAATGAGACATTTAACATCAAAATAACATTATACAAAGTAAAAGTTACATTAAATTTAAAATGTCAGTTATATTCAAAATGTATTTTAAAGAGTTCAGAAAATAAATAAAACTAAATCATACCAGGTTTGATATTGAGATAATAAGAAAGGAAATCCTTTGCTGGTTGTCCATCAATCTCTACAGCACAATGATAAGTTCCAGATTGTTTCCCCTTCAGTTCTCTCATAGTCACAGTAAAGAGACTCTGATCAGGAAAATCAATTACTGACAGATTTCTCATTGTTGTGTTTGTGAATGTAGGCCAATTATCAATATCTGAGTACCAGAATTTCCTCTGCTGTGTGTATTTCCTGTCATAATGACACGGGACAGTGACAGATCCTTCAGTCTTAAGAGATAATGAATGGTCTGCTGTGCCAGTATAGCCCCATCCTGCACCTGAACAAACAATACACAAACCATTATTATGATGAGAACCAACACAATAAATCACCATTTTTGCTGTTATTGTTGTTGTTGTTGCATTACACATTAAACACATTAAAAAAACATTTACACTTGAATGTGCTCCTGCAATATTAAACTAAACAGTATCAGAATTAATAATAACACAATATGTATCAATCTCACCAAAAATTCGGAAAAAGCAAATAAGGGTGTAGAAAATAGCCGACTTTCTGCATGTGACCATTTTGTTGGTTTCTCTTCCTGTATTTGTGCTTTTAAGCTGAAATAACCAGTTGACTTCCCCCCTTTTTCTTTCTCTCTCATGTAACATTCTTCATGCACAGCAGAGAAATCACTCTAAGACGTCTTGCGCCACCTGGTGAAAAGCATCAGTACTTTATGAGTAAATAATTGTTATAAAAACTTCACAGTGAAGAAGCAGATATTAGTACTGAACAAATTATGAGTCACACATCATGTACATTAAGAAAGCATTTAATCTGTCACAACATTCAAATTATTTAATTTCAATCATTTAATGTCTTAAACATATATTTAGAAATATACACATTATTTTAGTAACTTTGTTAATTTCGCAGCTAAATTGTCCTTTTGATTCTTTGAGGTTTACCAAATATATGGAGTTGGATGGGTATAGCAGAATCCCAAAAGAATGCCGATGCCAGCCATAATTATTATACATCAGTCCTGTCTATAGACACTAAAAGTGATTTATATTTATCTCTTTTAAATCAAACAAATATTCCAGGCATGATTTGATTTGGTATACATGTGTTTCACATAAACATGATCCTTCCCAGCCTGAATCTTCACATTCAAGATCTCCTCTGTGCATAATGAAATACTTGTGTGTCACAAGAGAGAGAGAGAGAGAGAGAGATGTAAACCACTATGACAGAACCACAGAAAGGACGTGTCCAAGAAAAGCTGCTGATGTTGAAATCGCTGAATATTTCTTTTGCAGCCTTTAAGCAGATTAATCAATGATTCTAACAAATAAATGACATAAATTAGTTATTTCATGATCCGGGATGCAAACTCATGAGGGGTGCAAAAGGGGGGACAATCACTGGTCCACGAACATGTTCTCCAAGGCATAAAACAAAGTCAAGGTATTGCAGTGGTCATCACAAAGCCCTGACCTCAATCCAATAAAACTAACTGTGGGCAGAACTGAAAAAGCATGTGCGAGCAAGGAGGTCTACAAACCTGACTCAGATACACCAGTTCTGTCTGGAGGAATGGACCAAAATTACAGTAACTTATTGTGAGAAGCTTGTGGAAGAATACACAAAAGGTTTGACCCAAATTAGACAATTTAAAGGCAATGCTACAAAATACTGACAAAGTTTATGTAAACCTCTGCCCCACTGGGAATGTGATGAATGCGAGTGGTGGTGGCGCAGTGGGCTAAAGCACATAACTGTTAATCAGAAGGTCGCTGGTTTGATCCCCACAGCCACCACCATTGTGTCCTTGAGCAAGGCACTTAACTCCAGGTTGCTCCGGGGGGGAATTGTCCCTGTAATAAGTGCACTGTAAGTCGCTTTGGATAAAAGCGTCTGCCAAATGCATAAATGTAAATGTAAATGAATGAAATAAAAGCTGAAATAAATAATTCTCTCTACAATTATTCTGACATTTCACATTCTTTAAATAAAGTAGTGATCCTAACTGACCATAGAGAGGGAATGTTTACTACGATTAAATGTCAGGAATTGTGAAAAAGTTTAAAAGTATTTGGCTAAGGTGTATGTAAACTTCTGACTTCAACTATAACGATAGATAGTGCAGGGCCGGGCCGTGCTAATCAGACGAGGAGAGGGATAAAGCAGAGCCAGATGCGGCAGTTTGGGAGAGAGAGCCACACGTGTGTGTGTGTGTGTGTGTTTATGTTTTGTGTGTGAAGTTTTCATTAAAATATTACTTTGATGTGCTGTCCCGTTACCACCTCCTCCTTGCCCATCCTTTATAAATGTTACATTGGTGCCCAGTTCTCGAATGAGAATATTTATTTTCAAAACAATACATTTAAATCTCTGAACTATTAGTTTCTTGTTCACACCAGATTTTAATTTCTAATTCATTTAAGCCAATATGCATGTGGCACATGTGTGCAAAAGAGTAAGTACAATTGTCTACAATTTGCACAATAACTAAAAACACACGGCTTGCTGATCAAAACAGATGAATTGATTCTCAGTGAAATTGTCATATACTTTTAAACATTATTTCATCATGCGAGTCATCACTTGCAAAATGATCCATTCAATTATCAAAATCTGTCAGACATACATAATGACATTGAATGTTTGTGATGTCTGCTAAATTTCTGGCCAGACCAACAATAGTGACAGGATGTCCAGCAAGAATATGTGAGGAAGTACAATTCCGCAGAACTACCGCAGTTGTTTTCAGAGTTGCTGTTTTTGCATGGATGTCAATTTGTGGTTATTTTCTGTTCAATATATATGACTCTGCATGTAAGAAATGTGTAAAAATGGACATGCAAATGTGAATATTCAGTTTACATTTAACACAATGCTACAAAAATTACTTACTATACATACAAATATGCATTTCCTTTTTCTGTGTACTACAGTACTATACATTTCAGCTAGACAAAACTGACATTCTTGTATATTACAGTAAGCAGTCAGTGTCAAACAAACATTTCCAATGTTGACTGCCATTGTGAAAAAAACATTCTAAACATTTTGACCAGTACGGCTCACACGATGACAAGCAAACCTTTCATTTTGGTGGCATTGGCCAATTTACTGACACAATAACTAGGTTTTGAAGCATGAATGACATTTTTTGGGTGGGTTACCACATTTTGCAGACATGCAATAGAGTTGTGCTGTCCCATAAAACAGTTGTGACAATTGCACTTACAGTTTAGAGAATGTACAGACTGTTCCAAAAATGAGCCAAAGCGATCGAGAAAAACTGTAATATTGCTGATATTTTCAGCAGGTTGAGTGCAAGCAAACCCCTCAGATCAGGATTAATGGAATATTCCATGATTTTACACAACTAGGCAAGTTTGTGGAGGTAAAAGGCAGGGAAGTCTTGAGTGCTCCAACTTTAGCTCGTGGCAATGGAGGTTCTTTGAGGGTTGAGGTAATGTCACCTCTGTGCTGTACACTGGTCAAACGGCTGCGCTCTAGATCCACAAACCAAAATGTTTTGTACTACAGGTAAAAAAGACCATCAGAAATCGAGAGGTAATCACTTAAAATGTGAGGTGTTATGTTTTTGCCCTGAAAGTCTGTGAATGTCTAGATGAGTCCCAGGACTAGTTTTAGTGGTGTGAGCTTGTGACTGTGAAACACTGAATTCAGCATGTTTCTGAGATTAAGAGAAACACCACAGTGGTAAAACA